>NW_026843710.1:21547500-22797500 GCF_030254825.1 Meriones unguiculatus | reverse complement strand
CTGCCACTTTGCTGAAGGTTTTGATTAGCTGTAGGAGTTCCCTAGTAGAAATTTTGGGGTCACTTAAGTGTACTATATCATCTGTAAATAGTGATCATTTGACTTCTTCCTTTCCAATTTGTATTCCCTTGATCTCCTTCAATTGTATAATTGCTTTAGCCAGGACTTTAAGACCAATGTTGAAGAGATATAGAGAAAGGAAAGCCTTCCCTGATCCCTGATTTCAGTGGGATTGATTTAAATTTCTCTCTATTGAGTTTGACATTGGCTATAGGCTTGCTGTATATTGCCTTTACTATGTTCATGTATGAGCCTTGTATCCCTGATGTCTCCAAGACTTTAAAAATAAATGGATGTTGGACTTTGTCAAATGCCTTTCAGCATCTAAGGAGATTATCTTGTGTTTTATTCTCCTTGTTTGTTTATAACATAACAATACTACTATGATCTCACAATAGTATTAGTATATCACAATGCTATAATGACTTCAAAATTGTATTATGACATCACAATTCAATTAGGATATCACAATGCTGCAATGACTTAAAAAAGCCGTGACATTTCAATGCTGTTATGACATCACAATATTATGACGATATCACAATGTTATGATTACAGGAAAATGGTATAATACTATAAATGGTGATATGAATTCACAATGCTCTTATGACATCACAATGGCATCTTGGAATCCCAATGCTATTATGAAATCACAATGCTATTATGACATGATTGTGGTATGACATCACAAAGGAATTTTATATCACAATGATGTTTTGAAATCACAATTCTTTATGACATCTTAATGATATGACATCACAAAGCTAGTATGAAATCACAATGTTATAATGACACCACAATGCTATGATGACATTAAAATTCCATTATGATATCACAATGGCATTATGACATCAAATTTCATTGTAACATTCCATTTCTATTATGACAGCACAATGCTAATAAGACATGATTGTGGTATGACATCATAATGGTATTTTGATATCACAATGGTATTATGGTATCACAATGATGTTATAACTTCACAATGCTTTTATGACATTACAATGGACTTATGACATCACATGGTATTATGATTTCACAATGGTATTAAGACATCACCACACTATTATGACATCATAATGGCATTATATGATTGTGGTATGATATCACAATGGAATTTTGACATCACAATGATATTATGACTTCACAATGATATGACATCACAATGATATTAGGACATCCCAATTATATTCTGATATCACAATGCTATTATGACATGATTGGGTTATGACATCACAAAATATTTTTGACATCACAATGATATAATAACTTCAAAACGATATTATGACATCACAATGATATGTCATCTAAATTCATAGTTATATCATAATAATATGACATCACAATGGTATTACTACTTGATTGTGGTATGACATCACAATGGAATTTTGACATCACAATGATATGAATTCACAATGCTATTATGACTTCACAATGCTATTATAATATCACAATGATATTATGACTTTAAAAAGGTATTATTACATCACAATAGTATGTCATTTAAATGATTTGATGATATTGTAATGAAATGATATCATAATGGTATTATTCCATCACAATGCTATTATGATATCAGATTGCTATGTTGACGACACAATGGTATTGTGACTTCAAAATGTTATTATGACATCACCATGCTATTATACAGTGGAATAACAAACAACCATATTGCATCGTGACATCACAACAGAATTTTGACATCAAATGCTATTATGCCTTCACAACAGTATGGCTTCAGAATGCAATGATGATATCACAGTGATGTTATGATATCACTATGCTCTGATGATATCACAATGTAATTTTGTTATCACAATGGCATTATGACAACAAAATTCAACATGACATCCCAATCATATTCTGACATCAAAATGCTATTATGACATGATTGTTTTATATCATCACAAAGGAATTTTGACAATCACAATGATATTATGACATCACAAAGCTATTATGATATCAAAACGCTATTATGAAATCACAATTCTCTTAAAACATCACAATGCTATTATGACATAGTAATTCTATTAGGACCTCAAAAAGTAATCATGATATCACAATGATATATCTTAATGGTATTATGACATCACAATGTTATTATGACTTCACATTGCTATTATGATATCTCAATGCTATTATGACATTACAATGATATGAAATCAAAATGCTATTAAAACTTCACAAACATATTATGACATAATGCCCTTATGACATCACAGTGTTAAGACATCCCAATGGCATTATGATTTCTCAATGTTATTATGATATCACAATGCAATTATGACATCACAATGCTATTATGACATAACAAAGATAGATGACATCACAAAGTTCTTACATCATGATTGTGTTATGCTATCACAATGGATTTATTACATTACTACGCTATTGACTTCACAACAGTATGGTTTTCCAATGATATTAAGACATCTCAATGCTATTATGACATTAAAGTGCTCATATGACATCACAATGCTATTATGACTTTGCAATGGTATTTTAATGTGATTGTGCTATGACATCACAATGAAATTTTGAAATCAAAAAGCTATTATGACTTCACAACAGTAAGGCTTCACAGTGATATTAGAACATCCAATGCTATGATGACCTCACAATGCTGTTATGACATCACGAACGCATCACAACATCAATATTCATCATGACTTCCCAATGCTATTATGATATCACAATATTTGGATGCTGTTTGCAGCTAGGGTGAACACTATCATGAAACAGGTGAAAGCAAGTAAGAATTTCTAGAGCTAGTTATTAAAAGTTCCAAGTAGACAGTCTGCCTGAGAGAAAGGCTGAGAAGCCCTACATGAGTCAATCTGAGCAGATGAAAGCACACAACACAGAGATGGCAGTTCCTGTGTCCCAAACTCTTACTTCAGGAAAAGTATCCCATATTTCTTTCAAGTGGTCATTAATAAAGGCACATGTCCTTCACATGTGATGTTCATATTATCACAGATGCTAATATCGTTCATATTATCACAGATGCTAATATTATTTATTAAATGCACAGATTGTCCTCAGTCAGTGAATTAATTTCTGGGAATAGGATACCTGACCTCTGGGAATAGGATACCTGACCAGAGCAACTTTTTGAACAAAAAGTATTTAATTGGGACCTTGCTTATATTTTTACAGACTATCCATGATGTCACATCAGCAAACAGACAACCTGTAGTCCTTCAGCAGAATTGAGAGCTTTTCATACCGAACCACAAGCAGAAGGTAGAGATAGGTAGACTTAGAAAAAATAGTGAGAGAAGAGCTAAAGAGACAGAGTCAGAAATAGAGAGACTGAGACCTACAGAAACAAAGATATAAAGTGACAGAGACAGAGAGACAGGGTATCCATTCTGTCTGGTAACTTTCATTGGCATATCAACCACACAGCACACCCTCCAACAATATAAACCAAATAGGAATTATATTATATAAAAAGGCCATACCTCCTAACATTTTCCAGTCATTTCCTCACTGAGGACTAACATTTAAATAGATGAGCTTCGACTGGACATTTCAATTCAAACTACCAGGAAGTGAAAGAAGATGGAGAAACTTCTAGGCTAAAAGAATACAGTTATCATGATAGTTTGCCATTCAATACAATAATTAAAGTCCCAGCAAATTTTAAGTTCTAAAGAACAAGAGTGACAATCTCCTTTGGGGAAAATGTGGAATATATCCATAGTGTAGTATTATTCAGCTGAGAAAATAACATCATGATATTTCCAGGCAAATAGATGGAACCAGGAAATATCATCCTGCGTGAAGTAACTAAAAGGCAGAGAGACAAATATGGTATGCATTCACTTATTAGGAAGTCTACAAATACTGGATTAACTTCCAATAAGCCATCTATTGTCTATTGTCGCCAAACCAGGATTCCACTATGGGGATTAGATGACAGTGAATTGAGCTGTTGAGCCTGGGTATCATATGGAAATTATCAAGAAACAGAGGCTGTTGTTATTAAAATATGTTGCTCTCTGCCCTCAAGTGACTGATCATTGCCATGTTCTTGGATCCACAGAAATACTTTCTTCTGTATCAAATGGAATTGCATACAGAGAACCACAGTCCAATATTGTGCACAGAGAAACCATAAAACACCCTTCTCTAAATGGGATTTCCCTATGAAATTCTCCCTTCCCCTCAGAGCTCTTGGAATCTTGAAAAAAATGGAGGCAGGAAGAGTGTAATAACTACTGGGAATTGAGGATAGAAGGAGAACAATACCCTGAGAATCAGACCTCAGAGTAAACTGATGCAGTCAACCCTGATGAGACCTGATAAGCTAGGTTCAGATAGAAAGATGAGGAGGAACTCCACTATCAGGTAATAGAGAAATGTCATAGGGGTAGAAGAAGGAGGGTGGGAGCAAGTACAAGGAGAAGGAGGGGGAACCAGAGGGGATTCAAATTGAACAATATGTAAAAAATAAATGTATAGGAAAAACTGTGATCAAGGTGATGAAGTACAGACCTCTTCAGGACTGATGGCTTTTTCTTGGGGGTGGTACCAGTGTGCAGCAAGGATGACTCACTTTTCTTAAAGGTACTTGGCACTGAGACTCTGAGCATGTTTCTAAGAGCAGATGAACAACACATAATTCAACTGATGTAATTTAAAGAGAAAAAAAATTAGTGTGACACATGGGTAGGAAATTGAACTGGGGAGCAATGGAAAAAGAAATGCAATGTATAGTATATGAATTTCCCATATAATCAATAAAAATTTTATGTTAACAAATTTACAATGAATTTTAAGCTAGAGAAAAGATTCCCATAAAGGAGGGCAGAATATGAATTGTAAGGCATGCTTTCCAGGAAGTCATTATGTAGCAGAGAATCCTGGCCATGAACTAGTGGTTACCCAACTATCTGAGACCTCATTTGCTCAGGTAGCACCTCTGAACAAGAAGTCCTGGTTCTAAAACTATGTTTGGTGGGTTTGTCTGGAGGACCATTGAAGGAAAATCTTCTGCTCTTCTGTCCTAGGCATAAAACAGGGACATATTTCTCTGTCCTGAAAGACAAGGAGAATTGCTGACTGACCACTGAGGAGGACAGAGCTGCCATTCCAGCAAGGTCAGCCACGGCAAACCTGCTCATAGAGGGTTAACAAACCTAGCATGGAATAGCACCAGCTGTCAAGTAGTTTATTGCCCATCACTTCTCCTTTTAAACTCACAGATCTTTCTCTTTTTCAGCCAAACCAGTCCCAGGAATTATCTGGTTTCCTTCTCTTTTCCCTGCTCTTAAAGAATCAATACCCAAGGAAATCCTAGGCCCAGCCTGCCTATTACATTGATGTGAAGGTGTGAAGATGCATTTAGTGAGTACACCAGTAAATGCCCAGTTCAAAGTCACAACCTAGGATATTCCAGGTCCAAGACCACAGTAGGAGACCATCTTGTCAATAAGTACATTTCCCTTAATCCTACATCACTTTGAAGCTTCCCTAATTAGAAAGCTGTCCAATTCAATACATATTAAAGTTTCAGTTTTACATAATATTTTCACAGAGGTAAACAGGATTAAAGGTGTAGTATCTGGATAAAGGGATGAGAAAAAGGCTTGTTGGGTTTCATAAGAAAAAAATCATCTGTGCATAGCATCAGAGGTAGTGGACACTGAGCAAAGTTTTTTACTGATCTCCATGGAAACATCAAGATTTCTTCAGGTGATGATTGACTGAGAGGGAGAATGATGTCATGAAACAAGTGAGAGCCAGTAAGAGTTTCAGGATCCAGTTATTAAAAGGGCCAAGAAGACAATAAGCTTGAGAGAAAGGCTCAGTAGCCCTACATGCCTCAATCTTCCCAGCTGAAAGCACACAACCAAGAGAATACATTTCCTGTGTCCAATACTCTTCGTTCAGAAAGAGTCTCATATTTCTTTCAAGTGGTCTTTAATAAAGTTACTAGTCCTTGACATTTTCACAGATTCCATTATTATTTGTTAAATGTACAGATATGTCCACACTCAGAGAATTACTGACTGTGAATATGCTCTATGTCTAAGGTAACTCTTTGAACAAAAAGTATTTAGTTGGGACTTGCATATATATTTACATATATATTTACAGAGACCATCCAGGATGTCACGCTGGCAAACACTCTTCTTTTTGTATTCTGTCAGCAGAACTGAGAGCTTTTCATACTGAATCACAAGCAACAGGCAAAGAGATGGTGACAGAACAAGAGGGAAAAGAAGCTGGAGAAACAGATTCAGAAATATTAAGACGGAGATCAGAAGAAACAAAGATATGAAATGACAGAGACTGAGAGACAGAGATTCCATTCTGTCTGGTCACTTTCATTGGCATATCAATCTCAAAGCATGCACTCCCATAATATAAATTCAAAAAAATATTTTTTCAATATTTTTATTTTAGTTTTTATTAATTACACTTTATTCACAGTGTATCCCCCCATAAAGCTCTCCCTCCCAATCACACCTTCCCTCCCACTTCTCTACACATGTCCCTCCAAAAGTCCACTGACAGGGAAGTCTTTCAATCCTTCCTTCTGATCTTAGTCTATCAGATCTTATCAGGAGTGGATGCATTCTACTTCTCTGTGGCCTGGTAAGGCTGCTCCCAATCAAAGAGCAGGCTAATCAGTTCATGTCAGATGTAGTCCTTGTTCTCATTACTATGGAACACACAAGGACACTGAAATTCTATGGGCTACATCTGTACAGAAGTTCTAGGTTATTTCCATACACAGTACTTGGTTGGAGTATGAGTCTCAGGAAAGACCCCTGTGTTCAGATATTTTGGTTCTCTTGCTCTCCTTGTGGAGCTCCTGTCCTCTCCAGATCTTACTATTTCCTACTTCATTCAATAGATTCTATGTACTCTGCCCCAAAGTTGGCCGTAGTCTCAGCATCTGATTTGATAGTCTGCAGGGCAGAGCCTTTCAGAGGCCCTCTGTGGCAGGCTCCTAAATTGTTCCCTGTTTTCTGCTTCCTCTCATGTACATCTTCTTTGCCTTTTGGGATGGGGATTGAGCAATTTAGCCAGAGTCCTCCCTCTTTTTAGTTTCTTTAGGTATACAAATTTTAGTAGGTTTATCCTATATTATATGCCTATATGAGTGAATATATAACATTTGTGTGTTTCTGCTTCTGGAATAGTTCACTCAGGATGACCTTTTCCAGATTCCACCATCTACCTGCAAATTTCATGATATTCTCATTTTTTCATTGTGTAGATGTACCACAATTTCTGTATCAAATTTTTAGTTTGGGAGCATTTGGGTTGTTTACAGGTTCAGTCAATTTAAAAAAAAAAGATGCTACAAACATGTTTGGGCAAATGTCCTTATTGTGTACTTGAGCCTCTTTTGGATATATGCCTAGGAGTGGTATAACTGATTCTTGAGAAAGCACTGTTCCTGGTTTTCTGATAAAGCACTGATTGATTTTGAGAATGGTTACACAAGTTTATATTCCTACCAGAAAATGAGGGGTGTTCCCCTTTGTCCACAATCTCATCAGCATGTGTTGTCACTTGAGCTTTTGAGCTTGGCCATTCTAATGGGTGTAAAGTGAAATCTCAGTGTCCTTTTGATTTGTATCTCCCTGATGGCTAATGATGTTGAACATTTCTTTAAGTGTTTCTCTGCCATTACATATTTCTCTATCGAGATTTTTTTGTTTATCTCTGTTGCCCATTTTTTCATTTGATTAATTGATTTGTTTCTTTTCTACTTTTTTACTTCTTTCTTATCTTCTTTTTGAAGATTTTTTTCCCAATCTGCAGGCATTTGTTTTGTTTTGATGAAGGTGTCCTCTGATTTACAGAAGCTTTTCAGTTTCATGAGGTCCCATTTATTGATTGTTGATCTTAGAGCCTGTGATGTTGGTGTTCTGTGTTCAGGAAGTTGTCTTATGTGCCATTGAGTTCAAGGCTCTTCCTCATTTTTTATTCTAACCTATTTAATGTGTCTGGTTTTATGTTGAGGTCTGGGATCCACTAAGACTTTAGTTTTGTGCAGGGTGACAAGTATGGATCTATTTTCATTTTTTCTACATGTATACATCCAGTTAGACCAACACCATTTGTTGAAGGTGATATCTTTTTTTTTTTCCATTGTATGGTTTTGGCATCTTTGTCAAAACTCAGCTGTCCATAGTATGTGGGTTTATTTCTGGGTCTTCTATTTGGTTCCACTGTTTCACTATTCCTTTTCTATGCCAATACCATTAATTTTTTTTATTACTGTTGCTCTATAATACACCTTGAGATCAGGGATGCAGATACCTCAAAAAGATCTTTTATTGTAGAGGATTGTTTTAGCAATTCTGGACTTTTTGTTTTTCTCTATGTAGCTGGAAATTTTTCTTTCAAGTTCTATAAAGAATTGTGTTGGTAATTGGATGGGAATTGCATTGAATCTGTAGATTGCTTTTGGTAATATGACCATTTTTATATGTTAATCCTGCCAAGCCTTGGGCATGGGAGATCTTTCCATCTCCATCTTCTAATTCTTTTTCAATTATTTAATTTTTTTCATACAAGTCTTTGACTTCCTTATTTAGGGTCATAAAAAGGTACTTTATGTCTTTGACTGAATACAAGAACACATCAACGATACCATCCACTATGACCAAGTAGACTTCACCCAGGTATTCAGGTGTGGTTCAATATATGGAAATCCATAAAGGTGGTCCACCATATTAACAAACTGAAAAAAAAAAACACATGATAATCTCCTTAGATGTGGAAAAAGCATTTGACAAAATTCAACCTCCATTCATGTTTAAAGTATTGGAGAGACCACAGTTACAAACTGCAAACTATATGTAAATATAGTAAAGGCAACTTTCAGCAAGCCTATAGCCAATATCAAACTAAACAGAGAAAATTAAAGCAATCCCACAAAAATCAGGAACAAGAAAAGGCTGCCCACTCTCTCCATATCTCTTCAACATAGTTCTGCACGTCTTTGCTAGAGAATTAAAATAATTGATGAAGATCAAGGGGATAGAAATATGAAATAAAGATGACAATATATCACTATTTTCAGATGATATGATAGTAAACCTGAGTGACCCCCCAAAATTCTACATGGAAACTCCTACAGTTGAGAAACACCTTTGGCAAAGTGACTGGTGTTTTAAAAATCTAATAATATTAATATATCCATTGATATATTTCTCCAGGTAATGCTGCTATTTGTCCTCAGCAGCTGTATATCCAAATCACCACACAGAGACTGGCTTTATTTAGTTAACCTAGAACATAATGCTGGGCAATGGTTACCCCATCCTAAAACTCCAAGGCCTTATACTTTCATAACATTTGGATTTCCCACATTATACTTGCTCTTTGTGGAATCTATGGTCTGCTTCATGATCCAAGACCTCCAAGATCTCCCTCCCAGCTCAGTTCTTCTAACTTTCCTTTTGGCCCCTCTCCTCCCACTCATTTCCTGCCCTTTAGCTCCTCCCCTCTTTCCTGTCCTCTGGCTTCTCCCAGCTCAACATTGTGTCTATTTGCTTTATTTTGCCTGTTTACACAAGAGTTACCACAGAATGCTTAAAATGAGTATCACAATGCAATATCTGGATTGAAAACAGAGTGTGAGGGATAAATCAGCATTTGAAGGAACAAGGGTAAGGTGTATACATTTTATAAGAATATTATGCCAACAGACTGGATTCAAAATTAACTCAAAAAATTAATAATCCTTCTGTATACAAAAGATAAAAGGGCTCAAGTGGCACATCTGAGCAAGCCGTCCTGCCACTAACACTATGTTTAGAGCGTTTCTCTGGAGGACCACAGCAGGAAACACAGCTGCTCTTTTTTTTTCCATAGGCATATAACACAGACCCATTTCACCATCCTGAAGGCCCAATTTTAAATGTAGACACCAGGACCAGGTGAGTTCCTCACTGACCACTGAGAAGGACATAGCTGCCCAGCCAGCCAGGTCAGCCAAGGCCACCCTGCTCATAGAAGTTTGGCAACACAAATGTTGAACAGAACTAGCTGTCAAATAGTGTATTTCCCATCATTTCTCTTTTTTCACTCACAGATTTTCAATTTTTCAGCCAAACAATTCCCAGTAATTGTCTGGTTTCTGAATGAGTCTGATAATTGGAATCCTGCCTACTGGCCTTGGCAGATGCAGCTCTTATCTAACTAAACTCTATGTCTCAGAAACTTTCCTTAGTGGTCTCTGCAAGGAGAGTGTTGAGTCACAGAATTAGATAGCAAGCTCCCTGCAACCTTGGGAACCAGAACGCAAACTTTGTGTAACCTTGAATGAATTCCTGGATGCCTTGCCAGGTGGCACAGATTTTTTTTCTACTGTGAAAAAAAAGTGCTTGTATCTTTTGCTTTATAAGTGTTGTTTATAAATTGTAAGTAAATTGATACTTGATCAGGAATTTGTCTTGGCTCCATTCTTCACATCTTTGTCCCCCAAATTACACTCCCTCTTTCATGTGGACTCTTTTCTGTTGGTATAATGCTCTTTTGAAATGTATACTCCTTACGTTTGTTCAGTCAAATGCTGATTTCTCCCCACACACACTCTCTGGTTTCAATCTGGATATTGCATTGTGATAAATGTTAAGCTCAAATCATGAGGCGTATGAAGAAGACACAGAGACAGATCATTGCAACAGCATGAGGTTTCTTTTCTGACCATCTCACAATGGGGTCACCCTATAAATCAGCAAAGAGTGGTCCCAAGAAACAGAAGCCTTGGGTTTTTATAGGAAAAAAAATGAGGGGATGCTCATGAGTTTTAGTCTTGGCAACTCAGGATTAGATGAAGAAGCTATAAGATAACTGACTTCTAAAATAATTGGTTACTATTAGGTGCTCAAGTTTCAGTCCTGCTAAGTGTGAATGTGGCTGCAATTAAAGGTAGGGGTGAGGGGTGATTAACTCATCCTTAAAGATTGGGGCTGTGGGCTTTTGAGGTCAGGGGATACTCAGAAGAAGGCTTGAGGCCATCTGGGTTGGTTGCTAAGAAAATCTTGCAGACAGAAGTCTGGTCATTCTTTTTTCTGTGCGAAATTCCTTGCTTGCTTGCTTTTCTTATCTCTGTCTTCACTGAGGGCCATTGTCACATCCCTCTGTTCTCTGGAGAAGTACTAAGAGGCACAACTTAACCTGGGCCTTTAATGTAAAAATATAGGTTTTAGAAGGTATATAGGTTGCAAAGTTAGTCTGATTCTTTAAATAAACAGGCCAGAATAAAACAACTAGCCTGTTGTTTTATTATAAAAACAATGTTGTGCAAAAGGAGGAGCCAGATGGCAGGAAATGAGTGGGAGAAAAGAGTGAGAGCTTGGAGAGAGAGCTGGAGGACAGACCTTGGGAATATGTGGAGATGGACTGGTTTTCACAAAAAGCAAGTATAATGGGTAAAATCTAAATGTTAGGAAACTAGGAGTATTTTGAGGTTAAGGAGGGAGTAACTATTGCTCAGCATTGTGTTCTAGGTTAACTAAATAAACCCAGTCTCTCTGTGGTGATTTGGTTATACAGCTGTTTAGGACTAACAGCAGCTTTACCAGAAGAAAAATCAATAGTAAATCTTAATAGACACTTGCAACAATTGGCACCCAACTAATCTATGTATCCACACAACATAAATCATATTTTATCATAATTTTGTGAAGGGAATAAGTTCCCAGTGAACAAACCCAAATGTAAATCTAAAAATTTACTCCCAGGTAAATTATTGTCTCTTTAAGAGAGACTCTTAAATCCGCCCATGAGCAAAAGACAGCCTTCTGTAGGCTGAACTGAGACTTAACAAAAGTGGCTGCTGCTGCAGTTTATCTGAGAGGTAAATAAGTATCTCTCCTATATACTGTCTGTTGCTCGATCAACTGGTTCAGATTCATAGCCATGGAAGGAAAGAAAGAAATGGAGGCAAACAGTCCTCTAGACAGAGTTTGACCTAAACTACATGTAAAATTTAAAAAAAAAAATGCCATGGCAGAGGGTGTTTTAATCCCTTTTCTCTTCATTTGGGCTGTCATAGTCATGGATCTGGTTGCAATATGTTTAATGGATGGTGTTGGTTCTTCTCCATACCTTCTCCATGAAAGTTGAAGGAGAAAATGAAGAAAAACCAAGGATTAGAATCCTAAGTTAGAGTCAAGAAAAAGGGCACTTTTCCTAATAATTAGATTAATAACAGTTAAAATTCAAAGCTCTCTGGCTGTAAGATACTTGTCAGCTCTTTCTGGTAAAAGTCCACCAATTCACTAAAACATCAATAAAAATAACCAAATGGGCTTTGTTACAGCATAAATTGGAACAACTGACCCCAAACTTTCTTGTTTCTTTGATTTTCATTTAAAAGCTTAGAGTTACAATTGTACTTAATATATATATTATTTAAATATATAAATTATTAAATTTATATATTTATATTTATATTATATATATATATAAATTATATATATCAGATAAGTTGGTGAAGGCACATGCCTTTATTGCCAACACAAAGTATAAAAAAAATAACAAAAAAAAGCATATCTCTGAATCCAGGATCCAGCTTATTTATATATTAAAATCCAGGATAGCAACTTCTGCTGTTTAGCCATTTACAGAATTACTCTAAGGTTCAAAATGACAAAATTTTCCTAAAGTTACCATGTACATTCTTTTTTCTTAATAATTCATGTTATGTCCTTACTGATCTATAAGTGGGATTCATATAATTTTTAGGTTTATGTAAAGAAAGATAATATCACACTGTTCTGAAAACTGCCTTATCTTTTTAAATATGAGATATTTTCATGGGGGAAAAATATTGGTCATGCCTATGTCAAAAAGTGGCTTGAAGATGGCAAAGTACATGCTAACCTAGTTTAGTTCTAAAAACTCAAAAATTAAATTAATTTGTTTAAAAAACAAAACTGTGCATTCCATTTCAACAAAAGGACAAGCCAGACAGTAGCCAAAACCAATGTAAAAATCCACGTACAAGATGCCTAGGATATTCTTAATGCTAAGGGTAAGAGAGTTTAAAGGCTAATGCTCAGAGAGTTTATATAAAGTTTGGCTATATAAGTTTCCAGTGTGTATTATAAGGGGCAAGCCAAAAAATAGCCATTATCAATGTAAAGCCCAGGCAAAAGATGCCTATGTTATGCTTAAATGCTAAAGGTAAGAGGGAGTTAAAATTAAGTTTGACTATGAAAGCATAACTACTCATTCTATACAAACAAGGAGTTAGGACAAATAGCTACAACAAATATAATAGGACTAAACCTCGAAAAAGGTACAAGATAACTAAGGTATGCTTATATTCTGAAATAAAAAAGGAGTTTTTATAAAGTTTACTTAAAACATGCATTTTCCGTTGCTTGAGGCATCCAGGTAGTCTCTCTAATGGGAGGCTTCTCTAGGGAAATAGGTAGCAACTTGGCCTAATAAAACAGGCATCAAGAGCCCAAAAAGATATTTTTGATCTATCCAAAATTGTTTTGATTTCAACATGATAATGAATGTATGTTCAATAAAAATGTTAAATTATATTACTAAGCCCTTTACTTGGGAAAAACTCTAAAACTGACTGAGACTTAAAATTTTGTTCCCAGCCAAAACTTCAGCAATACTTGGCCAGTAAATCCTTGGCTATTATATCCCCAAAATGTATTATGCTAACCTTTTAATTGATATAGATTAAATTGGCTGAAAGATTAGTTTCATCCTGTACATCTATTACATTCATAATTTTAGAACTCTATAATGCTTGAGAAATTATATGTTTGCAGAACACCAGAGATACTGTATCAAACCTGAAAGAATCATTCTTCAGCATGCTGACACAACACATCTGTTCCAGCATCTTGCATGTTCCAGCATTCTGCTTGTTCCTGCCTCAATTGCTTCAATTGTTGTTTCTCTTCAAAGGCTGATCCCAAAAGAACTTTGAAGAAAGCTACTAATTTTAATTGGTCCAGTATTTTAGACTGTTCCAAAGAGGACTTTTATTAAGCCTAAATTTCTCAATACTCAAAGAATAGACCACAAATGTTATTGCTTGCTTAATTAACCATTTCTCCTAATTTTACTTGTGCCCCTACAGGATTTCTTTATGTCCAAAATGTCAGCCAGAGGAAATCCATGAAAACAACATCCAATTTTTCTTAAAGGGAGTTGGGTATGCTTTTGGTTGTTTGCTATGGCTACAAAATTTTATTGTCATTGGGAGACGTTTATTATTAATGGTCTTACTCAAAGTGAAACAAGGAATATAGAGGAATATCTTATAGGAATAGAAAAAGTTAGATCATTGAATCTACTCAAATTAGGGTTTATTTGTTATTCCCAAGGTTATTTGTAACTTAATGGTAAAGGATTTTGTATATTGATGCAAAAATAATTCTTTTTTTGATACATTGGTATAAGTTTTAATATATTGATACAAATTCAAAGTTGTTTTGTTTTGTTTTTTTTTCAATGCAGTTTATTCAGGAACCGTGAACAATCATTTGACCCTGGGGAAAGCCAGCCCACAGCTTAAATAGCCATAGGGTATCATTTTGCTCCTACACAAGGTCAATCCTCTTATTGAACACCATCAAGCCTCCTTTTAGTTGAGCATTAATTCCTTTTTGTACATCTAAGGCATGAGCTACATTGGCTAAAAGGTTATTCAGGGTCTGAGCAGTCTGAAAAGTATGACTCCTGGCTAATGCTGTGGTGGTAACTCCAAAAGCCGCCAATGAGATGGCAGTAACAATGGCAGCTGTAATTCCAAGATCCCTTTTCTGTCTGAAGAGAGTCATAGCATGAGGGGCATCAACGGGCACAGGCACCCAGCGAGACATGCAAGTAACCAGGGCATACCTAAATTTACTAGCATTCCAGCATTGGGCAAAAAAGCAAGTATCATTTACCAATATTACTTGCCACATCTAGCTAATAATGAATAAAAATGGGGGATATAAACAAACAGGTGTGGGCTTATAGGAAATATTATGAGAAGCCTTAACCCCCTCGTTGGAACATCCTGCATCAGTTCTAGAACTAGCAGTGGTGGTGTCCGAGGTCTGAGTAGTTTCAGGAGACCATTGCCCTCAGGGGCAAGATGTGCTCCATGTAAATTGACTAACTCCAAGTTTTCCTCCAATTTTGTAAGTCATTTAAGGTTCTTAAATTATTTTTCCCTTTTTTTAAATTTTTCCTTAATTACACTTTATTCATTCTGCATCCCCCCATAACCCCCTCCCTCCTCCCCTCCCAATCCCACCCTCCCTCCTCCCTCTGCATACATGCCACTCCCCAAGTCTACTGATAGGGGAGGTTCTCCTCTCCTTTCTGATCTTAGTGCATCAGTTCACATCAAAAGTGGCTGCATTGTCCTCTACTATGTACTGGTAAGGCTGCTCCTCCTCAGTAGGAGGTGAGTAAAGAGCAGGCCAATCAGTTCATGTCAGAGGCAGTCCATCTTCACATTACTATGTAACCCAATTGGACTCTGAACTGCCCTGGGCTACATCTGTGCAGGGGTTCTGGGTTATCTCTATGAATAGTCCTTGGTTGGAGTATGAGTCTCTGGGAAGTTCCCTGTGTTTAATTTTTTTTGTTCTGTTGCTCTCCTTGTGGAGACCCTGTCCTCTCCAGCTCTTACTATTTTCCAGTTCATACATAAACTTCCATCCACTCTGCCCAACAGTTGCCCATCAGGCTCACCATCTGCTTTTATAGTCTGTAGGGCAGAGGCTTTCAGAGGTCCTCTGTGGCAGGTTCCTAGGTTGTTTCCTGTTTTCTTCTTCTTCTGATGTCCATTCTCTTTGCCTTTTACGGATGGGGATTGGACATTTTAGTTAGGGTCCTCTCTCTTGCTTAGTTTCTTTAGATGCACAGGTTTTAGTGGGTTTGTCCTATGTTGTATGTATATATGAGTGAGTATATACCAAGTGTGTCTTTTTGCTTCTCGGACAACTCACTCAGGATGATCCTTTCCAGATCCCACCATTTATCGGCAAATTTCATGATTTCCTTATTTTTCATTGCTGAGTAATATTCCATTGTGTAGATGTACCACATTTTCTGCATCCATTCTTCAGTTGAGGGGCATCTGGGTTATTTCCAGCTTCTGGCTATTACAAAAATAAAGCTGCTACAAACATGGTTGAGCAAATGTCCTTTTTGTGTACTTGAGCCTCTTTTGGATATATGCCTAGGAGTGGTATGGCTGGATCTTGGGGAAGCACTACTCCTAGTTGTCTGAGAAAAAGCCAGATTGATTTACAGAGTGGTTGTACAAGTTTACATTCCCACCAGCAGTGGAGAAGGGTTCCCCTTTCTCCACAATATCTCCAGCATGTGTTGTCACTTGAGTTTTTCATCTTGGCCATTCTCATGGGTGTTAGGTGAAATCTCAGGGTTGTTTTAATTTGCATTTCCCTAATGGCTAGTGAGGTTGAGCATTTCTTTAAGTGCTTCTCTGCCATTCGGTATTCCTCTACAGAGAATTCTCTGTTTAGCTCTGTTCCCCATTTTTCAAGTGGGTTACTTGGTTTGCTGCTTTTCAGCTTCTTTAATTCTTTATATATACTGGATATGAGTCCTCTGTCAGATAAAGGGTTGGTGAAGATTCATTCCCAAAGTGTAAAGGGTTGCTTTGTTTTGATGATGGTTTCCTTTGCTTTGCAGAAGCTTTTCAGTTTCATGAGGTCCCATTTATTGATTGTTGCTCTTAGAGCCTGTGCTGTTGGTGTTCTGTTCAGGAAGTTTTGCCCTGTACCAATGAGTTCTAGGGTATTCCCCACTATTTTTCAAGCCGATTTAATGTGTCTGGTTTTATGTTGAGGTCTTTGATCCACTTGGACTTCAGTTTTGTGCAGGGTTGTTAAGTAGGGGTCTATTTGTATTTGTCTACATGTAGACATCCAGTTGGACCAGCACCATTTGTTTAAGATGCTATCTTTTTTTCCATTGTATGGTTTTGGCATCTTTGTCAAATATCAGGTGTCCATAAGTGTGTGGGTTTATTTCTGGGTCCTCCGTTCGGTTCCATTGATCCACCATTCTGTTTCTCTTCCAGTACCATGGAGCTTTTAAAACTGTTGCTCTATAGTACAACTTAAGATCAGGGATGGAGATACCTCCAGAAGATCTTTTATTGTAGAGGATTGTTTTAGCAATTCTGGGTTTCTTGTTATTCCATATGAAGTTGAGAGTTTTTCTTTCCAGGTCTGTAAAGAATTGTGTTGGTAATTTGATGGGAATTGCATTGAATCTGTAGATTGCTTTGGGTAAGTTGGCCATTTTTACTATGTTAATCCTGCCAAGCCATGAGCATGGGAAATCTTTCCATCTTCTCATATCATCTTCTAGTTCCTTCTTCAGAGATTTGAAATTTTTTTTCATACAAGTCTTTGACTTCCTTGGTTAGGGTTACTCTGAGGTACCTTATGACATTTGTGGCTATTGTGAAGGGTGTTGTTTCCCTAATTTCTTTCTCAGCCCTTTTGTCTTTTGTACACAGGAGGGCTACTGATTTTTTTGAGTTAATTTTGTATCCAGCCACTTTGCTGAAGGTGTTTATCAGCTGTGGGAGTTCCCTGGTAGAGTTTTGGGGGTCACTCACGTATACTATCATATCATCTGCAAATAGTAATAATTTGACTTCTTCCTTTCCAATTTGTGTCCGCTTGATCTCCTTCAACTGTCTTATTGCTCTAGCAAGGACTTCCAGAACTATGTTGAAGAGATATGGAGAGAGTGGGCAGCGTTGTCTTGTCCCTGATTGTAGTGGGATTGCTTTGTTTCTCTCTGTTCAGTTTGATGTTGACTATAGGCTTGCTGTATATTGCCTTTACTATGTTTAGATATGTGCCTTGTTTCCCTGATCTCTCCAATACTTTAAACATGAATGGATGTTGGATTTTGTCAAATGCTTTTTCAGCATCTAGGGAGATTATCATGTGTTTTTTTTTTTTTTTTATTTCAGTTTGTTAATATGGTGGATCACATTGATGGATTTCCATATATTGAACCACCCCTACATACCTGGGATGAAGCCTACTTGGTCATGGTGGATGATATCTTTGATGTGTTCTTGTATTCGGTTTGCGAGTATTTTGTTGAGTATTTTTGCATCAATGTTCATAAGGGAGATTGGCATGAAATTCTCTTTCTTTGTTTAGTCTTTGTGAGGTTTAGGTACCAAGGTGACTAAATTTCTCCTTTAAGTTGGGGAAATTTTCTTCAATGATTTTGTTGAAAATATTTTCTGGGCCTTGGTATAAACGTCATAGAATGAGTTTGCTATTGTTCCTTCTGTTTCTATTTTGTGGAATAGTTTGAAGAGAATTGGTGTTAGCTCTTCTTTGAATGTCTGGTAGAATTCTGCGCTGAAACCATCAGGTCCTGGGCTTTTTTTGGATGGGAGACTTTCGATGACTGCTTCTATTTTCTTGGGGGATATAGGACTATTTAATTGATTTACCTGGTCCTGATTTAGCTTTGGCAAGTGGAATCAATTAAGAAAATTGTCCATTTCATTTAAATTTTCAAATTTTGTTGCATATAGACTTTTGAAGTAAGTCCTAATGACTGCTTGGATTTCCTCAGTGTCTGTAGTTATGTCCCCCTTTTTATTTCTGATTTTGTTGATTTGGATGGTGTCTCTCCGCCTTTTAGTTAGCTTGGCTAAGGGTTAGTCTATGTTGTTGATTCTCTCAAAGAACCAGCTCTTGGTTTCATTGATTCTTTGAAGTGTTTTGTTTCCAATTGATTGATTTCAGCTCTGAGTTTGATTATTTGCAGCCGTCTGCTCCTTCTTCGTGTGTCTGCTTCTTCTTTTTCTAGGGTTTTTAAGTGAGCCATTAAGTTGCTTGAATGTGCTGTCTCAAATTTCTTCTTGAAGGCACTTAGTACTATAAACTTTCCTCTTAGCACTGCTTTCATTGTGTCCCACAAGTTTGGGTATGTTGTGTCTTCATTTCCATTGAGCTCTAGGAAGATTTCAATTTCTCTCTTTATTTCTTCCTTGACCTAGCTCTCTTTTAATAGACAGTTGTTCTGTTTCCATCTATGTGTAGGCTTTTTGCTATTTCTGTTGTTACTGAGGTCCAGCTTTATTCCATGGTGATCCGACAGGATACAAGGGATTATTTCAATCTTCCTGTATTTGTTGAAGCTTGCTTTGTTACCAACTATGTGGTCTATTTTGGAGAAGGTTCCATGAGGTGCTGAGAAGAAGTTAAATTCTTTTGTGTTTGGGTGTAAGGTTCTGTAAATGTCTGTTAGATCCATTTGATTCATGACCTCTGTTAGAGACATTGTTTCTTTGTTTAATTTCTGTTTAGTTGACCTGTCCTTTGTTGAGAGTGGGGCGTTGAAGTCTCTCACTATTAGTGTGTGTGGATCTATATGTGGTTTAAGTTTT
The DNA here is from genome assembly GCF_030254825.1 of Meriones unguiculatus. Lineage (NCBI taxonomy): Eukaryota > Metazoa > Chordata > Mammalia > Rodentia > Muridae > Meriones > Meriones unguiculatus. The sequence goes on along the minus strand of NW_026843710.1, from coordinate 22,778,029 downwards.
ATCAATGTTTCTTTCACAAATGTGGGTGCCCTTGTATTTGGGGCATAGATATTCAGGATTGTGATGTCTTCTTGGTGGAATTTTCCCTTGATGAGTATGAAGTGTCCTTCCCCATCTCTTTTGATTAATTTTGGTTGAAAGACTATTTTATCAGATATTAGAATGGCTATTCCTGCTTGCTTCTTGCATCCATTTGCTTGAAAAGCCGTCTTCCATCTCTTTACCCTCAGGTACTGTCTATCTGTGTGACTTAGGTGTGTTTCTTGTATACAACAGATTGCTGGGTTTTGTTTATGCATCCATTCGGTTAGTCTGTGTCTTTTTATTGGAATATTAAGTCCATTGATATTGAGAGTAATGACCAGTGGCTGTTAGATCCTTTGAATTTGATGTTGGCTGTGGTCATATGGTTATGTGCTTGGATGCTTTTTTTTTTTACTGTAGTGGGGTTATTTATTTCTTGTGTTTTCTTGAATGTAGCTACCTTTCTTGGGTTGTATTTTCCCTTCCAGTGTCTTCTGTAATACTGGATTTGTTTGTAGGTATTGTTGAAATTTGTTTTTGTTGTTGAATATCTTGTTTTCTCTGTCTGTGAGGACTGAGAGTTTCGCAGGGAATAGTAGCCTGGGCTGACATCTGTGTTCTCTTAGGGTCTGCATGGTATCTGTCCACGCCCTTCTGGCTTTCATAGTCTCTGTTGAAAAGTCAGGTGTGATTCTAATGGGTTTGCCATTACATGTTACTTGGCCTTTTTCTCTTGCAGATTTTAGTATTTTTTCTTTGTTCTGTATACTTACAGTTTTGATTATTATGTGGCAGGAAGATTTTCTTTTTTGGTCTAATTTATTGGGTGTTCAATAGGCCTCTTGTATTCTTATTGGCCTCTCCTTTAAGTTGGGGAAATGTTCTTCAATGATATTTTGTTGAAAATATTTTCTGGGCCTTGGTGCAGGGAATCTTCTTTTTCCTCTATTTCTATTATTCTTAGGTTTTGTCTTTTTATGTTGTCTTGAATTTCTTGGACGGTCTGTGTCAGGAATTTTTTAGATTTAACATATTTTTGACAGATACATATATTTCTTCCATTGTATCTTCCACACCTGTGATTCTTTCTTCCATTTCTTGTAGTCTATTGGTTATGCTAACCTCTGTTGTTCCTGTTTTCTTCCCTATGTTCTTTCTCTCCACAATTTCTTCCATTTGTGATCTTTTTAATTTTTCCAATTCTATCTTCAGGTCTTGAGCTATTTTGTTGGTTTCCTTCCCCCGTCTGACTGTATTTTCATGTTTTTCCGTCAATTCCTTCATCTGTTTGTTTGAACAATCCACTGTTTCTTTTATTTCATTCAGTGATTTAAGCATTTCCTCTTTAAAGGCCACAAACCGTTTGGCTTCAGCTTCTTCTATTTCTTTTCATATTTTATTTGTTTCCTCTGTTATCTTCTTGAGCATAGATGTTAGGTCGTCTCCTTGAATTTCATTAATGCTGGGGTGTCTAGGGCTATTTGCCCCTGGATAACTGGCTTTTGGGGACGCCATATTGCTCTGGCTTTTGTTGGTTGAACTTTTACGCTGTCCTCTACCTATTGGGCTATCTTAGTTGTTTGAATTTAGTTTCTGGTTGTTCCTGGACTGCTGTAGTGGAGAGAATCCCTTTGGCAGGAAGATGGTTTATCCTCAAGGAAGCCTTCCCAGCGTTTCAGGTATAGTCCCTGGATGTCTGGTGTTTTTCAGGAGTTGCTACAGCTCACCTCAGGTATAGAGACCTGTGTGGTAACTGTGGTCCTGATTACTCAAGAGGGCTCTCCTCTCACTGGGAGAAGTCCTGGAGACAGCTGCCCTCCTTCTGGGTTTCTTGCTGTAAATTTATTGATCAACTGCGGTAATCTCTGGTGGGTGAGTACTGCTCTGGTGTCTTGGGGCACTCAGTTTTGTCTGTTTGCAATCTGTAGTCTGCTATACTTTCCCTAGGTGACCCAAGCAGCACACTTTCTTCCTTCTCTGTGGGGCCCTCTCTGGACAGGGGTTCTCAGTCCCTGTTGTACTGGGGCACACAGCTTGTCTGTACTGCTGAGCTGAGTGCAAAGCTCTTTGCGTGAGGCAGGAGCTTGGCTGTGATGGTGGCAGAGACCTTCCGGGGAAAGACTGGGTGACCTGCGATCAAAACTGCAACCCTGCTTCCCCGTGGGATCCCCCCGCACCTGGGACTCCCAGTCTCAGGTACCCTTGTGCCCACAGATCAGCCTGGAAAAGTGGCTGGGACACACCCACTTGTGGCTCCAGCCTGGTGACCCAAAGGCTGCTTTACCCGGGATTTCTTCTGGGTTCTGGCTGGGTAGCTGTGAGTTGACCCGACCAATTCCCATGCTGTGGGAGCCTCCCCTCACCTGGGAAGCATGATTCATGTGCTTTCAGGGCCCAGAGTTCAATCTCCTGGTCTCTGCAAGGAAAGTGCTGTCCTGTTCCTCAGACGCGCTGTTTTCCCAGCGCAGCCATTTTGGCTCCCTGCGAATTCAAAGTTATTTACAAAACTTTTAAACTGCTATTAAAAACTGGTTAGGATATTAGGTAATGCAAGCTAATTGGTAGCTATTCAACTCATAGTCATGTGAAACACTAGTCTACTTTATCACAGGAGTATACCTCCTAGTTTAACACATAGATATGATTTTATAGACAGATTGATTACATTAAGATAGGTAGTCTTCAAAAATTTCAGAGACTTACAGAATATGGCATTTAAAAGTATCTTTATTATTTTAAAGACTCTTTGAAAATAAAACATGTCATTTCCTGGCAGCACTCCACCTACCTGAAAGAAGATAATGAGCATTGAAGAACCTCCATATGGAGTTGGCTACAAATGTGGCAAACAACACACAAATTCTGACTAAAATGGGCAAGCTTAAATACAGGACAATTCATCTGCTGAACTCTGCCAAGTCAGGGTAGGCAAGTTCGAAATATTTCCTGCTTCACATATATGTCTGTCAAATATTCTCAGTCTGAAGACTGAAGATGATACTCCAATGTTATAAAGAGTTATGGGTCACTGTTCAGGCAGCAAAATATCTCTGTCATTTTTTTTTTTTTTTTTTGGAAACTGCTAACATGCACTTCCTATTTACTCTAATAGCTAATTTTATTTCAGTCTCAAGTCTCTGATGGGGTTGAAGAACAAATAATTATAGTGCCACAATTAATCTTGATTTTAGAAGTTAAGAAATCCTTTCATATAGGTAATACCAATAAAGATAAAAGTTAATTTATATATATAACTTTTAAGTTATCAAGATAGATAGGATAGTCAGATAACTTTCTCCTAAGTTGTGTTGCTAAATACACATGGAATGAACATTGCATATGTAGATTTTACCTAACAGTTTTCATAATTTCATAATTATTATTGTATTGAAAGAAAAGTGATCTTTAATTGAACTTAAAGGGGACAATGTTGGTATAATGTTCTTTTGAAAGGTATATACCTTATCCTTGTTGATTCAAATGCTGATTTCTCCTCCCCAGCTCTCAGTTTTCAATCGGGATATTGCATTGTGATATACAGACCAAAATTAAAAAAAAAAAAAAAAAAAACTAGCCACAATGTTATGCAAAGAGTGGAACTAGAGGAAAGGAAAGAGGTGATAAGCTAAAGGCCAGGAAATGAGAGGTAGAAAAGGGTGAGAGAACTTATGGAGAGACTTGGAGGACAGATCTTGGTACTACTTTAAGATTGACTGCACATAATATTTCACAAAAAGCAAGCATAATGGGTAAAATCTAATTGTTAGGAAGAACTATGAGGTCTTGGAGATTTAGGAGGGACTAACTATTGTCCAGCATTTTGTTCTAGTTTAACTAAATAAACCAAGTCTCTATGTGGTTATACAGCTGTTTAGGATTAACAGCAAACTTTACTAAAGATAATTATTAGTAAATATTAATCTCACAAACAACACTTTTTGACAAGCCTGAAGGATGAATCAGTTGACTCCCGAACAAGGGACCTCGAGGATGAGGGGCAACATGAGAAAGGCTGGATTTGGAGCTCCAGATGCCTAAAAAAAATGTGCTTCCTGATGACTGCCCATTGCAGGGAGAAAGATAAGGTAGGCAGGCAGAGAAATCTTAGGACAGAGAAATTGAAGAGAGATGTTAATGAGCGCTTTAAAGTCAATGCTAATAAAAGGGAGAAATAGGGAGAAAAGCTTTTTCCCCTTTAGTTTGTAAATGAAGTTTGTCTCTGGTTCCCAGTTGAAGGTACCATCATTCTGAAAACTTGGGAAAAGGAATCCCACAAGCTGAAGAGTTTCTTGAGGAAATTAGAGAAGCCAAACAGGCAGAAAAAAAAAGTTCTTCTCAGGTTATTTCAAATGTTCATAAAGGAGCTCAAACAGATTTGTGTAACTTGAGAGATGAAAGTAATTTAGGAGCTAGATAGCAAGGATGAAACCGACTCAGGAAGAAACTGCCAAGTCTCATAATTCAGACTATCTTTCTGCACCCTCTGTTCCCATGGCTTTCCCTGCCACATGTGCAGGAGATATCGAACCACTGCAGGAGGATATTACTGTTCTCAGAGAGAAAGTCAAATTAGAAAGGGAACAAGTTCAGTTATTAAGGGAATTAGATAAATTAAAATACATAGTAATAATAATAATAATAAATTGATATTTTGCACTGATAAACTTCAAAATATGGTTTTGACTTTTAAAATCATAAATGTGATTTCACTCTTAAAGAGAATGTGTTGTTTTAATATTACAAAAACAAGTTTAAAAATTTTTTTAACTGTTTAAACAGCACATACTGTGGTTGTTTTTACCTCTTCTGTTTTGTTTTGTTTTATTTTGTTTTTGTTTGCTGGCTTCTGTTTTGGTTTCAGGTTTTGGTTTGCTCACAAGGTCTGGGAAACTTGGAGAGTTTCCAATCTGGTCCAGGAAATCTCCAGAATGCTCCAATTCCAGGGAAAGAGGCCCATAAAGGTTCTACACCTTTTGGGACCTAGAGAGAGGGTGGCTGGAACCCTATTCTGTGTGATAAGAAGGCCACTGGGGCCTGCTAAACAACTGGAAACTGTAAAGGGCCATGGGGGCACTGCTCCTTCTGGAATCTATGTATGTGGAGGATACCCATGAGGGGGTCCATTCTTTCTGGAATCTGTGGGACTTGTGCCCAGTAGCACTGGTCAAGTCCTGGTTTTAGGTATTCTGGTTACTCCAAGGTGACAATGTTGGATTTCTATGTTCCTTATGTATCTCTCTCTGTGTGTATGATTATCTGTAGACTTGCGTATTTTTAGACATGAGACAATTTGAATCAACACCTCTGAGTTTGGTCCAGGATCATCAGACTTAAATTCTATATAACATTTTAAAATTTATCAGTTAAATAGTTAAAATAGTAACCCTTGGGCTGTATAACAAACAACTTAAAACAGTTTCTCAAACCTTTGTGGGAAATAAAAAACCTTAGTATTTATTTTATTAAGTTTACAAAGTAAAACCAAGCCATACTGTTTAAGCAAATTAAACAAAAACTGCAGCAATTAAAATATAGCATGCAAAAAAAATAAAATATTTTGTTCTTCACTTAAAAATGCTAGAGATTCTTCAATAAAAAATGTTTGCTTATGTGCATTTACAGGAAAAAAAAAAGAACTATAGTTCCATGTTAGCCCACGGTTATGCAGGGTTATATTGAGATCAATGTTAAACATTATATAAAATATATTCCTGTCTTCCAGTACCTAAATAAATGATTTAATGCTGTTTATTTCTGGGCTATAGATTTGGTACGGCTAGAATAGTCCATTTTTGCTTAGGGCTACAGGCTAAGTTTAGTTCTCTGTTTAATATTAAATAAAACTTTTGTCTTCTTATTTTTTTGCTCTTAAGTTTTAATACAATATAGTAGGATTAATAAGATTTGCTAGCCTCTTTATAAATTATGTTTAATTACGAGTTTTGTTTTGATTTCAGTTTAAAAAGAGCAGATTTAAAGTCATGCTAAAGATTATAGTTGAGGTCAAGATTGAGTTTTACCTAGTCTCTTTGTTTAGGCTGTTTTTTTTTTGTTTGTTTTTTTTAAGGTTAAATCTAAAATGGGAATTCATAAAGTTTGCCTATGAACATCTACCGAAAATTTGGTTCTAAAACATTTATTTTAAAAATATGCCAAAATTGAGATTATAATATCCTGTTTTATAGGATGAAATTTAGAGCAGATGATGAATGTAGACAAAGAGCAACTCAAATATACTGTCCCTCAGACTTGTCACAGATCTGATAAATATGGAATTTTAACATATCTGAGCTTATTATGACAGAGTCCATCCTGATGAGGCACAAAAAATATTAATTCAGTTTCTATAGGTATAAGCTATAGTTTTTTGATTTAAAACAAAAGTTAGCTCAATTGTTGATACTTTAACTGTATTTACTGATGGTTCAATATCTGGTGTTGCTGCCTGTGCTTATAAAGAAAAACAAAATCTTTTCAAGTGTCTAACAAATCTGCACAAATAGAGTTATCTGCAGTGTTGTTTGTAAATCAAAGTTTTAATAAGCAGTCTTTGAACATTTTTACAGATAGTGCATACATAGCTCAGTCTTTGCCTAGGGTAGAGACTGCAAGTCAAATTCAGACATCTTCTCCTGCTGGAATCTTTTTTATACAAATTCAAAATTTGATACAAACACATATAGACAAACCTTTCCCTTTTTTATAGGATATATGAAGGCTCATTGTAATTCGCCAGGACCCCTGTCAACAGGAAATGCATTAGCAGATAAAGTCACAAAAGTTTATTGTTCACAGTTAAAACGATACCAGGATGCCCATAATATGCACCATCTTAATAGTCAAACCTTGAGACTTAGATACAGATTGACTAAGTCAAAGACCTGTAGGATAGTCAAGGCTTGAAGCACTTGTCCTCAATTTCAGCCTGTTCTCATTTGGGAGTCTATCCTAAAGGATTGGCTCCAAATCAGATTTCAGATTTTGAAAATGGTTATTACTCATATTCCTGAATTTAAACAATTAAAATATGTACATGTTTGCATAGAGACCAATTCTGGTTTTATTTTTGCCACTCCTCAACCAGGAAAAGCTGAAAAGAATGATATTGCTCATTGTCTACAGGCTTTTAATGTTCTAGGAGTTCCTAAGCAATATAAAATTGACAACAGGATATACTAGCAAACTTTTAAAAGTTTTTTCAATAGTTTAAAGTTTCTCTTATAACTAAAATACTTTACAATCCTCAAGTAGAAGACATGATAGAGCATTTCCTCTCAACAACTAAAATTTATTTGCAAAAAACAAAGAAGTGGGAACAACTCCCTTGGACACCTAAGAATCATCTTAATCATGTTCTTTTCATTCTGAATTTTTTTAACTATGAAAATTTTATTTATAATTAGGAAAATAAAAATTAAAGCAAGCAACGTTTGTATTGATAATAGCATTGATGAAAATTTAAGTCTGAAAATACCGTATTTGGGAAAATGTTATGAATATAGCACGGACAGAAATGTAAAGTCTTTTGCAATTTTATGGACGATAGATCATCATAAAATTAATGTGAATAGTTAACAGTCTTCATATTCTACTTGCAGATGTATGTCACAGAGACACTAGAGTATTTGCACTAGAAAACAATTACAAGACTATTGATTGTAGCTGTAGTTTAGTGATAAACAAATGTTTAAGACAGTATAAGTTAAAACTAAACAATACGGCCCATTGATACATCTAAATAGTTTAATAGTTTTGTTTTTTTTTACTTTCAGATTTATGTTTCTATTTATTTATTTATTTATTTATTTGTAATATTAATTACACTTTATTCATTTTGTATTCCCCATAAGCCCCTTTCTCCTCCCCACCTGATCTCACCCTCACTCTCCCTTCCTCATGCATACCCCTCCCCAAGTCCACTGATAGGGGAGGTCCTCTTCTCCTTCCTTCTGATCTTAGTCTATCAGATCACCTCAGGAGTGGCTGCATTGTCATATTCTCTGGCCTGATAAGGCTGCTCCCCTCCTCAGGGGGAGGTGATCAAAGAGCAGGCCAATCAGATTATGTCAGAGGCAGTCCCTCTTCCCTTTACTATGTAACCCACTTGGACACTGAAATATCATGTGCTACATCTGTGCAGGGGTTTTGGGTTATCTCCATGAATAGTCCTTGGTTTTAGTATGAGTCTCTGGGAAGTTCCCTGTGTTCAAGTTTTCTAGTCCTGTTGCTCTCCTTGTGTGTTCTCCAGCTCTTACTATTTCCCACTTCTTACATAAGATTCCATGCACTCTGCCCAACAGTTGGCCATAAGTCTCAGAGTCTGCTTTGATTGTCTGCAGGGCAGGGGCTTTCAGAGGCCCTCTGTGGCAGGTTTCATTCTGAATTTTTTAAATTTGGATAAGCAAGGTAAATCTGCAGCAGATAGAATTTGGCCTACAGAAACCAAGAAAACTTTTGCTAAAGTAAAATGAGGGATCCATTAACAAATCAGTAGCATGGATCCGACCCTATGCTCATATGGGGATGAGGATGTGTCTGTGTTTTTTCACAGGAAAATGCTCCAGCTCGATGGCTACATGAACGTCTGGTGGAACAGGTGGATGAGGAGTTTTCTCCTGACAATGGTAATGATGTCAATGAAGATTCCTCTGGTCAATATGATGATTTATTGGGCTTAAGCACTCCTACTACATCCAGTTTCATGGGATGATCCAGAAGTCCTTGTTTATATCAACAACACTTGGTTGCTGTGTTTTCCTGCTTTTATAGGGACACAAGTAAAACACACTCTTAACTTTTCAGAAACAGGAAGAGGTCATCCTCTTTTCATTATCAGAAAGAGTATTCATCAGGACTGCTAACCAGTCTCCTCTGTCTAGGTCATAGGTCAGAATGCCTACTACTCTAAAGTTGGGGTGGCAGCCAGGCAAAGTGGAATATTGGACTGATATTATTGTCCCTTCATATGGGAGTTAAGAATGACAGTCTTACATCTGCAATGAGATACCCACCCTGTGAGAAAGGGGATCAACACACATGTCCTCAACTCATGGTTACATGGACAAGATGTATCTGAATAATGCCCACCATCTACACCGGGGACCATGACCCTCATTTACAGTCGTGGACTGGACTGGTCTATCATTAAGGCTATTAAGAACTTGGCTTGTGGTAAAGGCATTCAAAATTCCTTTGTTTTAGAAAAATCTGTTAGTGCTGGACTTTGGAGGACTTCAAGTAAAAGTTGGAAAACCTAGTATGGAAATTGGGGCCTGCATGGGTATATATCGGCAATCTCTCTCGGAATACAAGTAGCTTTCTTAAATTCATCAAGTACACTTCTGTTTTGGCATGTGTTAACCCTCCTTATTTACTGCTAATTGGAAACATTCAATGATACCTATTCAACCTATTAAAATGTCTTAAGACAAGACATTTTAGGAATAATGATACCTATTCAATTGAATTCATATATTACAATCTTAAAAATTGTGTTAGTGCTGATAATAATCCTCTTTCAGTATTAGTTGTTAAGCAGCCTAAATTGTTATGATTCCTGTTAGGGTATCTGATTCTTGGTATGATGAAACAGAATTTAATTTGACTCAGGTTCAGAATCATCTTGCTGGTATTTGGTCTAGCAAAAACTTCTCATTGGACATGTTAACAATAAGATCCATGACATAGAATCTGCCACGAAACCTAGGTTAGAATTGGCCAATATAGCCTGGGATATATTTACTTGTTTCAGGAGGCACTTTCCATCCTTTCACTCTGTGTTTAAGTGGGGACTGACATTTGCGGACATGGCAGGTATGCGTTTGTTGTCCTGTGCCTTCCTTCCTTGTGTGTTACAGTTCCATCTTCAAGAACTTCAATGCATGCAACTGTAGTTGCATGAATTTAAATTAAAGACCTCTAACAACTCATTTGATATGGAGGTAGGTCAATGACTCAATGATGTGTAAGAGTAAAATTGCGTTTTTTCCAACCTAAGACAGTGGCTCATAAAATCATACCTGAGACCTTAAGGAAAAATGCACATTTCACCAACCTAAGACAGGCTCTTCATAAAACAAAGAAGGGGGAACGGAAGGAGTCTGGTAATTGGAATTCTGCCTTCTGGCCATGGCAGATGTGGGTCTTATCTAAGTTCCATGTCTCAGAGACTGTCCTTGGTAGTCTCTGTAAGCAGGCTGTTCTGAGACTGAGAAGTATATAGTAACCTCCCTGCAACCTTAAGAACCAGAGAGCAAACTTGGTGTAACCTTGAGTGAATTCCTGGATGCCTTGCCAGGTGGCACAGATGTATTGCTACTGTGAAAAAATATTTGTTTGTACCCTTTAAATGTGCTTTATAAGTGTTGTTTGCACATTCATTAAACTGAGAATTGAAAAGGCATCTCTCTTGTCTCCATTCTTCATATTTCTGTCTCTCTCTTTCAGGTGGACCCTGTTAGACTAGACCGTAGGACTTTCAGGTTACCTTCTCTTTTCCTGATCTTAATGACTCAGTACTGCAGGGAACCTCAGACCCTGCCAGCCTGTTCTATCAATATGTGAAGATATATTTAGTGAGTAAGCCAGTAACTTTTCAATTCAAAGTCACAAACTAGGAAATTTAAGATACAAGACCACAGTAAGAAATCACCTTGTCATTTGGTACATTCCCCTTAATTCCATTTCCCAGATATTTACTCACTGGGAATAAGAGATAGAGAGACAGATTCAGAAATAGAGATACCTAGACTGATGGAAACAAAGATACAAAGTGACAGAGACTTTATTCTGTCTGGGGTCACTTACTTTGGCATATCAACCTCAGAGTAAACCCTCCTATAACTTCAATAGAAATTATATTAGCTAAGAAATCCATACTGCCTAATTATTCCCAGACTTTTCCTCTCTGGGTACTCCATATTTGTATAGATGAGCTTCAAGAGGACATTGCAATTTAAATCACCAGTAAGTGGAAGAAGATAGACTTCTAGGCAAAAAAAAAAAAAATCCTGAAACTTTGTTATTCAATATAATGAGTAAAGTCCCAGCAACTTCCAAGGACTATACAAGTGGACTGACAATCTCCTTTGAGGAAAAATTTGAATATTTCCATATTGTGGGTCTTATCTAATCTTATCTTATCTAGTATTACTCAGCTAAGAAAATGACATCATGATATTTTCAGGCAAAAGTATAGAACCAGGAAATATCTTCCTGTGTGAAGTAACTAAAATGAAGAAAGACAAATATGGTATATGTTTACTTAGTAGGATATCTATTAATAGTGTGGGATAAAGTTCCAATAGGCCATCAATTGTAACCAAACCAGTGTTCCAATAGGGAGACTGGGCCAGGGCATCATACAGAAATTTTTAAGCAACACAGGCTGTTGTTTTTAGATGTGTTGCTCTCTAACCTCAAATGATAGTTCAGTGCAATGTTCTTACATCCACAAAGATGCTTCCTTCTGCATCAAATGGGATTGCATACAGAGACCCACAGTATGATATTATTCAGAGAGAGACCTTAAAACACCCAGCTCTAAATGGGATTACACTATGAAATACTCTCTCCCCTCAGTTCCTGAGAAGATTTCAAAAGGGTAGGCAGTAATGGTAATTGAGGACAGAAGGAGAACAAAATCCTGACATTCATACCACAAAGGAAGATGATGCTGCCAGCTATGATGACACCTGATAAGCTAGAGTCAGTTAGAACAGTCTGAGGGCCTCAGCTATCAGGGAACTAGAGAAAAGGCTTAAGAGTAGGAGAAGGAAGGTGGGTGGATTTGGGAGGAGAATAAGGAGGGTGCAGCAAAAGGGAAACAAAGTGAGAAAATCATAATAAATAAATACATGAGTAAAACTGTGATTAAGGGAATGAAATATAGAGCTCTTCAGAACTAATGGCTTCTTTTGGGTGGTACTGGCTGTGGCAAAGATAAACTCTGTTTTCTTTAAGGGACTTTGCACTCAGAATCTGATCATGTTCCAATAAGTAGATGAAAATACTTAAATTGATGTATTCACATCAATTAAACATCAAGTAAACACATACTTGAATTGATGTATTCATAGAAAAAAAATACTCTAACACATGGGAAGGAATTTGAACCTGGGAGAAATAGAAAAGTAATATATTATATGAAATTCCCAAATAATCAATAAAAAAGTTAGGTTAACAACTTTTATAATGACTTTTAAAATGGAGAAGATATTACTCTCAAGGAATACAGAGTTTGACTTTGTAAGGCATGTTTTCCAGGAACTCATCATGTAGCAGAGAGTCATAGCCATAAACTATTGTTACCGAGCTCCCTCAAACCTCATGAGCTCAGATACCACCTTGGGTCAAGCAGTACTGGCTCTAACACTACATTTAGAGGGTTTGTCTAGAGGACTGCAGCAGGAAACAAAGCTGCTCTTGTGTCCTAGGCATATAACAGGGATCCATTTCTTTGTCTTGAAGGCCCAGTTTTAACTTTAAACCCTGGATTAGGAGGATTGCTCACTGACTACTGAGTAGGACAGAATTGAAAATCCAGCCAGGACAGCAAAGGTTTCAAAGAGTTTACTGCCCCTCAGTTCTCCATTTACACTCACTGATCTTTCTCTTTTTCAGCCAAACTATTCCCAGGAATTGTCTGGTTTAATTCTCTTTTCCTGCTCTTAAAAATTCAGTACCCCAGAAAACCCTAGACACTGCCAGCCTTTTATATCAATAAGAATGTGAAGGTACATTTAGTTAGGATGGGAGTAACTGCTCAGTTCAAAGTCACACCAAGGATATTTCAGATCCAAGATCACAGTAGTAACCACCTTGTCATTGGGTATTTTCCTCTTAATCCCACATCACTTTGAAGCTTCCCTACTTAGGAAGCTGTCCAATTCAATAAACAGTAAAGTTCCATTTCCTACCTGACATAATATGTTGACAACTTTTACAATGACTTTTAACATGAAAACAAATTCTGCTAAAGGAGGGCAGAATTTGACTTGTAAAGCTTACTTTCCAGGAATTCATTATGTAGTAGAGTATCCTACCCATGAACTAATGGTTACCCAGCTACCTCAGACCCCAAGAGCTCAGGTGGAACCTCTAAAATATCAGTCCTGGAACTAACACAAACTAGAGTTTGTTTGGAGAATCACAGCAGGAAAGACAGCTGCTCTTGTGTCCTAGGCATATAACATGGACCTATGTCTCTGTCCTGTAGGCCTGGTTTTAACTGCAAACCCAAGTTCAGGAGGATTGCTCACTGACCACTGTAAATGTCACAAATGAAGATCAAGCCAGGCCAGCCAGGGCCAGCCAACCTTCTCATAGAGGTTTGATGACCCTAGTGTGGATAGCATGAGCTATGAAAAAGTTTACTGACCCTCGGTTCTCATTTCACACTCACCGATCTTTCTATCTTTCAGCCAGTCAGCCCCAGGAATTGTCTTTTTTCCTTCTATTTTGCCTGCTCTTAAATATTCAATACCTCAGTGAAACTTGGACCATGAGTACAGATTATATCAATAAGAATGTGAAGTTACATTTAGTGAGCTCACAAGTAACTGCTCAGTTCAAGGTCACAACCTAGGAAATTTCAGATGCAAGACTACAGAAGGAGACCATCTTGTCATTAAGTACATTCCTCTTAATCCCGCATAACTTTGAAGCTTCCCTACTTAGGGAACTGTCTAATAAACATGCAAGTTTCATTTCCTACCTGACATTGTCACAGAGATAAAAAGGAGTAAATGTGTGGGATCTGGATAAAGAGATGCAATAAAGACTTGTGTTTCACAAGAAAAAGTCATGTATGTACAGGATCAGAGACACTGGAAAATGAGTAAAATTTGTTTACTCACCTCCATGGAAACAACAAGATTCTGTCCAGTGCTGATTGGCTGAGAGTGACAATGATGTCATGCAACAGCTGAAAGCCAGTAAGAGTTTCAGGAGCCACTTATTAAAAGAGCCAAGTAGACAGCATGATTGAGAGAAAAACTGAGCAACCCTACATGCCTCAATCTGGGCAGCTGAAAGCACACAACTCTGAGATGTCAGTCCCTGTGGCCAAGACTCTTAGTTCAGGAAAATTGTCACATATTTCTTTCAAGTAGTCATTAATAAAGTCACTTGTCCTTGACATGTGACTTTCACATTTTGAAAGATTCCATTATTATTTGTTAAAAGCACAGATATGACCTCAGTCAGTGAATTACTTATTGTTTAACCACTCACTGACCAAGGGAAATCTTTGAACAAAAAGCATATATTTGGGACCTTGCTTTTGTTTTAACGGAGACCTTATAATATGTCATGTCACCAATCAGTCATCTTTTTGTACTCCTACAGCAAAACTAAGAGCTTTGCACACTGAAACATAAGCAGCAGGCAGAGAGAGGGAGACAGACAGAGACAGAGAGAAAGAGCTACAGAGACAGATTCAGAAATAGAGAGACCGAGACCAATGAAAACAATGATAGAATGTGAAATACTCAATTTTGTCTGGTTACTTGAATTGGCATATCAACCTCACAACACACACTCCTGTAATATAATTCTATTATCTAACAAAACCATATCCTAGGCCATCCCAGACATTTCTTCACTGGGGACTAAACATGTAAATAGATGAGCTTCAAGAGGACATTGCAAATCAAATCACCAGGAAGTGGAAGAAGATGGAGGGAATTCTAGGCTAAAAGAAAATAGTCATCCTAATAGTTTGTCATTCAATACACTCATTAAAGTTCCAGCAACTTCCAAGGATTAAAGAACAAGACTGGACAATCTCCTTTTGGGGAAAATGTGGTGTAATCCATATCGTAATAGTATTCTGCTAAAAATAAATAAATAAATAAATAAATAAATAAGACTTCCTAATCATTTCAGGCAACTGGATATAACCAGAAAAAATCATCCTGGGTGAAGTAACTGAAAAGCAGAAAGACAAATGTGGTATGTATTCAATTATTAGGAGGTCTCCTAATAGTGGGGGAGAAAATTCCAATAGGCCATCTCTTAAAACCAAACCAGTCTTCCATTAGGGGATGGGTGGCAGTTAATTAAGTTGTTGGGCCAGGGCATCCTATGGAAATTTTTAAGTAACCCAGACTGTTGTTATTAAAATATATTGCTCTCTGCCCTCAAATGATAGATGAGTACTGTGTTCTTGGATCTACAGTGATGCTTCCTTCTACATCAAATGATTGCAATAAGAGACCCACGGTACTATATTATGCACAGAGAGATCTTAAAACACCCAGCTCTAAATTACATTTAATTTCTTATGAAAGTCTCTCTCCCCACAGAGCTCTGAGAAGCCTGCAGGAGAAGAGGCAGTAAGTGTGTCATAAGTAGAACGAATTAAGGATAGAAGGAGATCAATGTCCAGAGAATCATGCTGCAGAAGATGCAGCCCGCCTTATTGAGACCTGAGAAGCTAGGGTCTGATAGAAGGGTGAGGAGGGTCTCCCCTATCAGGGAACTAGGAAAAGGACATATGGATAGAGGAAGGAGGGTGGGTGGGACTGGAAAGAGAAAAAGGAGGGGGCTGCAGAGGAGATACAAAGTGACAGATTTGTAATAAATAAATACATAAGAAAAACAGTGATCAAGGTGATGAAGCATGGAAGTTTTCAGGACTGATAGCTTCATCTTGGGGATGGTGCCAGTGTTTGGCTATGATGAACTCAGTTTTCTTTAAGGGACTTGGCACTGAGACTCTGATCATGTTCCAATGAGGATATGAACAACACTTCAATTGATGTATTTTAAAGAAAAAAAAAATATTAGTGTGACACATAATTAGGAATTTGATCCTGGGAGCAATAGAAAAGGATATGTATGTAATATATGTAATATGAAATTCCCACATAATCAATAAAAATAGTACTTTGACAACTTTTACAATGACTTTTGACATTTTTTACAATGACTTTTAACATGGAGATAAGATTCCATTTAAAGAGGGCAGAGTTTGACTTTGTAAGGCATTTTCTCCAGGAATTCAATATATAGTACAGGATCCTTGCCATGAACTCCTGGTTCCCCAGCAATGGCAGACCCCATGAGCTCAGGTGACACCTCTTAACAAGCAGTCCTGGCAGTAACACTACATTCAGAGGTTTTGTCTGGAGGACAGCAGCAGGTAACAGCTGCTCTTGTATCCTAGGCATATAACACCAAAGGACCAGGAGTAGGTGTTCACTGAGTAGGACACAGCTGCCAAACTGGACAGGTCAGTCACAATGCACTAACACTACATTTAGATGGTTTGTCTGTTAATAAACACCTCTGCTCTTGTGTTCTAGGCATATAATACACACTCATTTCTCTGTCCTAAATGAGCAGTTTTAATGTTCTAAGTGACCCTCAGGACCAGGAGGATTTCTCAATGACCACTGAATAGGACACAGCTGTCAATCCAGCCAGTTCAGCCAAGGCGATCCTGCTCATACAGGGTTGCCAACACTAGTGTGGAACAGCACTAGCTGTTCAAAGAGTTCATTGCCCCTATGTTCTTCTTTTACATACACAGATCATTCTCTTTTTCAGCCAAACCAGTCACAGGAATTGTCTGGTTTCCTTCTCTTTTCTCTGCTCTTAAAGACTCATTACCCCAGGGAATTCTAGACCCTGCCAGCCTATTATATTAATAAGAATGTGAAGATACATTTAGTGAGTACTCGAGTAATTGCTCAGTTCAAAGTCTCAACCTAGAAAATTTCAAATCCAAGACCACATTATGAGACCAAATTGTCATTTGGTACATTCCCCTTATTCCCCCATCACTTTGAAGCTTTCCTAGTTAAGAAGCTGCCCACTTAAATAAACATGAAAGTTTCATTTCCTATATGACATTGTCACAGAGGTAAACAGGAGTAAGGATGTGGGATCTGGATATAGAGATGAGATAAAGCTTGTTGGTTTTCACAAGAAAAAGTGACATGTGCACAGAATCAGAGACACTGGACACTGAGGAAAGTTTGCTTACTCATCTCCTTGGAAACCTCAAGATTCTCTCAGTTGCTGATTGGCTGGAAGGCAGAATGATGTCATGAAACAAGGCAAAGCCCTAACTGTTTCAGGAGCCAGTTATTAAAAGGATCAAGTGGACACCCTGTTTGAGAGAAAGGCTGAGAAGTCCTAAATCCCTAAATCTGGGCAGCTGAAAGCACACAACCTAGAGATTTCAGTTCTTGTGTCCAAGACTATTAGTTAATGAAAGTTGTCACATAATTCTTTCAAGTGGTCATTAACAAAGTCACGTGAAGTTGAGAATTTTTCTTTCAAGTTCAGCAAATGGGATTTAAAATGAAACAGTCCTAATACATAAATGTATGAGAAAATCTGTGATCAAGGTGGTGAAAGAGAGAGATCTTCAGGACAGATGGCTTCTTCTTGGGGGTGGTTCCAGGGAGCAGCAAGAATGAACTCATTTTTCTTTAAGGTACTTGGCACTGAGACTTTAATCATTTTACAATGAGAATATGAACAAAACATACTTGAATTGATGTATTTTTAAAGAAAAAAATAATTTAGTGTGTAGCACATGGGAAGGGATTTGAAGCTGGGAGCAATGGACAAGGAGCATAATGTTTATTACATGTAACGCCATATGAACAACAAAATAATATGCTGAAAACTTTTACAATGACTTTTACCATGGAGTAAAGATTCCGCTAAAGGAGCACAGAGTTTGACATTGTAAGGCATCCTTTCCTGGAACTTATTAAGTAGCAGGGAATCTTAGCCAGGAACTAGTGGTTACTCAGTTACCACAGACCCCATGAGCTCAGGTGGCACCTCTGAACAAGCAGTCCTGGCACTAACACTACTTTTACAGTATTTGTCTGGAGGACACAGCCACTCTTATGCCTTAGGGTTATAACATGGACCAATTTCTCAGTCACAAAGGCCCAGTTTTAACTGTAAAATCCAGTACCAAGAGGGTTCCTCACTGACCACTGAGTAGGAAACAGCTGCTGATTGAGCCAGATCAGCTATGGCAACCCTGCTCATAGAGGGTTGGCAACAGTAGCACTTAACAGCACCAGCTGTCAAAAAATACCTTACCCTCAAGTCTTCTTTTACACTCACAAGTCTTTCTCTGTTTCATGCAAAACCAGTCCCAGGAATTGTCAGGTTTCTTGCTCTTTTCCCTGTTCTTAAATTCCAATGCCCAATGAACCCTGGGCCAGTATGCCTACTATATCAATAAAAATGTGAAGGTACATTTACTCAGTTTGCGATTATTTGCTGAGTTCTAAGATACAACCTAGGAAATTTCATAACCAAGACCACAGTAGGAGACCACCTTGTCAGTCAGTATATTTCCTTTAATCCCTTGTAGCTTAAAACTTCCATTTAGGAAGCTGTCCAATTCAATAAACATTAAGGATTTGTTTCCTTACTTACACTGATACAGAGCTAAACAGGAGTGAAGGTGTGGGATCTGGATAAAGAGATGAGATAAAATCTTGTTGGGTTTCACAAGAAAAAGTCACATGTGCATAGGAACAGAGATAGTGGACACTGACAAAAGTTTGTTTACTCATTTCAATGGAAATCTCAAGATTCTTTCAGGTGCTGATTTCCTGATAGAAAATGATGTCATGAAGCAGATGGGAGACAGTAAGAGTTTCAGGAGTCAGTCATTAAAAGGGTCAAGTGGACAGCCCACTTGAGAGAAAGGCTGAGCAGTCCTACATGCCTCAATCCTGGTAAGTTTAAGCACACAACCCAGAAATGAAACATATGTTTCTCAAGTGGTCATTAATAAAGTCACATCTCCTTGACATGTAACTTTCACATTATCACAGATTTCATTATTATTTGTTAAATACACAAATATGTCTTCAGTCAGTGAAATACTTACTGTGAAAAAGTTCCTTTACCAAGGCAATTCCTTGAAGAAAAAAAAGCATTTAATTGGGTCTTTGCTTATATTTTTACAGAGACCATCCAGGATTTCATGTTAGCAAGCAATTATCTCGTTATACTCCTTCAAAAGAACTGAGAGCTTTTCATACTGAACCACATGTGGCAGACCAAGAGAGGGAGACAGAGAAGAAAAAGAAAGAGCTAGGAAGATCAATTCAGAAATAGAAAGATCAAGACCAATAGAAACAAAGATATAAAGTGACTTTTGTTGGCATACCATTCTCAAAGGATATCTTTCCAATCATAACTCCTAAAGGAATTATTTTATCTTACAAGGCCAATTATCATAACTATTCATGATATTTCTCATTGGGGACTCATGTAAATAAATGAGCTTCAAAGGACATTGCAATTCAAATCACCAGGAAGTGGAAGAAGATGAAGGGAATTAAGGCTAAAAAAAACATAGTTGTCCTGATAGTTTGTCATTCAAACAATGAGTAAAGTCCCAGCAATTTCCAAGGTCTAAAGAATAGGAGAGACAATCTAATTTGGAGAAAATGTGGAATAATTCCATAATAGAATATTATTTAGTTAAGGAAAAGACATCATGATAAATTCAGGCCAATGGATGGAACCAGGAAAAATCATCCTGGGTGATGTAATTAAAATACAAAAAGACAAGTATGGTGTGTATTTACTTATTAGGAGGTCTCTTAATAGTGGGGGATAAAGTTCCTATAGGACATCTATTTTGAAAATACCAGTCTACAACCTTGGAGACTGGATGGCAGTTAATTGAGTTGTTGGGCCAGGGCATCCTATGGAAATTTTCAAGCAAACCAGGCTGTTGTTATTAAAATATGCTTCTCTCTGCCTCAACTGATAGATCAGTGCCATGTCCTTGGATGCAGAGATGCTTCCTTCTGCATCAAATGGGATTACATACAGAGAACCACAGTCCAATGAAAAAAAACAAAAACAAAACAAAACAAACAAACAAACAAAAAAACAGTTCTAAATGGGATTTCCCAATGGAATTCTCCATCCCCTCAGATCTCTGGGAAGCCTCAAGAAGAGGAGGCAGGAAGATTGTTGTAAGTAGAGGGAATTGAGGACACAAGGAGAACAATGTCCTGAGAATCAGGTCGAAGAGGAAGATGATACATGCAGCCTTGGTGAAACCTGATAAGCTAGAGTAAGATACAAATGAGAAGAGGACATCACTTTTCACGAAAATATAGAAAGGGTATACAGGTAGAAGAAGGAGGGTGGGTGGGACTGGAAGGAGTAGAGGGACTGGGCAGCAGACAGCATACAGGGTAAACAAATCATAATGAATAAATACATAAGAAAAACTGTGCTCATGGTGATAAAATATGGAGCTCTTCAGGACTGATGGCTTCTTCTTGGTAGTGCCATAGCAAGGATGAAATTAGTTTTCTTTAAGGAACTTGATACTGAGTATCTGATCATATTCCAATGAGTATTCCAATCAACAACACATATTCCAATCATATTCCAATCAACAACTCATACTTTGTTGTATTTAAAGGAAGAAAAAGTTAGTGTGACACATGGGTAAGAATTTGAACCTGGGAGCAATGAAAAAGGAGTGTAATGTATGTTACTTGAAATTCCCACATAATCAATAAAGATAATATGTTGACAACTTTTACGAATAACTTTTAACATGGAGAAAAGATTCTTCTATGTAATGCATTTTTTTTTTCCTGGAACTCATTATGTAGTAGAGAATCCTAGCCATTAAATAGTGGTTACCCGTTTACCTCAGACCCCTTGGGCACAGTTGACAACTATTTACAAGCAGTCCTGGCACTAACATTATGTTTAAAAGGTTTGTCTGTAGGACACAGATGCTCTTGTGTCCTAGTCATATAACACAGACCCATTTCTCTGTCTCAAAGGCCCAGTTTTAACAGTAAAATCCAGTACCAAGAGGGGTTCTCAATGACCACTGAGTAAGAAACAGCTTCTGATGGAAGTGGATCAGCCATAGCAACCCTGCTCATACAGGAATGGCAACAGTAGCACTTAACAGCACCAGCTGTCAAAATATACCTTACCCTCAATTCTTCTTTTACGCTCACTGATCTTTCTCTGTTTCATGCAAAACCAGTCCCAGAAATTGTCTGGTTTCCCTTTCTATTCCCTATGCTTAAAGACTCAATATGCCAAGTAAATCTAGGCCTGGACTGCATATTATATCAATGAGATTGTGAAGGTTCATTTAATGAGTATGCGAGTAACTGCTCAGTTCTAAGTCATAACCTAAAAAATTTCAGAACCAAGACAACAGCAGAAGAATTCTTTGTCATTCTGTACATTACCACTAATTCCACATCATTTTGAAGCTTCCTCATTTAGGACGCTGTCCAATTCAATAAACATATAAGATTCATTTCTTCCCTGACATTGTCACAGAGCTAAACAGGAGTAAATTTGTAGGATCTGGATAAAGGGATGGGATAAAGACTGTTGGTTTATACAAGAAAACGTCACATGTGAACAGGATCAGAGATACTGGACACTGAGAAAAGTTTGTTTACTCATCTTCTTGGAAACCTCAAGATTCTCTAAGGTGCTGATTGGCTGAGAGGGTGAATGATGTCATGAAACAGGTCAAAGCCAGTAAGAATTCCAGGAGCCAGGTATTAAAAGGGCCAAGTGAACAGCCTGCTTCAGAGAAAGGCTGAGCAGCCCTACATGCCTCATTCTGAGCAGCTGAAGGCACACAAATCAGAGAAGTCAGTTCCTGTTTCTAAGAATCTTAGTTCAGGAAAAGTGTAACATATTTCTTCCAAGTGGTCATTAATAAATTCATGTTTCCTTGACATGTGACTTTTACATTGTCACAGATTCTATTATTAGTTGTTAAGTGAATAGATATGTCCTTATTCAGTCAATTGCTTATTGGGAAAAACTCCCTGGCCAAGGCAAATCTTTGAACAAAAAGCGTGTGCTCGGGGCCTTGCTTATATTTTTACAGAGACCATCCAGTATGTCATGTTACCAAGCAGTCATCTTGTTGTAGTCCTTCAGTAGAACTGAAAGCTTTGCATACTTAACCACAAGATGCAGGTAGAGAGAGAGGGAGACAGAGAGAAAGAACTAGAGAAACAGATTCGTAAATAGACGAAAACCAACAGAAACAAAGATATAAATTGACAGACACCTAGACACAGAGACTCCATTCTGTCTGGTCACTTCAATTGGCATATCATCCTCAAAGCACACATTCCTATGATATAACTCCACTAGGAATTACATTATCTCACAAGGCCATATCTTCTAACCCTACCTAGACATTTCCTCAATGGGAAATCCTCATATAAATAGATGAGTTTCAAGGGGACATTGCAATTCCAATTACCAGGAAGTGGACAAAGATGGAGGGGTTTCTAGGCTAAAAGAACTTAGTTATCATGACAGTTTGTAATTCAGTACAATGATTAAAGTCCCTGTAACTTCCAAGATCTAAAGAACATGACTGACAATCTCATTTAGGGAAAATGTGGAATATTTCCATAACAGAATATTATTCTGCTATGAAAATGACATCATGATATTTATCGGCAAATGGATGGAACCAGGAAAAATCATCCTGGGTGAAGTAACTAAAATGTAGACAGACAAAGATGGTACGTATTGACATATTAGGAGGTCTCCTAATAGTGGGGGATAAAGTTCCAATAGACCATCTATTGTAACCACATCATTCTTCCACTAGGGCAATTGGGTGACAGTGAAATGAGTTTTGGGGCCAAGATATCCTACGGAAATATTCAAACAACCCAGGCTGTTGTTATTAAAATATGTTGCTCTCTGCCTTCAATTGATTGATCATTACCATATTCTTACATCCACAGAGATGCTTCCATCTGCATCAATTGGAATTCTATACAGAGACCTACAGTCTGATATTATGCACATTATGATATTATAAATCACCCAGCTCTAAATGGGATTTTCCTGTGATACTCTTCCTCCCCATAGAGCTCTGGAAAGCCTGCAGGAGACAGGGAAAGAGGTGTCATGAGTAGAGGGAACTGAAGACACAAGGAGAACAATGCCCTGAGAACCAGACTGCAGAGGAAGATGATGCAGCCAGCCTTTATGAGAACTGATAAGCTAGGGTCAGATATAAGGGTGAGAAGGCCCTTCCCTATCAGGGAACTAAAAAAACGGAATAGGGATAGAAGAATTAGGGTTGGTGGGATTGGAAGGAGAAGAGGGAGGTAGCAGGAGAGATGATAGAAAGTGAACCATTAGTAATAAAAAATACATAAGAAAAACTGTGATTACATTAATGAAGGATAGGGCTCTTCAGAACAGATAGCTTCTTCTTCAGGGTGGTAACAGAGTGCAGCAAGGGTGAAATCAGTTTTCTTTAAGGGACTTGGAACTGGGACTCTGATCATGTTCCAATGAGTATATGAACAACGCATACTTTACTGACATGTTTTAAAGATAAAAGAATTTTTATTGTGACACATGGGTAAGAATTTGAACCAGAGCAATGGAAAAGGTATGTAATGGATATTATATGAAATTCCTCATAATCAATTAAAATAATATGTGGATGACTATTACAATGACTTTTAACATGGAGAAAAGATTCTGCTAAAAGAGGATAGAATTTGCAATTGTAAGGCATTCTTTCCAGGATCTCATCATGTAGCAGAGAATCATAGCCATGAACTAGTAGTTACTCAGTTAACTCAGTTACCTTAGATCCCATGGGCTCCGCTGGCACTTCTGAACAAGCAGTCTTGGCACTAACACTACCTTTAGAGAGTTTGACTGGAGGACCACAGAAAGTAACAGAGCTGTTCTTGTGTCCTAGGCATATATCACTGAACCATTTCTCCATCCTGAAGGACAAGTTTGAACTCTATACCCAAAGATGAGGATGGTTTCTTACTGATCACTGAGTAGGACACAGCTACCAGTCGAGCCAGGTTGGCCAAGGCAACCCTGCTCATAGAGGTTTGCCAAAACTAATGTGGAACAGCACCAGCTGTCAAAGAGTTTATTGCCACTCATTTTTTTTCCTTTTACACATTCAGATTATTCTCTGTTTCACCAAAAACAAGTCTAAGGAATTGCCTGATTTCCTTCTCTTTCTCCTGGGTAAAAGACTCAATATCCTGGGGAACCCTAGACCCTGCCAGGTTATTATATCAGTAAGAATGTGAAAGAACATTTAGTGAGTACAGGAGTAACTGCTCAGTTCAAAGTCACAACCTAGGAATGTTCAGATGCAAGACCATAGTTCAACACCAACTTAGGAAATTTGAGATCCAAGACCACGTTCAAGACCACCTTGTCATTCTATACATTCTAACTCACATCACTTTGAGGCTTGCCTATTTAGGAAGCTGTCCAATTAAGTAAACACAAAAGATTCATTTCCTACCTGATATTGTCACAGAGGTAATCAGAAGTAAAGGTGTGGAATCTGGATAAAGGGATGAGATAAAGGCTTGTGGGATTCACAAGAAAAATTCACATGTGCACAGGGTCAGAGATACAAGACACTGAGGAAAGTTTGTTTACTAATCTCCATTGAAACCTCCAGATTCTCTCAGGTACTGATTGGCTGAGAGGGTGAATGATGTTATGAAACAGGTCAAAGCCACTAAAAGTTTCAGGAGCCAGTTATTGAAAGAGCAAAGTGGACAGCCTGCTTGAGAGAAAGGCTGAGCAGCCCTACAATGCCTCAATCTGGGCATCTAAAAGCACATATCCAGAGATGACAGTTCCTCTGTCAAAAACTCTTAGTTCAGAAAAAGTGTTACATATTTCTTTCAAGTGTTAATTAATAAAATCACATGTCCCTGACATGACTTTCAGATGTTCATGGATTCCATTCTTACTTGTTAAATGTACAAGTATGTCCTCAGTCAATGAATCACTTACTGTTGAAATGCTCCCTGACCAAGGCAAGTCTTTGAACAAAAAGTGTTTAATTAGAACCTTGTTTATATTTTTACAGAGACCATCAAGTTTGTCATGTCAGCAAGCATTCATCTTGTGGTAGTCCTTCAGCAGAACTGAGATCTTTTCAATTGAACCACAAATGGTGGCAGAGAGCAGGAGACAGAAAGAGAAAGAGCTAGAGAGACAGATTCAGGAATAGGGAGACGGAGAGGGACAGAAACAAAGATAAAAAGGGACAGAGACCAAGAGACAGAGACTCCATTTTGTCTGGTCACTTTCATTGGCAGATCAACCTCACAGCACACCCTCCTATATTATCACTCTAATAGGAAGTATATTATCTAACAGCGCCTTAGTTCATAACCCTTTCCAGACATTTATTTACTGGAGAATAATTATATAAAGAGATATGTTTCAAGGTGACATTGCATTTCAAATCATCAGGAGGAGGAAATCTATGGAAGGACTTCTAGGTTAAAAGAACATAGTTATTCTGATCATTGTTCATTCAATACAATAATTAGAGTCCCAGCAACTTCCAAGGACTAAATAACAGGACTGACAATCTCGTTTGGGGGAAATGTGGAATAATTCCATAATGCAGTATTATTCAGCTAAGAAAATGTCATCATGATAATTTCAGGTAAATAGATGGAACCAGGAAAAATCATCCTGGGTGAAGGTACTAAAATTCAGAAAGAGAAATATGGGATGTCTTCACTTATTAGGAGGATTCCTAATAGTGAGGAATAAAGGTGCAGAAAAAAACAAACAAACAAACAACAACAACAACAAAAAAAAAACAATAGGGCATTTATTGTAAGCAAACCAGTCTTCAAATAGGGGGATTGGATGGCAGGTAATTGAATTTTTGGATCATGACATCCAACAGAAATTTTCAAGGAACCCAGGGTATTGTTATTAAAATATGTTGCTCTCCTCCCTCAACTGATAGATCAGTGCCATGTTCTTGGTTCCACAGAGATGCTTCCTTCTGCATCAAATGGGATTGCATATAGAGGCCCACAGTCCAATATTGTGCAGAGAGAGAACTTAAAACACAAAGCTCTGAATGGGATTTCCCTATGGAATTCTCCCTTCCCTCAGAGATCTGGGAAGCCTGTAGAAAAGGAGACAGAAAGAGTGTCATTGTAGAGGCAATTGAGGACACAGGAGAACAATGCCCTGAGAATCAGGCCTCAGAAAAGAATGATGAATCCAGAGTTGATGAGACCTGATGAGCCATGTTCAGATAGAAGGGGAAGAGTGTCTCCCCTATCAGGGAAATAGAAAAAAGGCATAGGGATAAATGGAGGCTAAATGGGGGAGGGGGCTGTAAGGAGAAGGGGGTAGGCAGTAGAATGGATTCAAAATGAACAAATCATAATAAATATATAAGAAAAACTGAGATCCAGATAATGAAGTATAGAGCTCTTCAGGACTGAAGGCTACTTCTTCAGGGTCGTACCATGATACAGCAAGGATGAACTCAGTTTTCTTTAAGGGATATGGCACTGAGATTCTGATCATGTTCCAATGAATAGATGAATAACACATACTTCAATTCAAGTATTTTAAGGAAAAACAAAACAAAACAGTGTGACACATGGGTAGGAATTTGAACTTGGGAGCAATGGAAAAGGAGTCTAATGTATGTTTCATGAAATTCCCACATAATCAAAAAAAATAGTATGTTGAAAACTTTTACAATCACTTTTAACATGGAGAAAAGATTCGGCTAATGGAGTGCAGAATTTGATTTTGTAAGACATGCTTTTCAGGAACTCATTATGTAGCAGAGAATTGTAGCCATGAACTAGTAGTCACTAGCTACTTCAGACCCCATGACCTCAGGTGGCACTTCTAAACAAGCAGTTCTGACACTAACCCTATGTTTAAAGCAAGAATCACAGCTGCTTTTGTGTCCTAGTTATATAACACAGAACCATTTTCCTGCCCTGAAGGACAAGTTTGAACTCTAAACCTCAGGAACAGGTCAACTTCTCACTGACCATTGAGTAGGACACAGCTGCCAATCCAGCCAAATCACCCAAGGCAATCCAGATCATAGCAGGTTGGGAAAACTATAGTAGAAAATAACCAGTTGTCAAAGTGTTTATTGCCCCTCAGTTCCTTTTACACTCACCCATCTTTCTTTCACCCAAACAAGTCTCAGGAATTTTCTGTTTTCCTCCTCTTTCCCCTGCTCTTAAAGACTCAATATCCTGGGAACCCTAGACCCTGACAACCTATTATATCAATAAGAATGTGAAGGTACATTTAGTGAGTACAGCAGTAACTCCTCAGTTCAAAGTTACAACCTAAGAAATTTCAGATCCAAGTCCACAGTTCAAGACTACCTTGTCATTCGGTACATTCACCTTAATCTCACATCACTTTGAAGTTTGCCTACTTAGGAAGTTGTCCAATTAAACAAACACAAAAGTTTCATTTCCAACCTGACATTGTCTCAGAGGTATTCAGAAGTAAAGGTGTGGGATCTGGATAAAGGGATGAGATAGAGGCTTTTTTGGGTTTCACAACAAAATGTTGCATGTGCACAGGATCAGATATACTGGACACAGAGGAAACTTTGTTTGATCATCTCCATGGAAACCTCAAGAATATCTCAGGTCTTGATTGGCTGAGAGTGAGAATGATGTCATGAAACAGGTTAAAGCCAGTAAGAGTTTCAGGAGCCAGTTATTAAAAGGGCCAAGTGGACAGCCTCCATGAGAGAAAGACTAAGTAGCACTACTTGCCTCAATTTGGTCAGCTGAAAGCACTCAACCCAGATGTGAGAGTTCCTGTTTTCAGGACTCTTAGTTCAGTAAAAGTGTCACATATTTCTTCCATGTAGTCATTAATAAAAGTCATGTGTCCTTGACAAGTGACTTCCAGATGTTCACAGGATCTATACTTGTTTGTTAAATGTACAGATATGTCCTCAGACAGTGCATTACTTACTGTTAAAATGCTCTTGGATTAAAACTAATCTTTGTAAGAAAAGCTTTTAATTGGAACCTTGCTTATATTTTTACAGAGACCATCAAGAATGTCATGTCAGCAAGCAGTCATCTTGTGGTAGTCCTTCATCAGAACTGAGAGCTTTTCATCCTGAACCTCAAGCTGCAGGTGGAGAGAGGGAGACAGAGAGACACAGAAAGAAAGAGCAAGAGAAACAGATTCAGAAATAGAAAGATGGAAACCAACGGAAATGAAGATATAAATTGACAGAGATTGAAATACAGAGACTACATTCTGTATGGTCACTTTTATTGGCATATCGACCACAAAGTACACCCTCCTATCATATAACACCAAAAAGAATTATATTTTTTCAGTATTTTTATTTTATTCACTTTTAATCCACCCATAAACCCCTCCCACCTTGCCTCAGAATCCAACATTCCCTTCTCTCTCTCCACGCATGCCCCTCCACAAGTCCACTCTTAGGCGAGGACAGATACTCCTTTCTTCTGATCCTAATCTATTAGACCTCATCAGGAGTGGCTGCATTGTGTTCCTCTGTGGCATGGTAAGGCTGCTCCCCCATCAGGGTGAGGTGATCAAAGAGCAGGCCAATCAGTTCATTTCATAGGCAGTTCTTGTTTCAATTACTATGGAATCCAACTGGACACTGAAATGATATGGGCTACATCTGTGCAGGGATTCTACGTTATCTCCATGCCTGATACTTGGTTCTAGTATGAGTCTCAGGAATGAACCCTGTGCTCAACTATTTTGGTTCTGTTTCTTTCCTTGTGGAGCCCTTTCCTCTCCAGGTCTTACTATTTCCTACTTCTTTCATTAGATTCCATGCACTCTACCCATAAGACTTATGTTAGCCATAAGTCTTAGCATCTGCTTAGAGAGTCTGCAGGGCAGAGCCTTTCAGAGGCCCTCTGTGGCAGGCTCCTAACTTGTTCCCAGTTTACTCCTTCTTCTGATGTCCATTGTCTTTGTCTTTCGGGGTGAGAATTGGGCATTTATGCCACTGTCCTCTCTCTTAAATAATTTATTTAGGTGTACCGATTTTAGTAGGTTTATCCAATATTATGTCTACATGAGTGAGTATATAGCATGTGTGTCTTTCTGCTTTTGGGATGGCTCACTTAGGATGATCCTTTCAAGTTTCTAGCATTTATCCACATATTTCATGATTTCCTTGTTTTTTTTTTTTTTGTTTTTTTTTTTTTTTTTTGTTTTTTTTTTTTTATTGCTGAGTAATATTCCATTGTGTAGATGTACCAAAATTTCTGTATCCCTTCTTCACTTGTGGAGACATATGGGTTGTTTCTAGGTTTTGGCTATTACAAGTAAGGCAGCTACAAACATGGCTGAGCAAATTTCCTTATTGTGTACATGAGCCTTTTTTGGATATATGCCTAGGAGTAATATAGCTGTATCTTGAGTAAGAACTATTCCTTGTTATCTACGAAAGTGCCAGATGAATTTCCAGAGTGGTTGTACAAGTTTAGATTCTCACCAGCAGTTGAAGAGGGTTCCCCTTTCTCCACAACCTTTCCAGCATTTGTTGTCACTTGAGTTTTTGATCTTGGTCAGTTTTTGATCTGATGAGTGTAAGGTAAAATCTCAGGGTCATTTTTATTTGAATTTGATGGCTAATGACTATGAACATTTCTTTAAGTATTTCTCTGTCATTTGATATTCCTTTACCAAGAGTTCTCTGTTTAGCACTGTTACCCATTTTTTAATTGGATTATTTGATTTGTTGCTTTTCAAATTCTTTAGTTCTTTATATATACTGGATATTAGCTATCTGTCACCTAGAGGCTTGGTGAAGATTCTTTCCTAATCTGTAGGCATTTGTTTTATTTTGATGACAGTGTACTTTGCTTTACAGAAGCTTTTCAGTTTCATGAGGTGAAATTTACTGATTGTTGCTCTTAGAGCCTGTGCTGTTGGTGTTCTGTTCAGAAAGTGGTCTTCTGTGCCAACGAGTTCAAGGCTCTTCCCATCTTTTTCTTCTACCTGATTTCATGTTTCTGGTATTATGTTGAAGTCTTTGATCCACATGGACATTAGTTTTGTGCAGGCTCTTATGTATGGATCTATTTGAATTTTTCTACATGTAGACATGCAGTTAGACCAGCACCATTTGTTGAAGATGCTATCTTTTTTTTTTTTTTTGTATTGTATGGTTTTGGCATTTTTGTCAAAACTCAGTTGTCCATAAGTGTGCTGGTTTATTTCTGTGTCTTCTATTCAGTTCCATTGATTCAACATTTTGCTTCTATGCCACTACCATGAGGTTTTTATTACTGTTGCTCTATACGACAGCTTGAGATCAGGGATGGAGATACCTCCAGAAAATCTTTTACTCTGGATAATTGTTTTCGCATTCTGGCTTTCTTGTTTTTTCCATGTGAAGTTGAGAATTTTTCTTTCAGTCCGTGTGTGAAGAATTGTGTTTGTGATTTCATGGGAATTGCATTGAATCTGTTGATTGCTTTCGGTAAGATGGCCATTTTTACAATGTTAAGCCTGTCAAGCCATGAGCATGGAAGATCTTTCTATCTTCTGATATCTTCTTGTAATTCTTTCTTCAGAGACTTGAAATCATTTTCATACAAGTCTTTGACTTGCTTGGTTAATGTCACACCAAAGTAACTTTATGTCTTTGACTGTATAAAGAATGCATAAAACATATACTCCATTATGACCAAGTAGGCTTCATCCCAGGTATTCAGGGGTGGTTCAATATACTGAAAAAAGCCAATGTGATCCATAATATTAAAAACTGAAAGAAAAAAAAAAAAACATGCTAATCTCCTTAGATGCTGAAAAAGCATTTGACAAAATCCAATATCATTCACGTTTAAAGTATTGGAGAGATCAGGGATACAAACACATATCTAAATATAGTAAAGGCAATATACAGCAAGCCTGTAGCCAACATCAAAATAAATATGGAGTGAGACTTAAATCAATCCCACTGAAATCAGAGAAAAGGCCAGCTGCCCACACTCTCCATATCTCTTCATTGTAGTTTTGAAATTCCTTGCAAGAACAACAAGACAATTGAAGGAGATCAACGGGATACAATTCAGAAAGAAAGAATTCAAAGTGTCATTATTTGCAGATTTTATGATAGTATATTTGAGCCCAAAAATTCTACCAGGAAAATCTGATAAACACCTCACGCAAAGTGGTTTGATATACAATTAACTCAAAAAATCAGTAGCCCTCCTATACACAAAAGACAAAAGGGCTAAGAAAGAAATTGGGGATATAAAAGAAATTATACCTTCTAACAGGGCCATACTTCCTAACCCTTCCCAGATGTTTCCTCTGTGGGAAATCCACATTTATATAGATGAGCTTCAAGGGGAGATTGCAATTCAAATCACCAGGAAGAGGAAGAACATGGAGGGACTTCTAGGTTAAAAGAACATAGTTATCCTGATGGTTTGACATTCAATACAATGCTTGTTAAAGATCCAGCAACTTCAAAGGACTAAATAACAAGACTGACAATCTCATTTGGGGAAATTATGGAATATTTCCATAAGGGAGTATTATTCTGCTAAGAAAATGACATCAAGATATTTCAGGCAAATCGATTGAACCAGGAAAAATCATCCTGGGTGAAGTATCTAAAATGAATACAGACAAATATGGTATGTATTTACTTATTAGGAGGTTTCCTAACAAGTGGGGGGTAAAGTTCCAATAGGCCATGCATTGTGACCAAACTGGTCTTACAGTAGGGAGATCTGGTTGCAGTTAATTGAGTTATTTGGCAAGGTAATCCTATGGAAACTTTCAAGGAACCCATGCTGCTGTTATTAAAATATGTTGCTCTCTGCTTTCAACTGACAGATCAGTGCCAAGTTTTTGCATCTACAGAATAGCTTCCTTATCCATCAAATGGGATATCACACAGAGACCCACAGTCCAATATTGTATATAGAGAATGGTATTTCCCTATGAAGTTCTTCCTCCTGTCAGAGCTCTGGTAAGCCATCAGGAAAGAAGGCATGGAGAGTGTCATAACTAGATGCAATTGAGGAAACAAGAAGGACAATGCACTGAGAATTAGGCCACTGAGTAAGATGATGCAGCCAGCCTTGGTGAGACCTGCTAAATTAGGGTCAGATAGAAGGAGATGGAGGACCGTCACTATCAAGGAAGTAGAGAAAGGGCATAGGGTAGAAGAAGGAGACTGGATGGGACTGGAAGGAGAAGAGGGAGGGGGCAGCAGGGGAATAAAAGAGAACAACTCATAATAAATAAATACATAAGCAGAACTTTGATCAAGTTGATGAAGTGTACCACTCTTAAGGACTGATGGCTTTTTCTTGGGTGTGGTGCCAGGATGCAACAAGGATGAGCTCAGTTTTCTTTAAAGGACTGGGCAGTGAGATTGATCATGTTTCAATGAGTATATGCACAAAACATACTTCAACTGATATATTTTAAAGAAAAAAAAATTCTTGTGGCACATGGGTAGGAATTTGAACCTGGGAGCATTGGAAAAGGAGTGTAATGTGTATTATATGAAACTCCCACATAATCAATAAAAATGATATGTTGACAACTTATACAATGACTTTTGACATGTAGAAAAGATTCTGCTAAAGGAGAACAGCTTGACTTTTTAAGACATGCTTTCCAGAAACTCATTATGTAGCAGAGAATCCTAGCCATGAACTAGTGATTACCCAGCTACCATAGATGCCAAGACCTCAAGTGGTGCCTCTGAACAAGCAGTCCTCAAACTAACACTAAATTCAGACAGTTTGTCTGGAGGACCATAGAAGGAAACACAGCTGCTTCTGTCTCCTAGAAATTTAACACAGAAACATTTCTCTGTCCTGAAGGCCCAGGTTTAACTCTAAACTCCAGGACCAGGAGGGTTCTTCACTGACCACAGAGTAGGACACAGCTGCCAGTTTAGCCAGGTCATCCAAAGCAATCCTGCTCATAAAGGGTTGGCAACACTATTGTGGAACAGTATCGGCTGTCAAATATTTTATTGCCCCTCAGTTCTCCTTATACATATACACATCTTTCTCTGTTTCAGACAAACAAGTCCTAGGAACTGTCTGCTTTTCTTCTCTTTTTCCCTGCTCTTAAAGACTCAATAACCCAGGGAACCCTAGACCCTGCCACTGTATGATATCAATAAGAATGTGAAGGTACTGGTAGTGAGTACATGAGTAACTGTTCTGTTCAAGGTCACAACATAGCAAATTTCAGATCCAAGACCACAGTAGGAGATCACATTGTTATTTGGTACATTCCACTTAATCCCACATCACTTTAAAACAACCCTACATAGGAAGATGTCCAAATAAATAAACTTTAAAGTTTCATTTCCTACCTGACATTGTCACAGAGGTAAACAGGAATAAAGGTTTCGGGTCTGGATAAAGGGATTAGTTAAAGGCTTGTTGGGTTTCACAAAATAAAGTCTCATATGCACAGTATCAGAGATACTGGACACTGAGAAAAATTTGTTTACTCATCTCCATGGAACACTCAGGTATCTCTCAGGTGTTGATTGCCTGAGAGTGAGAATGATGTTATGAAACTGGTGAAAGCCAATAAGAGTTTCAGGAGCCAGTTATTAAAGGGGCCAAGGGGACAGCATGCTTGAGAGAAAGGCTGCACAGCTCTACATGCCTCAATCTGGGAACCTGAAAGCACACAACCCAGAGATGATAGTTTCTGTGTCCATGACTCTTAGTTCAGGAAAAGGGTCTAATATTTCTTTTAAGTGTTTATTAATAAAGTCATGAATCCTTGACATTTGACTTTCAAGTCATCATAGATTCCATTATTTTTAGTTAAAAGCACAGATATGTCCTCACTCAGTGAATTACTCTCTGTGAAAATGCTCCCTGACAAAGCCAACACTTTGAAAAAAAAAAAAAGCATTTAATGGGCAGTTTGCTTTTATTCTTACAGAGACAATCCAGGATGTCATTCAGCAAGCAGTGATCTTCTTGAGTCTTTCAGCAGAACTGAAAATGTTTCGCAAGCCACAGTCAGAGAAATGGAGACAGAGAGACAGAGAGAAAGAGCTAGAAAGACAGTTTCTTATGGATAGATAGAGAACGTCCAAATTAAAGATTTGAAGTGCAAAGACCAAGAGACAGAGACTTCACTTACTGGTCACTTTTATTGACATATCAAGCTCAAAGCTAATGTCAATCTCAAAGCTAAAGTTATAATACAGCTCCAGTAGGAATATTATTATCTAACAAGGCCATTAATCCTAAACCTTCCCAGACATTTCCTTTCTGGGTCTCAACATGTAAATAGATGAGCTTCAAGTGAACATTACAATTCAAATCACCAGATTGATTTCCAGAGAGGTTTGTACATGTTTACATTCCCATCATCAGTGAACCTCTCTGGCATGTGTTGTGACTTGAATTTTGATCTTGGTCATTCTGATGGGTGTAAGGTGAAATCTCAGAGTTTGATTTGCATTTCCCTAATGGCTAAAGAGGTTGAACATTTCTTTAAGTTTGTTGTTGCAGTTTGATATTCCTCTATCAAGAATTCTCTGTTTAACTCTGTTCCTCATTTTTTAATTAGATCACTTGGATTGTTGCTTTTCAGCTTCTTTAGTTATTTATATATACTGGATAACCCTCTGTCAGATAAAGAGCTACTGAAGATTCTTTCCCAATCTTTCGTTTTGTTTTGATGATGGTGGATAACCCTCTGTCAGATAAAGAGCTAGTGAAGATTCTTTCCCAAATCTTTCGTTTTGTTTTGATGATGGTGTCGTTTGCTTAACAGAAGTGTTTTAGTTTCATGAGGTCCCATTTATCTATTGTTGATCTTAGAGCCTGTGCTGTTGGTAATCTGTTCAGGAAGTTGTCTCCTGTGACAATGAGTTCTAGTGTCTTTCCTAATAGTTGGGGATAAAGTTCCAATAGGCCATGAATTTTGAGTAATCCAATCTTCCACTAGGGGAATAGGGTGGCAGTTTGTTGGGCCAGATCATCCTATAGAAATTTTCAAGCAACCCAGGCTGTTGTTATTAAAATACGTTGTTCCAGGCCCTCAACTGATAGATGAGTGCAATGTTCTTGTACTAACAGAGATACTTCCTTCTTTATCAAATGGGATGACATGCAGAGAACCACAGTCTGATATTATGCACAGAGAGACCTTAAAATACATAGCTCTAAAAGGGATTTCCCTATAAAAATTCCCTCCCCTCAGAGCTCTGAAAGCCTTCAGGAGAAGAGGCAGGACAAGTGTCATAAGTAGAGGGAACTGAGGATACAAGGACAACAATGCCCTGAGAATCAGGCTATAAAAAAAAATGCGGCCAGCTTTGATGAGACCTGATAAGCTGTGGGTCAGATAGAACCTGGAGAAGACCTCCCCTATCAGGGAACTGGAAAAGGGGCATAGGGTTAGAAGAAAGAGGCTGGGTGGGAGTGGAAGGAAAAGAGGGAGTAGGCAGAATATGGCTTTCAAAATACACAAGTCTTAATAAATAAATACATAAGAAAAACTGTGATCAAGGTGATTAAGTATAGAGCTCTTCAGGACTAATGGTCTTCTTGCAGGTGGTGCCAGTGTATGGCAAGGATAAACAAAGTTTTCTTTAAGTTACTTGGCAGTGAGACTCTGATCATATTTTAAAGGAGTATATGAACAACACATACTTCAAATGATGTATTTTAAAGAAAAGAAATCGTGTAACACATGGGTAGGAATTTGAACCTGGAGCAATGGAAAAGTAGTGTGATGTATATTATATAAAATATTCAAATAAGAAAAATAATATGTTGACAACTTTTACAATGACTTTTAACATGGAGAAAATATTCTGCTAAAGGAGTGCAGAGTTTGACATTGTAAGGCATACTTTCCAGGAACTCATTATGTAGCAGGGAATCTTAGCCACAAACTAGTGGTTACTCAGTTACTTCAGACCACATGAGCTCAGGTGGCACCTCTGAACAAGCAATCCTGCCAGTAACACTAGGTTTAGAGGGTTTGTCTGGAGGACCGCAGCACTTAACACAGCTGCTGTAGTTTCCTAGGCATATAACACAGACCCATTTCACTGTCCTGAAGGCCCAATTTTAAATGTAAATAGCAGGATAAGGAGAGTTCCACACTGACCACTGAGTAGGACATAGCTGCTTATCAGCCAGTTCAGCCAAGGCAACCCTGCTCATAGAAGTTTGGCAATAGTAGTACACCATCTGTCAAATAGTTTATTTCCCTTCATTTCTCCTTTTACACTCACAGATTTCTCTTTTTCAGCCAGACAAGTCCCAGGAATTGTCTGGTTTCTGAAGGAGTCTGTTATTTGGAATTCTGCCTCATGGCCATGGCAGATGTGGCTCTTATCTAAGTTCTATATCTCAGAAACTTTCATTGGTGATATCTGCAAGTGGGGTACTCTGAGTCTGAGAAGTAAATAGCAAGCTCCCTGGAACCTTGAGTGAATTCCTGGATGCCTTTCCATGTTGCACAGAAGTATTGCTATTGTGAAAAAAAAATTTGCTTGTGACCTTTGCCTTATAAGTGTTGTTTGCATGTTCTCAATCAGGAATCTGATTGTTTGCATGACTTAATCAGGAATCTGTCTTGTCTCCATTCTTCATTTCTCTTTCCCCCATTTCCACTCCCTTATTCAGGTGGACTCTTTTCTGTTGGTATAATGTTCTTTTGAAATGTACACACCTTACCTTTATTGATTCAAATGCTGATTCTCCCCCCCCCAAAGTCTCTGGAAAAGCTGCAAAGAATGTTATTGTTCCTTGTCTACAGGCTTTTAATGTTCTAGGAGTTCCTAAGCAAGTTAAAACTGACAATGGAACAGGATATACTAGCAAATCTTTTAAAAGATTTTGTCAACAGATTCAAGTTACTCATATAACTAAAATACCTTAAGGACAAGACATGGTAGAGCATGCCCACTAAACAATTAAGATTTATTTGAAAAAAAAAAAAAAAAAAAAAAAAAAGGGGCAGATACTCTCCTGGATACCTATGAATGATCTTAATCATGTTCTTTTCATTCTGAATTTTTAATTTGGATATGCATGGTAAATTTGCAGCAGATATATTTTGGCATACAGAAACTAAGAAAACACTTGCTAAATAAAATGGAGGGATCCTTTAACAAATCAATTGCATGGACCCAACCCTGGATGCATATGGTAATGAGGATCTGTCTGTGTTTATTCGCAGGAAAATGATGCAGTTTGATGGCTAATGGAATATCTGGTGCAACAAGTGGATGAGGAGTTTTCTCCTGACAATGGTAATGATTTCTATGAAGATCCCTCCAGTCAAGATGACTGTTTATTGGGCATATGTTCCTAATGCATTTCTACTACAACCAGTTTCCTGGGATGATCCAAAAGTCCTTGTTTATGTCAACATCACTTGGTTGCTGTGTTTTCCTGCTTTTGAAGGAACACAAGTAAAACAGACTCATAACTTTTCAGGAATAGGAACAGGTCACCTTCTTTCTTTACCAGAGAGAGTATTCATTAGAACAGCTTACAAGTCTCCCCTATCCAGGTGATAGGTCAGAATGCCTACTACTCTGAAGTTGGGGTGACAGCTCAAGCCTCCCTTTGCAAGCAGGCAAAGTGGAATATTATTGACCCTTCTTAAGGGAGTTAGGAATGACAGTCTCACATCTCCAATGAGATACCCACCCTGTGAGAAAAAGGATCAAGACAATTGTCCTCAACTGATGGTTCCTTGGACAAGATGCATAGGAGAAATGTCCACCACCTACTCCTGTGACAATGACCCTGCAATTACAGTCATGGACTGGACTGGTCTATTGTTAAGGGTATTAAGAACTTGGCTTGTGGTAAAAGAAGTCAAAATTCCTTTGTTTTAGAAAAAGCTGTTACTGCAAGACTTTGGAGGACTTCAAATAAAAATTGGCAAACCTATGTATGGAAATTGGGGGCTGCATCATTTTTGATGACAGTTTCTATTTCCTTGGGAGACATAGGACTATTTAATTGGTTTATCTGGTCTTGATTCAGCTTTGGCATGTAGAATCAGTCAAGAAAATTGTCCATTTCATTTAGATTTTCAAATTTTTTGGCATATAGACTCTGGGAGTAAGACCTAATTATTGTTTGGATTTTTTCAGTGTCTTTGGTTATGTCCCCATTTTTGTTTCTGATATTGTTGATTTGGATAGTTTCTTGTGCCTCCTTTTAGTTAGATTGGCTAAGGGTGTGTCTATCTTGTTGATTTTCTCAAAGAACCAGCTCTTGGTTTCATTGATTCTTTGAATTGTTAAATTTGTTTCTAATTCATTAATTTTTGCCCTGAGTTTGATTATTTCTAGCTGTCTACTCCTCTTTGGTGTGTCTGCTTCTTTTTTTTTTTTTTTTTTTCTAGGGCATTTAAGTGAGCCATTAAGTTGCTTGCATGAGATGTTTTGAATTTCTTCATGAAGGCACTTAGTACTGTTTTAGTTGTGTCCCATAAGTTTGGGTATGATGTGCCTTCATTTCCCTTGAATTCTAGGAAGTCTTTAATTTCTTTCTTTATTTCTTCTCTGACTCAGTTGTCATTTAGTAGCAAGTTGTTCAGTTTCCATGTGTGTGTAGGCCTTTTGCTATTTTTGTCATTGAGGTCGAGCTTTAGTCCATGGATGTCAGATAGGATACAAGGGATAATTTCAATCTTCTTGTATCTGTGGAGGCTTGCTTTGTGACCAACTATATGGTCAATTTTGAAGAAGCTTCCATGAGGTACTGAGAAGAAGGTAAATTCTTTTGAAATTGGGTGAAAGTTTCTGTAGATGTCCATGAGGTCCATTTGATTAATGACCTCTGTCAGAGTTATTGTTTCTTTATTTAATTTGTTTTGTTGATTGGTCCTTTGTTGAGAGTGGGGTGTTGAAGCATCCCACTATTAATGTGTGGGAGTCTATGTGTGGTTTAAGTTTTATTTAACTTTCTTATACAAATGTGGGTGCCCTTGCATTTGGGACATAGATGTTCAGGATTGTGATTTTTCCTGGTGGATTTTTCCCTTGATGAATATGAAGTGTCCTTCTCTCTTTTGATTAATTTTGGTTGAAAATCTATTTTATTAGATATTAGGATGGCTACTTCTGCTTGCTTCTTGGGTCCATTTGCTTGGAAAACTGTCTTCCAGCTCTTTACTATAAGGTAATGTCTATCTTTGTGATTTAACAAAGTTTTCTTGGGTTGTATTTTTACTCCTAGTATCTTCTATAATGCTGGATTTGTGTGTATGTAATGTTGAAATTTGTTTTTGTCATTGAATATCTTGTTTTCTCTATCTCTGAGACTGAGAATTTTACTGGGTACAGTACCCTAGGCTGACATCTGTGTTCTCTTAGGGTCTGTAAGATATTTGTCCAGGCCCTTCTGGCTTTCATAGTCTCTGTTGAAAAGTCAGGTGTGATTCTAATGGGCTTGCCATTACATGTTAGTTGGCCTTTTCCCCTTGCAGCTTTTAGTATTTTTTCTTTGTTCTATATACTTATTGTTTTGATTATTATGTGATGGGAGGATTTCTTTTCTGGTCTAGTTTATTACGTGTTCTGTAGGCCTCTTATATTCGTATAGGCCTCACCTTTAAGTTGGGGAAATTTTCTTCTTTTTATGTTGTGTTGGATTTATTGGATGATTTGTGTCAGGAATTTTTTAGATTCATTATTTACTCTGATGGATACATCGATTTCTTCCATTGTATCTTCCACATCTGAGATTCTTTCTTCCATCTCTTGTATTCTGTGGTTATGCTTACCTTTGTAGTTCCTACTTTTTCTTCCCTAGGTTCTCCCTCTCCACGTTGCCTCCATTTTTTTTCTTTAATTCTTCCATTTCTCTCCTTAGATCTTGAACTGTTTTGTGAATTTCCTTCACCTGTCTCAGTATATTTTCCTGTTTTTCCTTCAATTCCTTCAGCTGTTTGTTTAATCATTCCTCTGTTTCTTTAATTATTCTATTTTTTTATGCCTTGGATATAAGAGCAGCTGTGTTTCCTTCAGTGGTCCTCCAGACAAACTGTCTAAATCTAGTGTTAGAGCCAGGACTGCTCATTCAAAAGTGCCATTTGAGCTATTTGGGTCTGAGGTAGTTGGGTAACCACTAGTTCAAGGCTAGCATTCTCTGCTACATAATAATTTCCTAGAAAGCATACTTTACAAAATCAAACTGTCCTCCTTTAGCAGAATCTGTTCCCCAGGTGAAAATTCATTGTAAATGTAGTGAACATATCATTTTTATTGATTATGTAGGAAAGTCCTATACTATACATTGCATTCCTGTTCCATTGCTCTCAGGTTCAAATTCCTACCCATGTGTCAGGATAAAATTATTTAATTTAAAACACATCAATTAAAGAATGTGTCATTCATATACTCATTGGAACATGATCAGAATCTCAGTGACAGATATAACCCATGGCAGTTTAGTGTCCAAGTGGGTTACATAGTAATGGGAAGAGGGACTGACTCTGACATAATCTGATTGGCCTGCTCTTTGCTCACCTCCCCATGAGAGGGGAGCAGCCTTTCTAGGCCACAGAAAATGACAATCAGCCACTCTTGATGAGATATGTTAGACTAAAATCAGAAGGAGAGGAGGAACTTTCCTTTCACTGGACTTGGGGAGCAGAATGCAAGAAGAAGGAGAAGGGAGGGTAGGATTAGGAGGGGTGGAGGAAAGGGCTTATTATGGGGATACAAAGTGAATAAAGTGTAATTTAAAAAATAACAAACAAAAAAAAGAAAACTGAGTTCATTCTTACCTTTCTCTGGAATCACCCTTAAGAAGAAGCTATCAGTCCCGAAGAACTTTATATTTCATCACCTTGATCACAGTTTTTCTTAAGTATTTATTTATTACAATTTGTTTACTTTTAATCACCTTTGCTTCAATCACCCTCTTCTTGTTCCTGTCGTACCCACTCTCCTTCTTACCCCTATGTCTTTTATCCAGTTCCCTGATAGGGGAGGTCCTCCTAGCCCTTTTATCTGACCCTAGCTTATCAGGTGTCAACGAGGCTGGGCTTCATCTTCTTCCTCTGCGGCCTGATTTTCAGGGTATTGTTCTCCTGTGTCCTAAATTCCCTCTATGACACTCTTCATGCCTACTCTCCTGCAGGTTTCCCAGAGCTCTGAGGAGAAGGAGAATTTCATATGGAAATCCCAGTTCAAACTGGCTGTTTTAAGATGGTCTCTTTGTGCATAATATAGGACTGTGGGTCTCTTTATGCAATTCCATTTGATGCAAACAGACGCATCTCTGTGGATCCATGAACATGGCACTTAGCTATCAGTTGAGGGCACAGAACAACATATAACAACATCCTGGGTTGCTTGAAAATTTCCATAGGATAACTTGGCCAAAAAAGTAAATTCACTGCCAACCAGTTGCCCTAGTGGAAGACTGGTTTGTTCATGATAGATGGAATATTGGAACTTAATCCCCCAGTATTAGGAGATCTTGTAATAAATCAATACACACTATATTTATTTTTCTACATCATAGTTACTTCAGCAAGGATGATTTTTTTTTCTGATTCCATCCATTTGCCTGGAAATATGATGATATCATTTTATTAGTTAAGGAATACTTCTTTATGAGAAATTCTACATTTTCTCTGAAGGAGGTTGTCAAACCTGTTCTTTAAACCTTGGAATTTACTGGGACTTTAATAATTGTACTGAAATACAAACCATCAGGGTAACTAAGTTCTTTTAGCCTATAAACCCCTCCATCTTCTTCCGCTTCCTTGTGATTTGAATTGTAATGTCCCCTTGAAGCTCATATATTTATATGTAGAGTCCCCATTGAGGAAATGTCTAGGAAGGGTTAGGATATATAGACTTGTGAGATAATCTAATTTCCATTGTAGTTATTTTATAGAAGGATATGCTTTGAGGATGATATGCCAATGAAAGTGACCAGATAGAAGAGAGTCTCTGTCTCTCAGTCTTAGTCAATTTCTATCTTTGTTTCTGTTGGTCTTTGTCTCTCTATTAATAAATCAGTTTC
Organism: Meriones unguiculatus; assembly: GCF_030254825.1. Lineage (NCBI taxonomy): Eukaryota > Metazoa > Chordata > Mammalia > Rodentia > Muridae > Meriones > Meriones unguiculatus. The sequence goes on along the minus strand of NW_026843710.1, from coordinate 22,736,141 downwards.
TCTAGCCTCTTTCTCTCTGTGTCACTCCTCTCTGCCTGTGCATTGTGGTTAAGTATGAAAAGCTCTCAGTTCTACTGAAGGATGAGAACAAGATGACTCTGCTGATGTGACATCATAAATAGTCTCCATAAAAACATAAGCAAGGTACGAATTAAATGTGTTTTGTTCAGATTTGCCTTTGTCAGCGAGCATTTTCCCAGTAAGTAATTCACTGACTGAAGACACATCTGTGTATTTAACAAATAATAATGGAAACTGTGATTATGTGAAACTCACATGTCAAGGACACGTGACTTTATTAATGTCCACTTTAAATATGTGACAATTTTCCTGAACTAAAAGTGTTGGACACATGAACTGTCATCTCTGGATTGTGTACTTTCAGCTGCCCAGACTGAGGCATGTAGGGCTGTCTCTCAAGCAGGCAGTCCACATGGCCTTTTTTTATGACTGGCTCCCAAAACTCTTCCTGGCTTTCACCTGTTTCATGACATCATTCTCCCTCTCAAACAATCAGCACCTGAGAGAATCTTGAGGTTTCTATGGAGATGAGTAAACAAACATTCCTCAGTGTCCAGTATCTCTGATACTGTGCACAAGTGAAGTTTTTCTTGTGAAAACCAACAAGACTTTATTGGTTTATACAGATCCCACACTATTACTCCTATTTTCCTTTATGACAATGTCAGGTAGGATATGAAACTTTAATATGTATTTAATTGGACAGCTTCCTAAGTAGGGAAGTGTCAACGTGATGTGGGGTTATGGGGAATCTACCAAAAGACAAGATGGTCTCCTCGTACTGTGGTCTTGGATCTGAAATTTCCTAGGTTGTGACTTTAAACTGAGTGGTTACTCGAATACTCAATAAATGTACCTTCTCATTCTTATTGATATAATAGACTTGCAGGGTCTACAGTTCTCTGGGGTATTGAGTCTTTAAGAGCAGGGAAAAGAGAAGAAAAGCAAAAAGTTCCTGGGACTGGTTTGGCGGAAACAGGGAAAAATCTCTGTAAGTAAACGGAGTGGCAATAAACTCTTTGACAGCTGGTGCTATTCCACACTAGTGTTGCAAACACTCTATGAGCAGGGTATCCTTGCTTGCTCTGTTTGGATCAGCAGCTCTGTCCCAAACAGTGGTGAGATAAAAACCCTACTGGTCCTGGGGTTTACAGTTTAAACTCAGCCTTACGGACAGAGAAATTAGTCTGTGTTATGTGTGTAGGTTCCAAAAGCAGAAGTGTTTCTGCTGTGGCCCTCCAGACAAACCCTATAAATGTAGTGTTGGTACCAGGACTGCTTGTTCAGAGGTGCCACCTGAGCTCATTGGGTCTGAAATTGCTGGGTAACCACTAGTTCATAACTAGGATTCTATACTGCATAATGAGTTCCTAGAAAGCATAATTTACAAAGTCAAACTCTGTCCTCCTTTAGCTGACTCTTTTCTACATATTAAAAGTCATTGTAACATTTGGCAACATATTATTGTTCTTTTTTGGATATTTCATATAATATACATTACACTACATTTCCATTGCTCCAGGTTCAAATACCTACCCATGTGTCACACATATTTTTTTCTTTAAAATACATCAATTGAAGTATTTGTTGTTCACATACTCATTAAAACATGATCAAAATCTAAATGCCAAATCTCTTAAAGAAAATTGAGTTCATCTATGCCACACCCTGGCACCACCTGTAAGAAAACCATCAGTCATGAAGAATTCTATACTTTACAATCTTGATCCCAGTTTTTCTATGTACACATTTATTAAAATTTGTTTACTTTCTATCCCCCATTCTGTCCCCTCCCTCATCTCCTTCCAAACCCACCAAGACTTCTACTTATACCCCTATACCTTTTTCTAGTTCCTAGATAGGTTTTGGTTCTCCTCTCCCATCTATCTGACCCTAGCTTATTATGTCTCATCAAGGCTGGTTGCATCATCTTCCTTGGGGGCCTGATTCTCAGGGCATTTTTCTCCTTGTTTCCTCAGTTTTCTTTAATTATGACACTCTTCCTGCCTCTTCTCCTGCAGGCTGCCCAGAGCTCTGAGGTGATGGAGAATTTCATAGTGAAATCAGATTTAGAGCTGTAAGTTTTAAGTTCTATCAGTGTATAATATCAGACTGTGGACTCTGTATGCAATCCCACTGATGAGGAAGGAAGCATCCCTGTGGATACAAGAACATGCCACTGATCTATCCATTGTTGGCAGGGAGCAACATATTTAATTGACAATAGCCTGGGTTACTTGAAAATCTCCATAGGATGACCTGGCAAAAAAACTCAATTTATGGCTGGTGCTTCATGGTGGCAGCAGAAGCAGAGAGCAAAGGCATCCATTTTGTCCAGTAAAGATGTGTTTATGGGGGGGGCACAAGATGCAGCACCAGGAGAACACTGTGTCTGAGGAACAGGACAACACTCTCCATAGAGCCACCTAGAGACTGAATTATGGGCCCTAAAACAACAGTGATTGTGTTTCCCAGGTGAGAGGAAACACCCATGGTGTGGGAATCAGTCGGTTCCACTCTCAGGTCACCCAGGCAGAACCCATAAGAGATCCTGGGTCATGCAGGCACTAAGTCGCAGGAGCAGAGCCACAGCCTGCATGTCCATATCACTTTCCCAGGATGATTGATGGGCACAAAAACACCAGAGACTGGGAGTACCAGTCACAAGAAAACACACAAAGAAGGGCCTACAAAAGACCAGGAACCCTGAGATCAACCTCCAGATACTGCTCCAAGGGGCAACCAGTTATTCCTAACAAAACAGAACAAACTATGGGACACATAGGTTACAGCAGCTGATCACTAAATTTACAGCAAGAAAGCCAGAAGGGCAGCTGTCTCCAGGACTTCTCCCAGTGAGAGGAGAACCCTCTCAACTAATAAGGACTACAGTTACCACCCAGGTCTCTATGCCTGAGGTAAGCTGTAGCAACTCCTGAAAAGCACCAGCCATCCAGTGACTATACCCAAAAAGCTGAGAAGGCTTTCTTTGGGAAAAAAAAACATCTTCCTGTCAAAGGGATTTTCTCCACCAAAGGATTCCAGGAACTAACAGAAACTAACTTCAAACACCTAAAATAGCCCAATGGGTAGAGGACAGTGTAAAAATTCAACTAACAAAAGCCAGAGCAATATGGCATCACCAGAACCCAGGTATCCAGGGGCAAGTAGCCCTAGACAACCCAGCATAACTGAAATTAAAGAAGATGACCTAACGTCTATGCACATGAAGAAGATAACAAAGGAAACAAAATATGTAAAGAAATAGAGGAAGCTGCAGCCAGTTTGTGGCCTTTAGAGAGGAAATGCTTAATTCACTGAATGAAATAAAAGAAACAGAGGATTGTTCAAAGAAATAGGTGAAGGGATTGATGGAAAAACAAGAAAATACAGCAAGACAGATGAAGGAAATCAACAAAATGACTCAAGATCTGAAGATAGAATTGGAAAATTTTAAAAAAATGGAAGAAATTGTGGAGAGAAAGAACTTACGGAAGAAAGCAGGAACTACAGAGGTTAGCATAACCAGTAGGCTACAAGAAATGGAAGAAAGAATCTCAGGTGTGGAAGACACAATGGAAGAAATAGATGTATATGTCCAAAAAAATGCTAAATCTAAAAAATTCCTGACACAAAACATCCAAATAATTCAAGACAACATAAAAAGACAAAATCTAAGGATAATAGGAATAGAGGAAAAAGAAGATTCCTAAACCAAGGTCCAGAAAATATTTTCAACAAAATCATTGAAAAAAAAAATTCCAGACTTAAAGGAGAAGCCAATAAGAATACAAGAGGCCTACAGAACATCCAATAATTTAGACCAAAAAAGAAAATCCTCCTGCCACATAAAAATCAAAACCATAAGTATACAGAACAAAGAAAAAAATACTAAAAGCTACAAGGGAAAAAAGGCCAAGTAACATATAATAGCAAATTCATTAAAATCACACCTGACTTTTCAACAGAGACTGAAAGGCAGAAGGGCCTGGACAGATATAATGCAGAACCTAAGAGAAAACAGATGTCAGCTCAGGCTATTATACCCAGCAAAACTCTTAGTATTCATAGATGGCGAAAACAAGATATTCAATGACAAAAACAAATTTCAACAACGTTTACACACAAATACAGTGTTACAGGAGACACTAGAAGGGAAAATACAACACAATTAAACCAGCTACTTTCAAGAAAACATAGGAAATAACTAACCTCACTACAGTAAGACAAAAAGCAAGCAAACACACAACCTTATGACCACAGTTAATCAAATTCAAAGGCTCTAACAGCCACTGGTCATTAATCTCTCTCAACCTCAATGGACTCAATTCTCCAATAAGAAAACACAGACTAACAGAATGGATGTGTAAACAAAACCCAGCAATCTGTTGCAAACAAGAAGTACACCTAAGTCACACAGATAGACATTACCTGAGGGTAAAGGGTTGGAAGACAGCTTTCCAAGCAAATGGACCCAAGAAGCAAGCAGCAGTAGCCATTCTAATATCTGATAAAATAGACTTTCAACCAAAACTAATAAAAAGAGATGGGGAAGAACACTTCATACTCATCAAAGGAAAATTCCACCAAGAAGAGATCACAATCCTGAACATCTATGCCCTAAATAGAAGGGCACACACACTTGTTAAAGAAACATTGATAAAACTTAAACCAGACATAGATCCCCACACATTAATAGAGGGAGACTTCAATACTCCACTGTCAACAAAGTACTGGTCAACAAAACAGAAATTAAACAAAGAAACAATGTCTCTAAGAGAGGTCATGAATTAAATGGACCTAACAAACATTTACAGAACCTTACACCCAAACACAAAAGAATTTACTATCTTCTCAGCACCTCATGGAACATTCTCCAAAATAAACCATATAGCTGGACACAAAAACTTAATGCAATACAACTGATATTAGAGACAAGATAAGGCTGCCCACTCACTCCATATTTTTTCAACATAGTTGAAAGTCCTTGCTAGAGCAATAAGATAGTTGAAGGAGATCAAGGGGATACAAATTAGAAAGAAAGAAGTCAAAGTATCATTATTTGCAGTTGATATGATAGTATACCTGAGTGACCCCAAAAAATCTACCAGTGCACTCCTACAGTTAATAAACACCTTCAGCAAAGTGGCCAGATACAAAGTTAATTCAAAAAATTCGATAGCCCTCTTGTATACATAAAAAAAAGGGCTGAGAAAGAAATTAGGAAACATCACCTTTCAGAATAGCCACAAATAACATAAAGTACATTGGAGTACCCCTAACCAAGCAAGTAAAAGATTGTATGAAAAAAAAATTTAAGCCACTGAAGAAAGAATTAGAAGAAGATATCAGAAGATGGAAAGATCTCCCATGCTCATGGCTTGGCAGTATTAACATATTAAAAATGGCCATCTTACCAAAAGCAATCTGCAAATTCAATGCAATTCCCATCAAATTACCAACACAATTCTTTACAGACCTGGAAAGAAAAATTCTCAACTTCATATGGAATAACAAGAAACCCAGAATTGCTAAAACAATCCTCTACAATAAAATATCTTCTGGAAGTATCTACATCTGTGATCTTAAGTTGTACTATAGAGCAACAGTTTTAAAAACTGCATGGTACTGGAAGAGAAACAGAATGGTGGATCAATGGAACTGAACAGAGGACCCAGAAATAAACCCACACACTTATGGACACCTGATCTTTGACAAAGATGCCAAAACCACACAATGGAAAAAAAATAGAATCTTCAAGAAATGGTGCTGGTCCAACTGGATGTGTATATGTAGAAAAATGAAAATAGATCCATACTTAACACCCTGTACAAAACTTAAGTCCAAGTGGATCAAAGACCTCAACATAGAATCAGACACATTAAAAGTCTAGAAAAATATTTGGGGAATACCCTAAAACTCATTGGTATAGGAGAAAACTCCTTGAACAGAACACCAACAACACTGGTTCTAAGAGCAACAATCAATAAATGGGACATCATGAAACTGAAAAGCTTCTGTAAAGCAAAGGACACTCCCTCATCAAAACAAAGTGACTGCCTACAGATTGAGAAAGAATCTTCACCAATCCTTTATCTGACAGAGGACTCATATCAAGTATATATAAAGAACTAAAGAAGCTGAAAAGCAGCAAACCAAGTAATCCACTTAAAAAATGGGGAACAGAGCTAAACAGAGAACTCTCTGCAGTGGAATATCAAATGGCAGAGAAACACTTAAAGAAATGCTCAACTTCATTAGTCATCAGGGAAATGCAAATCAAAACAACCCTGAGATTTCACCTCACACCCATGAGAATGGCCAAGATGAAAAACTCAAGTGACAACACATGCTGGAGAGGTTGTGGAGAAAGGGGAACCCTCTTCCACTGCTTGTGGGAATGCAAACTTGTAAAACCACTCTTGAAATCAATCTGGAGCTTTCACAGACAACTAGGAAAAGCGCTTCCTCAAGATCCAGCCATACCACCTCCTAGGCAGATATCCCAAAGAGGCTCAAGAATACAATAAGAACATTTGTTCAACCATGTTTGTAGCACCTCTATTTGTAATAGCCAGAAGCTGGAAACAGCCCAGATGCCCTTCAACTGAAGAATGGATACACAAATTGTGGTACATCTATACAATGGAATATTGCTCAGGAATGAAAAATGAGGAAATGATGAAATTTTCAGGTAAATGGTGGGACCTGGAAAGGATCATCCTGAGTGAGTTTTCCCAGAAGCAAAAAGACATACAGGGTATATACTCACTCATATATACATACAATATAGGAAAAATCCACTGAAATCTGTACATCTAAAGAAACTAAGCAAAAGAAAGGAACCTGACTAAAATGCTCAATCCCCATCCCGAAAGGCAAAGAGGATATCATCAGAAGAAGAAGACAGGAAACAACCTAGGAACCTGCTACAGAGGGACACTGAAAGCCAGAAGAAGAAAACAGGAAACAATCTAGGAACGCTGCCACAGAAGGCCTCTGAAAGCCTGTGCCCTACAAACTATCAAAGCAGATGATGAGCCTGATGGCCAACTGTTGGGCAGAGTGAATGGAATCTTATGTAAGAAGTGTGAAATAGTAAGAGGTGGAGAAGACAGGAACCTCACAAGGAGAGCAACAGAACAAGAAAATTTGAACACAGGGAACTTCCCAGAGACTCATAGTCCAACCAAGGATTATCCATGGAGATAAACTTGTACCCCTGCACAGATGTAGCCCATGGCAGTTCAGTGTCCAAATGGGTTACATAGTAATTGGAAGAGGGACTGCCTCTGACATAATCTGATTTGCCTGTTCTTTGATCACCTCCTCTTGAGGGGGGGAGCAGCCTTACCAGGCCACAGAAAATTACAATACAGATACTTCTGATGAGAACTGATAGAGTAAGATCAGAAGGAAGGAGAGGAGGACATCCCTTATCAGTGGATTTATGGAGGGGCATGCATGAAGATGGGGGAGGGCACAGGTGGGATTGGAATGTAGGAGGGAGGTGCTTATTGGGGGATACAAAGTGAATACAGGATAATTAATAAAAGTTAAATACATAAAGGAATTAATGCTCAACTAAAAGGAAGCTTGATGGTGTTCAATCAGAGGATTGACCTCGTGCAGGAGCAAATTGATACCCAATGGCAAATCGCTCAACTTGGCTGTCAATGAAAATATGCTGGACTTTGAGTCACTAGCATATAACATGAGAATTTTCCTGTGCTGCAAATTTGTCTAAACAATTGTCGAGCTACATTTTAGGTAAAATTGGACTGGAGAATTCGATACTACGATGGAGCACCTGAGAGTGGCCATTGTCACAGTAAATTCTACCAGAGTGGACGCAGGACTAGCCACAGGATTATCAACATGGATTGCTGCAGCCATGAATCATCTGAAGGAATGGGCGGGCATGGGAGCGTTAGCAGGCCTTCTGGTGTTGGTCTCCTTGGTTTGCCTGTGGTATATATGCAAGATTAGAGTCTCACAACAGTGTGATGCTGCCATGATCATTCAGGCCTTTACAGCCATTGAAGCAGGACAGTCTCCCCAAGCATGGTTGGCTACCATAAAAAGCTAAAATGATACGCTCAGGATGCAAGGCTAAGCACTGCACTCAGGGTCAGCCACTTTGGACCCAGAGAAGAGCATGTCTGATTGCATGCGGGTTGATGCCCCAGGTCCTGCCTCTGAGAAAAAGGTATCGGACGGGTCTGATGTTCTTTGGGTGGATGACACCTAAATGAACATCGGTACAAAGTCCCAATTTATTTCTAATATCAGAGATCAGACCTCTACTCTTGCCTGATGCGTCTAAAACAAAAAGGGGGAACTGTAGAGAGCTGCGGAATGCTATGCCTTAAAGATGGAGCTGGTTTCCGCCTTCCACCTTCTCGATGGTGAGTGCTCTCTGTCATGAACAATTCCACATTTGGCTAAGGCTGAGGATCTGGCTTGCTTCCATGTATGTGGACCTATCTGCATTGCCCACGTGGCCCGCCTGGGTTAGCTACCCAGAGGCTATTTAAGCTGTGTGCTGGCTTTCCCCAGGGTCTGAGGATTGTTCAAGGTTCCTGAATAAACTGTATTAAAAAAAAAAAAAAAGTTCCACTATGTGAGGTTCCAGAGAGCTGTACTTGTACAAGTCTGCAGTTAGGAACATTAATTTTCCCATTCTCTCCTTCCACAGACTAAAGTAATCTTACAGCTATTGACGTAATAAAATTTTATATGATAACTTTTAAAAAAAAAATAGACTCTCTGGGATAAAAGTGAAACCTTGTCAATTAGATGATATTCCAACACTGAATTAAATAAAGAAATGTATAATGTTTCAAACTATTAGGATGATTACAGGTTAATGCTCTTTTCAATGTTTTTTAATTATAATATTTTATTTTCATTTTTATTAATTAAAGTTAATTTCCTTTGTATCCCCCCCAAAAAAAAGTTAAATAAAAAATTTAAAAAAAAACTCAATTCACTGCCACTCTATTCCCCTAGTTGTAGACTGGGTAGTTCACAATAGAAGGTCTATTGGAACTTTATCCCCCACTAATATAAAACCTCCTAATAAGTGAATACATACCATATTTTTCTTTCTTCAATTTAGTTACTTCTTCCAGGATGATTTTTCCTGGTTCAGTTAATTTACCTGAATTATCTTGATATCATTTTCATTAGTATCATTAGAAGAATAATACTCTGTTTTGGAAATATTCCACTTAACCCACAGGAAATTGTCAGTCCTGTTCTTTAGTACTTGGAGGTTGCTGGTACTTTAATCATTGTATCAAATGACAAAGTATGAGAATAAGTATGTTCTTTTAGCCTAGAAGTCCCTCCATCTTCTTCCACTTCCTGTGATTTGAATTGAAATGTCCACTTTAACCTCATATATTTACATGTTGAGTCCCCATTAAGAAAATGTCCGGGAAGGGTAAGGAGTAATGTCCTTGTTATGTAATTATATTCCTATTGGAGTTATATTATACAAGGGTGTGCTTTGAGGTTGATATACCAATGAAAGTGACCAGACAAATTAAATCTTTGTTTCCTAGTCTCATTTTATATCTTTGATTCAGTGGTTCTCCATCTCTCCATCTGAATCTGCCTCTCTAGCTCTTTCTATCTCTGTCTCTCTGTCTCCCTCTCTCCAACTTATGAAACACTCTGGGAAATGATGGACTACAACAAGATGACTGCTTGTGGATGTGACATCCTAGAAGGTGTCTGTAAAAATATAAGCAAGCTTCAAATTAAATGTTTTTAGTTCAAAGAGTTGTCTTTATCAGGCAGCATTTCCACAGTAAGGAACTCACTGACTGAGGACATATCTGTGCATTTAACAAACAATAATGGAATCTGTGACAATGTGAAAGTCCCATGTCAAGGAAGTTGACTTCAGTAATGACCACTTGAAAGAAATATATGACAGTTTTCCTGAAATAAGAGTCTTGGACACAGGAACTGTCATCTCTGGGTTTGTGCTTTCAGCTTCCCAGATTAAGGCATATAGGGCTCCTCAACCTTTCTCTCAAGCAATCTGTCCACTTGGTCCTTTTAATAGCTGGCTCCTGAAACTCTTACTGGCTTTCAACTGTTTCTTGACATCATTCACCCTCACAGCTCATCAACACCTGAAAAAATCTTGAGGTTTCAGTGGAGATGAGTAAACAAACTTTCCTCAGTGTCCAGTATCTTTGATCCTGTGCACAGGTGACTTTTTCTTGGGAAACCCAACAAGGCTTTATCTATTGCCTTCATCCATTTCCCACACATTTACTCCTGTTTACATCTGTGACCATGTCAGGTAGGAAATGAAACTTTAGTGTTTATTTAATTGGACAGCTTCTTAAGTAGGAAAGCTTCAAAGTGATGTGGGATTATGGGAAATGTACTGAATGACAAGGTGGTTTATTACTGTACTCTTGAATTTGAAATTTCCTAGGTTGTGACTTTGAACTGTGCAATTACTCACATACTCACTAAATTTACCTTCACATACTTATTGATATCATATGCCCACAGGTTCTAGGGTTCCCTGGAATTTGATTCATTAAGAACAGGGAAAGAGAAGGAAACTAGACAATTGCTGGGACTGGTTTGGCTGAAGCAGAGAATGATCGGTGAGTATAAAGGGAAAAATGAGTTGCAAGATATTATTTGAAAGCTGGTGATATTCCACAATGGTTTTGCCAATGCTCTATTAGCAGGGCTGCCTGGGGTGACCTGGCTGAATCAGGAGCTACGTCCTATTCACTGCTCAGTGAGAAACCCTCTTGAGGTCCTGGGGTTTACTGTTAAAACTAGGCCTTCAGGACAGAGAAACAGGTCTGTGTAATAGGCCCAGGACACAAGAGCAGCTGTGTCCTTCAGACAAACTCTCTAAATGTAGTGTTATTGTCAGCTCTGATTGTTCAGAAGTGCCATCTGAGCTCATGTGGTCTGAGGGTCTAGTTCATGGCTAGTACACTCTGCTATATAGTAAGTTCTCGGAAAGCATGCCTTACAAATTCAAACTCTGCCCCCCTTTTAGCAGAATCATTTCTCCATGTTAAAAGTCAGTGTAAAAGTTGTCAACATATTATTTTTATTGATTATGTCGTGCCCCAACCCTCGGGACTCAATTATTCGTGGGGTTCAAAGGAGGGGCATACCTGAAGGAAAAAACGGGCGGGAAAGAAAGAGCAAGACCAGGCAAAATTTTGTCAAGGTCTGTTTATTGCTTGCTGGAGCTGTACTTTTATATTTTTTTGAAATAAGGAAGCGACTACCCCCCAAGTGGGGAAAGGGAACAAATTATCTCTTGGGTAAGTGGCACATTCCATGGCTCTTCCTGGGATAGATAAAATCAGTCAGGGCTAGGGGTGGTTTAGCAACCTTTCGGGAAGTTCTGTCCAGGTGGTTGAAGTTGATTACATACCCAGGCGTCAGTAATTTTCCAGTCACCAGAACTAGATGTCCGGGGCTCTTGGTCCCCAGCATCTCCCCCATTTGATTTTACTTAAAAAATAGGCAAAGCACCTGTCTTAGGCTATGCGATGTGCATCCAGGTCCAGCGCCAGTATTTTATGGGTGACCTGCATGTCTTAGGCTATTTGGGTTGCCTCCACACTTGGCACGCCCATCACCTCATGTTGGGTGCTTGTTAGGGAGTGTGTCCCCAAGTGTGGACCCAACAAATTCCAGTCGTTGGCTGCAGTTACAGCCTGTGGCATGCCCCTGGACCTGGCATAACAAATTCTCGCCACTGGTAACTTTGCAGCCATTTACAAAATCGGCGAGGGCAAGACTCTTGAGCCAGCTGGGTGAAATCAAGGGCTGTTGAGGCACCTCCCGCAGGCATCTCACAAGACTCCCAATCGTCATCTATAACAGCCAGCTGGTGGTAATGAACTGATGCAGGGTGTCTGCTAGATGTTTCCACCTGTTCCGTAACAAAACTAAGTAGCTTTCTAAATGCCCAAGGTCCAAAGAAGAGGAGAAGCAAAAGACCCAGAAAGGATCAATGATAGAAGGAAGAAGGGTGGATAACAAGGGAGAGGTGGAAAACCAGTTTTGATACCAGGACTCTTGCTTTTTCTCTGTTTTGTTTTTGTTTCTCCAAAATGGAGCGAACCTTATCGATACTGTTTTGTACTAAACCTGTTTTATCAGTGTAAAAGCAGCATTCTTCCTTGAGTGAAGCCCAGAGGCTGCCCTCCTGGAGAAAGACCAAATTTAGACCATGCCTGTTTTGTAAAACCACCTCAGACAAGGACACCATAGAATCCTTTAGGTCCTATAAGCCTTTTTGTAAATCTTGTAAGTCCTTGTCTATGGCCAGGGAGAGTTGATTAAATTGTTGCTGGGAGGTAATTAGGGAGGCTATGCCTGTATCAGCTCCAGCAGCTGCTAGCCCCAGAATTACAGTCAGAGTAATGGCAGTCAAGGGCTCATGTTTAGAGATGGACGTACCCCTTTTTCCCAAAACTGAAGGAATTCATCCTCAGAATGTATAGTCAGTCTTGGGAAAAGCCATACAAGGACAAAATAATCTTTATGGGCTAAAAAGGTGGAACTTACAAGATAAGGAGTAAGAACAGTAGAACAGGCAAAATAAGTGCCATTAGATGCAACAATATATGTAAAGCTTGAATTTACAACAAGAGTAATATTACAAATTTCTTGCAAGACCACTGGCAGAAGCATAGAAGGTCCCAATAGGCATGTTCCAATATTGGACACCTGTGTGACTGTAAGGCCGACTCCTTCTGGGTGCTGCCACTGTAGGGCATTAGAATCATTAGTTGCAATTACTTCTAAGGGTAAGGCTATGCCCTTGTAGAAAGGTGGCCATGGTGAGTACCACACCCAGCATTCTTGAAAATCAGTGTCGTTAATTTGATCTATGGCCTCTATAGAAGCATTAATCATAGATAGGATAAGACATGCAGACGAAGGTGGTCCTGCAGGCAACGTGGGTTGGAATGGAGTACTTCCAGTGATGGTGCTCTGGGTAAAGAAAGTAGGGAATGTTTTTGCCTGAGGCTTTTCTCTTTGGTTTTTAGAGGTTTGGTCCTATTATGACGTTTGGGTATTGAGGAGGTATCTTAAATAATTTAATTTTAAAGGTGAGACTAGGATCTTTTCCAGTAGTATATAGCCTAAGACACCAGTCATGTCCTCGAAGGTTTTCCCACTCAGCCTTTTTGCCTGCCTCCATGAACGAAATTTGAATGGCGTTACACCACTGATTTTTGCATAGCACAAACAAATGATTAGAAGGATCTTTTCTTTTTACAGTAATATAATCCCAAGAGGAGGAAATTTCCAATAGATATCTCCAGTGGTTTCACAACCCCAGGAGACACAGAAATAGTCAAAACTTGACATGGGACTTTCACATTGTCACAGATTCCATTATTGTTTGTTAAATGCACAGATATGTCCTCAGTCAGTGAGTTCCTTACTGTGGAAATGCTGCCTGATAAAGACAACTCTTTGAACTAAAAACATTTAATTTGAAGCTTGCTTATATTTTTACAGACCCCAGGGCTCGGGGTCTTCCTCCTTTCATCGTTTGACTGCAATAAAGCTTGCTGCAGAAGGATCCTGTTGTTCGTGTGCGTTCTTGCTGGCGAGACTACCACGCGGCTCGCAACACTGTCCCTCTGTGATTAATATGCCACCTCCCGGGGAACAGGCTGTTCGCCCAATGGAGCAGAAGTCCTTCTACCCTCCATTGCCTGATTAGTCCCCACCACCCGATCCTGATTTGAGTGTTCCCTGTCTTAAGAAATAAACAAACAGACCCCTCTGAACACCTCGACCCCTCAGAGGAGAGTGATCTTGAGGAAGAGGCCGCCAAACATCATAATTCCGGTTAGCCGCCAGTTCTCGCCAATCTGCCACCCAATCTAGCTGCTCCTAATCTTTGGGCTCCTGTGCTCTCCCCTCCCTTGCCCCAGGCTGAATTACTCCTTAAAGCAAAAGAGGATTTCTCTAAACAAGTGTCCCAACTCAAGGAGGTCCTCCTTCTTCAAAAAGAATATGCCAGCCTTTCATCTGAGTTAACCGCCCTCTAAAAAAACCTTAAAAAATACTCTTTTTGTAGATTCCCTACTGAAAGGCTTATCCCTAACCGCCAAGAGACATCAGTCGAGTACTAAAAGTAGACCCCTCCTGATTTTCCCTGTGGTCACCCACAGGAAGGCCCTTGAAGGCGAGTCCCCTGATGATAAACCCGCCGGTGCTGCGAGGGGGGGAGAGAGGGGGAGGGAGAGGATTCACAAGAGTCTGAAAAGGAGAGGAGGAAGATGAAGGAGGGCAGGACGAAGGAGAACAGGACAGACGTCATGCTGCTGTAGGACCCCCAGATGCGGGACCCCCAGAAGTAGACTATAAAAGACTCAAATTTAAACCTCTTAAGGAACTTAATAATGCAGTTAAAACTTACGGACCAAAGGCTCCATTTACAATTTGCCATCCTAGATGCCCTATCTCAAGGAGGATATCTAGTCCCAGTTGATTGGTTCAGAGTCACTCAAGCTGTTCTTTCACGGAGTCAATGCCTTACCCAGAAGGCTGACTTTACAGATAGATGTCAAACTCTTGCTGGACAAAACCAAAAATCCCCCAGATCCTCTGAGGACACATGGACCTTTGATAAACTCACCAACCAGGGAAAATATGTGTCGGAAGAAAAGCAGCTTAAGCTACTGATAGGCCTTCTTATACGAGTCAAGGAAGCTGCCTTAGCCGCGTGGAAGACCTAGAAAGGGACCTGCTGCTGTGGGTGGGTCCTGGGCAAACATAGATAGATTCCAAGGCCAGGAAGGATCTAGCCAAGGAATTATTGAATCATGGTTGAGAATTTGGGGGGCCTACATTTAAAGGCTTGGTCTGAGGCATGTAATGTGTAGGTATACCCCAGACCTGGTTGGCACCAAGCACAAGGGTGCATAAATCAACCTCTAGAGTGGGCCCAGGGTATTTGGTAACTCACCTGGGAAGTGGCATTGACAATATCTCCTGCCTCATTAATGATTTGCCAAGTATAATTGAACACTTGATAAGTTGACTTGCTGGAGCCAATCAGAGGTTTTCTGAAGGCTATTATTAGGAATAACAGTCTAGTGGTCTTCATATTTTAACTGTAATTAAATACAAGCAGAAATATCCTCAGGGGTTTCCCTGGGTGGGTTATATGGTTTTATTAACCTTTCTGGTAACCACCGTGCATTTTCTGCTTTGGTGTCATAGATGCAGGCATGTCCTTTTCCCCAAATAAGAACTGGGTCAGGCCCCTGCCATTTGGATGTTAGGGGGTCTTTCCAGAGAGCCTGGGCATAATTTTGAGAGGTTGGGGATGCCACAGGCTATCGACTGCGGCTCTTCCATCTTTGCCCAATGTAAGGAAGTTTAGAACAAATAAGTGCATGATTGAGAAGATTTTTATAATTTCCTGCGAGAGGGTAAATAATTCCTCCATTTGACTGTAATTTAATTATCGTATTTTTAAACGTTTGATGGGCTCTTTCAACAATACCCTTTTCTTGTGGTTTATAGGGAATAACCATGACATGTCTGATGCCAAATTGCAAGCAAAACTTTTTAAAAGCACTGCTGGTATATCCAGGCCCATTGTCTGTTTTTATCTTTTTGGGTTGAGGAAGAACTGTTAGGCATGCAAAGACATGATTAATAACATTTTTTGTAGCTTCTCCAGTCTGAGGAGTAGCAAATATGAACCCACTATAGGTGTCAACAGTAACATGAACATATTTTAGTTTGCCAAAATCAGTTATGTGGGTGACATCCATTTGCCATAATTCTCCAGGGATAAGTCCACGGGAATTTACTCCCAAATGGACCTCAGGCAGAAAAGTTACACATCCTTTGCACCGACAAACTATTTGCCTAGCCTGTTCTCTAGTAATTTTAAAATTTTGTCTGAGCAGCTGAGAATTTAGATGATGTAATTCATGGGCTGACTGCTCTGGCTGAAAAGGATCAGGAAGTCTGGGCCAAGGTTCTGTGCCAGGCCTATAAGTTGTGTTGCCTGATCCACTAACCTATTACCTTGAGCCAGAGGTCCCAGCAGTGCCGAGTGTGCCCTTATGTGTCCAGTAAAGAAGGGTTGGACACGGTTAAGAAGGGAGAATTTGGACCTCATCCTCAGGTTTTAAAATTGTGTAGGTGGAGACACACAAGTCCAATCCTGCGCTACCTGTGGTGGCTCGGTGGAAGCTGGAAGGCTGGACTGAATTTGAGGGGGGACTTCTTGTGCCTGTCCCAAATGAGTCCCCGAGGTTGGCTGGAATTGGATAGGGTTTGGGGCCCGGGGCTGGCCCCTCCAGCCGTTTCCCTGAAGGGGAGGCAATGGGTTACCTGAGACATCTGTTTTGGAGTGGCACTGATTGGCCCAGTGTTTTCCCCTTTTGCATCGGGGACACATAATAGCAAGTTTAGGGACAGTAGGTGGCAGCATAGAGTTGTTTACAGTCCCGGTGGGTTATCTTGGTGCCTCGGGGCATTGTTTAGCAAAATGTTCAGGCTGTCTGCAGCGGCAACAATTTTTAGAGTGTTGGCCCGTAGCCTGTACAATGGCCCCTATGGCCAAGTTGATGCTTCGGGAAACGTTATGGGTAAAAACATCAACATCAGAACAAATTTTAATGAACTCATTAAGATCCTTATTTTTTGTGTGTCCTCTTAAGGCAGCCTTGCATGCTGAATTAGCATTTTCAAAGGCCAGTTGTTTTAAAAACTTACTATTAGTTTCTTCGGGTCCCAAAACCCATCCATCTGCCTCATTGAGTCTGGCCACAAACTCACTGTAGGGCTCCTGTGGGCCGTGAATGATTTTAGTCAAGGGTGTGGTAAGGGAGCCTTTTCCTGGTAAGGTCTTTCACGCGGCTAAGGCAGCTTCCTTGACTCGTATAAGAAGGCCTATCAGTAGCTTAAGCTGCTTTTCTTCCGACACATATTTTCCCTGGTTGGTGAGTTTATCAAAGGTCCATGTGTCCTCAGAGGATCTGGGGGATTTTTGGTTTTGTCCAGCAAGAGTTTGACATCTATCTGTAAAGTCAGCCTTCTGGGTAAGGCATTGACTCTGTGAAAGAACAGCTTGAGTGACTCTGAACCAATCAAATGGGACTAGATATCCTCCTTGAGATAGGGCATCTAGGATGGCAAATTGTAAATGGAGCCTTTGGTCCGTAAGTTTTAACTGCATTATTAAGTTCCTTAAGAGGTTTAAATTTGAGTCTTTTATAGTCTACTTCTGGGGGTCCCGCATCTGGGGGTCCTACAGCAGCATGACGTCTGTCCTGTTCTCCTTCGTCCTGCCCTCCTTCATCTTCCTCCTCTCCTTTTCAGACTCTTGTGAATCCTCTCCCTCCCCCTCTCTCCCCCCCTCGCAGCACCGGCGGGTTTATCATCAGGGGACTCGCCTTCAAGGGCCTTCCTGTGGGTGACCACAGGGAAAATCAGGAGGGGTCTACTTTTAGTACTCGACTGATGTCTCTTGGCGGTTAGGGATAAGCCTTTCAGTAGGGAATCTACAAAAAGAGTATTTTTTAAGGTTTTTTAGAGGGCGGTTAACTCAGATGAAAGGCTGGCATATTCTTTTTGAAGAAGGAGGACCTCCTTGAGTTGGGACACTTGTTTAGAGAAATCCTCTTTTGCTTTAAGGAGTAATTCAGCCTGGGGCAAGGGAGGGAAGAGCACAGGAGCCCAAAGATTAGGAGCAGCTAGATTGGGTGGCAGATTGGCGAGAACTGGCGGCTAACCGGAATTATGATGTTTGGCGGCCTCTTCCTCAAGATCACTCTCCTCTGAGGGGTCGAGGTGTTCAGAGGGGTCTGTTTGTTTATTTCTTAAGACAGGGAACACTAAATCAGGATCGGGTGGTGGGGACTAATCAGGCAATGGAGGGTAGAAGGACTTCTGCTCCATTGGGCGAACAGCCTGTTCCCCGGGAGGTGGCATATTAATCACAGAGGGACAGTGTTGCGAGCCGCGTGGTAGTCTCGCCAGCAAGAACGCACACGAACAACAGGATCCTTCTGCAGCAAGCTTTATTGCAGTCAAACGATGAAAGGAGGAAGACCCCGAGCCCTGAAGTGGCGCTGTTTATATAAGCCATGCTCGCACCAGAGTGGTGTGAGATGACATATCATTCCCTGATTGGCTGCTCACCCATCACCCCATATGACGCCCTGGGCTAGGCTCGTGACGACGGTTGCCCAACGGTCATAACGGTTTACCAGCCAGCGCCATGGCAGCCAAACCCCGGCTCTCCAGAGGACAGGGGGAAGGCATCTTTTTATTTATTTTGGATTTCTCACTTTTTATGGAGGATAAGGAAGCTGCGTGAGAGAGGGGCTTTAGCAATTCCTCAGCAGAGGAGACAATTTTGTTAATCTCCATTGAGGGAGATCTAAGAATATCTCTAATAAGACTACAATAATGAAAAATCTGAATAGGAATAACATCGGGGCCTTCTCTTTTAAAATTTTGTTAAGAGTGAGGCCTACTTTATCCCATTTTTATGGGTTGATCTTGGGTCCCTCAACAATGAACCAGGGACAGACTTCAGACAAAAATACAAAGAAGTTACTTAAATCCTTTTTCTTTACTCGAACTCCTCTTTCTCTGAGTGAGGCTTTAAGGTCACTAATGAAAATAGTCTCCTTAGACAAATTTTGGCCCATTTTATAGACGGATATGAACTTCCTTACCTTATGTGACTTTCTTTCCTGAGCAGCGAAAGCACACATTTATGATGCAAAGTCTGCTGAAAAGGAAACGCTTTCGGTTTGTCTTCACTCAGATGATGCCCTTCTTGGTAGAGGGTCCATACTTCATGCCCCACGTTGGGTGCCAGCTGCCCCGACACGCAGGACTCAATTATTCACGGGGTTCAAAGGGGGACCATACCTGCAAGAAAAAACGGGCGGGAAAGAAAGAGCAAGACCAGGCAAAATTTTGTCAAGGTCTGTTTATTGTTTGCTGGAGCTGTACTTTTATATTTTTTGAAATAAGGAAGCAACTACCCTCCCGAGTGGGTAAAGGGGGCAAATTATTTCTTGGGTAAGTGGCACATTCCATGGCTCCTCCTGGGATAGATAAAATCAGTCAGGGCTGGGAGTGGTTTAGCCACCTTTCGGGAAGTTCTGTCCAGGTGGTTGAAGTTGATTACATACCCAGGCGTCAGTAATTTTCCAGTCACCAGAACTAGATGCCCAGGGCTCTTGGTCCCCAGCAATGTGCAAATTTCACATAACATGCATTACACTATTCTTCCATTGCTCCCAGGTTCAAATTCCTACACATGTGTTACACCAAAAATGTTTTTCTTTTTATTAAAAGACATCAATTGAAGTATGTGTTGTTTATATACTCATTGGAACATGATCAGAATCTCAGAAACAAGTCCCTTAAAAAAAAAACTGACTTCATCCTTGCTGCACTCTAGAACGACCCCCAAGAAGAAGGCATCAGTCCTGAAGAGTTTTATACTTTATCACCTTGATCACAGTTTTTTTCACATATTTATTTATTACCATATGTTCACTTTGTATTTCCCTCTGCTGTCCCCTCCCTCTTCTCCTTCCAATTCCACCCACCCTCCTCTTCTACCTCTATGCCTTTTCTCTAGTTCCCCATGATAGAAGAGGTCCTTCTCTTCCTTCTTTCTGAACCTAGTTTAACAAGTCTCATCAAGGCTGGCTTTATTATCTTCCTCTGTTGCCTGATTCTCAGGGCTTTGTTCTCCTTGTGTCATCAATTCCCTACACTCATGATACTCTTCCTGCTTCCTCTCTTGCAAGCTTCCCAGAGCTCTGAGGGGAGGGAGAATTTCATAGGGAAATCCCTTTTAGAGCTGGGTGTTTTAAAGTCTCTGCATAATATTGAATTGTGAGTCTCTGTATGCAATTCCATTTGATGAAAAAGAAGCATCTCTGTGGATTCATGAACATGGCTATCTATCAGGTATCTCAGTTGAGGGAACAAAGCAACACATTTTAATAACAGCAGCCTGGGCTGCTTGAAATTTTCCACAGGATGTCCTGCCTAAAACTCTAGTAACTGCTACCTAAACCCCCTGGTAAACTGGTTTTCTCACAATAGAGGGCCTATGGGATCTTTATCCCTCAATATGAGGAGACCTCCTAATAAGTGAATATATACCATATTTCTCTGTTTGCATTTTATTACTTAACCCAGAATGATTTTTTCTGGTTCCATCATTTGCCTGAATATATATCATGATGTCATTATCTTAGTTGAATAACACTCCATTATGAAAATGTTCCACATTTTCCCCAAAGGAGATTGTCAGTCATGTTCTTTAGTCCTTGGAAGTTGCTGGGAATTTAATCATTGTATTGAATTACAAACTATCAGGACAATTATGTTCTTTTAGACTAGAAATCCCTCCATCTTCTACTTCCTGGTTATTTGAATTACAATGGCCACTTAAAGCTCATTTATTTACATTTGGAGTCTCCAGAGAGGAAATGTCTGGAAAGTGTTAGGAGTTATGTCCTTGATGGATGATATAATATCTTTTGTATCCCTAAGTTCTTTCTCAGCCTTTTTGTATTTGTATACAGGAGGGCTACTGAATTTTTTTAGTTAATTTTGTATCCAGCCACTTTGCTGAAGGTGTTTATCAGCTGTAGGATTTCCCATGTAGAATTTTTGGTTTCACTCAGATATACCATCAAAAAATCTGCAATTAGTGACGTGTTGAATCCTTCCTTTATGATTTCTACCCATTTGATATTGTTCAAACTTTTTAGTGCACTAGCATGGACTTCCAGAACTATGTTGAAGAGATATAAAGAGAGTGGGCAGCCTTGCAATGTTTCTGATTGCAGTGGGATTGCTTTAAGTTTCTCTCAGTTTAGTTTGTTGTTGGCTACAGGCTTACTCTATATTGCCTTTACTATGTTTAGATATGAGCCTTGTATCCCTATTCACTCCAATACTTTAAACATGAATGGATGTTTTACTTTGACAAATGCTTTTTCCACAAATCATTAGAAGAAGATATCAGAAGATGAAAAGAAAATATCTCATGCTTATGACTTGGCAAAGTAACATAATAAAAATGGCCATCTTACCAAAAGCAATCTACAGATTCAATGCAATTCTTATCAAATCACTACAAAATTCTTTACAGGATTTGAAAGAAAAATTCTCAACTGCATATGTAAAAACCAGGAACCCAGAATTGTTAGAAAAGCCTGTACAATAAAAAGATCTTCTGGAGGTATCACCATCCCTGATCCCCAGGTATACTTTAGACCACCAGTAATAAAAACTGCATGGTACTGGCATAGAAACAGAATGGTCAATCAATGGAACCAAACAGAAGACTCAGAAATAAACCCACACACTTATGGACACCTGATCTTCGATAAAGATGCCAAAATCATACAAAGGAAAAGAGATAGCATCTTCAACAAATGGTGCAGGTCTAACTGGATATCTACATGTAGAAAAATTCAAATAGATCCATACTTATCACTCTGCAAAAAAGTAAGTCCAAGTGGATCAAACACCTCAACATAAAACCAGATATGTGAAATCAGTTAGAAGGAAAAGTGGGGAGGACCCTAGAACTCATTGGTACAGGAGAAACCTTCCTGAACATAACACCAACAGCATAGGCTCTAAGAGCAACAATCAATAAATGGGACCTCATGAACATGAAAAGTTTCTGTAAAGCAAAGGACACCATCATCAAAACAAAACAAATGGCTGTAGATTGGGAAAGAACCTTCACCATCTCTTTATCTGACAAAGGGCTAATATCTAGTATCTATAAAGAATGAAAGAACTTGAAAAGCAAAAAATTAAGTAATCCAATTAAAATATAGGGAACAGAGCTAAACAGAATTCTCAATAGAGGAATATCTAATGGCAGACAAACATTTAAGAAATGCTCAAAATCATTCGCCATCAGGGAAAAGCAAATCAAAACGACCCAGAGATTTTCCCTTACACCTACAAAAATGGCTAAGATCAAAAACTCAAGTGACAACACATACTTGAGAAGTTGTAGAGACGGGAAACTCCTCTACTGTTGGTAGGAATGTAAACTTCTACCACTGCTGGTGGGAATGTAAACTTGTACAACCACTCTGGAAATCAATCTAGCACTTTATTAGACAACTAGGAAGAGTGCTTCCTCAAGATCCAGTTATACCACTCCTAGGCATATATCCAAAAGTGGCTCAAGTACACAATATGGACATTTCCTCAACCATGTTGTAACAGCTTTATTTATGATAGACAGGAGGACCTGTAAACAACACAGATGACCCCAACTGAAAAATGGATACAGAAATTTTGGTTCATCTACACAATGGAATATTATTCAGGAACAAAAAAAACAAGGAAATCGTGAAATTTGCAGGTAAATGTTGAGAACTGGAAGTGAGCCATCACAGAAGCAGAAAGCCATACCTAGTATATAGCCACTCATATAAACATATAATGTAGGATAAACCTACTAAAATCTGTACACCTAAAGAAACCAATCAAGAGGGAGGACTCTTGCTAAAATGTACAATCCACATCCAGAAATGGAAAGAGGATGGACATCAGAAAAAGGAGAAAAAAGGAAAAATGTTAGTAGCCTGCCATGTAGGACCTCTGAAAGGCTCTGCACTGCAAAATATCAAAGCAGATGCTGAGACTTTTGGCCAACTTATGCTTGGGAACAGGGCATAAAATCTTATGAAAGAAGTGGGAAATAGTAAGATCTCGAGAGGACAGGAGCTCCACAAGGAGAGCAACAGGACCAAAACTTCTGAGCATAAGGGTCTTTCCTGAGACTCATACTTCAACCAAGTACCATGCATGGAGATAACCTAGAACCCCTGCACAGATATTGCCCATGGCAGTTCAGTGTCCAAGTGGGTTACATAGTATTAG
Organism: Meriones unguiculatus; assembly: GCF_030254825.1. Lineage (NCBI taxonomy): Eukaryota > Metazoa > Chordata > Mammalia > Rodentia > Muridae > Meriones > Meriones unguiculatus. Next base: position 22,713,173 of record NW_026843710.1, on the reverse strand, counting down.
GAACAGAGACTGCCTCTGACATGAACTGCAGCCACAACTGATGAGACCTAATTGACTAGGATCAGAAGGAAGGGAAAGAAGACCTCCCTTATCAGTGTACTTGGGGATGGGCATGCATGCCTAGCATGGAGGAAAGGAGGGATTGGAACTGGAGGAGGGAGGGAACCACAGGGGTGGGGGGAACAAAGTGAATAAAGTGTAATTAATAAAGAATTTAATACTTTAAACATGAATGGGTATTGGACTTTGTCAAATGCTTTTTCGGCATCTAAGGAGATGATCATGTGGTTTTTCTCCTTCAGTTTGTTTATGTGGTGGATTACATTGATGGATTTCCGTATGTTGAACCACCCTTGCATGCCTGGGATGAAGCCTACTTGGTCATGGTGGATGATATCTTTGATGTGTTCTTGGATTCGGTTTGCAAGTATTTTATTGAGTATTTTTGCATCAATATTCATAAGAGAGATAGGTCTGAAGTTCTCTTGTTTTGTTGGGTCTTTGTGTGGTTTGGGTATCAAGGTAACTGTCGCTTCATAGAATGAGTTTGGTTATGTTCCTTCTGTTTCTATTTTGTGGAATAGTTTGAGAGAATTGAGATAGACACTCAACCAAAGTCCATGAGAGGATAAAACCTAGAACCTCTGCTCAGATGTTACCCGTGATAGGTCAGTAATCAATTGGTTTCCCATAGTAAGGGGAACAAGGACTATTACTAACAGGAACTCAATGACTGGCTCTTTGACCTCCCCACCTCCCAAGGGAGGAGCAGTACTGTTAGGCCACAGAGAAGGACTTTGCAGCCAGTCTTGAAAATACCTGACAAAAGGGAGTCATATGAAAGGGGAGGAGGTCCTCCCCTACTAGTGGACTTGGAAAGGGGCAGGGAGGAGATGAGGGAGGGAGGGTGGGATTGGGGAGGGAATGAGGGATACAGCTGGGATACAGAATTACAAAATGTAACTAATGAGAAAAACAAAATTATGGAAAAGAAAAAAAATAAAGAATTTAAAAAAAGAAAAAAAAAAGTGGAACAATTTCTCTTTCCTGAAGGCCCAGTTTTAATTGTAAATCCCAGGAACAGTAGGATTGCTCACAGACCACTGTGTATGACACAGCTCCTAAACCAGCCAGGTCACTCAAGCATCCTTCCTCATACATGGTTGGCAACACTAGTGTGGACCAACACCATGTGTCAAATAGTTTATTGCCCCTCAGTTCTCCTTTCACATACACCAATCTTTCTCTTTTCAGCCAAACCAGTCGCAGGAATTGTCTGGTTTCCTTCTCTTTTCTCTCCTCTTAACTACTCAATACACCAAGGAAGCCTAGACCCTGCCAGTCTATTGTATCAATAAGAATATGAAGGAATATTTGTTGAGCATGCGAGTAACTACTCAGTTCAAAGTCACAACCTAGGAAATTTAAGATCCAAGACCACACTAGGAGAGTACCTTGTCATTAGGTATATTCCCCTTACTCCCACATCAATTTGAAGCTTCCCTACTTAGAAAGATCTCCAACTAAATAAATATTGAAGTTTCATTTCCAACCTTTCATTGTCACGAAGGTAAATAGGAATAAAGGTGTGGGATCTGGATAAAGGGATGAGGTAAAGGCTTCTTGTGTTTCACAAGAAAAAGTCATGTGTGCACAGTATTAGGGGTACTGGACACTGAGGAAAGTTTGTTCACTCATCTCCAGGGAAACTTCAAGATTCTCTCATGGGCTGATTGTCCTAGATGTAGAATTACATCATGCAACAGGTGAAAGCCAGTAAGAGTTTCAGGAGCCAGTTATTGAGCCAAATGAACAGCCTTCCTGAGAGTAAGGCTGAGCAGCCTTACATGGCTCAATCTGGGCAGCTGAAAGCACACAACCTAGAGATGACAGTTCTTGTTTCCAATACTCTTAGTTCAGGAAAAGTCTCACATTTTCCTTTTATTCGTTTTATTTTTTATGAATTACATTTTATTCATTTTGTCTTTCCCCATAAAATCCTCCTTCCACCCCTCCCAATCTCATCTTCCTGATCTCCATGCATGCTCCTCCTCAAGTCCACTGAAACGAGAGGTCTTGCTCTTATTCCTTCTGAACATAGTCTATTAGATCTCAACAGGAGTGGCTGCATTGTCATCTTCTGTGGCCTTGTAAGACTGCTCCTCTCTCATGATTAGGTGATCAAAGTTCACGCTAATCAGTTCATGTCCCAGGCAGTCCCTGTTCCCATTATTATGGAACCCACTTTGCAACTGAAATGCCATGGGCTACATTTGTGCAGAGGTTCTAGGTTATGTCCATGTGTGGTACATGGTTGGATTATGGGCCTGAGGAAAAACCCCTGTGTTGTCACTTGAGTTTTTGATCTTGGCCATTCTGATGGGTGTAATGTACTCCACAAATAGATAGACTTTAAGGGGACATTGCAATTCAATGACCAGTAAGTGGAAGAAGATGGAGGTATTAGGCTAAAAATAACATAGATATCCTGAAAGTTTGTCATTCAATAAAATGATTAAAGTACCTAAAACTTCCAAAGACTAAAAAAAACAGCTCTCACATCCTTTTTTTGGGAAAAATGTAGACTATTTCCATAATGGAATATTACTCAGTTAAGAAAATGATATCATGACATTTTCATGCAAATGAATGGAACCAGGAAAAATATTACTGAGGGAAGTAAATAAAATGCAGACAAAAAATATGGTATGTATTCCCTTATTAGGAGCACTGTCTGCCAAATAGTTTATTGCCTCTCAGTTCTCCTTTCAAAATACACCAATCTTTCTCTATTTCAGCCAGACTAGTCCCAGGAATTGTCTGGTCTCCTTCACTTTTCCCTGTTCTTAAAAACCTCAATAGCCCAGGAAATCCTAGACTCTCCCAGCCTATTATATCAATAATAACGTGAAGCTACATGTAGTGAGCATGCAAGTAAATGCTCATTTCAAAGTCACAACATAGGAAATTTCAGATCTAAGACCACAATAGGAGACCACATTGTCACTGGGAACATTCCCCTTAATCTTACATCACTTTGAAGGTCCTTACATAGGAAGCTGTCTAATTAAAAATTAAATTTTCATTTAATACCTGACATTGTCACAGAGATAAACAGGCTTAAAGGTGTGGTATTTGTATAAAAGGATGATATAAAGGCTTGCTTGTTTTCACAAGAAAAAGTCACATGTGCATAGGATCAGAGATACAGGACACTTTGGAATGTTTGTTTTATGGATTCCATGGAAACCTCAAGATTCCCTCAGGTGCAAATTGGCTGAGAGGGTAAATGATGTCATGAAAAAGGTGAAAGTCAGTAAGAGTTTCAGGAGCCACTTATTAAAAGGGCAGCCTGCTGGAGTGAAAGGGTAGTCAGCCCTACAGGCCTCAATCTGGACAGCTAAACCATACAACCCAAAGATGACAGTTCCTTTGTCCAAGACACTAGCTAGACAGACATATTCAGAAAGAGAAAGACTGAGAAAAACAGAAAGGAAAATATGATTTGACAGATATGGATAGACAGAGATTCCCTTCTGTCTGGTCACTTTCATTGGCATATCAACCTCAAAGCACATGATCTGATAAAAAAAACTCCATTAGGAATTATATTATCTAGCAAGGCCATATCATCTAAACTTTTCCAGACGTTTCCCCAATGTGGACTAACCTTGTAAATAGTAAATTGCAAGGAGACATTGCAATTCAAATCAAAGGAAGTGGAATAAGATGGAAGGGCTTCTAGGCTTAAATAATATAGTTATCCAGATAATTTGTCATTCAATAAAATGATTAAAATCCCAACTTTGAAGATATAAAGAACATTACTGACAATCTCCTTTGGTAAAATGTGAATTATTTCCATAATGGAGTATTATTCAGCTAAGAAAATGACATCAAGATACTTTTAGGCAAATGGATGGAACCAGAAAAAAATCACCCGGGGTGATTTTACCTAATGCAGAAAACCAAATCAGGTATGTATTTACTTATTACATCTCCTAATGGTGGGATAAAGTTCCAATAGTCCATCTATTGTGACCAAGCCTGTCTTCCACAAGTGCAATTGGGTTGCAGTTTTGTTGGACCAGGATATTCTATGGAATTTTTCAAGCAACCCAGTCTCTTGTTATTAAAATATGTTGTTTTCTGCCTTCAACTCATAGATTAGATTGTAGCAACAGAGAGCTTCCTTCTCCATCAAATGGGCATGCATACAGAGACCCACATTCTGATAATATGCAGAGAGAGACCCTAAATCACCCAGCTCTAAATGTGATTTCCTTATGAAATTATCCCTCTCCTAAGAGCTCTGGGCAGCCTGAAGAAGAGGAGGCAGAAATAATATCACAAGTAGAGTAAATTGTGGACACAAGGAGAACAATGCCTTGAGAATCAGGCCACAGAGGAAGATGATGCAGCCATCCTTGATGACACCTGATAAGCTAGGGTCAGATAGAAGGGGGAGGAGGCCCTCCCCTGTCAAAGAACTAGAGAAAGTTATAGGGGTAGAAGAAAGAGTCTGAGTGAAACTGGAAAAAAGAGGGAGGAGGTATCAGAGAAAAAACAAAGTGAAAAAATCTTAACAAATAAATACACAAGAAAATCTGTGACTAAGGTTATGAAGTATAGAACTTTTCAGGACTGGGGACTTCTTCTTGGGAATGATACCAGGGTGGGGCAAGGATGAATTGCGTTTTCTTTATGGGACTTGGCAGTGAGTCTTTGGTCATGTTCCAATGAGTAGATGAAAATCACATGCTTCAATTGATGTATTTTAATGAAAAAAAATTTTTTTATTGTGACACATAGGTAGAAATTTGAACCTGGGAACAATGGAAAAGGAGTGTAATATATGTCATATGAAATTTAAGCTTAACAAATAAAAATTATATGTTGACAACATTTACAATGACTTTTAACATGGAGAAAAGATTCTGCTAAAGGAGGGAAGAGTTTGTCTTTATAAAGACATGCTTTCCAGGAACTCATTATATAGCAGAGAATCCTACCCATGAACTAGTGGTTACCCAGAAATTTCAGACCCCATGATCTCAGGTGGCACTTCTAAACAAGCAGTCCTGTCACTAACACTACATTTAGATATTTTGTCTGGAGGACACAGCTGCTTTTTTTTTTTTTTCCTAGAGATATAACACAGACCCATTTCTCTGTCCTGAATTAACAGTTTTAACTGTAAACTCCAGGACCAGGAGGATTCCTCATTGACCCAAGTTAGGATACATTTGCTGATCCAGCCAGGTCAGCCAAGGCAGCCCTGCTTATAGAGTTGGAAACACTAGTGTGGAACATCACCAGCTGTCAAATACTTTATTGCCCCTTAGTTATCCTTTCACATACTCCAATCTTTCTCTATTACAGCCAAACTAGTCCCAGGAATTATCTGGTTTCCTTCTCTTTTCTCTGCTCTATGGACTCAATATCCCAGGGATCCCTATACTGTGCAAGCCTATTATATCAATAATAATATGAAGATAAACTTAGTGAGGACCTGAGTATTTGCTCAGTTCAAAGTCACTACCTAGAAAATTACAAATTGAAGACCACAGTAGGAAACCACATTGCCATTCCTTACAGTCCCATAATCTCACATGATTTTGAAGTCTCCCTACTTAGGAAGTTTTCCAAATAAACATTAAAACATTAATGAAACATTAAAGTTTCATTTCCTTGCTTACATTGTCACAGATAAAGAAGAGTAAAGGTGTAGGATCAGAATAAAGGGATGAAATAAAGGCTTGTGTTTCACAAGAAAAAGTCACTTGTGCACAGGATTAAGGATACTTGACTGAGGAAACCTCCATGGAAACCTCAAGATTCTCTCATGTGCTGATTGGCTGAAAGGCAGAATGATGTCATGAAACAGGTGAAAGCCAGTAAGAGTTTCAGGAGCCAGGTATTAAAAAAGCCAGTGGACAGCCTTCCTAAGAGAAAGACTGAGTCAGTCTGGGGAGCTGAAAGCACACAACCCAGAGATGACAGTTCCTGTGTCCATTACTCCTAGTTGAGGAAAATTGTCACATATTTCTTTCAAGTGGTCATTAACAAATCATGTGTCATTGATATGTGAGTTCACATTATGACAGATTCCATTATTTTTGGTAAATGCAGAGATCTGATCACAGCATTACTGTGAATTACTCGATGTTCAAATGCTCCCTGATCAAGGCAAATCTTTGAACAAAAAGTGTTAAATTAGGACCTTGCTTACATTTTTACAGACACTATCCAGGATGTACACATCAGCAAGCAGTCATCTTGTTTTAGTCTTTCAGCAGAACTGAGAGCATTTCATACTGAATCATAAGTGGCAGGCAGAGAGAGAAAAAGAGGGAAAGAGCTAAACAGACATATTCACAAAGAGAGAGACATAAACAAAGGTATAAAGTGAAAAAAGACCATGAGACAGACTCCATTCTGTCCAGTCACTTTGATTGGCATATCACCTCAAAACACACCATCGGATAATACAATTCCAATAGGAATTACATTAGCTGACAAGGCCATACTGTCTTCTCTCTCACACATTTCCTCAATGTGGCCTAATCTTGTAAATAGATGAGGTTAAAGGGGGAAATCACCAGGAAGTGAAAGAAGATGGAAGAACACCTAGGCTAAACTTTCAGTTATCCTGAAAGTTTCTCATTCAATACAATGATTAACAGCTCAACAAATTCCAAAGACTAAAGAACAAGTTGGAAAATCTTCTTTTGGGAAAATGTTGAATGTTTCCATAACCAAGTATTATTCAGCTAGAAAATGACATCTTGATTTTTTCAGGCAAATGGATGGAACGATGAAAAATCATCCTGGGTGAAGTAACTAAATTGCAGAGAGACAAATGTGGTATGTATTCACTTAATAGGAGGTCTCTTAATTGTGGGGGGATAAAGTTCCAATAGGCCATCTATTGTGATCAAGCAAGTCTTCCACTAGAGGTTTTGGGTGGCAGTTAATTGAGTTGTGGGGCTAGAGCATCCTATGGAAATTTTCAAGTAACCCAAGCTGTTGTTATTAAAATATGTTGCTCTCTGCTCTCAACTGATTGATCATTGTCATGTTCTTGGATCCTCAGAGATGCTTCCATCTGCATCAAATAGGATTTCATAAAGAGACCCACAGTCTGATATTATGCAGAGAGAGACCTTAAAAAACCCAGCTCCAAACCAGATTTCTTTATAAATTTCTCCTTCTCCTCAGAGGTCTGGGAAGCCTGCAGGAAAGGAGGCAGGAAGACTGTCATAATTAGAGGGAATTGCAGACACAAGGAGAACAATGACCTGAGAATCAGATCACAGAGGAAGCTAATGCAGCCAGCCTGGATGAGACCTGATAAGTTATGTTAACATAGAAGGACAAAGAGAATCTCCCATATCAGGGAACTATAGAAAGGTTGTAAGGGTAGATGAAGGAGGCTAAGTGGGACTGTAAGTAGAAAGGGAGGTGGCAGCAGAGGGGATAGAAATTGAACAATATGTAATAAAGAAATACATAAGAAAAATTGTGATCAAGGTGATGAATTATAGAGCTCTTCAGGGCTCATGGCATTTTCTTGGGGGTGGTACAAGCATTCAGGAAGGATGAACTCAGTTTTATTTAAGGGACTTGGTGTTGAGACTCTGATCATGTCTCAATGAGTATATGAACAACACATACTTGAATTGAGTTATTTTAAAGACAAAAAATTTTAGTGTGACACATGGATAGGATTTTTAACTTGGGAGCAATAGAGCAGGAGTGTAATGTATAGTATATGAATTTACCACATAATCAATTAAAAATGAAATGTTGAAAACTTTTGCAATGATTTTAACCTGGAGAACAGATTTAGCTAAAGGAATACAGACTATGTCTTAGTAAGGCAGGAACTCATTATGTAGCAGAAAATTCTAGCCGTGAACTACTGGTTACCCAGCTACTTCATACCTCATGAGCTCAGGTGGCACTTCTCAACAAGCAGTCCTGGCACTAATGCTGTGTTTGTAGGGTTTGCTTGGAGGACCACCGTAGGAAACAATTTTGCTCTTGCATCCTAGGCATATAACATGGAAATATTTTTCTATCCTGAAGGATTAGACTGAACTGTAAACCAAGACAAGATGATATGCTCAGTGAACACTGAGTAGGACAGAGTTGTCAATGCAGCCAGGTTAGCCAAGACAATCCTGCTCATAGATGATTGGCAACAGTAGTGTGGAACAAGTTGACAAGCTGTCAACTCTTCATTGCCCCTCAGTTATCCATTTAAACGCAGAGATATTTCTCTTTTTGCACCAGACCAGACCAGGAATTATCTGGTTTCCTTCTCTTTCCCCTGCTCTAAAGACTCAATATCCCAGGCTACCCCAGGCCCATCCAGCCTATTCTTCACAAGATTGTGAAGGTATATTTAGTGAGTATGCCAGTAAAAGATCAGTTCAAAATCCCAAAGTGAGGGGAACAGGGACTATTTCTAACAGGAACTCAATGACTGGCTCTTTGGTCTCCCCACCCCGAAGGGAGGAGCAGTCCTGTTAAGCCACAGAGGAGGGCTTTGCAGCCAGTCCTAAAGATACCTGATAAAACAGGATCAGATGAATGGGGAGGAGGTCCCCCCTATCAGTGGACTTGGAAAGGGGCCCGGTGGAGATGAGGGAGGGAGGGAGGGACTGGGAGGGAATGAGGGATAGGGACACAGCTGGGATACAGAGTTAATAAAATGTAACTGATAAAATAAAAAAAAAAAAAAATCACAACCTAGTAAATGTTATATCCAAGACCATAGTAGGAAAGTACCTTGTTATTTCATATATTCCATTTAATCTCATGTCACCTTGAAGATTCTCTTTTTAGGAAGGTGTCCAATTTAGTAAATATTAAAGTTTCATTTCCTATCTGACATTGTCACAGAGGTAAACAGGAGTAAAGGTGTGGGATCTGGATAAAGAAATGAGATAAAGGCTTGATGGGTTTCACAATAAAAAGTCATGTGTGTACACAATCATAGATACTGGACACTGAGGAAAGTATGTTAACTCATCTCCAAGGAAACCTCAAGATTCTTTCCAGTGCTGATAGGCTAAGAGGGAGAATGATGCCATGAAAGAGGTCAATAAGAGTTTCAGGAGGCAGTTATTAAAGAGGCCAAGAGGACAGCCTGCTTGAGAGAATGTCTGGGAAACCCTACATGCTTCAATCTGGGTAGCTGAAATCACACAACCTAGAGATGTCAATTCCTGTGTCTAAGACACTTAGTTCAGGAAAAGTTTCACATATTTCTTTCAAGTGATCATAAAATTGCTCTAGCAAGTACTTCCAGAACTATGGTGAAGAGATATGGAGAAATTGGGCAGCCTTGTCTTGTCCCTGATTTCAGTGAGATTACTGTAAGTTTCTCTCCGTTGAGTTTGATTTTGGCTATAGGCTTGCTACATATCACCTTTACTATGTTTCGATATGTGCATTGTATCCCTGATCTCTCCAATACTTTAAACATGGATTTTGTCACATGCTTTTTCAGCATCTAGGGAGATTATCATGTGTGTTTTTTTTTTTCTTTGAGTTTGTTAATATGGTGGATCACATAGATGGATTTCCATATATTGAACAACCCCTGCATTCTGAGGATGAAGCTTACTTGGTCATTGTGGATGATATCTTTGATGTATTCTTGTATTCAGCTTGCAAATATTTTTTGGGGGGGGTATTTTTGCATTAATGCTCATAAGGAGATTGGCCTGAAATTCTCTTTCTTTGTTGGCTCTTTGTGAGGTTTAGGTACAAAGTTGACTGTGTGGCTTCATAGCATGAGTTTGGTAATGTTCCTTGTTTTTTTGTTTTGTTTTGTTTTGTTTGTTTCTGAGTAACATTCCATTGTGTAGATGTACCACAATTTCTGTATCTATTTTTAATTTGGATCACATCTGGGTTTTTTTCCAGGTTCTGGCTATTACAAATAAACCTGCTACAAACATGGTTGAACAAATGTCCTTATTGTGTACATGAGCCTCTTTTGGATATATGCCTAGGAATGGTATAACTGGATCTTGAGGAAGTGCTATTCCTAGTTGTTTGATAAAGCACCAGATTGATTTCCAGAATGGTTTTAAAAGTATATAGCCCTTGGCAGTTCAGTGTCCAAGTGGGTTCCATAGTAATGGGAAGAGGGACTGCCTCTGACATAAAATGATTGTTTTGCTCTTTGATCACCTCTCCCTGAGGGGGGGAGCAGCCTTACCATGTGACAGAAGATGAAAATTCAGCCACTCCTGATGAGATCAGAAGGAAGGAAAGGGGGACCTCCCCTATCAGTGGACTTCGGGAGAGGCATGTGTGAAGAAAGAGGAGGAAAGGTGTGATTAGGAGGGGAGAGGGGAGGGGTTTATTGGGGGATACAAAGTGAATCCCCCAATGTAATAAATAAATGTAATAAATAAAAATAAAAATAAATGTTTATATTCCCACAAGCAGCGGTAAAAGCTTACATTTCCTCTCCAGCATGTGCTGTCACTTAAAGCTTTTCAGTTTTATAAGGTCCCATTTACTCTTAGAGCCTGTGCTGTCGATGCCTGTGATCAACTTGGACTTTAGTTTTGTGCAGGCTGATAAGTATGGATCTATTTGCTTTACAGCTTCTTTAGTTCTGGGTTTATTCCTCTGTCAGAAAAAGGGTTGGTGAAGATTCATTCCCAATCTGTATGCAGTCGTTTTGTTCCAATGACAGTCTCGTTTGCTTTACAGAAGCTTTTCAGTTTCAGGAGGTCCCATTTATTGATTTTCGCTCTTAGAGTCTGTGCTGTTGCTGTTCTGTTCAGGAAGTTGTCTCCTGTACCAATTAGTTCTAGGGTATTCCTCACTTTTTATTCTAACCAATTTAATGTGTCTGGTTTCATGTTAAGGTCTTTGATCCACTTGGACTGTAGTTTTATTCAGGGAGATAAATATGGATCTATTTGCATTTTTCTACATGTAGACATCTAGTTAGACCAGCACCATTTTTTGAAGATGCTATCTTTTTTCCATTGAATGGTTTTGTCATCTTTGTTTAAAATCTCATCTCCATAGTGAATGGGTTTATTTCTGGGTCTCCTATTTGGTTCCATAGATCTACCATTCTGTTTCTACGCCAGTACCATGCACTTTTTATTACTTGCGTTCTATAACACACCTTGTGATCAGGGAGAGAGATACCTCCAGAAGATCTTTTATTGTATAGGATTCTTTCAGCAATTCTGTGTTTCTTGTATTTCCATATGAAGTTGAAAATTTTCCTTTCAAGTTCTGTAAAGAATTGTCTTGCTAATTTGATGGGAATTACATTGAATCTGTAGATTGCTTTTGGTAAGATGGCCATTTTCACAATGTTAAGCCTGCCAAGCTAAAAGCTTGGGAAACTTTTCCATCTTCTGATACCTTCTTGTAATTCTTTCTTTGGAGTCTTGAAATTTTTTACATACAAGTCCTTATTTGCTTCTTTAGGGTCATACAAAGTTACATTATGTCTTTGACCAAAATATAAGAACATTTCAAAGATTTCATCCACTATGACCATGTAGGCTATTTCCCAGGTATTCAGGTGTGGTTCAATTCAAATTCATTCAAATTCATCAATGTGATCTACCATATTAACAAACTAAATATATATATATATATATATATATATATATATATATATATATATATATATAATCTTCTTAGCTGCAGAAAAAGCATTTGACAAAGTCAAACCTTCATTTATTTTTATATGTGCTTTATTTTTAAAGCACATATCTAAATATAGTAAAGGCAATATAGAGCAAACCTATAGCCAACAACAAACTAAACTGGGAGAAACTTAAAGCAATCCCACTGAAATCAGGAGCAAAGCAAGGCTGCCCACTCTCTCCAGTATTCATTATAGTTCTGGAAGTCCTTGATAGTACAATAAGTAATTTGAACAAGATAGAGGGAATAGAAATCAGAAAGAAGAAATCAGAAAGAAGTGAAAGTATCGCTATTTTTTTGACAGTATATCTAGTGAACCCAAGAATTCTACATGGGAAAATCTCCAGTTGATAAACACCTATAGCAAAGTGGCTGGATACAAAATTAAGTCAAAAAAACAAATAGCCCTCTTGTATATAAAAGAAATTAGGGGAACAAAAGATCTTATATTATCTAACAAGGCCATAACTCCTAACACTCCAAAACATTTCCTCACTGGGAACTCCACATGTAAATAGTTGAGCTTCAAGGGGCCATTGCAATTCTAATCACCAGAAAGTGGAAGAAGCAGGAGGGACTTCTAAGCTAAAAGAACATAATTTTCTGATAACTTGTCATTCAATACAATGATTAATGTCCCAGCAACTTCCAAGGACTACAATGTCCTATGGGAAAAATGTGGAATATTTCAATAGTAGAGTATTATTCAGCTAAGAAAATATCATCATGATATATATTCAGGCAAATGGATGAAATCAGGGAAAATCATCATGGGTGAAGTAATTAAAGTGCAGAAAGACAAATATGGTACGTATTCACTTATTAGGAGGTCTCCTAATAGTAGAGGATAAAGTTCCAATAGGCCATCTATTTTGACCAAACCTGTCTTCAGCTAGGGTGATGGGCTGGCTGTAATTGAGTTGGTGTCAGGGGCATCCTCCAAAAATTTTAAAGCAAAGCAGGATGTTTATATTAAAATATGTTATTCTCTGCCCTCAACTGATAGATCAGTGCCATGTGTTTGGATCCACGGTGATGCTTCCTTCTGCATCAAATGGGAGAGAGAGACCCACAGTCCAATATTATACAGAGAGACAGAGACCTTCAAACACCCAGTCCTAAATAGGTTTTCCCTATGAAATTCTCCCTTCCCTCAGAGCTCTGGGAAGACTGCAGGAGAGGAGGCATGAAGACTATCATAAATAGGAAGAATTGAGGAAACAAGTAAAAAAATGAGAATCAAGCCCCAGAGAAGGATGAGGTAGCCAGTCTTGTTAAGAACTGATAAGCTAGGGTCAGATAGAAGTGGGAGGAGGACCAATGCCCTCCCCTATCAGGGAATTAGGGGTAAAAGAAGGAGGGACTAGAAGGAGAAGAGGGAGTGGGGGAAAGAGTGCACACAAAGAAAGCATATTGTAATAAAGAAATATATAAGAAAAACTGTGATCAAGGTGATAAAGTATAGAGCTCTTCAGGACTGATGGCTTCTTCTTGAGGGTGGTGTCAGGGTTAGCAAGGATGAACTCAGTTTTATTTAAGGAGTTGGCAGTGTGAGATTTTGATCATGTTCCAATGAGTATATGCAGAAAACCTACTTCACTTAATGTATTGTAAAGAAAAAGAATTTTTATTGTGACACATCGGTAGGAATTTGAATCTGGGAGAAATGGAAAAAGAATGTAATGTGTATTTTATGAAAATTCCAACACAAGCAAGAAAAATAATATGTTTACAACCCTTTACACTGAATTTTAATATGGAGAAATGATTCTGCTAAAGGGGGATATAGTTTGACTTTGTAAGGTATGCTCTCCAGGAACTTATTATGTATCAGAGAAACCTAGCCAAAAACTACTTATTATCCAGCTACCTCAAACCCCAAGAGCTCAGGTGGCACCTGTAAACAAGCACTCCTGGTACTAACATTAAGTTCAGATGAGTTGTCAAATAGTTAATTTCCCCTCAATTCTCTTTTACATAATCCCATCTTTATCTGTTTTAGCCAAACCAATCCCAAGAATTGTTTGGTCTGCATCTATTTTCCAGCTCTTAGAGTCTCAATAACCCAGGGAACCCTAGGCCCTGCCAGCCTATTATATCAATAATAAATTGAAGGTACATTTAGTGAGTACATGAGCAACTGCTCAGTTCGAAGTCACAACCTAGAAAATTTCAGATCCAAGACCACATTAGACCACCTTGTCATTTGGTACCTTCCCTGTAATCTCACATCACTTTGAAGCTTTCCTACTTAGGAAGCAGGCCAGTTAAATAAACATTTAAGTTTCATTTCCTACCTGATATTGTCACAGAGGTAAGCAGGAGTAAATATTTGGTATCTGGATAAACAGATGAGATAAAGGCTTGTTGGGTTTCACAAGAAAAGGTCACTTATGCACAGGATCAGAGATACTGGATACTGAGGAAAGTTTGTTTACTCATCTTCAAGGAAACCTCAAGATTCTCTTAGATGCTGATTGGCTGAGAGGGAGAATGATATCATGAAACAGGTGAAAGCCAGTAAGAGTTTCAGGAGCCAATTATTAAAGGGCCAAGTGGACAGATTGCTTGAGAGAAAGGTTGAGGAGCCCTATATGCCTCAATCTGGTCAGCTGAAAGCACAAACCCAGAGATGTCAGTTCCTGTGTCCAAGACTCTTATTTCAGGAAAATTGTCACATATTTCTTTCAAGTGGTCATTACTGAAGTTAACTGTCCTTGACATGTGACTTTCACATTATCACAGATTCCATTATTGTTTGTTAAATTCACAGATATCTCTTCAGTCAGAAAATTACTTATTATGGAAATGCTGCCTGACAAAGGGAACTCTTTGAACAAATAGGGTTTAATTGGCAGCTTGCTTATATTTTTACAGACACCATCCAGGATGTCACATCACCAAGTAGCCAACTTGTTGTAGTCCTTCAGCAGAACTGAGAGTCTTTCATAAAGCACAGTCAGAGAGAGGGAGATGGAGAGACAGAGAGAGAAAGAGATAGAGAGAAAGTATCAAATAAGGAGATGGAGAAATATCAAATCTAAGACAGAAGGTGACAGAGACCGAGAGACAGAGACTCCATTTGTCTGGTCACTTTCATTGGCACATCAATCAAAAAGCACACCCTCCTATAATATAACTCCAATAGGAATTATATGATCTAACAACGACATTACTCCTAACCTTTCCTAGATATTTCCTTACTGGGGAATCTACATTTAAATTGATGACTTTCAAGTGGACATTGCAATTCAAATCACCAGGAAGTGGAAGAAGATGAAGGGACTTCTAGTCTAACATATCTATCCTGAGATTTTGTCATTCAATACAATTTTTAAAGTCCCAGCAAATTCCAAGTTCTAAAGAACAGTAATGACAATCTCCTTTGGGGAAAATGTGGAATATTTCCATAATGAAATATTAATCCTCTAAGAAAATGACATCAAGATAATTCAGGCAAATGGATGGAACCAGGAAAAATCATTCTGGTTGAATCAACTAAACGCAGAAAGACAAATATAGTCTCTATTCACTTATTAGGAGGTTTTCTAATGGTGAGGGATAAATTTCCAATAAGCCGTCTAGTGTTACCAAACCAGTCTTTCACTAGGAGAATAGGTTGGGAGTTAATAGAGTTGTTGTGCCAGGTAATCCTACAGAATTTTTCAAGCAACCCAGGATGTTGTTATTTAAATATGGTGCTCTCTGTCCTCAACTGATAGATCAATACCATTTTCTTCTATCCACAGAGATACTTTCTTCTTCATCAAATGGGAAAGCATACCGAGAACCACAGTCCGAAATTATGCAGAGAGACCTAAAACAAACAGCTCTAAATGGGATTTCTCTATGAAATTCTCAGTACCCTCAGATCTCTGAGAAACCTGAAGGAGAGGAAATAGGAAGAGTGTCATAAGTAGAGAAAATTGAGAACACAAGGAGAAAATACCGTGAGAATCAGGCTGCAGAAGAAGATGATGCAGCCAGACTGGATGAGACCTGATAAACTAGGGTCAGATAGTTGGGGAGGAGGACCAACACCTATCTGGAAACTAGAAAAAGGGCTTAGTGGTAGAAGAATGAGGCTGGTTAGGACAGGAAGGAGAAGAGAGAGGGGAGAAGAATAGGGTATACATAGTAAAAAAAATAATAAATAAATACATAAGAAAAACTGTGATCAAGGTGATGAAGTATAGAACTCTTCATGACTGAAGGTCTTTTTGTGGGTGGTGCCAGGGTATGTCAAGGATAAACTCAGTTTTCTTTAAGTAACTTGGCACTGAGATTGTGATCATATTTAATGAGTATGTGAAAAACAAATGCTTCAATTGATGTATTTTAAAGAAGAAAATTTATGTGTGACACATGGGTAGGTATTGTAACCTGGAGCAATGGAAAAGTAGTGTAATGTATATTATATGACATTCCCACATAACCAATAACAATAGTATGTTGACAACTTTTACAATGACTTTTAACATTAAGAAAAGATTCTGCTAAAGGAAGCCAGAGTTTGACATTGTAAGACATGCTTTCTAGGAACTCATGTAGCAGAGAATCCTAGTCATGAATTAGTGTTTATCCAGTTACCTGAGACCCAATGTGATCAAGTGGCACCTCTGAACAAGCAGTCCTGGTAGTAACATTACATTTAGAGTGTTTGTCTGGAGGACCATAGAAAACAAAGGTGCTTTTGGGACCTACGCACATAACACAGACCCATTTTTCTGTCCTTAAGGCTGAGTTCCTTAAGGAACTCCCCAGGACCAGGAGAGCTCCCAACTCACAACTGAATAAGACACAATTGCCCATCCAGCCAGGTCAGACAAGACAATCCTGCTCATAGAGGTTTGGCAACACTAGTGTGCAACAGCATCATCTGTCAAATAGTTTATTGCCCCTCAGTTCTCCTTTTACATATGCAGACCTTTCTCTGTTTCAGCCAAACCAGGCCCAGGAGTTGTCTAGTTTCCTTCTTTTTCTCTGCTGTTAAAGACTCAATACCACCGAGAACCCTAGACCCTGCCAGCCTATTATATCAATAAGAATGTGAAGGTACATTTAGTGAGTATACCGGTAACCACTCAGTTCAAAGTCACAACCTTTCCCCTAAATCCCAAATCACTTTGAAGCTTTCTTACTTAGGAAGAACTACAACTAAATAAACATTAAAGTTTCATTTTCTACAAGACATTGTCACAGAGGCAACCTGGAGTAAAGGTTTGGGATCTGGATAAAGGCTTGTTGGGTTTCACAGGAAAGAAAGTCACATATGCATCGATCAGAGATACTGGACTCTGAGGAATGTTTATTTACTCATCTCCTTAGAATCCTCAAGATTCTCTAAGGTGCTGAATGACTGAGAGGGAGAATGATGTCATGAAACAGGTGAAAACTAGTAAAAGTTTCAGGAGTCAGGTATTAAAAGAGCCAGTGGACAGCCTTCCTGAGAGAAAGGCTGTGCAGCCTTACATTCCTCAATCTGGGCTGCTGAAAGCACACAACCCAGCGATGCCAGTTCCAATACTCTTAGTTAAGGAAAAGGGTCACATATTTTTATTTTTTTTTAATTTTATTAATTTCATTTTATTCACTTTATTTCCCCCATAAAAACCTCCCTCGTCCTCTCCCAATCCCAACTTCCCTCCCATATTTCCATGCATGCCCCTACTCAAGTCCACTAATAAGGGAGGTCTTCCTCTTTTCCCTTCTGAACCTAGTCTATCAGATGTCAACAGGAGTGGCTGTATTGTCATCTTATGTGGCCTGGTAAGGCTGCTGCCCCCTCAGGGGGAGCTAATCAAAGATCTGGCATGTCAGAGGCAGTCTCTGTTTCCATTACTATGGGACCCACTTGGACACTGAACTGCCATGGGCTACATCTGTACAGGTGTTCTAGTTTATCTCCATGTATTGTATTCAGTTGGAGTATGGGTCTCAGGAATGAACCCTGGGCTCAATTTTTTTGGTTCTGTTGCTCTTCTTGTGGAACTCCTGTCCTCTCCAGATCTTACTTTTTCCCACTTCCTTCATTAGATTCCATGCCCTCTGCCCAACACTTGGCCACAAGTCTCAGGATCTGCTTTGTTAGTCTGCAGGGAAGAGACTTTCAGAGGCCCTCTGTAGCATGCTCCTAACTTTTTCCCTGTTTTCTTATTCTTGTGATGTCCATCCTCTTTGTTTTTCAGGATAAGGACTGAGCATTTTAGCTAGAGTTCTCCCTCTTGATTAGTTTTTTTAGGTCTAGATATTTTAGTAGGTTTATTATATTTATTTATTATTATATTATATTATAGTATAGTGTAGTATAGTAAAGTATACAATAGTATAGTATTATATTTACTATTATATATATCTGAATGTGTGAGTACATACCGTGTGTATCTTTCTGCTTCTGGGATAGCTCAGTCACGATGATCCTTTCCAGTTTCCACCATTTAGCTGCAAATTTCATGATATCTTTGATTTTTATTGCTGAGTAATATTCTATTGTGTCAATGTATCATAATTTTTGTATCTATTCTTCAGTTGAGGGGCATCTGGGTTGTTTCCAGGTTTTACAAATGAAGCTGCTACAGTCATGGTAAGCAAATCTCTTTTGTTGTAATTGGAGATTAATATTAATATTTACCATTGATTTATCTTCTGGTAATGCTGTTCTTAGGCCTAAACAGCCGTATACCCAAATCACCACACAGAAACTGGGTTTATTCATTTATGCAAGTTACTCCATCCTAAACCTTCAAGCCTCCATATTTTCCTAATATTTAGATTTCCCACATTATACTTGCTTTTTTTTGAAATCTTAAGTCTGGTTCATGTTCCTCCAATATCTGTCTTCCAGCTCTGTCTCTCAGCTCTCCTCTTACCCCTTCTTCCCCCCACTCATTTCCTGCCCTCTAGCTCCTCAAACACATTTTCTGTCCTCCAGCTCCTCCCCTCTTTCCTGTCCTTTGGCTGCTCCCAGGTCGATATTATGTCTAGTTGCTTTATTTGGAAGTTTATACCAAATTGAGACAGGATGCTTAAAATGAGTATCACAATACAATATCCAGATTGAAATTAGAGAGTACAAATCAACATTTGAATGAACAAAGGTAAGGTGTACATATTGCAAAAGTACACTATACCAAAATTTCTCCCTTTACGTCTAATTAAAGGCTCCTTTTCTTTCAATACAATAATAATTATGAAATTATGAAAACTATTAGGTAAAAATCTACATGTGCAATGTCCAGTCCATGTGTATTTAACAACTTCGGAGAAAGTATCTGATTATCCTAGCTATCCTGATAAGTTAAAAGTTCTATACCTAAGTCAACTTTTATCCTTATTGGTATTACCTATATGAAAATATTTCTTAAATTCTAAACGACTCAAGGTTAAGTATGGCACTATATTTGGTCTTCAAACCCATTAGAGACATGCGAAGGAATAAATTAGTTATTAGATAAAATATGAAATGCATGCTAGCAGCTTCCAACAGTTAAAAAATTGACAGACAGTTTGCTGCTGAACAGTCACCCATACATCTCTGTAATGTTGGAGCATCATCTTCAGCCTTCTGGCTGAGAATATTTGACAGACATATATGTGAAGTAGGAAGATATTTAGGACAAGCTTACCCTGTTTTGACAGAGTTCAGCAGTCAACTTGTCTTTCATTTAAGTTTGTCCATTTTTGTCAGAAGTTGTCTGTTATGAAGTGAGGCTATTTTTTTTTTACCTGAGTGGCTTGTTTGCCACATTTGAAGCCATGTCCATATGGAGGTTCTTTGATGCTCATTATCTTCTTTCAGGTAGGTGGGGTGTTCCCAGAAAAAGACTTGTCTCATTGTCAAAGAATTTTTAAAATAATAGAAACATTTTAAATGCCATATTCTGTAGGTCTGTGAAGTTTTTGAAGACTACTCATCTTTATGTAATCAATCTGTCTACAAATCATATTTATCTGTTAAACCTAGGATGTGTACTCCTGTGATAAATTAGAATAGTGTCTGACATGACTATGAGTTCAATAACTAGCAAATAAATTTCATTAACTAATACCTTAATCCATTTTAATAGCTGTTTCAAAGTATTGGAATTAACATTCATTTTCTATCAATATACTAAAGCTTATAATAGTGTATTAAAAATAGACTTATTTTTGCATATATATGCAAAAATCCTATACCAGATTTAAAATTAACCTTATTTGGGAATAAGAATAAAACTCTAAGTTGAATAGATTCAATAATCTACCTTATTAATAATCTACCTTCCTATAAGATATACCTGTATATTTCTTGTTTCACTTTTAATAATACCATTGATAATAAACATCTTCCAATGCCAATAAAATTTTGTAGCCATAGCAAACAACCAAAAACACACCCAACTCTTCTTAAGAAAAATTTGGACACCATTCTCTTGGATTTCTTCTAGCTGATATTTTGGACATGTCAAAATCCTGTAGGGGGCCCAAATAAAAATGATTAATTAAGCAAACCATAACATTTGTGGTCCACTGTTTGAGTGTTGAGAAATTTCAGGCTTAATAAAAGTCCTCTTTGGAACTGTTTTAAATGCTGGACCAATTAAGATGAGTAGCTTTCTTTAACGATTTTTGGGAGCAGGCTTTGAAGAGAAAACAGTAATTCAAGAAGTTGAAGCAGGAACAAGCAGAATGCTAGAAAATTCAAGATGCTGGAACAGATGTGTCAATGTTTCAGCATGCTGAAGAATGATTCTGTCAGTTTTGATCCAGCATCTCTGCTGTCTTCTTTTTTCTGCAAACATATAACTTCTCACAAGCATTATACAGTTCTAAAATTATAAATGTATGAGATTTGCAGGATGAAACTAAAATATAACCCAAATTTATTTATCAATAAAAACATTAGAATAATATATTTTGAGGATATTATAACCACGGATTTATTGGTGAAGTATTGATGGAGATCTGGCTGGAGATATTTTTTATGTCTCAGTTAGTTTTAGAGGTATTTCCAGGTAAAGGGATTATCAACTTATATTACCTGTTCTGTTTGATCTTGATTTTTCTCTTCTTTTGAGTGGCTAAGGTCTTCCAGCGGTCTTCCTCTGTCATTTCTAATTTTTATTGGTTTTGTAGGAACCCATAATTTCTCTTCTCCTGCATGAACATAAGTAAAACCTCTTCCCCAGCATAGCACATTCAACCCTCTCCTTTGTGAAGTTAGGGTACCTTTGAAATATATAGGCTGAAAAAACTCAGCAGTTTTTTTTTTCTATAACCCAGTGTGTCTCTGCAGCTGATGTTTGTTGTTCATTAACATTTAAGAATTTTAAAGTCAATAAAGGACTATGTAATCTATCTTTGGTGGCTTCTAATACCCCTCTGTTTGTTAAGCATGTCCCTTAAATTATGATTAAATCTTTCAATGACTGCTTGACCTGTAGGATTGTGAGGTATAACTAGTAAATGTTTTATCTTGTAATATGTAAAAATATCCTTTCATTTTATGAGAGACATACGCTGTAACATTATCGGTCTTAATTTGTTCAGGTATCCCCATAATTGCCATCACTTCTAATAAATGCATAATAACTGAATCAATCTTTTCAGATTGAAGGCTTTTGCCCATTGAAACCCTTAATATGTGCCTACAGTACGGTGCACATATTTCAGTTTACCAAACTCTGTAAATTAAAGCACGTCCTTTTGCCAAATTAATTTCTTTCTTTCTTTTTTTTTTTTTTTTTTTTTTTTTTTTTTTTTTTGGTTACCTTTAGGGTTACGTCCTGCAGGTAGTGGAGTTTGACCATGTAAAGAACAAGTGGGGCATGTTTTTACAATTTCTTTGACTTGTTCCCAGGTGTTAGAAAACTCTCTTTTTAAACCTTTGCTGTCAGCGTGGTGTTTTTTGTGAAATTCTGAGGCCTTTAACACACTTCCTAGCAATAGTTGATCAATTTCTGCTAGAGGACCGGGAAAACCTGTATGAGATCTGATATGTGTTATATACAATGGATTATTTCTATTTATGATTACTTTTTGTAATTGAAGGAACAGTGAAGTTAAATCTGAAATATCCTGAAATAGATCAGCAGTTTCCATATGCAGAACAACTCTTTCTGCATAGTGAGAGTCAGTGACTATACTGAGATTCCTGAAAATCTGATAACACCAAGAGAATTGCATATAATTTTGATTTTGAACTGAATCATGAGGACTCACCACCACTTTACTCAGATTTTCTGACTTATAACCTGCCCCTTTTGATTTATTGGCATCTGTATAAAATGTAGGAGCTCCAGAAATTGGAGTTCCTTTTACTATATGAGGGAGAATCCAATTGGTTCTTTATATAAACTGAAGTCACTTGATTTTTGGGTATCTGTTGTTGATTTCTCCCAAAAATTCACAACAAGCTCTTTGCCAATATCCATTGTCTGCCCATAATGACACAATCTCAGCATTGGTAAACGGTACCTTAATTTCAGATGGATCTATTCCAGCCAGTTGACGAATTTTCATTTTTTCTTTTAGGATCGATTCAGAAAACTTTTCTTTTTTTTAATTCTATTTTTTTCTTATCAGTTACATTTTATTAACTCTGTATCCCAGCCATATCCCGCTCCCTTATTCCCTCCCAATCCCACCCTCCCTCCCTCATCTCCACTGTGCCTCTTTCCAAGTCCACCAATGCGGGGGGTCCTTCTCATTCATCTGTTCCTGTTTTATCAGGTAACTTCAGGACTGCAAAGCCCTCCTCTGTGGCCTAACAGGACTGCTCCTCCTTTGGGGGGTGGGGAGGTCAAAGAGCCAGTCATTGAGTTCCTGTTAGAAATAGTCCTTGTTCCCCTCACAATGGGAAACCAACCGGTTACTGAGCTACCAAGGCTACATCTGAACAGAGGTTCTAGGTTATATCCATACATGGTCTTTGGTTGAATGTCAGTCTCAGAAAAGACCCTGTGCCCAGATACATTTGGTCCTTGTGGAGCTCCTATCCTTTCCCCATCATACTAACTCCCTTTCTTTCATACAATTCCCTGTACTCTGCAGAAGGTTCATGAGTCTTTGTATCTCCTTTGAAAACACTGATAATTAGAGTCTTTCAGATGCACTCAGTTGATTCCTGTCATACATTCAATGCACATCCCATCTGCCTTTCTAAACAAGGATTGATCATCTTACCCCATGTCTGCTCTCTTGGTGATCTTTTTTAGGTGTATAGATTTCATTATGTTTATCATATCTTATCGGTCTATATAAGTGAGTATATACCGTGTTTGTCTTTCTCCTTCTGGGATATTTCACTCAGAATGATCTTTTCTAGATCCCACCATTTGCCTGCAAATTTCATGATTCCCTCCTTTTTGATTGCTGAGTAGTATTCCATTGTGTAAAAATACCACAATTTCTGTACCCATTCCTCTGTTGATGGACATCTAGGTTGTTTCCAGGTTCTGGCTATTACAAATAAAGCTGCTATAAACACGGTTGAACAAATGTCTTTGTTGTGAACTTGATCAAATTTTGGATATATACCTAGGAGTGGTATAGCTGAGTCTTGAGGAAGCACTATTCCTAATTGTCTGAGAAAGTGCCAGATAGATTTCCAGAGTGGTTGTACCAGTTTACATTCCCACCAGCAGTGGAGAAGGGTTCCCCTTTCTCCACAACCTCTCCAGCATGTGCTGTCACTTGAGTTTTTCATCTTGGCCATTCTGATGGGTGTAAAGTGAAATCTCAGGGTCATTTTGATTTGCATTTCCCTGATGGCTAATGAGGTTGAACATTTAAAAGAACAGATTTAAAGTTATGCTAAAGATTATAGTTGAACACAGGATTTTTACCTAAGCTCTTTGTTTATTTATTTTTTTAAGGTTAAACCTAAACTTAGTAACTATAAAGTTTACCTATATAGATTTATCTAAAATTTGGTTCTAAAACAAAATGCCAAAATTAAGTTTATAATATCCTGTTTTATAGGATGAAGTTTAGAACAGAAGATAAAGGTAGACAAAGAGTATCTCAAATCTTCTGGCCCTCAGATTTGTCAGAGATCTGATAAGTATGGCATTTTAACATATGTAAGCTTATTATGACATAGTCCAACCTGTTGTGGCATAACAAAAAAGAAACAGACAAACAAATAAAAAACAAATTGAATCAGTTTTTCCATCTAAAACTAAAGTTAGCCCAATTGCTGATACTTTAACAGTATTTAATGATGACTAATTATCTGCTGTTGCTGCCTATGCTTATAAAAGAAAAACAATATTTTCAAGTGTCTAACATATCTGCGCAAATAGCAAAGTTTTATGCAATAATGACTGTATTTCAAAGTTTTAATAAGCAGTCTTTGAACATTTTTACAGATAGTGCATATGTAGCTCAGTCTTTCCCTAGGTTAGCGACTGTAGGTCAAATTCAGACATTTCCTTCTGGAATTCTTCTTTTAAAATTCATATTTTGATACAAAAAACTTTCTGCTTTTAATGGACATTTGAGGGCTCATTCTAATTTGCCAGGTCTCCTGTCTTAAGGAAATGCATTGGCAGATAAAGTCACCAAAGTTCCTTGTTCACTGTTAAAAAGAACCCAGGATGTCAATATTATGCATCATCTTAACAGTCAAACCTTGAGACTTAAATATGGATTGACTAAGGAACAGGTATATTCAAGGCTTGTAGTACTTGTCCTCAATTTCAGCCTCTTTCTTCCTCATTTGGGAGCCAATCCTGATTGGTGCCAAATCAGATTTGGCAAATGGATATTACTCATATTCCTGAATTTAAACATTTAAAATATATGCATGTTTGCATAGATACCTATTCTGGATTTATTTTTGCCACTCCTCAACCAGGAGAAGCTACAAAGAATGTTATTGCTCATTGCCTACAGGCTTTTAATGTTCTCGAAGTTCCTAGTCAATTTAAAACTGACAATGGAACAGTATATACTAGCAAATCTTTTAAAAGATTTTCTCAACAGTTTCAAGTTTCTCCTATAACTAAAATACCTTAAAATCCTCAAGGACAAGGCATGGTATAGGATGCCCACTAAAAATTAAGATTCTCTGTAGACAAAACATGTAAATAGATGATTTTCAAGCGGCATTGCAATTCAATTCACCAAAATATGGAATAGTTATTCTGAAAGTTTGTCATTTAATAAAAACTTGTCCTAGTAACTTCCAAGGACTACAGAATAGTACTGACAATCTCCTTTGGGGAACATGTGGAATAGTTCCATAATGGAGTATTATTCAGCTAAGAAAATGACTTCATGATATTTTCAAGCAAATGGATGGAACCAGGAGAAATCATCCTCATGAAGTAACTAAAATGCTGACAGACAAATATGGTATGTACTTAGTTATTAGGAGGTCTCCTAATAGCAGGGGATTAAATTCAATAGGCCATCTCTTGTGAAAAATCAGACTTCCACTAGTGGGATTGAATGGCAGGTAATTGAGTTGTTTGGCAAGGGCATCCTAAGGAAATTTTCAAGCACATTATTTTTATTAAAATATGTTGCTCTCTGCCCTCAAGGATAGATTAGTGCCATATTTTTGGATACACAGAGATGCTTCTGTCTGCATCAAATGGGATTGCATACAGAGACCTTAAAACACCCAGCCCAAATGAGATTACACTATGAAATTCTCCATCCCTCAGATCTCTTCAAAGCCTTAAGGAGAGAAAGAGGAAGAGTGTCATAAGTAGAGGGAATTGAGGACACAAGAAGAACAAAACCCTGAGAGTCAGAGCACAGAGGAAGATGATGCAGCCAGCCAAGATGACAGCTGATAAACTAGGACCAGTTAGAAGTGGGAGGAGGACCTCCCCTATCACAGAAGTAGACAAAGGGCCTTAGGATAAAAAGAAGGTGGATGGGACTGGGAGGAGAGGGATGGTGCAGCAGAGCAGAAATAAAGTGAACGAAGCATTATAAATTACTATATAAGAAAAATTGTGGTCATGGTGATGGAATGGAGAGCTCTTCAGGAATGATGGCTTCTTCTTGTTTGTGATGCCAGTGTGCGGTAAGGATGAACTAAGTTTTCTTTAAGGGACTTGTCACTGATACTCTGATCATGTTCCAATGAGTAAATGAACAACACATACTAGAACTGATGTATTTTAAAGAAAAATTATTTTAGTGTGATACATGGGTAGGAATTTAAAGCTTGGACAATGGAGGAGTGTAATATATATTCTATGAAATTCCCACATAAGCAATAAAAATTCAAATCACTGGGAAGTAGAAGATTATGGAGGGAATTCTAGGGTAAAAGAACATAGGTATCCTGATAGTGTGTCATTCAATACAATGATTAAAGTCCAAAGAACTTGCAAAGACTAAAAAACAAGACTGCCAATATCCTTTGGGGAAAAAGGTGGAATATTCCCATAAGAGATTATTATTCAGGTAAGAAAAGGACATCATGATATTTTCAGGCAAATGGACGGAACCAGGTAAAATCATTTTTGGTGAAATAACTAGAATGCAGAAAGAAATATGACATGTATTCAATTATTAGGAGGTCTCCTAATATTGGTGGATAAAGTTCCATTCAGCCATCGTTTGTGAGCACAAACTAGAGGGAATGGGTGGCTGATAGTTACTTTTGGTCCAGGCCATCCTACAGAAATTTTAAAGTAACCCAGGCTGTTATTATTAAAATATGTTGCTCTCTTACCTCAACTGATAGATCATTGCCATATGTTGGATCCACAGAGATACATCCTTGTGCATCAAATGAAATTTCAACAGAGACCCACAGTCCAATATTATGCAGAAAGAGACCTTAAAACTCCCAGCTCTAAATGTGATTTCCCTATGAAATTCTCTGTTCCTTCAGAGCTCTGGGAAGCCTGCAGGAGGGAGGAAGAGTGTCTCATAAGTAGAGGAAGTTGAGGATACAAGAAGAAAAATTCCCTGAGAATCAGGCCACAGAAGACAATGCTGCCAGCCTAGTTGAGACCTGGTAAGCTAGGGTCAGAGAGAAGGAGGAGGAGGGAATAGTTGAGACCTGGTAAGCTAGGGTCAGAGAGAAGGAGGAGGAGAGAACTCCCCTATCAGTGAACTATAGTGAGTGCATAGGGGTAGGAGAAGGAGGGTATGTGGGACCAGAAGGAGAAGAGAAAGGGGGCAGCAGCTATGTAAACAAATTATAATAAATAACTACATAAGAAAAACAGTGATCAAGGTGATACAGTGTAAATCTCTACAGGAATGCTGGCTTCTTCTTGGGGATGGTGTCAGGGTGCATCAAGGATGAACAGCACTTTTTTTTGTTTGTCTGTTTTGTCTGTTTTATTTTTTAATTTTTATTTTTTTAATATTAGTTACAATTTGTTACCTTTGTATCCTTGCTGTATCCAGCTCCCACTTTCCCTCCTAGTCCTCTCAACCTCATCTCCTCCCTGCCCCTTTCCAAGTCCACTGATAAGGGAGGAGGTTATGCCCTTTCATCTAATACTGGTTCATCAGGTGTCTTCAGGACTGTTTGCGAAGTTCTCCTTTGTAGACTAGCAGGATTGTTCCTGTATTCGGTGGAGAGGTCAAGAGGTCAAAATGATGGCCATTGAGTACAAGTCAGAAACATTCTCTGTTCCCCTTATTAGGGTACCCTCTTGGATATGGAGCTACAAAGGGCTACATATAAGCAGAGGTGCTAGGTTGCATCCACACATGGTACTTGTTTGGAGAAACAAACAATCCCATAAAAGACCCCTGTCTTCTCCAGGTCATATTATTCCCCCCCCCCTTTTTATTTTTGATTCACTACACTCTACCAAAAGTTGGGCAGAGTGAATGGAATTTTATGTAAGAACTGGGAAATAGTAAGAGCTGGAGAGGACAGGGCCTCCACAAAGAGAGCATCAGAACAAGAAATTTGAACACAGGGAACTTCCCAGAGACTCATACTCCAACCAAGGACTATTCATGGAGATTACCTAGAACCCCTGCACAGATGTAGCCCATGGCAGCCCAGTCTCCAAGTGGGCTGCATAGTAATGTGAAGAGGGACTGCCTCTGACATAATCTGACTGGCCTGCTCTTTGATCACTTCCCCCTGTGAGGGAGCAGCCTTACCAGGCCATAGTAGAGGACAATGCAGCCACTTTTGATGTGAACTGATGGACTAAGATCAGAAAGGAGAGGAGAACCTCCCCTATTAGTGGACTTGGGGAGTAGCATGCATGCAGAAAGGAGAGGGAGGGTGGGATAGGGAGGGGAGGATGGAGGGGCTTATGGGGGATACAGAATGAATAAAGTGTAATTGATGAAAAAGAAAAAAAAGAAAAGATAATTTAAGAACCTTAAATGACTTTCAAAAGTGGAAGAAAACATGGAATTAGTCAATTTACATGGAGCACGTCTCGCCCCTGGGGGCAATGGTCTACTGAACCTACTCAGACCTTGGATACCACTACTGCTAGTTTAGTTCTAGAACGACACCACCACTGCTAGTTTAGTTCTAGAACTGATGCAGGATGTTCCAACGAGGGGGTTAAGGCTTCTCATAATATTTCCTATAAGTCCACATCTATTTGTTTATAACCCCCATTTTTATTCCTTGTTAGCCAGATAGAGCCAAGTAATTGTGGTAATGACACTTGCTTTTTGCCCAATGCCGGAATGCTAGTGAATTTAGGTATGCCCTGGTTACTCGCATGCCTCGCTGGGTGCCTCTGCCCATCTGAAGGAATGGGCGGGCATGGGAGCATTAGCAGGCCTTCTGGTGTTGGTCTCCTTGGCTTGCCTGTGGTATATATGCAAGATTAGAGTCTCACAACAGTGTGATGCAGCCATGATCATTCAGGCCTTTACAGCCATTGAAGCAGGACAGTCTCCCCAAGCATGGTTGGCTACCATAAAAAGCTAAAATGTTAGCTCAGGATGCGAAACTAAGCACTGCACTCAGGGTCAGCCGCTTTCAACCCAGAGACGAGCATGTCTGATTGCATGCGGGTTGATGCCCCAGGTCCTGCCTCTGAGAAAAACGTATCGGACGGGTCTGATGATCTTTGGGTGGATGACACCTAAATGAACATCTGTACAAAGTCCCAATTTATTTCTAATATCAGAGATCAGACCTCTACTCTTGCCTGATGTGTCTAAAACAAAAAGGGGGAACTGTAGAGAACTACGTAATGCCGCGCCTTAAAGATGGAGATGGTTTCCGCCTTCCACCTTCCTGATGGTGAGTGCTCTCTGTCACAAACAACTCCATATTTGGCTAAGGCCGAGGATCTGGCTTGCTTCCATGTATGTGGACCTATCTGCATTGCCCACGTGGCACGCTGGGGTTGGCTACCCAGAGGCTATTTTAAGCTGTGGGCTGGCTTTCCCCAGGGTCAGAAGATTGTTCAAGGTTCCTGAGTAAACTGTATTGAGAAGAACAAAAATAAATAAATAAATAAATAAATAAATAAATAAATAAATAAATATCAGAAAGAAGGAGTGGAGGACCTCCCCTATCTATCAGTGGACTTGGGGAAAGGCATGCACGCAGAAAGGGGGGGAGGGTGGGACCAGGAGGGAAGGATACAAAAGTTTATGGGGGTTTATGGGAAGATACAAAAGGAATAAAGTGTAATTAATAAAAGTTAATAAAAAATTAAAAAAACGACTTAATATCTGCTTTGATACACTGCTAGGTAGAGTCTTTCAAAGGCCCTCTGTGGTAGGATCCTGTCCTGTTACTTGTTTGCTCCTACATCCAATGTCCATTCCATTTGTCTTTCTAAGTGAGGAATGAACATAATACCCCGGGTCTTCTTTCTTGTTTAACTTTTTTAGGTGTATAGAATTCAGTATGTTTATCCTATTTTATAGGGCTATAAAAGTGAGTATATACCATATGTGTCTTTCTCCTTCTTGGATACTTCACTCAGAATGATCTTTTCTAGATCCTACCATTTGCCTGCAAATTTCATGATTTTCTCATTTTTAATTGATGAGTGGTATTCCGTTGTGTAAAAGTACCATAATTTCTGTATCCATTCTTCAACTTAGGTACATATGGGTTGTTTCCAGGTTCTGGCTATTACAAATAAAGCTATGAAAAACATGGTTGAGCAAATGCCCTTGTTGCGTACTTGAGCATCTTTTGTATATATGCCTAGGAGTGGTATAGGTGGATCTTAAGCAAGCACTATTCCTAATTGTCTGTGAAAGTGCCAGATTGATTTCCAAACTGTTTGTACAAGTTTGCATTCAATCAGCAATGGAGGAGGGTTCACCTTTCTCCACAAACTCTCCAGCATGTGTTGTGCTTGAGTTTTTGATCTTATCCATTCTTATGGGTGTCAATTGAAATTTCAGTGTCGTTTTGATTTGCATTTCTCTGATGCCTAAGGACATTGAGTTTTGTAGTGTTTCTCTGCCATTGTGTATTTCTGTACTGAGAATACTCTGTTTAGCTCTGTAACCCAATTTTTAATCATACTGCTTTATTTGCTGCTTTTTTTTAACATCTTTAGCTCTTTATATATTCTGGATACAGCCCTCTGTCAGATATAGGGTTTGTGCAGATCCTTTCCCAGTCTGTAGGCTGTCTTTTTGTTTTGATGACTACGTTCTTTGTTTTACAGTAGCTTTTCAGTTTCATGAGGTCCCATTTATTAATTGTTGATCTTAGAGACTGTGCTGTTGGTGCTCTGTTCACAAAGTTGTCTCCTGTGCCAATGAGTTCCAATATCTTACCCACTTTTTCTTCTGACTGATTTAGTGTATCTGGTTTTATGTTGAGATCTTGGATCCACTTGGACTTTAATTTTGTGCAGGGTGATAGCTATGGATCTATTTTCATTTTTCTGCATGTAGACAACCAGTTGCACCAGCACCATTTGTTGAAGATGCTGTTTTCTTTCCACTGAATAGTTTTGGCTTCTTTGTCAAAAATCAAATATCTATATGTATGTGGGTTGATTTTTGGGTCTTCTATTAGGTTCCATTGATCTACTATTGTATTTCTATGCCAATACCATGCCGTTTTCATTACTACTGCTCTGTAGTACAGCTTGAGATTGGGGATGTTGATGGCTCCTGATGATCTGTTGTTAGACAGTATCATTTTGGAAATGCTGGTTTATTTTTCTCCAGATGAAGTTGATAATTTTTCTCTCAGAGTCTATGAAGAATTGTCTTGTTATTTTGATGGTAATTGCATTGAATCTGTGAGTAAATTAGTGAAGACAACGTGAGAGAAGATGGCAGCAGCTAGTGTGCATCTTAGCTGAGGGGCAAAGACCTACAATGCCAAAATTGGCTAGTCAAGGGTCTGATCAGTGCAAAACAGAGTTATATAGACTACCAGGAAGAAAGAGGCTAACCATGTACTGAATACATCTAGAATC
The DNA here is from genome assembly GCF_030254825.1 of Meriones unguiculatus. NCBI lineage: Eukaryota > Metazoa > Chordata > Mammalia > Rodentia > Muridae > Meriones > Meriones unguiculatus. The sequence goes on along the minus strand of NW_026843710.1, from coordinate 22,682,124 downwards.
AGGTAACCGAGAGACTCTTCCAGGAAGAACTCAGTTTTCTTGAAGTGATTTAGCACTGAGATTCTGATCATGTACCATTGAGTAGATGAACAATGCATACTTGAATTGATGTATTTTAAAGAAAAAAATAGAGTGAATCTGGGAGCAATGGAAAAGAGTTTAATAACTATTATATAAAATTCCCACATAATCAATAAAAATATGTTAACAACTTTTACGATGACTTTAACATGGAGAAAAGATTCTGCAAAAGGAGGGAAGAGTTTGACTTTATAAGGCATGCTTTCCAGGAACTCATTATGTAGCAGAGAATCCTTGCCATGAACTAGCGGTTACCCAGATACTTCAGACCCCATGAGCTCAGGAGGCACTTCTGAACAAGCAGTTCTCACACTAACACTATGTTTAGAGGGTTTGTTTGGAACACTACATCAAGAAACACTTCTGCTCTTCAGTCCTAGGCATATAACAGGGACCCATTTCTCTGTTCTGTATGAGCAGTTTTAATTGAAAACATCAGGAGTGGGAAGATTTCCCAATGAAAACAGAGTAAGACACAGCAGACTATCCAGGCAAGTCAGCCAAGGCAACTCTGCTTGTAGTCTTGCCAACACTAGTGTGGATCATTAGAAGCTGTCAAATAGTTTATTGTCCTGCAGTTCTCTATATACACACAGGGATCTTTCTTCTTTTGACTAAACCAGTCTCAGAAATTGTCTGCTTTCATTCTCATTTCCCTGCTCTTGAAGACTCAATAACTCAAGGGAACCCTATACCCTGCCAGACTATTATAAGAAGTGAAAGTACATTTAGTCAGGATGCGAGTAACCACTCGGTTCAAAGTCACAATGTAGGAAATTTCAAATCCAAGACAATAGAATGAGACCACCTTGTTATTTGGTACGTTCCCCTTAATCCCACATCACATTGAAGCTTTCCTATTTAAGAAGCTTTCCAGTTAAATAAACATTAAAGTTTCATTTCCTTCCTACCAGGTAAACAGGAGTAAAGGTGTGGGATCAGGAAAAAAAAAAAGATGAGATAAAGGCCTGTTGGGTTTCATGAGAAAAAGTCATGTGTGCACAGGATCAAATATATTGGACACTTAGGAAAGTTTGTTTGCTCATATCCATGGAAACCTCAAGATTCCCTCAGGTAATGATTGGCTGAGAGGCAGAATGCTGTCATGAAACAGGTGAAAGTCAGTATGTGTTTCAGGATCCAGTTATTAGGAGGGCCAAGAGACACTGTGCTTATGAGAAAGGCTGAACAGCTGAACAACCCTACATGCCTCAATCTGGGCAGCTGAAAGCACACAACCCAGAGATGACAGTTCCTGTGTCCAAAACTCTTAGTTCAGGAAAGCTTCTATCATATTTTTTCAAGTAGTCATTAATAAATAAAGTCATATGTCTTTAACATCTGAGTTTCACATTATCACAAATTCCATTATTATTTGTTAAATGCACAGATTTGTCCTCAGTTAGTGAATTACTTAGTGAGAAAATGCTCCCTGACAAAGGCAAATCTTTGACCACAAAGTGTTTAATTGGGACCTTGCTTATATTTTTACAGAGACAATGGAGGTACATGTCTGCCAGCAGTCATTTATGGTACTACAGGACAACTGAGAGCTTTTCATGCTGTACCCCAAGCGGCAGGCAGGGAGAGGTAGTCAGATAGAGAAAGACAGAGAGAGTGTTAGAGAGACAAATTCGGATAGAGAAACGGGGAATGACTGAAACAAATATAAAGTGACAAAAACTAAGAGAAAGAAACTCCATTCTGTCTGGTCACTTTCATTGGCATATCAACCTCAAAGCACACCCTCCTATATTATAACCCCAACAGGAATTATGTTATCTAACAAGGCCATACCTCTGAACACTTCCCAGACATTTCTTCACTGGGGACTCAACATATAAATAAATGCGCTTCAAGGGGACTTTGAAATTCCAATCACCAGGAATTGGAAGAAGATGGAGGGACTTCTAGGATAAAAAACATAGTTATCCTCATAGTTAGTCATTCAATACAATTGTTGAAGTCCCAGAAATTCCAAGGAGTAAAGAAGAAGTTTAACAATCTCCTGTGGGAAAAATGTGTATTATTTCCATAACTGAGTATTCTTCAGCTAAGAAAATGACAACAAAATATTTTTAGGCAATTGGATGGAACCAGCAAAAATTATGCTGGTGAAGTAACTAAAATGCAGAAAGGCAAATATGGTATGTATTCACGTATTAGGAGGTGTCCTAATAGTGGGGTGTAAAGTTTCAATAGGCCATGTATTTTGACCAAACCAGTCTTCCACTAGTGCGATTGGGTGGCAGTTAATTGATTTGTTTGGCCAGGCAATCCTACAAAAATTTAAAGCAACCCAGGCTGTTGTTATTAAAATATGTTGCTCTCTGCTCCCAAATGATAGATCAGTGCTGAAAGCACACAACCCAAGACTCTTAGTCCAAGACTCTTAGTTCAGGAAAAGTGTCATATATTTCTATCATGTGGTCTTTAAGAAGATCACCAGTCCTGATAAGTTAGTTTCACATCACCACAGATTCCATTTTTATTTGTTAAATGCACAGATATGTCCTTAGTCAGTGATTACTTACTGTGAAAATGCTGCCTTACCAAGACTGTTTAGACTTCACAACACTATTGTGACATCACAATGGTATTATGACATCACAATGCTATAATCACATCACAAGGGTATGATATCACAATGCTATTATGATATCACAATGCTATTATGATATTATAATGCTAATACGACCTGATTGTGTTATGACATCACAATGGCATTTTGACATATCAATGGCATTATGACCTGAAAATGCTATTATGGTATTTTGACATAGGAATTGTATTAAGACATCACAATGAGCAGAGGGAGGAGGGAGGGTGGGATTGGGAGGGGAGGAGAGAGGGGCTTATGGGGGGATGCAGAATGAATAAAGTGTAATTGATGAAAAATTTTAAAAAAAGGGAAAAAATAATTTAAGAACCTTAAATGACTTTCAAAATTGGAGGAAAACATGGAGTTAGTCAATTGGCATGGAGCACGTCTCGCCCCTGGGGGCAATGGTCTCCTGAACCTACTCAGACCTCGGACACCACCACTGCTAGTTCTAGAACTGACGCAGGATGTTCCAATGAGGGGTTAAGGCTTCTCATAATATTTCCTATAAGCCCACACCTGTTTATTTATATCCCCCATTTTTATTCATTATTAGCCAGATAGAGCCAAGTAATTGTGGTAATGATACTTGCTTTTTTGCCCAATGCTGGAATGCTAGTAAATTTAGGTATGCCCTGGTTACTCGCATGCCTCACTGGGTGCCTGTGCCCATTGATGCCTCTCACGCTATGACTCCCTTCAGACAGAAAAGGGATCTTGGAACTACAGCTACCATTGTTATTACCATCTCATTGGCGGCTGTTGGAGCTACCACCAGGGCATTAGCCATGAGTCATACTAGGCAGACTGCTCAGACCCTGAATAATCATTTAGCCAATGTAGCTCATGCCTTAGTTGTACATAAAGGAATTAATGCTCAACTAAAAGGAAGCTTGATGGTGTTCAATCAGAGGATTGACCTCTTGCAGGAGCAAATTGATACCCTAAGGCAAATCGCTCAACCTGGCTGTCAATGAAAGTATGCTGGACTTTGTGTCACTAGCATAGAACATGAGAATTTTTCCTGTGCTGCAAATCTGTCTAAACAATTGTCGAGCTATATTTTAGGTAATTGGACTGGAGAATTCGATACTACGATGGAGCAGCTGAGAGTGGCCATTGTCACAGTAAATTCTACCAGAGTGGACGCAGGACTAGCCACAGGATTATTAACATGGATTGCTGCAGCCATGAATCATCTGAAGGAATGGGCGGGCATGGGAACGTTAGCAGGCCTTCTGGTGTTGGTCTCCTTGGTTGGCCTGTGGTATATATGCAAGATTAGAGTCTCACAACAGTGTGATGCAGCCATGATCATTCAGGCCTTTACAGCCATTGAAGCAGGACATTCTCCCCAAGCATGGTTGGATACCATAAAAAGCTAAAATGATACGCTCAGGATGCGAGGCTAAGCACTGCACTCAGGGTCAGCCGCTTTAGACCCAGAGAAGAGCATGTCTGATTGCATGCAGGTTGATGCCCCAGGTCCCGCCTCTGAGAAAAACGTATCGGACGGGTCTGATGCTCTTTGGGTGGATGATACCTAAATGAACATCGGTACAAAGTCCCAATTTATTTCTAATATCAGAGATCAGACCTCTACTCTTGCCTGATGCGTCTAAAACAAAAAGGGGGAACTGTAGAGAGCTGAGGAATGCTATGCCTTAAAGATGGAGCTGGTTTCTGCCTTCCACCTTCCCGATGGTGAGTGCTCTCTGTCACGAACAATTCCACATTTGGCTAAGGCTGAGGATCTGGCTTGCTTCCATGTATATGGACCTATCTGCATTGCCCATGTGGCACGCCTTGGTTGGCTACCCAGAGGCTATTTAAGCTGTGGTCTGGCTTTCCCCAGGGTCCGAGGATTGTTCAAGGTTCCTCAATAAACTGCATTGAAAACAAACAAACAAACAAACAAACAAACAAACAAAAAAAGAACACTAGCTGTGCTTCCAGAGGTTCTGAATTCAATTCCCAGAAACCACACAGCGGCATACGACCATCTCTGATAGGATCTGGCGCCCTCTTCTGGCATTTATGAAGATAGAGCACGCACATAGGTAAAGAAAAAAGGAAAGAAAAAAGACATGGGAGAGGAGGGAAGAGAGGGGAGGGAAAAGAAGGAAGGGAAGGAAAAGAAAGCATTCTGAGAAAAGAGCAAGCTTCCCAGGGATATCAACCAAACATGGCATATCAAGTTACAGTTAGACCAGGCACATACCTTCATATCAAGACTGGACCACGAACACAGTAAGAGAAAAGGGATTCTAAAAGCAGATGAAGGAGTCAGAGGCAGCCCACTTCCACCGTTAGGAATCCCACAAGAATGCCAAGCTACACAACCACAGCCTATACGCAGAGGACCCAGGTCAGACCCACGCAGGCTCCCGGACTTTGGTTCAGTCTCTGCCAGCCCCGACGAGCCCAGGTTAGTTGATTCTGTGTGTACTCTTGGGGTGTCCTTGACCCCTCTGACACCGACAGTCCTTCATCCTCCTCTTCTGCAAGATTCCCCGAGTTCCACCTGATGTTTGGCTGTGGGTCTCTGCGTCTGTTCCGATCAGCTGCTGGATGAAGCTTCTCTGATGGTGATTATGGTAGGCTTGAGCCAACACAACTCATTTCCTTGATGTATTAATCTAGACACTGCTTGTCTGGTCTCTACTCTCCTGACACTTGCTAACTGGTAATTAAGAATGTCTAGATGTGAACCATAGCTTCCCCAATGCCATCTGTACAATGCCATACATGGACAGTTGCCTCTCTGCCTCAGGGTACTCAAGTCATACAGAAATAATGTAATATACTCATTATTGGAAATAAATGCCATGTCACAAATAAAAAAAAAAAAGACATCACAATGCTAATAAGACCTTATATTGATATAAGTTCAAAATGATATTAGGACATTACAATGATATGACACAATGCTCTTATGACAACACAATGCCATTATACCATCACAAAGCAATTATGACATCACCATGCTATTATGACATCACAATTGTATTACAACATAATTGTGGTATGACATCACAATAGAATTTTGACAACACAATGATATTATAACACCACAATGCTATTAGAATTTCACAACGATATTATGAGCGTACAATGATGTTATGAATTCACAATGCTATTATGACATCACAAAGCTATTATGACATCATAATGGTATAACATCACAATGCTATTATGATGTCAAAATGGTATTAAGATTAAAAAGGGTATTAAGAAATCACAATCGTATGATATCTAAATGCTGTTAAGATATCACAATGATATGAACTCACAATGGTATTATGATATCACAATGGTATTATGACATCATCAGGGTATCATGACATCAAAATTCATCTTGACATCCCAATGCTATTCTTATATTACAATGCTATTACAACATTGTTACCACATGACATCACAATGGAATTTTTAAATTAAAATGCTATTATGACATCACATTACTATTATTACATCACAATGCTATTATGACTGCACATTGGTATTATGATATCACAATTGTTTTATGACATCACCATATTATTATGACTTCACAATGGTATGAACTTATAACGATATAGGACATCTCAATGCTATGATGATATCACAATTCTATTATTACCACAATAAGATATTATGACATCACAATGCTATGATATCTAAATGCTATTATGACTTCACAATGATATATCATCATAATGGTGTAATCACATCACAATGCTATTATGACATCTCAATGTTAGAACATCACAATGGTGTTTTGACATCACAATTGCATTATGGATTCATAATGCTATGATAATATAACAATGGTTTTATGACTTCATAAATATATGAATTCACAATGATATCATGACATCACAATGCTATGTCAGCATTACAATGCAATGATGACATCACAATTTTATTATGACTTCACAATGCCATTATAACATCACAATGCTATGATGACATCGCAATGGTATGACATCTCAATGCTGTTATGAAAACACAATAATTTGATATCACAATGTATTATGACGACAAAATTCTATTATGAATTCACAACGATATGGCTTCACAATGTTTTTAGGACATCACAATGCTTTTATGAATTCATAATGGTATCAGTTGACAATGGTATGAGGACACCACATTGATTTGACAATTGTATGATGACATTAGAATGCTACTGTGACATCACAACACTGTTACAATATCACAATGTTATGATGATATTAAAATGGTGTCATGACATCCAAATGGTTTTATAACAAAGCAATGCTATTGTAATGTCACTATGCTATTATGATTTCACAACTGGATGACTTCACAAAGGTATTATGACATCATAATGTTCCTATGACATCACAATACTATTATGCCTTAACAATGATATGACATCACAATGGTATGATGACATCACAGTGGTATCACATCCTAATTGTGTTATGATTTCACAATTGTGTCATGACAACACAGGGCTATCATGATTTTACAGTGCTATTTGATATTATAATGCTTTAATGACATCAAAATGTTGGTATGACATCACAATGGTATCACGACTTCCCAGTGGTATTATGACATCACAATGCTGTTATGATATAACAATGCTATTATTTCATTTCAATCATATAACATCTCTGTTGTATGTGTCAATTAATATTTACTACTGATATATCTTCTGGTAAACCTGTTGTTAATCTGATAGAGCTGTATAACCAAATCTCCGCAGAGATTCTGGAATTATTTAGATAACCTACAACACAATGCTGGCAAATAATTACTCCAAGCCCTCATACTTTCCTAACATTTAGATTTTACTCATTTTACTTACTTTTTCGTCAAATCTTAGGTCTGGTTCATTCTCCATGTAGTTCCTAGTTCTCCTACCAGATTGGGTCTCCTAGCTCTGCTCTTTTTTCCTCGTACTCATTTCCTTTACTCTGGCTCCTTCCTTCTTTTCTATCCTCTGGCTCATCTCCTATCCTTACTCAATATTGTGGCTAGTTGCTTTATTTTTGCCTGTTTACACAAAGTTGAGACAGGATGTATAGAATAAGTATCACAATGAAATTTCTGGATTGAAAACAGATTGGGGAGGTGCGGGGGAGGAGAAATCAGCATTTGAAAAAACAAGGTAAGGTGTATACATTTCAAAAGAACATTTTACCAACATTTCAACCTTTAAGTCCAATCAAAAGTTCTTTTCTTCAATACAATAATTACGAAATTCTGAAAACTATTAGGTAAAAATCTACATGTGCAATGTCCAGTCCATGTGTATTTAGCAACTTAGGAGAAAGTATCCAATTATCCTATCTATTTTGACAAGTTTACAGTTCTTATGTAAATTAACTTTATCCTCATTGGTATTACCAATATGAAAACATTGATTAACTTCTAAACAACTTTTAAGCTTTATTTTATTTATAACACTTTATTCACTTTATATCCTGCCGTAAGCCCCTCTTTCCTCCCCTTCCAGTCCCACCTTCCCTTCCCCTTCTACAAATGCCCCCCCCCCCCCAAGTTCACTGATAAGGGAGGTCCTCCTATCCTTCCTTCTGATCTTAGTTTATCAGATCACATCAGGTGTGGCTGCATTGTCATCTTCTGTAGCCTGGTAAGGCTGCTCTCCCCTCAGGGGGAGGTGATCAAAGAGCAGGCCAATCAGATTATGTCAGAGGCAGTCCCTCTTCCCATTACTATGTAACCCACTTGGACACTAAACTGCCATGGGCTATGACACTAACTTCCATCTGTGCAGGGGTTCTAGGTTCTGTCCATGCCTAGGACTTGCTTGGAGTATGAGTCTCTGAGAAAACCCCTGTGTTCAAATTTTCTGATTCTGTTGTTCTCCTTGTGGGATTCCTGTCCTCTCCACATCTTATTATTTACCACTTCTTACATAAAATTCCATACACTCTCCCCAACAGTTGGCCATAAGTCTCAGGATCTGCTTTGATAGTCTGCAGGGTAGAGCCTTTCAGAAGCCCTCTGTGGGAGATTTATAGGTTGTTTCCTGCTTTTTTCTTCTTCTGATGTCCATCCTCTTTGCCTTTTGAGATGGGGATTGAGCATTTTAGTCAGGGTCCTCTATCTTGATTAGTTTCCTTAGATGTACAGATTTTAGCAGGTTTATCCTACGTTATAGGTCTATATGAGTGAGTATATACCTTGTGTGTCTTTTGCTTCTGGGACAGATCACTCAGGATGAACCTTTCCAGGTCCCACCATTTACCTGCAAAGTTCATGATTTTCTTATTTTTCATTGCAGAGTAATTCTCCATTGTGTAGATGTACCACAATTTCTGCATCCATTCTTCAGTTGAGGGGAATCTGGGATGTATCCAGCTTCTGACTTTTACAAATAAAGCTGCTACAAACATGGTTGAACAAATGTCCTTATTGTGTACTTGAGTCTCTTTTGGATATATGCCTAGGAGTGGTATGGCTGGATCTTGACGAAGTACTATTACTAATTATCTGAGATAGTGCCAGATTGATTTTCAGAGTGGTTGTGGAAGTTTTCATTCTCACCAGCAGTGGAGGATTCTCCTTTCTACACAACCTCCTCTTCATGTGTTGTCACTTGAATTTTTCATCTTGGCCATTCTGATTGGTGTAAGGTGAAATCTCATGGTCGTTTTGATTTACATTTTCCTAATGGCTAATGAGGTTGAGCATTTCTTTAAGTGTTTCTCTACCATTCGATATTCCTCTACAGAGAATTCTCTGTTTAGCTTTGTTCCCCATTTTTAATTAGATTACTTGGTTTGCTGCTTTTCAGCTTCTTTAGCTCTTTATATATATTGGATATAAGTCATCTATTAGATAAAGAGTTGGTGAAGATTGTTTCCTAATCTGTAGGCAGTGATTTTGTTTTGATAATGGTGTCCTTTGCTTTACGGAAGCTTTTCAGTCTCATGAGGTCATATTTATTGATTGTTGCTCTTAGAGCCTATGCTGTTGGGGTTCTGTTCAGGAAGTTGTCTCCTTTCAACCCCATCAGAGACTTGAGAAGAAATAAAATTAGTAACCAGAGTAAATAGGAAGTGCATGTTAGCAGCTTCCAAAAAATTAAAATTTTGACAGAAACTATTTGTTACCTGAACAGTCACCCTTAACTCTCTGTAAGGTTGGAGCATCATCTTCAGCCTTCTGACTCAGAATATTTGACAGATATTTATGTGAAGGAGGAACTATTTAGGACTTGCTTACCTTTTCTTGGTGGAGACCCTCAAATCTATGACATCTCAATGCTATGATGACATCCCAATGTTATGACATGACAATGCTATTATGACATCACAATGGTATGACACCTCAATGTTATTATGACAAGATTTTGGTATGATATCAAAATAGAATTTTGAAATCACAACACTATAACAACATCACAATACTATTATGATAAGATAGTTTATCACATCACATGGGAATTATGAAATCACAGTGCTATTATAACACAACAATGCTATTATACAATTACAAAGGTCTGACATTGCCAGGAGCCAAGGATATTTACTGAAGACAAAGTCTATTAGTGAGCCAAAGCTATTTAGTGGAGACAAAGCTATTTACTAAAGCCAAAGCCAAATTGTGAGCAAAGGTCAACTAGTGAAGACTTAAAGCCATTTAGTGAAAGAGTTACTTAAGATCCTAAATCATGGTCGATAGATTTGTGAGGACATGTGTCTATTAGAGCATCAGTGAGATATCTTAAGAAAACATCCTTAAAGTATCTTGCAGGTGCAATATTTAACCCATGGAAGCACTCTTCCTATCTCCTGCAGCAGTGAATTAACCTTCCCCATTTTCCTGCCTTCTCCCTCTATAAGTTGGGTAAAAATTCCTAATAAATGAGGCCTTAAATGAGGCCTGTCATCAGACAAACAGATTTGGCTCCATTCTTCATGTCTCTAGTTCCATCCCCCCTCATTCCTTCCACCTTCCTTTCTTTAAGAAACCGTTGAGGTCTTGTGGATTGGGACATGTCAGGCACCCAACATGACCTAGAGGTAAGGAGGTCTGGATGGAACGTCATTCTTCAGTGGCCACTAAAATACATAGGATTCAGCATTTCCACTGGGAAACTAAAACAAAACAAAACAAAACAAAACAAAAAAAACAAAACAAAAACAAAAACAAAAAGTTATTTCTCATTGTCTACAGGCTTTAGTTCTTGAAGTTCCTAAGCGACAATGGAGCAGGATATACTAACAAATCTTTTAAAAGATTTGTCAACAATTTCAAGTTTCTCATATAACTGAAATACCTCACAATCTCCAAGGACAAGGCATGCTAGAGTGTGGCCACAAAACAATTAATATTTACTTAAAAAAAAAACAAAGAAGGGGTAGCCACTCCCCTGGACACCTAAATTTTCTTAAAAAATTGGATAAGCATGGTAAATCAGCAACAGATAGATTTTGGCATATAAAAGCCAAAATAACTTTTGCTAAAGTAAAATGGAGAAATCGTTTGACAAATCAATGAAATGGACCCGACCCTGTACTCATAGGGAGACAAGGAGATGTCTGTAATTTTTGCAGGAAAATGATGCAGCTTGATGGTTACTGGAACACCTGGTACAACAAGTAGATGAGGAGTTTTCTCCTAATGATGATAATGATGTCAAACAATACCCCTCCAGTCAAGATGACTGCTTATGTGCTGCCCTTAAGGAAGGGTGCTGCTTTTACACAGATTATACTGGGATTGTAAGGGACAACATGGCTAAGGTTAGGGAAGGCTTAGAAGAGAGAAAGAGACAGAGAGAACAAGAGAAAAGTTGTTTTCATAATTGGATTTCATCCTCTTCCTGGCTCACCACCTCCTTCCTTTAATCCTGGGACACTTGGTGGGTTTCCTTCTCCTTGTATCTTTTGGCCCATGGGCCATTAAAAGACTTACTGGCTTTGTAAAACAGCAAATTGAATACCTGGAATGTAAACCAATACAAGTTCATTATCACAGACTTGATTTGGCTGACAGAGGCTTAGCTGAGTCCAAGGAAGACTGCTGACAATCCATCACATGGCTCTTGAATGCTTGCATTTGGCTCTTATGAGAACAGCATGAAACTCAGATAAATGCTTGCCTGTTATAGCATGGGTACCTGTAATGGGGTGCAAGATGACATTGCAAGGGGAGGTCCCAATTGCCTGCTTCTGAATCCCCTAAGAAGCAAACCTGATTGTATAGAGTTTGGTATCTGATTACCCCTAACCACAACCTCCTGGGGATGCCCTCAGGTTTTGATGGGTTCTTCCTCTCCTCCCCAAAAAGGCTGCAAAAAGCCTTGGGAGGATCAAGTCACTACTTCTCCTCTCTGGTTAATGCCCACCATCTGCAAAAGACCTCATGTTCAAAACCTACCTGCTAGCCTCTTAAATTGTTTAAGAAGGGAGGAGATGCCAGGAGCAAAAGCTATTTACTGAAGACAAAGTCAATTAGTGAGCCAAAGTTATTTAGTGGAAACAAAGCTATTTATTGAATCCAAAGCCAAATAGTGAGCAAAGGTCATCTAGTGAAGACTTAATGCTATTTAGTGAAAGAGTTACCTAGGACTCTAAATCATGGGTGATAGATTTGTGAGGACAAATTAGTTTAGAGCATCCCATGAAATATCTTAAGAAAACATCCTTATGGTATCTTGAAGGTGCAATATTTAACCCATGGAAGCAATCTTCCTATCTCCTGCAGCAGTGAATTAACCTTCCCCCTTTTTACTGCCTTCTCCATATATGATTTGGGTAAAAATTTCTAATAAATGAGGCCTTGATAAGACAAACAGACTTGGCTCCATTCTTCAAGTCTCTTGTTCCCTTCCCCCTCATTCCTTCCACCCTCCTTTCTTTAGGAACACTTTGAAGTCCAGCATCAGGACTTTGAAGTCAGGGCAGGACATCTCAATGCTATTATGACATCTCTATGGTGTTATGACTTCACAATCTTATGATGACAATAAAATGGCATTATGAACAAAAATATATTATGACATCACTGTGCTATTATGACATCACAATGCTCTTGTGACTTCAAAATAGTATTATGGCATCAAAACTATATATGATATCAAAATGGTCTTTTGACATAACAATGCTAAGATGACATCACAATGCTATTATGACCTCACAATCGTATTATGACATGATTGTGTTATGATACCACAATGGAATTATGATATCACAATGGATTTTTGATATCAAAATGGTATTATGACTTTACAAGTCTATGATGACATTGCAAAGCTGTTATGACATTACAATGGTGTTAAATCATCACAATGGTATTATAAAATCCCAATGCTATTATAACTGCACAGTGCTATCATGACATCACAATGCTTTCATGACCTCACAATGCTATTATGATCTGGCGATGGTGTGACATCTCAATGCTTTTATGACAGCACAATGCTAATATGACAACACAATGGTGTTATGACTTCACAATGACATGCCATCACAATGCTATTAGACATCACAATGGTGTTTTAACATCAGAAGTGTATGATGACATCACAATAAATATGATGTAACAATGCTATTATGGTGTCACAGTGGTATGACATCTGAATGGAATTATGACTTCACAATGATATTATAACATAATCGTGATATGACCTAACAATGGAATTTTGATATCAAAATTATACTATGACATCCTAATGTTATGACAGCCTGATGTTATTATGATTTCACAATGTTATTATGACATCACAATACTCTTATGAAGTCGCAATAAAATGATGACATCACAGTGCTATTATGACATCACAACACCATAATGATGACACAAAGGTATTAATGAAGACTTTACAATGGTATTAAGACATCACCATGCTATTATGACATCACAATGGTTTTACAACATGATCATTATTTGACATTACAATGGAATTTTGTCATTACAATGCTATTAACTTCACAGCGGTATAACTTCACAATGATATTAGTACATCTCAATGCTAGGACGACATTACAATGACAACATGATATCATAATGACAACATGACATCAAAATTCATCATGACATCCCAATGTTATTATGACATCACAGTGGTATTATGACTTCCCAATGGTATTATGATATCCCCATGCTATTATAGCATCACAATGGTATTACGACATGATTGTGGTATGACATCACAATAGAATTTTAACATCAAAATGCTATCATGACTTCAAAATGATATTATGACATCACAATGCTATCAGGACATCACAAAGCTATCATGATATCACACTACTCTTATGATATCAGAATGCTATTATGACTTCACAACCAGATCACCACATATTGGTATTAGGACATCAAAATGTTATTTGGACATCACAATACTATGAGGTTATCACAATGCTATGAGGATATCATAATGGTATTATGACAACACAATGCTAAGATGATATCACAGTGATATGACATCCCAATTATATTATGAAAACACAATGGTGTTATAATATCACCATATTATGATTTAGTCACAATGCTATTATGACATCACAATGCTATTATGAAATGACTGTGTTACAACAACACAAGGGAATTAGGACATCACAATGCTTTGATGACATCACAATGCTTTGATGACATCACAATGCTAGTATGACATAACAATGATATTATGATATCACAAAGATATTAGAATATGACAATGCTATGATGACATCACAATGGTATGATGATATCACAATGCTTTGATGATATAAAAAAGATATTATATCAAAATGGTATTAGGACATCACAAAGCTATGATGCATCCAAATGTTTTCAAAACTTCCCAATGGTATTATGATATCCCAATACTATTAAAAAATCACAATGGTATTTTCACATCACCATGCTATTATGATATCACAAAGCTATTACTATATGATTGTATTTCTACATCACAATGGAAATATGACAGCACAAAGTTCTTTTGACATGCAATGGTATGAAGTCCCAATACTATTATGATATCACAATGATATGAGATGACAATGTCATTATAACATCACAATTCTGTTATCACAGTGGTGTTATGATTTCACGATGCTTTTATGACACCATAATGCTATTTTGACATCACAATGGTATGACATCACAATGATATGTTGACATCACAATGCTATTATGACATGAAAATGATATGACATCACATTGCTATGATGACATCATCATGCGTATTATGATATCACAATGATATGATGACATAACAATGGTTTGATGATATCACAATGACATTATGACCTCAAAATTCATTATGACATCTCAATGCTATGATGACATCACAGTGCTATTATACTATCACAATGGTGTATGAACTGAGAATGCTATTATGACATTACAATGCTATTCTGGCAACACAATTTTATTATGATATTACACTGCTTTTATGACCTCACAATATTATGATATCACAATGCTCCTATGACATGATCGTGTTATGATATCACAATGGCATTATGATATTACAATGCTATTATGACTTTACAAGGTCTGTCTTTACAATTATATTAGGACATCTTAATGCTATTATGATATCATAATGCTTTTATGACATCACAATTATATAATGATATCCAAATACTCTTATGACATCATAAAGCTAATATAACATCCTAAAGCTATTATGACATCACAATGATATGACATCTAAATGCTGTTATGACATCACAATGAGATAACATCACAACACTATTATGACTTCACAATGCTATGATGACATCAAAATGGTATTATAGTATCACAATGGTACTATAAATTCACAATGCTATTGTGACATGACAATGATATGATATCACAATGGTTTAATGATTTCACAATGGTGTTATGACTTCACCTTGCTATTATAACATTGTGATATGATTGTGGTATGAGATCAATGGAATTTTAACATCAAATGCTCTTATGACTTCACAACGGTAAGACTTCACAATTATATTAGGTCACCAAATGCTATGAAGACATCAGAATGCTATTATGACATCACAATAACCTCATCACATCAAAATTCATCATGACATCCCAATCCCATTATGACATCACAATAATTAGGTGCTTATTGGCTGAGTTGTAGAATGATGTAATGAAACAAGTTAAAGTTAGTAAGAGTTTCAGGAGTCAGTTTTTAAAATGGCCAAATGGACAATCTGCTTCAGAGAAAGGCTGAACAGCCATACGTGCCTCAGTCTGGGCAGCTGGAATAACTCAACCCAGACATGACAGTTCCTGTGTCCAAGATTCTTAGTTCAGTTAAACTTTCACTTATTTCTTTCAAGTAGTCATTAATAAAGTCAGATGGCTGTTGTAAGAATCTATTAATATTTACTATGAATTTTTCTTTTAATAAAGCTGTTGTTAATCCTAAACAGCTGTATAACCAATTTAACACAGAGAGAATTTTTTTTAATTCATCCTAAAACACAATGCTGGGTAATAGTTACTCTATACTACATTTCCAAGCCCTCATAGCTTCCTAATATTTATATTTTGCACATTATACTTGCTTTTAGTGATATCTTAGGTCTGGTTCATGCTCCATGTCTCTCTACCATCTCCCTCCCAAAGCTCTCTTCCCCCTTTCTCCTCCAACTCATTTCCTGCCTTCTAGCTCCTCCCTTCTTTCCTGTCCTCTGGCACCTCCCTTTGAACAACATTGTGGCTAGTTGTTTTATTTTGGCCTGTTTACACACAGTTGAGACAGGATTGTTGTAAGTGGTATTATTATTTTCTAATAATTATCTTTTATTAATGCTGCTGTTAGTCCTAAACAGCTGTATAAACAAGTTACCACACAGAGACAGGTTTCATTTAGTTAACCTAGAACACAATGCTATGCAATATTTTTTCCATCCTAAACCTACAAGCCCTCATAGTTTCCTAACATTTAGATTTCCCACATTATACTTGCTTTTAGTGATATCTTAGGTCTGGTTCATGCTCCATGTCCTCCAATATCTTTCTTCCAGCTCCGTCTCTCAGCTCCCCTCTTTCCCCTTTTCCTCCCACTCATTTTCTGACCTCTAGCTCCTCCCTTCTTTTCTGTCCTTTGTCTCTTCCAAGCTCAGCATTGTGTCTAGTTGCTTTATTTGAAAGTTTACACCAAGTTAAGACAGGATGCTTAGATTGAATATCACAATGCAATATCTGGATTGAAACCTGAGAGTGTGTGTGGGTGGGAAATCAGCATTTGAATGAACAAGAGTAAGGTGTATACATTTCAAAAGAACATTATACCAACATTTTCCCCTTTAAGTACAATTAAAGGCTCCTTTTCTTTCAATACAATAATAATTATGAAAATTGTTAGGTAAAATCTACATGTGTAAGTACTGTCCATGTGTATTTAGCAACTTAGGAGAAAGTATCTGATTATTCCATCTATCTTGACAAGTTAAAAGTTCTACAACTAAATCAACTTTTATCCTTATTGGTATTACCTATGTGAAAAGATTTCTTAACTTCTAAACAACTCAAGGTTAATTGTGGCACTATAACTATTTGGTCTTCAAATTATCAGAGATTTTGAGAAAGAATAAAATTAGTTATTAGTGTAAATAGGAAGTGCATGTTAGCAGCTTACAAATGTTAAAAAATTGACAGAGACAGATTACTGCCGGAATGTCACCCATAACTCTCTGTAACATTGGAGCATCATCTTCAGCATTCTGGCTAGGAAAATATGACAGACATATATGTGAATCAGGAACTATTTAGGACTTGCTTAGCCTGTCTTGGCAGAGTTTGGCAGTCAACTTGTCTTGCATTTAAGTTTGTCCATTTTTGTCAGAAGTTGTCTGTTGTGAAGTAAGGTTATTTTCTTTACCTGAGTGGCTTGTTTGCCATATTTGAAGCCATCTCCATACGGAGGTTTTTCGATGCTCATTATTTTCTTTCAGGTAGACAGGGTACTGCCAGGAAATGACTTGTCTCATTATCAAAGAATCTTCAAAATAATAAAAATATTTTAAATGTACTAATCTGTAGGTCTCTGAAGTTTTTGAAGACTACCTATCTTTATGTAATTGATCTGTATACAAAATCATATTTATCTGTTAAACCTAGGATATATATTCCTGTGATAAATTAGACTAGTGTCTGACATGACTGTAAGTTCAATAACTAGCAATTAATTCTCTTTATCTAATACCTTAACCTGTTTTAAATGGCTTTTTAAAAAGTATTGGAATTAACCTTGATTTTTTATCTATATACTACAGCTTATAATAATGTATTAAAATTTGACTTATTTTTCCATCAATATGCAAAATGCAATACCAGAGTTAAAATTAACCTTATTTGGGAACAACAAATAAAACTCTAAATTGAGTAAATTCAATAATCTACCTTGTTTTCTATTCCTATAAGATATCCCTGTATATTCCTTGTTTCACTTTGAATAAGACCATTAATAATAAACATCCCCATCTCCCAATGACAATAAAATTTTGTAATCATAGCAAACAACCAAAAACATACCCAACCCCCTTTAAGGAAAATTGGATATTGTTTTCACATTTTGCATTTCTTTTTTCAAATCAGTATCAGTGTAACTCAAAGCCTTTAAATTAAAATCAAGCCAAGAAAAAAAAAATAAGTTTGGGGTCAGTTGTGCCAATTTACGCTATAACAAAGCCCAGTTGTTTATTTTTTGTTGAAGTTTCAGTGAAATTGTGGACCCTTACCAGAAAGAGTTAACAAGTATCTTGCAGCCAGAGAGCTTTGGATTTTAGACATTATGATTCTAATTATTGGGAAGAGTGCCCCCTTTCTTATCAGTAACTTAGTATTCTAATCAGTGGCTTTTTCCCCATTTTCTCCTTGAATTTTTTTCAGAGAAGGCATGGAGAAGAACCAACACCATTACACATACTGCAACTAGATCCATGAATGTGATAGCCAAAATGAAGCCAAAAGTGATTAAAACACCTTCTGCCATGGCAATTTTAGATGCAGTTTAGGCTAAACTTTGTCTAGAGGTCTGTCTGACTCCGATTCCTTTATTTCCTGATATGGTTGTGGAGCTCAGCAAGTGTTGTCAGCCACAGCATAAAAGAACCATGCTTGTTTACCCCTCAGTTAAACTGCAGCGGCTGCCAGTTTTGTTATGAAAGTCTCAAGTCTGCCCCCAAGAGGCTGTCTTTTGCAACTGGGCTAGTTTAAGAGTCTCTCTAAAAGAGACAGTAATTGACCTGGGAGTTTTCAGGTTTTAAGTTTGAGTTTTATCACTAGGAGCTTATTCCCCCCACCAAATTATGATAAAGTATGATATAAAGCTTGTGGATATGTAGATTAGTTGGGCACCATTTGTTGTAAGTGGTAATTAATATTTATTAATGATTATCTTTTATTAATGCTGCTATTAGTCCTAAACAGCTGTATACCCAAATCACCATACAGAGACTGGGTTTATTTTGTTAACCTTAAACACAATGCTGGGCAATAGTTATGCCATCCTAAACCTCAAAGCCCTCCTAGTTTTCTAACATTTATATGCTTACACAGGATGCTTACCATAAGAATCACAATGCATTTTCTAAATTGAAACCAGAGAGTAGGGGATAGAAATTAGCATTTGAATGAACATGGGTAAGGTATATACATTTCATAAGAACATTATACCAACATTTCCCCTGTAAGTCAAATAAAGGCTCCTTTTCTTTCAATACATTACTAATTATGAAATTATGAAAACTGTTAAGTAAAATCTACATGTGCAATGTCTCATCCATGTGTATTCAACTTAGGAGAAAGTGTCTGATTATCCTATCTAACTTGACAAGTTAAAAGTTCTGTACCTAAATTAACTTTTATCCTTATTGGTATTTCCTATATGAAAATATTTCTTAAATTCTAAACAACTTAATCCTAAACGTGGCACTATGATTATTTATTCTTTAATTCCATCAGAGACTTGAGAAGGAATAAAATTTGTTACTTGAGTAAACACAAAGTGCATGTTAGCAACTTACAAAAAAAATGTCGGAAACACTTTGCTGTCTGAATAGTCCCCCATAACTGTCTATAAAGTTGGAGGATCATCTTCAGCCTTCTGGCTCAGAATATTTGAATGACATATATATGAAACAGGAACTATTCAGGAGTTGCTTACCATATCTTGGGAGAGTTTGGCAGTAAATTTGTCATGCATTAGCTTGTCCATTTTTGGCAGAATTTGTCTGTCAAGAAGTGAGGATATTTCCTTTACCCAAGTGGCTCATTTGCCACATTTGAGACCATCTCCATATGGAGGTTCTTCAATGCTCATTATCTTCTTTCAGGCAGACAGGGTAGTGCCAAGAGATGACCTGTCTCATTGACAAAGAATCTTCAAAATAATAAAAATCATTTAAGTATACTAATCTGTAGGCCTCTGAAGTTTTTGAAGACTACCCATCTTTATATAATTAATAGATCTGTCTAAAAAAATCAAATCTATCTGTTAAACCTAGGATATATATATACACTCCTGTGATAAAGTATGCTAATGTCTGACATGCCTATGAGTTCAATAACTAGCAAATAAGTTGCATTCCTAATACCCTAACCAGATTTTAATAGCAGTTTAAAAGTATTGGAAGTAACCTTGAAATTTATCAATATACTAAAGGTTATACCAATGTATCAAAAATAGACTTATTTTTGCATCAATATGCAAAATCCTATACCAGAGTTAAAATTAACCTTATTTGAGAATAGCAAATAAAACCCTAAGTTAGGTAGTTTCAATAATCTACCTTTTTTTTATTCCTATAAGATATCACTATGTATTCCTTCTTTCACTTTGAATAAGACCATTAATAGTAAACATCTCCAAGTGACCATAAAATTTCGTAGTCATAGCAAACCACTAAAAATATACCAAATCCCCTTTAAGAAAAATTGGACACCATTTTCATGAATTTCTTCTAGCTGATAGTTTGGACATGTAAAAAACCTGTACAGGGCTCAAATAAAATTGGGAAACATGGTTAATTAAGCAAGCAATATTTGTGGTCAAACCAACATTTGTGGTCCAGTCTTTGAATGTTGAGAAATTTCAGGCTCTATAAAAGTCTTCTTTGAACAGTCTAAAATGCAGGACCAATTAAGATTAGTAGCCTTTCTTCAAAATTCTTTTGGGAGCAGGCTTTGAAGATAAACAGCAATTTAAGCAGTTGAGGCAGGAATAAGCAGAATGTTGGAACATACAAGATGCTGAAACAGATGTATCAATGTCTCAGCATGCTAAACAATGATTAGCTAAACAATGATTAGTCAGGTTTGATCCAGCATCTCTGGTATCCAGTTCTTTTGTTCTGCAAATATATAATTTCTGACAAGCATTATAGAGTTCTAAAATTATGAATATAAGAGGCATGACCACAAAAATTATAGCAGGGAAATCTTACAGCTGATAAAAACATTTGGCACAGTGGGTGGATACAAAATTAACTCAAAAAAAGTCAATAGCCCTCCTGTATACAAAAGACCAAATGGCTGAGAAAGAAATTAGGGAAACAAAAGAAACTATATCATCTAACAAGGCCATACCTTTTACCCCTAACCAGACATTTCCTCACTGGGGACTAAACATGTAAATGAACTTCAAGGGGATATTGCAATTCAAATTACTAAGAAGTGGAAGAAGAGGAAGGGACTTCTAGGCTAAAAGAACATAATTATCCTGAAATTTTGTCATTCAATACAATGTTTAAATACCCAATTACTTCCAAGGTTTAAAGAACAGAACTGACAATCTTCTTTGGGAAAAATGTAGAATATTTTCATAACAGAGTATTATTCATGTAAGAAAATGACATCATCATATTTTCAGGCAAATGGATGGAACTAGGAAAAATCATCATCACTGAAGTAATTAAATGCAAAAAGACAAATATGGTATATATTCACTTATTTGGAGGTGGATCAAAGACCTCAACATAAAACCAGACACATTAAATCGGTTAGAAGAAAAAAGGGGGGATACCCTTGAACTCATTGGCACATGAGACAGCTTCCTGAACAGAACACTAACAGCACAGGCTCTAAGAGCAACAATCAATAAATAGGACCTCATGAAACTGAAAAGCTTCTGTAAAGCAAAGGACACCATCGTCAAAACAAAACGACTGCCTACAGATTATGAAAGAAGCTTCACCAACCCTTTATCTGACAGAGGGCTAATATCCAGTATATATAAAGAACTAAAGAAGCTGAAAAGCCGCAAACCAAGTAATACAATTAAAAAATGGAGAACAGAGCTAAACAAAATTCTCTGTAGAGGAATACCAAATGACAGAGAAACACTTAAAGAAATGTTAAATGTCATTAGCCATCAGGGAAATGCAAATCAAAACGACACTTAGATTTCACCTTACACCTATCAGAATGGCCAATATCAAAAACTCAAGTGACAACATATGCTAGAGAGGTTGTGGAGAAAGGGAAACCCTTCTCCACTGCTGGTGGAAATGTAAACTTGTACAACCACTCTGGAAATCAATCTGGTGCTTTCTCAGACAACTAGGAATAGTGCTTCATCAAGATTCAGCCATACCAATCCTAGGCATATTCCAAAAGAGGCTCAAGTACACAACAAGGACATTTGCTCAACCATGTTTGTAGCAGCTTTATTTGTAATAGCCAAAATCTGGAAACAGCCCAGATACTCCTCAACTAAAAATGGATACAGAAATTGTGGTACATCTACGCAATAGAGTATCACTCTGTAATGAAAAATAAGGAAATCATGAAATTTACAATCAGTGGTGGAAACTGGAGTGAGCTGTCCCAGAAGCAGAAAGACACAAATTGTATATACTCACTCATATTGACATAACATAGGATAAACCTACTAAAATCTGCACATCTAAAGAAACTAATCAAGAGAGAAGAGCCTGAGTAAAACTCTCAATTCCCATCCCGAAAGGCAAATAGGATGGACATCAGAAGAATAAGAAAACAGGAAACAACCTAGGAAACAGCCACAAAGGACCTCTGAAAGGCTCTGCCCTGCAGACTATCAAAGCAGATGCTGAGACTTATGGCCAACTGTTGGGCAGAGAGCATAGAATCTTATGTAAGAAGTGGGAAATAGTAAGATCTGGAGAGGACAGGGACCCTACAAGGATAGCAACAGAATCAGAAAATTTGAACATGGGGTTTCCCAGAGACTTATACTACAACCAAGTACCAGGCATGGAGATAACCTAGAACCCCTGCACAGATGTAGGCCATGGCAGTTTAGTGTCCAAGTGGCTTACATGGTAATGGGAAGAGGGACTGCCTCTGACATAATCTGATAGCAGCCTTACCAGACCACAGAAGATGACAATGCAGCCGCTCCTGATGTGATCTGATAGACTAAGATCATAAGGAAGGATAGGATGACTTCCCCTATCAGTGGACTTGGGGAGGTGTATGCGTGAAGAAGGGGGAGAGAGGGTGAGATCGGGAAGGGAGGAGGGAGGGGCTTATGGGGCATAGAAAGTGAATAAAGTATAATAAATAAAATAAAATACATCGATTCTAGTATGTGTTGTTCACATACTTATTGGAACATGTCCAGAATATCAATGCCAAGTCCCTTAAAGAAAATTGAGTTTACCCTTGTAGCACCCTGACAGTAGCCCCAAGAAGAGGCCATCAGTCCTCAAGAGCTTTAGAGTTGATTACGTTGATCACAGTTTTTCATATGCATTTATTTATTATGATTTATTTACATTGTATCCCCACTGATACTCCTTTCCAATTCTTCCAGTTCTACCCACTCTCCTTCTACTACCCCCATGTTCTCTTTCTTCATCCCTGATAGGAGAGGGCCTAGCCCCTCTTCCATCTGACCCTAGCTTCTCAGGTCTCAGTAAGGCTGGCTGAATATTTTTCTGCAGCCTGATTCTCAGGGCATTGTCTCCTTGTATCCTCAATTCCCTCTACTTTTGACAATCTCCCTGCCTCTTCTCCAGCAAAATTCCAAGAGCTCTGAGATGAGGGAGAATTTCATATAAAAATCCTATTTAGAGCGAGGTATTTTGGGTCTCTGTATGCAATTCCGTTTGATACAGAAGGAAGCATCTCTGTGGATCAAAGAACATGACACTGATCTATCATTTGAGGGCCGAGAGCAACATATTTTAATAACAACAGCCTGGGTTGCTTTAAAATTTTTGTTGGATGGCCTGGCCCAACAACACAATTAAATACCACCCAATCCTCCTAGTGAAAGATTGGTTTGGTCACAAAGGATGGCTCAATGGAACTTTATCTCCCACTATTAGGACATAATAAAAGATGAATACATAACATATTTATTTCTGCATTTTACTTTCTTAATCCTGAATGATTTTTTTGGTTCCATTCATTTGCCTAAAAATATCATGATACCATTTTCTTAGCTGAATAATTCTTCATTTTGGAAATATTCCACATTTTTTCCCAAAGGAGATTGTCAGACCTATTTTTAGAAACTGTAAGTAATTGGTCTTTAAACATTGTATTGAGTGACAAACTATCAGGTTAACGATGTTGTTTTAATCTAGAAGTCCCTCCATCTTTTCTACTTCCTGGTGATTTGAATTGCAATGTCCCTTGCAAGCTCAGCCATTTACATGTTTAGTCCCCAGTTCAGAAATGTATGGGAAGGGTTAGGAGAATGCACTTGTTGTATAATATAATTCCTTTAGGAGTGATATTATAGGATGGTGAGCTTCGAGGTTGATATGCCAATGAAATTGACAAGACAGAATGGAATCTCTGTCTCTCTCACTTATTATCTTTGTTTCCGTCAGTCTCATTCTATTTCTCAATCTGTCTCACTAGCAATTTTTCTCTCTGTCTCTCTCAGTCTCCCTCTCTCTGCCTGTAGCTTGTAGATCAGCATGAAAACTCTCAGTTCTGCTGAAGAACTTCAACATGATGAATGCTTGCTGAGGTAACGTACTGGATGGTCTCTGTAAAAATATAAGCAAGTTCCCAATAAGTCCATCTTTGGTCACAGAGTTGCCTTGGTCAGGTAACATTTTTCCAGTAAATATTTATATAACAGAGGACATGTATGTACATTTAAATAATATTAATGGAATCTGTGATAATGTGAAAGTCACTTGTCAAAGACATATGATTTTATTAATGACCACTTGAAAGAAACATGTGACACTTTTTCTGAACTAAGAGTCTTGGACACAGGAACTCTCATTACTAAGTTGGGCATTTCAGCTGCCAGATAGAAGCATGAAGGGCTGCTCAGCCTTTCTCTCAAGCAGTCTGTCCACTTGGCCCTTTTAATAACTGGTTCCCTAAACTCTTACTGGCTTTCACCTGTTTTAGACATCATTCCCTCTCTCAGCCAATTAGCACCTGAGAGAATCTTTGAGGTTTCCATGGATATGAATAGACAAACTTTCCTCAAATAGACAAACTTTCCTCAGTGTCCAGTATATCTGATTCAGTGCACAGGTGACTTTTTTCTTATGAAATCCAACAAGCCTTTATCTCATCCCTTTATCTAGATCCCACAACTTATTCTTGTTTACCTCTGTGACAATGTTAGGTAGGAAATGAAACTTTAATGTTTTTGTAAGTTGAAAGCTTCCTTTGTAGTGAAGCTTAATAGTGATGTAGGATTAAGTTGAATGTACCCAATGACAAGGTAGTCTCATAATGTGGTCTTGGATCTGAAATTCCCTAGGTTGTGACTTTGAATTGAGCAGTTCCTGGTGTACCTTCCCATTCTTATTGATATAATAGTCTGGAAGGGGCTATGTTGCCCTGCTGTATTGAGTCACTAAGAACAGCTAAAACATTAGGAAACCAGACAATTCCTGCAACTGGATTGGATGATACAAAGAACTATCTGTGTATGTAAAAAGAGAACTGAGGCTCAATAAGCTATTTGACAGCTGGTGCTGTTCCACACTAGGATTGTCAACCTTTTATGAGAGGATTGCCTTGATTGACCTGTCCAATTCGGTAGCTGTGTCCTACTCAGTGGTCAGTGAGCAATTTCCCGCATCCTGGAGTTTACAGTTAAACCTGGGCCTTCAGGACAGAGAAATGTGTCTATGTCATATAGCTAGGACACAAGAAAAGCTGTGTTTCCTGCTGTGGTCTTCCAGAAAAACCCTCTAAACGTAGTTATGGTTTCAGGACTGCTTTTTCAGTGTGCCACCTGAGCTCGTGGGGTCTTAGGTAGCTGGGTAAAAACTAGTTCATGGCTAGAAATCTCTGCTCCATAATGAGTTCTTTGAAAACATGTCTTACAAATTCATACTCTGCCCTCCTTTAGCAGAATTTTTTCTCCAGGTTAAAAGTAATTGTAAAAGTTGTGAACATATTATTTTTATGGCTTATGTCAAATTTCATATATAATATATTACACTCTTTTTTCTATTGATCCCAGGTTCAAATTCTAATCCATGTGTCACATTAAAATATTTTTTTCTTTAAATTACATCAATTGAAATATGTGTTGTTCATTTATTCATTGGAATATGATGAGAATCTCAGTGCAAAGTCCCATAAAGAAAACTGAGTTCATACTTGCAACAACCCCAAAAAGAAGCCATTAGTCCTGAAGAGCTCTATAGTTCATTGCCTATTTTTTTAAATTTTTATTTTTTAATATTAATTACAGCTATTTTTACTTTGTGTCCCAGCCATAGCCCCCTCCCTCATTCCATCCCATTTCCACTCTCCCTTCCCTCATCTCCTCCCTGTCCCTTTTCAAGTACCCTGATAGGTGCTTCAGGACTGTCTGCAGTGTACTCCTTTGTGGCCTAGAAAGGCTGTTCCTCCCTTGGGGGGGGAGTTAGATAAAGGAGCCAGTTATTGAGTTCACTTCAGAAATATTTCCTGTTCCCCTTACTAGGAAAACCCACATGGATACTGAGCTTCCATAGGCTTCATCCAAGGCGGTCCTTCTATGTTATATCCATACATGGTCCTTGGTTGGAGAAACAGTCTCATAGAGGAACCCTGTGCCCTGATATATTTTGTACTCATGGAGCTCCTGTCCTCTCCCATTCATACTATCTCCCTGTTTTATCATATGATTCCCTGCACTCTACAGAAGATTTTGTATGAGTCTCAGAATCTTCTTTGATAAGCTGTTAGGTAGAGTCTTCAGAGGCCCTCTGTGGTAGGCTCCTGTCCTGTTTTATGTCTTTTCCTACTTTCTATGCATGTCCATCCCATTTGTGTTTTTAAATGAGGATTGATCATTTTACCTTGGATCCTCTTTTTTGTTTATCTTCTTTAGGTGCACATATTTTACTATATTTATTTAATCTTATAGGACTATATAAGTGATACCTTATGTGTCTTTCTGCTCCTGGGATACCTCACTCAGGATGATCTTTTCTAGGTTCTACAATTTGTCTGCAGATTTCAAGATTTCCTTGTTTTTAATTGCTGAGTAGTATTCCATTGTGTAAAAGTGGCAGAATTTCTGTATCCATTCCTCTGTTGAGGGACATCTGAGTTTGTTCCAGGTTTTATTACAAATAAAGCTATTACAAATAAAGCTGCTACAAACATGGTTGAACAAATGTCCTTGTTGTGTACTTGAGCAACTTTTGAATATATGCCTAGGAGTGGTATAGCTGGATCCCAAGGAAGCGCTATTCGTAATTGTCTGAGAAAGTGCCAGACTGATTTCCATAGTGGTTGTATGAATTTACATTCCTACTAAGCAATAGAGGAGTGTTCCCCTTTCTCCACAACCTCTCCAGCATGTGCTGTCACTTGAGTTTTTAACATTTGCCACTCTGATGGGTGGAAGGTGGAATGTGGAATATCAGGGTTGTTTTATTTGTGTCTCTCTGATGGCTAAGCCCTCCAGAATCTCTTCAGGTGTTTCTGTGGCATTATAAATTCCTCCTCTACAGAGAGTTCTCTGTTTAGTGCTGTACCCCACTTTTTAATTGGATTGCTTAGTTTATTGGTTTTTAATTTCTTTAGTTCTTTCTATATTCTGGATATCAGCCCTTTTTCAGATATAGGGTTGGTGAAGATCCTTTCCCAGTCTTTAGGCAGTTAGTTTTGTTCTGATGACAATGTCTTTTGCTTTACAGAAGCTGTTCAGTTTCATGAGGTCCCATGTACTCATTGTTGCAGTAAGAGCCTGTACTGCTGGTGTTGTCTTCAGAAAGTTATCTCATGTGCCAATCAGTTCAAGGCTCTTCTTCACTTTTTCTTCAAATAGATTTAATGTATCTGGTTTTATGTTGAGGTCTTTGATCCAATTGGACTTTAGGTTTGTGTAAGGTGATAAATATAGATCTATTTTCATTTTACTGTATGTAGACAATCAGTTGGACCAGCACCATTTGCTGAAGATGCTGTCTTTTTTACATTGAATGATTTTGGCTTCTTTGACAAAAATCAAATATTCATTGGTGTTTGGGTTTATTTGAGGGTCTTCTAATCACTTCCATTTATCTACTTCTTCAATTTCTTTCTTTAGAGACTCAAAGTTTTTTTTTTTTGTTTGTTTGTTTTTTGTTTTTGTTTTTGTTTTTTCATACAGATTTTTCACTCACTTGGTTAAAGTCACCTGAAGTACTTTATATTATTGGTTGCTATTTTGAAGGTGGTGTTTCCCTTATTTCTTTCTTGGCCCTTTTGTCTTGGGTATACAGGAGGGCTTCTGTTTTTTGTTCTGTTTTGTTTTGTTTTAATTTATGTTTGATCCAGCCACTTTGCTCAAGGTGTTTATCAGCTGAAGGTGTTCTGTGGCTGATTTTTTTTTCAATGCAGTTTATTCAGGAACATTGAACAATCCTCGGACCCCGGGGAAAGCCAGCCCACAGCTTAAATAGCCTCTGGGTAGCCAACCCAGGCGTGCCACGGGGGCAATGCAGATAGGTCCACATACATGGAAGCAAGCCAGATCCTCGGCCTTAGCCAAATGTGGAGTTGTTCGTGACAGAGAGCACTCACCATCGGGAAGGTGGAAGGCGGAAACCAGCTCCATCTTTAAGGCATAGCATTCCGCAGCTCTCTACAGTTCCCCCTTTTTGTTTTAGACGCATCAGGCAAGAGTAGAGGTCTGATCTCTGATATTAGAAATAAATTGGGACTTTGTACAGATGTTCATTTAGGTGTCATCCATCCAAAGAGCATCAGACCATTCCAATACCTTTTTCTCAGAGGCGGGACCTGGGGCATCAACCCGCATGCAATCAGACATGCTCTTCTCTGGGTCCAAAGCGGCTGACCCTGAGTGCAGTGCTTAGCCTCGCATCCTGAGCGTATCATTTTAGCTTTTTATGGTATCCAACCATGCTTGGGGAGAATGTCCTGCTTCAATGGCTGTAAAGGCCTGAATGATCATGGCTGCATCACACTGTTGTGAGACTCTAATCTTGCATATATACCACAGGCAAACCAAGGAGACCAACACCAGAAGGCCTGCTAACACTCCCATGCCCGCCCATTCCTTCAGATGATTCATGGCTGCAGCAATCCATGTTGATAATCCTGTGGTTAGTCCTGCGTCCACTCCAGTAGAATTTACTGTGACAATGGCCACTCTCAGCTGCTCCATCGTAGTATCGAATTCTCCAGTCCAATTACCTAAAATATAGCTCGACAATTGTTTAGACAGATTTCTCTGGCTGATTTTTTGAGATCACTCATGTATATTATCATGTCATCTGCCAATAGTGAAACTTTGAACTCTTCTTTTCTGATTTGTATCCCCTTGATCTCCTTTAATTGTCTTACTGCTCTAGCTAGGATTTACAGTATTATGTTGAATAGATATGGAGATAGTGGGCAGCCTTGCCTTGTCACTGATTCCAGTGGAATTGATTTAAGTTTGTCTGCATTCAGTTTGATGTTGGTTATAATCTTACTGTATATTGCCTTTACTATATTTATGTATGTGCTTCGTATTTCTGATCTCTCCAATACTTTAAAATGAATGGATGCTGGACTTTGTCAAATGCTTTTTTGGCATCTAAGGAGATTATCATGTGTTTTTTTTTTTTTTTTTCTCCTTCAGTTTGTTAATATGGTGGATTACATTGATGGATTTCCATATATTGAACCATCCTTACATGCCTGGAATGAAGCCAACTAGGTCATTGTGAATTATATTTTTTATATGCTCTTGGATTCTGTTTGCAAGTATATTATTGAATATCTTTGCATCAATGTTCATAAGAGATCGGTCTGAAGTTCTCTCTCTTTTTGTTGGGTCTTTGTGTGTTTTAGGTATCTGTAGCTTCATAGAATGAATCTGGTAAAGTTCCTTCTGTTTCTGTTTTGTGGAATAGTTTGAAGAGAATTAGAATTAGCACTTCTTTGAAAGTCTGGTAGAATTCTAAACTGAAACCATCTGGCCCAGGACTTTTGTTAGAAGAGAAACTGTTGATGACTGCTAGTTTTGGGGGACATATAGGACTATTCAATCTTTCTACCTGACCTTGACTTAACTTTGGTAGATGGAATCTATCTAGAAAATTGTCCATTTCATTTAGATTTCAAATTTTGTGGCATATACTCTTTTTAGTACGACCTGATGATTGTTTGGATTTCCTCAGTGTCAGTAATTATGTCCCACTTTTCATATCTGATTTTGATGATTTGGATAGTTTCTCTCTGCCTTTTAGTTAATTTGGCCAAGGGTTTGTCTATGTTGTTGATTTTCTCAAAGAATAAGCTGTTGGTTTCATTGATTGTTTGAATAGCTTTGTTTCTAATTGATTGATTTCAGCCCTGAGTTTGATTATTTCCTGCTGTCTGTTCCTTTTGGATATATATTCTTCTTTTATTTCTAAGACTTTCAGTTTGGTCATTAAGTTGCTTGAATGAACTGTCTCAAATTTCTTCTTGTAGGCACTTAGTTCTATGGATTTTCGTCCGAGCACTGCTTGCATTGTGTCCCATAAATTGAGATATGTGGTATCATCATTTTCATTGAATTCTAGGAAGTCTTTAATTTCTTTCTTTATTTCTTCCTTAACCCAGCCATCATTGAGTAGCAAATTGTTCAGGTTCCATGTGAATGTGGGCTTTATGTTATTTCTATTGTTGTTGAAGTCCAGCTTTAGACCATGGTAGTCAGATATAATCTAGGGGATTATTTCAGCCTTCTTGTATTTATTGAGGTTTGTTTTGTGACCAACTATATGGTCTATTCCCCATATATGATCTATATGGGGAAGGTTCCATGAGGTGCTGAAAAGAAGGTATTCTCTTTTGAGTTGAGTGAAAAGTTCTGTAGAAATCTATTAGGTACATTTGAATTAGGGCCTCTGTAAGTTCCTTTATTTCCCTATTTGGTTTCTGTCTAGATGATTTGTCCTTTGTTAAGAATTGGGTGTTAAAGTCTCCCACCATTAAGATGTTGGGATTGATGTGTGATTTAAGCTTTAATAATGTTTCCTTTCCGAATGTAGGCACCCTTGTATTTGGGCCATAGATGTTCAGAATTCTGATGTCCTATTGGTGGGTTTTTCCTTTGATGAGGATGTAGTGCCCCTCCTCATCTTTTTTGATTAATTTTGGTTGAAAATCTATCTTATTCGATAATAGGATTGCTACTCCAGGTTTTTTCCTGTTACCATTTGCTTGGAAAACATTTTTACAGCCTTTCACTCTGGGGTAGTGTTTATATTTGTTGTAGAGGTGTGTTTCTTAGATGCAGCAGAATTTTGAATCCTGTTTCCATACTCATTCTGTTAGTCTATGTCTTTTTATTCGAGAGTTGAGTCCATTGATGTTGATAGATAATAGTGACCAGTGAACATTACTTCCTTTTATTGTGTTGTTAGTGGTCTTACTGTGATTCATTGCTTATTTTCTTCTAATTTTTGTAGGGACATTATTTGTATCCTGTTTTCTTGGGTATAGTTGTTTTCATTGAATTGGAGTTTTCCTTCTAGTATCTTCTACAGGGCTGGTGTGCTATGTAGAAATTGCTTAAATTTAGTTTTATCATGGAATATTTTGTTTTCTCCATCTATGTTGATTAAAAGCTTTGCTGGGTATAGTAGTCTGGGACGGAATCTGTGGTCTCTTAAAGCCTGCATGACCTCTGCCCAGGCACTCCTGGCTTTCATAGTTTCTGATGTGAAGGCTGGTGTGATTCTGATGGGTCTACCTTTATAGCCCTCTGTTTGCAACTGAGGAGCTAAGTGGCCTCTAGGCAGTACATTCAGACTCTATTCAGTCAATAGAGTTGGCCACTCTTGGGATTGGCACCCAGGAAGGCTGTTACTGCAGATCTGTGGTTCAGCAAGCAGGTAAGGCTGACTGCCCAGGATTTGGTGCTAGTGTTCCACCTCTGCCTCTGCTGTCTTAGTTCTCAGGCAGAAGATCTGCATTACTGATGCTGTGGCTCTGCTACTCCTAGGTGGAGGGAGGCCCAAGGAAGGAAAGTGCTCTTTTCCATGCACAAGAAGTCCATGTCTGACCTGATTTCTCCACTCCTGTGCTGTCCTCCTCATTCAGAACATCACAAAGTCAATTTCTGGGCTTCAGTTGCCCCTTCACTCACTAGTTTCAGAGTTACTAATTGTCTGGCTCTCAGAAACAAAGTAAGTACAGTGATGGCCCCCAATTAATCACCTTGATAACAGTTTTTCTTATGTATTTATTTATTAAGATTTCTTCATTTTGTATCCCCTCTGCAGACTACTCTCTCTTCTCATTCTAGTCCAACCATCACACCTTCTTCTACCCCTATTCCTATTCTCTAGTTCCCTGATAGGGGAGGTCCTCCTCCCTTTTCTATCTGACCCTCCCTTATCAGGTCTCATCAAGGCCAGCTGCAACATCTTCTTCTGCAGCCTGATTCTCAGGGCATTGTTCTCCTTGTGTCCTCAATTCTCTCTACTTATGACACTCTTCCTGCCTCTCTCAGGAAGGCTTTCAAGAGCTCTGAAAGTAGGGAGAATTCTGTAGGAAATCTCATTTAGAGCTGGGTATTTTCAGGTCTGTGCATAATATCAGACTATGAGTCCCTATATGCTATCCCATTTGATGTGGAAAGAAGCATAACTGTGAATACAAGATCATGGCACTGATCTGTCAGTTGAAGGCAGGGAGCAACATATTTTAATAACAACAGCCTGGGTTTCTTGAATTTAGTTAGCATGGCCTGGCACAACAAATCAATTAACTGCTACTCAATCGCATTAGTGGAAGACTGGTTTGGTCATCATAGATGGCCTATTGGTACTTTATGCCCCACTATTAGGAGGCCACCTAATAAGTGAATACATACCATAACTTTCTTTTTCCATTTTAGTTAATTCAGATGAATCTTCCTGGTTCAATCCATTTGCCTGAAAAAATCATGTTGTCATTTTCTTAACTGAATAATACTCCATTATGGAAATATACCACATTTTCCCCAAAGGAGATTGTCAGTCCTGTTCTTTAGTCCTTGGAAGTTGCTGGGAATTTACTCATGGCATTGAATGATAAATTATCAGGATAACTATATCCTTTTAGCCTAGAATTGCCTCCTTCTTCTTCCACTTCCTGGTGATATGAATTGCACTGTCCTCTTGAAGCTCATCTATTTACATGTGGAGACCCCATTAAGGAAATGTCTCGGGAGGGTTAAGAGGTATGGCTCTGTTAGATAATATAATTCCTACTGGAGTTATATTGTAAGAGGTCGTGCTTTGAGATTGATATGCCAATGAAAGTGACCTGACAGAATTGAGTCTGTCTCTCATTCTCTGTCACTTTACATCTTTTTTTCTGTAGGTCTCTGTCTCTCTATATCTTAATCTGTCTTTCTAGCTCTTTCTTGCTCTGTCTCTTTCTGTCTCCCTCTCTTTGCCTGCAGCTTGTGATTCAGTATGAAAACCTCTCAGTTTTGTTGAAGGACTAGAAGTAGATGACTGCTTGCTGTTGTGACATGCTGGATGATCTTTGTAAAAGTATAAGCAAGGTCCTAATGAAACACATTTTGTTCAAAGAATTGCCTTCATCAGGGAGGGTTCTCACAGTAAGTACATGACTGACTGAAGACATACCTGTGCATTTAACAAATGAAAACTGAATCTGTGATAATGTGAAAGTCATGTGATGTTATTAATGATCATTTGAAGGAAATAATTGACACTTTTCCTGAACTAAGAGTCTTGGACCCAGGAACTGTCATCTCTGGGTTGGGTGATTTCAGCTGACAAGCTGAGCCATGTAGGGCTGCTCAGCCGTTCTTTTAAGAAGGCTGTCAACTTGGACCTTTCAATAACTGGCTCCTGAAACTCTTACTGGCTTTCACCTGTTTCATGACTTCTTCTCCATCTCATCCAAAGAGCACCTGAGAGAATCTTGGGTTTCCATGGAGATGAGTGAACAAACTTTCCTCAGTGTCCAGTATCTCTGAGACTGTGCACACCTGACTTTTTCTTGTGAAACCCAACTGTTTATCCAGATTCCACACCTTTGCAAATCCTGTTTACCTCTTTGAAAATTTCAGATAGAAAATGAAACTTTAATATTATTTTATTTAAGACAGCTTTCTAGATCTCGAGGGAGGGGCAAGATGGCGGCGCCGGGAGGACTCTCATTCTGAGCTGCAGCACAGCAGGATCAGCACAGTGACCAGCAATCAGAACTCTCGGCCATAAAACACAGTCATTGTGTTTCCCAAGTGAGAGGATACCCCACGGTGGGGGATTCAATCAGCATTTAACTCACCCGGAAAACCACGGAAGAGATCCCAGTTCCACCAGACTCTTGGCTGCCGGCCGCCAGCCCCAGCCCCAGCCCAGAGCCACAAGCCAGTGTCTCTGGTCACGGTCCCAGACTGAACCATGTGCACCACACTATCAGAGACTGGAATTTTCAGTCAAGAGATAACCCCAGGGTACAGGAAACGATTGGGACTGGCCTTAGGTCACCCAGACATCCCCTGGAAAAGACTCGGGCGGGTTCCACGGGCACCCCAGGAGCCAGCCCGGAGCCAGAGCCAGGGACCCAGGTTCCAGCACAGAGCCCTGCATGCCTGCGCACCTGATTCGCCACCAGAGGGTCTGATCTCAGAGCACTCAGCTCACCCCCAACCTGAAAAGGTCCCCGGAAAATTGCCCAGCTTAGGGAGGCACTCAGGCTCCCAAAAACCGCAAAGGCAGACACAGGCAGTTTCTGCGCACCAGACAGCTGGCAGAGACTGAGCCGCCATCACACAGCTGTGCTCCAGGCACAGGCAGTTTCTGCCACCAGCCAGCTGGCGGACACTGAGCAGTGTGCACCAGGGCAAAAAAAGATACTGGGAGTCCATGTCTCCAGAGAATCCATGGGGAAGGAAGGAAACTGTACTGACCTAAATCACCCAATCCTTCCCTAGAAATAGTCTAGCAGTCTAGTGGGGCTGAGGCGCCAGCACTCAGCTGAGCTCCAGACACAGGCACAAACAGTTGAGGAGCACCTGATGTCCAACTGGGTCACAGCAGCTGATCATTAAATTTACAACAAGAAACCCAGAAACAGGGCAGCTGCCCTCAGGACTTCCCTGGGTGAGAGGAGAACCCTCTTGACTAACAAAGACCACAGTTAACACTCAGGTCTATATCCCTGAGGTGAGCAACTCCTGAAAAAACACCAGCCATTCAGGGACTATACCCAAAAAGCTGAGAAGACTTCCTTCAGGAAAAACAAGCTTTCTGCAAAGGGGATTCTCTCCACCACAGGATCCTCAGGAACCACCAGAAAATAACCCCAAACATCTAAAATAACACAATGGGTAGAGTCCAGCGTAAAAGCTCAAGCAACAAAAGACAGAGCAATATGGCATCTCCAGAACCCAGTTACCCAGGGACAAGTAGCCCTGGACACCCCACCATAACTGAAATCCAAGAAGATGACCTAACAAGTATGCTCATGAAGATGATAACAGAGGAAACAAATAAGATTCATAAAGACATAGAGGAAGATAAACTCAAACAGAATATTGCCATCCGTAAAGAAATAGAGGAAGCTGCAGCCAAACAGTTTATGGACTTTAGAAAGGAAATGCTTAAAACACTGAATGAAATGATAGAAACAGAGGTGAAGGAACTAAAAGAAAAACAGGAAAGTACAATCAGACAGGTGAAGGAAGTAAACAAAACAACTCAAAACCTGAAGATAGAATTGGAAAAATTAAAGAAAACACAAATGGAAGAAATAATGGAAAGGAAGAATCTAGGGAAGAAAACAGGAACTACAGAGGTAAGCATAACCAACAGACTACAAGAGATGGAAGAAAGAATCTCAGGTGTAGAAGATACAATGGAAGAAATCGATGTATCTGTCAAAGAAAATGTTAAATCAGAAAAATTCCTGACACAGACCATCCAAGAAATGCAAGACAATATGAAAAGACAAAACCTAAGAATAATAGGTATAGAGGAAAAAGAAGACTCCCTTCTCCAAGGCCCAGAAAATATTTTCAACAAAATCATTGAAGAAAATTTCCCCAAGGTAAAGGAGAGGCCAATTAGAATACACCCAACAAATCTGACCAGAAAAGAAAATAATCCTCCCGCCACATAATAATCAAAACAGTGAGTATACAGAACAAAGAAAAAATACTAAAAGCTGCAAGGGAAAAAGGCCAAGTAGCATATAATGGCAAACCCATTAGAATCACACCTGACTTATCAACAGAGACTATGAAAGCCAGAAGGGCCAGGATGGATATCATGCAGACCCTAAGATAACACAGATGTCAGCCAAGGCTACTATACCCCGCAAAACTCTCAGTCCTCATAGATGGAGAAAACAAGATATTCAATGACAAAAACAAATTTCAACAATACCTACAAACAAATCCAGCATTACAGAAGACACTGGAAGGGAAAATACAACCCAAGAAAGCTAGCTACATTCAAGAAAACACAGGAAAAAATAACATCACTTCAGTAAAACAAAAAGCAACCAAGCACACAACAATATGATCACAGCCAACATCAAAATCAAGAGATCTAACAGCCACTGGTCATTAATCTCTCATAACATCAATGGACTCAACTCTCCAATAAAAAGAAACAGATTAACAGAATGGATACGTAAACAAAACCCAGCAATCTATTACATACAGGAAACACACCTAAGTCACAAAGATAGACATTACCTGAGGGTAAAGGGTTGGAAGACGACTTTCCAAGCAAATGGACCCAAGAACCAAGCAGGAGTAGCCATTCTAATATCTGATAAAATAGACTTTCAACGAAAATTAATCAAAAGAGATGGGGAAGGACACTTCATACTCATCAAGGGAAAATTCCACCAGGAAGACATCACAATCCTGAACATCTATACCCCAAATACAAGGGCACCCACATTTGTGAAAGAAACATTGATAAAATTTAAAGCACATATAGATCCCCACACATTAATAGTGGGAGACATCAACACCCCACTCTCAACAAAGTACTGGTCAACAAAACAGAAATTAAACAAAGAAACAATGTCTCTGACAGAGGTCATGAATCAAATGGACCTAACAGACATTTACAGAACTTTACACCCAAACACAAAAGAATTTACCTTCTTCTCAGCACCTCATGGAACCTTCTCCAAAATAGACCATATAGTGGGTCACAAAGGAAGCCTCAACAGATACAAGAAGATTGACATAATCCCATGTGTCTTGTCTGATCACCATGGAATAAAGCTGGACCTCAACAATAACAGAAATAACAAAAAGCCTACACACACATCGAAACTGAACAACTTGTTACTAAATGACAGATGGGTCTGGGAAGAAATAAAGAAAGAAATTAAAGTCTTTCTAGAATTCAATGAAAATGAAGACACAACATACCCGAACTTGTGGGACACAATGAAAGCAGTGCTAAGAGGAAAGTTCATAGCACTAAGTGCCGTCAAGAAGAAATTCGAGACAGCTCATTCAAGCACCCTAATGGCTCACTTAAAAACCCTAGAAAAAGAAGAAGCATACACACCAAGAAGGAGTAGACGGCTGGAAATAATCAAACTCAGGGCTGAAATCAATCAATTGGAAACAAATAAAACAATTCAAAGAATCAATGAAACCAGAGCTAGTTCTTTGAGAAAATCAACAAGATCGACAAACCCTTAGACAGGCTAACTAAAAGGCAGAGAGACACCACCCAAATCAACAAAATCAGAAATGAAGAGGGGGATATAACTACAGACACTGAGGAACTCCAAACAATCATTAGGACTTACTTCAAAAGTCTATATGCCACAAAATTTGAAAATCTAAATGAAATGGACAATTTTCTTGGTCGATTTGACTTACCAAAGCTGAATCAGGACCAGGTAAATCAACTAAATAATCCTATATCCCCCAAAGAAATAGAAGTGGTCATCAAAAGTCTCCCATCCCAAAAAAGCCCAGGACCAGATGGCTTCAGCACAGAATTCTACCAGACCTTCAAAGAAGAGCTAACACCAATTCTCCCCAAACTATTCCACAAAATAGAAACAGAAGGAATATTAACAAATTCATTCTATGAAGCCACAGTCACCTTGGTACCTAAACCTCACAAAGACTCAACAAAGAAAGAGAATTTCCGGCCAATCTCCCTTATGAACATTGATGCAAAAATACTTAATAAAATACTTGCAAACCAAATCCAACAACACATCAAAGATATTATCCACTATGACCAAGTAGGCTTCATCCCAGGTATGCAGGGGTGGTTCAATATACGGAAATCCATCAATGTGATCCACCATATTAACAAACTGAAAGAAAAAAAACCACATGATAATCTCCCTAGATGCTGAAAAATCCTTTGACAAAATCCAACATCCATTCATGTTCAAAGTTTTGGAGAGATCAGGGATACAAGGCACATATCTAAACATAGTAAAGGTGATATACAGCAAGCCTATAGCCAACATCAAACTGAAAGGAGAGAAACTTAAAGCAATCCCACTGAAATCCGGGACAAGACAAGGCTGCCCACTCTCTCCATATCTCTTCAACATAGTGCTGGAAGTCCCTGCTAGAGCAGTAAGACAGTTGAAGGAGATCAAGGGGATACAAATTGGAAAGGAAGAAGTCAAATTATCACTATTTGCAGATGATATGATAGTATACGTGAGTGACCCCCAAAACTCTACCAGCGAACTCCTATAGCTGATAAACACCTTCAGCAAAGTGGCCGGATACAAAATTAACTCAAAAAAAATCAGTAGCCCTCCTGTATACAAAAGACAAAAGGGCTGAGAAAGAAATTAGTGAAACAACACCCTTCACAATAGCCAGAAATGTCATAAGGTTCCTCGGAGTAACCCTAACCAAGGAAGTCAAAGACTTGTATGAAAAAATTTTCAAATCTCTGAAGAAAGAATTAGAAGAAGATATGAGAAGATGGAAAGATCTCCCATGCTCATGGCTTGGCAAGATTAACATAGCAAAAATGGCCATCTTCCCAAAAGCAATCTACAGATTCAATGCAATGTCCATCAAATTACCAACACAATTCTTTACAGACCTGGAAAGAAAAAATTCTCAACTTCATCTTTAATAACAAGAAACCCAGAATTGCTAAAACAATCCTCTACAATAATAGATCTTCCGGAGTTGTCTCCATCCCTGATCTTAAGTTGTACTATAGAGTAACAGTTTTAAAAACTGCATGGTACT
Organism: Meriones unguiculatus; assembly: GCF_030254825.1. Taxonomy (NCBI): domain Eukaryota; kingdom Metazoa; phylum Chordata; class Mammalia; order Rodentia; family Muridae; genus Meriones; species Meriones unguiculatus. The sequence continues at coordinate 22,642,891 of NW_026843710.1, read as the reverse complement.
GGCATAGAAACAGAATGGTGGATCAATGGAACTGAACAGAGGACCCAGAAATAAACCCACATACTTATGGACACCTGATCTTTGAAAAAGACGCCAAAACCATACAATGGAAAAAAGATAGCATCTTCAACAAATGGTGCTGGTCTAACTGGATGTCTACATGTAGAAAAATGAAAATAGATCCATACTTGTCACCCTGCACAAAACTGAAGTCCAAGTGGATCAAAGACCTCAACATAAAACCAGACACATTAAATCGGTTTGAAAAAAAAGTGAAAAATACCCTAGAACTCATTGGTACAGGGGAAAACTTCCTGAACAGAACACCAACAGCACAGGCTCTAAGAGCAACAGTCAATAAATGGGACCTCATGAAACTGAAAAGCTTCTGTAAAGCAAAGGACACCGTCATCAAAACAAAGCGACTGTCTACAGATTGGGAAAGAATCTTCACCAACCCTTTATCTGACAGAGGACTCATATCCAGTATATATAAAGAACTAAAGAAGCTGAAAAGCAGCAAACCAAGTAATCCACTTAAAAAATGGGGAACAGAGCTAAACAGAGAATTCTCTGTAAAGGAATACCGAATGGCAGAGAAGCACTTAAAGAAATGCTCAGCCTCACTAGCCATTAGGGAAATGCAAATCAAAACAACACTGAGATTTCACCTTACACCCATGAGAACGGCCAAGATCAAAAACTCAAGTGACAACACATGCTGGAGAGGTTGTGGAGAAAGGGGAACACTTCTCCACTGCTGGTGGGAATGTAAACTTGTACAACCACTCTGGAAATCAATCTGGTGCTTTCTCAGACAACTAGGAATAGCGCTTCCTCAAGATCCAGCCATACCACTACTGGGCATATATCCAAAAGAGGCTCAAGTACACAAAAAGGACATTTGCTCTACCTTGTTTGTAGCAGCTTTATTTGTAATTGCCAGAAGCTGGAAACAACCCAGATGCCCCTCAACTGAAGAATGGATGCAAAAATTGTGGTACATCTACACAATGGAATATTATTCAGCAATGAAAAATAAGGAAATCATGAAATTCGCAGGTCAATGGTGGGATCTGGAAAGGATCATCCTGAGTCAGTTGTCCCAGAAGCAAAAAGACACACATGGTATATACTCACTCATATAGACATACAACATAGGACAAAACCACTAAAATCTGCGCATGTAAAGAAACTAAGCAAGAGAGAGGACCCTAAATAAAATGTCCAATCCCCATCCAGAAAGGCAAAGAGGATGGACATCAGAAGAAGAAGAAAACAGGAAACAACCTAGGAACCTACCACGGAGTGCCTCTGAAAGCCTCTGCCCTTCAGACTATCAAAGCAGATACTGAGCCTGATGGGCAACTGTTGGGCAGAGTGAATGGAATTTTAGGTAAGAACTGGGAAATAGTAAGAGCTGCAGAGGACAGGGTCTCCACAAGGAGAGCAACAGAACCAGAAAATTTGAACACATAATCTTTCTCTGTGACCTAATTCTCAGGGCATTGTCATCCTTGTGTCTTAATTCTCTCTACTTACGACACTCTTCATGCCTCTACTCCTTCAGGTTTCCCAGAGCTCTGTGGGGATGGATAATTTCATAGTGAAGTGCCATTTAGAAGTGGCTGTTTTAAGGTCTCTCTCTGTGCATAATATTGGACAGTGGGTCTATGTATGCGATCCAATTTGATGCAGAACAAAACATCTCTGTATACTCAAGAACATGACACTGAATCTATCAGTTGAGCTCAGTGAACAACATATTTTAGTAACAGCAGCCTGGGTTGATTGAAAATTTCCATAGGATGCCTGTTATCATGGATGATATCTTTGATGTATCCTTGTATTTGGTTTGCAAGTATTTCGGTGAGTATTTTTGCATCAATATTCATCAGAGAAATTTGCCTGAAATGCTCTTTCTTTGTTGGGTCTTTGTGAAGTTTAGGTACCAAGGTGACTGTGGCTTCATAGCATGAGTTTGGTAATGTTCCATCTGTTCCTATTTTGCGAAATAGTTTGAAGAGAATTGGAGTTAGCTCTTCTTTGAAGATCTGGTAGAATTCTGGGCTGAAACCATCTAGTACTGGGCTCTGTTTGGATGGGAACCTTTCGATGACTGCTTCTATTTTCTTGGGGGATATATGACTATTTAATTGATTTACCTCGTCCTGATTTAGCTTTGGTAAGATGATTTGATCAAGAAAATTGTCCATTTCATTTAGATTTTCAAATTTTGTTGCATATAGACTTTTGAAGTAAGTCCTAATTATTGTTTGGATTTCCTCAGTATCTGTAGTTATGTCCCCATTTTCATTTCTGATTTTATTGATTTAGTTGGTGTCTCTCTGCCTTTTAGTTAGCTTGGCTAAAGATTTGTCTATCTTGTTGATTTTCTCAAAGAAACAGCTCTTGGTTTCATTGATTCTTTGAATTGTTTTATTTGTTTCTAACTGATTGATTTCAGCCCTGAGTTTGATTATTTCCAGAGGTCTATTCCTTTTAGGTGTGTCTGCTTCTTCTTTTTCTAGGGTTTTTAAGTGAGCCATTAAGTTGCTTGAATGAGCTGTCTCAAATTTTTCTTGAAGGCACTTAGTGCTATAAACTTTCCTCTTAGCACTGCTTTCATTGTGTTCCACAAGTTTGGGTTATGTTTTTCTTCATTTTCATTGAGTTCTAGGGAGACTTTAATTTCTTTGTTTATTTCTTCCCTGACCCAGCTGTCATTTAATAGCACATTGTTCAGTTTTCATGTGTATGTAGGCTTTTTGCTATTTCTATTGTTGAGGTCCAGCTTTTTATTCCATGGTGATCAGTCAGGATACAAGGGATTTTTTTTTCAATCTTCTTGTATCTGTTGAGGCTTGTTTTTTGACCAACCCTATGGTCTCTTTTGGAAAAGGTTCCATGAGGTGCTTAGAAGAAGGAAAACTCTTTTGTGTTTGGGTGTAAGGTTCTGTAAATATCTGTTAGGTCCATTTGATTCATGACCTCTGTTAGAGACATTGCTTCTTTGTTTAATTTCTGTTTTGCTGACCTCTCCTTTGTTGAGAGTAGGGTGTTGAAATCTCCCACTATTAATGTGTGGGGATCTATACATGGTTTAAGTTTTATCAATGTTTCTTTTACAAATGTGAGTGCCTTTGTATTTGGGGTATAGATGTTGAGGATTGTGATGTCTTCTTGGTGGAATTTTCCTTGATGAATACAAAGTGTCCTTCCCCCTCTCTTTTAATTTTGGTTGAAAGTCTATTTTATCAGATATTAGAATGGCTACTCCTGCTTGCTTCTTGGGTCCATTTGCTTGGAAAGCCATCTTCCAACCCTTTACTCTCAGGTAATGTCTATCTTTGTGACTTAGGTGTGTTTCCTGTATGTAATAGATTGCTGGGTTTTGTTTACACAATCTATTCTTTTAGGCTGTGTCTTTTTATTGGAGAATTGAGTCCATTGATGTTGAGAGAGATTAATGACCAGTGGCTGTTAGATTTTTTTTTTTTTTTTTTGATATTGGCTCTGGTCATAAGGTTGTGTGTTTGGTTGCTTTTTGTTTTACTGTAGTGAGGTTAGTTATTTCCTGTGTTTTCTTGAAAGTAGCTAGTTTTCTTGGGTTGTGTTTTCCATTCTAGTGTCTTCTGTAATGGTGGATTTGTGTGTAGGTATTGTTGAAATTTGTTTTTGTCAGAAATTTGTTTTTGTCACTGAATATCTTATTTTCTCCATCTATGAGGACTGAGAGTTTTGTGGAGTATAGTAGCCTGGGCTGACATCTGTGTTCTCTTAGGGTCTGCAGGATATCCATCTAGGCCCTTCTGGTTTTCATAGTCTCTGTTGAAAAGTCAGGTGTGATTCTAATGGGTTTGCCATTATATGTTACTTGGCCTTTTTCTCTTGTAGCTTTTAGTATTTTTTCTTTGTTCTGGATCCTTACTGTTTTGATTATTACATGGTGGGAGGATTTTCTTTTTTGGTCTAATTTATTGCGTGTTCTGTAGGCCTCATGTATTCTTATTGGGCTTTCCTTTAAGTTTGGGAAATTTTCTTCAATGATTATGTTGAAAATATTTTCTGGGCCTTTGATTAGGTAATCTCTTTCCTCTATTTCTATTATTCTTAGGTTTTCTCTTTTTATGTTGTCTTGAATTTCTTGGAAAGTCTGTGTCAGGAATTTTTTAGATTTAACATTTTTTTATATATATACATATATTTCTTCCATTGTATCTTCCACACCTGAGATTTTTTCTTCCATTTCTTGTAGTCTATTGGTTATGCTAACCTCTGTAGTTCCTCTTTTCTACCCTAAGATTTTTCTCTCCACAATTTCCTCTGTTTCTGTTTTCTTTAATTTTTCCAATTGTATCTTTAGATCTTCAGCCATTTTGTTGCTATCTTTCCCTTGTCTGACTATATTTTCCCATCAATTCCTTCAGCTGTTTGTTTGAACAATCTTTCTTTTATTTCATTCAGTGTTTTAAGCATTTCCTCTCTAGATTCCACAAACTGTTTGGCTGCAACTTCCTCTATTTCTTCATGGATGGCCATAATCTGCTTGTTTTTATCTAACTTTATTTCTTTATGGATGGCCTTAATCTGTTTGAGTTTCCTTTAGTTCTTTATGTATTTTATTTGTGAAACTCTGTTATCCTCTTCATGAACATAGATATTAGGTCATCTTCTTAAATTTTAATTATCCAGGTCTACTTGTCCCTGGATAACTGGTTTCTGGAGATGCCATATTGCTCTGACTTTTGTTAGTTGCAATTTTATGCTGGCATCTACCCATTGGGCTCTCTTAGGTGTTTGGGGTTAGTTTCTATTGGTTCCTGAAATCGTGTGGTGGATAGAATCCCCTTGGCAGAAAGATGTTTTTCCTGAAGGAAGCCTTCTCAGCTTTTTGGGTATAGTCACTGATGGCCTGTGTTTTTCAGGAGTTGCCACTGCTCACCTCAAGCATAGATACCTGAGTGGTAACTGTGGTCCTTGTTAGTCCAGAGGGATCTCCTCTCATGCAGAGAAGTTCTGAGGACAGCTGCCCTTCTTCTGGGTTTCTTGCTGTAAATTTAGTGATCTGCTGCTGTAAACTGTGTGTCCTGTGGTTTGGTCAGTTTTGTTAGGTGTAACTGACTGCCCCTTGGAGCAATATCTGGGGGTGATCTCGGGGATTCTGGGCTTTCGTAGGTCTGAGGTTGTTGCTCTGTGCCCCAGTATGTAGCAGTAATTGGTCGCAGGTGGGTACTGCTCTCTTGGTAACAGCAGGCTATCTGGTACACAGCAGGTCCCTGGGTTTAGGCAGTCTGCTGGACCTTTTCCGGGGATATATTGGGTGGCCTAACTCTGTCCCTTTTGCTTTGTTTCCTATGGTGTTTTCTCCAGACAGGGACTTCCAGTCTCTGTTGCCCTGGGGAGCTCAGCTCTGTCTGTTCTGGAGATCTGGCATGCAGTAGCTGCCTGTGTCTGTGTTTGAAGTGCAATTCAGTGATGGTGGCTAGTACCTACTGGTCTGTGAGACTATTTCCAGGAAAAGACTAGGTAACCCAAGTCAGTACCATTCCCTTCTTTCCCTGTGGGTTTTTCTCTCAACTGGGACCCTCAGTCTCTGGTGTGTTTTTTGCTCACCGATCAGCCTTGGAAGGTGATCCGGACATGCAGGCATGTGGCTCTGTTCTGGCAATATAGTGCCTGCACACACAACCTAGGATCTCTCCCAGTTGCTGCCAGGTTACCTGAGTGGACGCCACTGATTTCCATGCTGTGGGGGTTTCCTCTCACCTGGGAAACACTATGGCTGTTGTTTTAGGGCCCAGAGTTCGGGCTTATGGTCTCTATATGGAAACATTTGTCCTGCTCCTCAGACACAGTGTTCTCCTGACACCACCATCATTTCTTCCCCAAATTGATGTATTTAAAGAAAAAAAAATGTGTGACTCAGGTGGGAATTTGAACCTGGGAGCAATGGAAAAGGAATGTAATGTATATTATATGATTCCTATGTATTAAATAAAAATAGTATGTTGACAACATTTACAATGATTTTTAACATGGAGAAGAGATTCCACTAAAGGAGGGTAGAGTTTGACTGTGTAACTCATGCTTTCCAGGAAGTCATTATGTAGCAGAGTATCCTAGTCATGAACTAGTGGTTACACAGCTACTTCAGACAACATAAGCTCAGGTGGCACTTCTGAACAAGCATTTGTGCCACTAACACTACATTTAGATGGTTTGTCTGGAGGACAACATCAAGAAACACTTCTGCTCTTCAGTCCTAGACATATAACAGGTAGCCATTTCTCTTTTCCAAAGGCCCAGTTGTAACAAGAAACCCTAGGACCTGGAGGATTTCTCAATGAGCAATGAGTAGGACACAGCTGCCTAACCAGAAAGGTTAATCAAGGCAACCCTTGTAATAGAGGATTGGCAATCCTAGTGTGTAATATTAATAGCTGTCAAATATTTATTGTCCTTCAATTCTCCCTTTACATTTACAGATCTTTCTCTGTTTCAGCCAAGCCAGTCCAGGAATTGTCTGGTTTCCTTCTCTTTTCCCTGCTCTTGAAGTCTCAAAACCCCAGGGAACTCGAAATCCTGCCAGCCTATTATAGCAATAAGCATGGGAAGGTACATTTAGTGAGTCACATGTCCTTGACATATTTCACATTATCACACATTCTATTATTACTTGTTATGAGCACAGATATGTCCTAAGTCACTCAATTACCTAGTGGGAACAGGCTCCATGACAAAGGCAAATCATTGATAACATGGTTTTTATTTGGGACTTTGATATTTTTTACAGAGACCATGAAGGTACATTTCTGCAAGCAGTCATCTTGTTGTAGTACTTCAGGAGAACCTAGAGCTTTTCATACTGTACCACAAGCATCAGGCAGAGAGAGTTAGACAGAGAGATACAGAGAAAGAGAAAGATTTAGAGAGACAGATTCAGGTAAAAAGACTGAGACAAACATATAATATATATATATATATATATATATATATATATATATATATATATATAGTGAGAGACTAAGAGACAGAACTAAGAGACAGAATGAAGTCGTTCTGCCTGGTTACTTTCATTGGCATATCAACCTCCAAGCACATCCTTCTATATTTTAAGTCCAACAGATTGTACATTTTCCAATGAGTTCATACTTCTGAACACTCCCCAGATATTGCCTCACCGATGACTCAATATGTAAATAGATGAGCTTCAAGGGGACATTGAAATTCAAATCACCAGGAAGTGGAAGACTATGGAGGGCATTCTCGACTAAAAGAACATAATTATCCTGACAGTTTGTCCTTTAATACAATTATTAAAATCCCAGCAAATTCCAAGAACTCATGAACAGGACTGACAATCCTTGGGGAAAATGTGGAATATTTTCATAACAGAGTATTATTCAGCTAAAAAAATGACACCATGATATTTTCAGGCAAATGGATGAAACCAAGAAAAATCATGCTCAGTGAAGAAACTGAAATGCTGAAAGACAAATATAGTATGTATTCAAATATTAGGAAGTGTCTTAATGGGGGATTGAGTTCGAATAGGCCATGTATTGTGAACCTACCAGTCTTCCACTAGTGCAATTTGGTGGCAGTTAATTGATTTGTTTGGCCAGGCAAACTACAGAAATTTAAAGCAACCCAGGCTGTTATTAAAATACTTTGTTCTCTGCCCTTAATTGATAGATCAGTGTTCTTACATCCACAAAGATACTTCCTTCTGCATAAAATGGAATTGTATATAGAAACCACAAGGCCGATATTATGGAGAGAGAAACTTTAAGACCCCCAGCTCTAATTGGGATTTCCTTATGAAATTCTCCCTCCCCTCAGATCTCTGGGCTGCCTGCAGGAGAGGAGGCAGGAGAGTGTAATAAGTACAGGGAATTGTGGACATAAGAAGAACAATGCCCTGAGAATCAGGCCACAGAAAAGAACATGCTGCTTGCCTTGTTGAGACCTGATAAGCTAGGGTTAGATAGAAGGGATGGAGGACATCTCCTATCAGGAAAGTCTAAAGAGAGCATAAAGGTAGAAGAAGGAGGGTGGGTGGGACTGGAAGACAAAGAGGGAGGGTGCAGCAGAGGGATACAAGTGAACAAATCATAATAATTAAATACATAGAAAGAAAACTGTGATCAAGGTGATGAAGTATAGAACTCTTCTGGAATTGTGGCTTCCTCTTGGGGGTGCTGTAAGGATGAATTCAGTTTTCTTTAAGGGAATTGGAACTGAGATTCTGATCATGTTTCACTGATTACATGAACAAACACATATTAGAAATGATGTATTTTTAAAGAAAAAAATTCTTGTGATTCATGTGCAAAAATTTGAACCTGGCAGCCATGGAAAAGGAGTATAATGTGTATTATATGAAATTCCCACATAATAAAAATAATATGTTGAAAACTTTTACCATTTCTTTTAACATGGAGAAGAGATTCCACTAAAAGATGGCAGAGTCTGACTACGTAACTTATGCTTTCCAGGATGTCATTATGTAGCAGAGTATTTTCGATGGTTTGTCTGGAGGACAACATCTAAAAACATTTCTGCTCTTTTGTCCCAGGCATACAATACAGACACAATTCTCTCCTAAATAACCAGTTTTAATTGTAAATCCCAAGACCAGGAGGATTGCTCAATGACCACCGAGTAGGACACAGCTGCCCACCCAGCAAGGTCAGCTATGAAAACCCTGCTCATAGAGGGTTGCCAACACAAGTGTGGAACAGCAGCAGCTGTCAGAGTTTATGGCTCCTCAGTTATTTACATACACAGATCTTTCTCTTTTTCAGCCACACCAGTCCTAGAAATTGTCTGGTTTCCTTTATTTACTCTGCTCTTAAAGATGCACTACCCCAAGGTACCCTAGACCCTTCCAGCCTATTAAATCAATAAGAATGTGAATGTACATTTTATGAGTACACCAGAAACTGCTCAGTTCAAAGTCACAACCCAGAAAATTTCAGATCCAAGACCACAGTAGGAGACCACCTTGTCATTTGGTGAATTCCCCTTAATCCCACATCACTTTGAAGTTTCTGTATTTAGGAAGCTGACCAGTTATATGAACATGAAACATTTCCTACCTGACATTGTCACAGAGGTAGACAGGAGTAAATGTGTGGGATCTGGATAAAAGGATGAGAGAAAGGCTTGCTGGGATTCACAAAAGTCACCTGTGCACAGGATAAGAGGTACCAGGCACTGAGGAAATTTTGTTTACTCATTTCCATGGAAATCTCAAGATTCTCTCAGGCACTGATTGGCTGAGCGTTGAGAGGCAAAATGATGTCATGAAACAAGGTAAAGCCTGTTTGTGTTTCAGGAGCCATTTATTAAGAGGACTAAGTGTACTGTATGCTTGAGAGAAAGGCTGAGCAGCCCTCCATGAGGCCCATCTGGACAACTGAAAAAATACACCACAGAGAGTTCAGTTCTTGTGTCCAAGAGTTGTAGATCAGGAAAGCATTCACATATTTCTTTCAAGGAGTCATTAATAAAGTCATGTGATCTTGATATGTGAGTTTCACATTATCACACATTCCATTGTTATTTCTTATAGGCACAGATATGTCCTCAGTCAGTGAATTACATACTGAGAAACCATTCCCCAACCAAGGCAGATCTTTTAATAAAAAAACAATTTATTGGGACCTTGCTTATATTTTACACAGACCATCCAAGATGTCACATTGGCAAGCAGTCATCTTATTGTAGTCCTTCACCAAAACTGAGAGCTTTTCATACTTTTAACCACAAGGGGCAGGCAGAGAGAGGGTGACAGTTAGAGCAAGAGAGAGAAAGAGGTAGAGAAACAGATTGTGATTATTAAGATCAAGAAGAACAGAAACAAAGATACAAATTGAAAGAGAGCAAAAGACAGAGACTCCATTCTGTCTGATCACTTTTATTGGCATATCAACCTCCAAGCACACCCTCATATAATATGACAGAAGAAATTATATTTTTAAATATTGTTTCAATTTTTATTAAATATACTTTATTCAGTTTGTATCCCCCAATTACACCCCTCCAAATCTAAGCTTTCTTCTTGTTTGTTCACCAGGCCCCTTTATAAGTCCACTGATAGGGGTGGCCTTCCTTTCCTCCCTTAGGTTCCTAGTCTATCAGATTTCATCAGGAGTGGCTGCATTTTCTTCCTGTAGGACCTGGTAAGGATGCTCCCCCATTAGGATGTTGTGATCAAAGAAAAGGTCAATCAGTTCATGTCAGAGACATTCCGTGTACCCATTACAGTGGAACCCCTTGGACACTGAACTTCCATGGGCTACATCTGGGCAGGGACTGTAGGTTATCTCCATGCATGGTTCAGGAAAGACCTCTGAGTTTGGATTTCTTGGTTCTGTGATTCTCCTTGTGGGACTCCTGTCATCTCCAGATTTTTCTATTTCCCACTTTTTTCATTAGATTCCATACACCCTGCCTAACAGTTGACCATAAGACTTAGCATCTGCATTGATAGTCTGCAGGGTAGAGCCTTTCAGAGGCCTTCTGTGGCAGGCTCCTAAATTGTTCCCTGTTTTCTTCTTTATCTAATGTCCATCCTTTTTGCATTTGCATTTGCATTAGCCAGATTTCTCCCTCTTGATTAGTTTCTTTAGGTCTAGAGATTTTAGGAGGTTTATCCATTATTATATGTCTATATGAATGAGAATTTGCCATGTGTGTCTTTCTGTTTCTGGGATAGTTCACTTCAGTTCCCACAATTGACATGCAAATTTCATGATTTCCCTGTTTTTTATTGCTGAGTAATATTCCTTTGTGTAGATGTACCAACATTTCTGTGTCCATTAATCATTTGGCTGGCATCTGGATTGTTTCCAGGTTCTAGCTATTATAAATAAGGATGAGCAAATATTATAAACATGGATGAGCAAATGCCCTTATTGTGTACTTGAGTCACAGTTGGATATATGTCTAGGAGTGGTATAACTAGATTTTGAGGAAGCACTATTCCTAGTTGTCTGACAAAGCGCCAGGTTGATTATAAGTTGGTTGTGTAAGTTTACATTCCCACCAGCAGCAGAGGAGGGTTCGATTTCTCGACAACCTTTCTAGCATGTGCTGTCACTTGAGTTTTTGAACTTGGCCATTCTGATGGGTGTAAGTTTAAATCTCAGTGTTGTTTTCATTTCATTTCCCTGATGGCTAATACAGTTCTTTAAGTGTTTCTCTGCCATTTCATATTCCTTTATCAAGAATTCTCTATTTAGCTCAGTTTAAATAGAGCTCTATTTAGCTCTATTCTCTATCACCTCAAACTGATTGGACTTTAGTTTTGTGTAGGGTAATAAGTATGGATCTATTTGCATTTCTCTACATGTAGGTATTGAATTAGACCAGCACCATCTGTTGAAGATACTATCTTTTTCCCTTGTATGGTTTTTGTATCTATATCAAATTCAAGTGTCTATAAAGTTTGGGTTTATTTCTGGGTCTCTATTTGTGTCCATTGCTCCACCATTCTGTTTCTTTGCCATAACATGCAGTTTCTTTTCTTCTTTTTTTTTAATGTTTGCTCTATAATACAGCTTTTGATCAGGGATGGTGATACCGCTAGAAGTTCTTTTAAAGTTTAAATAACTGTGTTGGTAATTTAATGTGAATTTCACTGAATCTATAGATAACATTTGGTAAGATGGCCATTTTTACTATGTTAATCCTGCCAAGCCATGAGCATGGGAGATCTTTCCATCTTCTGACATATTCTTCTAATTCTTTCTTCAGAGTCTTGACATTTTTTTCATACAAGTTTTGACTTGCTTGGTTAGGTCACACCAAGGTACTTTATGTCTTTGCCCAAATACAAGAACACATCAAACATATCATCTACAATGACCAAGTAGGCTTCATCACAATTATGCAGGGGTGGTTCAATAAGCAGAAATCCATCAATGTGATCCACCATATTAAAAAACTGAAAGAAAAAAAAGTGATAATCTTCTTGGATCCTGAAAAATCATTTGAAAAAATCCAACCACAATTCATGTTTAAAGGACTGGAGAGATCAGGGATACAAGACTCATATCAAAATATAGTAAATGCCATATACAGCAAGCCTATAGCTATCATCACTAAATGGAGAGAAACATAAAACAATCCCACTGAAACCAGGGACAAGGCCAGGATGCCCACTCTTTCCATATGTCTTCAACAAAATTCTGGAATTGCTTGCTAGAACAATAATACAAATGAATGAGATCAAGGGGATACAAATCAGAAAGGAAGAAGTCAAAGTATCACTATTTGCAGATTATATGATATTGTACCACAGGACCCAAAAATTCTACCAGGGAACTCTTACCACTGATAAACACCTTTGCAAAAGTGGCTAAATACAAAATTAACTCAAAAACATTAGTAGCCATCCTTTATACAAAAGACAAAAGGGAAAAAGTTAGGGAAATAAAACAAATTATATTTTCTAACAAGGCCATACCTCCTCACCCTAACTAGACATTTCCTCACTGTGGACTCTGTTGGTGTAATGTTCTTTTAAAATGTATACTCCTTACTCTCATTAAAATGCTGATTTCTCTCCCCACTCTCTGGTTTCAATCTGGATATTGCATTGTGGTAATCATTCTAAGCATCCTGTCTCAACTCTTTTATAAACAGACAAAATAAAGCAACTAGACACAATGTTAAACTGAGAGGAGCCATAGGACAGGAAAGAGGGGTGGAGCTAGAGGGCAGGAAATAAGTGGGAAGAGAAAGGGTGAGGGTAGCTAGCAGAGCAGAGCTGGAGGAGAGATCTTGGAACTACATGGAGAGATGCACTGGACCTAATATATCACTAGAAGCAAGTAAAATGGATAAAATCTAAATGTTAGGAAATTATGAGGGCTTGAAGGTTTAGGTAAGAGTAACTATTGCCCTGAACTATGTTCTAGGTTAACTAAATAAACCCAGTGTCTATGTAGTGATTTGGTTATACAGCTTCTTAGAATTAACAGCAGCATTGCTAAAAGATAATTATAGTAAATATCAATACTACCTACAATAAATGGTGCCCAACTAACATAAAAATCCTCACCCTTTAAATCATATTTAAACATAATTTGGAGAATGGGATATGCTTCCAGTGATAAAACCCAAACTTAAAACCTAAAAATAACCAGGTCAATTACTGGCTCTTTAAGAGACACTCTTAAACCTGCCCAGGAGCAAAAGACAGCCTCTTGTGAGCATACCTAAGACTTTCATAACAAAACTGGCTGCTACTGTACTTTAACTCAGGGGCAAACAAGCATGGCTCTTTTATACTGTGGCTGGCTCAGCTCCACAGCCATGGCAGGGGTGGGGGAATGGAACTGGAGGCAAACAAACCTCTAGACAGAGTTTGGCCTAAACGAACTGTAAAATAAAATTAACAACAAGTGTCATGACAGTGGGTGTTTTAAACCCTTTTGGCTTCATTTTGTCTGTCATAGTCATGGATCTGGTTGCAATATGTTTAATTGTCTTGTTTCCTCTCCATGTCTTCTCCAAGAAAATTCAAGGAGAAAATGGGGGAAGAAAAACAAGGATTGGAATACTAAGTTACAGAAAATAAAAAGGGCACTTTTCCTAAAAAATTATATTAATAATGGCTAAAATCCAAAGCTTTCTGGCTGCAAGATACTGTTCAGCTCTTTCTGGTAAGGGTCCATAAATTCACTGAAACATCAATAAAAATAACCAATTGGGCTTTGTGTGTTACAGAGTAAATCGTTAACAACTGACCCCAAACTTAAAATTTTCTTGTCTTTTTGTTTGATTTTCATTTAAAGTCTTTGAGTTTCAATGATACTGATTTGAAGAAAAAAATACATACATACGCATGTGTGTGTGTGTGTGCATATATATATATATATATATATATATATATATGTTGGTAAAGGCAGATGCTGTCCTTCCCAACACAAAGTAAAAATAAACAGGCAGATCTCTGAGTTCTGAATCAACCTTATTTACATTATAAGAGCCAGGATGGCAACTCCTGCTTTTTAGCCATTTGCAGAGATAGTCTAAAATTCAAAATGACAAAATTTTCCTTAAGGTTAGCATATAAATTCTTTTTTCTTAATAATAGATGTTATATCCTTACTGGTCTAGAAGTTGGATTCACATCATTTTTAGGTTTATGTAAAGAGAGATAAAGTCACACTGCTCTGGAAACTATTTTGTCCTTTTAAACATGAGATATTTTCATGGGGAGGAAATGTTGTAAATGTTGTACATGACTGATGTAAAAAAGACATAAGAGGCTTACAGTTTGAAAAGTATATGCCAACCTAGTTTAGTCTTAAAAACTCAAAATTATATTCATGTGTTTAAAAAACAAAACTGTCCATCCGATATCAATACAGGGCAAGCCAAAGTGTAGCTACTATCAATATAAAGCCCAGGTACAAGATGCCTAGGACATGCTTAAATGCTAAGGGTAAGAGAGTTTAAATGCTAATACTAAAAGAGTTTATATAAATGTTAAAGGTAAGAGGGAGTTTAAATAAAGTTTCACTACAAAGGCCTAACAGCCCATCAAGTATAAATAAGGGGCAAGCCAAAAAATAGCCACAAACAATGTAAAACCCAGGTACAAAATACCTAGGGTATGCTTATCAATGTAAAGTCCAGGTACAAGATGCCTAGGGCATACATAAATGCTAAAGAGAAAAGGGAGTTTAAATATGGTTTGGTTATAAAGGTATAACTGCCCATTCTATATTAACAAGGGGATAGGAGAAATAGCTACAACATATATAAAAATCTAGGGCTAAACCTCAAAACATGTACAAGATACCTATCGTATGCTTATATTCTAAATCAAAAAGGTGTTTATATAAAGTTTCCTTAAAACATGCATTTTCTATTGCTCAAGGTAACCAGCTTGTCTCTCTAATGGGAGGCTTCTCTAGGGAAATAGGTAGCAGCTTGGCCTAATACAACAGACACGCAAGAGCCCCAAAAGATATTTTAATCTATCCAACCTTGTTTTGATTGATAATGATTGTATGTTCAATAAAAAATGGTAACTTATTTTGCTAATCTGTTTACATGGGAACAATTCAAAAAATGACTGAGACATAAAAATGTGTCTTCAGCCAAAACTTCAACAGTACTTGGTCAATAAATCCTTTGCTATAATATCCTCAAAATGTATTAGCTAAACACTTAATTGCTATAGATTAAATTGGCTTACAGTTTCATCCTGAACATGTATTACATTTATAATTTTAGAACTCTATAATGCTTGTGAGAAATTATAGGTTTGCATAACAAAAGAACTAGACACCAGAGATGCTGGATTAAACCTAACACAATCATTTCAGCATTGACATTGACACATCTGTTCCAGAATCTTGCATGTTCCAGCATTCTGCTTGTTCCTGCCTCAACTGCTTCAGTTGCAATTTTCTCATATAAGCCTGCTCCCAAAAGAACATTGAAGAAAGGCTACTAATCTTAATTGTTCCAGCATGTAGACTATTCCAAAGAGGACTTTTATTAAGCCTGAAATTTCTCAAGCCTGGACCACAAATGTTATTGCTTGCTTAATTAACCATTTTTCCCAATTTATTTGGGCCCCCTACAAAATTTCTACATTTCCAAAATATCAGCTAGAAGAAATTCATGAGAACATAGTCCAATTTTCCTTAAGGGGGAGTTGGGTATGTTTTTGGTTGTTTGTTATGGCTACAAAATTTTATAGTCATTGTGAGTTGTTTATTATTAATGTTCTTATTCAAAGTGAAACAATGGATATACAGGATTATTTTATAGGAAGAGAAAGCAAGGTAGATTATTGAATCTACTCAATTTAGGGTTTTATTGTTATTTCCAAATAAGGTTAATTTTAACTCTGCTATAACATTCTGCATATTCATGCAAAAATAAGTCTATTATTGATACATTGGTATAAGCTTTAATATACTGATAGAAGTCAAGGGTACTTCCAATACTTTTAAAGAGCTATTAAAAACTGGTTAGGATATTAGGTATGCAAATTAATTTAAAATATTTTTTCATTATTTTAAAGATTCTTTGACAATGAGACAAGTCATCTCCTGGCAAATCCTTGCCTACCACAAAGAAGATAATGAGCATCAAAGAACCTCCATATGGAGATGACTTCAAATGTGGAAAACAATCCATTCCGGGAAAGAAAATACCCTTGCTTCGCAACAGACAAATTCTGCCAAAAATAGGCAAACTTAAAAGCAGGACAATTAAAATGCTGAACTCTGCCAAGATAGGATAAGCAAGTCCTAAATACTTCCTGCTTCATATATGTCTCTCAAATATTCTGAGCCAGAAGGCTGAAGATGATTTTCCAACATTCCAGAGAGTTTTGGGTAACTGTTCAGGCAACAAACTGTTTTGTCATTTTTTTATTTTTTATTTTTTATTTTTTGGAAGCTGCTAGCATCTGCTTCCTATTTACTCAAGTAATTTTATTCCTTGGCAAGTTTCTGATGGGTTGAAGACCAAATAGTCATAGTGCCACAAATTAAGCTTGAGTTGTTTAGAAATTAAGAAATCCTTTCATATAGGTAATCCCCATAAGGATAAAAGTTAATTTAGATATAGAACTTTTAACTTGTCAAGATAGATAAGATAATCAGATACTTTCTCCTAAGTTGTTAAATAAACATGGACTAGACATTGCACATGTAGATTTTACCTAACAGTTTTCATAATTTCATAATGATTATTGTATTGAAAGAAAATCATTCCTTTATTGGACTTAAAGGGGGAAATGTTGGTATACTTAATGCTCTTTAAAAATGTATACTCCTGACCAGTTTTCATTCAAATGATGATTTCTCCCTTCTCCCCGACTCTCTGGTTTGAATCTGGATATTGCATTGTGATACTCATTCTAAGCATCCTGTCTCAACAGAAAAGCATCTTGTCTAAACAGAAAAAAAAATAAAGCAACTACACACAATGTTGCACTGGGAGGAGCCAGAGAACTGCAAAGAGGGGTGGAGCTAGAGGGCAGGAAATGAGGGGGATGATAAAGGGCAAAGGTAGCTAGGAGAGCAGAGCTGGAGGAGAGATCTTGGAACTACATGGAGAGATGCACTGGACCTAATATATCACTAGAAGCAAGTAAAATGGGTAAAATCTAAATATTAGGAAACTATGAGGGCTTAGTTTTTAGGAGAGAGTAACTTTTGCCCTGAACTGTGTTCTAGGTTAACTAAATAAACCCAGTGTCTGTGTAGTGATTTGGTTATACAGCTGCTTATGATTAACAGCAGCATTATTAAAAGATAATTATAGTAAATATTAATACCACCTGCAACAGGACTCCACATGTAAATAGATGGGCTTCAAGGAGACAATTCAATTCAATTCCCCAAGAATTGGAAGAAGAAGGGAATTTTAGGCTAAAAAAATATAGTTATCCTGATAGTTTCTCATTCAATACAATGAGAAATGTCCCAGCAACTTCCAAAGTCTAAAGAACAGGAATGACAATCTCCTTTGGGGAAAACATGGAATATTTCCATAGGGAGTATTATTCGGCTAAGAAAATGACAACAAGATATTTTCAGGCAAATGAATGCAACCATCAAAATTCATGCTGGATGAAGTAACTAAAATACAGAAAGACAAGTATGGTATATATTAACATAGTAGGATGTCTCCTAATAGTGGGGGATTAAGTTAAAATAAGCCATGTATTGTGACCACACCAGTCTTCCACCAGGGGGATTGGATGGCAGTTAATTGAGTTGTTGGGTGAGGACATCCTATGGAAATTGTCAATCAACCTGTTATTATTACAATATGTTGCCCTCTGACCTCAACTGATACATCAGTGTCATGTTCTTGGATCCACAGGGATGCTTCCTTCTATATCAAATTGGATTGTATACAGAGATCCACAGTCTGATATTATGCACACATAGACATTAAAATACCCAGCTCTAAATGGGCTTTCTTTATGAAATTCTCCCTCACCTCAGAGCTCTGGTAAGTCTGTAGGAGAAGAGGCAGGAAGAGTGTCATAAGTAGAGGAAATTGAGGATGGAAGGAGAACAATGCCCTGAGAATCAGGCTGCAGAGGAAAATGATGCAGCCAGCCTTTTTGGGAACTGATAAGGTAGTGTCACATATTAGGGTCAGGAGGCCCTCCACTTTAAGGGAACTACAAAAAGGGAATAGGGGTAGAAGAAGGAGGGTGGGTGGGACTGGAAGGAGAAGAGTGAGGGGGCAGAGGAGGGGATACAAAGTGAACAATTTGTAATAAATAAATAGGAAAGATTATCAGTGAACAAGGTGATGAAGTATAGAGATCTTCATGACTGATGACTTCTTCTTGGGTGTGGTATGTGGCACTTTTTCTTGGGCAGTATGAGGCAAGAACAAACCCAGTTTTCTTTAAGGGAATTGACACTGAGACTCTGATCATGTTCCAATGATTATATGAACAAAAGTTACTTCAATTAATGTATTTTAAAGAAAAAAAAAATAGTGTGACACTTAAGTAGGAATTTGAACCTGAGAGCAATATAAAAGGAGGGTAATATATGTAACATGAAATTGCCA
Organism: Meriones unguiculatus; assembly: GCF_030254825.1. NCBI lineage: Eukaryota > Metazoa > Chordata > Mammalia > Rodentia > Muridae > Meriones > Meriones unguiculatus. The sequence continues at coordinate 22,624,309 of NW_026843710.1, read as the reverse complement.
CATAATCAACAAAGAAATAAAATGTCAAAAACTTTTACAATGACTTTTAACATGGAAAAAAAAATTCTGCTAATGGAGGGTAGGTAGAGTTTGACTTTGTAAGGCATTTTTTTCCAGGAACTCATTATGTAGCAGAGAATCCTTACCATGAACTAGTGGTTCCACAGCTATGTCAGACCACATGAGCTCAGGTGGCACTTCTGAACAGCATTCCTGGATCTAACAGTACATTTAGAGGGTTTGTCTAGAGGACCATAGCAGGTACTACAGCTGTTCTTGTATCCTAGGCATATAACACTGACTCATTTCTCTGTCCTGATGGCCCAGTTTTAACTGTAAACCCAGGGATAAGGAAACTTGCTCACTGATCATTGAGGGATATAGCTGCCCATCTAGCCCGGTCAGCATAGGCAACCATGCTCATAGAGGGTTGCCAACACTAGTGTGGTATAGAACCAGCTGTCATATACTGTTCTTTGTCTATTTCAGCCAAACAACTCCTAGAAATTATCTGGTTTCCTTCTCTTTTCCCTGCCCTTAAATAATCACTACCCCAGGAAACTGTAGATCCTGCCAGCCTATTATATCAATAAGAATGTGAAGGTCCATTTAGTGAGTATGCCAGTAACGGCTCAGTTCAAAGTCACAACCTAGGAAATTTCAGATCAAATCACAGAGTAGGAAACCACCTTGTCATTTAGTGCATTTCACTTAATCCACTTAATCCCACATCACTTTGAAGCTTCCCTACTTAGGAAGTTGTCCAAATAAATAAACATTGAAGTTGCATTTCTTACCTGACATTGTCACAGTAGTCAAGAGGAGTAAAGCTGGGGAATATGGATAATGGGGTGAGATAAAGGTTTGTTGAGTTTCACAAGAAAAAGTCACATGTGCACTGGATCAGGGATACTGGACACTGGGGAAAGTTTGTTTACTCATCTCCATGGAAACCTCAAGATTATATCAGGTGTTGGCTGAGAGGGATAATGATGTCATGAAAGAGGTGAAAGCCAGTAAGAGTTTCAGGATTTAGTTATTAAAAGTGCCAAGTGGACTGCCTACTTGAGAAAAAAGCTGAGCAGGCCTACATGTCTCAAACTGGGCAGCTAAAAGCACATGAACCAGAGATGACAGTTCCTCTGTTCAATACTTTTAGTTCAGGAAAAGTGTCACACATTTACTTTCATGTGGTCATTAATAAAATCATGATACTTTCACATTATTACAGATTCATTAAATGCACAAATATGTCCTCAGTCAGTGAACTATTGTGAAAACACTCCTTGTCCAAGGCAAATCTTTAAACAGAAAGCATTTAATTGGAACCTTGTTTATATTTTGACAGAGACCTTCAGGATGCCATGTCAGCAAGCAGTCATCTTGTTATATTCCTTCAGCAGAACTGAGGGCATTTCATACTGAATCACAAGCAACAGGCACCAAAATGGAGACAGAAAGAGACAGAAAGAGAAAGAGCCAGAGAAACAGATTCAGAAATAGAGAGATAAAGACCTACAGAAACAAATATATAAGGTGATAGAGATTGAGAGACACAGACTCCCTTCTATATTGTCACTTTCATTAGCATATCAACATCAAATCACTCCACTGAATAATATAACTGCAAAAGGAATTATATATTTTTAATATTTTTAATTTAATTTTTATTAATTACACTTTATTCTCTTGGTATCCACCATAAAACCCTCCCCCTTGCCTGATAATCCTACCTTCCCTCCCCATTCTTCACACATGTCCTTCACCAAGTCCACTGAAAGGGGAAAAATTCTTCTCCTTCCTTCTGATGCTAATCTGTCAGATCTCATCAGGAATGGCTACATTGTCTTCCTCTGTGGCCTGGAAAGTCTGCTCCCCCATCAGGATGAGATGATTGAGGAGCAGGCTAATCAGTTCATGTCAGAGGTAGTCCCTGTTCCCATTACTATGGAACCCACTTGGACACTGAACTTCCATGGGCTACACCTGTGCAGAGGTTCTAGTTTATATACATGAAAAGTACTTGTTTGAAGTATGAATCACAGGAAACACCCCTGTGCTCAGATTATGTTGGTTCTGTTGCTCTCCTTGTAGAGCTCCTGGCCTCTCCAGATCTTACTATTTCTTTCTTCTTACATTATAGTCCATGCATTTTTCCCAACAGTTGACCATAAGTCTCAGCATCTGCTTTGATAGTCTGCAGGGCAGAACCTTTCAGAGGCCCTCTGGGGCAGGCTCCTAACTTGTTACCTGTTTTTGCCTTCTTCTGATGTCCATTCTCTTTGTCTTCCATGATGGGGATTGAGCATTTTAGCCAGAGTCCTCCTTCTGTGTTAGTGTCTTTAGATGTATAGATTTTAGTAGGTTTATCTTATATTGTATGTCTGTTAGTGGGATATACTATATGTGTGTTTCTGCTTCTGGAATACCTCACTCAGGAAGATCTTTTCCAGTTTCCACTATTGACATGCAAATTAAATGATTTCCTTGTTTTTTTATTGCTGAGTAATATTCTATTGTGTAGATGTACCACAATTTCTGTATCCATTTTTAAGTTGAGAGGCAACTGGATTGTTTCCAGGTTCTACCTATTACAAATAAAGCTGCTATAAACATGGTTGAGAAAATGTCCTTATTGTGTACATGAGCCTCTTTTGGATATATGCCTATAGGTGGATAGCTGAATCTTGAGGAAGTGCTATTCCCAGTAGTCTGAGAAAGCACCAGATTGATTTCCAGAGTTGTTGTACAAGTTTATATTTCCACCAGCAGTAAAGGAGGGTTCCCCTTTGTCCACAACCTCTCCAGCATGTATTGTCATTTGCTTTTGAACTTGGCCATACTGATGGATGTAAGGGAAATCTCAGGTTTGTTTTGATTTGCATTTCCATGATGGCGAATGACATTGAGCATTTCCTTAAGTGTTTCTATGCCATTTGATATTCCTCTATCGAGAATTCTCTGTTTAGCTCTGTTCCCCATTTTTTTTTAATTGGATTACTTGGTTTGCTGCTTTTCAGCTGCTTTAGTCCTTGATATATACTGGATATTAGCTCTCTTTCAGATAAAGGGTTGGTGAAGATTCTTTCTTAATCTGTAGGCAGTTGTTTTGTTTTCATGATGGTGGGATATACTATATGTGTGTTTTGCTTTACAGAAGCTTTTCAGTTTTATGAGGTCCCATTTACAGATTGTTGCTCTTAGAGCCTGTGCTGTTGGTGTTCTGTTCAGGAAGTTGTCTCTTGTGCCAGTGAGTTCAAGGTTCTTCTCCAGTTTTTCGCTAATGATTTAATGTGTATGGTTTTATGTTGAGGTCTTTGATCCACTTGGACTTCAGTTTTGTGCAAGGTGATAGTATGGATCTATTTACATTTTTCTACATGTAGATATTGAGTTAGAACAGCATCATTTGTTGAAGATGCTATCCTTTTTGTGTTGTATGGTTTTGTCGTCTTTGTAAAAAGTCAGGTTTCCATAGAGTTTGGGTTTATTTCTGAGTCATCTATTTGTTTCCGTTGATTCACTATACTGTTTCTCTGCCAATACCATGCAGTTTTTAAAACTGTTGCTCAATACTACAGCTTGAGATCAGAGGTGGACATATCTCCATATGATCTTTTATTGTAAAGGATGATTTTAGCAATTCTAGGTTTTTTGTTTTTCCATATGAATTTGAGAATTTTCATTTCCAGGACTGTAAAGAATTGTGTGGTAATTTGATGGGGATTGCATTGAATCTGTAGATTGCTTTTGGTAAGATGGCCATTTTTATTATGTTAATCCTGCCAAGCCATCAGCATGAAAGATCTTTCCATCTTCTGATATCATCTTCTAATTGTTTCTTCAGAGTCTTGAATTTTTTTTCATGCAAGTCTTTGTAAACTTTGTATAATTTGTAAACTTGTACGGCTAGTCTGGTAATCAATCTGGCACATTCTGAGACAACTAGGAATAACACTTCCTGAAGATCCAGCCATACCACTCCTAGGCATATATTCAAAAGAGGTTCAAGTACACAATAAGGACATTTGCTCAACCATATTTGTAAAAGCTTTATTTGTAATATCCAGATTCTGAAAACAACCCAGATGCCCCTCAAGTGAATAACGGATACAGAAATGTTGGTACATCTACACAATGGAATATTACTCAGCAAAGAAAAAGAAGGAAATCATGAAATTTGCATGTAAATATTGTGAAATGGAAAGGATCATCCTGAGTGAGCTGTCCTAGAAACAGAAAGCCACACTGAGTATATACTCACTCATATAGACATATAATATAGGATAAACCTGTTAACATCTGTACATCTAAAGAAACTGATCAAGAGGGAGACTCTGGCTAAAATGTTCAATTTCCATCCAGAAAGCCAACAGGATGGACATCAGAAGAAGAAGAAAACAGGAAACAAGTTAGGAACCTGCCACAGAGGGCCTCTGAAAGGTTCTGCCTTGTGGAGTATCAAAGTAGAAGCTAATATTCATGGCCAAGTGATGGGCAGAGTTCATGGAATGTTTTGAAAGAAGTGGGATGTAGTACGATCTGGAAAGGACAAAAACTCCACTAAGAGAGCCACAGAAACAGAAAAATTGAACACAAGATCTTTCCAGAGATTCTTACGCCAACCAAGTACCATGCAAGGAGATAACCTAGAACCCCTGCACAGATGTAGCCCATGGCAGTTCAGTATCCAAGTGGGTTACGTAGTAATGGGAACAGGGACTGTCTCTGATATAAACTGATTGGCCTGCTTTTTGATCACCTCCCCCTGAGGGGGGAGCAAGCCTACCAGTCCACAGAAGATGACAATGTAGCCACTCCTGATGAGTTCTGATAGACTAAGATCAGAAGGAAGGAGAGGGGGCCTCTCCATTCTGTAGACTCGGGGAGGGCCATGCTTGAAGAAGGGGGAGGAAGTGTGATTGGGAGGGAAAAAAGGAGGGATTTATGGGGGGATACAAAGTGAATAAAGTGTTACTAATAAAGGTTAAAAGAAAGTACTAAAGGTGTTGAAAAGCAACAATTCAAGTTATTCATTTAAAAAATGGGGAACAGAGCTAAACAGAGAATTCTAGATAGAGGAATATTGAATGGCAGAGAAACAAAGAAATACTCAACCTCATTAGCCATCAGAGAAATGCAAATCAAAATGACACAGAAATCTTACCTTACACCCATCAAAATGTCCAGGATCAAAAACTCAAGTGACAATACATGCTGGAAAGGTTGTGGAGAAGGGAAACCCTCCTCCACTGCTGATGGGAATGTAAACTTCTATAACCACTCTGGAAATCAATCTTCTGCTTTATCAGATAACTAGGATAAGTGTTTCCTCCAGATCCAGCTATTCCACTTGTAGGCATGTATCCAAAAGTGGCTCAAGTACACAATATATTTGCTCAATCATGTTCTTAGCAGCTTTATTTGTAGGAGACAGGACAGAGATGCCCCTCAACTAAAGAATGGATATGGAAATTGTGATACATCTACAGAGTGGAATCTTACTCTCCAATTAAAAACAAGGAAATCAAGAAATTTACAGGTAAATGATGTGAACTGCAAAGGATCATCCTGAGTGAGTTATGCCTGAATATGAAAGACACACATGTTTTATAATCACAAATATAGAAATAAAATATATGATAAACCTATTAAAATCTGTACACCTAAAGAAACTAATAAAGAGTGAGGACCCTGATTAAAATACTCAATCCCCATCCTGAAAGTCAAAGAGGATGGACATGAGAAAAAGTAGAAAACAGGGAACAAGTTTTAGGCTCCTGCCTAATCACAGAGGGCCTCTGAAAGGCTCTGCCCTGCAGCATATCAAATCAGATGCTGACACTTATGGCCAACTGATGGGCAGTTTGTGGACTCTAATGAAAGTAGTAGGAAATAGTAAGATCTGGACAGGACAGGAACTCCACAAGCAGAGGAATAGAAACAAAAATTTGAACATATTGGTCTTTTAAGAGACTCATACTCCAGCCAATTACCACGCATGGAGATAACCTAGAACCTCTGCACAGGTGTAGCCCATGGCAGTTCAGTGTCCAAGTGGGTTCCATAGTAATGGGAACAGACACTGCCTTGGACATGAACCGATTAGTCTGCTCTTTGATCATCTCTGCCACTCCTGTTGAGATATGATAGAGTAGATTCAGAAGATAGGAGAGGAAGACCTCCCCTATCAGTAGACTTGAGTTGGTGCATGCATGGAGATGGGGTAGGGAAGGTGGTATTGGGAGGGTGGAGGGAGTAGTTTATTGGAGGCTACAAAGTGAATAAAGTATAATTAATAAAAATAAAAATAAAAAAATAGGAAATATGTGACACTTTTCCTTAAATAAAAGTATTGGACGTATAAACTGTGATCTCTGGGTTTTGTGCTTTAAGCTGCTCAGATTGAGACTTGTATGGCTGCTCAGCCTTTCTCTCATGTACTCAGTCCACTGGGATGTTTTAATAACAGCCTCCTGAAACTCTTAATGTCTCTCACCTCTTGAATAACAACATTCTACATCAAAGCTATCACACATGAGAGAATCTTGACGTTTCCATGGAGATGAGTAAACAAACTTTCCTCAGTGTCCAGTATCTCTGATCCTGTGCACATGTGACTTTTTCCTGTGAAACCCAACAAGCCTTTATATCATCCCTTTATCCAGAACCCACACACATTCATTCCTTTTTATCTCTGTGACAATGTTAGGTAGGAATTGATACTTTAATGTTTATTTAATTGGAGTTCTTCCTAATTAGTGAAGCTTCAAAGTGATGTGGGATTAAGGGGAATGAACCAATTGACAAGGTGGTCTCCTACTGTGGTCTTGGATCTGAGATTTCCTAGGTTTTGGCTTTGAACTGAGCAGTTACTTGTATACTCACTAAGTGTACCTTCATATTCTTATTGTAATCATAGGCTGGCTGGGCCTAGGGTTTCCTGGGTTATTGAGACTTTAAGAGCAGGGAAAAGAGAAGGAAACCAGACAATTCTGGGGACTGATCTGGCTGAAACAGAGAAAAGTCTCTGTATATAGGAGTGCTGAGGGGCAATAAACTATTTGAAAGATGGTGCTGTTTCACACTAGGATTGCCAACTCTGTATGATCAAGGTTGCCTTGTCTGACCTGGCTGGTCCAGCAGCTATGTCCTACCCAGTGGTCAGTGAGCAACTCTCCTGTTCCTGGGTTTACAAGTAAAACTGGGACTTCAGGACAGATAAATTGATCCATGCTATATGCCTAGGACCCAAGAGCAACTGTGTTCCTTGCTCTGGTCCTCCAGACAAACCCTCTAGTGTTAGATCCAGGACTGCTTGTTCATAGGTGCCACCTGAGATCATGGGGTCTGATCTAGCTGGGTAACCACTATTTGATGGCAAGTATTCTCTGCTACATAATGAGTTCCTGGAAAACATGCCTTGAAATGTCAAACTTTGCACTCCTTTAGTGAAATCTTTTCTCCATGTTAAAAGTCATTGTAAAATTTGTCAACATATTTTTTTTTCAATGCTGTTTATTCAGGAACATTGAACAATCCTCGGACCCAGGGGAAAGCCAGCCCACAGCTTAAATAGCCTCTGGGTAGCCAACCCAGGCGTGCCACGGGGGCAATGCAGATAGGTCCACATACATGGAAGCAAGCCAGATCCTCGGCCTTAGCCAAATGTGGAGTTGTTCGTGACAGAGAGCACTCACCATCGGGAAGGTGGAAGGCAGAAACCAGCTCCATCTTTAAGGCATAGCATTCCGCAGCTCTCTACAGTTCCCCCTTTTTGTTTTAGACGCATCAGGCAAGAGTAGAGTTCTGATCTCTGATATTAGAAATAAATTGGGACTTTGTACAGATGTTCATTTAGGTGTCATCCACCCAAAGAGCATCAGACCCGTCCGATACCTTTTTCTCAGAGGCGGGACCTGGGGCATCAACCCGCATGCAATCAGACATGCTCTTCTCTGGGTCCAAAGCGGCTGACCCTGAGTGCAGTGCTTAGCCTCGCATCCTGAGCGTATCATTTTAGCTTTTTATGGTATCCAACCATGCTTGGGGAGAATGTCCTGCTTCAATGGCTGTAAAGGCCTGAATGATCATGGCTGCATCACACTGTTGTGACACTCTAATCTTGCATATATACCACAGGCAAACCAAGGAGACCAACACCAGAAGGCCTGCTAACACTCCCATGCCCGCCCATTCCTTCAGATGATTCATGGCTGCAGCAATCCATGTTGATAATCCTGTGGCTAGTCCTGCGTCCACTCTGGCTGTCAATGAAAGTATGCTGGACTTTGTGTCACTAGCATACAACATGAGAATTTTTCCTGTGCTGCAAATCTGTCTAAACAATTGTCGAGCTATATTTTAGGTAATTGGACTGGAGAATTCGATACTACGATGGAGCAGCTGAGAGTGGCCATTGTCACAGTAAATTCAACATATTTTTTTTCACAACAAGTTCTTTTTAATTTTTGTTTTTCTTTATTTTATTTTTCTTATTAGTTACATTTTGTTAACTCTGTGTAACAGCTGTATCCCGCTCCCTCATTCCCTCCCCAATGCCATACTCCCTCCCTGGTCTCCTCCCTGCCCCTTTCCAAGTCCACTGATAGGGGAGGACCTCCTCCCCTTTCATCTGACCCTGTTTTATCAGGTATCTTTAGGGCTGGCTGCTAAGTCCTCCTCTGTGGCCTAACAGGACTGCTTCTCCCCTGGGGGTGTGGGGAGGTCAAAGAGTCTGCCCTTCAGATCCTGTTAGAAATATTCCTTGTTCCCCTTACTTTGGGAAACTACTTGGTTCCTGAGCTACCAATGGGCCACATCTGAGAAATAGTTCTAGGTTATATCCATATATGGTCCTTGTTTGAGTGTCAGTCTCAGAAAAGACCCTGTGCCCGAATATATTTGGTCCTTGTAGAGCTACTTCACATCCGAGAAGTAGTTCTAGGTTATATCCATATATGGTCCTGGGTTGAGTGTCAGTCTCAGAAAAGACCCTGTGCCCAGATATAGTTGGTCCTTGTACAGCTACTATCCTTTCCATATCATACTAACTCCCCTTGTTTCATATGATTCCCTGTACTCTGCCAAGGGTTTGGTTATGAGACTTAGTGTCTGCTTTGAAACACTGCTAGGTAGTCTTATTCTGATGCCTTCAGCAGTAGACTACTGTCATATGTTCAATGCACATCCCATTTGTCCTTCAAAATGAGGATTGATCATCTTCGCCCATGTCTGCTTTCTTGATTATCTTCTTTAGCTGTGTAGATTTCATTATATTTTTCATGTCTTGTAGGTCTATATAAGCAAGTATATACCATGTTTGTCTTTCTCCTTCTAGGATACTTCACTCAGAATGATCTTTTCGAGATCCCACCATTTGCCTGCAAATTTCATGATTCCCTCCTTTTTGATTGCTGAGTAGTATTCCATTGTGTAAAAATACCACAATTTCTGTACCCCTTCCTTTGTTGATGGACATCTGGGTTGTTTCCAGGTTCTGGCTGTTACAAATAAAGCTGCTACAAACATGGTTGAACAAATGTCCTTCTTGTTTATTTGATCAAATTTTGGGTATATACCTAGGAGTGGTATAGCTGGGTCTTGAGGTAGCACTACTCCTAATTGTCTTAGAAAGCATCAGATAGATTTCCAGAGTGGTTGTACAAGTTTACATTCCATCCAGCAGTGGAGGAGGGTTCTCCTTTCTCCACAACCTCTCCAGCATGTGTTGTCACTAGAGTTTTTCATCTTGGCCATTCTGATGGGTGTAAGGTGATATCTCAGGGTCGTTTTTATTTGCATTTCCCTGATGGATAGTGAGGTTGAGCATTTCTTTAAGTATTTCTCTGCCATTCAATATTCCTCTTTCGAGAATTCTCTGTTTAGCTCTGTTTCCCATTTTTTAATTGGATTACTTTGTTTGTTGTTTTTCTGCTTTTTTAGTTCTTTATATATACTGGATATTAGCCGTCTGTCAGATAAAGGTTTGGTGAAGGTTCTTCCCCAATCTCTAGGCAGTTGTTTTGTTTGGATGACAGTGTTTTTTGCTTTACAGAAGCTTTTCAGTTTCATGAGGTCCCATTTATTGATTGTTGCTTTTAGAGCCTGAGCTGTTGGTGTTCTGTTCAGGAAGTTGTCTCCAGTGCCAATGAGTTCTAGGCTGTTCCCCACATTTTTTCCCAACTGATTTAGAGCATCTGGTTTTATGTTGAGGTTCTTGATCCACTTCGACTTTAGTTTTGTTCAGGGTGATAAATATGAATCTGTTTTCATTTTTCTGCATGTAGACATCCAGTTGGTCCAGCACCATTTGTTGAAAATGCTGTCTTTTTTCCATTGAATGGTTTTGGCTTCTTTGTCGAATATCGAGTATTCATAGGTGTGTGGATTTATTTCTGGGTCTTCTATTCAGTTCCATTAATCCTCCTTTCTATTTCTCCTCAAACACCATGCAGTTTTATTACTGTTGCCCTGTAGTACAGCTTGAGATCAGGGATGGTATACCTCCAGATGATCTGTTGTTGTATAGGACCATATTGGAGATTCTGGGTTTTTGTTTCTCCATATGAACCTGAGAATCTTTTTTTATTCAAGGTCTGGAAAGAATTGAGTTGATGTTTTGATGGGAATTGCATTGAATCTGTAGATTGCTTTTAGCAGGATGGCCATTTTTACAATGTTAATCCTACCAATCCATGAGCATGGGAAATCTTTCCATCTTCTGATATCTTCTTCAATTTCTTCAAAGACTTGAAGTTTTTCTCAAACAGGTCTTTCACTTGCTTGGTTAGAGTCACACCAAGGTACTGTATGTTATTAGTGGCTACTGTGAAGGATGACGTTTCCCTAATTTCTTTTTCAGCCTTTTTGTCTTTGGTATACAGGAGGGCTTCTGATTTTTTTGAGTTGATTTTGTATCCTGTCACTTTTCTGAAGGTATTAATCAGCTGAAGGAGTTCTCTGGTTGAATTTTGGGGGTCAGTCATGTATACTATCATATCATCTGCAAATAGTGACACTTTGACCTCTTCGTTTCTGATTTGTATCCCCTTGATCTCCTTTAGTTGTATTATTGCTCTGGCTAGGACTTCAAGTACTATGTTGAAGAGATATGGAGAAAATGGACAGCCTTGTCTTGTCCCTGATTTTAGTGGGATTGATTTAAGTTTCTCTCCATTGAGTTTGATGTTGGCTATAGGCTTGCTGTGTATTTCTTTTACTATGTTTAGGTATGTGCCTTTTATCCCTGATCTCTCCAAACTTTAAACATGAATGGGTGTTGGACATTGTCAAATGCTTTTTCAGCATCTAAGGAGATGATCATGTGGTGTTTCTCCTTCAGTTTGTTTATGTGGTGGATTACATTGATGGATTTCCATATGTTGAACCACCCTTGAATGCCTGGGATGAAGCCTACTTGGTCAAGATGTTTGATATCTTTAATTTGGTCTTGATTTTGGTTTGCAAGTATTTTATTGAGTATTTTTGCATCAATGTTCATAAGAGAGATAGGTCTGAAGTTCTCTTTTTTGTTGGATCTTTGTGTGGTTTAGGTATCAAAGTGACTGTGGCTTCATAGAATGAGTTTGGTAGTGTTTCTTCTGTTTCTATTTTGTGGAATAATTTGTGGAGAGTTGCTATTAGGACTTCTTTGAAGGTCTTGTAGAATTCTGTGCTGAAGCCATCTGGCCCAGGGCTTTTATTGAAGGGGAGACTGCTAATGACTGCTTCAATTTCCTTGGGAGATATGTGGTAATTCAGTCTTTCTACCCGATCTTGACTTAATTTTGGTAGATGGAATCTGTCAAGAAAATTGTCCATTTCATTTAGATTTTCAAATTTTGTGACATAGGCTTTTATAGTATGACCTAATGATTGTTTGGATTTCCTCAGTGTCTGTAGTTATGCCCCCCTTTTCATTTCTGATTTTGCTGATTTGGATAGATTCTCTTTTCTTTTTAGTTAGTTTGACTAAGTGTTTGTCTATCTTGTTGATTTTCTCAAAGAACCAGCTTTTTGTTTCATTGATTCTTTTTTTTTATTCTATTCTTTGAATAGTTTTATTTGTTTCTAAATTGATTGGTTTCAGCCCTGAGTTTGATTATTTCCAGCCATCTGCTCCTGTTGGGTATATCTGCTTCTTTTTTTTCTAGAGTTTTCAGTTGGGCCATTAAGTTGTTTGTATGTGATGTTACGAATTTCTTCTTGCAGGTACTTAGTGCTATAAATTTTCCTCTGAGCACTGTTTTCAATGTGTCCCATAAATTTGGGTATGTTGTGTCTTCCTTTTCATTGAATTCTAGGAAGTCTTTAATTTCTTTCTTTATTTCTTCCTTAACCCAATTGTCATTGACTTGTAAGTTCTTCAGTTTCCATGTGAGTGTTGGCTTTTTGTTGTTTCTGTTGTTGTTGATGTCCAGCTTTAGTTCATGGTGGTTAGATAGTATATAAGAGATTATTTCAATCCTTTTGTATCTGTTGAGGCTTGCTTTGTGACCCATTATATGGTCTATTTTGGAGAAGGTTCCATGTGGTGCTGAAAAGAAGGTGTACTCTTTTGAGTTTGGGTTAAAAGATCTGTAGATGTCTATTAGGTCCATTTGATTTAGGGATTCTGTGAGTGCTTTTATTTCCCTATTTGGTGTCTGTCTAGGTAATCTGTCCCTTGTTGAGAGTAGGGTGTTGAAGTCTCCCACTATTAAGGTATTAGGATTAATGGATGATTTAAGCTTTAATAATGTTTCATTTAAGAATGTAGGAGCTCTTGTATTTGGGGCATAGATATTCAAGATTGTGATGTCCTCTTGGTGGATTTTTCCTTTGATGAGAATATAGTGGCCCTCCTTATCTTTTTTGATTAACTTTGGGTGAAAGTCTATTTTATTAGATATTAGGATGGCTACTCCAGCTTGTTTTCTGGAACCATTTACTTGAAAAACTTTTTTCCAGCCCTTTATGCTGAGATAATGTTTACCTTTGTTTAATAGGTGCATTTCTTGGATGCAACAGAATGTTGGATCCTGTTTACCCAACCATTCTGTTAGCCGGTGTCTTTTTATTGGCGAGTTGAGTCCTTTGATATTGTTGAAACACCCATGTTGTTTCATGATTTCTTTCTCATCACCTTTGCCTTGGGTATACAGGAGGGCTTCTGATTTTTTTTTTTTTTGAGTTAATTTTGTATCCAGCCACTTCACTGAGATTTTGGGGTCACTTAAGTATACTATCATATCATCTGCAAATAGTGAAACTTTGAATTCTTCCTTCCCAATTTGTATTCCCTGATCTCCCTTACTTGTCTTATTGCTGGAGCTGGGACTTTCAACTACTATGTTGAAGAGATATGGAGACAATGGGCAGCCTTGCCTTGTTCCTGATTTCAGTGGTATTGATTTAACTTTCTCTCCATTGAGTTTGATGTTGGCTATAGGCTTGATGTATATTGCCTTTACTATGTTTAGTTATGTTCCTTGTATCCCTGATCTCTCCAAGACTTTAATAATGAATAGGTGTTGGATTTTGTCAAATGCTTTTTCAGCATCTAGGGAGAAGAGCACAAGTGACTTTTTCTTGTGAAACCCAATAAACCTTTATATCATCCCTTTCTCCAGATCCCAAATCTTTACTTTTGTTTGCCTCCTTGAAAATGCCAGGAAAAGGAAATATTAATATTATTTAATTGGACATCTTCCTAAGTAGTGAATCTTTAAAGTGATGTCGGATTGAGGAGAATGTTCCAAATTACAAGGTGATCTCCTACTGTGGTCTTAGAACTGAAATTTCCTAAATTGTGACTATGAACTGAGCAGTTCCTCATGTACTCACTAAATATACCCTCACATTCTTATTGATATAATAAGCTGGCAAGTTCTAGGCTTCTGTGGATTATTGAATCCTTTAGAGAAAGGAAAAGAGAAGGAAACTAGACAGTTCCTGGGACTGGTATGGCTGAAACAGGGAAAATTCTGTTAATGTAAAAGGAGAACTGAGGCTCAAAAAACTATTTGACACCTGGTGCTATTCCACACTAAGATTGCCAACACTCTATGAGCAGGACTGCCTTGCTTGACCTGGCTGGATGTGCAACACTGTCCTTTTCAGAGGTGAGTCAGGAAATCTCCTGGTCCTGGAGGCTTACAGTCAAAACTGAGCCATCAGGAAAGAGAAATGGGTCCGTGTTATATGCCTAGGACATAAGAGCTGTATTTTCTGCTGTGATCCTCCAGAAAAACTCTCTAAACATAGTGTTTGTGTCAGGACTGCTTGTTCAGAGTTGCAGTCCGAGCTCAGTGGGTTGCAGGTGGCAGGGTAATACTAATTCATGGCTAGGATCCTCTGCTACATAATGAGTTCCTGGAAAGCATACTTTACAAAGTCAAACTCTACCCTCCTTTAGCTGAATTTTTTCTCCATATTAAAAGTCATGGTAAAAGTTGTCAACATATTATTTTTCTTATTTGGATATTTTATATACTATACATTACACTACTTTTCCATTACTCTCTGGTTTAAATTCCTACCCATGAGACACACATTTTTTTTTTTTATTTAAAATACATCAATTGGGGGGAGCCAAGATGGCGGAGCCAGTAGAGCACTGCGTCTGAGAAGCGGGACAGTACTCTGGGTGCAGCGACCAGGACACTGAACTCTAGGCCCTAAAACTGCAGCAATCGTGTTACCCAGGTGAGAGGAGGCTCCCACGCCTTCGGAATCAGTTGGGTCCACTTTTGGCTGCGCAGCCAGAACCCGGAAGAAATCCTGGGTAACTTGGGCTTTTGGTCTCCAGGCTGGAGCCGCAAGTCTGCATGTCCTGATCACTTTCCCAGGCTGATCGGTGGGCACAAGGTTGCCTGAGACTGGGAGTCCCAGTCGCAAGAAAACCCACGGGGAAGCAAAGTTGCGAGTCTGATCATGGGTCACCCAGTCTTTCCCTGGAAGGTCTCAAGGACCATGGGTACCCGCCGCCATAGCAACTGATTTCCCGCCTCGCTGAGAGCTGCACACCTAGCTCACCAGTACAAACGAGCTGTGCGCCTCAGCTCAACAGGGACTGGGAATACATGCCCGGAGAGGGCCACACAAGGAAGGAAGAAACCATGCTGCTGGGGTCACCTAGGCTGTGCCTGAGGAAAGTCTAACAGACTGCAGATCGCAAACAGGCAACTACACCCAGCCATCACAGATCCAAGCCCAAGCAGAGAGCACAGAGATATTGGGAAACCAGCCCCTGTAGAATAGCAGGCAGACACATATCTCTTCAACATAGTTCCGGAAGTCCTTGCTAGAGCAATAAGACAGTTGAAGGAGATCAAGGGGATACAAATTGGAAAGGAAGAAGTCAAATTATCACTATTTGCAGATGATATGATAGTATACGTGAGTGACCCCAAAAACTCTAACAGGGAACTCCTCCAGCTGATAAACACCTTCACCAAAGTGGCTAGATACAAAATTAACTCAAAAAAATCAGTAGCACTCCTGTATACAAAAGACAAAAGGGCTGAGAAAGAAATTAGGGAAACAACACCCTTCACAATAGCCACAAATGACATAAGGGACCTCGGAGTAACCCTAACCAAGGAAGTCAAAATTTCAAGTCTCTGAAGAAAGAAATAGAAGATATCAGAAGATGGAAAGAACTCCCATGCTCATGGCTTGGCAGGATTAACATAGAAAAATGGCCATCTTACCAAAAGCAAACTACAGATTCTATGCAATTCCCATCAAATTACCAAAACAATTCTTTACAGACCTGGAAAAATTCTCAACCTCATATGGAATAACAAGAAACCCAGAATTGCTAAAACAATCCTCTACAGTAAAAGATCTTCTGGAGGTATCTCCATCCCTGATCTTAAGTTGTACTATAGAGCAACAGTTTTAAAAACTGCATGGTACTGGCATAGAAACAGAATGGTGGATCAATGGAACCAAACAGAGGACCCAGAAATAAACCCACACACTCATGGACACCTGATCTTTGACAAAGATACCAAAACCATTCAGTGGAAAAAAGATAGCATCTTCAACAAATGGTGCTGGTCTAACTGGATGTCTACATGTAGAAAAATGAAAATAGATGCATATTTATCACCCTGCACAAAACTAAAGTCCAAGTGATAAAAGACCTCAACATAAAACCAGACACATTAAATCGGCTAGGAAAAAAAAAAGTGGGGAATACCCTAGAACTCACTGGTACAGGAGAAAACTTCCTGAACAGAACACCAACAGCACAGGCTCTAAGACCAACAATCAATAAATGGGACCTCATGAAACCTAAAAGCTTCTGCAAAACAAAGGACACCTTGATCAAAACAAAGAGCCTGCCTA
Source organism: Meriones unguiculatus (assembly GCF_030254825.1). NCBI lineage: Eukaryota > Metazoa > Chordata > Mammalia > Rodentia > Muridae > Meriones > Meriones unguiculatus. The sequence continues at coordinate 22,607,971 of NW_026843710.1, read as the reverse complement.
CAGATTGGGAAAGAATCTTCACCAACCCTTTATCTGATAGAGGAGTCATATCCAGTATATATAAAGAACTAAAGAAGCTGAAAAGCAGCAAACCTAGTAATCCACTTAAAGAATGGGGAACAGAGCTAAACAGAGAATTCTCTGGAGAGGAATATCGAATGGCAGAGAAGCACTTAAAGAAATGTTCAAACTCATTAGCCATTAGGGAAATAAAAATCAAAACAACCCTGAGATTTCATCTTACACCATGATAATGGCCAAGATGAAAAACTCAAGTGACAACACATGCTGGAGAGGTTGTAAAGAAAGGGTAACCCTTCTTCACTGCTGGTGGGAATGTAAAATTGTACAACCACTCTGGAAATCAATCTGGCACTTTCTCAGATAAGTAGGAGTAGCACTTCCCCAAGATCCAGCCATACCATTCCTGGGCATATATCCAAAAGAGGCTCAAGTACACAAGAAGGACATATGCTCCAACATGTTTGTAGCAGCTTTATTTGTAATAGCCAGAAGCTGGAAACAGCCCAGATGCCCCTCAACTAAAGAATGGATGCAGAAACTGTGGTACATCTATACAATGGAGTATTACTGGGCCATGAAAAATAAGGAAATCATGAAATTTGCAGGTAAATGTTGGGACCTGGAAAAGATCATCCTGAGTGAGTTGTCCCAAAAGCAAAAAGACACATAAGGTATATACTCACTCATATAGACATACAACATAGGACAAACCCACTAAAATCTGTGCATCTAAAGAAACTAACCAAGAGAGAGGACCCTAACTAAAATGGTCAATCATCATCCTGAAAGGCAAAGAGGATGGACATCAGAAGAAGAAGAAAACAGGAAACAATCTAGGAACCTTCTTCAGAGGGCTTCTGAAAGCCAGAAGAAGAAAACAAGAAACAAACTAGGAACCTACCACAGATGGCCTCTGAAAGCCTCTGCCCTACAGACTATCAAAGCAGATGCTGAGCCTGATGGTCAACTGTTGTGCAGAGTGAATGGAATTTTATATAGGAATTGGGAAATAGTAAGAGCTGGAGTGGACAGGGTCTCCACAAGGAGAGCAACAGAGCAAGGAAATTTGAACACAGGGAACTTCCCAGAGACTCATACTCCAACCAAGGACTATTCATGGAGATAACCTAGAACCTCTGCACAGATGTAGCCCATGGCAGTTCAGGGTCCAAGTGGGTTACATAGTAATGGGAAGAGGGATTGCCTCTGACACAATCTGTTTGGCCTGCTCTTTGATCACTTCCCCCTGTGGGGGGAGCAGCCCTACCAGGCCACAGTAGAGGACAATGCAGCCACTTTCGATGTGAACTGAGAGACTAAGATCAGAAAAGAGAGGAAAACCTCCCCTATCAGTGGACTTGGGGAGGAGCATGAGTGTAGAAAGAGGGGGTAGGGTGGGAGCAGGAGGGGAGGAGGGAGAGGCTTATGGGGGGATACAAAATGAATAAAGTGTAATAATAATAAAATTAAAAAATACATCAATTAGAGTATGTGTTGTTCATATACTCTTTTAAAACTTCTTCAGAGTCTCAGTGGCAAGTTACTTAAAGAAAACTGAGTTCGTCCTTGCCACACTAGGCCACCACTGCAATAAGACCATCAGTCCTGAAGACCTCTATACTTCATCACCTTTATCACATTTTTTATTATGTATTAATCTATTAAGATATGTTTAATTTGAATCCCCTCAGCTGCCTCCTCCCTCTTCTCTTTCCAGTCCCACCCACCCTCCTTCTTCTACACCTATACCCTGATAGGGAAGGTCCTATGAATGCCTCATTCTCAAGGCATTGCTCTTCTTGTGTCCTCAATTTTCTCTACTTATGACATTCTTCCTGCCTCCTCTCCTGCAGGTGGCCCAGAGTTCTGAGATGAGGGAGAATGTCATAAGGAAATCCCATTTAGAGCTGTGTGTTTTAAGGTCTCTCTGTACATAATATTGGACTGTGGATCTCTGTATGCAATCCCATTTGATGCATCTCTGTGCCTACAAAACATGACACTGATCTGTCAGTTTAGGGCAGAGAGTAACAGACTGCATCTCTGGATACAAGAACATTCACTGCCACTCTGTTCCCCTAGTTGAAGACTGATTTGGACAAAATAGACGGTCTATTGAAATTTTATCCCCCACTATAAGGAAAACCCCCAAAATAAGTGAATGCATACCATATTTGTCTTTCTGCATTTTAGTTACTTCACCCAGGATGATTTCTCCTGTTTTCATCCATTTGCTTGAAAATATCATGATATCATTTTCTTAGCTAAATAATATTCCTTTACCACATTTTCCCCAAAAGGTTAGGAAGTATGGCCTTGTTAGATAACATAATTCCTATGGAAGTTATATTGTTGGAGGATGTGCTTTCATTGGCATATTGATATCCCAATGGAAGTGACCAGACAGAATGGGTCTTTTTCTCTCTATCTATATCACTTTATATTTTTGTTTTCTGTAGGTCTTTGTCTCTCTGTTTCTGAATCTGTCTCTCTAGCTTTTTCTCTCTCTGTCCCTCTCAGTATTCCTCTCTCTTTCTGCTCCCTGTGATTCAGTATGAAAACCTCTCAGTTCTGCTGAAGGACTACAACAAGTTTCCTGCTTGCTGCTGTGACATCATGGATAGTCTCTGTAAAAATATAAGCAAGGTTCCAATTAAACCCTTTTTGTTCAAAAAGTTGCCTTGGTCAGGGAGCATTTTCACAGTAGGTAATTCATTGACTAAAGAAATTTCTGTACATTTAATAAATAATATTAGATTCTTTGATGATGTGAAAACCACATGTCAAGGAAACGGAACTTTATTAATGACCACTTGAAAGAAATACTGACAGATTATATGAACTAAGTATTGGACACAGGAACTGTCATCTCTCGGTTGTGTGGTTTCAGCATGCCAGATGGAGCCATGTAGGGCTGCTCAGCTCTTCTCTGTCCATTTGTCCCTTTGAATAACTGGATCCAGAAAATCTTACTGGCTTCCACCTTTTCCTGACATCATTCTCCCTCTCAGCAATCATCACCTAACCATTGTGATACAGGAGCATTGGGACATCATGATAAATTTTCATGTCATGATACCATTGTGTTGTCATAATATCATTGTGATGTCATCATAGCATTGGATATCCTAATATCAATTTGAAGTCATAATAGCTTTTTTATTTCAAACTTCCATTGTGATGTCATAACATAATCAAGTCGAAATACAATGGAGAAGTCATAACAGCATTGTCATGTCATAATAATATTTTTAATCATAATACCAATGGAATGTCATAATATTTCAATATCATAATAGCATTGTGATGTCAAAATACTTTGTGAGAACATAATAGCATTGTGATTTCCTGTAATTGTGATGTCATAATAACATTGAGATATAATAATAGCATTGTGATACCTTAAGAGTTTTAGATATCATAATAGCATTTAGATGTCTTACTATCATTGTAAAGTCATGGTAATATCATAATTCCATTGTGTTATCATAACACAAACATGTTGTAAAAACATTGTGTATTATCAAGCATTGTGATGTCATAATGGAATCATAATATCATAAAAGCATTGTGATGACATAAGAACATTATGAAAGGATAATACTATTGGGATATCATAGTATTATGATGTCATTATATCATTGTCATAACAAAAAATCCTTTGATGTCGTAATAGCATTATGCTTTCATATTATTCTACTGTAGTAATAGCATTGTGATATCATAATATCATGCCATTTTGATGTCATCATAGCATTGTGAAGTCATATCATTGTGAAGTCATAATTGCATTTTGATGTCAAAATTCCATTGCGATGTCATACCACAGTCGTGCTGCAATACCAATATGATGTCATAATAGCAAGGTGAGGTCATAATACAATTATGAATTTATAATACCATTTTGATGTCAAAAGAGCATTGTGATGTCCATAGCATTGATGTCATAATAGCATGTAGGGGTTATATCATGGTGATGTCCTGATTGCATTGATGTCATAAGACCATTGTAAAGTTATAATAACTTTGTAATGTTATAATAGCATTTGAGGTCATAATAGCAATGTGATGTCATAATATCATTGTGTTGTCAAAATAGCATTGTATGTCACAATACCATTGTGAATTCATAACACCATTGTGATAAAACAATACCATTTTAATGTCATAGAATTGTGAGGACATTATAGCATTGGGATTTTACCATTGTCGTGAAATAATTCCATTAGATGTCATAATAACACTGGGATATCATAATGCCATTTTGACAATATAATAGCATTGGAATGTCATAATATTGTAATATCATAATAGCATTGTTATGTCATAATCCCATTGGGATGTCATGAAACCATTTTTATTTCATAATGCCATTTTGATGTAATAAAAGCAATGAGATATCATTACACCATTGTTATGAAATAATACCATAATAATACCATAATTAAAATGTCATAATAAAGTTGTACTGTTATAATACCATTTTGATGTCCTAATAACATTCGACATCATAATGCCTTTATTATGTCATAATACCATTGTGACGTTATAACACCATTGTGATGTCCTATCATTGTGATATCATAATAGCATTGATATGTGAGACCATTTTTCATGGCTTCATAAAACATTAAAGTTTCATTTCCTACCTGACATTGTCAGAGAGGTAAACAGGAGGAAAGGTGTGGGATCTGTATAAAGGGATGAGATAAAGATTTGTTGGGTTTCATAAGAAAAATTCACATGTGCACAGGATCAGAGATACTGAATAGTGAAGAAAGTTTGTTTGCTCATCTGCATGGAAACCTCAAGATTCTCTCAGGCACTGATTGAGTGAGAGGGAGAATGATGTCATGAAAATGTGCTGATTGGCTGATAGGCAGAATGATGTCATGAAACAAGATAAAGCCAGTAAGGGTTTCAGGAGCCAGTTATTAAAAGAGCCTTGTGGACAGCATGCTTGAGTGAAATTCTGAGCAGCCCCACATGCCTTAATATGTACAGCTCTAAATACACACCCCAGAGATGACAGTTCCTGAATCCAAGACAATTAGTTCAGAAAAGCTGTCACATATGAGACCAGCAGATAAAGAGATATAAATTGACAAAGACCAAGAGAGAGAGACTCACTTCTCACTGGTCCCTTTTATTAGCATATCAATCTCCAAGCACTGTGTCCTATAATATAAGTCCAATTTTTTTATTATTTTTATTAATTACAATTTATTCACTTTTTATCTCCCCATAAATTCATCCTTTCTCCTCTCCCCATCCCACTTTCCTTCCCCCTTCTCCATGCATGACCCTTCCCATATTCACTGATAGGGGAGGACTTCCTCTCCTTATTTCTAATCCTATTCAATCGGATCTCATCAGGAGATGAAATTACTGTATTTTCTTCCTCTATGGCCTGGTAAGTCTGCTCACTGGCATATCAACCTCAAAGCACACCAAAAATATAACTCTAATAGGAATTATATTATCTAGCAAGGCCATATAATCTAACCCTTCCTAGACATTTCCTCTCTGGAAACTCCACATATAAAGAGATGAGCTTCAAGGGGACATTGCCATTCAAATCACTGAAAACTATAAGAAGATAGAGGTACATCTAGGATAAACGAACATAGTTATCCTGATAATTTCTCATTTAATACGATGATTTAAGTCCCAGCAATTTCTAAGGACCAAAGAACAGGACAGGCAATCTTCTTTGGGTAAAATGTGGAATATTTCCTTAATGGAGAAATTTTCAGCTAAGAAAATGACATCAAGATATCTTCAGGCAAATGGATGGAACCAGATATTTCATGCTGGGTTAAGTAACTAAAATGCAGACAAACAAATATGGTATGTACTCACTTATTAGGAGGTCTCCTAATGCTGGGAGATAAAGGTCCACTAGGACATCTATTGTGACCAAACCAGTCTTTTACTAGGGGATTGGGTGGCAGTTTTTTGAGTTGTTGGGCCTGGGCATTCCATGGAAACTTTCAAGCAAAGCAAGCTGTTTTTAGTAAAATATGTTGCTCCCTGACCTGAAATGATTGATTAGTTCCACATTCTTCCATCCATGGAAATGCTTCCTTCTGCATCAAATTGGCTTGCATACAGAGACACACATTCTGATACTATGGAGAGAGACTTCAAAAAACTCAGCTATAAATAAGATTTCCCCATTAAATTTCCTCCCTTCAGAGCTGTGGGAAGCCTGCAGGAAAAGAGACATGAAGAGTGTCATAAGTGGAGGGAATTGAGGTAACAAGGAGAAAAATGCCCTGAGAATCAGGCCACAAAAGAAGTTGATGCAGCCAGTCTTGATGAGATAAACTAGGTCAGATAGAAGAGGGAGGAGTACTAACCCTCTCATGGAACTATAGAAAGGGTAAGGGAAGGAGAAGGAGGTTGGGTGGGACAGGGAAGAGAAGATGGAGGTGACAGCAGATGGAATACAAAGTTAACAAATCATAATAAATACATAAAAACTGTGATCAAGATGATGAAGTATAGAGCTCTTCATGACTGATGGCTTCTTCTTGGGGGTGGTGCCAGGGGCAGCAACATTGAACTCAGTTTTCTTTAAGAGACTTAGCACTGAGACTCTCATGTTCCAATGAGTAGATGAACAGCACTTACTTCAATTGATGTATTAAAAAAAATAGTGTGACAAGTTTAGGAATTTAAATCTGGAAGGGTTAGCAAAGGAGTATAATGTTTATTATATGAAATTCCCACATAATCAGTAAAAATATTATGTTGACAACTTATACAGACTGTGAAAATGGAATAAAGATTCTCCTGAACAAACAGTCCTGGCACTAACACTATGTTTAAAAGGTTTGTCTGGAGCACCACTGAAGGAAACACTGCTGCTTTTGTGTCCTTGGTATATAGCATGGACCAATTTCTAAGTCCGGAAGGCCAGGACAAGAGGATTCCTCAATGATCACTGTGTAGGACACAGCTTGCTCGAGAGAAAGCCTGAGGAAACCTATATGTCTCAATCTGAGCAGCTGATAGAACACAACCCTTAGATGAGAGTTCCTGTCCAATTATCTTACTTCAGGAAGAGTGTCATATATTTATTTCAAGAATGAATTAATAAAATCACCTGGCATGATAGCAAAATGGAATTTTGACATCACAATGGTATTATGATATCACAATGCTATGATGACATCACAGTGCTATATGACATCACAATGGGGTTAAGACCTCAATGTGCTGTTATGACATCACATTGATATTATGACATCACTATGAAATCATGACATCACAATGCTATTATGATATTATAATACTATTATGACCTCATATGGTAGGATAGCACAATGAAATTATAACATCACAATATTAATATAACAAAGCAATGCAATTATGACATCACAATGCTATCATGACATCACATTATTGTTATATCACAATCATTTCATGACATCACAATTCTATTACAACGTCATTGTTGTATGACATCACAATGAAATTTCCAATTCACAGTGCATTATGACCTCAAAATACTATTATATCACCACAATGATTTTACGACATCACAATGCTATGGTGAACTCCCAATGGTATTATGACATCACCATTGTATGATGACATACCAATGTTGTCATGATATTCCAAATGGTATTATGACATCCCAATGCCATTATAACATCATAATGCTATTGCATATTCACAATAACATTTCAATGATGTTATCACATCAAAGTGGTTTCACAATGGTATGTTGTAGGTGATGATTAATATTTACTCTTGCTTTATTTTTTTTAATGCTTGCTGTTAATCCTAAATAGCTGTATAACCAATTCACCACACAGAGACTGGGTTTATTTAGTTAATTTAGAACACAATGCTGGTCAATAGTTACTCCCTCCTAAACCTTGAAGCCCTCATAGTTTCCTAACATTTAGGTTTTACCCATTATATTTGCTTTTTGGGAATTCTTAAGTCTGGTTCATTCGCTCCATGCTTTTCTAAGACCTCTCCAGCTCTGCTCTCCAAGAGAGGTCTTTGCTCACTTGCCCTTACCCTCTCTCCTCCCACTCATTTCCTGCACTTTGGCTTCTCCCAGCACTCAACATTGTGGCTAGTTGCTTTATTCTGGCCTGTATACACAAAGTTGAGAAAAGATGCTAAGAATAAGTATCACAATGCATTCTTTTAATTGAAAACTTAGAGGAGGGGGTAGAAATCAGCATTTCAGTGCACAAGGGAAAGGGGTATACATGTCAAAAGAACAATATACCAACAATGGTATGGCAAATCACAATGCTATGATGACATCACAATGCTATGATGACATCACAATATTATGACATCACATATTTATTATGACATCTCCATAGTATTATGTTATCACATTGGTGCCATGACATCTCACTGCTATTATGAATTCACAATGCTATTAGGACATCTGCTATTATGTCATCATATGGTATAATATCACAATGGAATTATAACATCACAATAATAATATAATATAACAATGCAGTTATTACCTCACAATGATATATTGACATCACATGAGTATTATTTTATGACAGTGGTATTATGGCATCACAATGCTCTTTTGACATCACAATGGTATTATAACATTACAGTGGCATTATGACATTAAAATATTAGAATGACATCGTATTGATATGTCACCTCAATGCTATTATGACATCACAATGATTTTATGACTTCATAAATCTCTTATGAAATCACCATGCTATTATGACATCACAATAGTATTATGACATGATTGTGGTATGACTTCACAAATGATTTTTGACATCATAATGATATCATGATATCACAATATTATAAGAACATCACAATGCAAGTATGACAACACAATGGTGTTATGACTTCACAAAGCTATTATGATATCAAAAAGCTATTATGACATCAAATTGTTATGATGTAACAATGCTATTATGATGCCATAATGGGATTATGACTTTAAAAAGGTATTAAGAAATCACAATAGTATGACATCTAAATGCTATTATAACATCACAATGACATGACATCACAATGGTATTATGCCATCAAAATGCTATTATGATATCTCAATGGTGTTATGACTTCACAATGCTATTATGATATTATACTTTTATTATGACATCACATTTTTTTATAATTCACATGATTTTGGCATGACACAATTGTGGCATGACATCACAATGGAATTTTGAAATCCAAATGATATTATGAAGTCACAATGCTATAATGACATCACAATGCTGTTATGATATCACAACGGTATTAAGAAATAAACATAATAGCACCAGCTGTTAAATAGTTTATTGCCCCTCAGGTCTCCTTTAACATTCACTGATCTTTTACTGTTTCAGCCAAACCAGTCCCAGGAGTTGTCTGGTTTCCTTCTCTTTTCCATGCTCTTAAAGACTCAGTACCCCAGGGAACTCTAGACTCTGCCAGCTTATTATATTCATAAGAATGTGAATGTACTTTTAGTGAGTATATGAGGAACTGCTCAGTTTAAAGTCACATCCTAGGGAATTTCAGATCCAATACCACAGTAGAAGACCACCTTCTCATTTGGTACGTTCTTCTTAATCTCATATCACTTTGAAGCTTCCCTACTTAGGAAGCTGCACAATTAAATAAAGTAACATTAAAATTTCAGTTCCTACCTGAAATTGTCACAGAGGTAAATAGAGTTTGCAAAGGTGTGGGATTTGGATAAAGAGATGAGATAAAGGACTGTTGTTTTTCACAAGAAAAAGTCAGGTATGCACAGGATCAGAGATACTGGACAGTGAGGAAAGCTTGTTTACTCATGTCCATGAAAACCTCAAGATTCTTAGGTGCTGATTGGCTCAGAGGGAGGATAATGTCATGAAACAGGTGAAAGCCATTAGGAGTTTCAGGAGGCAGTCATGAAAAGGGCCAAGTGGACAGACTGCTTGAGAGAAAGGGTTAGTAGTCCTACTTACCTCAAATTTGGTCAGCTGAAAGCACACAACCCAGAGATGTCTGTTCTTTTTTAAAAGACTCTTAGTTAAAGAAAATGATCACATATTTCTTTGAAGTGTTCATTAATAAAGTCAGGTGGCCTTGATATCTGACTGTCATATTTTCACAGATTTCATTATTTGTTAAATACACAGATATGTCCTTAGTCAGTGAATTACTTACTGTGAAAATGATCCTTGACAAAGGCAAATATTTAAACAAAAACTGTTTAATTGGGACCTTGCTTATATTTTTATGGAGACAATCTAGGATGTCACATCAGACAGCAGACATCTTGTTATAGTCCTTCAGCACTGAGAGCTTTTCAAAGTAAATCAAAAGCAGCAGGCAAATAGAGGGGCACTGAGAGAGAAATTGCTAGGGAAACATATTCAGAAATAAGAAGACCAAGACCAATAGAAACAAAGATATAAAATGAAAAAGACCAAGAGACAGAGAATTGATTCTGTCAGGTCACTTTCATTGCCATATCAACCTCAAAGCATACCCTACTACAATATAACTTTAATAGTAATAATAATATTAAACAAGGCCATACCTCCTAACCCTTCCCAGGCATTTCCTTACCAGGGACTGCACATGTAAATACATGAGCTTCAAGAGGACAATGCAATTCAAATCACAAGGAATTGGAAGAAGATGGAGGAACTTCTAGACTGAAAGAGCATAGATATCCTGATACTTTGTTATTTAATACAATGATTAAAGTCCCAGCAAATTAGCAAATTCTAAGGACTAAAGAACAATACTGGCAATTTACTTTGGGGAAAATGTGGAATATTTCCAAAAGGGATTATTATTCAGCTAAGAAAATGAAATCATGATATTTTCAGGGAAACAGATGGAACTAGGAAAAATCATCTTGGATGAAGTAACTAAAATACAGAAAGAAAATATGGTATGTATTCACTTATTAGGAGGTCTCCTAATAATGGGAGATAAAGATCCATTAGGCCATCTATTATAACCAAACCTTTCTTCCACTAGAGAGACTGGGTTGCAGTTAATTGATTTGTTGGGCCAGGCCATCCTCCAGAAATTTTCTTTTTTTTTTTAAATTTTTTATAAGCAACCCAGGCTATTGTTAGTAAAATATGTTGCCCTCTGCCCTCACATGATAGATCAGTGTCATGTTCTTGCATCCACAGAGGTGCTTCCTTCTGCATCAAATGGGATTGCATACAGAGTCCCACAGTCTGATATTATGCAAAGAGAGACCTTTAAACACAAAGCTGTAAATGGGATTTCCCTTTGAAATTCTGCAGCCCCTAAGAGTTCTGAGAAGTCTGTAAGAGAGGAAGCCAGAAGAGTGTCATGTGTAGAGGGAATTGAGGACCCAAGGCAAACAATGCCCTGAAAATCAGGCCTTCGAGGAAGATGATGCAGCCAGTCTTGTTGATACCTAATAAACTATGGTCAGATTGAAGGTGGAGGAGGATCTCCCCTATCTGTGAACTATAGAGAAGTATAGGGGTAGAAGAAAGAGGGTGGGTGGGACTAGACAGAGAAGAGGTAGTGGGCAGCAGAGTGGATACAAAGTAAACAAATTGTAATAAATAAATATATAAGAAAAACTGTGAATAAGGTAAAGAAGTTAGAGCTATTTGGCACTGATGGCTTCTTCTTGTTGGTGGTGCCAGGATGCAGAAAGGATGATGTCATTTTTTTAAGTGACTTGGCACTGAGATTCCGATCATGTTCCAAAGAATATATGAACAACACATACTAAAATTGATGTATTTTAAAGCAAAAAAAAAATATTTTAGTGTGACACATGGGTAGGAATTTGAACCTGGGAGCAATGGAAAAGGAGTGTAATGTATGTAATATAATATTCCCACATAATCATTTAATATGTTGACAATTTTTACAATGACTTTTAACATGAAGAAAAGTTTCCACTAAAGAATGGCAGAGTTTGACTTCATGCTGAACAGGTACTCATTATGGAGCAGAGAATCTTAGCCATGAATTAGTGGTTACCCAGCTTTCTCAGACCACATGAGTTCAGGTAGCACCTCTGAACTAGCATTCCTAACACTAACACTACATTTAGATGGTTTGTATGGAGGACCACAGAAGAGAATACAACTGCTCTTGTGTCCTGGACATAAAACACAGCCCCTTTCTCTTCCCTGAGGCCCAGTTTTAACCTCAGGACCAATAGTTTTTCTTAGTGATAACTGAGTTGCCAATATAGCCATGTCAGCCAAGGCAACACTGCTCATAGAGGGTTGACAACACAAGAAGTGTGGAACTTCTCCACCTGTCAATAGTTTATTTCCCCACAGTTCTTTTACACTCACCAATCTTTCTCACTTTCAGCCAAACCAGTCCCATTAATTTCCTGCTTTCCTTCTCTTTTCCCTGCTTTTAAAGACCCAATAGTCCAGGGAACACTAGATACTGCCAGCCTATTATATCAATAAGAATATGAAAGTCCATTTTGTGAGTACGTGAGTAACTTCTCATTTTAAATTCACAACCTAGGAACTTTCAAATCCAAGACCTCAGAAGGATACTACCTTGTCACTCAATACATTCCCTTGATCCCACATCACTTTGAAGCTTTCCTACTAAGGAATATGTCCAATTAAATAAAGTTTAATTGTTTCATTGTCTACCTGACATTGTCACAGAGGTAATCAAGAGTAAAGATGTGGGATCTGGATAAAGTGATGAGATAAAGGCTTGTTGGGTTTCACAAGAAAATGTCACCTGTGCACAGGATCAGAGATATTGGACACTGAGGAAAGTTTGTTTACTAATCTCCATGGAAATCTGAAGATTCTCTTATGTCTGAATCGCTAGGAGGCAGAATGATGTCATGAAACAGGTTAAAGCCAATAAGTGTTTCAGGAGCCAGTTATTAAAAGGGCCACGTGGACAGCATGCTTGAGTGAAAGGCTGAGGAGCACTACATGACTCAATCTGGGCAGCTGAAAGCACAAAATCCAGAGATGACAGTTCCTGTGTCCAAGACTCTTAGTTCAGTTAATCTGTCACATATTTCTTTCAAGTGGTCATTAATAAAAGTCACATGTCCTTGACATGTGAGTTTCACTATATCACAGATTCCATGATTATTTGTTAAATGCATAGGTATATCCTCATTCAGTGAATTACTTAGTGTGAAAATGTTCCTTACAAAGGCAAATCTTTGAACAAGAAGCCTTTAAATGTGACCTTGCTCATATTTTTACTGAGACCATCTACAATGTCAAGCCAGCAAGTAGTCATCTCTTTGTAGTCCTTCAGCAGAATTGAGAGCTATTAGTACTGAGCCACAATTGTCAATGAGAGAGAGGGAGACAGAAAGAGACAGGGACAAAAAGAACTAGAGAGACAGATTTCTGAAACAGAGAGACTTAGATCAAAAGAAACAAAGATATAAGGTGAGATTGACCCAGAAATAGAGATTCCATTCTCTCTGGTCACTTTCATTAGCATATCAACCTCAAAGCACACCCTACTATAATATTAATACAACAAGAATTATAACTTTTTAATATTTTTATTTTAATTTTTATTAATTACACTTTATTCACTTTCTATCTCCCTATAAACCCCTCATTTCTTCTCTCCACATCCCACCTTCCTTCCTCCTTCAACTTACTTCTAATCCTACTCTGTCAGATCTCATCAAGAGTGGCTACATTGTCTTCCTCTGTGGCCTGGTAAGTCTGCACACCCTTCAGAGTATGGTTTTCAAAGAGGAGGCCCATCAGTTCAAGACAGAGTCATTCCCTGTTCCCATTACTATGGAACCCACTTGGGCACTGAACTGCCATGGGATACATCTGTGCAGGGATTCTTGGTTATCTGCATGCATGGTACTTGGGTGGAATATTGCGTCTCAGGAAAGACCACTGTGCTTAGATTTGTTGGTTCAGTTGCTCTCCTTGTGGAGATCCTGTCCTCTCCAGATATTACTATTTCCTACTTCTTTCATTAGATTCCATGCACTCTGCCAAAGAGTTGTCCATAAGTCTCAGCATCTGCCTTGATAGTATACAGGGAAGAGGCTTTCAAAGGCCCTCTGTGGCAGATTCCTAACTTGTTCATGTTTACTCCTTCTTATGATGTCCATCCTCTTTGCCTTTTGGGATGGAGATTGAGCATTTTAGCCAGAGTCCTTCCTCTTTATTAGTTTATTTAGGTGTTCAAAATTTAGTAGGTTTATCCTATATCATATGTCTATATGAGTGAGTATATACCACGTGTGTCTTTCTGCTTCTGGAATAGCTCATTCAGCATGATCTTTTCCAGTTCCCACCATTTACCTGAAAATTTCATGATTTCCTTATTTATTACTGCTGAATAATATTCCATTGTGTAGATGTACCAATATTTCTGTTTCCATTTTTCATTTGGAGTGGGGGGGTATCTAGTTTGTTTCCAGGTTCTGGCTTTTACAAATAATGCTGCTACAAACATGGTTGAGCAAATATCTTCATTGTGTACTTGAGCTTCTTTTGGATATATGGCTAGGAGTGGTATAGGTGGATCTTGAGAAAGCACTATTCCTAGCTGTCTGAGAAAGTACCAGTTTGATTTCCAGAGTGGTTGTACAAGTACATTCCTCCAGTAATGGAGGAGAGTTCCCCTTTGTCCACCATCTCTCCAGCATGTGCTGTCATTTGAATTTTTTATCTTTTTTATTCTGTGGGTGTAAGGTGAAATGTCTGGATCATTTTGATTTGCATTTCCCTGAGGACCAATGACATTGAGTGTTTCTTTGCCACTCAGTATTCCTCTATCGAGAATTCTCAGTTTAACTCTGTTCCCCATTTTTAATTGGATTATTTGAATTTCAACTTCTTTAGTTCTATACATAACTGGATATTAACCATCTGTCACATAGAGGGTTGGTGAAGATGTTTTTTCCCCAATGTGCAGGTATTCGTTTGGTTTGGTGACAGTGTCTTTTCCTTTCCACAAGATTATCAACTTCACTAAGTCCCATGTATTGATTGTTACTCTTAGAGCCTGTGCTGTTGGTGTTCTATTCTAGAGGTTGTCTCCTGTGCCAATGAGTTCAATTCTCTTCCCTACTTTTTCTACTAATTGTTTTAATGCATCTCGTTTTATGTTGAGGTCTTTGATCCAAGTGAACTTTAGTTTTGTGCAGGCTGATACGTATGGAACTATTTGCATTTTTCTACATGTAGACATCCAGTTAGACCAGCACCATTTGTTGAAGATGCTACCATTTTTCCAGTGGCATCTTTGTCAAAACTCAAGTCTTCAAAGTATGTGGGTTTATTTCTCAGTCTTTGATTCAGTTCCATTTATCCACCATTCTGTTGTTTGTGCCAGTACCATGCAGCTTTTATTACTGTTGCTCTATAATACAGATTGAGATTAGAGATAGTGATACCTCCAGAAGATATTTTATCATGGAGGATTGTTTTAGCAATTCTGGGTTTCTACTATTTCCATATGAAGTTGAGAATTTTTCTTTCCACGTCTGTAAAGAATTGTGTTGCTAATTTGATGGGAATTGCAATGAATCTGTAGATTGCTTTTGGTAAGATGGCCATTTTTACAATGTTAATCCTGCCAAGACATGAGCATGGGAGAAATTTCCATCTTCTGATATCTTCTTTGAATAATTTTTTCAGAGACTCTGAAATGTTTTTCATATAAGCATTTGACTTCCTTGCTTAGGGTCACAAAAAGGTACTTTATGCCTTGACCGAATATGAGGACACATCAAAGATATCATCCATTATTTCCAATTAGGCTTCATCCAAGCTATGCAAGCATGGTACATTATATGGAAATCCATCAAAGTGATCCACCATATATTTTTTAAAAAATGTTAATCTCCTTAGATGCAGAAAAAGCATTTTTCAAAATCCAACAACAATTCCTGTTTGAAATATTGGAGAGATCAAGAATACAAGGCTCATATCTAAATATAGTAAAGACAATATAGAGCAAGCCTATACCCAACATCAAAGTAAACTGAGAGAAACTTCAAGCAATCACATTGAAATCAGGGACAAGGCAAGGTTCCCCACTCTCTCCATATAAATTCAACATAGTTCTAGAAGTCCTTGCTAGAGAAATAAGAAAATTGAAGGAGATCAACGTGATACAATTTAAAAAAAGAGAAGTCAAAATATCATTGTATGCAGATGATATGATTCGTGAGTGACCCCAAATATTCTACCAGGAACTCCTACAGCTGATAGACAGCTTCTAGAAAGTGACTGGATACAAATTTAACTCAAAAAAAAAATCAGCAGCCTGCCTGTAAACAAAAGACCAAAGGGCTGAGAAAGAAATTAGGGAATCAAAAGGAATTATATTTTTTAAAAAGGTCATACCTCCTAACCCTAAACATACATTTCCTCAGTGGGGACTCTACATGTGAAATGATGGGGTTTGAGAGTACATTGTAATTAAAATCACCAGGAAGTAGAAGAAGATGGAGGGAATTCTAGGTTAAAAGAAAATTGTTATTCTGAAAGTTTGTAATTCAATGCAATGATTAAGTCCCAGCAACTTTCAAAGACTAAAGAACAGGGGTGACAATCTCCTTTGGGGAAAATGTGGAATATTTCCATAACAAATATTTCCATAATGTATTATTCAGCTAAGAAAATGACATCATGATAATTTCAGGCAAATGGATGAAACCAGGAAAAAATTATCCTGGGTGAAATAACTAAAATGCAGACAGACAAATATGGTATGTATTCACTTATTAGGAGGTCTCCTCTGATAGGTGATAAACTTCCAATAGGCCATCTACTGTGTCCAAACCAATCTTCCACCTAGGGGGATTGGGTGGCAGTAAATTGATTTCAGGGGCAAGGGCATCCTATGGAAATTGTCAAGCAACCCAGGCTGTTGTTATTAAAATATGTTGCATTCTGCCCTCAAGAGATATATCAGTGGAATGTTATTGCATTCACAGAGATGCTTCCTTCTGTATTAAATGTGATTGCATACAGAGACCTATAGTCCGATATTGTGAAGAAAGAGAGACATTAAAACACCCAGCTTTCAATAGGATTTCCCTACAAAATTCTCCCTTCCCTCAGATCTCTGGGAATACTGCAGGAGAGAAGGCATGAAGAATGTCATAAGTAGAGGGAATTGAGGACACAAGGAGAACAAAACTCTGAGATTCTGACCTCAGAGGAAGATGATGCAACAGGCCATGAACACCCGATAAGCTAGGGCCAATAGAAGGGGGAAGAGGACCTCCCTTATCACAGAACTAGAGAAAGGGCCTATAATGGTAGGAGAAGGTCAGTGGGTGGAACTTGGAAGAGAAGGTTGAAGAGGCAATAGAGGGAATAAAATGTAAATAAATTGTAATATATAAAAACATAGGAATACTGTGATCAAGGTGATGAGTATTAAGCTCTTCAGGACTGATGGCTTCTTCTTGGGGGTGGTGTCAGGGTGCTGCAAGAATGAACTCAGTTTTCTTTAAGGGACTTGGCACTGAGACTCTGATCTTGTTCCAATGATTAGATGAACAACACATACTTCAATTGATGTATTTTAAAGAAAAAAAATTTAGTGTGACACATGGGTAGAAATTTGAACCTGGGAGCAATGAAAAAGGACTATAATGTATATTATATTAAATTTCCACATACATAAGCAAAAAATAATATGTTGACAACTTTTACAATGACTTTTAACATGGAGAAATTTTTCTGCTAAAGAAGGGCAGATTTTGACATTGTAAGGCAAGCTTTCCAGGAACATATTATGTAGCAAAGAATCTTAGCCATGAACTAGTTAGTGGTTACTCAACTACCTGGTTATACCCAGTTTGCGAGCCCCCAAAAGATCTCCAGGAATCGACTCCATTGCAAAACACATGAGGGTCTTTTTATTGTTAATTACAAGCTGCAGCTTGGGCTTACACAGCCCCCCCAACCCCCCCACCCCGCCGAAGCGGTGGGAGCTGAGCTCACCGCGCCCAGGTTAGTGGGGTGATTTAAAGATTCTGGTCCATCCCAGCATGCCCAAGGCAGGGGCAATTCCTGCCTGGCAAACATCTATTGGTCAAGGTGCTACATTTTGAATCGATTGGCTATAGGAAGGTTCCCAGACCATTAATGCCCAGCGGGTCCAGTTTCCTAGCAACTGTATCTCTAGTGGGTGGGGAAAGAACGCAGTGAGGCAGTCCTTCCCTTTAAGGCATTATTAGACTTCTCCACCTACATAGTTTAGGCCTTAATAATAGCTGCTAATTTTTAAGCTTTTTGGTCTCTCAACCTCTGACCCCATGACTCAGTTGACACCTCGAACATGCAGTCCTGGCACTAATACTACATTTAGAAGGTCTGTCTGGAGGACATATGCAGGAACACACAGCTGCTCTTTTGTCGTAGGCATATAACAGAGACCCATTTCTCTGTTCTGAATTACCAGTTTTAAATGTAAACCCCTAGACCAGGAGGGTTCCTCACTAACCCAAGTGTAGGACGCAGCTGCCGATCCAGCCAGGTCAGCCAAGGCAACCCTGCTAATACAGGGTTGGCAACACTAGAGTGGAACAACAAGAGCTATCAAATATTTCCTTGCTCCTCAGTGATCCTTTCACATACAGAAGACTTTCTCTGTTTCAACCAAACCAGTCCCAGGAATTGTCTGGTTTTCTTCTCTTTTTCCTCCTCTTAAAACTCAATATCCCAAGGAACCCTAGACCCTGCCAGCCTATTATATCAATAAGACTGTGGAGGTACATTTGGTGAGGACTCCAGTAAATGCTCAGTTCAAATCACAACCTAGAAAATTTCATTTCCAGGTCCACATTATGAAAAAACCTTGTCATTTGGTACATAACCCTTAATCTCACATCACTTTCAAGCTTCCCTACTTAGGAAGATGTCCAGTTAAATAAACATGAAAGTTTCTTTTTCTGCTTGACCTTGTCACAGAGTTAAACAGGAGTAAAGGTGTGGATCTGGATAAAGGGACGAGATAAAGGCTTTTTGGGTTTCACAAGAAAGAATCACATGTGCATTGGATCAGAGATACTAGACACAGAGGAAATTTTGTTTACTCATCTCCATGGAAATCTCAAGATTCTCTCAAGTGTTGATTGGCGGAGAGTTACAATGATGTCAAGAAACAGGTGAAAGCAGGTAAGAGTTTCAGGAGTGAGTTATTAAAAGGGTCATGTGTATAGCCTGCTTGAGAGAATGGCTGAACAGGCCTACATGCCTCATACTGGGCAGCTGAAAGCACACAACACAGAGATTAAAGTTCCTGTGTCCAAGACTCTCATTTCAGGAAAAGTGTCACATATTTCTTTCAAGTTGT
This sequence comes from Meriones unguiculatus, assembly GCF_030254825.1. Classification (NCBI taxonomy): domain Eukaryota; kingdom Metazoa; phylum Chordata; class Mammalia; order Rodentia; family Muridae; genus Meriones; species Meriones unguiculatus. The sequence continues at coordinate 22,588,651 of NW_026843710.1, read as the reverse complement.
CATTACTGAAGTCACCTGTCCTTGACATGTGACTTTCACATTATCACAGATTCCATACTATTTGTTAAATGCACAGATGTATCCTCATTCAGTGAATTACTTACTGTGAAAATGCTCTCTAACCAAGGCAAATCTTTGAAAAAAAATGCATAAGAGACCTTGCTTATGTTTTATAGAAACCATCGAGGATTTTCTGGCTGCAATAATCATATTTTTGCAAACTTCAGCAGAACTGAGAGCTTTTCATACCATAAGTAGGAGGCAGACAGATGTAGACAGAGTTAGAAAGAGCTAGAGAGACAGATTCAGAAATAGAGAGACCAAGACTGACAGAAACATAGATAGAAACTGACAGAGACTTAGAGACAGAGACTCCATTCCCTCTGGTAACTTTCATTAGATGCCATGCACTCTGCCCATCAGTTGGCCATAAGTCCTAGCATCTGCTTTGAATATCTACAGGGCAGAGCCTTTCAGAGGCACTCTGTGGCAGGCTGCTAAATTTTTCCTCTTTTGTCCTTCTGAGGTCCATCCTCTTTGCCTTTCATGATGGGGATTGAGCATTTTAGCCAATTTTTAAGCTACCCAGGCTGTTGTTATTAAAATATGTTGTTCTCTGCCCTCAACTGATAGATCAGTGCGATGTTCTTGCATCCACATTGATGCATCCTTTGGCATCAAGTGGGATTGCATTCAGAGAACCACACTCTGATATTAAGCAGAAAGAGACCTTAAAACACACAGCTCTAAGTGTGATTTCCCTATGAAATTCCCCCTTCCCTTAGAGCTCTGGACAACTGCAGGAAAGGAGGCAGGAAGAGTGTCATAAGTAGAGGTAATTGAGGTCAAAAGGAAAACAACGCCCTGAGAATCAGACTTTGGAGAAAGATGATTCAGTAAGCCTTGATGAGATCTGATAATCTAGCTTCAGATATGAGGACAGGAGGACCTCCTCTATCAGAGAATTAGATAAAGGTGAAAGGAGCAGAAAAAGGAGGATGAGTGGGACTGGAAGGGGAAGAGGGAGGGGGCAGCAGAGGGGATACAAATTGAATGATATGTAATAAGTGAATATAAAAGAAAAATTGTGATTAAGGTCTTGAAGTATAGAACTCTTCAGGACAGATGGTTTTATTTTGGGGGTGGTGCCAAGGTGTGGCAAAGATGAATTTAGTTTTCTTTAAGGGACTTGGCACTGAGACTCTGATCATGTTCCAAAGAGTATATTAACAACACATACTTAAATTGATGTATTTTAAAGAAAAAAATATTTAGAGCGGCACATGGGTAGGAATTTTAACCTGGGAGCAATCGAAAAGGAGTGTAATGTATATTATATGAAATTCCCACATAATCAATAAAAATAATATGTTGACGACTTATAACATACAGAAAAGATTCTGCTAAAGGAGGGCAGAATTTTTCTTTGTAAGGCAACTACCTCAGACTCTATGAGCTCAGGTGGCAATGATAGGCCCAGCATGGTTCCGAACTACCAAAGTGGCTTGCTGAGAAGGAAACTCAGAGGCCTCAATTGATGCAATTAACAAGAGGTTTTTATTTACACCAGCATGCTGGGGCTAACTCTGCATTTAGGCTAGAGTCCGCACTGACTCTCAGTAGCCTCCAGTTTTTAAAGGGGCAGATGAGGGGTTACAGGTCTGACATCATGGGAGTGGATATAGGGTCTATTGTGGGCACCAGGTCCGGTCATCTAGACATCTGGGTTTCTGATATGTGCAAATTCAGCTCATCCTGTGATCTCTCTGAGAAACAGAGGTATGTTCCTTTAGTCAAAAGATAAGAAGTTATTTGGGAGGGGAATTAGGACCATCTGGATCGACTGCTATTTCCTTCCAGATGGAGGTCTTCTCCTTATCTCCATCCATGCAGATGGCTAGGGTCAGGAGGGGATATTACATTCTCCTTTTCTCTGTAAGATAACTGAGAGTATTAAAAACAAATACAAGTTATAAGGCTAGTCTGATTCATTCAGTACCTCTGAGCAAGCAGTTGTGGCACTAACACTAATACTAGAGGTGTTGTCTGGAGGACCAAGGCAGGAAATACCACTGCTCTTGTGTCTGTCCTAAGTGTATAACAGGGACCTATTTCACTGTCCTGAAGGCCCAATTTCAAATGTAAACACCAGAACCAGGAGGGTTCCTTACTGACCACTGAGTAAGACCAGCCAGACAGGTCAGCCAAGACAACCCTGCTTATAGAGGTTTGACAACACTACTGTGAAACAGAACCGACTATCAAATAGTTTATTTCCCATCATTTCTCCTGTTACACTCACAGATTTTCTGTTTCATCCAAATTAGTCCCTGGAATTGTCTAGATTCTGAAGGAGTCGGTAATTGGAATTCCATCTCCTGGCCATTTCAGATGCAGGTCTTATCTCAGCTACATGTCTCAGCAACTGTTCTTGATGGTCTCTGCATGCTGTGTGTTCTGAGCCTGTGAAGTAGATAGCAAGCTTCCTGCAACCTTGGGAACTAGTCAGCAAAACTTTATGTAACCTTGAGTGAATTCCTGGATAAATGGGATGAGATAAAGGCTTTTTGGGTTTCAGAAGAAAACATCATGAGTGCACAGGATCACAGATAATGGACACTAAGGAAAGATTGTTTATTCATTTCCATAGAAACCTTAAGATTCCCTCAGGTGCTAATTGGCTGAGAGGCAGAATGATATCATGAAGCAGGTGAAAGCCTGTGTTTTAATAACTGAAAGCCAGTTATTAAAAGGGCCAAGTGGACACCCTGTTTGAGAGAAAGTCAGTGCTCAAATTTTTTGGTTTTGTTGCTCTCCTTGTGGAGATCCTGTCCTCTTCACATCTTTCTATTTCCCACTTCTTTCATTAGATTTCATGCAATCTGCTGAACAATTGGCCATGAGTCTCAACATCTGCTTTGATAGTCTGCAGGGCAGAGCTTTTCAGAGGCCATCTGTGGCAGGTTTCTAACTTGTGCCCTGTTTTCTACTTTTTCTGATGTCCATCTTCTTTGACTTTCAGGATGCGGATTGGGCATTTCATCCAGAGTCCTCACTCTTGGTTAGTATTTTAGATATACAGATTTTACTAGGTTTATCTTATATTATATATCGATATGAGTGAGTATGTGCCTTGTGTCTTTCTACTTCTGGGATAGCACACTCAGGATGATATTTTCTGGTTACCACCATTGACCTACAAATTTCATGATTTCCTTGTTTTCTTTATTAATGAGTAATATTCCATTGTGTAGATGTACCACAATTTCTGTATCCATTTTCCAGTTGGGGGTCATCCGGGTTGTTTCCAGGTTCTGGCAATTACAAATAAAGCAGCTACAAATGTGGTTGTGCAAATGTCCTTATTGTTTATTTGAACAACCTTTTGATTTATGCCTAGAAATGTTATAGTTGGATCTTGAGGTAGCGCTATTTCTAGTTGTCTGAGAAAGTGCCAAATTGATTTCCAAAGTGGTTGTACAAGTTTATATTCCCACGAGCAATGCAGGAGGCTTCCTCTTTTTCCACAACCTTTCCAGCGTGTGTTGTCACTTGAGTTTTTGATCTTGGCCATTCTGATGAGTCAAAGGTGAAATCTCAGGGTCTTTTGGATTTGCATTTCACTGATGGCTAATGATGTTGAGGATTTCTTTAAGTGTTTCTGTGTCATTTGATATTCCTCTATCAAGAATTATCTATTTAAATCTGTTCCCCATTTTTTAATTGGATTACTTGATTTGTTGCTTTTTAACTTTTTATTCTCTATATACTGTCACATAGAGTCTTGGTGAGGAGTCTTTCTTAATCTGTAGATATTCATTTTGTTTTAATGACAGTGTCCTTTGCTTTACAGAAGCTTTTCAGTTTCATGAGTTCCCATTAATTAATTGTTGTTCTTAGAGCCTGTGCTGTTAGTGTTCTGTTCAGGAAGTTGTCTCCTGTGCCAATGAGTTCAAGGCTTTTCCCCACTTTTTATTCTAACCAATAAAAATTATCTTGTTTTATTTTGAGGTCTTTGATTTACATAGACTTTAGTTTTGTGCAGTATGGTGAGCATAAAAATATTTGCATTTTCTATATGTCGACATCCAGTTAGAACTGCTTTTTTTTGTGGAAGATGATATCTTTTTTCTATTGTATGGTTTTGGCATCTTTGTCAATACTCAGGTGTCCATAAGTGTGTGGCTTTATTTCTCAGTGTTATTTTTTGTTCCATTGATCCACCATTCTGTTTTTATACTATTATTAACATGCAGTTTTTATTACTGTATCTCTATAATACATCTAAGGTCAGGGATGGAGATACTTCCAGAATATCTTTTATTGCGGATTTTTTTAGAAATTGTGTTTCTTGTTTTTCCATATGAAATTGAGAATTTTTCTTTCATGGTCTGTAAAGAATTGTGTTGGTAATTTGATGGGAATTGCATTGAACCTGTAGATTGCTTTTGGTTAGATGGCCATTTTTACCAGGTTAACCCTGCCAAGCCATGAGCATGGGATATCTTTCCATCTTCTGATATGTTTTTCGAATTATTTTTTCAGAGACTGGAAATGTTTTTGATACAAGTCTTTGACTTGCTTGGTTAGGGTCATCCCAAGGTATTTATATCTTTGATTGAAGTCAAGGACACAACAAGACACCATCCACTATGATCAACTAGGCTTCATCCCAGGTATGCAGGGGTGGTTCAGTATATGGATATCCATCAATGTGATCCACCATATTAACAAACTGAAAGAAAAAAACCACATGATAATCTCCCTAGATGCTGAAAAAGCATTTGACAAAATCCAACATCCATTCATGTTTAAAGCATTGGAGAGATCAGGGATACAAGGTAGATATCTAAATATAGTAAAAGCTATATACAGCAAGCCTATAGCAAACATCAAACTAAGCTGAGAGAAACTTAAAGCAATCCCATTGAATTCAGAGACAAGGCAAGGCTGCCCCCTCTCCATGTCTTTTCAACATTATTCTAGGAGTACTCGCTAGAGCAATAAGACTACTGAAAGAGTGCTCTCTGTCATGAACAATTCCACATTTGGCTAAGGCTGAGGATCTGGCTTGCTTCCATGTATGTGGACCTATCTGCATTGCCCCCGTGGCACGCCTGGGTTGGTTACCCAGAGGCTATTTAAGCTGTGGGCTGGCTTTCCCCGGGGTCCGAGGATTGTTCAATGTTCCTGAATAAACTGCATTGAAAAAAAAAAAAAAGACTACTGAAAGAGATCAAGGGGATAGAACTCAGAAAGGAAAATGTCAAACTATCACTATTTACAGATGATATGATAGCATACCTGAGTGACCTCAAATATTCTACCAGGAAAATCCTACAGATGTTAAACAACTTCAGCACAGGGTCTGGATACAAAATTAACCCCAAAAAATCAGTAGCCCTCTTGTATAGTTTAAAAGACAATTCTGCTGAAAAAGAAATTAGGGAAACAAAAGGAATTATATTATCTAACAATGCCTTAACTCCTAACCCTTTCCAGACACTTCCTCCACTGGTGACTCCACCTGTAAATAGATGGACTTCAAGGGGACATTGCAATTCAAACTGCCAGCAAGTGGAAAAAGATGAAGGGATTCCTAGGCTAAAAGAACATTATTATCCTGAAAGTTTGTGATTCAATACAATTATTAAAGGCCCAACAACTTCCAAAGTCTATAGAGCAGGCCTGACAATATCCTTTGGAAAAAAATGTGGAATATTTCCAAAATGGAGAATTATTCAGCTAAGAAAATGACATCAGGATATTTTCAGACAAATGGAAGGAACCAGGAAAAATCATCCTGCTATTAAGAAAATATGGTATGTATTCAATATTAGGAGCACCATCTGTCAAATAGTTTATTCCCCACCCCCAGTTCTCCTTTTACACTCAAAAATCTTTCTCTGTTCCAGCTGAACCAGTCCCAGGAATTGTCAAGGTTTCTCTTTTTCCTGCTCTTAAAGACTCAATACCCTATACCCTGCCAGCCTATTATATCAATAAGAATGTGAATGTACATTTAGTGAGGAATCAAGTAACTGCTCAATTCAAAGTCACAACCTAGGAAATTTAAGATCCAGGACCAAAATAGGAGACCACCTTGTCTTTAGGTACATTTTCCTCAATCTCACTTCACTTTGAATTCCCTACTGAGAAAGCTGTCAAATTAAATAAATATTAAAGTTTCATTTCCTACCTGACATTGTCATAGAGGTAAACAGGAATGAAGGTGTGAAATCTGGATAAACAGATGAGATAAAGGCTTGTTGGATTTCACAAGAAAAAGTCATCTATTCACAGGATCAGAGATAATGGAAACTGAGGAAAGTTTGTTTACTCATCTCTATAGAAACCTCAAGATTCTCTCAGATGTTGATTGGTTGAGAGACAGAATGATGTCATGCAACAGCTGAAAGCTAATGAGAGTTTCATAAGCCAGTTATTTAAATGGCCAATTGGAGAATAAGCTTGAAAGAAAGGCTAAGCAGCCCTACATGCCTCAATCTGCACAGCTACAAGCACACAACCCAAAGATGACAGTTTCCTTCAAGTGTTCATTTATAAAGTCACTTGTCCTGGAAATGTGACATTCACATTATCACAAATTCCATTACTATGTGTTAAATGCACAGATATGTTCTCAGTCAGTGATTTCCTTAATGTGAAAATGCTCCCTGACCAAAGAAAATATTTGAACAAGAATCACTTAATTGGGACCTTGCTCATATTTTTACACAGACCATTGAGGATGTCAAGTCAACATGTAGTCAACTTTATGTAGTCCTTCAGCAGAATGAATAATATATTGACAACTTATACAATGACTTTGAAAATGGAGAAAAGATTGTGCTGAACAAACAGTCCTGGCACTAACACTACCTGTAGAGTGTTTGTCTGGAGCAGCACTGAGGGAAACACAGCTGCTCTCGTGTTTTAGGCATATAGCATGGACTCATTTCTTTATCCTGTAGGCCCAGGTATAACTGTAATCCCCAAGACCAGGAGGGTTCCTCACTGACTCCACACTGATTTTATGACATCACAATGCTATTGTGACATCACAATGATTTTATGACCTCAGGAAGCTATGGTAACCTCATAATGTTATGATGATATCAGAATACTATTATGATATGATTGTGTTATAAGACCATAATTAAATTATGACAGCACAATACTATTATGACATCACAATAGTATTATGACATCACAATAGTATTATGACATCACAATGCTACTATGACATCACAATGGGGTTATGAGCTTTATATGCTGTTATGACATCACAATGATATCATGACTTCATAATGGTATGACTTCACAATGATATTAGGACATTACAATGCTATGCTGACATCCGAAAGCTATTATCACATCACATTTTATTAGGACATCACAGTGCTTTGATGATATTAAATTGTGTAAATGTTCCAATGGTATTATGAAATCACTATGTTATGATGACATCACAATGCTATTATGACATGTTGTGTTATGACATCACAATAGAATGATGACATTACAATGCTATCACTTCATCACAGTATGACTTACTATGACAATGATATTACTACATCTCAATGTTATGATGACTTCACAAGGCTATTGTGCAACAGAGAATCCTAGCCATGAGCTAGTAGTTACCCAGCTACCTCAGACCCCAGGAGCTTAATTGGCACCTCTAAACAAACAGACCAGGCACTAACACTACTTTTAGAGAGATTATCTTGAGGACCACAGCAGGAAAATGTGCTCTTATATCCTAGGCATATAACACTGACCAATTTTTCTGTACTGAAGGCAGAATTTTAACTGTAATTACCAGAACCAGGACAGAGCTGCCTATTCTGCCAGGCCAGGCAACCCTGCAAATATACGATTGGGAATCCTAGTTTGGAACATCACCAGCTGTCAAATAATGTCTGTCCCTCAGTTCTTTTAAACTCACAGATAATTCACTTTTTTAGGCAAACCAGTCCCAGGAAGTATATGGTTTCCTTCTCTTTCTGGAACTTGCTCTAAAATACTCAATAACTCAGGGACCTACACCATGAAAGCTAGTATATCAATAAGAATGTGAAAGTACGTTTAGTGAGTACAGGAGTAACTGCTCAGTTCAAAGTCATCACCTAGGAAATTTCAGAATCAAGACCACAGTAGGAGACCACCTTGTCATTTGGTACATTATCTTAATCCCACATCACTTTGTTGCTTCCCTTCTTAGGAAGCTGTCCAATTAAATAAACATTAATTTTATACCTGATATTGTCACAGAGGTAAACAGAATAAAGGATTGGGATGTGGATAAAGGTATGAGATAAAGGCTTGTTGGGTTTCACAATAAAAAGTCTTGTGTGCACAGGATCAGAGATAGGTGAAATCCAGTAAGTATTTCAGGAGCCAGTTCTTAAAAGGGCCAAGTGGTTGGGACTGGAAGGAAAAGAGAGAGGAGGCATCATAGTGCATACAAGGTTAACATGTCATAATAGATAAATAGATAAGAAAAACTGTGATCAAGGTGATAAAGTATAAATCTCTTCAGGACTGATGGCTTCTTTTTGGAGGTGGCGCCAGGATACAGCAAGGATGAATTCAGTTTTCTTTAAGGGACTTGGCATTGAGACTCTGATCATTTTCCAATAAGAGTATCACCAACATATACTTCAATTGATGCATTTAAAAGAAAAGGAAAAAAAATAGTGTGACACATGTGTAGAAATTTAAGACTGGGAACATTGGAAAAGTAGTGTAATGTATATTACATGAAATTTCCACATAATAAAAATAATATGTTGATTACTTTTAAACAGACTTTTGACATGAAGAAAAGATTCTGCTAAGGAGCACAGAGTTTGACTTTATAAGACATACTTTCCAGGAACTCATTATGTAGCAGAAAATCCTCACCATGAACTAGTGGTTACCCAACTACTTCCAACTCCATGAATTCAGGTGGCACCTCTGAACAATAAGTCCTGGCACTAACATTAAGTTTAGAGAGTTTCTATGGAGGACACAGCTGCTCTTGTGTCCTAGGCATATAACACGGACCCATTTCTTTGTTCTGTAGGCACAGTTTTAACTCTAAACCCCAGAATCAGGAGGGTTCCTCACTGACCAATTACTAGGACATAGCTGCTGATTCAGCCAGGTCAGCCAAGGTAGTCTTGCTTACATAGGGTTCGCAAAATTATTGTGGAACAGCACCAGCTGTCAAATATCTTGCACCTCAGTTCTCCTTTTACACTCAACTATCTTTCTCAGTTTCAGCCAAACCATTGTATAGTTGTATAGAATTGTATAGTTTCCTTCTCTTTTCCCTGCTCTTAAGGACTCAATATCCCAGCGAAACCTAGACCCTGACAGCCTATGATATCAATAAGAATTTTAAGGTGCATTTAGTGATTATGCAATTAGCTGTTCAGTTCAAAGTGACAACCTAGGAAATTTCAGATCCAAGACAACAGTAGGAGTCCACCTTGTCATTCAGTACATTACCTGTAATCCCACAGCACTTTAAAGCTTTCCTCCTTAGTAAGCTGTCAAATTAAATAAACATTAATGTTTTATTTCCTATCTGACATTGTCACAAAGGTAAACATGATTAAATGTGTGGGAGCTGGATAAAGAGATGAGATAAAGGTTTGTTGGTTTTCAGAAGAAAAAGTTACATGTGCACAGTATCAGAGATATTGGACACTGAGGAAAGTTTTTTTACTCATCTTCATGGAAACTTCAAGATTTTCTCAGGTGTTGATTGGCTTAGATAGAGAATGATGTCATGAAACCAGTGAGAGCCCATAAGAGTTTCAGGAGCCAGTTATTAAAAGTCCAAGTGGACAGACTGATTGAGAGACAGGCTGAGCAGCACTACATGCTTCAATATGGGTAGCTGAAAGCACACAACTCAGAGATGATAGTTCCAGTGTCCAAGACATTTTAAAGAAAAAATTATGTGTGACACATTGGTAGGTATTTTAATCTGGAGCAATGGAAAAGTAGTGCAATGTATATTATATGAAATTTCCATATAAGCAAGAAAAATAATATGTTGACAACATTTACACTGACATTTAACCTGGAAAAAAATTTCTGCTAAAGAACGGCAGAGTTTGACTTTGTAAGGGATGCTTTCCAGAAACTCATCATGTACCAGAGAATCCTATAATGAACTAGTGTTTACCCAGCTATCTGAGACCCAATGAGCTCAGGTGGCACCTCTGAACAAGCAGTCCAGGCACTAACACTATGTTTAGAGGGTTTTTCTGGAGGACCACAGAAGAAAACACAGCTGTTCTTTTGTCCTGGGCATATAATATGGATCCATTTCTTTTTCCTTAAAACTCAGTTTTAACTGTAAACCCAAAGACCAGAAGAGTTCCTGACTCAGCACTGAATAGGACACAACTGTCAGACAAGGCAATCCTGCTCATAGAGGGTTGGCAACATTACTGAAGAACAGCATCATCTGTCAAATAGTTTATTGCCCCTCGGTTATTAAAGGGGCCAAGTGGACAGCATGCTTAAAAGAAAGGCCTACATGCCTCAGTCTGGGCAGCGATGACAGTTCCTTTGTCCAAGACTCTTAGTTCAGGAAAAGAGTCACATATTTCTTTTTTTTGACAGTTTTTATTTTAATTTTTATTGTAATACATCTACACAATGGATTATTACTTAGCAATAATCATGAAATTTGCAAGGAAATCATGAAATTTACAGGTTATTGGTGGGGCCTAGAAAGAATCTTCCTGAATGAGCTATCCCAGAAACAGAAAGGCACTCATGGTATATACTAACTCATATAGATATATAATAATAAATATAATACATATAATAAAATAATATAATAATATAATATCATGTAATTAGAAATAAATACAATAAACCTACTAAAATCTCTAGATCTAAAGAAACTAATCAAGAAAAAAGACTCCGGCTAAAATACTCAATCCCCATCTGGAAAGACAAAGAGTTTGGATAAAAGGAGGAGGAGAAAACAGTGAACAAGTTAGAAGCCTGCCCCAGAGGGCCTCTGAAAAACTCTGCCCTGCAGACTATCAAAGCATATGTAGAGTCTTGTTGGCAACTGTTGGGCAGAATGCATGGAATCTAATGAAAGAAGTGTGAAATAGTAAGATCTGGAGACGACAAGAACTCCAAAAGAAGAGCAACAGAACAAAAAGAAGAGCACTGGGTTCATTCCTGAGACCCATCCTCCAAGTATGTACTGCCCATGGAGATAACCTAGTACCCTCCCTCCTCCCTCTGCTTGCATGCCACTCCCCAAGTCCACTGATAGGGGAGGTCCTCCTCTCCTTCCTTCTGATAATACTCTATCAGATCACATCAGGAGTGGCTGTATTATCATCTTCTGTGGCCTAGTAAGTCTGCTTTCCCCTCAGGAGTGTGGAGAGCCAGGGTTTGGTTGCCATGGTTCTGGCTTCCGCCCTTCTAAACTGGTAAACTGTAATGACCGTTATGACTGTTGGGCAACCGTTGTCACGAGCCCAGCCCAGGGCGTCATATGGGGTGATGGGTGAGCAGCCAATCAGGGAATGATACGTCATCTCACACCACTTTGGTGCGAGCAGGGCTTATATAAACAGCGCCACTTCGGGGACTTGGGGTCTTCCTCCTTTCATTGTTTGACTGCAATAAAGCTTGCTGCAGAAGGATCCTGTTGTTCGCGTGTGTTCTTGCTGGCGAGACGACCACGCGGCTCGCAACATTTGGTGCCGAAACCCGGGAACCTGCCATCGCCGGTGCCGAGGAGACCCCTCGTTCGCGGGGAGGATTCAGAACTGCAGCAGCGAGATAAGTTCTGAGAGGCATGTTTGGTCTTGATTTATCTCATCTTTCACTTCAGCTAGCAGAAGCTCTTATTGCTTTCTCTGTTGTGACCATTGCCCTCGTCCTCTTTCTTTTGGTTTCGTACAAGCTTAAGGGTGACCTCGAAAGGAAAGAGACTAACGGAAAGCTAAGAGTAGGCACTAAGGGAATGTTAGAGGAGATACAAGACAGCATGTCAGAAACAGAACGTGACAAAAGATTAGGGGCCCCAATGGATAGAAATAAAGACGTCTCTAAGAAAAAGGCCTTTCTGTGGATGTTAAAGCCGCAGGAGCGAGAGTTAAGGGAAAGAACGCCCTGGGAGAGAAACATGATAAGGAGAAGAAAAAATCAAAAAAGAAGCCTCTTTATCTGATAAAAGAATTGGAGGCTTTGGGGATTGATAGCTCTGAATCTGAGCAGCTGAATCCCTCTGAGGAAGAGGACTTAGAGGAGGAAGCATCCCGCTATGAGGAAGAACGATACCACCTGGATCCACCTGGATAAGCGGCCACTACTGAGAAACAGGAAGCGTGCACTTTCTCGATCAGACGCTCCTGTTGTCCCTAGTTATTTTTAAAAATTATTAGGTGATATAAATTGGCTTAGGCCGTTTTTAAAGATTCCTTCTGCTGAATTAAAATCCCTATTTGATATTTTGGAAGGGGATGTTCATATTTTTTCACCCAGAGCCTTAACATTGGCTGCAAGCCATGTCCTGCAAGTGGTAGAAAACGCTTTACAAGATGCCCAATTAAAACGTGTAAATAAAACTAAGACCTTTGACCTGTGTGATATTAAAACTAAACATTTACCAACTGCTGTATTATGGCAAGATGGACCCTTATTGTGGGTTCATCCCAATGCTTCTCCTGCAAAAATTATTAAATGGTATCCAGATGCAGTTGCTCAACTTGCACTACGAGGGTTAAAAGCTGCCATTACACACTTTGGGAAGGAGCCAAAGTTCTTAATAGTGCCTTATACAGCTCATGAGGTTCAGGTATTGACTGCTACCTCTGATACTTGGGCGGTGCTAGTTACCTCCTGTAGTGGCTTGATTGATAATCATTACCCTCGACACCCTGTTTTGCAATTTGCTTTAACTCAAGAGGTAGTCTTCCCGCATGTAACATCCCAGAAACCACTTCGGGATGGACTGGTAGTTTATACAGATGGTTTATACAGATGGGTCAAAAACAGGAGTAGGAGCTTATGTGGTTAATAATAAAGCTGTTTCTAAGCAATATCATAAGACTTCGTCTCAAATTGTGGAATGTTTAGTAGTGTTAGAAGTTTTGACAAAATTTCCAGGTCCTTTAAATATTGTTTCTGATTCTAGTTATGTGGTAAATGCAACCAAAATTTTAGAGGCTGCTGGATTGATCAAGGCATCTAGCAAGCTTGCAAAAATTTTTCAAAAAATTCAGTTTGCCTTAATTATCAGAAAATCCCCTGTTTTTATTACACATATTAGGGCTCACTCAGGTCTACTGGGACCCATGTCCCATGGAAATGACCTGGCAGATCGAGCCACAAAGATGATTGCATTTGCCCTCTTCTCAAATTTGGAATTGGCTAAAGAGCATAAGAAATTTCATGTGACAGCTGAAACACTGCGTCATCGATTTGACATAACTAGATAAATTTGGACAGTCAGGGCCACTCGGCGGCTGATCGCCACTGCTTAGAGCCTGATAGGCCTAAGGAAATGGTGAAAGGGAAGGATGTTTTGACTGGTCAATGGAAAGGCCCGGATCCTATCTTAATAAGAGCCAGGGGAGCTGTCTGTGTTTTCCCACAGGAAGAAAACAATCCATTCTGGGTACCGGAGCACCTCACGCAAAAGCTCGCGGCAGCTGAAGATGATCTTTCAATGAATATACCTGCAACTAATTCCAGTTCTTGCTTGGATCCTTCTAAATCGGGTTCCTAGTATTGTGGGGGTACAACGTTGGGCCATTTTGTCTGCATTCCCAAAGCCTATGCTGGTCAGACATAATTCATTGGTTTTTCCTAAATTTTTCTCATCCAATACAAATCAGACGGTTTTTCCACCTAGTCCTGTCTGTGTTTATTCCCCTTTTTAACTTGTTTTGTCCAATAATTCTTTTAGAAATTGTATCAATGAGACATGCTGGATGTCGCAATGTTGGAATGCCAGGCGTTATGCTCGTGCCTTGGTTGATAGAGTCCCGCAGTGGATCCCAATCCCTGTGGAGACTCCATCCACCCTCTCCCTGTTTAGACAGAAGAAAGATTTTGGCATCACCACAGCTGTTGCTACTGTCATCACTGACTGCAGTCGGCTTGGCAATGGCAAATTCAGTCCAAACAAGCACAACAGTAAATCAATTGTCGGCAGGTGTGGCTGAAGCCATAAACCTTCATGCATCTGCTAGCGCACAATTAAAAGGCGGATTGATGGTTCTTAACCAGCGTCTGGATCTTGTGGAAGAAAGAATAGATATTTTATCTCAATTGGCTCAATTAGGGTGTGAAAGAAAAATAGGAGCACTCTGTATTACCAGTGTACAATATGAAAATCTTACCCGAGCCGCTAATTTGTCCAGGAAATTGTCCCTATATCTTGCAGGAAATTGGTCAGAAGGATTTGAAAAAACGAAGAGCTAAGGGCGGCGGTGGTGACCATTAATTCTACTCGAGTGGATTTATCGCTCACAGATGCCTTATTATCCTGGGCTTCTTCCGCCTTTTCTCATTTTAAGGAATGGGTGGGCGTTGGGATGTTTGGCGCTGCTCTGTGCTGTGGTTTAATATTTGTCCTCTGGTTGTTCTGCAAACTCAAAACCCAACAAAAACGTGACAAGGTGGTGATTGTACAGACGCTAGCTGCTCTGGAGCAAGGCACCTCCCCCGATATTTGGTTATCCATGCTGAGAAATTAATGTTTGACAAGGTTGCCTCTGTCTTTGCAAGCACATGCCACAATCTGGATTTACAGCCCTTGCACTCCCTGGGGATCTATTTCCCATTGCACGGGGATGGGTGTAAATCACAATTTTTCTCTTGCCAAATGATCTGGAAAGTCAGTGACAGAAGAGTGCAAATAAGTCTTCACCGACCTAAGACAGGACAGCCTCACAGTGAGGAGGTTGCTGCAATGACGGGCAACGGCTGAAGCATTGCCTTCCACCAGGTCAGACATTGGCTTTCTGGCATAATGCTGTATTGACAGTAGGAAGCTTACTGTTCAAACAAAATAAAAAAGGGGGAGATGTGGAGAGCCGGGGTTTGGTTGCCATGGTGCTGGCTTCTGCCCTTCTAAACTGGTAAAACGTTATGACTGTTATGACCGTTGGGCAAACATTGTCACGAGCCCAGCCCGGGGCGACATATGGGGTGATGGTTGAGCGGCCAATCAGGGGATGATACGTCATCTCACACCACTTTGGTGCAAGCAGGGCTTATATAAACAGCGCCACTTCGGGGACTCGGGGTCTTCCTCCTTTCATTGTTTGACTGCAATAAAGCTTGCTGCAGAAGGATCCTGTTGTTCGCGTGCGTTCTTGCTGGCGAGACGACCACAAGGCTCGCAACACAGGAGGAGATGATCAAAGAGCAGGACAATCAGTTTATGTCAGAGTCAGTCCCTCTTCCCACTACAATGAAACCCACTTGGACATTAGACTGCCATGGCCTACATCTGTGAAAGGGTTCTCGATTATCTCCATGCATGGTAATTGTTTGGAGTATGAGTTTCTGGGAAGACTCCTTTGTTTAAATTTTCTGGTTCTGTTGCTCTTCTTGTGGCATTCCAATCCTCTCCAGATCTTACTATTTACCACTTCTTACATAAGATTCCATGCACTCTGTCCAACAGTTGGCCAAGAGTCTGAGCATCTGCTTTGAAAGATTGAAGGACAGGGCCTTTTGGAGGCCCTCTGTGGCAGGTTCCTAGGTTGTTTCCTTTTTTTTTTTTTTTCTTGTTCTGATGTCCATCCTCTTTGATTTTCATGATGGGGATTGAGCATTTTAGTCAGGGTCCTCTCGCTTGATTAGTTTCTTTAGATATACAGATTTTAGCAGGTTTATCCCATGTTAAATATCTATACAAGTGAGTATATACCATATGAGTATTCCTGCTTATGGGACAGCTTACACAGGATGATCCTTTCCAGGTCCCAACATTTATCTGTATATTTCATGATTTCCTTATTTTTCTTTGCAGAGTAAGAGCCAATTGTGTAGATGTACCACAATTTCTGCATCCATTCTTCACTTGAGTGGCATCTGGGTGGTTTCCAGCCTCTGGCTATTACAAATAAAGCTGCTATAAAAATGGTTGAGCAAATGTCCTTATTGCGTACTTGAGCCTCTTTTGGAGAAATGCCTAGGAGTGGTATGACTGGATCTTGGGGAAGACCTATTAGTTGTCTGAGAAAGCACCAGATTGATTTCCATAGTGGTTGTCCAGTTTACATTCCCACCAGCAGTGAAGGAGGGTTTCCCTTTCTCCACAACCTCTCCAGCATATGTTGTCATTTGAGTTTTTCATCTTGGCCATTCTAATGGATGGAATCTCAGAATCATTTTCATTTGCATTTCCCTGATGGCTAATGACTTCAGGCATTTTTTTAAGTGTTTCTCTGTCATTCGATATTCCTCTGCAGAGAATTCTCTGTTTATCTCTGTAGCCCATTTTTTAATTGGATTACTTGTTTTGCTACTTCTCAGCTTCTTTAGTTCTTTATAAATACTGGATATTAGCTCTCTGTCAGATAAAGGGTTGGTGAAGATTCTTTGCCAACCTGTAGGCAGTTGTTGTGTTTTGATGAAGGTTTTGTTTGCTTTACAGAAGATTTTCAGTTTCATGGGGTCCCATTTATTGATTGTTACTCTTAGAGCCTGTGCTGTTGGTGTTCTGTTCATTAAGTTGTCTCCTGAAACACCTGTACCAATGAGTTCTAGGGTTTCCCTCAATTTTTCTTCTTACAGACTTTATGTCTGTTTTTATGTTGAGATCTTTGATCTGCTTGGACTTTAGTTTTGTGCAGGCTGATAAGTATGGATAAATTTGCATTTTTCTACATGTAGATATCCAGTTAGACCACCACCATTTGTTGAAGATGCTATCTTTTTTACATTGTGTGGTTTTGGAATGTTTGTCAAAGATTAGACATACATAAGTGTGTGGGTTTATTTCTGGGTCTTCTGCTTAGTTCCTTTGATCCACCATTCTGTTTCTATGCCAGTACAATGCAGTTTTTACAAGTGTTGCTGTATAGTATAGCGTAAGGTCAGGAATGGAGATACCTCCAGAAGATATTTTATTCTAGAGGATTGTTTTAGTAAATCTTGGTTTCTTGTTATTCCATATGAAGTTGAGAATTTTTCTTTCCAGGTCTTTAAAAAATTGTGTTGTTAATTTGATGGGAATTGCATTGAATCTGTAGACTGCTTTTGGTAAGATGGCCATTGTTACTATGTTAATCCTGCCAAGCCATGAGCATGGGAGATCTTTCCATCTTCTGATATCTTCTTCTAATTCTTTCTTCAGAGACTTGAGATTTTTTTTTTTCATACAACACTTTGACTTGCTTGGTTATGGTTAGACCAAGGTACTTTATGTCATTTGTGACTATTGTGAAGTGTGTCATTTTCCTAATTTCTTGCTCAGCTTAGGGGTACTGATTTTTTGAGTTAATTTTGTATCCAGCTACTTTGCTAAAGGTGTTTATTACCTGTAGGAGTTCCCTGGTAGAGCTATTGGATAAAGGTTTGTCTATCTTGTTGATTTTCTCAAAGAACTAACTCCAACTCTTCGTTTCATTGATTCTTTGAGTTGTTTTACTTGTTTCTAATTGTTTGATTTCAGCCCTGAGTTTGATTATTTCTAGTTTGAGTATTTCTAATACTTTTTGGTGTGTCTGCTTCTTCTTTTTCCAGGGTTTTTAAATGAGCCATTAAGTTGCTTGAATGCACTGTCTCGAATTTCTTCTTGAAGGCACTTAGTACTATAAACTTTGCCTTCACTGTGTCCCACAAGTTTGGGTATGTTGTGTCTTCCTTTTCATTGAGTTCTAGGAAGACTTTAATTTCTTTATTTCTTCCCTGACCCAGCTGTCATTTAGTAGCAAGTTGTTCTGATTCAATGTGCATGTAGGCTTTTTGTTATTTCTGTTGATGTTGAGGTCCAGTTTTATTCCATGGTGATCAGACAGGATCCAAGGGGTTATTCCAATCTTCTTGTATCTGTTGAGGCTTGCTTTCTGAACAACCCTATGGTCTCTTTTGGAGAAGGTGCCCTGAGGTGCTGAGAAGGTAAATTCTTTTGTGTTTGGGTGTAAGGTTCTGTAAATATATGTTAAGTCCATTTGATTTATGACCTCTTTTAGAGACATAGTTTCTTTGTTTAATTTCTGTTTTGTTGACCTGTCCTTTGTTGAGAATGGAGTGTTAAATTCTCCCACTAATAATGTGTGGGGATCTATGTGTGGTTTAGTTTTATCAATGTTTCTTTCACAAATATGTGTACCTTTTATTTGGGTTATAGATGTTGAGGATTGTGATGTCTTCCTGTTGGAATTTTCCGTTGATGAGTATGAAGTATCCTTCCTCATCTCTTTTAGTTTTGGTTGAATGATTATTTTCTCAGATATTAGAATGTCTACTCCTGCTTGCTTCTTGGGTCCATTTGCTTGGAAAACTGTCTTCCAAACCTTACCCTCAGGTAATGTCTATCTTTGTAACTTAGGTGTCTTTTTTGTATGCAACAGATTGTTGGGTATTGTTTAAGCATCCATTCTGTTAGTCTGTGTCTTTTTAGTGGAGAATTGAGTCCATTGATGTTGAGCAAGATTAATGACCAGTGACTGTTAGATTCTTTGATTTTGATGTTGGCTGTGGTCATAAGGTTGGGTGCTTGGTTGCTTTTTGTTTTACTGTAGTGAGGTTATTCCCTGTGTTTTCTTGAAAATAGATAGTTTTCTAGGGCTGTATTTTCCCTTCTAGTGTCTTTTGTAACACTGGATTTGTGTGTAGGTGTTGTTGAAATTTGTTTTTGTCAGAATTTTTTTTTTTTTTTGTCACTGAATATCTTGTTTTCTCTATCTATGAGGACGGAGAGTTTTGCAGTTTATAGTAGCCTGGGATGACATCTTTGTTCTCTTAGGGTCTGCAGGATATCCATCCAGGTCCTTCTGGCTTTCATAGTCTCTGTTGAAAAGTCAGGTGTGATTCTGATGAGTTTGCCATTATATGTAACTTGGCCTTTTATCCCTTGCGGCTTTTCGTATTTTTTCTTTGTTCTTTATACTTACTATTCGATTATTATGGGAGGATTTTCTTTTCTGGTCTAATTTATTGGGTGCTCTGTAGGCCTCTTGTATATTTATGGACATCTCTTTCTTTAAGTTGGGAAAATTTTCTTCTATGATTTTCTTGAAAATATTTTCTGGATATTGGAGTTTGGAGTCTTCTTTTTCATGAATTCCTATTATTCTTAGATTTTGTCTTTTCATAACATCCTTGATTTCTTGGATATTTTGGGATTGGAACTTTTCTGATTTTACTTTTTCTTTGAGAGAAGTATCCATTTCTGCAAGTGTGTCTTAAGCTCCAGAGATTCTCTCTTCCATCTCTTGTATTTTGTTGGTGATGCTTACTTTTGTGGTTCCTGATCTTTTCTCCAAGTTCTCCAGCTTAAGGGTTTTCTCATTTTGTGTTTTCTTTATTGATTCTAATTCTGTTTCCATGCCTTACACCATTTCCTTCATGTGTTTGAATTTGGATTCCTGTCTCTCTATGATGGCCTCTATTTCTTTTTTCATTTCCTTTTTATATGCCACTAATTTTTACTCTACTTGTGTATCTATTTGTTTGTCTATGTTTGCCTGTGTTTCTTTAAGGATATTGTGTATTTCTTCTTTCTTTGCCTCCAATTGACTGGCCATCTCTTTGAAAGACTTGTTCATTTACTCCTTATGAGCCTCAAATAATTGGGCAGGCATGGCTTTAAAATCATTTTCCTGTGCTTCTGCTGAATTGGAGTATCCATCAATTTTTGGGTTTGCTGGTGAAGTCATGATGTCCTGATTTCTGTTGGAAGTGTTCTTTCACCTACCCCTGGCCATTGGCTTATCTGAAACCTTCCCTGTTTGTTTTTGGATTCTGCAGATCAGACTGGTACTGTCTCTCTCTGGCATCTGGAAAGTTCTTCAGGAAGCTGAGCACTCTCAGAGTGTGCTAAGGACTAGCTCTACCTATGGGAGGAAAGTATGCAGGTGCAAACGGGGCAAATGCAAGCTTCTGTGTGTGTGCGTGCGCGCGTGCGTGTGTGTGTGTGTGTGTGTGTGTGTGTGTGTGTAAGTGTGCATGGATGTGTGTCTCGAGGGACAGAGTGATGGCTAATGTTGAACCCTTGAGTGTGTGGGAGGGGCTCTGTACTGTATATGTCGCAGGCGCTAATGATGATCACAGCACAATTTCTGTTATTAACTGCCTTAAATCCTCAATTAGGCCCACAGAGCAGGAACTTCAATGTCCCTAGTGCCCCTCTGTTTCCCAAAGTGGTTATGTGGGTGGGAGGGTGTTTGATGCCTGCCTTCTGTTTTAGAAGGACCCAGGATCAGGGGAACTGCAGATTCTCAAGGGTGCATTCACTTACAGGCAGGTCACTTGGCAGAGATCGTGGTATCCAGGGCTCTCTGCTCTCTGGTTTGTCCCTGCTTCTTTGATGTGCTCAGCCAGTTCTGTGTTGCTGTCACTGACAGGTTCTCAGGTCTTGCTGCAGCTGGAGATATCCTAAATCAATTGGAAAAAAAAGTGGGGAACAGCCTAGAACTCATTGGCACAGGAGACAACTTCCTGAACAGAACACCAACAGCACAGGCTCTAAGAGCAACAATCAATAAATGGGACCTCATGAATCTGAAAAGTTTCTGTAAAGCAAAGGACACCATCATCAAAACAAAACGACTGCCTACAGATTGGGAAAGGATTTTCACTAACCCTTTATCTGACAGAGGACTAATATCCAGTATATACAAAGAACTAAAGAAGCTGAAAAGCAGCAAAACAAGTAATCCAATTAAAAAATGGGAGCAGAACTAAACAGAGAATTCTCGACAGAGGAATATCGAATGGCAGAGAAACACTTAAAGAAATGTTCATTCTCATTAGCCATCAGGGAAATGCAAATCAAAACAACTCTGAGATATTACCTTACACCCATCAGAATGGCCAAGATGAAAAACTCAAGTGACAACACATGCTGGAGAGGTTGTGGAGAAAGGGGAACCCTCCTCTACTGCTGGTGGAAATGTAAACTGGTACAACCACTCTGGAAAGCTATCTGGCGCTTTCTAAGACAATTAGAAATAGTGCTTCCTCAAGACCCAGCTATACCACTGCTAGGCATATACCCAAAGTTCGTTCAAGTATACAAAATGGATACTTGCTCAACCATGTTTATAGCAGCTTTATTTGTAATAGCCAGAACCTGGAAACAACCCAGATGTCCATCAATGGAGGAATGGGTACAGAAATTGTGGTATTTCTACACAATGGAATACTACTCAGCAATCAAAAAGGAGGAAATCATGAAATTTGCAGGCAAATGGTGGGATCTAGAAAAGATCATTCTGAGTGAAATATCCCAGAAGGAGGAAGACAAACATGGGATATACTCACTTATATAGACCTATAAGATATGATAAACATAATGAAATCTATACACCTAAAAAAGATAATCAATTGAGCGGACATGGGCGAAGATGATCAATCCTCCTTTAGAAAGACAGATGGGATATACATTGAACATATGACAGGAGTCTACTGAGCGCATCTGAAAGACTCTAACTAGCAGTGTTTTCAAAGCAAAGACTCATGACCAAACCTTTGGCAGAGTACAGGGAATCATAAGAAAGAAGGGGAGTTAGTCTGATGGGGAAAGGATAGGAGCTCCATAAGGACCAAATATATCTGGGCACAGGGTCTTTTCTGAGACTGACATTCAACCAAGGACCATGTATCGATATAACCTAGAACCTCCACTCAGATGTAGCCTGTGGTAGCTCAGTAAATAATTGGTTCCCCAAAGTGAGGGGAACAAGGACTATTTCTAACAGGAACTCAATGACTGGCTCTTTGGTCTCTCCACCACCGAAGGGAGGAGCATTCCTGTTAGGCCACAGAGGAGGGCTTTGCAGCCAGTCCTGAAGATACCTGATAAAACAGGATCAGATGAATGGGGAGGAGGTCCCCCCCTTCTATCTGTGGACTTGGAAAGGGGCACGGTGGAGATGAGGGAGGGAGGGAGGGACTGGGAGGGAATGAGGGATCGGGACATGGCTGGGATACAGAGTTAATAAAATGTAACTGATAAAAAATAAAAATAAAAAAAGAAAATATTTTCTGGGCCTTGGAGCAGGGAATCTTCTTTTTCTTCTATTCCTATTATCCTTACGTTTTGTCTTTTTATGTTGTCATGAATTTCTTGGCTGATCTGTGTCATGATTTTTTTTTTTAGATTTAACATTTTCTTTGAGAGATGAATCTATTTCTTCCACTGTCTTCCACACCTGAGATTCTTTCTTCCTTCTCTTGTAGTCTATTGGTTATGCTAACCTCTGTAGTTCCTGTTTTCTTCCCTAAGTTCTTTCTCTCCACAATTTCCTTCATTTGTGTTTTCTTTAATTTTTCCATTTCTACCTTCATATCTTGAGCCATTTTTTTGATTTCCTTCACCTGTCTAACTGTATTTTCCTGTTTTCCCTTCAATTCCTTCAGCTGTTTGAACAATCTTCTCTTTCTTTTATTTCTTTCAGTGATTTAAGCATTTCCTCTCTAAAGTCCACAAACTGGCTGCAACTTCCCATATTTTTGTGGGGATGGCCATAATCTGTTTGTTTTTATCTTCTGCTAGGTCTTTACACATTTTATTTGTTTCCTCTTCATGAACATAGATGCTAGGTCATGTTCTTGAATTTCTATTATGCTGGGGTATATATGGTGACTTGCCCCTGAATAACTGGGTTCTGTAGATACCCTATTTCTCTGTCTTTTGTTGGTTGTGCTTTTATGATGGCCTCTACCAATTGAGCTATCTTAGATGTTTTTTTAGTTAGTTTCTGGAATACTGTGGTGGAAAGAATCTCCTTGGTGGAAAGAATGTTTTGCTTGAAGGAAGCCTTCTCAGCTTCTATGTATAGTTACTGGATGACTGGTGATTTTCAGGAGTTTTTGTTGTTCACCTCAGGCATGGAGACCTGAGTGGTAACTGTGGTCATTGTTAGTCAAGAGGACTCTCCTCTCACCTGGAGGAGTCCTAAAGACTGCTGTCCTGCTTCTCAGTCTCTTGCTGAAAATTTTGTGATCTGCTGCTGTAACCTGTGTGTCCTGTGGTTTGCTCAGTTTTGTTAGGGATATATTTTTTTTCCCTTTGGAGCAGTATCTGGGGGTTGATCTCAGGGATTTTGGGCTTATGGGTCTGAGTTTGGGGATCTGTGTGCCAGCAAGTACCCAAGCATTATTCTATGGCATGTGGTTACCACTCTCCTGGTAACAGCAGGCTATCTGGTGCACAGCAGGCCCCTGGTTTGGGCCGGTCTGCTGGACATTTTCCAGGAATTTACTGGGTGGCCTGAGCCTGTCCCCTTTGCTTTGTTCCCTGTGAGGATTTCTCCTGACATTGACTCCCACTCTCTGGTGCTCTAGAAAGTATAGCTCTGTCTGTGCCAGAGAGCTGGGCATGCAGCAACTGTCTGTGCCCTCAGCTGGAGCCCAGTTCAGTGATGAGGCTTCTACTCACTCAAGACTTTTTCAGGGAAAGACTGGGTGACCCAAATCAGTACCATTTCCTTCCTTCCCTGTGGGGTTTTCTTGCAACTGTGACTTCCAGTCTCTGGTGTTTTTTGTGCCCACTGATCAGCCTCAGAAGGGGATCAGGACATGTAGGCATGTGGTTCTGGTCTGGTGACCTAGTGCCTACGAGACCCGGGATCTCTTCCCGGTACTGGCTGGGTGACCTGAGCATCCGAATGATTCCCTAGCTGTGTAGGTTTCCTCTCACCAGGGAAACCTGATTGCTGTTGTTTTAGGACCCAGAGTTAGCCTTTTGGTCGCTGTATGGAAAAAGTTGTCCTGCTCCTCAGAGGTAGTATTCTTGTGCAGCCATCTTGTCCCCCTCTCCCGTCTTGAATTTCTTGAATGGTCTATGTTAAGAATTTTTTAGATTTAACATTTTCTGTGACAGATACATTGATTTCTTCCATTGTATCTTCCACACCGGAGATTCTTGTTTCCATTTCTTGTAAGTGCATTGGCTTTGCTTACCTCTGTAGTTCCTGCTTTCTTCCCTAAGTTCTTTCTCTCCACAATTTCCTCTATTTGAGTTTTCTTCAATTTCTCAAAAAAAAAATGAATGCTACATGAATTTGAGTGTCATCTTTACACAGGGTCCATGCTAATCTCTGTGTATCATTCCAATTTTAGTATATGTGCTGCCAAAGAGAACACCACATAACTCTTTCAAATAGTCATTAGTAAATTCATAAATTCATGTGTCCTTGACTTGTCAGCATCACATTATCACAGATTCCATTATTATTTGTTAAATACATAGATATGTCCTCAGTCAGTGAATTATTTTCTGTGAAAATGCTCCCTTACCAAGACAAATCTTTGAACAAAATTGTTTAATAGGGACATTGCTTATATTTTTAAAGAAACCATCCATGATGTCATGTCAGCAAGCTCTCATTTTTTTTTAGTCCTTCACCAAAACTGAGACCTTTTCATACTGAACCACAGCAGCAGGCAGACTGAAATAGACAGAGAGAGAAAGGGAAACTGAAATAGACAGAGAAAAAAAAGAGCTAGAGAGACAGATTCAGAAATCGAGAGACTGAGACCAAAAGAAACAAAGATATAAAGGAACAGAGACAGAGAGACAGAGACTCCATTCTGTCTGGTCACTTTCATTAGCATATAAACCTCAACGAACATACTCCTAAAATATAAATCCAAAAGGAATTATATTTTTTAATTTTTTTTATTTTAGTTTTTATTAATTACACTTTATTCCCCCTGTGTGCCCCACAAAAAAACATCCCTTCCCAAACTTACCTTCCCTCACCCTTCTCTATGAATGCCCCTCCCCAAGGCCAATGATAGGGGAGGTCTTCTTCTCCTTCCTTCTGATCCTAGTCTATCAGATCTCATCAGGAGTTGCTGCATTCTATTTCTCTGTAGACTGGTAAGTCTGCTCCGAAATCATGGTGAGGAGATCAAAGAGCAGGCTAATCATATATGTCAAAGGTAGTCCTTGTTCCCATTAATTTGGAAACTCCATGGACACTGAACTGCCATTGACTACATCTGTGCAGAAGTTTTACATTTTCTCCATACATAGTACTTGGTTGGAGTGTGAGTCTCAGGAAAGACCCCTGTGCTCAGATTTTTGGTTATGTTGCTTAGCTTGTGGAGCTCCTGTCCTTTCCAGATCTTCCTATTTCCCACTTCTTTCATTAGATTACATGCATTCTGCCCACCTGTTGGCCATAAGTGTTAGCATATGCTTTGATAGTCTGCAGGGCAGAGCCTTTCAGAGGCCCTCTATCGCAGGCTCCTAATTAGTTCCATGTTTTCTCCTTCTTCTGATGTCCATTCTCTTTGTCTTTTAAAATGGGGATTGAGCATTTTACCCAGAGTCCACCCTCCTGAATAGTTTCTTTAGGTGTACAAATTTTAGTAGGTTTATACTATATGTTTCTATGAGTGAATATATACCATGTGTGTGTTTCTGCTTCTGGAATAGCTCACTCAGAATGATATTTTCCAATTCTCACTATTTACCTGTAAATTCATGATTTCCTTATTTTTAATTGCTGAGTAATATTCCATTGTGTATATATACCACAATTTTTGTATCCAATCTTCATTTTGGGGGGATCTGGGTTGTTACCACATTCTGGCTATTACAAATACACTTACATTCTGGCTATTACAAATACACTTCTACAAACATGGTTGGGTAAATGTCCTTTTTGTGTACATGTGACTCTTTTGGATAGATGACTTTTTTAGATATATATGATATAGCTGGATCTTGAGGAAGCGCTATTCCTAGTTGTCTGAGAAAGCACCAGATTGATTTCCAGAGTGGTTGTACAAGTTTACATTCCCATCAGCAGTGGAATAGGGTTCTCCTTTTCTACAAACTCATCAGCATGTATTGTCAGTTGAGTTTTTTATCTTGGTCATTCTGACAAGTATAAAGTGAAATTTCAGTGTCGTTTTGATTTGCACTTCCCTGATGGCTAATGAAGTTGAGTATTTATTAGAGGGTATCTCTGCATTTAATATTCCTCTATTGAGAATCCTCTGTTTAGCTCTATTCCCCATTTTTTTTAATTGGATTACTTGATTTTTTGTTTTTCAACTGCTTTAGTTCTTTATATATACTGCATAATAGCCCTCTGTCACATACAGGCTTGGTGAAGATTCTTTCCCAATCTGTAGGCATTTGTTTTGTTTTGATGACAGTGTCAGTGTCCTTTGCTTTATAGAAGCTTTTAAGTTTCATGAGGTCCCATTTATTGATTGTTGCTCTTAGAGCCTGTGATGTTGGTGTTCTGTTCAGGAAGTTGTCTCCTGTGCTAATGAGTTCAAGACTCTTACCCAGTTTTTCTTCTAACCGATTTAATGTGCCTGTTTTTATGTTGAGGTCGTTGATCCACTTGGGCATTAGTTTTGTGGAGTTTGATAAGTATATATGTATGTGCATCTTTCTACATGAACACATCCATTTATACCAGCATCATTTGTTGAAGATGCCATCTTTTTTTTTCCATTGTATGGTTTTAACATCTTTTTCAAAACTCAGGTGTGAATAAGTGTGTCAGTTTATTTCTGTCTTCTATTTGGATCCATTGATCCACCATTCCTTTTCTATGCCAGTACCATGCACTTTTTATTACTGTTGCTCTATAATACACCTTGATCTCAAGGATGGACATACCTTTAGAAGATCTTTTATTGCAGAGGTTTGTTTTAGTAATTCTGGACTTTTTGTTTTTTCATATGAAGATGAGAAGGTTTCTTTGAAGTTCTCTAAAGAATTGTGTTGTTAATTTAGTGAGAATTGCAGTTAATCTGTAGATTACTTTTGGTTAGATGGGCATTTTTACCATGTTATTCCTGCCAAACCATCAGCATAGGGATCTTTCCTTCTTCTCATATCGCCTTCTAATTCTTTCTTCAGTGACTTAACATTTTTTTCATGCAAGTCTTCAACTTACTTGTTTAGGGTCATACAAAGTTACTTTATGTCTTTGTCTGAATACAAGAACACATCAAAAATACCATCCACTATGATCAAATTGACTTCATCCCAGGTATACAGGTTTGGTTCAACATAGGAAAATCCATCAATGTGACCCACCATATTAACAAAATGAAAGAAAAAAAAAAACACATGATAATCTCCTTAAATGCTGTGAAAGCATTTGACAAAATCCATCCTCCATGTTTAAAGTATTGGAGAGATCACGGATACAAAGCACATACTATCTCTAAATATAGGAAAGGTAACATCCAGCAAGCCTATAGCCAATATCAAACTCAACTGAGAGAATATTAAAGCAAACCCACTGAAATCAGGGACAAGGCAAAGCTGCCCACTCTCTCCATATCTCTTCAACATAGCTCTGGAAGTTCTTGCTAGAGAAATAAAACAATTGATGAAGATCAAAGGGATAGAAATGCCAAATGAAGAAGACAAAGTATCAATATTTGCAGATGATTTGATAGTATAACTGAGTGACCCCCCAAAATTCTACATGGGAACTACAACAGCTGATAAACACCTTTGGCAAAGTGACTGGTGTTACAAAAATTAAATAATATTTACTATTGATATATCTTCTGGGAATGCTGGTGTTGTTCCTAAGCAACTGTATACTCAAATTACCACACAGAGACTGAGTTTACTTAGTTAACCTAGAACACAATGCTGGGCAACAGTTACTCCACTCTAAAACTTCAAGCCCTCATAGTTTCCTAACATTTGGATTTCCCACATTATACTTGCTTTTTGTGAAATCATAGGTCTGGTTCATGCTCAGCATCCTCCAAGAACTCCCTCCCAGCTCCATTCTTCTAACTCTCCTCTTGCCCCTTCACCTACCACTCATTTCCTACCCTCTAGCTCCTCCCCTCTTTCATGTCCTCTGCCTCCTCCCAGCTCAACATTGTGTCTAGTTGCTTTATTTTGGCCTGTTTACACAAGAGTTGAGACAGGATGCTTAGAGTGAGTATCACAATGCAATATCCAGATTGAAATCAAAGACTGTGGAGGAGAAATCAGCATTTGAAGGAACAAAGGTTGGGTTCATACATTAAAAAAAAAAAAAAAAAAAAAAAACATTTTACCAATAGACTGGATTCAAAATTAACTCAAAAAAATCAGTAGCCCTCCTATATACAAAAAATAAAAGGGCTCAAGTGGCACACCTGAGCAAGCAATGCTGCCACTAACACTACGTTTAAAGGGCTTGTCTGGAGGAACACAGCAGGAGACACAGCTGCTCTTTTCCTAGGCATATAACATGGACCCATTTCACCATCCTGAAGGCCCAATATTAAATGTAAACACTAGGACCAGGAGGGTTCCTCACTGACAATTGAGTAGGACACAGCTGCCCAAACAGCAAGGTCAGCCTAGGCAACTCTGTTCATAGAGGTTTGGCAACACTAGTTTGGAAAAAAAAAAAAAAAAAAAAAAAACTAGCTGTCAAATAGTTTATTTCCCCTCATTTCTACACTTACACTCAGATTTTTTTTTTCTTTTTCAGCACCTGTCCCAGGAATTGTCTGGTTTCTGAATGCGTCTGGTAATTGGAATTCTGCCTCCTGGCCTTGGCAGATGTGGCTATTTTCTAAGTTCTATGTCTCAGAGACTTTCCTTGGTGATCTCTGCAAGCAGGGTGTTCTGAGTCAGAGAAGTAGATAGCAAGCTCCCTGCAACCTTACAGACCGCAAACTTTCTGTAACCTTGAGTGAATTTCTGGATGCTTTGCCAAGTGGCACAGATGTTTTCCTACTCTGAAAAAAAAATTTGCTTGTAACCTTTGCTTTATAAGTGTTGTTTGCTCATTGAGTAAAGTGAGACTTGATCAGGAATCTGTCTTTTCTCCATTCTTCATGTCTCTGTCTCCCCATTTATACTCCCTCTTTCATGTGGACCCTTTTCTGTTGGTATAATGTTCTTTTCAAATGTATACATCTTACCCTTGCTCATTTAAATGGTGATTTTCCTCCCCCCACATACACTCTCTGGTTTCAATCTGGATATTGCATTGTCATAAACTGGCCAAAATAAAACAACTAGCCACAATGTTGTGCAAAGGGAGGAGCCAGAGGAGAGGAATGAGGGGAGGAGTCAGAGGGCAGGAAATGAGTGGGTGAAAATAGCAAGAGAACTTGGAGAGAGTGCTGGAGGACAGATCTTGGGACTAAGTGGAGATGGACTGGACATACTATTTCACAAAAAGTAGTTATAATGGGTAATATCTAAATGTTAGGAAATATGAGGGCTTGGAGGTTCCGGAGGGAGCAAATATTGCCCAGCATTTTGATCTTGGTTAACTAAATTAACCCAGGCTCTGTGTGGTGATTTGTTTATACAACTGTTTAGGTCTAAGAGCAGCTTTACCAGATAATAAATCAATAGTAAATATTAATAGTCACTTACAACAATTGGCATCCAATTAATCTAAGTATCCACACAACTTAAATCATACTTTATCACAATTTGGGGGGGGGGAATAAGCTCCCAGTGGAAAAAAAAAACCCAAGTTTAAAAACTAAAACTTTATACCCAGGTAAATTACTATCTCTTTAAGAGACACTCTTAAACCCGTCCAGGAGCAAAGGGCAGCCTACTGTAGGCAGACCTGAGACTTAACAAAATTTGCTGCTGCTGCATTTTATCTAAGGTGTAAACAAGCTTCACTCCTTTATGCTGTGGCTGCCTCAACTGGCTCAGCTCCACAGCCATGGCAGGAAAGAAAGAAATTGGAGGCAGAGAGACCTCTAAATGGAGTTTGGCCTAAACTGCAAGTAAAATAAAAAAAGAAAAAGAAAATGCCATGACAGAGGGTGTTTTAATCCCTTTTGGCTTCATTTTGGCTGTCTTAGTCATAGATCTGATTGCAATAATTTTAATGGTGTTGGTTCTTCTCCATACCTTCTCCAAGAAAAAAGGAGAAAACGGAGAAAAAACAAGGATTGGAATCCTAACTTACATTAAAAAAAAGAGCACTTTTCCTAATAATTAGATTAATAAAGTCTAAAATTCAAAGCTCTCTGGCTGTAAGATACTTGTCAGCTCTTTCTGGTAAGGGTCTACAAATTCATTGAAACAGCAATAAAAATAACCAACTGGACTTTGTTACAACATAAATTGGAA
Organism: Meriones unguiculatus; assembly: GCF_030254825.1. Lineage (NCBI taxonomy): Eukaryota > Metazoa > Chordata > Mammalia > Rodentia > Muridae > Meriones > Meriones unguiculatus. Next base: position 22,558,386 of record NW_026843710.1, on the reverse strand, counting down.
CAACTGACCCCAAACTTAAAATTTTCTTGTCTCTTTGATTTTCCTTTAAAGGCTTTGAGTAACAGTGATACTGATTTGAATATATGTATTTGTATTTGTGAAGGTTGATGAAGGCACATGCCTTTATTGCCAACACAAAGTAAAAAGAAACAGGCAGATCTCTGAGTTCAGGATCAAGCTAATTTACACAATAAAAGCCAGGATGGCAACTCCTGCTACTAAGCCATTTACAGAGATACTCTAGATTCAAAATGATAAATTTTCCTAAGGTTACCATGTAAATTATTTTTTCTTAATAATAGATGTTATGTCCTTATTGATCTAAAGGTGGGATTCATATTCTTTTTAGGTTTATGTAAATAGAGATAATGTCACATTGGTCTGAAAACTGCCTTATCCATTTATATGTGAGATAATTTCATGGGGGAAAATGTTGGTTATGCCTATGTAAAAAAGACACAAGAGGGTGAAAGATGGCAAAGTACATGCCAACCTAATTTAGTATTAAATACTCAAAAATTATATTCATATGTTCAAAAAAAAACTGTCCATCCCATATCAAAAAGAGGGTAAGCCCCAGAAAGTATCCAAAACCAATGTAAAAATCCAGGTTCAAGATGCCAAGGATATACTTAACACTAAGGGTAAGAGTTTATATGCTAATGCTCAGAGAGTTTATGTAAAGTTTGGGTCTAAAGGCCTAAGTGTTCAGTCTGTATGAAAAAGGGGCAAGCCAAAAAATACTCACTATCAATATAAAGCCTAGGGTATGCTTAAAGGCTAAAGGTAAGAGGGAATTAAAATTAAGTTTGGCTATAAAGACATAAGTACTCATTCTATATAAACAAAGAGAAAGGAAAAATAGCTACAACATATATAAAAATATAGGACTAAACCTCAAAACAGGTACAAGATACCTACAGTATGCTTACATTCAGAATTAAAAAAACGATTTTATATAAAGTTTACTTAAAACATACATTTTCTATTGCTCAAGGCAAACAGCTTGTCTCTATAATGGGAAGCTTCTCTAGGGAAATAGGTAGCAATTTGGCCTAATATAACAGGCATGCAAGAACCCAAAAAAGATATTTTGATCTAACCAACTTTGTTTTGATTTCAACATGATAATGATTGTATGTTTAATAAAAATGGCAAGTTATATTGCTAATCCCTTGGCATGGGAAACATAAAAATGTATCTCCAGCCAAAACTTCAACAATACTTTGCCAATAAATCCTTGGCTATAATATCCTCAAAATGTAATAAGCTAACCTTTTAATTGATACAGATTAAACTGGCTTACAGTTTAGTTTCATCCTGCACATCTCTTACATTCATAATTTTAGAACTCTGTAATGCTTGTGAGAAATTATATGTTTACAGAACAAAAGAACTGGACTCCAGAAATGCTGGATCAAACCTGACAGAATCATTCTTCAGCCTGCTGAGACATTGACACATCTGTTCCAGCATCTTCCATGTTCCAGCATTCTGCCTGTTCCTGCCTCAACTGCATCATTTGCTCTTTCTTATCAAAGCCTGCTCTCAAAAGAACTCTGAAGAAAGCTACTAATGTTACTTGGTCCAGCATTTTAGACTGTTCAAAAGAGGACTTTTGTTAAGCCTAAAATTGCTCAACATTCAAAGACTAGCCCACAAATGTTATTGCTTGCTTAATTAGCCATTTTTTTCCCAATTTTACTTGGGCTCCCTACAGGATTTCTATATGTGCAAAATGTCAGCTAGAAGAAATCCATGTGAACAGTGTCCAATTTTTCTTAAATGGAGTTAGGTATGTTTTTTTTTTTGTATGATATGGCTATGAAATTTTATTGTCACTGGGAAATGTTTATTATTAATGGTCTTATTCAAAGTGAAACAAGGAATATATAGGTATATCTTATAGGAATAGAAAAAAGTTGGAATTTTGAATCTACTCAGGGTTTTATTTCTTATTCTCAAATAAGCTTATTTTTAACTCATTGGTAAAGGATTTTGTATATTAATGCAAAAATAATTCTTTTGGTATATTGGTATAAGCTTTAGTTTATTGATACAATTTCAAGGTTACTTCCAATACTTTTAAACTGCTATTAAAAACTGGTGAGGGTATTAGGTATTACAAGTTAATTGCTAGTTATTCAACTCATAGTCATATCAGACACTTGTCTACTTTATCACAGGAGTATACTTCCATTCTTCCTAGGTTTAACAGATATGATTTTGTAGACAGATTGATTAGATAAAGATAGGTAGTCTTCAAAAACTTCAGAGACCTACAGAATGTGGCATTTGAAAGTGTCTTTAATATTTTAAGGATTCTTTGATGAGACAAGTAATTTCCTGGCAGTACCCCACCTACCTGAAAGAAGATGATGAGCATCTAAGAATCTCTATATGGCGATGGCTATAAATGTGGTACAAAAGCCACTTGGGTAAAGAAATTACCCTTGCTTTACAACAGAAAAATTCTGCTAAAAATTGGCAAGCTTAAATGCAAGACAAGTCTACTGCTGAACTCTCCCAAGACAGCAAGTCCTAAATACTTCCTGCTTCATATATATGTCTGTCAAATATTCTGGGCCAGAAGGCTGAAGATGATTCTCCAACGTTATATAGAGTTATGTGTGACTGTTTAGGCAGCAAACAATCTCTGTCAATTTTTATTTTTTGGTTCATACACTTCCTACTTATTCTAAGAGCTAATTTTATTTCTTTCTCAAGTCTCGATGGGGTTGAAGACCAAATAGTTGTAGTGCCACAATTAAGCTTGAGTTGTTTAGAAGTTCCAAAATTTATTCATATAGGCAATACCAATAAAGATAAAAGTTAATTTAGGTATAGAAAGTTTAACTTGTCAAGATAGATAGCATAACCTGATACATTCTCCTAAATTGTTAAATACACATGGAGGACATTGCACATGAAGATTTTCCCTTCATAATAATAATAATTCATAATTATTATTGTGTTGAAAGAAAAGGAGCCTTTTATTGGACTTAAAGGGGGAAATGTTGGTATGATGTTCTTTTGAAATGTATACATCTTACCCTTTTTCATTCAAATGCTGATTTTTCCTCCAGCCCTACACACTCTCTGGTTTCAATCTGGATATTGCATTGGGATAAACAGGCCAAAATAAAACAACTATCCTCAATGTTTTTCAAATAGCCAGAGGACAGGAAAGAGGGAGGAGCCAGAGTTCAGGAAATGAGTGAGAAAAAAGGGCAAGAAAGCTTGGAGCACTGTGATCTCATCATAGCATTGTAATGTCTTATTATCATTGTGAAGTCATCTGGTTATGAAATAATAATAGTGTTCATGGATATCTTCATGGAATTGTTATGTCATGATAGCATTGTAATGTCATACTATTGTGATGTCATAAGATCATTATAATATCATAATACCATTGTGATGTCATGAGAGCATTATGATATCATAGTATGGTCGTGGTGTAATACCATTTTGATGTCATAATAGCATTGTGATATTATTAAAGCATTGTGATGAAATAATAGCATTGTGATGTCATCATAGCATTGTGATATCATTATAGCATTGTTATATCATCATTTAATTGTGATGTCATAATAACATGGTGATATCATAATAGGATTGTGACATCATAATACCATTGTGATGTCTGAATACCATTGTGATCTCATAATACCATTGGGATATCATATAATTGTGATGTAATAATACCATTGGAATATCAGAATAGTATTGGGATGTCATCATAGGATTGTGATATCATAATTCCATTCTAAATGCATTATTGCATTGTGATGTCATAATAGCATAGTTATATCATAATAATTATGTGATGTCATAATTCCATTTTGATTTCGAAATAATATTGTGATGTCAGAATACCATTGTGAAGTCAGAATACCATTGTGATGTCAAAAAGCATTTTAATTATAAAATAATATTGTGATGTCATAAATCCTTTGTAATATTAAATGATATGGTGTCGCTGCAATGTGATGTGATAATAGCATGGTGATAGCAAAATAGCATTGTGATGGCATAATAGCTTGGTGATGTCATATTATGGTGTTGTCATAATAACTTTGAAATGTCAAACAATTGTGAAGTCATAATACCATTGTGATGTCATCACAGCTTCAAGATGTCCTAATATCATTGTAAAGTCATACCGTAGTAAAGTCATATTAGCATTGTAATGTTGTAATTACATTATGACATCATAACACAATCATGTCATAATAGCATTGTGATGTCTTAATAGCACTGTGATGTCATAGTATTTTGGGGATGTCAAAATTCACTTATGATGTCAAACCACAAGCATTTTGGAATAGGATTTGATGTCTTAATAGCATTGGAAAAGTATGATGCCATTGTGATATCAAAATATTATTGTTTTGTCTTAATATTATTGTGAAGTCATACCGTTGTGAAGTCATTATAAATTTTGATGTCACAATTATTTTGTGATGTCATACTACAATAATGTCATGATGGTATAATAGCATGGTGATATCAAAATAGCACTGTGAAGTCCTAACACCATTGTGATGTCATAATAGCATTCTAATATCATCAGAGAATTGAGATGTCCTATTAACATTATAAAGTCATACTGTTGTGAAGTCATAATAGCATTGTACTGTCATAATTCCATTTTGACATCATAACACAATCATGTCATAATAGCATTGTGATGTCATCATAAGTTCGTGATGTAAAAATACCAGTGGGAAGTCTTGACATAATTTTGTTGTCATCATAGCATTTTGATGTCCTAATATCATTGTGATGTGATAATAGCTTTGTGACATCCTCATAGCATTGTGATATCCTAATACCATTGTGAAGTCATCATAGAAATGGAATGTCCTACTATCATTGCAAAGTAAAACCTTTGTTAAGTCATGATATAATTGTGATGTCATAATAGCATATAGAGGTCATAACCCCATTTTCATGTCATAAGAGCATTCGGATGATATAATAACATTGGAATGTCATGATGAATATTGATGTCATAATTCCATTGTGATATCATTATAGCATTGTGATGTCATAATAGAATTTTGATGTCATAATAGCATTGTGATGTTACAATGACATTGTGAAGTCATAAAATCATTTTGGAGTCATAACACCATTGTGATAGCATATAAGCAGTGATGTTATCATAGCATTGTGATGTCATAATAGTACTGTGATGTGACAACACCATTGGGATATCATAACATTATAATGTCTTAATAGCATTGATATATCATAATATCATTATGAAGTCAAATAGCATTGTGATGAAATAATACCATTGTGATGTCATGATGGAATTGCAATGTCATGATAGAATTGTGATGTCCTAAAAGCATTTTGAAATTATACTGAATATGAAGTCATATAGCATTGTGATTTTATAATATAATTATTTTGTCATAATACCATTGTGATATCATAATACCATTTTGATGCCATAATAGCATTGTGATATCAAAATTCCATTGTACAGTCATACCACAATCATTTCATAATAGCATTTGGATGTCATGATGAATTTTGATGCCAAAATGCCAATGTGATGTCATAATGGCATTGTGATGTCATAATAACCTTGTGATTTTTATAACAGCATTGTTATGTTATATCACTGTGTCATAATAGCTCTGTGATTTTATAATAGCATTGTGATTTCAAATTACAATATCAAGTCAATATTCCATTGTAATGTCAATATTCCATTGTAATATCATAACACAATCAGGTCATAATAGGACTGTGATGTCATAGTAGCATGGCGATGTCATAATAGCATTGTGATGTTGTAATATCATGTGAACTCATATTGTTATGAAAACATAATCGTATTTTGAAGTAAAAATTCCATTGTAAAGTCACACCACAGTCATGTATTAATACAATTGTAATGTCATAAAAGCATTGCAATGTCAAAGTACCGAAATATTGTGATATCATAATAGAATTGTGATGTCCTAATACCATTTTGAAGTCATCCATTTGTGAAGTCATGAGATCATTGTGATGTCAGAATAGCAGAATGATGTCATAGTATCATTGTAAGTCATAAAACAATTTTGTGGTCATAATAGCATTGTGATGTCATTATACTATTTTGATGTAATAACAGAATTGTGATGTCATAATAGCATTGTATTGTCATGTAAGCATTGTAATGTTATAATAGCATTGTGATGAAATAACACCATTGTGAGGTCATTTTCTTAGCTGCATTATACTCTATTAAGGAAATATTGCACATTTTCGCCAAAGGAGATTGTTAGTCATGTTCTTTAGTCCATGGAAATTACTGGGACTTTAAACATTGTATTGATGTCAAACTATGCTCTTTTAGCATTGAAGTCCCTCCATCATCTTCTACTTCTCAGGGTTCTGGATTGCTTAGTCTCCTAGAAGCTCATATATTTACATGTTTAGTCCACAGTAAGCAAATGTCAGGTAAGTGTTATAAGATGTGGCCTTCTTAGATAACATAATTCCTATTGGAGTTATATTATAGCAGGGTGTGCTGTGAGGTTAATATGCCAGTGAAAGTGACCGGACAGAATGGAGTCTCTATCACTTTATATCTTTGTTTCTGTCTGTCTAGATCACTCTATTTCTGAATCTGTCCCTCTAGCTCTTTCTCTCTGTCTCACTCTCTCTGGCTGCTACTTGTAGTTCTGTATATATCTTCAGTTCTGTTGAAGGTCTACAACAATAAGACTGCTTGCTGACATTACATCCTGGATGGTCTTTGTAAAAATATAAGAAAGGTCCCAATTAAATGATTTTTGTTCAAAGAGTTGCCTTGGTCAGAGAGGGTTTTCCCACTAAGTAATACACTGACTGAGGACATGTCTGTGCTTTTAACAAATACTGGTATCTGTGATAATGTGAAACACACATGTCAAGGACACATGACTATTAATGACCTCTTAAAAGAAATATGTGACACTTTTCCTGAACTAAGTCTTAGACACAGGTACTGTCATATGTGAGTTGTCTGCTTTCAGCTGAGGGATGTAGTGTTGCTCAGCCTTTCTGTCAAGCACAGTCCTCTCAGCCATTTTAATAACTGGCTCCTGAAACACTTATTGAATTTAACCTATTTCACGGCATCATTCTTTTGAGGTTTCCATGGAGATAAGTAAACAAACTTTAATGTTTATTTAACTGAACAACTTCCTAAGTAGGAAAGCTTCCAATGTGGGATTAAGGGTAATGTACAAAATGAAAAGGTGGTCTCCTACTGTGGTCTTGGATCTAAAATTTCCTAGGTTGTGACTTGAAACTGAGCAGTTACTCATGTAGTGACTAAATGTACCTTCACCTTGTATTTGCTATAATAGGCTGGCAGGATCTAGGGTTCTGTGTGTCTTTAAGAGGAGGGAAAAGAGAAGGAAACCAGACAATTCCTGGGACAGGTTTGGGTGAAAATGAGAAAGATCTGTGTACATAAAAGAAGAACTGAAGGACAATAAACACTTTCACAGCTGGTGCTGTTCACACTTGCGTTGGAAACCCTCTCATTGTAAACAGGGTTACCTTGGCTGAACAGCTCGATTGGTAGCTGTGTCCTATTCAGAGGTCATTGAGAATTTCTCCTGCTTCTGGGGTTTACAGTAAAAACTGGGCCATCAGGAAAGCGAAATGGTTTGGTGTTATATGCCAAGAGGACCTGTGTTTGCTGCTGTGGTCCTCCAGACAAATCCTCTAAACATAGTGTTAGTGCCAGGACTGCTTGTTCAGAGATGCCACTTGAGCTCATGTGGTCTGAGTTAGCTGGGTAACCACTAGTTCATGGCTAGGAGTCTCTGTTACAAAATGAGTTCCTGGAAACCATGCTTTATAAAGACAATCCCTCCTCTAGTGGAATCTTTTCTCCATATTAAAAGTCATTTTGAAAGTTGTCATCATATTATTTTTATTGATTATCTATGAATTTTATATAACATACATTACACTCCTTTTCCATAGCTCTCAGATTCAAATTCCTACCCATGGCTTATACTAAAAATTTGATTTTCTGTAAATTACTTCAATTGAATTATGTGTTTGTTGTTCATATACTAATTAGAATTTGATGACAGTCTCAGTGCCATGGCCCTTAAAGAAAACGGAGTTCATCCTTGCTGAACCCTGGCACCACCCCCAAGAAGCTATCATTTCTGAAGAGCTTTATATTTCATCACCTTGTTCACAGTTTTTCTTTTGTGTTTATTATGATGTGTTCAATTGGTATCCCATCTGCTGCCTCCTCCCTTTTCTCCTTCCAATTCCATCCAGCCTCCTCCTTCTACCCTTATACACTTTCTCCAGTTCCCTGATAAGAGAGGTCCTCTTCCCCCTTCTATTAGATCCTAGATTTTCAGGTCTCTTCAAGGCTGGCTGCATCATCTTTCTCTGTGGCCTGATTCTCAGGGCATTGTTACCTTTGTGTCTTCAATTTTATCTTCTTATGACACTCTTCCTGCCTCCCCTCTTGCAGGCTTCCCAGAGCTCTGAGGGGAAGGAGAATTCCATTTAGTGCTGGGTGTTTTAAGGTCTGTCTCTGCATGATGTCAGACTGTGGGTATGCAATCCCATTTAATGCAAGGGAAGCATAGCATCTCTGTAGATCTAAGAGGATGGCACTCATCTATCAGTTGAGGGTAGAGAGCCAACATATTTTAATAACAACAGACTAGGAGCTTGAAAATTTTTTCAGGATGCCCTGGCTCAACAAATCATTTAACTGCCACCCAATCTCACTAGTGGAAGCCTGGTTTGGACACAGTAGACGGGCTATTGAAACTTTATACCCCAATCTAACGAGATCTCTTAATAAGTGAATACATACCATATTTTCTTTCTGCATTTTATTGCTTCATTCAGGTTGATATTTCCTGGATTCATCCATTTACCTGAAAATGTCATCATGATGTCTTTTTCTTAGCTGAAGAATACTCTGTTATGGAAATATTCTATATTTTCCCTATAGGAGATTGTCAGTCCTGTTCTTTAGACCTTGGTAGTTGCTGAGACTTTAGTCATTATACTGAATTACAAATTATCTGGATAATGAAGTTCTTTAAGCCTAGAATCCCCTCCATTTTCTTCTACTTCCTAGTGATTTGGTTTGAAATGTCTACTTGAAGCTCATCTATTTAGATGTTGAATCCCCAGTGAAGAAATGTCAGGTATGGGTTAATAATTATGTCCTTGTTAGAGAATATAATTCCTATTGGAGTTATATTAGAGGAGTGTGTGCATTGAGGTTGATATGCAAATGAATGTGACCAGACACAATGAAGACTCTGTCTCTTGGTCTATGTCCCTTTATATATTTGTTTCTGTCTTTCTCAGTCTCTCTATTTCTGAATCTGTCTCCTATCTCTTAATCTCTCTCTGTCACTCTCAGGCTCCTTCTTTCAGCCTGATGCTTGCGGTTTTGGATGAAAAGCTCTCAGTTCTGCTGAAGGAGTACAACAAGATGTCTGCTTGTTGACATGACATCATTAATTGTCTCTGTAAAAAATGTAAGAAAGGTCCCAATTAAACGCTTTTTGTTCAAACATTTGCCTTCGTCAGGGAGCATTTTCAGAGTAAATAATTCACTGACTGAGGACATATCTGTGCATTTAACAAAAAATCATGGAATCTTTGAAAATGTGAAATTCACACATCAAGGACATGTGACTTTATTAATGAACAGCTGAAAGACATATGTGACACTTTTGCTGATCTAACAGTCTTGGACACAGAAACTGTCATCTCTGCTTTGTGTGCTTTCAGTTGCCCAGATTGAGGCTTGTAGGGTTGCTTAGCTTTTCTCTCAAGCAAGCTGTCCCCTTAGCCATTTTAAAAACTGGCTCCTAAAACACTTACTGAATGTAATCTGTTTCATGACATCATTCTCCCTCTCAGGCAATCAACGCCTAAGAGAATCTTGAGGTTTCCTCAGTGTCCAGTATCTCTGATCCTGTGCACACTTGACACTTTCTTGTGAATCCCAACAAGCCTTTATCTCATCTCTTTATCCAAATTCCATACCTTTACTCCTGTTTACCTCTGTGACAATATCAGAAAGGAAATGAAACTCTAGGGTTTATTTAAATGGTCAGCTTCCTAAGTAGGAAACCTTAAAAGTGATGTAGGATTAAGGGTAGTGTATAGAATGACAAGGTGGTGCTCTTGGATCTGAAATTTTCTAAGCTGTGACTTTGAACTGAGCAGTTACTTGTGTACTGACTACATGTCCATTCACATTCTTATTGATATAATAGGCTGGCAGGGTCTAGGGATCACTGGGGAATTGAGTCTTTAAAAGAAGGAAAGGCAAAGGTAAACTGACCAGTCCTGCTGGATAGTTGAACGGTTTCTACCTGAAAGAAGGAGTGGAAATGGGGGGACAGAGATGCAAAGAATGGACACAAGACAGATCAAGTCACTTTACTGAACATGCAATCAACACTTAAAAATCAAAGGGTATAAGCATTTTTTTTTCACAGTAGCAACCTGTCTGTGACCCTTGGCAATGTATCTAGGACTTCACTGAAGGTTACACAAAGTTTTCTGTCTGGTTCCAAAGGTTGAAGGGAGTGTGCTTTCTACTTCTCAGGCTCAGAATGCCCTGCTTGCAGAGACCACCAAGGACAGTCTCTGAGACATGGAACTTAGATAAGACCTGCATTTGACAAGGTCAGGAGGCAGAATTCCAATTACCAAATTCCTTCAGTTTTCCCTTCTTTGTTTTATGGAAAGCCTGTTTTAGGTTGGCGAAATGTGCATTTTTCCTTACTTGTCATCAAGGTCTTGGATGTGATTTTTATGAGCCTCTGTCTTAGGTTGGACAAACCACAATTTTACTCTTACACATCATTGACTTATCTCCATATCAAATGGGGTTGTTAGAGATCTTTAATTTAAATTCATGTATCTGAACTTTCATACGTTATATTTGTTGAAGAAGGAACTGTAACACACAAGGAAGGCAGGCACAGACCAACATACCTGCCAGGCCAGCAAGTGTCAGTCCCAAATTAAGCACAGAGTCAAAGGATGGAAAGCACATCCAAAGGCTAGAAAATATAACCAAGGCTGTATTTGCCAATTCTATCCTAGGTTTATTGGCAGATTCTATGTCATGGATCTTATTTCTCAGAATTAACATGTCCAAAGAGAAGTTTTTCCTAGACCAAATACAAGCAAGGTAATTCTGAATCTGAGTCTAATTAAATTTTGTTTCATCATACCAGGTATCAGAAACCCTAACAGGAATCATAAAAAAATAATAATAAAATTAGGTTGCTTAACAACTAGTACTGAAAGAGCATTATTATCAGCACTAACAAAATTAGTAAGATTGTAATATACACATGAAATTGAATAGATATCATTGTTCTTAAAATGTCTTATTACAATGTTTCCAATTAATAAATAAGTAAATAAGGAGGATTAACTCATGCCCAAACAGAAGTATACTTCGTTAATTTATTAATTTATTAAAGCTCCTTGCATTCTCAGAGAGAATGCTTATATATCCCAACGCATCCCCAATATCAGTACATAGTTTTGACAATTTTTATTTGAAGTCCTTCAAAGTCCTGCACTAACAGCTTTTCTAAAACAAAAGAATTTTGACTGCCTTTACCATGAGCCAAGTTCTTACTACCCTTAATGATAGACCAGTCCAGTTCATGACTGTAAATGCAGAGTCATTATCCTAGGAGTAGATGGTGGGCATTTCTCTGTTGCATCATGTCTAAGGAATCATCAGTTGAGGACAAATGTGTTGATCCCCTTTCTCACAGGGTCAGCACCTCATTGGAGATTTAAGACTGTCATTCTTAACTCCTGTAGGAAGAGACAATAATATCCTTCCAGTGTTCCATTTCACCTGGTTGTAAAGGGAGGCTTGAGCTGCCACTTTAAGAGTAGTTGGTATTCTGATATATGACCTGGACAGGGGAGACTGGTAAGCCCATCCTGATGAATTTTCTCTCTGGTAAGTAAGGAGAATGACCTCTTCCTATTCCTAAAAAGTTAAGAGTCTGTTTTACTTGTGTTCCTTCAAAAGCAGGAAAACACAATAACTAAATGTTGTTGACATAACAAGGACTTCTGGGTCATCTCAGGAAACTGGATATAGTAGAGGTGGATTAGAAACATACACCCAATAAACAGTCATCTTGACTGGAGGAGTCTTTATTAACATCATTATCATTGTCAGGAGAAAACTCCTCATCTACTTGTCACACCAGATGTTCCAATAGCCATTGAGCTACATCATTTTCCTGCAGAAAAACACAGACAGATCCTTATCCTCATATGAGTACAGAGTCTGGTCCATGCCATTCATTTGATAAAGGATCCCTTCCATTTTATTTTAGCAAAAGTTTACTTGGTTTCTGTATACCAAAATCTATCAAAATCTATATTTACCATACGTATCCAAATTTTAAAAAATTAGAATGAAAAGAACATGATTAAGATGTTTTTTTTATGTCTTCAGGAGATTAGCTCCCCCTTCTCTGTTTTCTGCAAATAAATCTTAATTGTTTAGTGGGCATCTACAATCCCTTGTCTTTGATGATTATAAGGTATTTTATTTATATGAGAAACTTGCAACTGTTGACAAAATCTTTTAAAAGTTTTGCTATTATATCATGTTCCATTGTCAGTTTAAAATAGCTTAGGAATTGCTAGAACATTGAAGGCAGGTAGACAATGAGCAATAACATTCTTTGCAGGTTTTCCTGGTTGAGGAGTGGCAAAAATAAATGCAGAATAGGTATCTATGCAAACATATAGATATTTTAATTGTTTAAATTCAGGAATATTAGTAATATCCATTTTTCAAATGTGATTTGGAACCAATTCTTTAGGATTGACTCCCAAATGAGGAACAGCCTGAAATTGAGCACAAGTACTACAGTACTACGGGTCTGTTCCTTAGTCAATCTATATTTAAGTCAATATTTGACTATAAAGATGATGCATGTTATGGGAATTCTGTGCTTTTTTTTTTTTTAAATCTATGAAAAATAAACTTTGGTGACTTCATCTACCAATGCATTCCCTTTAGACAGGGGTCCTTTCAAATTAGAATGAGTCCTCAATTGTCCTATAAGAAGGTGAAAGATTTCTTTTGTATCAAATTTTGAATTTGTAGAAATTAAATTCCAGCAGGAGAAGAAGATGTCTGAATTTGACCTGCAGTGTCTAACCTAGGCAATGACTGAGCTACATATGCACTATCTGTAAAAATGTTCAAAGATTACTTATTAAAACGTTGAAACACAGTCAATACTATAGATATCTCTGCTATTTGTGCAGATGTGTTAGACACTTGAGAAAATATTGTTTTACTTTAATAAGCATAGGCAGCGACACCAGATAATGAATCATCAGTAAATACAGTTAAAGTATCAACAATTGGGCTAACTTTTGTTTTAAATGGAAAAAAATATAGGTTGCATCTATAAAAACTGAATGAATTTGTTGTTTGTGTCTCAACAGGTTTGACTCTGCCATAATAAGCTTACGTATGTTAAAATGCCATATTTATTAGACCTCTGACAAGTCTGAGGGCAAGCATATTTGAGTTACTCTTTGTCTATATTTATCATCTTCTCTAAACTTCATCGTATAAAACAGAATGTGATAAACTCAATTTTGGCATATTTTTAAATGTATGTTTAGAACCAAATTTTACATAGATGTAAATAGGCAAACTTTATGGCTACCCATTTCAGATTTAACCTTAAAAAAAAACCTGAACAAAGAGACAAGCTAAAACTCGATCATTTATTCAACTATAATCTTTAGCATAACTTTCAATCTGCTCTCAAAAAAAAGCAAAACTTTTAAAAAAACATAATTTATAAAGGGGCTGACAAACCTTATTAATCCTATCATATTTTATTAAAACTTAACAGCAAAAAAATAGAGGACAATAGTTTTCTTTAATATTAAACAGAAATCTAAATTTAGCCCGTAGCCCTCAGCAAAAATGAACTATTCTGATTGTACCATGTCTATAGATCAGTAAAAAACAGCATTAAATCATTTATTTAGGTACGAGCAGCTAGGCATACATTTTATAGAATGGTTAACAATGATCTGAATATAACTATACACAACCCTGGGCTGACATGGAACTGTTGTCTTTTTATTTTCCTGTAAAAGAGCATAAGCAAACATTTTGCACTGAAGAATCTCCAGACTTTTTAAATGAAGAACAGCATATTTTATTGTTTTTTACATGATATATTGTAATAACTTCAATTTTTGATTAATTAGCTTAAACAGCATGTCTTGGTTTTACTTTGTAAAATTAAGTAAAATAAATATCAATGTTTTTTTATTTCCCTCAAAAGGTTTAGAAACTGTTTTAAGTTCTTTGTTAGTTTTCCCAAGGGTTACTTTTTTAAAATACCCCAGAATACCCAAATACCAGGACTTAACCAGCCCCTACTGGACACATGTCCAACAGATTCCAGAAGGAGTGGACCCCATCATGGGTCCCCTCCTCTCACATAAATTCTAGAGGAGCAGATGCCCACGACCCTTTCCAAAGCTTCCAGATGGAGAGCAGGCTCCATCAGCCTTGTTACCACACAGAACAAGGTCCCAGCAGTCCTCTCTCCTGGCCCCAAAAGGAACAGAACCTTTACGGGCCTCTTTCCTGGGAATTGAAGCATCCTCCATATTCATCAACAAGATTGGAAACTCTCCAAGTTTTCCAGACCTCATAGGCAAACCAAAACCAGAAACCAAACAGAAGCCTGCAGACAAAAACAAATCAAATCAAAACAAAACAACAAAAGAAACAGAGACAAAGCCAAATAACAAGGGAAGTACCTGCTTTTTAAACATTTAAATATTTTTTTAAACCTGTTTTTGTAATATTAATACAAAACATCCTCTTTAGGAGTGAAGTCATAAATCACACTTATGATTTTAAAAGTCAAAACCAGACTTTAACTTTTACCAGTACAAACAATCTAATTTGTTATTATTATTGCTATTATTATTATTATTTTGTAATTTTAATTTCTCTAATTCCCTTAATAACTAAACTTGTTCCCTTTCTAATTGGACTTTATCTAACAGAACTGTAATATCCTCCTGCAGTGGTCTTGTATTTTCTGCATGTGGGGCAGGGGAAGCCAAAGGGGCAGAGAGTTCAGGAGGCCAGTCTGAATTATGAGACTTGGCAATTTATTCTTCTGAGTCCGCTTTATCCTCATTATCTAGCTCCTAGATTATTTTGTTCTCTCAGATTACACAAATCTGTTTAAGCTCCTTTATGATCATTTGAAATGACCTTAGAAATACTTTCTTCTAAGTACAGCCAGTTTGCCTGCTCAAATTTCCCCAAGTAACTATTTAGCTTTTGAGATTCCTTTTCCCAAGTTTCGAGATTGATGGTTCCTTCAACGGGGAACCGGGGACAATCTTCATTTACAAACTGAAGTGGATAAAGTGTTTCTACCAATTCTTTGCATTTATTAGAATTGACTGTAAAGTCTTTATTAACATCTCCTGCTATTTCTCTGCCACATGATATCATTGCCTGCCTACCTTGTTTCTTCCTCCATGTTATGGGCAGTTGTCGTGAAGCACATTTTTTCTTAGGCATTCAGAGCTCCAAACATCAGTGTTTCTCACATTGCCTCTCGTTTTCAAGGTCCTTTGTTCAGAGGCAAACTGTCCAATCCTGCGGGCTTTTCGAACAGCATCCATTGGAAAGAGGGATTATAAATGTGGGGAAAGAGACTCAAAGACTAGAGACAAGACAGGTTCCTGATCCAGTCTCAGTTTATTGAACGTGTAAACAACACTTATAAAGTAAAGGGTACAAGCATTTTTTTTTTCACAGTAGAAACACATCTGTGCTACCTGGCAAGGTATCCAGGAATTCTCTCCAGTTTACACAAAGTTTGCTGTCTGGTTCCCAAGCTTTCAGGGAGTTTGCAATCTACTTCTCAGGCTCAGAAAACCCAGCTTGCAGAGATCGCCAAGGAAAGTCTCTGTGAAATAAAACTTAGATAAGACTTGCATCTGCCAAACCCAGGAGGCAGAATTCAAATTACCAGACTCTTTCAGAAACCAGAAAATTCCTTGGACTGATTTGGCTGAAAAAGAGAAAATCTGCAAGTGTAAAAGGAGAAATGAGGGTAAATAAGCTATTTGAGAGCTGGTTCTTTACCTCACTAGTGTTGCAAAACCTCTATGAGCAGGGTTGCCTTGGCTGACCTGGCTGGATGGGCAGCTATGTCCTTCACAATAGTCAGTGAGGAACCCTA
Organism: Meriones unguiculatus; assembly: GCF_030254825.1. Taxonomy (NCBI): domain Eukaryota; kingdom Metazoa; phylum Chordata; class Mammalia; order Rodentia; family Muridae; genus Meriones; species Meriones unguiculatus. Next base: position 22,542,082 of record NW_026843710.1, on the reverse strand, counting down.
CTGGTTCTGGTGTTTACATTTAAAATTGGGCCTTCAGGACAGTGAAATGGGTCCATGTTATATGCCTAGGACACAAGAGCTGCTGTGTTTCCTGCTGTGGTCCTCCAGACAAACCCTCTAAATGTAGTGATAGTGCCAGGACTGCTTGCTCAGATGTGCCACTTGATGTCATAGGGTCTGAGGTAGCTGCATAACCAGTAGTTCATTGCTAGGATTCTCTGCTACATAGTAAATTCCTAGAAAGCATGTCTAACAAAGTCAAACTCTGCCCTTCTTTAATGGAATATTTTCTCCAGGTTAAAATATTATTTTTCTTGCTTATGTGAAAATTTGATATAATATACATTACACTCATTTTCCATTGCTCCCACATTCAGTTCAAATTCCTACCCATATGCAAGTCTAAATTATTTTTAAATACATCAATTGAAGTATGTGTTGTTCATCTAATCATTGGCACATGATCAGAGTCTCAGTGCCAAGTCTTTTAAAGAAAACACAGATCATTCTTGTTGCATGCTGTCACCAACCCGAGAAGAAGACACCAGTCCTGATGAGTTCTATGCTTCACAATCTTGATCAAAGTTTATTTTATGTATATATTTATTACGATTGTTCACATTGTATCTCCTCTGCTGCCCCCTCCCTCTTCCTCTTCCAGTTCCCCTCACCCTCCTTCTTGTACTGCTATGCTCTTTCTTTAGTTCCCTAATAGCGGAGGTCCTCTTCCACCTTCTAATTGACCCTATTTTATCTGGTGTCATCAAGGCTCACTGTATCATCATTCTCTGCCCTCTATGGCCTGATTCTCAGAGCATTGTTCTCCTTGTGTCCTTAATTTTCTCTGCTTAAACACTTTTTGGCCTCCTCTCCTGCAGGCTTCCCAGAGCTCTGAGGGGAGGAAGAATTCCATAGGTAAATCCCATTAAGAGCTGTGTGTTGTAAGGACTTTCTCTGCATATTATAAGAATGTGGGTCTCTGTATGCAATCCCATTTAATGCAAAAGGAAGCATTTTGTGGATACAAGGACATGGCACTGATCTAACAAATGTGGGCAGAGTGCAAAATATTTTAAAAACAATAGACTGGGCTGCTTCAAAATTTCTGTAGCCTGCCCCGACCCAACAACTCAATTAACTGACACCTATTCCTGGTAGTAGAAAACGGATTTTTTTCACATAGATAGCCTTTTGAAACTTTTTCTCACAGTGTTAAATGACCTCCTAGTAAGTTAATACATACCATATTTGTCTTTCTGCATTTTAGGTGTTTCACCCAGGGTGATTTTTCCTAGTTCCAAGCATTTTCCTGAAAGCATAATGATGTCATTTTCTTAACTGAATAATACTCCATTATGGAAATATTAGACATTTTCCCCCAAAGAGATTGTCAGTCCTATTCTTTAGTTCTTGGAACTTGTTGGGACTTTAATAATTGTATTGAATGACAAACTTTCATGATATCTATGTTCTTTTAGCCTAGAAGTCGCTCCATTTGATTTCACTTCTTGGTGATTTAAATTGAAAATCCCCTTGAAGCTCATCTATTTACACGTTTAGTCCCCAGTGGGGAAATATCTGGGAAGCGTAAGGTGTATGGCTTTGTTAGATAATATGATTCCTTTTGCTTCCCTAATTTCTTTTTCAGCCTTTTGTCTTTTATATATAGGAAGGCTACTGATTTTTTTGTTAATTTTGTATCCAGTCACTATGCAAAAGGTGTATATCAGCTTTAGGAGTTCCAGTGTAGAATTTTGGGGGTGAATGAGGTATATTATCATATCATTTGTAAATACTGATACTTTGACTTCTTTGTTTCACATTTCTATCCCTTGATATTCTTCAATCACTTCATTGGTCTAGCAAGGACTTCCAGAATTATGTTGAAGAGATATGGAAAGAGTGGGCAGCCTTGCCTTGTCCTGATTTCAGTGGGATTGCTTTAAGTTTCTCTCAGTTTTGTTTCATGTTGGATATAGGCTTATTGTATATTGCCTTTACTGTATTTAGATATGTGCCTTGTATCCCTGGTCTCTCCTATGCTTTAAACATGAATGGAGGTTGAATTTAGTCATATGTTTTTTCAGCTTCCAAGGAGATTATCATGTGTTTTTTTTTTTCTTTCAGTTTGTTAATATGGTGGATCATATTGATGGATTTCTATATATTGAACCACCCTTGCATATCTTGGATAAAGTAGTGGATTATATCTTTGATGTGTTCTTGTATTTGGTCAAAGACATGAAGTACCTCAGTATGACCCTAACCAAGCAAGTCAAAGATTTGTATGAAAAAAATATTCAAGTGTCTAAAGAAAGAATTAAAAGAAGATATCACACAATGTAAAGATCTCCCATAGTCATGATTAGCAGGATTAACATAGTAAATGGTCATCTTAACAAAAGCAAACTACAGATTCAATGCAATTCCCATCAAATTACCAACACAATTATGTACAGTACTTGAAAGTACAATTCTCAACTTCATACGGAAACAAAAAACCCAGATTTGCTAAAACAATCCTCTGCAATAAAAGGTCTTTTGGAGATATCTCCATCTCTTAACTCAAGCTGTACTATAGAGCAACATTAATAAAAACTGCACAGTATTGGGAGAAAAACAGAATGGTGGATCAATGGAAATGAATAGAAGACCCAGAAATGAATCCACACACATATGGACACCTGAATTTTGACAATGATGCAAAGACCATACAATGTAAAAGAAGATAGCATCTTCAACAAATGATGCTGGTTTAACTGGATGTCTACATGTAAAAAAATTCAAATATTTCCATTTTTATCACCCTTCACAAAACTATAGTCCAAGTGCATCAAAGACCTCAAGATAAAACCAGACACATTAAATCAGAAGAACTAGTAAGGATGAGCATTGAACTCATTGGCACTGGAGACAACATCCTGAAGGGAACCCCAACAGTACAGGTTCTAAGAACAACAATCAGTAAATGGGATCTCATGAAACTAAAAAGCTTCTGTAAAGCAAAGGACACTGTTATCAAAATAAATGAACACATACAGATTGGGAAAGAATCTTCACCAAGCCTCTATGAGATAGAGTGCTAATATCCAGTATATATAAAGAACTAAAGAAGTTGAAAAGCAACAAATCAAGTAATCCAATTAAAAACTGGGGAACAGAGCTAAGCAGAGAATTCTCGATATAGGAATACTGAAGAGCAGAGAAATACCTAAAGAAATGCTCAATGTCATTAGCCATCAGGGAAATGCAAATCAAATCCCTGAGATTTCACCTTACACCATTTAGAATAACAAAGATCAAAACTCAAGTGACAACAAGTGCTCATGAGAAGGTGGAGAAATGGGAAAACTTCTCTACTGCTGGTGGGAATGTAAACCTGTTAACCACTGTGGAAATCAATCTGGCTCGTTCTCAAACAAATAGGTACAGTGCTTCCACAATATCCAGCTTTACCACTCCTAGGCACATATCTAAAAGAGGCTCAAGTACACAATAAGGACATTTGCTCAACCATGTTTGTAGCAGCTTTATTTGTAATAGCTAGAACCTAGAAACAATACAGATGCCCCCCCCAAAAAAAAAACTGATACAGAAATTGTGGTACATCTACACAGTGGAATATTACTCAGCAATAAAAAATGAAATGATTTAATTTGTAGGTAAATGATGGGAACTGGAAAAGATCATTCTGAGTGAGCTATCCAGAAGCACCAAGACACACATGGTATGTACTCATTCATATAGACATATAATATAAACCAACTAAAATCTGCAAACCTAAAGAAACTATTCAAGAGGGAGGACTGTGGCTAAAATGCTCAATCCTCAAACTGAAAGCAAAGAGGGTGGACATCAGAAGGAGGAGAAAACAGGGAACAAGTTAGGATCCTGCCACAGCAGGCCTCTGAGAGGCTCTGCCCTGCAGATTATCAAAGCAGATGCTAAGATTTATGTCCAACTGTTGGGCAGAGTGCATGTACTCTAGTGAAAAATGAGGGAAATAGTAAGATCTAGAGAGGCCAGGAACTCCACAAAGAGAACAACATAACCAAAAAATCTGAGCATAGGAGTCTTTCAAGAGACTCATGCTCTAATCACGTAACATGCATTGGGATAACCTAGAACACTGAACATATGTAGCCCATGGCAGTTCAGGATCCAAGTGGATTCAATAGTAATGGGAACATGCACTGCCTCTGACATGATGTGATTGGCCTGCTCTTGGATAACTTCACCCTGTTGAGGGAGCAGGCTTACCAGGTCAACGAGAAAGACAATGAAGCCACTACTGAATATATCGGAAAGACTAGGATCAGAAGGAAGGAGAGGAAGACCTCCCCTATCAGTGGAGGGGGCATGCATTGACAAGTGGGGTGGGGAAATGGGATTGGAGGGGAGAGGTGTTATGGGGTATACAAAGTGAATAAAGTGGAAATGATAAAAATTAAAATAAGAAATATAAAAAACAATTCCTTTTGGAGTTATATTATAGGAGGCATACTGTTTTGTGGATATGGCAATGAAAGTGATCAAAAAGATGAAGTCTCTGTATCTTGGTATCAGTCACTTTGTATCTTTGTTTTTTATGGTCTCGGTCTCTCTATTTCTGAATGTGTCTCTCTAGCTCTCTCTCTCTCTGTTTCTTTCAGGCTCCATTTTCTCTCAATGCCGCTTGTAGTTCAGTATGAAAAGCTATCAGTTCTGCTTAAGGACTACCACAAGATGACTGCTTGCTAAAGTGACATCCTGGATGGTCTCTGTAAAAATATAAGCAAGGTTCCAATTGAACGCCTTATGTTCAAAGAGTTTCGTTGGACAGGGAGCATTTTTCCAGTAAATATTTTCATGAGGATATGTCTGTGCATTTAACAAATTATAATGGAATCTGTGATAATGCAAAAGTCAAATGTCAAGGACATGTGATGTTAATAATGACCACTTGAAAGAAATATGTTATATTTTTCCTGAAATAAGAGTCTTGGATACAGGATCTCTGGGTTTTGTGCTCTCAGTTGCCCATATTTAGGCACTTAGGGTTTCTAAGCATTTCTCTCATGTATGATATCCACATGTCCATTTTAATAAATGGCTCCTGAAACTCTTACTGTCTTTCACCTGTTGCATGACATCAATATCCCTCTCAGCCTATGAGTACCTGAGAGAATCCAGAGGTTTCCATCGAGATGAGTAAATAAAATTTCCTCAGTGTCCCGTATCTCTGATCCTGTGCACACATGATTTTTTCTTGTGAAATCCAAGAGGCCTTTATCTCATCCATTTATCCAGATCCCACACTTTTACTCCTGTTTATCTCCATCACAATGTCAGGTAGGCAATGAATCTTTAATGTTTGCTTAATAGAATAGCTTCCAAAGTAGGGAACCTTCAAAGTGATGTAGGATTAAGGGGAATGTACTGAATGACAAGGTGTTCTTCTACTGTGGTATTTGATCTGAAATTTCCTAGGTTTTGACTTTGAACTGAACAGTTACTTGCATTTTCACTACATATACCTTCACATTCTTATTGATATAATAGCCTGACAGGGTCTAGGGTTCCCTGGGTTATTGAGTCTTTAAGAGCAGGGAAAAGAGAAGAAAACTATACAATTTCTGGGAATGGTTGTCTGAAACAGAGAAAGATCAGTTAGTATAAAAGGAGAACTGAGAGGCAATAAACTATTTGTAAGCTGGAGGTTTTCCACATTAGTGTTGGCAACCCTCCATGAAAGGTTTGTCTTGGCTGACCTGTCAAGAACAGCAGCTCTGTCCTACTAAGTGATTAGTGAGCAATCCTCTTGGTCCTAGGATTTATTGTTAAAACTGGGCATACAGAACAGGGAAATGTGCCATCATTATATACCTAGGACATAAGAGCAGCTGTGTTTCCTGATGTGATCCTCCAACATCAGTCTGAACATAGTGTTAGTGCCAGGACTGCTCATCAGATATGAGGTAACTTGTTAACAACTTCTTCAAGGCTAGGATTCTCTGCTACATAATGATTTCCTGGAAAGCATGCCTTACAAATTCAAAGTACACCCTCTTTTAGCAGAAACTTTTCTCCTTATTAAATGTCATTGTAAAAGTTGTCAACATGTTATTTTTGTTGGGTATGTCGGAATTTGATAACTTGATATAGTATGCATTATACTCCTTTTCCACTGCTCATAGTTTCAAATTTCTACCATTTGTCACACTAATTGTTTTTCTTTAAAAAATTTCAATTTTAGTATGAGTTGTTCACATACTCATTGGAACATGATCAGAGTCTCACTGCCAAGTCCTTTAAAGAAAACTGAGTTCATCCTTGCTGCACCCTTGTACCAAACACAAGAAGAAACCATTGAGTCCTACAAATCTCTATACTTCATCACCTTGATCACAGTTTGTCTTCTGTGTTTATTTATTACGATTTGTTCACTTTGTATCCCCTCTGCTGCCCCCTCCCTCTTCTTCTTCCATTCCCACCCAGCCTCCTTCTTCTATCCCTATGTCCTTTCTCTAGTTCCTTGACTGGGGAGGTCCTCCTTCCACTTCTATCTGACCCTACCTTATCAGGTGTCATCTAGTCAGGCTGCATCATCTTCCTCTGTGGCCTGATTCTCAGGGCATTGTTCTCCTTGTGTCTTCTATTGCCTGTAGTTATGACACTCTTCTTGCCTCCTCTCCTACAGGCTTTCCAGAGATCTGAGAAGAGGGAAAATTCTATAGGGAAATCCCATTTAGAGTTGGGTGTTTTAAGGTTTCTGTCTGCATAAAATCGGTCTGTTGGTCTCTGTATGCACACTGATTTGATACAGAAGGAAGCATCTCTGTGAATCCAAAAACATGGCCTTGACCTGTCAGGTGAGGGCAGAGAGCAACATATTTTAATAACAATAGCCTGGGTTGCTTGAAAATTTCTGGAGGATGCCCTGGCTCAACAACTCAATAAACTGCCACCCAATTCCCCTAGTGGAACACTGGTTTGGTTCAAATAGATTGCCTATTGGAACTTTATCCCCCTCTATTAGGAGTCCTCCTAATAAGTGAATACATGTCATATTTTTCTTTCTGCATTTTAGTTACTTCACCCAGGATGATATTTCCTGGTTCCATCCATTTGGCTAAAAATAAAATGATGTCATTTTTCTTATCTGAATAATACTCCCTATGGAAATATTTCACATTTTCCCAAAGGAGATTATCAGTGCTATTCTTTAGTCCTTTGAAGTTTCTAGGAATTTAATCATTTTATTGAATGAAAGACTATCAGCATAACTATGTTTTATTTATTTATTTATTTATTTTGCCTAGAAGTCCCTCCATTTTCTTCAAATTCCTGTTTTGTTTTGTTTTTTTTTTAATTGCAATGTCTCCTTGAAACTAATCTATTTAAAAGTTTAGTCCCCAGTGAGGAAATGTCTGGAAGGGTTAGGAGGTATGACCTTGTTAGATAATATAATAATCTTATTGGAGTTAGATTATAGGAGAGTGTGCTTTGAGATTGAGATGTCAATGATTGTGTTCAGACAGAAGAGAGTCTCTGCCTCTCAGTCTCTCATTTTATATCTTTGTTTCTGTTGGTCTTGGTCTCTCTATTTCTGAAAATGTATCTTTAGCTCTTTCTCTCTCAGCCTACATCTCTCTGCTTGATGCTTGTGATTCAGTATAAAAAGCTCTCAGTTCTGCTGAAGGATTACAACAAGATGACTAAATGCTGACATGACATCTTGGAAGATCTCTGTAAAGATATGAGCAAGGACACAATTGAAAACTTTCTGTTCCAAGATTTGCCTTGGTAAGGGAGTGTTTTCCCAGGAAGTAATTCACTGACTGAGAACATATCTGTGCATTTAACAAATGATACTGGAATCTATGAAAATTTGAAAGTCAAATGTCAAAGACCCATGACATTATTAATGACCTCTAGAAAAAAATATGTGACACTTTTGCTGAACTAAGAATCCTGGACACAGGAACTGTCATCTCTGCTTTGGGTGCTTTCAGCTACCCAGATTGAATCATGTGGGGCTGCTCAGACTTTCTCTGAAACACACTGTCCACTTGGCCCTTTTAATAACTGGCTCCTGAAATTCTTGCTGGCTTTTGACTGTTGATTGACATCATTTTCCCTCACAACCAATTATCACCTGAGAGAATCTTGAGGTTTCCATGGAGATGAGTAAACAAACTTTCCTCAGTGTCCAGTATCTCTGATCCTGTGCACAGCTGACATTTTATTGTGAAACCCAACAAGCCATTATCTTATCCTTTTATCCAGATCCCACATGTTTACTCCTGTTTACCTCTGTGACAATGTCAGATAGGAAATGCAAATTTAATGTTTATTCAATTGCAAAGCTTCTTTAGTAGGGAAGCTTCAAAGTGATGCGGGATTAAGTGGTATATATGGAATGAGGAGGTGGTATCCTACTGTGGTATTGCATCTGAAATTTCCTAGGTAGTGACTTTGAACTGAGCAGTTACTCTCACACTCACAATCTCATAGAAATAATAGGCAGGCTGGGCCTAGGATTCCTTTGCATATTGAGTTTTTAAGAGCAGGGAAAAGAGAAGGAAACCAGACAATTCCTGGGACTGTTTTTGCTGAAACAGTGAAAGATCAGTGTATGTAAAAAGAGAACTTAAGGGCAAAAAATCTTTGACAGCTGGTGTTGTTCCACAATAGTTTTGTCACTGTATATGAGCAGGGTTACGTTGGGTGACTTGGCTGGATTGGCAGCTGTGTCCTACTCAGTGGTCAGGGAGAAATCCTCCTGTTCCTGGGGTTTCCAATTAAAACAGGGTGTTTAGGACAGAGAAATATGTTCATGTTATGTGCCTAGGACACAAGAGCAGCTGTTTTTCATGCTCCTGTCTTCCAGACAGAATCTCTAAATGTAGTTAGTACCAGGACTGCTTGTTCAGAGGTGCCACCTGAGTCATGGGGTCTATGATAGCTGGGTAACCACTAGTTCATGGCTAGCATTCTCTGTAACATAATGAGTCCTGAAAAGCATGCCTTACAAAGTCAAACTCTGCCTCCATTAGCAGAATCTTTTCTCCATGTTAAAAGTCATTGTAAATGTTGTCACCATATTATTGTTATTGCTTTTGTGGGACTTTCATATAATATACATTAAACTGCTTTTCCATTGCTCCTAGATTCAAATTCCTACCATGGGTCACACTAAAATATGTGTTTTTCTTTAAAATACATCAGTTTATGTATGTGTTGATCAAATACTAATTGGAAAATGATAAGAGTCTCAGTGCCATGTCTCTTAAAGAAAACTGAGTTCATCCTTGTTGCACTCTGGTACAACCCCAAAGAAGAAGCCATCAGTCCCTGTAGATTTCCATACTTCATCACATTGATCACAGTTTGTCTGGTGTATTTATTTATTACAATTTGTTCACTTTGTTTCCCCTCTGCTGCCCCCTTCCTCTTCTCCTTCCAGTCCCATCCACACTACTTCTCCTATCCCTATGCCCTTTCTCTATTTCATTGATAGGGTAGGTCCTCCACCCCCTTCTCTCTAACACTAGTTTATCAGGTCTCATTAAGGCTCTCCTCTTTGCATCATCTTCTTCTTAGCCTGATTCTCAGAGCATTGTTCTCCTTGTTTCCTCAATTCCCTATACTTATGATGCTCTTCCTTCCTCCCCTCCTGTAGACTTCCCAGAGCTCTGAGGGGAGGGAGAATTTTATAGGGAAATCCAATTTTGAGCTGGGTGTTTTAAGTTCTCTCTGTCTGCACAGTATCAGACTGTGGGGTCTCTATGCAATCCAGTTCGATGCAGAAGGAAAAATCCTTGTTGATCCAAGAACATAGCTTAGATCTATCACTTGAGGGAAGAGAGCAACATATTTTAATAACAACAGACGGCGTTGCTTGAAAATTTCCACAGGATGCCCTGGCCCAACAAATCAATTAACTGCCACTTAACCACCCTAGTTGAAGACTGGATTTCACAATAGATTGTCTTTTGGAATTTAATCCCACACTATTTGGATTCACCTTAATAAGTGAGTACATACCATGTTTGTCTTTCTACATTTTAGTTACTTCAACCGAGACAATTTTTCCTGATTTCATACATTTGCCTGAAAATATCATGATGCCATTTTCTTAACTGAATAATAATCGGTTATGGAAATATTTCACATTTTCTCCAAAGGAGAATGTCAGTCCTGCTCTTTAGACCCTGGTAGTTGCTGGGACTTTAATCATTATACTGAATTACAAATTATCTGGATAACAAAGTTCTTTAAGCCTAGAATCCCCTCCATTTTCTTCTATTTCCTAGTGATTTGAATTGAAATGTTTACTTGAAGCTCATCTATTTAGATGTTGAAACCCCAGTGAAGAAACGTCAGGTATGGGTTAATAATTATGTCCTTGTTAGATAATATAATTCCTATTAGATAATATAATTCCTATTGGAATTATATATAATATATATATACTATATTCCTATTGGAATTATATTATAGGACTGTGTGCACTGAGGTTGATATGCCATGAAAGTGACCAGACACAATAAAAGCTCTGTCGCTTGGTCTCTGACACTTTATACCTTTGTTTCTGTTGTTCTTGTCTATTTCTCAATCTGTCTCTCTAGCTCTTTCTCTAGCTCTATCTCTTCCTGTCTCTGCTTGCCACATGTGGTTCAGTGTGAGAAGTTCTCAGATCTGCTGAAGAGGTACAACAAGATGTGCTAGCTGATGTGACATCCTGGATGGTGTCTATATAAATATAAGGAAGGTTCTAATTAAATGTTTTTGTTTTTTTTTTTTTTTTTTTTTTTTTTTTGTTCAAAGAATTGCCTTGTTCAGGGATTGTTTTCTAAGAGTCTTGGACACAGGAACTGTGCTTTCAGCTGCCATGACTGAGTCATGTAGGGCTGCTCAGACTTTCTCTCAAGCTTACTGTCCACTTGGCCCTTCTAATAACTGGCTCCTGAAATTCTACTGGCTTTTACCTGCTGCATGACATCATTTTCCCTCTCAATCAATCAGAACCTGAGAGAATCTTGAGGTTTCCATGGAGAGGAGTAAACAATCTTTCCTCAGTGTCCAGTATCTCTGATCCTTTGTATACTTTACTTTTTCTTGTGAAACCCAAAATTGTTTATCTCATACCTTTATGCAGATCTCACAACTTTACTCCTGTTTACCACTGTGACAATGCCATATAAGAAATGAAACTTTAATATTACTTTATTTAATTGGACAGCTTACTACTTATAGAAGCTTCAAAGCGATATGAGATTAAGGGGAATGTACGGAACGAAAAGGTGCTCTCATACTGTTGTCTTGGATATGAAATTTCCAAGTAGTGACTTTGAACTAAGCAGTTACACATGTACACTTTAATGTACCTTCACATTCTCATTGATATAATGGGGTGACAGTGTCTTTGTTTCCCTGGATTTGAGTCTTTAAGAGCAGGGAAAATAGAAAGAAAACAATTCATCATTGCTGCACACTTGTACCCTCCCCAAGAAGAGGCCAACAGTCCTGAAGAGCTCTATACTTCATCACTTTGTACACATATTTTCTGATGTATTTATTTATTACAATTTGATCACTTTGCTGAAGAGCTCTATACTTCATCACTTTGTACACATATTTTCTGATGTATTTATTTATTACAATTTGATCACTTTGTGTCCCCTCTGCTGCTCCATCCCTGTTATCTTTCAAGACCCACCCACCCCCTTCCTCTATACCAATTCCCTTTTTCTGGTTTCCTGATAGGTGCCATCCTTCTCACCCTTCTATATGACCCTTGATTATCAGGTATCATCAAGGCTGGCTGCATCAACTTCCTCTGCAGCCTGATTCTCAGGGTATTGCTCTCCTTGTGTCCTCAATTCTCTCTAATAATGCCCCTCTTCCTGCCTCTTCTCCTGAAGGCTTCCCAGAGCTTTAAGGGGAGGGAGAATTTCATATCGAAATCCCATTTAGAGCTGGGTGTTTTAAAGTCTCTACATGATATCAGACTGTGTGTCTCTGTATTCAATCCTGTTTGATGCAGAAGGAAGCATCTTTGTGCATCCAAGAACATGGCACTGATATATTAGTTGAGGGTAGAGAGGAGCATATTTTAATAACAGCAGCCTGGGTTGCCTGAAAAATTCTATAGGATGCCCTGGACCGGTAACACAAATAACTGCTATCCAGTCCCCCTAGTGGAAGACTGGTTTGGTCACTAGATAGCCTATTGATATTTAATCTCCCCTATTAGGAGACCTCCTAATAAGTGAATACACACCATATTTGTCTTTCTGTATTTTAGTTACTTCACCATGGATGATTTTTCCTGGTTCCATCCATCTTCCTGAAAATATCATGATGTCATTTTCTTAGCTGAATAATACTCCATTATGGAAATATATAAATTTTCCAAAAAGGTTATTGTCAGTCTTGTTCTTTAGTCTTTGGAAGTTCCTGGGACTTTAGTCATTGTATTGAATGAGAAACTTTCAGGACAACAATCTTCTTTTAGCCTAGAAGTACCTCCATCTTTTTCCACTTCCTGGTGATTTGCACTGTCCTATTGAAGCTCATAAATTTACATGTGAAGTCTCCAGTGAGGAAATATCTGGTTAGAGTTAAGATATATAGCCTTGTTAGATAATATAATTCCTTATGTTTTCTTAATATCGCCTTCAGCCTTTTTGTCTTTTGTATACAGGAGGGCTACTGAGCTAATTTTGTATCCAGCCATTTGCTGAAGGTGTTCATCCCCTATAGAAGTTCCCTGGTAGAATTTTGAGGGTCATTGAAGTGTACTATAAAATCATCTCCAAACTGTAATACATTGACTTCTTCCTTTTTTATTTGTATTCATTTGCTCTCCTTCAATTGTCTTATTGCTGTAGCAAGGACTTCCAGAAGTATGTTGAAGAAATATGGAGAGAGTAGGCTGCCTTGCCTTGTCCCAGCAGGATGGCTTTAAGTTTTTCTTAGTTTAGTTTCATGCTGATTATAGGCTTGCTGTATATTGTCTTTACTATATTTAGATATGTGACTTGCATCCCTGTTCTCTCCAATACTTTAAACTTGAATGGATATTGGATTTTGTGAAATGCTTTTTCCGCATCTAAGGAGATTATCATGTGTTTTTTTTTTCCTTCATTTTCTTAATATGGTAGATCACATTGATGGATTTCCATGTATTGAACCACCCCTGCATACCTGGAATGAAGTCTACTTAGTCATAGTGAATGATATCTTTGATTTGTTTTTTTATTTGGTCAAGTACTTAAAGTGAATTTGTAAAAAATAAAATTCAAGTCTCTGAAGAAAGAATTAGAAGAAGATATCAAAACATTGAAATAGCTCTTATGCTCATTGCTTGGCAGTCTTAACATTGTAACAATGGCCCACTTACCAATAGGTATCTACAAATTCAGTGCAATTACCCACACAATTCTTTACAGACCTTGAAAGAAAAAAAATCTCAACTTCATATGAAAACACAAGAAACCCAAAATTGCTAAAACAATCCTCTATAATAAAAGATCTTCAAGAGGTATCCCATGCCTGATCTCAAGTTGTACTATAGAACAACAGTAATAAAGACTGCATGGTACTGGAATAGAAACAGAATGGTGGATCCGTGGAACCAAATAGAAGACCCAGAAACAAACCCACATTCTTACAGACACCTGAGTTTTGACAAAAGTGCCAAAACCATGCATTGGCATAAAGATAGCATCTTCATAAAATGGTGCTCCTCTAACTGGATGTCTTCATGGAGAAAAATGCAAATGGATCCATACTCATCACAAAACTAAACTACAAATGGATCAAAGACCTCAACATAAAACATGACACATTGAATTGGTTAGAAGAAAAAGTGGGAAAAGGGCCTCCAAGTCATTGCCACAGGAGACAACTTCCTGAATAGAACACTAACAGCATAGGCTCTAACAGCAACAATCAGTAAGTGGGACCTCATGAAACTGAAAAGCTTCTGTAAAGCAAAGAACACTGTCATCAAAACAAAATGAATGAATACAGATTGGAAAAGAATCTTCACCAACCCTCTATGTGACAGAGGACTAATAAACAGTATATATAAAGAACTAAAGCAAATGTTCTTATTGTGTACATGAGCCTCTTTTGGATATATGCCTAGGAAGGCTATAGCTGGATCCTGAGGAAGCACTATTCCTAGTTTTCTGAGGATGCTCCAGATTGCTTTCCAGGGTGGTTTTAAAAATTTACATTTCCACCAGCAGTGGAGGAGGGTTCCCCTTTCTCCACAACCTCTCCAGCATGAGTTGTCAAATGAGTTTTTGTTCTTAGCTATTCTCATGGGTGTAAATTGAAATCTCATGGTTGTTTTGATGTTCTTTTTATTTATAACTGAGGATGTTGAGCATGTCTTTAAGTTTTTCTCTGCCATTTGATATTCCTCTATTGAGAATTCTCTGTTTAGCTCTGTAATCCATTTCTTAATTGGATGACTTGATTTGTTGCTGTTTAACTTCTTGAGTTATTTATATATACTGAATATTAATCCTCTTTCAGATATAGGGTTGGTGAAGATCCTTTCCCAATCTTTAGGCATTCATTTGTTCTGATGACAGTGTTTCTTGTTTCATAGAAGACTGTCAGTTTCATGAGGATTTGGACTTATTTTTGTATAGGGTGATCATTATGAATCAATTTGCATATTTTTACATGTAAACATCCATTTAGACCAGCACAATTTGTTGAAGATGCTATCTTTTCTCCATTGAATGATTTTGGCATCTTTGTCAAAATCAGGTGTCCATAAGTGTATGGATTTATTTCGGGGTCTTCTATTCAATTCCATTGATCCACCAGTCAGTTTCTATGCCAGTAACATGCAGTTTTTAATATTCTTGTTCTACAGTAAAGCTTGAGATCAGGGATGGAGTTACCTCCTGAAGACTTTTAATATAAAGAATTGTTTTAGCCATTCTGTATTTCTTGTTTTTCCATATGAATGTTAGAATTTTTTTTTCAAGGTCGGTAAAAAATTGTGTTGGTAATTTGATGGAAATTGCACTGAATCTTTACATTGCTTTTGGTAAGATGGCCATTTTTACTATATTAATCCTGCCAATCCATAAGCATGGGAGATCTTTCCAACTTCTGACATCTTCTCATTCTTTCTTCAGAGACTGGAATTTTTTTTCATTTTTTTTTAATTTTTTTTTTTTTTACTTACAATTGTTAACTCTGTGTCCCAACTGGATCCCACTCCCTCATTCCCTTCCCCTCCCCAACTTCCTCCCTGGTCTCCTCCCTGCCCCTTTCAAAATCCACTGATAGGGGAGGACATCCTCTCCTTTCATTTGACCCTGTTTTATCAGGTATCTTCAAGACTGGCTGCAAAGTCCTCCTCTGTGGCCTAACAGGATTAATCCTCCCCTGGGTGGGTGGGAGGTCAAAGAGCCTGCCCTTGAGATCCTGTTAGAAATAGTCCTTGTTCCCCTTACTTTGGAAACTACTTGGTTACTGAGCTACCATGGGCCACATCCGAGCAGAAGTTCTATGTTATATCCATAGACGGTCCTTCGTTGAGTGTCAGTCTCAGAAAAGACCCTGTGCCCAGATATATTTGGTACTTGTAGAGCTCCTATCCTTTCCATATCATATAACTCCCCTTTTGCCAAGGGTTGGGAATTTTTTTCCATACAAGTCGTTGACTTGCTTGATTATATTTACACCAAGGTACTATATGTCATTTGTGGCTACTGTGAAGGGTGTTGTTTCCCTAATTTTTTTCTCGGCCCTTTTGTCTTTTGTATACAGGAGGGCTATTGATTTTTTTTTTTTTAGTTAATTTTGTATCCAGCCACTTTGCTGAAGGTGTCTATCAGCAGTAGGAGTTCCCTAGTATATCTCTCCAATACTGTAAACATGAATGCATGTTGGATTTTGTCAAATGCTTTTTCAGCATCTAAGGAGATATCAGCTGGAAGAGTTCCCTGGTAGAATTTTTGGAGTCACTCAGGTATACTATCATATCATGAGAAAACAGTGATACTTTGACTTCTTCCTTTCCAATTTCTATCCCCTTCATCTCCTTCAATTGTCTTATTGCTCTCACAAGGACTTCAAGAACAATGTTGAAGAGATACTGAGAGAGTGGGCAGCCTTGTCTTGTCCCTGATTTTGTTGAGAGTGCTTTAAGCTTCTCTCTGTTCAATTTGATGTTGGCTACAAGTTTGCTATATATCGCCTTTACTCTGTTTAGATATGTGCCTTTAATCCCTGATCTCTCTGATGCTTTAAACATGAATGGATGTTGGATTTTGTCAAATACTTTTTCAGTATCTAGGGAGATTATCATCTGTTTTTTTTAATCTTCCTTTTTTGGGCCTTTGTGAAGTTTAGGTGCCAAGGTGACTGTGGCTTCATAGAATGAGTTTGGTAGTGTTCCTTCTGTTTCTATCTTGTGGAATAGTTTGAAGAGAATTGGAGTTAGCTCTTCTTTGAAGGTCTCGAAGAATTCTGTGCTGAAACCATCTGTTCCTGGTCTTTATTTTTTGCATGCTAGACTTTTGATGACAGCTTCTATTTCCTTAGGGGTTATAGGATATTTAATTGATTTATCTGGTCTTGTTTCAGCTTTTGCATGTGGAATTGGTCAAGAAAATTGTCCATTTCAATTAGATTTTCAAATTTTGTGGCATGTAGGCTCTTAAAGTAAGTCCTAATTATTGTTTGGATTTCTTCAGTATCTTTGGTTATATTCCCCTTTTCATTTTTGATTTTGTTGATTTGGATAGTGTCTATCTGCCTTTTAGTTAGTTTGGGTAAGGGTTTGTCTATATTGTTGATTTTCTCAAATAACCAGCTGTTGGTTTCATTGATTCTTTGAAATGATTTATTGGCTTCTAATTGATTCTTTTCAGCCTTGAGTTTGACTATTTCTATCCATCTACTCATCTTTGGTGTAGGCCTTTTTTTTTTTCTTTTTTCTTTCTAGGGCTTTTAAGTGAGCCATTAAGTTACTTGCATGAGGTGTTTCGAATTTCTTCTTGAAGGCACTTAGTGCTATGAACTTTCCTCTTAGCATTGCTTTCATTGGGTCCCATAAGTTTGGATATGTTGTGCCTTCATGTTCATTGAATTCTAGGAAGTTTTTAATTTCATTCTTCATTTCTTCTCTGACCCAGCTGTCATTTAGTAGCAAGTTGTTCAGTTTCCATTTGTGTATAAGCCTTTTCCTGTTTTTGTCTTTGAGGTCCAGCTTTATTTCATGGTGATCACATAGGATACAAAGGATTATTTCCATCTTCTTATATCTGTTGAGTCTTGCTTTGTGACCAACTATATGATCTATTTTGCAGAATGAGGAGCTGAGAAGAAGTTAAATTCTTTTGTATGTGGGTGAAAGTTCTGTAGATCTCCGTGAGGTCCGTTTGATTCAATACCTTTGTCAGAATTATTGTTTCTTTGTTTAATTACTGTTTTGTTGACCAGTCCTTTGTTGAGAGTGGGGAGTTGAAATTTCTCATATTAATGTGTGGAGGTCTATATGTGGTTTAAATTTTATTAAAGTTCATTTACAAATGTGAATGCCCTTGCATTTGTTGCATAGATGTTCAGCCCAGATACCTCTCCAAAGAGGAATGGATACAGAAATTGTGGTACATCTACACAATGGAATATTACTCAGCATTAAAAAAACAAGAAAATTATGAAATTTGTATGTATTTTGTGAGATCTGGAAAATATCATCTTGAGTGAGCCATCCCAGAGACAGAAAGACACACAAGGTATACTCACTCATATAGATATATAATATCAGATAAATACTAAAATCTGTACACCTAAAGAAACTAATCAAGAGGAAGGACTCTTGCTAAAATTTCTACCCAGAATTCCTATCCAGAAAGACAAAGAAGATGGATATCAGAAGAAGGAGAAAAGAAGGAACAAGTCAGGAGCCTGACACTGAGGGCCTGTTAAAGGCTCTGTCCTGTAGACTACCAATGCATATGCTGAGACTTATGGCCAAATCTTGGGCAGAGTGCCTGGAATCTAATGAAAGAAGTGGGATAGAGTAGCATCTGGAAAGACAGGAGCTCTACAAGGAGGGGTACAATATAAAAAAAAATCTGAGCACAGGGGTCTTTTCTGATTATCATTCTTTAACGAAGTACCACACATAGAGATAACCTAGAACCTGTGCACAGTGGTAGCCCATGACAGTTCACTATCCAAGTAGGTTCCCTAGTAATGGGAACAGGGACTGCCTCTGACATGAACTGATTAGCCTGCTCTTTAATCACCTCACCCTGATGGACACAGAGGAAGATGATGCAGCCACTCTTGATGATTTCTGGTAGACGAGGATCAGAAAGGAAAAAAAGGACTCCCTTTCAGTAGACTTGGGGAAGGGCATGCATGGAGAAAGAGGAGAAAAGGTTGGATAGTAAGAGGAGGAGGGGAGTTTTATGGGAGGAAACAAAGTGAAAAAAGTGTAATTTTAAAAATTAAATAAAAAATATTTTAAGATATAATTACTTTTGGAGTTATATTATAGGAGGTGTTCTTTGAGGTTGATATGCCAATGAATATGACCAGTGAGTATGGAGTCTCTGTCTCTCAGTCTCTGTTACTTTCTCTTTTTTTCTGTTGGTCTTGTTCTCTATATTTCTGAATTTGTCTCTCTAGCTTATTCTCTCTCTGTCTCTCTCTGTCTGCCTCTCTCTGTTACTTTCTCTTTTTTTCTGTTGGTCTTGTTCTCTATATTTCTGAATTTGTCTCTCTAGCTTATTCTCTCTCTGTCTCTCTCTGTCTGCCTCTCTGTGAATGCCACTTCTCTTTCAGTATGAAAATCTCTCAGATATGCTAAAGGACTACAACAAGATGACTTCTTGATTACATGATATCCTGGATGGTCTCTGTAAAAATATAAGCAAGGTCCCAATTAAAGGCTTTTTATTTAAAGATTTGCCTTGGTTAGGGAGCATTTTCACAGTAAGTAATTCACTGACTAAGGATATATCTGTGCATTTAACAAATACTAATAGATTCTGTGATAATGATATCAAGGACACGTGGCTTTATTAATGACCACCTGAAAGAAATATGTGACAATTTTCCTGAACTAAGAGTATTGGACACAAGAAGTGACATTTCTGTGTTGCCTGCTTTTAGCTGCCCAGATTGAGGCATGTAGGGCTGCATAACCCTTCTCTCAAGCAGGCTGTCCACTTGGTTCTTTTAATAATTGGCTCCTGAAACTCTTACTGGCTTTCAACTGTTGCATGACATTATTTAGCCCTCAGGCATTCAGCGCCTGAGATAGTCTTGAGGTTTCCATGGAGATGAGTAATAAAACTTACTTCACTGTCCACTATCACTGATCCCATCAACATATGAAATTTTCTTGAAAAACCAACCATGCCTTTATCTCATCCCTTTATTCAGATCCCACAAATTTACTATTGTTTATCTCTGTGACAATGTCAGGTAGGAAAAAAAAATTAATGTTTATTTAATTAGACAACTTCCTAAGTATGGAAGCTTCAATGTGATGTGGGATTAAAGGAATGTACAGAATGAAAAGGTGGTGTCCTATTGTGGTCTTTGATATGAAATTTCCTAGGTATGACATTGCTCTGAGCAGTTACTGGTGTATTGACTAAATGTACCTGCACATTCTTATTGATATAATAGGCCGGCAAGGTCTAGGCTTCCCTGGGTTGTCATGTCTTTAGAAGACAGAAAATAGAAGGAAACCAGGCAATTCCTGGGACTTATTTGGCTGAAAGAGAGAAAGTTCTGTGAGTGCAAAGGGTGAACTTAGGGGCAAGATATAATTTCAGTTATTGCTATTCCACATTAGGTTTGCCAACCCTCTATGAGCAGAGATGTCTTGGCTGACCAGGCTATAATGGCAGTTGTGTCCTTCTCAGTGGTCAGTAAGGAACCTTCTTTGTCCTGGATTTACAAGTAAACCTGGGGCTTCATGACAGAGACATGAATCTGTGTTATTTGCCTAGGACACAAGAGTAGCTGTGTTTCCTGATATGATCCGCCAGACAAACTCTCACAACATAGTTTTATTGCCAAGACTGCTTGTTCAGAGGTGCCACCTTAGCTCATGGGGTCTGAGGTAGCTGAATAGGGGTAGATTCCTAGAGTGGTTGGATTCTCTGCTACATAATGAGTTCCTGGAAAGCATTACTTATAAAGTAATAATCTGCCTTCTTTAGCAGAATCTTTTCTCCATGTTAAAAGTTATTGTAAATGTTGTCATCATATTATTATATTTTTTGCTAAGGTAGGAATTTGATATAATATACATTACAGTCCTTTTACATTGCTCCCATGTTCATATTCCAACCCATGTGTCACATTTTTTTTTCTTTAAAATACACCAATACAAGTATGTGTTATTCATATACTCACTGGACCATGATCCAACTCTCCATGCCAAGTCTCTTAAAGAAAACTGAGTTCATTCTTACTGGACCCTGGCACCACCACCAAGAAGAAGACATCAGTCCTGAAGAGCTCTCTATTTGATCACCTAGATCACAGTTTTCCTTATGTATTTATTTATTATGATTTGATTACATCATATACTCCCTACTGCCCCCTCAGTCATCTCCTTCAACTCCCACAAAGCCTTATTCTACCCCTTTGCAATTTTTAAAATTCCCCTGATACTAGAGTTCCTCCACCCCCTTCTTACTGGTCCTAGCTTATCAGTAATCACCTAGGTTGGCTGCATCATTTTACTCTTCAGCCTGATTCTCAGGGCATTGTTCTCCTTAATTCCCTCTACTTATGACAGTCTTCCTGCCTCAACTCCTGAAGGCTTCCCAGAGCACTCAGTGGAAGGAGAGTTTCATAGGGAAATCCCATTTAGACCTGGGTGTTTTAAGGACTCTTTCTGCATAATATCAGACTGTGGGTCTCTATACGCAATATCACTTGATACAGAAGGAAGCATCTCTGTGGATCCAAGAACATGGCACTGATCTATCAGTTGAGGGCAGAGAGCAGCATATTTAAATGGCAACAACCTGGGTGGCTTGAAAATTTCTTTAGGATGCCCTGGCATCACAACTCAATTAACTGCTTCCCAATTCCCTTAGTGGAAGACTGGTTTGGTTACAAGAGTTGGCCTATGGTAACTTCATCCCCCACCATTAGGAGATCTCCTAATAAGTGAATACATACCATATTTATATTTCTTCATTTTAGTTACTTCACTCAAGATGATTTTTCCTAGTTCCATCCATTTGCCTGAAAATATCATGATGTCATTTTGCAGATGAATAAAACTCCATTATGGAAATATTTTACATTTTCCCCCAAAGATGATTATCAGTGCTATTCTTTAGAACTTGGAAGTTGTGGGGGCTTTAATCATTATAGTGAATGACAAACTATCAGGATAAGTATGTTCTTTTTTTTTAAAGTTCTACAAATATTTATTGAAATGAAATTTTTAATATAATAATGGTGGAAATGTGAAATTACACAGCATGTCTATGTGACAGTTTGGTAGACAGTTATGTACTATTAAGTACATAACTAGTATATGACTTAGTAAATATATTTCTAGGTATTTAGTTGAGAAAAACTGAAAAGGGTGATTTTACAAAATAAAATTTATACACACATACTCACAATATCCTTTCCCATTCAAAACAGCTCAAATGCTCCCTGAGTAAATGTGTAAAAGGTGAGACAAACCAATGCACATATACTATGGAATATCACATCAATCTCTTCACCTTGGGGCTCAGAGAAGGCAGAAAGATTGTAAGAGCCAGAGGTGATGTATACCTTCAAGGACATAGCATCCTCCAGACACAACAGGATTTATGCATATATGAAATCAGAGAGACTGTGGAACACACAAAGGTCCCAGCCCTGAGAGTGTATATAGAGTGTACTCTTTTTTAATCTTTTTTAAATTTTTTTATTAATGACAGTTTATTCACTTTGTATTCCCCCATAAGTCCCTCCCTCCTCCCCTACAAGCCCCACCCTCACTCCCCCTTCTTCTCCCTTGTCCCTCCCAAGTCCAATGATAGGGAAGGACCTCCTCTCCTTCCTTCTGATCTTAGTCTATCAGATCCCACCAGGAATGGCTGCATTGTCATCTTCTGTGGCCTGGTAGGGCTGCTCTCCACCCAGGGCAAGGTGATCAAAGAATAGGACTATCAGATCATGTCAGAGGCAGTCCCTCTTCCCATTACTATGGAACCCACTTGGATATTAAGCTGTCATGGACTACATCTGTGCAGGGGTTCTAGATTATCTCCATGAGCATGTTCCTTGGTTGGAATATGAGTCCCTGGGGAGACCCCTGTGTTCAAATTTTCTAGTTCTGTTGCTCTCCTTGTGGGGTTCCTGTCCTCTCCAGATCTTACTGTTTTCCACTTCTTACTTATGATTCCATGCACTTTTCCCAACAGTTGGCCTTGAGTCTCAGTGTCTGCTTTGGTAGTCTGTAGGGCAGAGCTTTTCAGAGGCCCTTTTAGCCTAGAAGTCCCTAAATCTTTTTCCATGTCCTCCTGATTTGAATTGCAATGGGGTTGTTAGAAATGGTTAATTTAAATTCATGCAACTGCACTTGCACTAATTGAAGTTGTTGAAGAAGGAACTGTAACATACCAGGGAGGCAGGCATAGACCAATAAACCCATACCCACCATGCCCTCAAATGTCAGTGCCCACTTAAGCACAGAGTCCAAAGGGTGGAAAGTACATCCTGAGGCTATTAAATATATCCCAGGCTTTATTGGCCAATACAAGCCTAAACTTCTTGACAGATTGTATGTCATGGATTTTATTCCTTATCGTTAACATGTCCAATGAGAATTTCTTTGCTATGACTAAATGCCAGTAAGGTGATTCTGAACCTGAGTCCAATTAAATTCTGTTTCATCAGAACAAGAATCACAAACCCCAACAGGATTCATAACAAAAGCAGGTTGCTTAACAAGTAACACTGAAAGAGTATTGTTATCAGCACTAACACAATTAGTAAGATTGTAATATAGACATTCAATTGAATAGGTATCTTTGTTCTTAAAATGTCTTACTACAATGTTTCCAATTAGCAGTTAACAAGGAGGATTAAACATGCCAAAATAGAAGTATACTTCATTAATTTAGCAAAGCTTGCAGTCCCAGAGAGAATGCCTATACATCCCAATGCAGCCCCCAAGTTCCATACATAGGTTGGCCAACTTTTATTTGAAGTCTTCCAAAGTCCAACACTAAAAGATTTTTCTAAAACAAAGGAATTTTGACTGCCTTTACCAGAAGCCAAGTTCTTAATACCCTTAAAAATAGACCAATCCAGTCCACAACTATAAATTCAGTGTTACTATCCCATTAGTAGATGGTGGGCATTTCTCTGATAAATCTTGTCCAAGGAAACATCACTGAAGGAAAATTGTGTTGATTCTCTTTCTCACAGGGTGGGTAACTCATTGGAGATGTAAGACTGTCGTTCTTTTTTTTTTTTAATTTTCCAGTGTAAGGCAGTTTTTTTTTTCTTTATTAATTAACTCCCTTAAATAGTGACAATACTATCCCTCCAAAGATTCTCTTTCCCTGGTTGCAAATAGAGGCTTGAGCTGCCACCCTTACTTTAGAGTAGTAGGCATTCTGACCTATTTTCTGGACAGGGAAACCTGGTAAGCTCTCCTTATGAATACTCTCTCTGGTAAAGCAAAGAGGATGACCTCTTCCTAGTCCTGAAAATTTAAGGGTCTGTTTTACTTGTGTTCCTTCAAAATCAGGAAAACCCAGCAACGAAGTGTTATTGACATAAACAAGGACTTATGGATCATCTCAGGAAACTGGATGTAGTAGAGGTGGATTAGGAACATACACCCCAAAAACAGTCATCTTGACTTGACCAGAGTGGTCTTCATTGACTTCCTCATTGTCAGGAGAAAACTTCTCATCCACTTGTAGCAACAGATGTTCTGGAAGCCATCAAGCTGCATCATTTTCCTGAGGAAAATAAACAGACAGATCTCGTCCCCATATGAGTACAGGGTCACGTCCATACCATTGATTTGTTAAAGGTTTTCTCCATTTCACTTTAGCAAAAGTTTTTTTTTTTTTGTTTCTTTATTCCAAAATCTATCTGCTACAGATTTACCATGCTTATCTAAATTTTAAAAATTCAGAATGAAAAGAACATGATTAAGAGGATTCCTAGGTGTCCAAGGGAGTAGCTTTCCTTTCTTTCTTTCTTTTTTTTTTTTTCAAATAAATATTAACTATTTAATGGGCATGCCCTACCATCCCTTGTCCTTGAGGATTGTAAGGTATTTTAGTTATATAAGAAACTTGACTCTGAACTGCCCTGGGCTATATCTGTGCAGGGGTTCTGGGTTATCTCCATGAATAGTCCTTGGTTGGAGTATGAGTCTCTGGGAAGTTCCCTGTGTTCAAATTTTTTTGTTCTGTTGCTCTCCTTGTGGAGACCCTGTCCTCTCCTGCTCTTAATATTTCCCAGTTCTTACCTAAAATTCCGTTCACCTGCCCAACAGTTGATCACCTCCCTCTGGGGGGGAGCAGCCTTACCAGGCCATAGTAGAGGACAATGCAGCCACTTTTGATGTGAACTGACAGACTAAGATCAGAAAGGAGAGGAGAACCTCCCCTATTAGTGGACTTGGGGAGTGGCATGCAAGCAGAGGGAGGAGGGAGGGTGGGATTGGGAGGGGAGGAGGGAGGGACTTATGGGGGGATGCAGAATGAATAAAGTGTAATTGATGAAAAATTTAAAAAAAATAAAATAAAATGTGAAAAAAAAAGAAAGAAACTTGAAACTTTTGACAAAATCTTTTTAAAAGGTTTGCTACAATATCCGGTTCCAGTGTCGGTTTTAAATTGCTTAGGAACTCCTAGAACATTAAAAGCCTATAGACAAGGAACAATAACATTCTTTGCAGATTTTCCTGGTTGCGGAGTGGCAAAAATAAATCCATAATAGGTATCTATGCAATAATATACATATTCAATTGTTTAAATTCTGGAATATGAGTAATATCCATTTGCCAAATCTGATTTGGGGTGAATCCAAATGAGGAAAAGGCTGAAACTGAAGACAAGTACTACAAGCCTTGACTATACTACAGGCCTGTTGCTTAGTCAATCCATACCTAAGTCTCAAGATTTGACTATTAAGAGGATTCATATTATGGGCATACTGGGCTCTTTTTATCTGTGAACAATAAACTTTGGTGACTTTATCTGCCAACACATTTCCTTTAGACAGGGGACCTGCCAAATTAGAATGAGCCTTCAAATTTCCTATAAAAAAAGGGAAATTTTTTTTATCAAATTTTGAATTTATAAAAACAAAATTTCAGCAGGAGAAGATGTCTGAATTTGTCCTGCAGTCTCAAACCAAGGCAAAGACTGAGCTACATATGCACTAACTATAAAAATTTTCAAAAACTAGTTATTAAAACTTTGAAACACAGTCAATAATGCAGATAACTGTGCTCTTTGTGCAGATGTATTAGGCACTTGAAAAAATATTGTTTTACTTTAATAAGCACAGGCAGCAACACCAGGTACTGAACCATCAGTTAAAGTCTCAAATATTGGGCTAACTTTATTTTAAAAGGAAGAACTATAAGTTGCACCTATAAAAACTGAATTAATTTGTTTTTTTTTTTTGTGCCTCAACAGGTTTGACTCTTTCATAATAAGCTTCCATATGTTAAAATACCATATGTATCAGATCTCTGAGAAGTCTGAGGGCCAGCATATGTGAGTTACCCTTTGTCTACCTTTATCATCTGCTCTAAACTTCTTCCTATGAAACAGGATGTTATGATCTCAAATTTGGCATATTTTTTAAATGTATGTTTTAGAACCAAACCTTAGGTAGATCTATATAAGCAAACTTTATGGTTCCAATTTTAGATTTAATGAAAAAAAAAACTAAACAAAGAGACTATGTAAAACTCTATCTTGTACTCTTCTATAATGTTTAGCATAACTTAAATCTGCTCTTTTAAAACTAAAATCAAAGAAAAAAAATAATGATACATAATTTATAAAGGACCTAGCAAATCTTATTAATCCTATCACATTGTGTTAATACTTAACAGCAAAAAATGAAAGGACAAAAGTTTTATTTACCATTAAACAAAAACTAAACTTAGATTGTAGCCCTCAGCAAAAATGCACTCTTCTGGACATACCAAATCTACAAGGCAGAAATAAACAGCATTAAATCATTTATTTGGTACTGGCATCCAGTCATATACTTTACATAATGGTTAACAATGATCAAAATATAAACCTGCATAAACCTGGGCTAACAAGAAAGTTTAGGCCTTTTTATCCTGTAAAAGAGCATGAGCAAACATTTTGCATTGAAGAATCTCCAGCCTTTTAAAATGAAGAACAACATACTTTATAGTTTTTTTTTACATGAATATATTGTAATGACTGCAGTTTTTCTTTAATTGGCTTTAACAGCATGGCTTGGTTTTACTTTGGAAACTTAATAAAATAAATACCAAGGTTTGTTATTTCTTCAAAATGTTGAGAAACATTTAGAGCTCTGAGGGGAGGGAGATATTCATATGGAAATCCCACTTATAGCTGTGTGTTTTAAGATCTTTCTCTGCATAATATCAGAGGGTGGGTCTCTGTATGCAATTTCATTTGATACAAAGGAAGCATCTCTGTGGATCCAAGAACATGGGACTGATCTATCATTTGAGGGCAGAGAGCAACATATTTCAATAACAACTTATTGTGTTGCCTGAAAATTGGTTTAAATGCTCAATCCCCCTCCCAAAAGGCAAAGGAGATGGACATCAGAAGGAGAAAACAGGGAACAAGTTAGGAGCCTGCCACAGAGTCTTTCTGAAAGGCTCTGTCCTGCACATTTTCAAAGCAGTTGCTGAGACTTATGGCCAACTGTTGGGCAGAGTGCATGCAATCTACTGAAAGAAGTGGGAAATAGTAATATATCTGGAGAGGACAGGAGTTCCACAAGAAGGTAACAGAACCAAAAATCCACAAACATAGCCCATGACAGTTTAGTATGTAAGTTAATTCCATAGTAATGGGAACAGGGACTACCTCTGACATAAACTGATTGGCCTGCTTTGTGATCACCTCACCCTGATTGTGGAGCAGCCTTACCAAGCCACAGAAGACAATGCAGACACTCCTGATGAGATATGATAGACTAGGATCAGGAGGAAAGAGAGGAAGTCCTCCCCTATCAGTGGACTGGAGGGGGAGCATGAGTGAAAAAGTGGGAGAGAAGGTGGGATTCTGAGAGGAGAAGGGTTATGGGGGTATACAGTGTATTGATAAAAATAAAAATAAAAAAATATTTAAAAATATAAAAAAAAAATTTTAGAGTTATATTACAGGAGAGTGCACTTTGAGATTGATATGGCGATGAAAGTGACTAAAGAGATGGAGTCTCTGTCTCTCAGTTCTTTCATTTTGTCTCTTTGTTTTAATCAGTCTTGGTCTCTCTATTTCTGAAACTGTCTCTCCAGCTCTCTTTCTCTCTCTCTTTCAGTCTACCTTCTCTTGCTGCTGCTTGTGGTTCATTATGAAAAGTCCTCAGTTCTGCTGGAAGATTAAAAAGATGACTGTTTGGTGATGTGATGTCCTGGATGGTCTCTTTAAAAATATAAGCAATGTCCCAATTGAATTCTTTGTGTGCCTTGGTCAGAGCACATTTTCCCAGTAAATATTTCCATGACAGAGGACATATCTGTGCATTTAACAAATATTAATAGAATCTGTAATAATGTGAAACACACATGTCAAGGACATGTGACTTTGTTAAAGACCTCTTGAAAGAAATATGTGACACTTTTCCTGAACTAAGAGTCTTGGACACAAGATTGTCATCTCTGGCTTATTTACTTTCAGCTGCCCAATTTGAGGCATGTAGAGCTGCTAACATTTCTTTCAAGCATGCATTTCACTTGGACCTTTTAATAACTGGCTACTGAAATTCTTCCTGGCTTTCATCTTTGCATGACATTATTCTCCCTCTCAGCCAATCAGTACCTGAGAGAATCTTGAGATTTCCATGAAGATGAGTAAACAAACTTTCCTCAGTGTCCTGTAGCTCTGATCCTGTGCACAGGTCTGTTTTTCTTATGAAACACAAGTAGCATTTATCTAATCCCTTTATCCAGATCCCACTCCTTTACTACTGTTTACCTCTGTGACAATTTCAGGTAGGATATGAAACTTTAATGTTTATTTAATTGGACAGAATCCTAAGTAGGTAAACTTCAAAGTGATGTGGGACTAAGGAGAATGTATTAAATTACAAGGTGATTTCCTACATGGTGTTCTATCTAAAATTCCCTAGGTTGTGACTTTGAACTGAGCAGTTTCTCATATACTCAATAAATGTACCTTCACATCTTTATTGATATAATAGGCTGGCAGGGTCTAGGCTTACCTGTGATATGGAGTTTTTAAGAGCATAGCAAAGAGAAGGAAAACAGACAAACCTGAGACTGGTTTGGCTGAAAGAGAGAAATACTGGTCAGTGTAAAGGGAGAACTGAGAAGCAATAAACTATTTCTCAGCTGATGCTGTTCCACACTAGTATTGCCAACACTGTATGAACAGAGTTGACATGGTCAATCTGGCTGGATTGGCAAATAAATACTGATCTGTGGACAGTGTGGAACCCTCCTGGTCCTGGAGTTTACAGTTAAAAATGGGCCTTTAGGATAGAGAAATGGGTTTGTGTTTTATGCCTAGGACACAAGAGCAGCTGTATTTCTTGCTGTGGTCTTCCTGACAAACCCCCTAAATGTAGTGTTAGGGCCATGACTGCTGGTTCATATGTGCCACCTGAGCTCATGGGGTCTGAGGTATCTGGGTAACCACTAGTTCATGGCTGGGATTCTCTGCTACGTATTGACTTCCTAGAAAGCATGCCTTACAAATTCAAACTATGTCCTCCTTTAGTGGAATTATTTCTCCATATTAAAGTCAGTGTAAAAGATGTCAGCATATTATTTTTATTGATTATGTGGGAATTTCATATAATATACATTACACACCTTTTCCATTGCTCCCAGGTTCAAATTCTTACCTGTGTGTCACACTAATTATTTTTTCTTTAACATACATTAATTGAAGTATGTTTTGTTCATATACACATTGAAACATAATCAGTGTCTCAGTGCCAATTTCCATAAATAAAACCATGTTCATCTTTGCTGCATCCTGGTACAACCCCCAAAAGAAGCCATCAATCCTAAAGAGCTCTATATTTCATCACCTTTATCACAGTTTTTCTTATGTATTTATCCATTTGTTTCTTTTTTATTTTTTTCTTTATTAATTACACTTCATTCACTTTGTATCCCCTCTGTGGTTCCCTTCCTCTTCCCATCTCAATCCCTCCATTCCTCCACCCACTGCATGCATGCCCCTCCACATTTTAACTAAGAGGAGAGGTGTTTTTTTTTCCTTCCTTTTGATCCTAGTCAATTAGGTCTCATCAGGAGTAGCTGTGTTGTCTTCTTCTGGGACCTGGTAATGTTGCTTCCCTATCATGGGGAGGTAATTAAAGAGCAGACCAATCAGTTCATCTCAGAGACAGTTATTACAATGGAACCCACTTGGATACTGAACTTCCATGGGCTCCATCTGTGCAGGGGCCTTAGGTTTTCTCCATGCATAGTCCTTGGTTGCAGTATCAGTCTCATGAAGGGCCCCGGGTTGAAATTTTTTGGTTCTGTTGCTCTCCTTGTGGAGTTCCTGTCCTCTCCAGATCTTACTGTTTCCCACTTCTTTCATAAGATTCCCTGCACTCTGCCCCAAATTTGCCCATAAGTCTCAGCATCTGCATCGATAGTTGGCAAGGCAGAGCCTTTCAGAGGTCTTTGGTGTCAGGCTCATGACTTGTTTCCTCTTTTCTCCTTCTTCTGATGTCCAGCTTCTTTGCCTTTATCTGTAGGAATTGAGCATTTTAGCAAAGAGTCCTCCCTCCTGATTAGTTTCTTTAGGTGTATATATTCTAGTAGGTTTATAACTAAAAGGCAGAGAAAATCTATCCAAATCAACAAAATCAGAAATGAAAAGGGGGACATAACCACAGACACTGAAGAAATCCAAACAATAATTGGATCTTACTTCCAAAGTCTATATGCCACAAAATTTGAAAATCTGAATGAAATGGACAATTTTTCTTGACCAATTCTACATGACAAACATGAATCAAGAACAAGTAAACCAATTAAATAGTCCTATAATCCATAAGGAAATAGAAGCTGTCATCAAAAGTCTACCATGCAAAAAATCCCAGAGCCAGATGGTTTTCAGCACAGAATTCTACCAGACGTCCAAAGAAGAGCTAACACCAATACTCTTCAAACTATTCCACAAGATAGAAACAGAAGAAACACTACCAAACTCATTCTAAGAAGCCACAGTCACCTTGGTGCCTAAACCTCACAAAGACCCAAAAAAGGAAGAGAATTTCAGGCCAATCTCCGTCATGAACTTTGATGTAAAAATACTCAACAAAATACAAACCGAATCTAAGAACACATCAAAGGCATATTTATTTATAACAATATTTGTTCACTTTTTATCCCCAATGCTGCCTCCTCTGCTTCTCTTTCTCATCCCACCCCAAAACCTTCTTCTTCCCCTATGCCCTTTCTCTAGTTCCCCTGATAGGGGAGGTCCTCCTCCCTCTTCTACCTCACCCTAGCTTATCAGGTCTCATCAAGGATGGCTGCATCATCTTCCTCTGTGGCCTGATTCTCAGGGCATTGTTCCCCTTGTGTCCTCAATTCCCTCTAATTATGACACTCTGACTGCCTCCTCTCCTTCAGGATTCTCAGACCTCTGAGGGAAGGGAGAATTTTATATTGAAATTCCATTTAATGCTGGGTGTTTTAAGGTCTCTACGTCTGCATAATATCGGACTGGGGTCTCTGAATACCATCCCAAATGATGCAGAAAGCAGCATCTCTTTGGATACAAGAGCATGGTACTGATCTATTAGTTGAGGGGAGAAAGCAGCATATTTTAATACAAACAGCCTGTGCTGCATGAAAAAATTCTGTAGGATGTCCTGGCCCAACAGTACAATTCATTGTTACACTATACCCCTAGAAGAAGACTGGTTTGGTCACAATTAGATGGCTTAATGGAACTTTATCTTCCAATATTAGGAGACCTTCTAATAAGAGAAAATATACAATATTTGTCTTTCTGCATTTTAGTTACTTCACCAGGATGATTTTTCCTGGTTCCACATATTTGCCTGAAAATATCATGATGTCATTTTCTTAGCTGAAACATGCTCCCTTATGGAAATATTCCACATTTTCTCCAAAGGAGATTGTCAGTCCTGTTATTTAGTCCTTGCAAGTTACTGGGACTTTAATCATTGTATTGAATGACAAACTATCAGAATAACTATGTTCTTTTAGCCTATACATCCCTCCATCTTTTTCCACTTCTTGGTGATTTGTATTGCAATGTCTCCTTGAAGCTCTTTTATTTACATGTTGAGTCCCCAGTGAGCAAATATCTAGTAAAGGTTAGGAGGTATGGCCTTGTTACATAATATAATTTCTATTGGAGTTATATTATAGGAGGGTATGCTTTGAGGTTGATATTCCAATGAAAGTGAGCAGAGTGAATGGAGTTTCTGTTTCTCTCTTTGTCTCTTTATAACTTTGTTTCTGTTGGTCTAGGTGTCTCTATTTCTGAGTATGTCTCTCTAGCTCTTTCTCTCTCTGTCTCTCTCAGTCTCCTTCTATCTGCTTCCACTTGTGGTTCAGTTTGAAAAGCTCTTAGTTCTTCTGAAAGAACTACAAAAAGCTTACTGATGTGACATCATGGGTAGTCTCTGTAAAAACATACACAAAATCCCAATTAAATGCTTTTTGTTCAAAGAATTGCCTTGTCATGGAATGTTTTCCCAATAAGTAATTCACTGACTGTGGACGTATCTGTGCATTAAACAAATTATAATGGAGTCTGTGATAAAATATGACTCACACATCAAGGATAAGTGACTTAATTTATGACCACTAGAAAGAAATATGTGACAGTTTAAATATTAGTATTGGACACTCAATGTGATACCATAATAGCATGTTGAGATCATAGCCCCATTGTGATCTCTTAATAGCATTGTGATTCATCATAGCATTATGATACTACCATTGTGATATCAAAATACCAGATGAATTTATTGATGACTTCTTGAAAGAAATATGTGATACTGTTCCTGAATCAAAAATCTTGGACAGGAACTGTCATCTCTGTGTTGTTTGCTATCAAATGCCCAGATGGAGGCATGTAGGGCTGTTCAGAGTTTCCAAACAAGCAAGCTGTTTCCTACATAGTGGTCAGTGAGGAACCCTCCTGGTCTTGGGATTTACAGTTATACCTGGGCCTTGAGGACAGAGAAATGGGTATGTTCTATAAGCCTAGGACAAAAGAGCAGCTTTGTTTCCTTCAGTGGTGCTCCAGGCAAACACTCTAAACATAGTGTTATTGTCAGGACTGCTTGTTCAGCTGAATCTTTTCTCCATTTTCACGGGCGTTGTATAATTGTTCACATATTATATTTTTTATTTTTATTGATTATGTGGGAATTTCATATAATATACATTACACTCCTTCCCATTGCTCCCTGGTTCAAATCCCTTCCCATATGTCACAGTATTTTTTTTTCTTTAAAATACACCAATTGAAGTATGTGTTGTTCATCTACTCATTGGAACATGATCAGAGTCTCAGTGCCAAGTCCTTTAAGGAAAACTGTGCTCAGCATTGCTGAACCCTGGCACCACCCACAAGAAGAAGCCATTAATCCTGAAGAGTTCTATACTTTATCACCATGATCACAGTTATAATTATATATTTATTTATTATGATGTGTTCACTTTGTATCTCCTTTGTTGTCCCCTCCCTCTTATCCTTTCAGTTCCACCCACCCTACGTCTTCAACCCTATGCCTTTCTATAATTACCCACATAGGGGTGGTCCTCCTCCCCCTTCTATCTGACCCTAGTTTTTCAGGTCTCATGAAGGCTGTCTTCATAATCATATCCTGCTGGCTGATTCTCAGGGCATCGTGTCATGTCCTCAGTTCCCTCTACTTAAGACACTCTTCCTGCTTCTTCTCTTGCAGGCTTCCCAGAGCTCTGAGAGGAGGCATAATTTCATAGAGAAAGCCCATTTAATTCTGGGTGTTTTAAGTTCTCTCTGTGCATAATATTGGACTATGTAAGTAATCCCAAATGATGCAGAAAGAAACATCTCTGAGGATACAAGAACATGACACTGATCTATCAGTTGAGGGCAGAGAGCAACATATCTTAATAACAACAGCTGGATTTTTTTTGAAAATTTCCATATGATGACCTGGCTCCAAAAGTCAATTATCAGCCAACCAATACCCCTATTTTAAGAATGGTTTGTTTACAATAGATAGCCTATTGGAACTTTATCCCTCACTATTAGGAGACCTCTAATAAGTGAATTTATACCATATTTGTCTTTCTACACATTTTAGTTACTTCACCCTGATTAATTTTTCCTGGTTTCATCCATTTGCCTGAAAAACAAAATCAAAAACAAAAAACATGATGTTATTTTCTTAGCTGATTAATACTCCAATATGGAAACATTCCATTTTCCCCTAAAGAGAATGTTAGTCATCTTCTCTATAGTTTGGAAGTTGCTGGGACTTTAATCATTGTATTGAATGACAAACTATGTTCTTTTAGCCTGGAAGTCCCTACATCTTTTTCCATTTCCTGGTAATTCAGATTGCAATGTCCCCTTGAAACTCATGTATTTACATATTTAACCCCCAGTGAGGAAAATCTGGAAACGGTTAGTAGGTATGGCCTCATTGGATAATATAATTATTATTGGAGTTACATTATGGGAGGGTGTGCTTTGAGGTTGATATGCCAATGAAAGACAGAATGGAGTCTCTATCTCTCAGACTCTGTCAATTTTTATCTTTGTTTCTTTTGGTCTTGATCTCTCTATTTCTGAATATCTCTCTCTAGCTCTTTCTTTTTCTCTGGCACTCTCAGTCTCCCTCTCTCTGCCTAACATTTGTGGTTCAGTATATAAAGCTTTCAGTTCTGCTCAAGATTACAGCAGGTTGACTACTTGGTGATGTGACATCAGGGATGTTCTCTGTATAAATATAAGCAAGATCACAATTAAATGCTTTTTGTTCAAAGATTTGCCTTGGTAAAGCAACATTTTCATAGTAAGTAATTCACTGATTGATGATATATCTGTGTATTTAACAAATAACAATGGAATCTATGTTAACGTGAAACTCACATGTCAAGGACATGTGACTTTATAATGACCACTTGAAAGAAATATGTCACACTTTTCCTGAAGTAAGGGAACTGTCATCTATGTATTATGTGCTTTCAGCTGCACAGCCTGTCTCTCAAGGACTCTGTACACTTAGGCCTTTTAATAATTGGCTCCTGACAATCTTTCTGGATTTCACCTGTTTCATGACATTATTTTGCCTCTCATCCAATCAGCACATGAGAGAATCTTAGGTTTCCATGGAAATGAGTAAAGAAAATTTCAGTGTCCAGTATTTCTGATCCTGTGCACAAGTGACTTTTTCTTGTGAAACTCGACATGCCCTTATATCATCCCTTTATCCAGATCCCACAAATTAACTCCTAGTAACCTCTGTGACAATGTCAGGTTGGAAATGAAACTTTAATGTTTATTTAATTAGATAACTTCCAAAGTAGGAAATTTTCAATTTCATTTGGATTTAGGTTTATGTACTGAATGAAAAGCTGGTCTTCTATTGTGGTCTTGGTTCTGAAATTTCCTAGGTTGTGAACTTGAACTGAGCAGTTACTGGTGTACTCATTAAATATAACTTCACATTCTTATTGATATAATAGGCTGGCAGAGTCTGTGGTTCCCTGTGGTATTGAGTAAGTAAGAAGAGCTAAACAGACTGAAACAAAACAATTCCTGGGACTTGTTTGTCTGGGTCAGAGAATGATCTTTCTATGTAAAAGGAAAACTGAGGGACAATTAACTATTTGACAGCTTGTGCTCTTCTACACTTGTGATTCCATCCTTCTTTGACCTGGTTTGCCTTGGGTCATCTGGCTATATTGGCAGCTGTGTCCTACTCTGTGGTCAGTGAGGAACCCTCCTGGTCCTGGGTTTACAGTTAAAACTGGACCTTCAGGATAGTGAAATGGGTCCATGTATGTGCCTAGGACACAAGAACAGCTGTGTTTTCCTTCATTGGTGCTCCAGACAAACCCTCTGTAACATTTTCTCTTTCTCTGTCTCTGGATGTCTCCCTCTCTCTATCTGTTGCATGTGGTTCAGTATATAAAGCTCTCAGTTCTGGTGAAGGACTCTATGTACACTCTATGTAGTGTTTGTGCTAGGACTGCTCATAGTTGCCACCTGAGCTCATGTGGTCTGACGTAGCTGGGTAACCACTAGTTCATGGCTAAGATTATCTACTACATAAGGAAATAATGGAAAGCATGTCTTACAAAGTAAAACTCTATCCTCCTTAGAGGAATCTTTTCTCCATGTTAAAAGTCATTGTAAAAGTTGTCAACATATTATTTTTATTGAATATTTGGAAATTTCATGTTACATACATTACACTGCTCTTCCATTACTCCCAGGTTCATATTCCTACCAATGTATCAAACTAAAATATTTTTTTCTTTAAAATACTTCAATTGATGTATGTGTGGTTCATATACTCATTAGAACATGATCAGAGTCTCAGTGCCAAGTCCCTGAAAGAAACCTGAGTCCATCCTTGCCACACCCTGGCACCACCCTCAAGAAGAAGCCATCAATCTTGAAGAGCTGTATACTCATCCGCTTGATGATAGGTTTTCATATGTTTTTATTTATTAGGATTTGTTGGCTTTTATTCCCAAATGGAGTCCCCTCCCTCATCTCCTCCCAGTCCCATTTACACTACTTCTCCAACCCTAGGTCCTTTCTCCATTCCTGTGAGAGGGTAAGTCCTCTTTCCTTTTTTATCTGACCCTCGTCCTATGCCCTTTCTTCAGTTCCCTGATAGGATAGGTATTACTCTCCTTTCTAACTGACCATAGCTTATCAGGTCTCATCAAGGGTGGCTGCATCATCTTCTTCTGTGGCCTGATTCTCATGGCATTGTTCTCCATGTTTCTTCAATTCCTTCTACTTATGACACTCTTCCTGCCTCCTCTCACACAGGCTTCCCAGCACTCTTAGGGAAGGAAGAATTTCATAGGAAATTCCCAATTAGAGCTGGGTGTTTTAAGTTCTCTCTCTCCATTGTATCAGACTTTGAGTCTCTGTAGGCAAACCCACTTGACGCTGAAGGAAACGTTTCCATGGATAAAAGAACATGTCACTAATCAAACATTTTAGAGCACGGAGCAACATATTTTAATAACAACATCCTGCATTGCTTTACAATTTTTATAGAACACTCAGGCCCAGCATCTCAGTTAACTGCCAACAATCCCTCTAGTGGACGACTGGTTTGGTCGCAATAGATGTCTTACTGTACCTTTAACTCTATTAGAAGACTTCCTAATAAATGAATACATACCATTTTTGACTTTCTGCATTTTACTTACTTCACCCAGAGTGATTTTTTCCGGTTCCATTCATTTGCTTGAAAGTCTCATGATGACATTTTCTCAGCTGAATAATTCTCTTTTATGTAGATATTCCACATTTTCCACAAAGGAGATTGTCAGGCCTGTTCTTTAGTACTTCAAAATTACAGAGAGTTTAATCATTGTATTGAATACAAACTATCAGGATAACTATGTTCTCTAGCCTAGAAGTCCCTTCAATTTCTTCCACTCCCTGGTGTTTTGAATTACATTGTCCCCTTTAAGCTCATCTATTTACATGATTAGTCCCCAAAGAGAGAATGTTTGGGAAGGGCTGGGCGATATGGCCTTGTTAGATAATATAATTCTATAGTATAAAATAATATAATATAACATAATATAATATAATATAATATAATATAGTTACATATGGGAGGTGTTCTTTGAGGTTGAGATTCCAATGAAAGTGACCAGCAGAATGGAGTCTCTGTGTCTAGGTTTCAGTCACTTAATACCTATGTTTCTGTTGATCTCAGTCTCTGTATTTCTGAACCTGTCTCTCTAACTCTTTCTCTTTCTCTGTCTCTGGCTGTTTCCCTCTATCTGCTGTTTGTGGTTCAGCATATAAAGCTCTCAGTTCTGGTGAAGGACTATAGCAAGATTACTGCTTGCTCAATCATCAATATTACTCAGGAAAAAAAAAACCACAAGTATATCATGAAATGTGCAGGTAAAGTTTGTAAAATATTAAAGATCATTGATCTATCCCTGAAGCAGAAAGACACACATGGTATACACTCACTCATACAGACATATAATATAGGATAAACCTAATGAAATCTGTATGTCTAAAGAAACTTTTCAAGAAGGAGGACTCTGGTTAAAATGCTAAATCCCCATCCCAAAAGACAAAGAGAATGGACATCAGAAGAAGGAGAAAACAGGGAACAAGCTAGCAGCCGGACACAGAGGGTCTCTGAGAGGCTTTGCCCTGCAGACCATCAAAGCAGATATTGAGACTTATGGCCAACTGTTGGACAGAGTGCATGTAATCTAATAAAGAAGTGGGAAATAGTGAGATATGGAGAGGACAAGAGATCCACAAGGAGAGCAACAGAACCAAAGAATCTTTGCATATGGTTCTTTCCTGAGACTAATGCTCCAGCCAATTACCATGCATGGAGATAACCTATAACCCCTGCACAGATGTAGCCCATGGCAGTTCAGTGTCCAAGTAGGTTGCACAGTAATGGGAGCACAGTCTGCCTCTGATATGAAGTGATTGGCCTGCTCATTGATCACCTCACTTGGATGAGGGAGCAGCCTTACCAAGCCACAAAAAATGATAAAGAAACCACTCCTGATGAGATCTGATTGACTAGGAAGGTGGGATGGAGAGAGGAAACATGAGGAGTTTATAGATAGATAGAAAATAAACAAATTTTAATTAATAAAAATGAAAATTATAAAAATAAATATGAAAAATATAATTCATTTTTGAGTTATATTATAGGAAGGTATGCATGGAGGTTGATAGGCCAATAAAAGTGACCAGACAGAAGGGAGTCTCTGTCCCTCAGTTTCTCTCAATTTATATCTCTCTTTCTGTTGGTCTCAGTCACTGTACTTCTCAATCCATCTATCTAGCTCTTTCTCTCTGTGTCCCTCTCTCTACCTGCCACTTGTGTTTTAGTATGAAAAGCTCTCAGTTCTGCTGAAGGACTACAAATTTTGACTTCTGGATGACATGACATCAGGGAATGTCTCTATAAAAATATAAACAAGCTACAAATTAAATGATTTTGTTGGAAGATTTGTCTTGGTCAGGGATCATTTTCACAGTAAGTAATTCACTGACTGAGGATATATCTGTTCATTTATCAAATAATAATGGAATTTATGATAATGAGAAACTCACATGTCAAGAAACATGATTTTATTAATGACTATTTGAAAAAATATTTGACACTTGCTGAACTAAGAATCTTAGAAACAGGAAATGTCATCTCTGTGTTCTGTTCTTTCAGTTGCCAAGAAATGAGTAGCATGTAGGGCTACTCAGCTTTTCTCTCAACAAGGCTGTCCATTTGGTCCTTTTAGTAACTGCCTCCAGAAGCACTTACTGGCTTTTAACTGTTTCATGACATCAATCTAAATCTCAGCCCGTCAGCACCTGAGAGAATCTTGAGGTTTGCATGGAGATGAGTAAACAAAATTTCCTCAGTGTCCAGTATCTCTGATTCTGTGCACATGTAACTTTTTCTTGTGAAATTCAACAAGCCTTTATCTCATCCCAATATCATGATGCCACAACTTTCCTACTGTTTACCTCTGTGACAATGTCAGGATGAAAACAAAAGTTTAGTGTTTATTTAATTGGACATCTTGCTAAGAAAGGAAGCTTCAATGTGATGTGGAATAAAGGGAAAGGTACCAAATGACAAGGTGATCTTCCACATCACAAGAAAGTAACATTCATTGGTCATTACTATCTATCAACATTAATGGATTCAACTAGCCAATAAAAAAAGATACAGATTAACAGAATGGTTGCAGAAACAAATCCAGCATTCTGTTGCATTTAAGAAACACACCTATACAACAAACATAAACACCACCTCAGTGTAAAGGACTGGAAAAGGTTTTTCAAGCAAATGGATCCATAAAACAAGCTGGAGTAGCTATCCTAATATCTAATAAAATAGACTTTCAACCCAAAATTAATCAAAAAATATAAGGAAGGGCACTATATTCTCATCAAAGGAAAAAATCCATGAAGAGGACATGACAATTTTGAACGTGTATGCCCCAAATACATGAGTGCCTACATTCATAAATGAAACATTATTAAAGTTTAAATCACACATTGATCGTAATACCTTAATAGTAGAAGATTTCAACACACCACTTTCACCAAGGGACAGATCAACTAGACAGAAACCAAATAGGAAAATAAAGGCACTTACAGAGTCCCTAAATCAAATGGACCTAATAGATGTCTACAGAACTTTTCACCCAAACTTAAGAGTATAGCTTCTTTTCAGCACCTCATGAAAACTTCTCCAAAATAGACCATATAGTCCGTCACAAAGCAAGCCTCAACAGATAGAATACTGACATAATCCCTTGTATTCTATCCAACCACCATGGACTAAAGCTGGACTTCAACAACAATGGAAATATCAAAAAGCCTACATGCACATGGAAACTGAATAACATGCTACTCAATGACAGCTGGGTTAAGGAAGAAAAAAAGAAATTAAAGATTTTCTAGAATTCAATGAAAATGGAGGCACAACATACCCAAATTTATGGGACACATTGAAAGCAGTGCTCAGAGGAAAATTCATAGCATTAAGTGCCTTCAAGAAGAAATGTGTAGCATCACATACAAACAAATTAATGGCCGAATTGAAAACCCTAGCGGGGGGCGGGGAAGATGCAGATACACCCAAGAGGAGCAGACAGCTGGAAATCAAACTCAGGGCTGAAATTAGTCAATTAGAAACAAATAAAATGATTCAAAAAATCAATGAAACAAAAAGCTGGTTCTTTGAGAAAATCAACAAGATAGACAAACCCTTAGCCAAACTAACTAAAAAGCAGAAAGAATGTATCCAAAAGAGCAAAATCAGAGATGAAAAGCGTGACATAACTACAGACACTGAGGAAATGCAAACAATCACTAGGTCATACTACAAAAGCCTATATGCCACAAAATTTGAAAATCTAAAAGAAATGGATGATTTTCTTGATAGATTCAATTTAACAACATTAAGTCAACATCAGTAGAAAGACTGAATAGCCCTAAATCCCCCAAGGAAATTGAAGCAGTCATTAACAGTCTTCCCTCCAAAAAAGTCCCTGGGGCCAAATGGATTCAGTGAAGAATTCTACCAGACTTTCAAAGAAGTGTTAACACCAAACTCCTCAAATAATTCCACAAAATAGAAACAGAAGAATCATTACCAAACTCGTTCTGTGAAGCCACAGTCACCTTGATACCGAAACCACACAAAGACCCAACACAAAAAGAAAACTTGAGACAAAAATACTCAATAAAATACTGGCAAACCAAATCTAAAAAAACATAAAAGATATCATCCACTATGACAAGTTTGCTTCATCCCAGGCATTCAAGGAAGGTACAATATATGGAAATCCATCAATGTGATCCACCACATAAACAAAATGAAGGAGAAAACCACATGATTATCTCCTTAAATGCTGAAAAGGCTTTTGACAATATCCAATTCATGCTTAAATTCTTGGAGAGATCACAGATACAAGGCAAGTACCTAAACATAGTAAAGGCAATATACAACAAGCCTATAGCCAACATAAAAATCAATTGAGAGAAACTTAAACAAATCCCACTGAAATCAGGGACAAGACAAGCTGAACACTCTCTCTGTCTATCTATTCAATATAGCACTTGAAAGCCTAACTAGTGGAAGACAACTAAAGGAGATCAAGGGAGTACAAATTTGAAAAGAATTAGTCAAAGTTTCAGTATTTGCAGATGATATGAGATTTTACATGAGCGACCCCAAAAATTCAACCAGAGAACACATTCAGCTGATAAACAACTTCAGCAAAGTGGCTGGATAGAAAATTAAGTCAAAGCAATTAGGGAAACATCACCCTTCACTATAGCCACTAATAAAATAAAGTACCTCGGAATGACTCTCACCAAGCAACTGAAAGACCTTTATGATAAAAACATATTGTATTTATTGATTATGTTGGAATTTCATATTACATATATTACACTCCTTTTCCATTGCACCCAGGTCCAAATTCCTGTCTATGTGTCACACTAATTTTTTTTAATACATCAGTGGAAGTAAGTGTTGTTTATATACTCATTGGAACCTGATCAGATTCTCAGTGCCAAGTTCCTTAAAGAAAATTGAGTTCATCCTTCCCACACACTGTCACCACTGCCAAGAAGAAGTCATCAGTCCTGAAAAGCTCTATACTTCATCAACTTGGTCACAGATTTTCTTATGTATATATTTATTATGAATTGTTCACTTTGTAATACTACTGTTGCCCTCTCCCTCTTCTCCTTCCACTCCCACCCACCCTCCTCCTTCTATCCCTAGGTTCTTTTTCTAGTTCTGTGATAGGGAAAGTCATCCTCACACTTCTATCTGACCATAGCTTATCAGGCTTCATCAAAGTTGGCTCCATTATCTTCCTCTGTGGCCTGATTTCCAGGGCATTGTTCTCCTTGTGTCCTCAATTCCCTCTATTTATGACACCCTTCCTCTTCTCCTGCAGGCTTCCTGGAGCTCAGAAGCGAGGTAGAATTTCATTACAAAATCCCATTTAGATCTGGGTGTTAAATAAGGTCACTCTGTGCATAATATCAGA
This sequence comes from Meriones unguiculatus, assembly GCF_030254825.1. Classification (NCBI taxonomy): domain Eukaryota; kingdom Metazoa; phylum Chordata; class Mammalia; order Rodentia; family Muridae; genus Meriones; species Meriones unguiculatus. The sequence continues at coordinate 22,500,081 of NW_026843710.1, read as the reverse complement.
CTGTGGGTCTCCACAATCCCATTTGATACAGAACGAGGCATACTTGTGGATCCAAGAACATGGCACTTATCTATCAGCTGAGTGTAGAAAGCAACATATTTTAATAACAACAGCCTCCTACAATTTCTGTAGGAGGCACTGGCCCAACATCTCAGTTAACTGCAATCCAATCTCCCTAGTGGAAGACTGGTTTGCTCACAATAGATGGATTATTGGAACTTAATCCCCAACTATCAGGAGACCTCCTAATAAGTGAATACATACCATATTTGTCTTTCTACATTTTAGTTATTTCAACCAGGATGATTTTTCCTGGTTTCATACATTTGCCTGAAAATATCATGATGTCATTTTCTTAGCTGAATATTACTCCATTATGGAAATACTCCACATTTTCCCCAAAAGAGATTGTCACTCCTGTACTTTAGAACTTGGAAGTTGCTGGAACATTAATCATTGTATTAAATGACAAACATTCAAGATAACAATGTTTTTTAGACTAGAATCCCACATCTTCTTCTACTTCCTCATGATTTGAATCACACTGTTCCTTGGGGCTACTCTATTTACATGTGGAGTCCCTAACAAGGGAATGTCTGGTTAGAGTTAGGAGGTATGGCCTCATTTTATAATATAATTCACTTTGTTTCTCTAATTTTCAGCCCTTTTATCTTTTGTATACAGGAGGGCTATTGATTTTTTGAGTTAATAGGGTATCAGGAAATTTTGCTGAAGGTGTTTATCAGCTGTAGGAGTTCCCTGGTATAATTTTATAGTCCTTCAGGTATATTATCATATCATCTGCAAATTATGATACTTTGACTTTTTCATTTCTGATTTGTATGTCCTTGATCTCCTTCAATTATCTTAACAAGGATTCCAGAACTCTTTTAAAGAGATATGGAGAGAGTGGGCAGCTTTGCTAGTCCTGATTTCAGTGCAATTGCATTCTCTCCATTTCAGCTTGGTGTTAGCTCTAGGCTTGCTATATATTGCCTTTACTACATTTAGATATGTGCCTAGTATCCCTGATCTCTCCAGTACTTTAACCATGAATGGATGTTGGAATTAGTCAAGTGCTTTTTCAACATCTAAGAAGATTATCATGTGAGTATTTTTTTTTAATTTTTTAATATGGTAGATCACACTGATGGGTTACCATATGTTGAAACACCACTGAATTCCTGAGATGAAGCCTACTTGGTGATAGTGGATGATGTCTTTGATGTGTTCCTGTATTTGGTCAAAGACATAAAGTACCTTGGTATGACCCTAACCAAGCAAGTCAAAGACTTGTATGAAAAAAAACAAAAAACAAAAAACAAAAAACAAAACGTTCTCTGATAAAAGTATTAGAAGAAGATATCAGAGGATGGAAAGATCGCCCATGCTCATGTCTTGGCAGGCTTAACTTTGTAAAAATGGTCATCTTACCAAAAGCCATCTACAGATTCAATGCAATAGACATCAAATTACCAAAACAATTCTTTATAGACCTTGAAAGATAAATTCTCAACTTCATATGGGAAAACAAGAAACCTAGAATTTCAGAAACAATCCTCTAAAATAGAAGATCTTCTGAAGTTATCCCCATGCCTGATCTCAAGCTTCACTATGGAGATACAATACTAAAAACTGCACGGAATACTGGCATAAAAACAGAGTAGTGGGTCAATGGACCCAAACAGAAAACCCAGAGATAAACTCACACAAATTTGGACACCTGAATTTTGACAAAGATGACAAAACCATACAATGGAGTACAGATAGCATCTTCAACAAATGGTGCTGGTTTAACCAGATATCCACATGTAGAAAAATGCAAATAGAGCCATACTTATCACCCTGCACAAAACTATTGTCCAAGTGGATCATAGACATCAACATAAAACAAGACACATTAAATCATTTAGAAGAAAAAGTGGGAAAGGGCCTTGAACACAATTGTACAGGAAATAACTTACTGAACAGAACACCAACACTCTTAGAGCAAAAATCAGGAAATGGGACCAAATAAAACTGAAAAGCTTCTGTAAAGTAAAGGACACTGTCATCAAAACAAAACGAATTCATACAGATTGGGAAAAAATCTTCATCAACCTTCTTTGTGATAGAGGGCTATTATCCAGAATATATAAAAAAACTAAAGAGGTTGAAAAGTAACAAATCAAAGAGTCCAATTAAAAATTGGGGAACAGAGCTAAACAGAGAATTCTCACTAGAGGAATATCAAATTGCAGAGAAACACTTAAAGAAATGCTCAACGTCAATAGCCATCAGGGAAATTGAAATAAAAAAGACCCTGATATTTTACTTTACATACATCAGAATGGCCAAGATCAAAACTCAAGTGACAGCACATGCTGGAGGGATTGTGGACAACTGGGAACCTTCTTCCCCTGCTAGAAGGAATGCAAACCTGTACAACCACTCTTGAAATCAATCTGGTGCATTCTCAGACAACTAGGAATAGCTCTTCCTCAAGATCCAACTATACCCCTCCTATGCATATATCCAAAAGATTCTCAAGTACGCAATAAGGACATTTGCTCAACCATGTTTGTAGCAGCTTTATTTGTAATAGCCAGAGCCTGGAAACAAAAAACAGATGCTGTCCCAACTGAAAAATTGATACAGAAATAGTGGTACATATAAACAAAGGAATACTATTCAGTAAAAAACAAGGAAATCATGAAATTTGCAGTTAAATGGAGAGAACTAAAAAGGATCATCCTGAGTGAGCTATTGCAGAAACAGAAAGACACACATGGTATACACTCACTCATATAGACATATAATATAGGATAAACCTATTAAAATCTCCAGACCTAAGGAAACTAATCAAGAATGAGGACTCTACTTAAATTCTCAATCCCCTTCCAGAAATGGAAAGAGGATGAACATATAAAGAAGAAAACAGGGAACAAGTTAGGAGCCTGCCACATAGGGCCTGAGAGGTTTTCCCTGCAAACTATTAAAGCATATGCTGAGACTTATTGCCAACTGTTAGACAGGGTGTATGGAATCTAATGAAAGAAGTGTGAAATACAAAGATCTGGAGAGGACAGGAACTCTACAATTAGAGCAACAGAAAGAAAAAAATCTGAGCACAGGTTTCATTCCTGACCCCATGATACAACCAAGTACCACACATAGAGATAACCTAGAATCTCTGCACAGATGTAGCCCATGGCAGTTCATTGTCCAAGTGGGTTCCACAGTAATAGGAACAGGAAATGCCTCTGACATTAACTGATTAGCCTGATCTTTGAACACCTCTCCCTGATGGGAAGCAGCCTTACCAAACCAGAGAAGACAAAGAAACCACTCCTAATGAGATCTGATTGACTAGGACTAGATGTAAGGAGGGGAATTCCTTCCCTATTAATGGACTTGGGCAGGGGCATGCATCAATATGGGGGAGGGAAGGTAGGATTGGGAGAGGAGGAAGTAGTTTATGGGGGGAGACAAAGTGAATAAAGTATAATTAATAAAAATTAAAAAAATCAAATATAAAAAAATACGTGACACATCACCTACTCCTAAGGGGAGAGCAGCCTTACCAGGCAAAAGATTACAATGCAGCCACTCCTGATGAGATCTCATAGACTAAGAACAGAACGAAAGAGAGGAAGACCTCCCCTATTAGTGGACTTGGAGAGGGGCATGCATGAAAAAGGGGGAGGGAGGGTGGGACCAGGAAGTGAGGAGGGAGGGGCTTATGGGGGGATACAAAGTGAATAAAGTGTAATTTATAAAATAATAAAAAATAAGTTTAAAAAATAAATAAAAAGAAAGAAAAAAAATAGTCTTGGTCACAGGAACTGTCATCTCTGGGCTATGTGCTTTCAGTTACCCAAATTGAGGCATGTAGGACTTCTCTGCCTTTCTCTCAAGCAAACTGTCCACTTCGACCTTTTAATTACTGGTTTCAGAAACTCTTACTGGCTTTCACCTGTTTCATGACATCATTCTCCCCCTCAGCCTGTCTGCACCTGAGAGAATCTTGAGATTTCCATGGAGATGGGTAAACAAACTTTCATCAAGTCTAATATCTCTGATCCTATGCATATCTGACTTTTTCTTGTGAAACCCAACAAAACTTTATGTCATCCTTTTATCCAGATCCCACACCTTTACATCCTGTTTGCTTATGTGACAATGTCAGGTATAAAATGAAATTTAATGTTTATGTAAATGGACAGCATCCTAAGTAGGGAAGGGTCAATGTGACATGGGAATAAGAGGAATGTACCAAATGATAAGCTGGTCTCCTAGAGTAGTCTTGGATCTGAAATTTCCTAGGTGTGACTTTTAACTGAGCAGTTATTCATGTACTCACTAAATATACCTTCACGTTCTTATTGATGTAAGAGGCTACCAGGGTCAAGGGTTCCCTGGGGTATTGAGTCTTTAAGAGCAGGGAAAAGAGAAGGAAACTATACAATTCCTGGGACTGCTTTGGCTGAAACAGAGAAACATAGATGTATGAAACAGGATACCCGAAGGGCAATAAACTATTTGACAACTGATGCTATTCCACACTAGTGTTACCAACGCTCTATGAGCAGGGCTGCCTCCTCTGACCTGGCTGGATTGGCAGCTGTGTTCTACTCAGTGGTGAGTCGGGAACTCTCCTGTTCCTGGGGTTTACAGGTAAAACTGTGCCTTAAAGACAGAGAAATGTGTCCCTGTTATATGCCTAGGAAACAAGGTCTGATGTGATTTATGCTCAGGTCTTCTAGACAAACCCTTTAAATGTAGTGGTAGTGCCAGGACTGCTCCTTCAGAGGTGCCAGCTGATCTCATTGGGTCTCATGGAGCTGGGTAAACACTAGTTCATGGCTAGGATTCTCTGCTACGTAATGAGTTCCTGGAACGAATGCCTTACAAAGTTAAACTCTGCCCACCTTTAGCAGAAACTTTTCTCCATATTAAAGGTTATTGTAAAATTTGTCAACATATTATTTTTCTTATTTGGATATCTCATATAATATACATTACACCTTTTCTATTGATCCAGGTTCAAATTCCTACCCATGTGTCACACATAATTTTTTTTCTCTAAAATACATCAATTGAAGTATGTGTTGTTCATATACTCATTAAAACATGTTGGAGTCTTCGTGCCAAGTTACTTAAAGAAAATGCAATTCATCCATGCCACACACAGGCACCACCAGGAAGAAGACCATCAGTCCTGAAGTGCTCTATAATTCAACACCTTGATCACAGTTTTTGTTATGTATTTATTATGATTTGTTCACATTGTATCCCCTCTGCTGCCCCCTCACTCTTCTCCTTTCAGCACCCCCCCAGACTTCTTCTTCTATGCCCTTTTTCTAGTTCACAGATAGGTGTTGAACCTCCTCCCCCTTCTATATGATCCTAGCTTCTCAGGTCTCATATAATCTGGCTGCATCATCTTCCTCTGCTGCCTGATTCTCTGTACATTGTTCTCATGGTATCCTCAATTCTCTCTACTTATGACACTCTTCCTGCCCCCTCTCCTGCAGGCTTCCCAGATATCTGAGGGAAGGGAGAATTTCATAGGAAATCCCTTTTAGAACTGTATGTTTTAAGATCTCTCTCTCTCTCTCTGCATAATTTCAGGTTGTGTGTCTCTATATGCAATTCCATTTGATGCAGAAGGAAATATCTCTGTGGATACAAGTACATGCCACTGATCTATAAGTTGAGGGCAGAGAACAACATATTATATAACAACAGCCTAGTTTGCTTGACAATTTCCATAAGATGACCTGGCTCAACAACTAAATTCACTGTCACTCTATTCCTCTAGTGGAAGACTGATTTGATCAAAATAGATGGCTTATTGGAACTTTATCCCCCACTATTAGGAAACCTCCTAATAAGTAAATACATACAATATTTGTCTTTCTGCATTTTAGTCAATTTACCAGTATGATTTTTCCTGGCTCCATCCATTTGCCTGAAATATCATGATGGAATTTTCTTAGCAGAATAATATTCCATTATGAAAATATTCCACATTTTCTCCAAAGGAGATTGTCAGTCCTGTTCTTTAGAACTTGGAATTTGCTGGGAGTTTAATCATTTTATTGAATGACAAACCAACAGGATATCTATGTTCTTTTAGCCTAGAAGTCCATCCATCTTCTTCCATTTGCTGGTGATTTGAAATGCAATGTAAAAGTGAAGATCATCTATTTAAGTGTGGAGTCCCCAGTGAGGAAATAGCTGTGAAGGATTAGGAGGTATGGCCTTGTGAGATAATAATATTCCTATTGGAGTTATATTATAAGAGGGTTTGATGTTGATATGCCAATGAAAGTGTCCAGACAAATGGAGAATCTGTCTCTCGATCTCTGTCACTTTATATCTTTGATTCAGTTGTTCTCCTTCTCTCCATCTGAATCTGCATATCTAATTCTTTCTCTTTTTTTTCTCTCTGTATCACTCTCTATGACTGTGGCTGTGAAACAATCCCAGTTATGCTGAAGGACTCCAGCATGATGACTGCTTTGTGATGGGACATCCAGGATAGTCTCTCTACAAATATAAGCTAGCTGCCAATGAAACTGTTTTTGTTCAAAGAGCATTTTCACAGTATGTAATTCACTGAATGAGGACATATCTGTGCATTTAACAAATAATAATGGAGTCTGTGATAACATGAATGTTGACAAGGACAGGTGACTTCAGTAATGACCACTTGAAAGAAAAAGAAATATGTGACACTTTCCCTGAAATAAGAGACTTGGACACAGGAACTGTCGTCTCTGGATTGTTTGCTTTCAGCTTCCCAAATTGAGGCATGTAGGGCTGCTCAGGCTTTCTCTCAAGCATGCTTTCCATTTGGCCCCTTTATTTTATTTTATTTTTTTTCAATGCAGTTTATTCAGGAACCTTGAAAAATCATCTGACCCTGGGTAAAGCCAGCCCACTTTAAATAGCCTCTGGGTAGCCAACCTCAGCATGCCACGTGGGCAATGCAGATAGGTCCACATACATGGAAGCAAGCCAGATCCACTTGGCTCCTGTATCTCTTCCTGCCTTTCACCAATTTCATGATATCATTTTCAATCTCAGCCAATCAACACCTGAGGAATTCTTGAGGATTCCATGGAGATGACTAAACAAACTTTCCTCAATGTCCAGTATCTCTGATACTGTGTATATATGACTTTTTCTTGTGAAAACTAACAATCTTTTATCTCCCTTTGACTATATCACACACCTTTACTCCTTTTTACCTCTGTGACATTGTTAGGTCAGAAATGAAAGGAGGTCTCCTACTTTGGTTTTGCATCTGAAATTTCCCAGACTATGATTTTGAAATGATCAGGGGTTATTCTGAAACCAGCTGTATATCCAAGTCAAGGCAAAGAGACTGGGATTTATTTAATTAGCCTAGACCACATTGCTGGGCAGTATTTATTCCATCCTAAACCTCCAAGCCCACATACATTCCTACCATCCATATTTCACTCATTATACATGCATTTTGCCATATCTTAGGTAGGGTCCATCATCCACATGGTTCCAATACCTCTCCTGCTGATTCTCCACCACTCTTTCCCTGCTTCCTTCTTCTTCCTCCTACTATGGACCAGGATGTCCCACCCTAAGCTCTCCATTGCTCAGCAATGCATCTGGTTGTTTTATTGAAAATACAGAGAACAAATGGTGGCATGTTTAAACAAATTTGAGACAGGTAATGCCTAGAATAAGCAACATAGTGCAATTTCCAGATTGAAACCAGAGAGTGGTGACAGAAAGCAGCATTTGAATGAACAAGGGAAATTTATATATATCCCAAAAGAACTTTGTACCAACAATTTATTTACTTATTTATTTTACATATGTATTATATATATATATATATATATATATATATATATATATATATATTGTATATACAGTGTTCTGCCGGCATTCTGAAAGAGGGCACCAGCTCTCACTATAGATTGTGAGTCACAGTGTGATTGCTGTGAATTGAAGAAAGACATCTGTAAGAGTAACCAATGATTTTAAACTCTGAGACACATTTCCAGCCCTGGTCCCAATTATCTTTAGTTCATATTCCTTAAATTTTGCTGTCATAATAACATTGTGATGTTATAATAACATGGTGAAATCATGTAGGGCTGCTCAGGCTTTCTCTCAAGCAGGCTTTCCATTTGGCCCATTTATTTTATTTTTTTTTTCAATGCAGTTTATTCAGGAACCTTGAACAATCATCTGACCCTGGGTAAAGCCAGCCCACTTTAAATAGCCTCTGGGTAGCCACCTCAGCATGCCACGTGGGCAATGCAGATAGGTCCACATACAAGCCAGATCCACTTGTCTCCTGTATCTCTTCCTGACTTTCACCAATTTCACCTTGGGATGTCATAATACTAATGTGAGGTTATAATACCATTATGAAATCATAAAACCATTGGGATGTCATAATACTGATGTGATGTAATAATACTATTGTGAAGTCATAAGACATTTATGTTGTCATTACACCACTGTAATGTCATATCATAGTTATGCTTTAGGAGATGCATTGGGATCTCATGCCAACAATGTGATCTAATATTACCATTGGAATGGCATAATAAAATTGTGATGTCATAGTACCAATGTGATTTCTTTCATCGTAGAATTGTTATGTGATACCATTGCGATATTATAACATCAATTTGATGTCATCATTGCATTGTGATATCATAAAAGCATGGTGATGTCATAATACTATTGTTATGTCATAATAAGTTTGTGATGTCACCATAGCATTCTAATGTCATAATATCGCAGTGTCGTAAAACTACTGTGATATCATATCAGTGTGATGTCATAAAGGCATTGTGATATCATCATAGTATTGTGATGTCGTAATACAATTCGATGTCATAGTAGCACTGTGATGTCATCAAAGCATTGTAATGAAATAATAGTATTGTGTTGTCCTCATAGCATTGTGATCTCTTCATAGCATTGTAAGGTTTTAATATCATTGTGAAGTCATCTAGTTATAAAACAAAAATAGCATTATGATGTCATCATAGCATTGTAATGTCATACCATTGTGGTATCATAAGACCATTGCGATATCATAATACCATTTTGATGTCATAAGAGTATTGTGATATTATCAGGTATTGTGGTGTCGTAATTGCATTTTGAGGTCATAATAGCACTGTGGGGTCCTTAAAACTTTGTGTGAAATACTAGTATTGTAATGTCATCACAGCATTGTAATGTGATGATTGGATTGTGATGTAATGATAGCACTGGGATGTTATAATGTAAATCATTGAGATGTCATAATACCATTATGAAGTCATAATAGTTTTGTGATGTCATACCATTGGCAAAATTGCTTTGTGACATGATATTAACATTGTATATAAATGGTAGTATTGTGAAGTCATAATAGCATTCTGAAATCATAATACCATTGTGAAGTCAGAATAACACTGTAATCTCATATAACCATTGAGATTTTAATGTCATAATACCATTGGAATATCATCATAGCATTGGGAAGTCATCATAGGATTGTGGTGTCATATACCATATGATGTCATTATTGCATTGAGATGTCATAAGAGCATATTCTTTGTGATATTATAATTCTATGTGATTTCATCATAATATTGTAATGTCAGAATACTATAGTGAAGTCATAATATCATTGTCATGTCATAATTCTATTATGATATTATACAATATGATGTGATTTTTTACATTTTGATGTCATATTAGCATCATGATATTGAAATATCATTTGATGTCATAATGCATTGTGATGTCATATCATTGTACTGTCATAATAGCTTTGATATGTCACAAAATTTTGAAGCCATAATATTATTATGATGTCATCATAGCATTGAGATATCCTAATATCATTGTCAAGTTATGTCGTTGTGAAGTTGTAATAGCATTGTAATATAATTCCTTTGGGATGTCACAACACAATCATATCATAATAGAATTGTGATGTTGTAATACTTTTGTCATAATAGCATTGTGATATTTTTATAGCATTTTGATGTCATCAAATCATTGTGATGTCCAAATATCATTGTGAAGTCATAGCGTTGTGAAATTGTAATAACACTGTAATATTATAATTCATTTGTGATGTCATCATAGCTTTGTGAAGTCCTAACACCCTTATGAGACCATAATACCACTGTAATGTCATCATAGCCATTATGATGTCCTAATATCATTAGTTAGTCTTGACACAATTTTGAGGTCATCATAGCATTGTGATGTCATCATAGAAATGTGATGTCCTACTATCATGAAGTAATACCTTTGTGAACTCATGGTATAATTGTGATGTCATAATAGCATGTTGAAGTCATAATCCCATTGTCATGTCATAATAGCATTGTGATTTCATAATAGCATTGTTATATCATGATATAATTGTGATGTCATTATAGCATTGTGATGTCATAATAATATTATGATGCCATAATACAATTGTGACTTCTTTTTTTAATTTAATTTTTTTATTATTTTTAGTTACATTTTATTAACTCTGTATCTCAGGTGTATCCCACTCCCTTATTCCCTCCCAATCACCCCCTTCCTCCCTCATCTCCTCCTCGCCCCTTTCCAAGTCCACTGACTGGGCAGGACCTCCTCCCCTTTCATCTGACCCTGTTTTATCAGGTATCTCCTGAGTCTTCCTCTGTGGCCTAGCAGGTCTGCTCCTCCTTTGTCGTTTTGATGACAGTGTCTTTTGTGTTACAGAAGCTTTTCAGTTTCATGAGGTCCCTTTTATTGATTGTCTCTCATAGAGCATATGCTATTAGTGTTCTTTTTAGAAAGTAGATTCCTGTGCCAATGAGTTCTAGGTTCTTACCAACATTTTCTTCTAACGGATTTAGAATGTTAGGTTTTATTTTGAGGTCTTCGATCCATTTGGACTTTACTCTTGTGCATGGTGACATTTTATTTTTCTGCATGTAGACTTCCAGTTGGAACAGCAACATTTGTTGAACATGCTGCCTTTTTTCCATTGAATGTTTTTGGCTTCTTTGTCAAAAATCAAGTATTCATGGGTGTGTGGGTTAATTTCTGGGTCTTCTATTTGGTTTCATTGGTCCTCCTTTGTGTTTCTATGCAAATACCATGCAGTTTTTATTACTGTTGCTCTATAGTACAGCTTGAGATTGGGGATGGAGATACCTCCAGGTGATCTGTTGTTGTACAGGATCATTTTGGAGATTCTGGGTTTTTTGTTTCTCCATATGAATCTGAGAATCTTTTTTCAAGGTCTGTAAAGAATTGAGTTGGTATTTTGATGGGAATTGCATTGAATCTGTAGATTGCTTTTGTCAGGATGGCCATTTTCACAATGTTAATCCTACCAATTCATGAGCACGGGAGATCTTTCCATCTTCTGATAACTTCTTTGATTTCTTTCTTCAGAGACTTGAAGTTTTTCTCAAACAGGACTTTCAGTTGCTTGGTTAGTGTCAGCCCAAAGTACTGTATGTTATTGGTGGCTATTGTGACGGGTTGTTTCCCTTATTTTTTTCTTGGCCCTTTTGTCTTTGGTATACAGGAAGGCTTCTGATTTTTTTTAGTTGATTTTGTATTTTTCCACTTTGCTGAAGGTGTGTATCAGCTGAAGGAGTTCTCTGGTTGAATTTTTGGGGCCGTTCATGTATAAGATCATATCATCTGTAAATAGTGACAACTTTGACCTGTTCCTTTCCAATTTGTATCCCCTTAATCTCCTTTAGTTGTCTTATTTCTCTGGATAGGTCTTCAAGTACTATGTTAAATAGATATAGAGAGAGTGGGCAGCCTTGTCTTGTATAGAAATGCCATAATTTTGTGATGGCATAATAGCACTGTTGTGTCATAATAGCATTGTGATTTCATAATTTCCTTGTGATGTCATAAAATATCTTATCGTAATTGTATTGTGATATTGTTATAGCAATGTGATGTCAAAATTCCTTTTTTATGTTGTTCCAAAATCATGTCATGATAGCATTGAGGTTTAGTACAAATGTGATGTCATAATACCATTGTGATTTCATAACACTGGGATGCTATCATAACATTGAAATGTTGTACCTTTGCCTGACTCTGCCAAGACATGGTAAGCAAGTCCTAAATAGTTCCTCCTTCACATATATGTCTGTCAAATATTCTGAGCCAGAAGGCTGGAGATAATGCTCCAACATTACAGAGAGTTATGGGTGAATTTAGGCAACAAATTGTTTCTGTCAATTTATAATTTTTGGAAACTGCTAACATGCACTTCATATTTACTCTAGTAACTAATTTTATTTCTTCTGAAATCTCTGATAGGGTTGAATACCAAATAGCTAATAGCTATAGGGCTACAGAAAAGCTTAAGTTGTTTAGAAATTAAGAAATGCTTTCATATAAGAAATACCAATTAGGATTAAAGTTAATTTATGTATAGAAATCTGAACTTGTCAAGATTGATAGGCTAATCGGATAATTTCTCATAAGTTGCTAACTACACATGGACTGGACATTGCACATGTAGACTTTACCTAACAGTTTTCATAGTTTCATAATTATTAATGTATTGAAATAAAAAGAGCCTTTTATTAGACTTAATTGGGTAAATGTTGGTAAAATGTTCTTTCGAAATCTATACACCTTACCCTTGTACATTCAAATGCTGATTTCTACACCCCCATCTCTGGTTTCAATCCAGATATTGCATTGTGATACTTATTCTATGCAGCCTGTCTCAACTTTGTGTAAAGGGCCAAAATAAAGCAACTAGCCATGATATTGAGCAATTGGTGGAGCCAGAGAAAAGGAAATGAGTGGGAGGAAAGAGGGCAAGGGAGCAGAGATTGGAGAGCAGAGAGGGAAGAGAGATCTTGGAACAGCAAGGAGAGAATAAACCAGACCTAAGACTTCACAAAATGAAAGTATAATGGGTAAAATCTAAATATTAGGAAACTATGAGGACTTGAAGGTTGAGGAGGCAGTAACTATTGACCAGCATTTTGTTCTAAGTTAACTAAATAAACACAGTCTCTGTGTGGTGAATTGGTTATACAGCTGTTTAGAATTAACACCAAGGATTAATAAAAGATAAACCAATAGTAAATATTAATCATTACCTACAGCATGCCATTGTGAAGCCATTATAGCATTATGATGTCATAACATCATTGCCATCCCATATCATTGTGAAGATACAATAGCATTGGGTTATCATAATAGCATTATGATATCATAATAGTATTGTGATGTTATAGTAGCATTGGGATATCATAATACCATTGGGATATCATGAAAACATTGCCTTGTCATCATACCATGGTGATGTCATAATACCATTGTGAAGTCATCATAGCATTGTCGTGGCATACAATTGTGATGTCATAATGCCATTGTGATACCATAATACCATTTTGATATCATAATATCATTGTAATGATAAAAGAGTATTTTGAGCTCACAGTACCAATGTGAAGTGAAAATTCCATTGTCATGTCATAAAACAATGATGTAATAACATTGTGATGTCATAATAGTATTGTGATATGATAACAATTATGTGATGTTATGATAGCATTGAGATATCAATCATAATTGCATTGTTATTGTATATTATTATTGTAATGTTATAATTCCATTTTGATATCATACCATATGAGGTCATATTAGCATTGTGATATCGTAACTTCAATGTGATATCATAATATCAATGTGATGTCATAATAGCATATTGAACTTGTAACCCCATTATGATGTCATAATAGTATTGCTATGCCATCATAGTATTGTGATATCATAATACCATTGTAATGTCAAAATTCCATTTTGCTGTCATAACAAGCGATTTTATTAATGACCTCTTAAAAGAAATATGTGACACTATTCCTGACCTAAGAGTCTTGGAAAGGAACTGTCATTCCTGGGTTGTGCGTTATTAGCTGCCCAGATTGAGGTATGGAGGGCTGTTCAAGCTTTCTCTCAAGCAAGCTATATCCTAATCAGTTTTCAGTGAGGAACCCTCCTGGTCATGGTGCTTATATTAATACCTCAGGCTTCAGGACAGAGAAATGGGTCCATGGTATATGCTTAGGACAAGAGAACAGCTTTGTTTCCTTCAGTGGTGCTCCAGAAAAACCCTTTAAATGTAGTGTAAGTGCCAGGACTGCTTGTTTAGTGGAATCTTTTCTCCATTTTCACACTCATTGTATGAGTTTGTCAACATATTATATTTACTGATTATGTTGGAATTTTGTATAATATACAACACACTCCTTTTCCACTACTCACAGGTACAAATTCATAACCATGTATCACACTAAAATTTTTGTTGTTGTTTAACTTGGAAAGGGGCACGGTGGAGATGAGGGAGGGAGGGAGGGACTGGGAGGGAATGAGGGATTGGGACATGGCTGAGATACAGAGTTAATAAAATGTAACTGATAAGAAAAAAATAAATTATTAAAAAATAATAAAAAAATAAAATAAAATACACCAATTCAAGTATGTGTTGTTTATATAGTCATTGGAACATGATCAAATCTTAGTCTAAGTCCCATAAAGAAAACTAAGTTCACCCTTGCTAGACACTGCAACCACCTCCAAGAAGTCATAGATCAGGAAGAGGTCTATACTTCATCCTCTTGATCACAGTTTTTCTTGTGTATTTATTTATTGTGATTTGTTCACTATGTATCACCTCTGCTACCTCCTTTCTCTTCTCCTTCCAGTCTGACCTACCCTTCATCTTCTAATCCTATGCCCTTTCTCTACTTCCCTGATAGGGGAGGTCCTCTTCCCCTTCTATCTGAACCTAGCATATCAGGACTTATCAAGGTGGATGCATCAGCTTCCTCTGTGACCTGATTTTCAGGGCATTGTTCTACTTGTGTCCTCAATTCCCTCTAGTTATAATACTCTTTCTGCCCCCTCTCCTGCAGGCTTAGCAGTGAACTATGGGAAGGTAGACTTTCATGGAGAAATCCCATTTAGAGCTGAGTGTTTTAAGGTCTCTCTGTGCATAATATTGGACTGTGGGTCTCTGTATGCAATCCCACTTGAAGCAGAATGTAGCAACTTTGTGATCCAAGAACATGACAATAATCTATCAGGTGAGGGCAGAGAGCAACATATTTTAATAACAACAACCTGAGTTGCTTGAAAATTTCCGTACGATGATAACCAACAACTCAATTCACTGCCACCCTATTTGCTTAGTGAAAGACTGGTTTGTTCACAATAGATGGCTTATTGGAACTTTATCTCCTACTATTTGAAGACCTCCAAATAAGTGAACACATACCAGCTTTGTCTTTCTGCATTTTAGTTACTTCACCCAGGATTATTTTTCCTGGTTCCATTCATATACCTGGAATTATCACAATGTCATTTTCTAGATGAATAGTACTTCGTTATGGAAATATTTCACATTTTCCCCCAAGGTGATTATCAGTCCTGTTCTTTAGTCTTTGGAAATTGCTGGGGTTTTAATCATTGTATTGAATGAGAAACTTCAGGATAACTATGTTCTTTTAGCCTAGAAGTCCCTCTAATTTCTTCCATTTCCTGGTGATTTGAATTGCAGTGTCCTCTTCAAGCTCTTCTATTTACAAGATTAGTCCACAGTGAGGAAAAGTCTGGGAAAAGTTAAATGGTATGGCCTTGTTTGATAATTTAATTCCTATTGGAGTTATAGTATAGGAAGGTGTGCTTTTAGGTTGATATGCCAATGAAAGTGAACAGACAGAATGGAGTCTCTTTCTCTCAGTCTCTGTCACATTCTATCTTTGTTTATGTTTGTCTTTGTCTCTCTATTTTTCTTTTTCTTTTTTTATGTTCACAGAGGCTTTATTCATAACAGCCGGAAACTGGAAACAACCTAGTTGTCCCCAATTGAATAATGTATAGAGAAACTGCGGCACATTAATACAAGGGAATACTGCACAGCTATTAAAAACAAAGAAATTGCATATCTTTGTCTCTCTATTTTTCAATAGGTATGTCTAGCTCTTTCTTTCTCAGTCTCCCTCTCTCTGCCTGCTGCTTTTGGTTCTGAATGAAAAGCTCTCAGTTCTTCTGAAGGGCTAAAACACCTTTTATTTATGTTTCTGTCAGTCTTGGTCTCTCTATTTCTGAATTTATCTCTCTCTAGCTCTTTTATTCCTCTCTCTCTCTCTCTATCTCTCTCCATCTCTTTGCCTGCCACTTGTGGTTTGGTATGAAAAGTTCTCATGCTTAAAATCAATCTGGCGCTTTCTCAGACAACTAAAAATAGCACTTCCTCAAGAACCAGCTATAACACTACTAGGCATATATCCAAAAGAGGTTCAAGTACACAATAAGAACATTTTTCAACAATGTCTGTAGCAGGTTTACTTGTAATAGCCATAACCAGGAAACGACCCAGATGTCCCACAATGGAGGAATGGATACAGAAATTGTACAACTACACAATGGAATATTATTCATCAAAGCAAATCAAGGAAATCATGAAATTTGCAGGTAAATGGTGAGATCTGGAAAACATCATCCTGAGTGAGCTATCCCAGAAGCAGTGTTTCTTATGTATTTATTTATTATGATTTGTTCACTTTGCATCCCCTCTGCTGTACCTTCCATCTTCTCTATCCATTCCCACCCACCCTCCTTTCTCAATCCCTTTACCCTTTTTCTAGTTACCTGAAAGGGGATGTCCTCCTCACACTTCTATCTGAACCTAGCTTATTAGGTCTCAACAAGACTGGCTGCATCATTTTCCTCTCCAACCTGATTCTCAGGGCATTATCCTTCCCAAGTCCTCAGTTACCTCTAATTACGACACTCATCCTACCTCCTCTTCTGCAGGCTTAGAAGAGAACTGAGGGAAATTAGAATTTCATAGGGAAATCCCACTTAGAGCTGTGTGTTTTAAGGTTTTATCTCTCTGCATAATATCGGACTC
The DNA here is from genome assembly GCF_030254825.1 of Meriones unguiculatus. Taxonomy (NCBI): domain Eukaryota; kingdom Metazoa; phylum Chordata; class Mammalia; order Rodentia; family Muridae; genus Meriones; species Meriones unguiculatus. The sequence goes on along the minus strand of NW_026843710.1, from coordinate 22,483,145 downwards.
TGGGTCTATGTATGCAATCCCATTTGATGCAGAAGGAAGCATCTCTGTGAATCCAAGAACATGGCATCGCTCCCAGTTGAGGCCAGAAAAAAAAAACATATTTTAATAACAACAGCCTGGGTTACTTGATAATTTCCATAGGATGCCCTGGCCAACAACTCAAGTAACTGCTACCCAACACCCCTAGTGAAATAATGGTTTGGTCACAATGGATGTCCTATTGGAACTTAATCACCCACGATTAGGAGACCTCCTAGGAAGTGAATCTATACCATTTTTGTCTTTCTGCATTTTAGTAGCTTCACCCAGGATGATTTTTCCTGGTTCCATCCATTTGCCTGAAAATATCTTGTTGTCATTTTCTTAGCTGAATAATACTTCGTTGTGGAAGTATAGCACATTTTCCCCAAAGGAGTTTGTTGCTACTATTCATTAGTCCTTATATGTTGATGGGTTGTTAATCTTTGTATTGAATTACAAACTTTCAGGATAACTATATTCTTTTAGCCTAGAAGTTCCTCCACCTTCTTCCACTTCCTGGTGATTTGAATTGCAATGTCCTCTTAAAGCTCATCTATTTACCTGCTTAGTTTCCACTGAGGAAATGTCTGGGAAGGCCTGGGAGGTGTGGTCTTGCTAGATAATATAATTGCAATTACATTACAGGATGTGCTATAAGTTTGATAAGTCAATGAATGTGACCAGACAGGATGAAGTCTTTGTCTCTTGATTTCTGTCACATTCTATCATTGTTTCTGTTTGTCTAGGTCTCTCTCATTCTGAATCTGTCTCTCTATCTCATTCTATCTTTGTATCTCTATGTCTCCAGCTCTCTGCATGCTCCTTCTGGTTCAGTATGAAATCCTCTGTTTTTCTGAGGAGTACAACAAGATGACTGCTTGATGACATGATACCATGGAGAGTCTCTGGACAAATATAAGCAAACCCAATTATACACTTCTTGTACAAAGAGTTGCGTTGGGGGAGGGATAATTTACAAGAAGTAATTTGCTGACTGAGGACATATCTCTTCATTTAACCAATATGAATAGAATCTGTGATAATGTGAAAGTCTCATGCCAAGGATATGTGACTTTATTAATGACCATTTGAAAGAAATATGTGACACTTTTCCTGTAGAGTCTTGGACACATGAACTGACATCTCTGGGTTGTGTGCTTTCAGCTGTCCATACTGTGGCATATAGGGCTTCTCACTCTATCTCTCAAGCAGGCTGTCCACTTGGCACTTTTAATAATTGACTCCTGAAACTCTTACTGGCTTTTACCTGTTTCATGACATCATTTTCCAATTGAGGCAGCTGAAACCCAACAAGCCTTTATCTTATCCCTTTATCCAGATTCTACACATTTACTCCTGTTTATTTCTGTCACAATATCAGGTAGGAAATGATACTTTAATGTGTATTTAATTGTACAGCTTCTGAAGTATGGAAGCTTCAAAGTGATGTGGGATTAGAGGGACTGGACCTAATGACAAGGTGGACTCCTACTGTGGTCTTTGACTTGAAATGTCCTAGGTTGTGACTTTGAACTGAGAATTTACTTGAGAACTCAATAAGTGTATCTTCACATATTTATTGATATAATAGGTTCCCATGGTCCAGGGTTCCCTGGAGTATTGAGTCTTTAAGAGCAGGGAAAAGAGAAGGATACCAGACAATTCCTGGGACTGGTTGTCTGAAAGAGCGAAATATTGTTGAGTGTAACATGAGACCTGAGGGGCAGTAAACTCTTTTATACTTGATTCTATTTCACACTAGTGTCAGCAAACCTCTATGAGTAGGGTTGGATATGGCTGGATCGGGAGCTTGACATTCACAGTGTTCAGTGAGCAATCCTCCCGAACCTGGGGTTTACAGTTAAAACTTGTCCTTCAGGACAGAGAATGGGTCCATGTTATATGCCGAGGACTAAAGAACAGCTGTGGTACTCCACACAAAATGTCTGCCTGTAGTGTTAGTGCCAGGACATATCCTTTAGAGGTCCTGAGCTCTTTGGATCTGAGGTAGTTGGAAACCACTAGTTCATGGCTAGGATACTCATCTGGATAATGATTCTGGGAAGAATGCCAAACAAGTCAAACTCTGCCCAACTTAACGGAATCTTTTTCTCCATGTTAAAAGTTATTGTAAAAGTTGTCAGCGGGGAGGGGCAAGATGGCGGCGCCGGGAGGACTCTCATTCTGAGCAGCAGCACAGCAGAATCAGCACAGTAACCAGCAATCAGAACTCTCGGCCATAAAACACAGCCATTGTGTTTCCCAGGTGAGAGGATACCCCACGGTGGGGGATTCAATCAGCTTTTACCTCACCCGGCTAAACCACGGAAGAGATCCCAGTTCTGCCAGACGCTTGGCTGCCGGCCGCCAGCCCCAGCCCCAGCCCCAGCCCCAGCGCAGAGCCACAAGCCAGTGTCTCTGGTCACAGTCCCAGACTGAACCATGGGCACCACAGTATCAGAGACTGGAATTTTCAGTTGAGAGATAACCTCAGGGTACAGGAAACAATTGCGACCGGCCTTAGGTCATCCAGACATCCCCTGGAAAAGAATCGGGCGGGTCCACGGGCACCCCAGGAGCCAGCCCAGAGCCAGAGCCGGGGACCCAGTTTCCTGCACTGAGCCCTGCCTGCCTGCGCGCCTGATTCGCCACCAGAGATAGAAACGGCGGGTCTGATCTCAGAGCACTCAGCTCACCCCCAACCTGAAAAGGTCCCCGGAAAATTACCCAGCTTAGGGAGGCACTCAGGCTCCCAAAAGCCGCAAAGGCAGACACAGGCAGTTTCTGCGCACCAGACAGCTGGCAGAGACTGAGCCGCCATCACACAGCTGTGCTCCAGGCACAGGCAGTTACTGCGGCCAGCCAGCTGGTGGACACTGAGCAGTGTGCACCAGGGCAAAAAAAGACACTGGGAGTCCGTGTCTCCAGAGAATCCACGGGGAAGGAAGGAAACTACTGACCTAAATCACCCAATCCTTCCCTAGAAAAAGTCTAGCAGTCTTGATGATATCTGATAGACTAGGATCAGAAAAAAAAGAAGGACTCCCCTTTTAGTAGACTTGGGGAAGGTCATGTATGAAGAAAGAGGAGAAAAGGACAGTGGAGAGGAGGAGGGGTGTTTTATGGAAGGAGACAAAGTGAATAAACTGTAATTTTAAAACTTAAAATAAAAACTATTTAAAAATATAATTGCTTTTGGAGTTATATTATAGGAGGTGTACTTTGAGGTTGATATGCCAATGAATTTGACCAGTGAGGATGGAGTCTCTGTCTCTCAGTCTCTGTCACTTTTTGTCTTTGTTTCTGTTGGTCTTGATTTCTATATTTCTGAATTTGTATCTCTAGCTCTTTCTCTACTCTGTCTCTCTCTGTCTCTTTCTCTCTGCATGCCACTTCTTCTTCAGTATGAAAAGCTCTCAGATATGCTAAAGGACTACAAAAAGATGACTGCTTGATTACATGATATCCTGGATGGTCTCTGGAAAAATATAAGCAACATCCCAATTAAAGGCTTTTTGTTTAAAGAGTTGCCTTGGTTAGGGAGCATTTTCACAGTAAGTAATTTACTGACTAAGGATATATCTGTGATAATGTGAAAGTCACATATCAAGGACAGGTGACTTTATTAATGACTGCTAAAAAAATATGCGACACTTTTCCTGAACTAAGAGTCTGAGACACAGGAAGTGACATTTTTGTGTTGCCTGCTTTTAGCCGCCCAGATTGAGGCACGTAGGGCTGCATAACCTTTCTCTCAAGCAGGCTGTCCACTTGGTTCTTTTAATAACTGCCTCCTGAAACTCTTACTGGCTTTCACCTGTTACATGACATTATTTAGCCCTCAGCCATTCAGCACCTGAGATACTCTTGAGGTTTCCATGGAGAGAAGCAAACAAACTTTCTTCACTGTCCACTATCACTGATCCTATGGACATATGACTTTTTCTTGCAAAATCCAACATGCCTTTACCTCATCCCTTTATCCAGATCCCACAAATTTACTACTGTTTACCTTTGTGACAATGTCGGGTAGGAAAAGAAATTTAATGTTTATTTAATTGGATAACTTCCTAAGTACCGAAGCTTCAGTGTTATGTGGGATTAAGGGAATGTACTGAATGACAAGGTGGTCTTCCTATTGTGGTCTTTGATAAGAAATTTCCTAGGTATGACATTGATCTGAGCAGTTACTGGCATACTGACTAAATGTGCCTTCACATTCTTATTGATATAATAGGCTGGCAGGGTCTAGGCTTCCCTGGGTTATCGTGTCTTTAGAAGAAAGGAAAGGAGAAGGAAATCAGACAATTCCTGGGACTGATTTGGTTGAAAGAGAGAAAGATCTGAGTGCAAAGGGTGAAACTTAGGGGCAAGATATAATTTCACAGTTATTGCTATTCCACACTAGGTTTGCCAAACCTCTATAAACCGAGTTGTATTGGCAGTTGTATTGGCTGACCAGGCTGTATGGGCAGTTGTGTCTTACTCAGTGGTCAGTAAGGAACCCTCCTTGTCCTGGGCTTACAGTTAAACCTGGGCCTCGATGACAGAGACATGCATCTGTGTTATGTGCCTAGGACACAAGAGCAGCTGTGTTTCCTGATATGATCCTCCAGACAAACTCTCACAACTTAGTGTTATTGCCAGGACTGTTTGTTCAGAGGTGCCACCTGAGCACATGGGGTCTGAGGCAGCTGAATAGGGATAGAATCCTAGAGGGGTTGGATTCTCTGCTACATAATGAGCTCCTGGAAAGCATTACTTATAAAGTCAAAATCTGCCTTCTTTAGCGGAATCTTTTCTCCATGTTAAAAGTTATTGTAAATGTTGTCACCATATTTTTGTTGCTAAAGTGGGAATTTGATATAATATACATTACACTCCTTTTACATTGCTCCCAGGTTCATATTCCAACCCATGTGTCACATTATTTTTTTTCTTTAAAATATAGCAATACAAGTATGTTTTATTCATATACTCACTGGAACATGATCAGACTCTCCATAACAAGTCGCTTAAAGAAAACTGAGTTCATCCTTACCAGACCCTGGCATCACTATCAAGAAGACATCAGTCCTGAAGAGCTCTCTACTTGATCACCTAGATCACAGTTTTCCTTATGTATTTATTTATTATGATTTGATCACATCATATACCCCCCGCTGCCCCCTCACTCATCTCCTTCAAGTCCCACCAAGCCTTCTTCTACCCCTTTGCAATTTCTAAAATTCCCCTGATACTGGAGTTCCTCCACCCCCTTCCAACTGGTCCTAGCTTATCAGGAATTACCTAGGCTGGCTGAATCATCTTCCTCTTTAGCCTGATTCTCAGGGCATTTTTCTCCTTGTGTCCTTAATTCCCTCTACTTATGACAATCTTTCTGCCTCCTCTCCTCAAGACTTCCCAGAGCACTCAGTGAAAGAAGAATTTCATAGGGAAATCCCATTTAGGCCTGGGTGTTTTAAGGAATCTCTTTGCATAATATCAGACTGTGGGTCTCTATACATAATACCATTTGTTACAGAAGGAAACATCTCTGTGGATCCAAGAACATGGCACTGATCTATCAGTTGAGGGCAGAGAACAGCATATTTAAATAGCAACAGCCTGGCTTGAAAATTTCAGTAGGATGCCCTGGCACAACACCTCAATTAACTGCCACCCAATCTCCTTAATGGAAGACTGGTTTGGTCACAATAATGGGCCTATTGGAACTTCATCCCCCACAATTAGGAGATCTCCTAATAAGTGAATACATACCATATTTATCTTTCTGCATTTTAGTTACTTCACTCAAGATGATTTTTCCTAGTTCCATCCATTTGCCTGAAAATATCATGATGTCATTTTGTAGCTGAATAAAACTCTGTTATGGAAATATTTTACATTTTCCCCCAAATGAGATTGTCAGTGCTATTCTTTAGAACTGGGAAGTTGTGGGGACTTTAATCATTGTACTGAATGACAAACTATCAGGATAAGTATACTCTTTAACCTAGAAGTCCCTCCATCTTTTTCCACATCCTAGTGATTTGAATTGCAGTGGGGTTTTTAGAGATGGTTAATTTAAATTCATGCAACTGCACTTGCATGCATTGAAGTTGTTGAAGAAGGAACTTCAACACAAGGGAGGCAGGCACAGGCCAACAAACCCATACCACCATGCCCTCAAGTGTCAGTCCCCACTTAAGCACAGAGTCAAGCGATGGAAAGTGCTTCCTGAGGCTAGTAAATATATCGCAGGCTGTATTGGCCAACTTAAAACTAGACTTCTTGACAGAGTATGTCATGGATCTTATTTCTTATCATTAACATATCCAATGAGAATTTTTTGCTATGACCAAATACAAGGTGATTCTGAACCTGAGTCCAATTAAATTCTGTTTCATCATACTAAGAATCAGAAACCCTAACAGGAGTCATAACAAAAACAGGTTGCTTAACAATTAATACTGAAAGAGCATTATTAACAGCATTAACACACTTAGTAAGATTGTAATATACAAATTCAATTGAATAGGTATCATTGTTCTTAAAACCATGGTTCCAATTAGCAGTCAACAAGGACGATTAACATATGCCAAAACAGAAGTATACTTCATTAATTTAGCAAAGCTTGCAGTCCCAGAGTGAATGCCTATATATCACAATGCAGCCCCCAATTTTCATACATAGGTTTGCCAACTTTTATTTGAAATCCTCCAAAGTCCAGCACTAAAAGATTTTTCTAAAACAAAGGAATTTTAACTGCCTTTACCAGAAGCCAAGTTCTTAATACCCTTAACAATAGACCAGTCCACTCCACAACTGTAAATGCAGTGTCACTATCCCATTAGTAGATGGTGGGCATTTCTCTCATAAGTCTTATCCAAGGAACCATCAGTGAAGGACAATTGTGTTGATCCCCTTTCTCACAGGGTGATTAACTCATTGGTGATGTAAGACTTTCATTTTTATTATTATTATTTTCTAGTTTAAGGTAGTTTTTTCTTTTTCTTTATTAATTAAATCCCTTAAAAAGCAACAATACTATCCCTCCAATGATCCTGTTTGCCTGGTTGCAAAGAGAGGCTTGAGCTGCCCCCCTACTTTAGAGTATTAGGCATTCTGACCTATTACCTGGACAGGGGGAACTGGTAAGCTGTCCTGATGAATACTCGTTCTGGTAAAGCAAAGAGGATGACCTCTTCCTAGTCCTGAAAATTTAAGAGTCTGTTTTACTTGTGTTCCTTCAAAAGCAGGGAAACCCAGCAACCAAGTCTTGTTGACATAAACAAGGACTTCTGGATCATCCCAGGAAACTCGGTGTAGTAGAGGTGGATTAGGAACATACACCCAAAAAACAGTCATCTTGACTTGACCAGAGGGGTCTTCACTGACATCATATCATTGTCAGGAGAAAACTCCTCATCCACTTGTCCCACCAGATGTTCCAGTACCATCAAGCTGCATCATTTTCCTGGGGAAAAAACAGACAGATCCTCATCCCCATATGAGTACAGGGTCGGGTTCATACTATTGGTTTGTTAAAGGATCTATCCATTTCACTTTAGCAAAAGTTTTCTTGGTTTCTGTATTCCAAAATCTATCTGCTGCAGATTTACCATGCTTATCCAAGTTTTAAAAATTCATAATGAAAAGAACATAATTAAGAGAATTCTTAGGTGTCCAGGGGAACAGCTTCCCTTTCTTTGTCTTTTTGCAAATAAATATTAATTATTTAGTGAGCATGTTCTACCATGCCTTTTCCTTGAGGAGTGTAAGGTATTTTAGTTATATAAGAAACTTGAAACTGTTGACAAAATCTTTTTAAAAGATTTGCTACAATATCTGGTTCCATTGTCAGTTTTAAATTGCTTAGGAACTTCTAGAACACTAAAAGCCTGTATACAAGGAACAATAACAATCTTTGAAGCTTTTCCTGGTTGAGGAGTGGCAAAAATAAATCCATAATAGGTATCTATGCAATCATATACATATTTTAATTATTTAAATTCTCGAATATGAGCAATATCCATTTGACAAATCTGATTTGGAGTCAATCCAAATGAGGAACAGGCTGAAACTGAGGACAACTACTGCAAGCCTTGATTATACTATGGGCCTGTTCCTTACTCAATCGATATTTAAATTTCAAGGTTTGACCATTAAGATGATTCATATTATGGGCATCCTGGGCTCTTTTTATCTGTGAACAATAAACTTTGATGACTTTATCTTCCAATGTATTTCCTTTAGACAGGGGTCATGCCAAATTAGAATGAGCCCTCAAATTTCCTATAAAAACAGAGAAAGATTTTTTGTTTTTTTTTTGTATCAAATTTTGAATTTATACAAACAAAATTCCAGCAGGAGAAGATGTCTGAATTTGTCTTGCAGTCTCTAACCTAGTTATACATCCACTATCTGTAAAAATTTTCAAAGACTGCTTATTAAAACTATGAAAAACAGCAATAGAGCAGAAAACTCTGCTATTTGTGCAGATGTGTTAGAAACTTGAAAAATATTGTTTTACTTTTATAAGCACAGGCAGCAACACCAGATACTGAGCCATCAGTAAATACAGTTAAAGTATCAAATATTGGGCTAACTTTTGTTTTAAATGGAAAAACTATATGTTGCACCTATAAAAACTGAATTAATTTGTTTTCTTTTTGTGCCTCAATAGGTTTGACTCTATCATATGAAGCTTACATATATTAAAATGTCATATTTTTCAGATCTCTGAGAAGTCTGAGGGCCAGCATATGTGAGTTACCCTTTCTCTACCTTTATCATCTGCTCTAAACTTCATCTTATAAAAGAGGATGTTATAATCTCAATTTTGACATATTTTTTAAATGTATGTTTTAGAGCCAAACCTTAGCTATATCTACATAAGAAAACTTTATGGTTACAATTTTAGATTTAATGAAAAAAAAAAAACCTAAACAAAGAGACTATGTAAAACTCTATCTTGTTGTACTCAACTATAATCTTTAGCATAACTTTAAATCTGCTCTTTTAAAACTAAAATCAAAGAAAAAAATTAATGATACATAATTTATAAAGGACCTAGAAAATCTTATTTATCCTATCATATTGTGTTAATACTTAACAGCAAAAAATGAAAGGACAAAAGTTTTATTTAACATTAAACAGAGAACTAAACTTAGCCTGTAGCCCTCAGCAAAAATCCACTTTTCTGGCCATACCAAATCTATAGGCCAGAAATAAAGAGCATTAAATCATTTATTTGGTACTGGCAGCTACTCATATATTTTACATAATGGTTAACAATGATCAGAATATAACCCTGTATAACCCTGGGCTAACAAGAAAGTGCAGGTCGATTTATCCTGTAAAAGAGCATAAGCAAACATTTTGCATTGAAGAATCTCCAGCCTTTTAAAATGAAGAACAAACTTTATAGTTTGTTTGGTTTTTTATATGAATATATTGTAATGTCTACAGTTTTTATTTAATTGGCTTTAACAGCATGGCTTGGTATTACTTTGTAAACTTAATAAAATAAATACGAAGGTTTGTTATTACCCCCAAAATGTTGAGAAGCATTTAGAGCTCTGAGGGGAGGGAGATATTCATATGGAAATCCCACTTATAGCTGTGTGTTTTAAGGTCTCTCAATATCAGAGTGTGGGTCTCTGTAAGCAATTCCATTTGATACAAAGGAAGCATCTCTGTGTATCCAAGAACATGGGACTGATCTATCAGTTGAGGGCAAAGAACAACATATTTCAATAACAACTTACAGCTTTGCTTGAAAATTGGTTTAAATTCTCAATCCCCCTCCTGAAAGGCAAAAGGGGATAGACATCAGAAAAAGGAGAAAACAGGGAACAAGTTACGAGCCTTCCACAGAGGGTCTCCGATAGGCTCTGTCCTGCAGACTTTCAATGCAGTTGCTGAGACATATGGCCAACTTTTTGTCAGAGTGCATGCAAACTAATGAAAGAAGTGGGAAATGATAAGATCTGGAGAGGACAGGAGCTCCACAAGAAGGCAACAGAATGAAAAATCCACAAAGGTAGCCCATGACAGTTCAGTGTGCAAGTGAATTCCATAGTAATGGCAACAGGGTCTGCCTCTGACATAAACTGATTGGCCTACTTTGTGATCACCTCACCCTGATTGTGGAGCAGACTTACCAAGCCAGAGAAGATAATGCAGACAATCCTGATGAGATCTGAAGCACTAGGATCAGGAGGAAGGAGAGGAAATCCTCCCCTATCAGTGGATTGGAGGGGGAGCATGCATAAAAAAGTGAGAGGGAAGGTGGGATTGTGAGAGGAGAAGGGTTATGGGGTATACAGTGTATTGATAAAAATAAAAATAAAATATTTAAAAATATATAAAATAATTCCTTTTAGAGTTATATTATGGGAGGGCATACTTTGAGGTTGATATGGCAATGAAAGTGACTAAAGAGATGGAGTCCCTGTCACTAAGTCTCTTTCACTTTGTCTCTTTGTTTCAGTCAGTCTTGGTTTCTCTATTTCTGAATCTGTCTCTCTAGCTCTCTTTCTCTCTTTCAGTCTACCTTCTCTCACTGCTGCTTGTTGTTCATTATGAAAAGTTCTCAGTTCTGATGGAAGACTAAAAAAGATGGCTGCTTGATGATGTGATGTCCTGGATGGTCTCTTTAAAAATATAAGCAAGGTCCCAATTGAATTCTTTATGTTCAAAGAGTTGCCTTGGTCAGGGTGCATTTTCCCAGTAAATATTTCCATGATAGAGGACATATCTGTGCATTTAACAACTACTAATAGAATCTGTAATAATGTGAAACACACATGTCAAGGACATATGAATTTATTAAAGACCACTTGAAGGAAATATGTGACACTTTTCTTGAACTAAGAGTCTTGGACACAAGATCTGTCATCTCTGGCTTATGTACGTTCAGCTGCCCAAATTGAGGCATGTAGGGCTGCTCAGAATCTCTCAAGCATGCACTTGGCCCTTTTAATAACTGACTCCTGAAACTCTTACAGGCTTTCATCTTTTACATGACATTATTCTCCCTCTCAGCCAAACAGAGAGGGAATTTGAGAGAATCTTGAGATTTGTATGAATTTGAGTAAACAAACTTTCCTCAGTGTCCTGTATCTCTGACTCTGTACACACGTCACTTTTTCTTATGAAACCCAACAAGCCTTTATCCAGATCCCACACCTTTACTACTGTTTACCTCTGTGACAATTTCAGCTAGGAAATGAAACTTTAATGTTTATTTAATTGGATAGTATCCTAAGTAGGGAAAGTTCAAAGTGATGTGGGATTAAGGGGAATGTATCAAATGACAAGGTGATTTCCTACATGGTGTTCCATCTAAAATTTCCTAGGTTGTGACTTTGAACTAAGCAGTTACTCATATACTCAATAAATGTACCTTCACATTTTTATTGATATAATAGGCTAGCAGGGTCTAGGCTTTCCTGTGATACTGAGTCTTTAAGAGTAGGGGAAAGAGTAGGAAAACAGACAAACCTGAGACTGGTTTGGCTGAAAAAGAGAAAGACTGGTGAGTGTAAAGGGAGAACTGAGAAGCAATAGACTATTTCACAGCTGATTCTGTTCCACACTAGTATTGCCAACACTATATGAGCAGGGTTGACATGGCCAATCTGGCTGGACTGGCAATCAAGTACTATTCTGTGGTCAGTGTGGAACCCTTCTGGTCCTGGAGTTTACAGTTAAAAATGGGCCTTTAGTACAGAGAAATGGGTTTGTGTTTTATGTCTAGGACAAAGGAGCAGCTGTATTTCTTGCAGTGGTTCTCCTGACAAACCCCATAAATGTAGTGTTATGGCCAAGACTGTTGGTTCATATGTGCCACTTGAGCTCATGGGGTCTGAGGTAGCCGGGTAACAACTAGTTCATGGCTGGGATTCTCTGCTATGTATTGACTTCCTGGAAAGCATGCTTTACAAATTCAAACTGTATCCTACTTTAGTGGAATCATTTCTCCATGTTAAAGTCAGTGTAAAAGGATGTCAACGTATTATTTTGATTGATTATGTGCAAATTTCATATAATATACATTACACAACTTTTCCATTTTTCCCAGGTTCAAATTCTTACCAGTGTGTCACACTATTTTTTTAAATACATTAATTGAAGTATGTTTTGTTCATATACACATTGAAACATAAACAGTGTCTCAGTGCCAATTCCCATAATTGTTCGCTAGTACAACCCCCAAAAGAAGCCATCGAACCTGAAGAGCTCTGTATTTCATCACCTTTATCACAGTTTTTCTTATGTGTTTATTATTTTTGTTTCTTTTTTTATTTTTCCTTATTAATTACACTTTATTCACTTTGTATCCCCCCTGTGGTTCCCTCCCTCCTCAAGTCTCAATCCCTCTATTCTTCCACCCTCTGTATGCATGCCCCTCTACAATTCCACTGAGAGGAGAAGACTTCTTTTCCTTCCTTTTGATCCTAGTCAATTAGGTCTCATCAGGAGTGGCTGCATTGTCTTCTTCTGTGGCCTGCTAATGCTGCTTCCCTCTCAAAGGGAGGTAATTAAAGATCACGCCAATCAGTTCATATAAGAGATAGTCCGAGTTCCTATTACAATGAAACCCAATTGGATACTGAACTGTCATGGGCTACATATGTGCAGGGGTCTTAGGATATCTCCATGCATAGTACTGGGTTGGAGTATCAGTCTCAGGAAGGCCCCTGGGTTCAGAATTTTTGGTTCTGTTGCTCTCCTTGTGGAGTTCCTGTCCTCTCCAGATCTTAATGTTTCCCACTTCTTTCATAAGATTCCCTGCACTCAACTCAAAAGTTGCCCATAAGTCTCATCATGTGCATTGATAGTCTGCAGGGCAGAGCCTTTTAGAGGTCCTCGTGTCAGGCTCCTGACTTGTTCCCTCTTTTCTCCTTCTTCTGATGTCCAGCTTCTTTGCCTTTATGGGTAGGAATTGAGCATTTTAGCAAGAGTCCTCCCTCCTAGTTAGTTTCTTTAGGTGTACAGATTTTTGTAGATTTTTAACTGAAAGGCAGAGAGAATCTATCCAAATAAAAAAAAAAATCAGAAAAGGAGGACATAACAACAGACACTTAAGAAATCCAAACACTGTGCTGATCCTGCTGCTGCTGCTCAGAATGAGAGTCTTCCCAGTGCCGCCATCTTGCCCCACCCAGCAAAGTGACCAGCAATCAGAACTCGAAGCCATAAAATACAGTCATTGGGTTTCTCAGATGAGAGGATACCCGATGGTGGGGATTCAATCAGCTTTTAACTCACTTGGCTAAACCTTGGAAGAGATCCCAGTTCTGCCAGATGCTTGGCTGCCAGCCACCAGCCTCAGCCCCAGCCCCAGCCCCAGCCCCAGACCAGAGCCACAAGCCAGTGTCTCTGGTCATGGTCCCAGACTGAACCATGGCACCACACTATCAGAGACTGGAATTTTCAGTCAAGAGATAATCCCAAGGTGCAGGACAGGATTGGGACCGACCTTAGATCACCCAGACATCCCCAGGAAAAGACTCAGGTTCCACAGGCAACCCAGGAGCCTGCCCAGAGCCATAGCAGCGGACCTAGGCTCCTGCACAGAGCCCTGCCTGCCTGTATGCCTGATTCGCTGCCTGAGATAGAAATGTGGGGAATAGGGCACCAGCAAATGAGTTTCACTGTCCAGTGCAAACACACAGGGAGGGAAACAGCTGGTCTGATCTCAGAGCACTCAGCCAATACCCCCACCCCGAAAAGGTATCCAGAAAATTACCCAGTTCAGGCAGGCACCCAGATTCCCAAAGGCCGGAAAGGCAAACACAGGCAGTTTCTGTGCACCAGACAGCTGGCAGAGACTTAGCCACTATCACTCAGCTGTGCTCCAGACACAGGTAGTTTCTGTGGCCAGCCAGCTGGCAGAGACTGAGCAGTGTGCAAAAAAAAAAAGACTGGGAGTCCATGTCTCCAGAGAATCCACAGGGAAAGAAGGAAACTGTACTGATTTAAATCACCCAATCCTTCCCTGGAAAAAGTCTAGCAGACAGGAGGGGACTAGGCGCCATCAGTCAGCTGTGCTCCAGACACAGGCACAAAGAGTTGCTGCACAGCAGATGTCCAACTGGGTCACAGCAGCTGATCATTAAATTTATAAGAAACCCAGAAACAGGGCAGCTGTCTTCAGGACTTCCCTGGGTAAGAGAAGAACCCTCTCAACTAACAAAGACCACAGTTACCACTCAGGTCTCTATCTCTGAGGTGAGCAGCAGCAACTCCTGAAAAAATGCCATCCATCCAGGGACTATAACCAAAAAGCTGAGAAGACATCCTTCAGGAAAAACCAGCTTTCTACAAAGGGGATTCTCTCCACCACAAGATCCCTAGGAACCACCAGAAAATAACCCCAAACACCTAAGATAGCACAATGGGTAGAGGCCAGTGTAAAAGCTCAAACAACAAAAGACAGAGCAATATGGCATCTCCAGAACCCAGTTACCGAGGGGCAAGTAGCCCTGGACACCCCAGCATAACTGAAATGCAAGAAGATGACCTAACAACTATGCTCATGAGATGATAACAGAGCAAACAAATAAGATACATAAAGACATGAAGGAAGATAAACTCAAACAGAATATTGCCATCTGTAAAGAAATAGAGGAAGCTGCAGCCAAACAGTTTATGGCCTTTAGAAAGGAAATGCTTAAAGCACTGAATGAAATAAAAGAAACAGAGTTGAAGTAACAAAAAACAAAAAACAAAAAAAACAGAAAAATACAATCAGACAGGTGAAGGAAGTAAAGAAAACAACTCAAGAACTGAAGATAGAATTGGAAGAATTAAAGAAAACACAAATGGAGGAAATAATGGAAAGGAAGAATCTAGGGAAGAAAACAGGAACTACAGAGGTAAGCATAACCAACAGACTACAAGAGATGGAAGAAAGAATCCCAGGTGTAGAAGATACAATGGAAGAAATCGATGTATCTGTCAAAGAAAATGTTAAATCCAAAAAATTCCTGACACAGACTGTCCAAGAAATCCAAGACAATATGGAAAGACAAAACCTAAGAATAATAGGTATAGAGGAAAAAGAAGACTCCCTTCTCCAAGGCCCAAAAAATATTTTCAACAAAATCATTGAAGAAAATTTCCCCAAGTTAAAGGAGAGGCCAATTAGAATACATGAGGACGACAGAACACTCAACAAATTTGACCAGAAAAGAAAATCCTCCCACCAAATAATAATCAAAACAGTAAGTATACAGAACAAAGAAGAAATACTAAAAGCTGCAAGGGAAAAAGGCCAAGTAACATATAATGGCAAACCCATTAGAATCACTCCTGACTTTTCAAGAGAGACTATGAAAGCCAGAAGGGACTGGACAGATATCATGCAGACCCTAAGAGAACACAGATGTCAGCCCAGGCTACTAAACCCCTCAAAACTCTCAGTCCCCATAGATGGAGAAAACAAGATATTCAATGACAAAAACAAATTTCAACAATACCTACAAACAAATCCAGCATTACAGAAGACACTGGAAGGGAAAATACAATGGCCAAAATTAGATTCTTTCAAGAAAACACAGGAAATAATTGACTTTACTACAGTAAAACAAAAAGCAACCAAGCACACAACCTGATGAACACAGCCAACATCAAAATCAAGGGATCTAACAGCCACTGGTCATTAATCTCTCCCAACATCAATGGACTCAACTCTCCAATAAAAAGACACAGATTAACAGAATGGATACATAAACAAAACCCAGCAATCTGTTGCATACAAGAAACACACCTAAGACACAAAGATAGACATTACCTGAGGGGAAAGTGTTGGAAGACAAGTTTTCAAGTGAATGGAACGAATAAGCAAGCAGCAGTAGCCATTCTAATATCTGACAAAATAGACTTTCAACCAAAATTAACAAAAAGAGATGGGGAAGGACACTTCATACTCATCAAGGGAAAATTCCACCAGGAAGACATCACAATCCTGAACATCGATTCCCCAAATACAAGGACACACACATTTGTTAAAGAAACATTGATAAAATTTAAACCACATATAGATCCCCACACATTAATAGTGGGAGACTTCAACACCCCACTCTCAACAAAGGACAGGTCAACAAAACAGAAATTAAACAAAGAAACATTGTCTCTGACAGAGGTCATGAATCCAATGGACCTAACAGACATATACAGAACTTTACACCCAAACACAAAAGAATTTACCTTCTTCTCAGCACCTCATGGAACCTTCTCCAAAATACACCATATAGTTGGTCACAAAGCAAGCCTCAACAGATACAAGAAGATTGAAATAATCCCTTGTATCATGTCTAATCACCATGGAATAAAGCTGGACCTCAACAATAACAGAAATAGCAAAAAGCCTACACAAACATGGAACCTGAACAACTTGTTATTAAATGACAGCTGGGTCAGGGAAGAAATAAAGAAAGAAATTAAGGTCTTTCTAGAAATCAATGAAAATGAAGACACAACAAACCCAAACTTGTGGGACACAATGAAAGCAGTGCTAAGAGGAAAGTTCATAGCACTAAGTGCCTTCAAGAAGAAATTTGAGACAGCTCATTCAAGCAATTTAATGGCTCAATAAAAAACCCTAGAAAAACAAGAAGCAGACACACCAAGAAGGAGTAGACAGCTGGAAATAATCAAACTCAGGGCTGAAATCAATCAATCGGAAACAAATAAAACAATTCAAAGAATCAATGAAACCAAGAGCTGGTTTTTTGAGCAAATCAACAAGATCACTAAACCCTTAGCCAAGCTAACTGAAAGGCAGAGAGACACCACCCAAATCAACAAAATCAGAAATGAAAAGGGGGACATAAGTACAGACACTGAGGAAATCTAAACAATCATTAGGGCTTACTTTAAAAGTGTATATGCCACAAAATTTGAAAATCTAAATGAAAAGGACAATTTTCTTGATCGATTTGACTTACCAAAGCTGAATCAGGACCAGGTAAATTTACTAAATAGTCCTATATCCTCCAAAGAAAAAGAAGTGGTCATCAAAATTCTCCTATCTAAAAAAAGCCCAGGACCAGATGGCTTCAGCACAGAATTCTACCAGACCTTCAAGGAAGAGCTAACACCAATTCTCTTCAAACTATTACACAAAACAGAAACAGAAGGAACATTACTAAACTCATTCTATGAAGCCACAGTCATCTTGGTACCTAAACCTCACAAAGACTCAAGAAAGAAAGAGAATTTCAGGCCAAACTCCCTTATGAACATTGATGCAAAAATACTTTACAAAAAACATGCAAACCGAATACAAGAACACATCAAAGATATCATCCACTATGACCAAGTTGGCTTCATCCCAGGTATGCAGGGGTGGTTCAATATACAGAAATCCATCAATGTGATCCACCATTTTAACAGATTGAAAACAAAAAACAAAAAACAAAAAAAAACACATGATAATCTCCCCAGATGCTGAAAAAGCATTTGACAAAATTTAACATCCATTCATGTTTACAGTATTAGAGAGATCAGGGATATAAGGCACATATCTAAGCATAGTAAATGTGATATACAGCAAGCCTATAGCCAACATCAAACTAAACGGAGAGAAACTTAAAGCAATCCCACTAAAATCAAGGACAAGACAAAGCTGCCCACTCTCTCCATATCTGTTCAACATAGTGCTGGAAGTCCTTGCTAGAGCAATAACACAATTGAAGGAGATCGACGGGATAGAGATTGGAAAAGAAGAACTCAAATTATCACTATTTGCAGATGATATGATAGTATACATGAGTGACCCCAAAAACTCTACCAGTGAACTCCTACAGCTGATAAACACCTTCAGTGAAGTGGTCAAATACAAAATTAACTCAAAAAAAAAATCAGTAGCAATCCCTATATACAAAAGACAAAAGGGCTGAGAAAGAAATTAGGGAAACAACACCCTTCACAATAGCCACAAATGACATAAAGTACCTTGGTGTAACCCTAACCAAGCAAGTCAAAGACTTGTATGAAAGGATTTTCAAGTCTCTGAAAAAAGAATTAGAAGAAGATAAGAGAAGATGGAAAGTTCTCCCATGCTCATGGCTTGGCAGGAATAATATAGTAAAAATGGCCATCTTACCAAAAGCAATCTACAGATTTAATTCAATTCCCATCAAATTGCCAACACAATTCTTTGCAGACCTAGAAAGAAAAATCCTCAACTTTGTATGGAATAACAAGAAATGCAGAATTGCTAAAACAATCGTCTACAATAAAAGATCGTCGGGAGGTATATCCATCCCTCATCTCATACTGTACTATAGAGCAACAGTTTTAAAAACTGCATAGTACTGGCATAGAAACAGAATGGTGGATCAATGGAACCAAACAGAAGACCCAGAAACAAACCCACACATGTATGGAGACCTGATTTTTGACAAAGGTGCCAAAACCATACAATGGAAAAAAGATACCATCTTCCACAAATGGTGCTGGTCTAACTGGATGTCTACATGTAGAAAAATGAAAATAGATTCATACTTATCACCCTGCACAAAACTGAAGTCCAAGTGGATCAAAGTCCTTAACATAAAACCAGACACATAATATCGGCTAGAAAAAAAATTGGGGAATACCCTAGAACTCATTGGTACAGGAGAGAACTTCCGGAACAGAACACCAACAGCACAGGCTCTAAGAGCAATAATCCATAAATGGGACCTCCTGAAGCTTTTGTAAATCAAAGGATACTGTCATCAAAACAAAGTGACCGCCTACACATTGGGAAAGAATCTTCACCAACCCTTTATCTGACAGAGGACTCATATCCAGTCTATATAAAAAACTAAAGAAGCTGAAAAGCAGCAAACCTAGTAATCCACTTAAAAATGGGGAAGAGAGCTAAACAGAGAACTCTCTGTAGAGTAATAGGAATGGCAGAGAAGTATTTAAAGAAATGCTCAACCTCATTAGCCATTAGGGAAATGCAAATCAAAACAACCCTGAGATTTCACCTTACACCCATCAGAGTGGCCAAGATCAAAACCTCAAGTGACAACACATGCTGGAAATGTTGTGTAGAAAGGGGAACCCTCCTCCACTGCTGGTGGGAATGTAAACTTGTAAAAGCACT
This sequence comes from Meriones unguiculatus, assembly GCF_030254825.1. Classification (NCBI taxonomy): domain Eukaryota; kingdom Metazoa; phylum Chordata; class Mammalia; order Rodentia; family Muridae; genus Meriones; species Meriones unguiculatus. Next base: position 22,464,028 of record NW_026843710.1, on the reverse strand, counting down.
CTGGAAATCAATCTGGTGCTTTCTCAGACAACTAGAAATAGAGCTTCCTCAAGATCCAGCCATACCACTCATAGGCATACATCCAAAAGAGGCTCAAGTACACAAAAAGGACATTTGCTCAGCCATGTTTGTAGCAGCTATATTTGTAATAGCCAGAAGCTGGAAAGAGCCCAGATGCCCCTCAACTGAAGAAGGGATGCAGAAACTGTGGTACCATCTATACAGTGGAGTATTACTCAGCAATGAAAAATAAGGAAATCATGAAATTTGCAGGTAAATGGTGGGACCTGGAAAGGATCATCCTGAGTTAGTTGTCCCAGAAGCAAAAAGACACACAGGGTATATACTCACTCTTATATACATACAACATAGGATAAACCTACTAAAATCGGTACATCTAAACAAACTAAGCAAAAGAGAGGACCCTAAACTTAAACACTCAAACCCCATTCTGATTGGCAAAGAGGATGGACATAAGAAGAAGAAGAAAACAGGAAACAACCTAGGAACCTGCTACAGAGGGCCTCTGAAAGCCAGAAGAAGAAAACAGGAAACAACCTAGGAACCTGCCACATAGGGCATCTGAAAGCCTCTGCCCTGCAGACTATCAAAACACATGCTGAGCCTGACGGCCAACTGGCAGGAAGAGTGAATGGAATTTTATGTAAGAAGTGGGAAATAGCAAGAGCTGGAGAGGACAGGAACTCCACTAGGAGAGCATCAGAACAAGAAAATTTGAACACAGGGAACTTCACAAAGACTCATACTCCAACCAAGGAATATTCATGGAGATAATCTAGAACCCCTGCACAGATGTAGCCCATGGCAGTTTAGTGTCCAAGTGGCTTACATAGTGTTGGGAAGAGGGACTGCCTCTAACATAAACTGATTGGCCTGCTCTTTGTTCACCTTCCTCTGAGGGGGCAGCAGCCTTACCAGAAAAAGACACTGCAGCCATTCCTGATGTGATCTGATAGACTAAGATCAGAAGGAAGGAGAGGAGTTCCTCCCCTATCAGTGGATATGGGGAGGAGCATGCATACAGAAAGGGGAGGTAGGGTGGGAGCTGGAGTTGAGGAGGGAGGGGCTTATGGGGGGATACAAAATGAATAAAGTGTAATTAATAATTATAATAAAAATAAGAAAAAAATTAAAATATGTCATACTAGAAACTAAAATAAAAAAAATCCAATCAATAATTAGGTCTTACTTACAAAGTCTATATGCCACAAAATTTGAAAATGTGAATGAAATGGACAATTTTTCTTGACTGATTCTACATGCCAAACCTGAGTCAAGAAAATGTAAAGCAATTAAATACTCTTATAACCCCCAAGGAAGTAGAAGGTTTCATCAAAATCTACCATGAAAAAAAAAAAAAAAAAGCCCAGGGCCAGATGGTTGCAGTGCAGAATTCTACCAGACCTTCAAAGAAGATAACACGAATACTCTTTACACTATTCCACAAAATAGAAACAGAAGGAACACTACCAATCAAATTCTGTGAAGCCACAGTCACGTTGGTACCTAAACCTCACAAAGAACCAACAAAGAAAGAGAATTTCAGGCCAATCTCCCTTATGAACATTGATACAAAAATACTCAACAAAATACTTACAAACTGAATGCAAGAACACATCAAAGATGTATTTATTTATAACTATATTTTGTTCACTTTTTATCTCCAATGCTGCCTCCTCTGCTTCTAATTCTCATCCCACCCCAAATTCTTCTACTACCCCTATGCCCTTTCTCTAGTTCTCCTGAGAGGGGAGGTACTTTTCCCCCTTCTATCTTACTCTTGCTTATCAGGTCTCATCAAGGATGGCAGCATCATCTTCCTCTGTGGCCTGATTCTCAGGGCATTGTTCTCCTTGTGTCCTAGATTCCCTCTACTTATGACACTCTTACTGCCTCCTCTCCTTCAGGATTCTCAGACCTATGAGGGGAGGGAGAATTTCATATTGAAATCCCATTTAATGCTTGGAGTTTTAAGGTCTCTACCTCTGTATAATATTGGACTGGGGTCTCTGTATACCATCCCAAATGATGCAGAAAGCAGCGTCTCTGTGGATACAAGAACATGCTACTGATCTATCAGTTGAGGGGAGAGAGCAGCATATTTTAATAAAAACAGCCTGTGCTGCATGAAAATTTCGGTAGGATACCCTGGCCCAACAGCACAATTCACTGCCACCCAATATCCCTAGAAGAAGCCTGGTTTGGTCACAATGACATGTCCTAATGGAACTTTATCTTCCACTATTAGGAGACCTTCTAATAAGTGAAAACATACCATATTTTTTTTTTCTGCATTTTAGCTACTTCACCAGAATGATTTTTCCTGGTTCCACATATTTGCCTGAAAGTATCATGATGTCATTTTCTTAGCTGAATAATGCTCCCTTATGGAAATATTCCACATTTTCTCTAAAGGAGATTGTCAGTCCTCTTATTTAGTCCTTGCAGATTACTGGGACTTTAATCATTGTATTGAATGACAAACTATCAGAATAACTATGTTCTTTTAACCTATTCATCCCTCCATCTTTTTCCACTTCCGGGTGATTTATATTGCAATGTCCTCTTGAAGCTATTTTATTTACATGTTTCCCGAGTGAACAAATATCTAGTAAGGGTTAGGAGGTATGGCCTTGTTAGGAGGGTGTGCTTTGAGGTTGATATTCCAATGAAAGTGAGCAGAGTGAATGGAGTTTCTGTTTCTCTGTCTTTGTCACTTTATAACTTTGTTTCTGTTGGTCTTGATGTCTCTATTTCTGAATCTCTCTCTAGCTCTTTCTCTCTCTGTCTCTCTCAGTCTCCCTCTATCTGCTTCCACTTATGGTTCAGTTTGAAAAGCTCTTAGTTCTTCTGAAAGAACTACAACAAGTTGTGTATTTGGTGATGTGACATCATGGATAGTCTCTGTAAAAACATAAGCAAAGTCCCAATTATATGCTTTTTTTTCAAAGAGTTGCCTTTTCAGGGAGTGTTTTCCCAATAAATAATTCACTGACTGTGGACTTTTCTGTGCATTAAACAAATTATAATGGAATCTGTGATAAAATGTGACTCACATGTCAAGGATAAGTGACTTGATTTATGACCACTAGACAAAAATATGTGACACTTTAACTGAAATATATGAGTATTGGACACTCAATGTGATGCCATAATAGCATGTTGAGGTCATAGCCCCATTGTGATCTCATAAACATTGTGATTCATCACAGCATTATGATACTACCATTGTGATATCAAACTACCAGATAAATTTATTAATGACTTCTTGAAAGAAATATGTGATACTATTTCTGAACCAAAAATATTGGACAGGAACTGTTATCTCTGTGTTGTGTGCTATCAAGTGCCCAGATGGACGCATGTATGGCAATTCAGCCTTTCTCGCAAGCAAGCTGTGTCCTACACAGTGGTCAGTAAGTAACCCTCCTGGTCTTGGGGTTTACAGTTATACCTGGGCCTTCAGGACAGAGAAATGGGTATGTGCTATATGCCTAGGACAAAATAGCAGCTTTGTTTCCTTCAGTGGTGCTCCAGACAAACACTCTAAACATGGTGTTATTGTCATTACTGCTTGTTCAGCGGAATCTTTCCTCTGAAATATAGTACAATTTTCCGTCATTGTATAATTGTTCACATATTATTTTTTATTTTTATTGATTATGTGGGAATTTCATATAATATACATTACACTCCTTTTCCATTGCTCCCTGGTTCAAATTTCTTCCCATATGTCACAGTATTTTTTTCTTCAAAATACATCAATTGAAGTATGTGTTGTTCATCTACTCATTGGAACAAGATCAGAGTTTCATTGCCAACTCCTTTAAGGAAAACTGTGTTCAGTGTTGCTGAACCCTGGCACCACCCACAAGAAGAAGCCATTAGTCCTGAAGAGCTCTATACTTTATCACCATGATCACAGTTTTATATTTATTTATTATGTGTTCACTTTGTGTCCCCTCTGCTGTCCCCTCCCTCTTTTCCTTTCAGTCCCACCCATGCTACTTCTTCAACCCCAATGCCTTTCTATAATTACCCACATAGGGGTGGTCCTCCTCCCCCTTCTATCTGACCTTAGCTTATCAGGTCTCATCAAGGCTGTCCTCAAAATCATGTCCTACAGCCTGATTCTCAGGGCAGTGTTCTCCTTGTGTCCTCAGTTCCCTTTACTTAAGACACTCTTCCTGCCTTCTTTCTTACAAGCTTCCCAGAGCTCTGAGGGTAGAAATAATTTCATAGGGAAAGCCCATTTAATTCTGGGTGTTTTAAGTTGCTTTGTGCATAATATTGGACAGTGTAAGCAATCCCAAATGATGCAGAAAGAAGCATCTCTATGGATACAAGAACATGACACTGAATAATCAGTTGAGGGCAGAGAGCCACATATCTTAATAACAACAGCTGGGTTTGTTTGAAAATTTCCATATGATGACCTGGCTCCACAACTCAATTAACTGCCAACCAATACCCATATTTTAAGAATGGTTTGTTCACAGTAGATAGCCTATTGGAACTTTATCCCTCACTATTAGGAGACCTCTAATAAGTGAATATGTACCATATTTGTCTTTCTACACATTTTAGTTACTTCAGCCTGGATAATTTTTCCTGGTTCCATCCATTTGCCTAAAAAAAAAAAAACAAAAAACAAAAAACAAAAACAAGCATGATGTCATTTTCTTAGCTGAATAATATTCCATTACATTCCATTTTCCCTGAAGGAGAATGTTAGTCATCTTCTCTATAGTTTGGAAGTTGCTGGGACTTTAATCATTGTATTGAATGACAAATGGAAGTCCCTACACCTTTTATACTTCCTGGTCATTTGAATTGTAATGTCCCCTTGAAGCTCATCTATTTACATATTTAATCCTGAATGAGGAAATTTTTGGAAAGGTTAGTAGGTATGGCCCTATTGGATAACAGAATTACTATTGGAGTTACATTGTGTGTGGGGGGGTATGCTTTAAGGTTGATATGCCAATAAAAGACAGAATGGTGTCTCTATCTCTCAGACTATGTCAATTTTTATCTTTGTTTCTTTTGGTCTTGATCTCTCTATTTCTGAATATCTCTCTTTTCTCTGGAACTGTCAGTCTCCCTCTCTCTGACTAACACTTTTGGTCAGTATAAAAAGCTCTCAGTTTTGCTCAAGATTATAGCAAGATGACTACTTGCTGATGTGACATCAGGTATGTTCTCCATATAAATATAAGCACGGTCACAATTAAATGCCTTTTGTTCAAAAATTTGTCTTGGTAAGGCAGCATTTTTACAGTACTTAATTCACTGATTGATGATATATCTGTGCATTTAACAAATAACAATGGAATCTGTGATAATGTGAAACTCACATGTCAAGGACATTTGACTTTAATAATGACCACTTGAAAGAAATATGTAACACTTTTCCTGAAGTAAGAGTCTTGGACATAGGAACTGTCATTTCTGCATTGTGTGCTTTCAGCTGCTCAAGGACTCTGTACACTTAGGCCTTTTAATAATTGGCTCCTGACAATCTTTCTGGATTTCACCTGTTTCATGACATTATTTTGCCTCTCAGCCAATCAGCACATTTGAGAATCTTAGGTTTCCATGAAAATGAGTAAAGAAAATTTCTGTATCCAGTATCTCTGATCCTGTGCACAAGTGACGTTTTCTTGTGAAACCCAATATGCTGTTATATCGTCCTTTTATCCAGATCCCACAACTTTACTCCTGTTAACCTCTGTGACAATGTCAGGTTGGAAATGAAACTTTAATATTTATTGAATTAGATAGCTTCCAAAGTAGGGAATTTTCAATTTCATTGGGATTAAGGTTTATATACTGAATGAAAAGTTGGTCTCCTATTATGGTCTTGGATCTGAAATTTCCTAGGTTGTGACCTTGAACTGAGCAGTTACTGCCATACTCACTAAATGTAACTTCACAGTCTTATTGATATAATAGGCTGGCAGAGTCTGTGGTTCCCTGTAGTATTGAGACCCTAAGAACAGTGAAAGAGACTGAAACAAGACAATTCCTGAGAATTGTTTGGCTGGGTCAGAGAAAGATCTTTGTATGTAAAAGAAAAACTGAGGGGCAATTAACTATTTGACATCTGGTGCTCTTCCATACTTGTGTTTCCAACCCTCTTTGACCTGCTTTGCCTTGGGTCATCTGGCTGGATTGGAAGCTGTGTCCTACTCTGTGGTCAGTGAGGAACCCTGCTGGTCATGGGTTTACAGTTAAAACTGGACCTTCAGGATAGTGAACTGGGTCCATGCTATGTGCCTAGGACACAAGAGCAACTGTGTTTCCTTCAATGGTGCTCCAGACAAACACTCTCTATGTAGTGTTTGTGCTAGGACTGCTTGTTCATATGTGCCACCTGAGTTCATGGGGCCTGAGGTACCTGGGTAACCACTAGTTCATGGCTAAGATTATCTTCCACATAATGAAATAATGGAAAGCATGTCTTACAAAGTAAAACTCTATCCTCCTTAGAGGAATCTTTTTTCCATGTTAAAAGTCATTGTAAAAGTTGTCAACCTGTTATTTTTATTGAATATTTGGGAATTTCATGTTATATACATTATAATGCTTTTCCATTACTCCCAGGTTCATATTCCTACCCATGTGTCAAACTAAAATCTTTTTTCTTTAAAATACTACAATTGAAGTATGTGTGGTTCATATACTCATTAGAACATGATCAGAGTCTCAGTGCCAAGTTCCTTAAAGGAAACTGAGTTTCATACATGCCACATCCTGGCACCACCCTCAAGAAGAAGCCATCAGTCTTGAAGAGCTGTATACTCATCTCCTTGGTCACAGGTTTTCATATGTTTTTATTTATTACGATTTGTTGGCTTTGTTTCCCACCTGGTGTCCTCTCCCTCATCTCCTCTCAGTCCCATTTACACTCCTTCTCCAAACCTAGGCCCTTTCTCCATTCCTGTGAGAGGGTAAGTCCTCTTCCCCCTTCTATCTGACCTAGCCCTATGCCCTTTTTTCAGTTCCCTGATACGGTAGGTATTGCTCTCCTTTCTAACTGACCCTAGCTTATCAGATCTCATCAAGGCTGTCTGCATCATCTTCTTCTGTGGGCTGATTCTCATGGCATTGTTCTCCATGTTTCCTCAATTCTTTCTACTTATGACACTCTTCCTTCCTCCTCTCCCACAGGCTGCCCAGAGCTCTGAGGGCAGGAAGAATTTTATAGGGAAATCCCAATTAGAGCTGGGTGTTTTAAGTTCTCTCTCTCTCTCTCTCTCCATAGTATCAGACTTTAAGTCTCTGTAGGCAAACCATTTGAAGCTGAAGGAAGCATCTCCATGGATAAAAGAACATATCACTAATAAAACATTTTTAGGGGCTGGAGCAACATATTTTAATAACAACATCCTGCATTGCTTTACAATTTTCATTGAATGCTCAGGCCCAACAACTCAATTAACTGACACCAATTCCTCTAGTGGAAGACTGGTTTGGTCACAATAGATGTCCTATTTAAATAGGATGTACCTATTTAAATAGATGTACCTTTAACTTTCACTATTAGAAGACCTCCCAATAAATGAATACATACCATATCTGTCTTTCTGCATTTTTTTTACTTCACCCAGGGTGATTTTTTTTCTGGTTCCATCCATTTGCCTGAAAGTATCATGATGGCATTTTCTTGGCTGACTATTTCTCTGTTACGGAAATATTCCACATTTTCCACAAAGGAGATTGTCAGGTCTGTTCTTTAGTACTTAGAAATTGCTGGGAGTTTAATCATTGTATTGAATGACAAACTATCAGGATAACTATGTTCTCTTAGTCTAGAAGTCTCTTCAATTTCTTCCACTTCCTGGTGATTTGAATTACATTGTCCCCTTGAAGCTCATCTATTTACATGTTTAGTCCCCAAAGTGAAAATGTCTCAGAAGGGTATGGCAATATGGCCTTGTTAGATAATATAATTCCAATTGGAGTTATATTACGGGAGGCTGTGCTTTGAGGTTGAGAAGCCAATGAAAGTGTCCAGCCCTGGTGCCCGGAAAAGGCTTAGGAAGTCAGGTGGCCTCGAGGGACTGTGCTGATGTGGGGATACTCCCTCAGCCCTCCAGCCCATGGAGGTTGTGGACTCAGGCTGCCGGGCCTGTCAGGCCACCCTAGCCAATGGACACAGCCTTGAGAAACAGTCGGAGAGCCCAGCACAGCCACCCAGCCCTGCCTGTACCTCCACCCAGTGGCCAACAACCAAAGTGACGAGCAGACCAGAAACTTCAGCTCTGGATGCTCTGGAGCAGATAGGTCACCAAGAGAGTCACAGCCCACCAGAAGAGGTCGCAAGTCTCTGTCTCTAGATCTCTGTCAATTAATAGCTATGCTTCTGTTGATCTCAGTCTCTGCATTTCTGAACCTGTCTCTCTCTTTCTCTCTCTGTCTTTGGCTATCTCCCTCTCTCTATCTGTTCCTTGTGGTTCAGTTCTGGTGAAGGACTACAGCAAGATGACTGCTTGCTCAGTCATCAATATTACTCAGCAATAAAAACACTAGTAAATCATGAAATGTACACATAAAGGTTGGAAAATATTAAAGATCATTGAGCTATCCCCAAAACAGAAAAACACACATAGTATACACTCACTCATACAGACATATAATATAGGATAAACCTAATGAAATCTGTATGCCTAAAGAAACTTTTCAAGAGGGAGGACTCTGGTTAAAATGCTAAATCCCCATCCCAAAAGGCAACGAGGATGGAATTCAGAAGAAGAAGAAGAAAACAGGGAACAAGTTAGGAGCCTGCCACAGAGGGCCTCTGAGAGGCTCTGCCCTGCAGACTATTGAAACAGATGCTGAGACATATGGCCAACTGTTGGACAGAGTGCATGTAATCTAATAAAGAAGCAGGAAATAGTGAGATCTGGAGCAGACAAGAGATCCACAAGGAGAGCAATATAATCAAAAAGTCTGAGCACATGGGTCTTTCCTGAGACTCATATTCCAGCAAATAACCATGCATGGAGATTACCTAGAACCCCTGCACAAATGTAGCCCATGGCAGTTCAGTGTCCAAATGGGTTCCACAGTAATGGAAATAGGGTCTGCCTCTGACATGAAGTGATTGAACTGCTCATTGATTACCTCACCCTGATGGGGGAGCAGTCTTATCAAGCCACAAAGGAGGGTAAAGAAACCACTCCTGATGAGATCTAATTGACTAGGAAGGTGGGATGGGGAGGAGAGAGAGGAGGAGTTTATGGGGAGATAAAAAAATAAATAAATTGTAATTAATAAAAATCAAAATGAAAAATATCAAAAATAAAAAATAAATATGAAAAATATAATTCCTTTTTGAGTTATATTATAAGAGGGTGTGCATGAGGTTGATAGGACAATAAAAGTGACCAGATAAAAGGGAGTCTCTGTCTCTCAGTTTCTGTCAATTTATGTCTCTCTGTTGGTCTCGGTCTCTCCATTTCTGAATCCATCTATCTAGCTCTTTCTCTCTGTGTCCCTCTCTCTGCCTGCCACTTGTTTTTCAGTATGAACATCTCTCAGTTCTTCTGAAGGACTACAAAAATATGACTGCTGTATGACGTGACATCAGAAAATGTCTCTGTAAAAATATAAACAAGATACAAATGAAATGATTTTGTTTGAAGATTTGTCTTGGTCAGGGATCATTTTCACAGTAAGTAATTCACTGACTAAGGACATATCTGTTCATTTAACAAATAATAATGGAATCTATGATAATGGGAAACTCACATGTCAAGAAACATGATTTTATTAATGAATACTTGAAACAAATATGTGACACTTTTGCTGAACTAAGAGTCTTAGAAACAGGAACTGTCATCTCTGTGTTGTGTTCTTTCAGCTGCCAAGAAATGAGGCATGTAGGGCTACTCAGCCTTTCTCTCAAGAAGGCTGTCCATTTGGTCCTTTCAATAACTGCCTCCAGAAGCACTTACTGGCTTTTAACTGTTTCATGACATCAATCTAAATTTCAGCCCATCAGCACCTGAGAGAATCTTGAGGTTTGCATGGAGATGAGTAAACAAAATTTTCTCAGTGTACAATATCTCTGATTCTGTGCACATGTGATTTTTTTTCTTGTGAAATTCAACAAGGCTTTATCTCATCCCTGTATGAGAAAGACATATTGTATTTATTGAATATGTTGGAATTTCATATTACATATATTACAGTCTTTTTCCATGGCACCCAGGTCCAAATTCCTACCTATGTGTCACACTAATTGTTTTTAAATACATCAATGGAAGTAAGCCCTGTTCATATACTCATTGGAACATGATCAGAATCCCAGTGTTAAGTTCCTTAAAGAAAATTGAGTTCATCCTTGCCACACACTGGCACCACTACCAAGAAGAAGCCATCAGTCTGGTAGAGCTCTATACTTCATCACCTTGATTACAGATTTTCTTATGTATATATTTATTATCAATTGTTCACTTTGTAATACTACTGCTGCCCTCTCCCTCTTCTCCTTCCACTCCTACCCACCCTCCTCCTTCTATCCCCATACCTTTTTCTAGTTCTGTGATAGAGAAGATCATCCCTAGCTTATTAGGCCTCATCAAGGATGGCTTCATTATCTTCCTCTGTGGCCTGATTCTCAGGGCATTGTTCTTGTGTCCTCAATTCCCTCTACTTATGACATTCTTCCTTCCTCCTCTCCTACAGGCTTCCTGGAGCTCTGAAGGGAGGTAGAATTTCATGGCAAAATCCCATTTAGAGTTGGTTGTTATAAGGTCTCTCTGTGCATGATATCAGACTGTGGGTCTCCACAATCCCATTTGATACAGGAGGCATACTTGTGGATCCAAGAACATGGCACTGATCTATCAGCTGAGGACAGAAAGCAACATATTTCAATAACAACAACCTCCTACAATTTCTGTAGGAGGCCCTGGCCCAACATCTCAGTTAACTGCAATCTAATATCCCTAGTGGAAGACTGGTTTGGTCACAATAGATTTATTATTGGAACTTAATTTCCAACTATTAGGACACCTCCTAATAAGTGAATACATACCATATTTGTCTTTCTACATTTTAGCTATTTCACCCAAGTTGATTTTTCCTGGATCCATCTATTTGCAAAAATATTATGATGTCATTATGGAAATATTTCACATTTTCCCCAAAGGAGATTGTCAGTCCTGTTCGTTAGAACTTGGAAGTTGCTGGAACCTTAATCATTGTATTGAATGACAAACATTCAAGATAACAATGTTCTTTTAGCCTAGAATTCCCTCATCTTCTATTTCAACGTGATTTGAATTGCAATGTTCCTTGGGGCTACTCTATTTACCTGTAGAGTGCCCAGTGAGGAAATGTCTCGTTAGGGTTAGGAGGTATGGCCTTATTTTATAATATAATTCACTTTGTTTCCCCAATTTCTTTCAGCCCTTTTATCTTTTATATAAAGGAGAGCTATTTATTTTTTTGAGTTAATATTGTATCAGGCCATTTTTGCTGAAGGTGTTTATCAGCTGTAGGAGTTTCCTGGTATAATTTTATACTTCCTTAGGTATACTATCATATCATCTGCAAATAATGATACTTTGACTTCTTCATTTCTGATTTTTATGCCCTTGATCTCCTTTAATTATCTTAGCAAAGACTTCCAGAACTCTGTTAAAGAGATATGGAGAGAGTGGCAGCTTTGCTAGTGCCTGATTTCAGTGGGATTGCTTCCTCTCCTTTTCAGCTTGATGTTAGCTATAGGCTTGCTGTATATTGCCTTTACTATATTTAGATATGTGCCTAGTATCCCTTATTTCTCTAGTACTTTAACCATGAATGGATGTTGGAATTAGTCAAGTGCTTTTCAACATCTACGGAGATTATTGTGTGGGTGTTTTTTTTTTTTTATTTTTTTAATATGGTAGATCACACTGATGGGTTTCCATATGTTGAACCACCCCTGAATACCTGGGATGAAGCCTACTTGGTGATAGTGGATGATGTTTTTGATGTGTTCCTGTATTTGGTCAAAGACATAAAATATCTTGGTGTGACCCTAACCAACCAATTCAAAGACTTATATAAAAAAAAAATCAAATCTCTGAAAAAGTATTAGAAGAAGATATCACAGGATGGAAAGATCTCCCATGCTCATGTATTGGCAGGCTTAATACTGAATAAAAATGTTCATCTTACCAAAAGCCATCTACGCATTCAATGCAATTCCCATCAAATTACCAAAACAATTCTTTAAAGACATTGAAAGATAAATTCTCAACTTCATATGAAGAAACCCAGAATTGCAAAAACTATCCTCTACAATAAAATATCTTCTGGAGTTATCCCCATGCCTGATCTCAAGCTTTATCATGGAGCTACAATACTAAGAACTGCATGGTAATAGCATATAAACAGAATGGTGGGTCAATGGACTCAAATAGAAAACGCAGAGATAAACTCACACAATTTTGGACACCTGAATTTTGACAAAGATGACAAAACCATACAAAGGTCTACAGCTTGCATCTTCAACAAATGGTGCTGGTCTAACCAGATATCCTCATGTAGAAAAATGCAAATAGATCCATACTTATCAACCTGTACAAAACTATAGTCTAAGTGGATAAAAGACCTCAACATAAAACAAGACACATTAAATTATTTAGAAGAACAAGTGGGAAAGAGCCTTGAACTCATTGGTACAGGAAATATCTTGTTGAACAGAACACCAACAGCAACAGGCTCTTAGAGCAAAAATCAGTAAATGGGACCAAATGAAAGTGAAAAGCTTCTGTAAAGCAAAGGACACTGTCATCAAAACAAAATGGATTCCTACAGATTGGGAAAGAATCTTCATCAACCCTCTTTGTGACAAAGGGCTATTATCCAGAATATATAAAAAACTAAAGAGGTTGAAAATTAACAAATCAAGGAATCCAATTAAAAATTGGAGATAGAGCTAAACAGAGAATTCTCACTAGAGGAATATCAAGTTGCAGAGAAACACTTAAAGAAATGCTCAATGTCATTAGCCATCAGGGAAACAGAAATCAAAAAGATGCTGAGATTTCACTTTACACACATCAGAATGGCCAAGATCAAAACTCAAGTGACAGCACATGCTTGAGGGATTGTGGACAACTGAGAACCTTCTTCCCCTGCTAGAAGGAATGTAAACCTGTACAACTAATTTGGAAATCAATCTGGTGCTTTCTCAGACAACTAGCAATAGCTTCTCCTGAAGATCCAGCTATACCGCTCCTAGGCATATATACAAAAGAGGCTCTAGTACACAATAAGTACACAACCATGTTTGTAGCAGCTTTATTTGTAATAGCCAGAATATGGAAAAAATCCAGATGCTGCCCCAACTGAAAAATTGATACAGAAATAGTGGTGCATATACACAATGGAATATTACTCAGTAATAAAAAACAAGAAAATCATGAACTTTGCAGTTAAGTGGTGGGAACTGGAAAGGATCATCCTGAGTGAGCTATCCCAGAAGCAGAAAGACACACATGCTATACAGTCACTCATATAGACACATAATATAGGATAAACCTATTAAAATCTCGAGACATAAGGAAACTCTGATAAAATTCTCAATCCCCTTCCAGAAATGCAAAAAGAATGAACATATGAAGAAGGAGAAAACAGGGAACAATTTATGAGCCTGCCACAGAGGGCTCCTGCCCTGCAGACTATCAAAGCATATGCTGAGACTTATGGCCAACTGTTGGACAGGGTGCATGGAATCTAATGAAAGAAGTGGTAAATACAAAGATCTGGAGAGGACAGGAACTCTGCAAGGAGAGCAACAAAACCAAAAATTCTGAGCACAGGTTTCATTCCTGACCCCATTCTACAACCAAGTATCACACATAGAGATAATCTAGAATCTCTGCACAGATGTAGACCATGGCAGTTCACTGTCCAAGTGGGTTCTATACTAATAGGAACAGGGAATGTCTCTGACATTAACTGATTAGCCTGATCTTTGAACACCTCTACTTGATGGGGGAACAGCCTTACCAGAGCAGAGAGGAAGAAAAAGAAAACACTCCTGATGAGATCTTATTGACTAGGACTAGATGTAAGGGGAATTCCTCCCCTATCAATGGACTTGGGGAGGGGCATGCATCAATATGGGGTAGGGAATGTAGGATTGGGAGAGGAGAAAATGGTTTATGGGGGGAAACAAAGTGAATAAAGTATAATTAATAAAAATTTTTAAAAAATCAAAAATAAAAAAAAAATGTGTGACACTTCACCACCCCCTAAGGGGAGAGCAGCCTTACCAGGCCAAAGAAGATGACAATGCAGCCACTCCTAATGAGATCTGATAGACTAAGATCAGAAGGAAGGAAAGGAGGACCTCTCCTATTAGTGGACTTGGGGAGGGGCATGCGTAAAGAAGGGGGAGGGAGGGCGGAACCAGAAAGTGAGAAGGGAAGGGCTTATGGGGGGATACAAAGTGAATAAAGTGTAATTTATAAAATAAAAAAAGAAGTTTAAAAAATAAATAAATAAAAAGCAAAAAAAAAAAGTCTTGGTCACAGGAACTGTCATCTCTGGGTTTTTTGCTTTTAGTTACCCAAATTGAGGCATGTAGGACTGCTCTGCCTTTCTCTCAAGCAAACTGTCCACTTCACCCTTTTAATTACTGGTTCCAGAAACTCTTACTGACTTTCACCTGTTTCATGACATCATTCTCCCCCTCAGCCAATAAGCACCTGAGAGAATCTTGAGATTTCCATGGAGATGGAAATCAAGTCCAGTATCTCTGATCCTATGTCTATGTGACTTTTTTCTTGTGAAACCTACAAGCCTTTAAGTCATCCTTTTATCCATATCCCGTGCCTTTACTCCTGTTTGCTTATGTGACAATGTCAGGTATAAAATGAAATTTAATGTTCATTTAAATGGACAGCATCCTAAGTAGGGAAGGGTCAATGTGACATGGGAATAAGAGGAATGTACTGAATGACAAGCTGGTTTCCTACTGTAGTCTTGGATCTGAAATTTCCTAGGTGTGACTTTTAGTTGAGTGGTTTAAACTTTTAACTTTTAACTGAAAGGTCAATGTGACATGGGAATAAGAGGAATATACCGAATGACAAGCTGGTCTTCTACTGTAGTCTTGGATCTGAAATTTCCTAGGTGTGACTTTTAACTGAGCAGTTATTCATGTACTCACGAAATATACCTTCACATTCTTATTGATATAAGAGGCTGGCAGGGTCTAGGGTTCCCTGGGGTATTGAGTCTTTAAGATCAGGGAAAAGAGAAGGAAACTATACATTTCCTGGGACTGGTTTGGCTGAACCAGAGAAACATATGTGGATGTAA
The DNA here is from genome assembly GCF_030254825.1 of Meriones unguiculatus. Lineage (NCBI taxonomy): Eukaryota > Metazoa > Chordata > Mammalia > Rodentia > Muridae > Meriones > Meriones unguiculatus. The sequence continues at coordinate 22,448,674 of NW_026843710.1, read as the reverse complement.
CAGGAGATCTGAGGGGCAATAAACTATTTGACAGCTGGTACTATTTCACACTAATGTTACCATCCCTCTGTGAGCAGGGTTGCTTTCTCTGACCTGGCTGGATTGGCAGCTGTGTTCTATTCAGTGGTGAGTAAGGAACTCTCCTCTGCCTGGGGTTTACAGGTAAAACTGTGGCTTAAGGACAGAGAAATGTGTCCCTGTTACATGCCTACGAAACAAGAGCCGATGTGATTTCTGCTTTGGTCCTCTAGACAAACCAGCTAAATATAGTGGAAGTGCCAGGACTGCTCCTTCAGAGGTGCCACCTGATCTCCTTGGGTCTCAGGGAGTTGAGTAAACACTAGTTCATGGTTAGAATTCTCTGCTACATAATGAGTTCATGGAAAGAATGCCTTACAAAGTTAAACTCTGCCCATGTTTAACAGAATCTTTTCTCCATATTAAAGATTATTGTAAAATTTGTCAACATATTTTTCTTATTTGAATATCTCATATAATATACATTACACCTTTTCTATTGATCCATGTTCAAATTCCTACCCATGTGTCACACATATTTTTTTCTCTAATATACATCAATTGAAGTATGTGTTGTTCATATACTCATTAAAACATGATAGAGTCTCAGTGCCAAGTTACTTAAAGAAAACTGAGTTCATCCATGCCACACAGGCACCTCCAAGAAGACCATCAGTCCTGACGTGTTCTATAATTCATCACTTTGATGACAGTTTTTGTTATGTATTTATTATGATTTGGTGACATTGTATCCCCTCTGCTGCCCCCTCACTCTTCTTCTTTCAACACCCCCCCAGCCTTCTTCTTCTATGCCCTTTTTCTAGTTCACAGATAGGTGTTGAACCTCCTCCCCCTTTAATCTGACCCTAGCTTATGAGGTCTCATCTAGTCTGGCTGCATCGTCTTCCTCTGCTGCCTGATTCTCTGTACATTGTTCTCAATTTCCTCTACTTATGACACTCTTCCTGCCCCCTCTCCTACAGGCTTCCCAGATATCTGAGGGAAGGGAAAATTTCATAGGAAATACCATTTAGAGCTGGATGTTTTAAAGTCTCTCTCTGCATAATTTCAGATTGTGTTTCTCTATATGCAATTGCATTTGATGCAGAAGGGAATATCTCTGTGGATACAAGTACAAAGAGCAACATATTATGTAACAACAGCCTGGTTTGCTTGACAATTTCTATAAGATGAGCTGGCCCAACAACTGAATTCACTGCCACTCTATATTCCTCTAGTGGAAGACTGATTTGATCAAAATAGATGGCTTATCGGAACTTTATCCCCCACTATTAGGAAACCTCTTAATAAGTAAATACATACCATAATTGTCTTTTTGCATTTTAATTACTTTAACCAGTATGATTTTTCCTGGTTCCATCTATTTGCCTGAAATATCATGATGTTATTTTCTTAGCAGAATAATATTCCATTATGGAAATATTCCACATTTTCTCCAAAGGAGATTGTCAGGCCTGTTCTTTAGAACTTGGAAGTTGCTGGGAGTTTAATCATTGTATTGAATGACAAAATAACAGGATAACTATGTTCTTTTAGCCTAGAAGTCCCTCCATCTTATTCCATTTCCTGGTGATCTCAAATGCAATGTAAAAGTGAAGGTCATCTATTTAAGTGTGGAGTCCCCAGTGAGGAAATATCTGTGAAGGGTTAGGAGGTACGGCCTTGTGAGATAATAATATTCCTATTGGAGTTATATTATAAGAGGGTGTGCTTTGATGTTGATATGCCAATGAAAGTGTCCAGACAAATGGAGAATCTGTCTCTCAATCTCTGTCACTTTATATCTTTGATTCAGCTGTTCTCCCTCTCTCCATCTGAATCTGCATATCTAGTTCTTAATCTTTCTGTCTCTCTGTATCACTCTCTGACTGTGACTGTGAAACAATTCCAGTCATGCTGAAGGACTACAGCAAGATGACTGCTTTCTGATAGGACATCTTAGATTGTCTCTCTAAAAATATAAGCAAGTTGCCAAAGAAACTGTTTTTGTTCAAAGAGTTGCATTTGTCAAGGAGCATTTTCACAGTAAGTAATTCACTGACTGAGGACATATCTGTGCATTTAACAAATAATAATGGAGTTTGTGATAACATGAATGGTGACAAGGATAGGTGACTTCAGTAATGACCATTTGAAAGAAAAAGAAATATGTGACACTTTTCCTGAAATAAGAAACTTGGACACAGGAACTGTCATCTCTGTGTTTGTGCTTTCATCTTCCCAGATTGAGGCATGTAGGGCTGTTCAGCCCGTCTCTCAAGCAGGCTTCCCAGTTGGCCCCTTTAATACTTGGTTCCTGTATCTCTTCCTGCCTTTCACCAATTTCATGATATCATGTTCTATCTCAGTCAATCAACACCTGAGGGATTCTTGAGGATTCCATGGAGATGAGTAAACAAACGTTCCTCAGTGTCCAGTATCTCTGATACTGTGCATATGTGACTTTTTCTTGTGAAGACTAACAATCCTTTATCTCAACCCTTTAACCATATCACACACCTTTACTCCTGTTTACCTCTGTGACAATGTCAGGTAGGAAATGAAACTTTAATGTTTATTTAATTGGACAGCTTCATAAGTAGGGAAGCTTCAAAATCGTGCAGGATTAAGGGGAATGTATTAAATTAAAGGAGGTCTCCTACTTGGGTATTGGATCTGCAAATTTCCTGACTATGACTTTGAAATGAGCAGTGGTTATTCCAAAACTAGCTGTATACCCAAATCACAGCAAAGTGACAGGGATTTATTTAATTAACCTAGAGCACAATGCTGGGCAGTATTTATTCCATCCTAAACCTCCAAGCCCACATAGATTCCTACCATTCATATTTCACTCATTATACATGCTTTTAGCCATATCTTAGGCAGAGTCCATCATCCACATGGTTCCAATACCTCTTCTGCTGATTCTCCACCTCTCTTCCCCTGATTCCTTCTTCTTTCTCCCACTATGGACCAGGATGTCCCACCCTATCCTCTCCATTGCTCAGCAGTGTATCTGGTTGTTTTATTGAAAATACAGAGAACAAATGGGGGCATGTTTAAACAAATTCGAGACAGGTGATGCGTAGAATAATAAACACCATAGTGCAATTTCCAGATTGAAACCAGAGAGTGGGGAACAGAAAGCAGCATTTGAATGAACAAGGGTTAATTGTATATATTCCAAAAGAACTTTGTACCAACAATTTATTTACTTATTTATTTTATATATTTATAATATATATATAGTGTATATATATACTTATTTATAGTATATAGTATATATATAGTATATATATACTTATTTATAGTATATAGTATATATATACTTATTTATTTTATATATTTATTATATATATAATATACACTTTATATATATTATATATATATATGTATATATATATATATATATATTATACACTGTTTGGCCGGAATGCTGAAAGAGGGCACCAGGTCTCATTATAGGTGATTGTGAGCCACAGTGTGATTGCTGCGAATTGAAGAAAGACATATGTAAGAGTAACCAATGATTTTAAAATCTGAGCCACATTTCCAGCCCTAGTCCCAATTATCTTTAGTTCATATTCCTTAAATTTTGGTGTCATAATAACATTGTGATGTTATAATGACATGGTGAAATCATAATTCCCTTGGGATGTCATAATACTAATGTGAGGTCATAATACCATTATGAAATCATAAAACCACTGGGATGTCAGAATCCTGATATGATGTAATAATACCATTGTGAAGTCATAATAATATTATGATGTCATAACACCACTGTAATGTCATATCATAGTGATGACATAATTGCACTGGGATCTCATGACAATATGATGTAATATTACCATTGAAATGGCATAATAAAATTGTGATATCATAATACCAATGTGATGTCATCATAGAATTGTTATGTGATACTATTGAGATATCATAATATGAATTTGATGTCATCATTGCATTGTGATATCATAATAGCATGGTGATATAATACTATTGTTATGTCATAATAAGATTGTGATGACACCATAGCATTGTAATGTCATACTATTGTGGTGTCATAAAACTACTGTGATATCATATCATTGTGATGTAATAAAAGCATTGTGATGTCATCATAGTATTGTGATATCGTAATACAATTCGATGTCATAATAGCACTGTGATATCATCAAAGCATTGTGATGAAATAATAGTATTATGTTGTCATCATAGACTTGTGATCTCTTCATAGTATTGTAAGGTTTTTAATACCATTGTGAAGTCATATGGTTAAAAAACAAAAATAGCATCGTGATGTCATCATAGCATTGTAATATCATACTTTTGTGGTATAATAAGACCATTATAATATCATAATGCCATTGTGATGTCATAAGAGCATTGTGATATCATCGGGTATTGTGGTGTCATAATAGCATTTTGAGATCATAATAGCACTGTGGTGTCCTTAAAACATTGTGTGAAATACTAGTATTGTGATGTCATCACAGAATTGTGATGTCATGATTGCATTGTGATGTAATGATAATACTGGGATTTTATAATAGCATTGTGATGTCATAATACCATTATGAAGTCATAGTAGCTTTGTGATGTCATACCAATTGGATGTAAAAATTGCTTTGTGATATGATATCACCATTGTATATAAATGATAGTATTCTGATGTCATAATAGCTTTCAGAAATCATAATACCATTGTGAAGTCAGAATAACACTGTGTTCTCATAATACTGTTTAGATATCATAGAATTTTAATGTCATAAAACCATTGGGATATCATCATAGCATTGGGAAGTCATTATAGGATTGTGATGTCATATACCATATGATGTCATTATTGCATTGAGATGTCATAAGAGCATATTCTTTGTTATATCATAATTCCATTGTGATTTCATGATAATATTGAGATGTCAGAATAACATAGTGAGGTCATAATACCATTGTGAAGTCATATTTCCATTGTGATATTATACAATATCCTTTGATCTTTGCATTTTGATGTCATATTAGCATCTTGATATTGAAATATCATTTGATAACATAATAGCATTGTGATTTCATATCATTGTGCTGACATAATAGCTTTGAAATGTCACAAAATTTTGAAGCCATAATAACATTAAGATGTTATCATAGCAATGAGATATCCTAATATCATTGTCAATTTATACCATTGTGAAGTTGTAATAGCATTGTAATATCATAATTCCATTGTGATGTCATAACACAAGTATATCATAAAAGACTTTGATGTCATAATTCCTTTGTGATGACATAATAGCATTGTGATATTTTAATAACATTTTGATGTCATCATATCATTTTAATGTCCTATTATAACATCATTGTGAAGTCATACCTTCTGTAGTTGTAATAGAATTGTAATGTCATAATTCTATTGTGATGTCATACCACAATCATGTTATGGTGTTATAACACATGGTGATATAATAATAATAATAATGTGAAGTCAAAATACCATTGTGATGTCATAATAGTATTGTAATGTCATCATAGCTTTGTGAAGACCAAACACCATTATAAGAGCATAATACCACTGTAATGCCATCATAGCATTGAGATGTCCTAATATCATTGTAAAGTCATACCATTTTGAAGTCATAATAGCATTGTAAAGTCATAATTCCATTGTGATGTCATAACACAATCATGTCATAATAACATTGTGATGTAATCATAACATTATGATGTCATAATACCTTTGGGAAATCTTGACACAATTTTGAGGTCATAATAGAATTGTGACATCTTAATACCATTGTAATGTCATGATAGCTTTGGGATATCATGATATTGTGATGTCATCATAGAAATGTGATGTCCTATTATCATTATGAAATAATACCTTTATGAAGTCATGAAATAATTGTTATGTCATAATAGCATATTGAGGTCATAATCCCATTGGCATGTCATAATAGCATTGTGATTTCATAATAGCATTGTTATATCATGATATAATTGTGATGTCATAATATCATTGTGATTTCTTTTTTAAATTTATTTTAATTTTTTATTTTTATTAGTTACATTTTATTAACTCTGTATCCCAGGTGTTTCTCCCTCCCTCATCTCCTCCCTGCCCCTTTCCAAGTCCACTGATTGGGGAGCAGCCTCCCCTTTCATCTGACCCCATTTTATCAGGTATTTCCAGAGTCTTCCTCTGTGGCTTACCAGGACTGCTCCTCCCTTGAGGGGTGGGTAGGTCAAAGAGCCTGCCATTGAGTTCCTGTCAGAATAATCCCTGTTCCCCTTACTAGGGAAAACCAATTGGTTACTGGGCTACCAAGGGTTTCATCCAAGCAAAGGTTCTAAGTTATATCCATACATGGTCCTTGGTGGAGTGTCAGTCTCAGAAAACACCCCTGTGCCCAGATATATTTGATCATTGTAGAGCTCCTGTCCTTTCCACATCATACTAACTCCTCTTCTGCTGAAGGTTTGGTTATGAGTTAGTATCTGTTTTAAAACAGTTAGGTGGAGTCTTTCAGATGCTTTCTGCGGTAGACTCCTGTCATATGTCCAAAGCACATACCATTTGTCTTTCTAACTGAGGATTGATGACCTTACCTCATGTCTGCTTTTTTATTTATCTTCTTTAGGTGTATAGATTTTACTATGTTTATCACATCTTGTAGGTCTATATAAGTGAGTATATACCATGTTTGTCTTTTCCTTTTGGAATAATTAACTCGGAATGATCTTTGATAGATCTCACCCTTTGCCTGCAAATTTCATGATTTCCTTGGTTTTAATTGTTAAGTACCGTTCCATTGTGTAAAAGTATCACAATTTCTGTATCCATGTCTCCATTGAGGGACATCCAGGTTGTTTCCAGGTTCTGGCTATTACAAATAAAGCTGCTACAAACATGGTTGAGCAAATGTCCTTGTAGTGTATTTGAGCAAATTTTGGGTAGATGCCTAGGAATGGTATAGCTGGGATCTTGAGGAAGTACTATTCCTAATTGTCTGAGAAAGCTTCAGATTGACTTCCAAAGTGGTTGTACCAGTTTACATTTTGACCAGCAATGGAAGAGGGTTCCGCATTCTCCACAACCAGCATGTGTTGTCTCTTGAGTTATTCAACTTAGCCATTCTCATGTGTGTAAGGTGAAATCTCAGGGTCATTTTGACTTGCATTTTCCTGATGGCTAAGGATGTTGAACATTTCTTTAAGTGTTTCTTTGCCATTCTATATTTCTTTGTTTAGCTCTGTACCCCAAAATTTAATTAGATCACTTGATTTATGGCTTTTTAACTTCTTTAGTTCTTTTTATGTTCTAGATATCAGCCCTCTGTCAGGGATAGTATTGGTGAAGATCCTTTCCCAGGCTGCAGTTTGTTGTTTTGTTCTGATGACTGTGTCTTTTGCTTTACAGAAGCTTTTCAATTTCATGAAGTCCTATTTATTGATTGTCGCTCATAGAGCCTGTGCTGTTGGTGTTCTTTGCAGAAAGTAGTCACCTGTGCCAATGAGTTTTAGGCTCTTAGACACTTCTTCTTCTAACAGATTTAGAATATCTTGTTTTATTTTTAGGTCTTTTATCCACTTGGACTTTACTCTTGTGCATGGTGACATTTCATTTTCTGCATGTAGACATCCAATTGGAACAGCACCATTTGTTGAAGATGCAGTCTTTTTTCCATTGAATTATTTTGGCTTGTTTGTCAAAAATCAAGTATTCATGGGTGTGTGGGTTAATTTCTGGGTCTTCTATTCAGTTCCATTGATCTTCCTTTCTCTTTCTATGTCAATACCATGCAGTTTTTATTACTATTTCTCTATAGTAAAGCTTGAGATCAGGGATGGAGATACCTCCAGATGATCTGTTGTACAAGATTGTTTTGGAGATTCTGGGTTTTTTGTTTCTTCATATGAAGCAGAGAATCTTTTTTTTCAAGGTCTGTAAAGAATTGAGTTGGTATTTTGATGGAAATTGCATTGAATCTGTAGATTGCTTTTGGCAGGATGGCCATTTTCACAATGTTAATCCTACCAATCCATGAACAAGGGAGATCTTTCCATTTCTGATATCTTCTTCAATTTCTTTCTTTAGAGATTTGAAGTTTTTCTTAAACAGGTGTTTCAGTTCAGTGCTTGGTTCATGTCATCCCAAGGTACTTTATGTTATTAGTGGCTATTTGAAGGGTGTTGTTTCCCTTGGTTTTTTTTCTCGGCCCTTTTGTCTTTGGTATACAGGAAGGCTTCTGATTTTTTATTTATTTGATTTTGTATCCTGCTACTTTGATAAAGGTGTTTATCAGCTGAAGGAGTTCTCTGGTTAAATTTTTTGGGTCGCTCATGTATACGATCATATCATCTGCAAAAAGTGACACTTTGATCTGTTCCTTTCCGATTTGTATCCACTTGGTCTCCTTTAGTTGTCTTATTGCTCTGCCTAGGACTTCAAGTACTATGTTGAAGAAATATGGAGAGAGTGGGTAGCCTTCTCTTGTATTGAAATGTCATACTTTTGTGATGGCATAATAGGATTGTTGTGTCATAATAGCATTGTGATTTCATAATTCTCTTGTGATGTCATAAAATATCTTATTGTAATAGTATTGTGATATTGTTATTGCAATGTGATGTCAAAATTCCTTTTTTATGTCGTTCCAAAATCATGTCATGATAGCCTTTAGGTTTCATACAAATGTGATGTCATAAGACCATTGTGATGTCATAACACTGGGATGTTATCATAGCATTGAGATGTTATAACTTTGCCTGACTTCGCCAAGACATGGTAAGCAAGTCCTAAATAGTTCACATATATGTTTGTCAAATATTCTGAGCCAGAAGGCTGGAGATAATGCTCCAACATTACAGAGAGTTATGGGTGACTTCAGGCAACAAATTGTTTCTCTCAATTTTTAATTTTTGGAAGCTGCTAATATGCACTTCATATTTACTCTAGTAACTAATTTTATTTCTTCTCAATTCTCTGATGGGATTGAATACCAAATAGCTATAGGGTCACAAAAAAGCATAAGTTGTTTAGAAATTAAGAAATGCTTTCATATAAGAAATACCAATGAGGATAAGGTATAGAACTCTGAACTTGTCAAGATTGACAGGATAATCGGATAATTTCTCCTAAGTTGCTAACTACACATGGACTGGACATTGCACATGTAGATTTTACCTAATAATTTTCATAATTTCATAATTATTATTGTATTGAAATAAAAAGAGCCTTTTAATGGACTTAATCGGGGAAATGTTGGTAAAATGTTCTTTTGAAATATATATACCTTACCCTTGTACATTCAAATGCTGATTTCTACACCCCCCCTCTGGTTTCAATCCATATATTGCATTGTGATACTTATTCTATGCAGCCTCTCTCAACTTTGTGTAAACAGGTTTCAAAATAAAGCAACTAGCCACAATATTAAGCAATTGGAGGAGCCAGAGGGCAGGAAATGAGTGGGAAGAGAGAAGGCAAGGGAGCAGAGATTGGAGAGCAGAGAGTGAAGAGAGATCTTGTAACAGCATGGAGAGAATAAACCAGACCTAAGACTTCACAAAAAGAAAGTATAATGGTAGCTATGTGCTCTAAGTTAACTAAATAATCCCAGGCTCTGTGCGGTGAATTGGTTATACAGCTGTTTAGAATTAACAGCAAGGATTAATAAAAGATAAACCAATAGTAAATATTAATTATCACCTACAACATGCCATTGTGAAGCCATTATAGCAGTGATGTCATAACATCATTGTGATGTCATATCATTGTGAAGATACAATAGCATTGTGTTATCATAATAGCATGATGTCATAACAGCATTGGGATGTTATAATAGCATTGGGATATCATGACAACATTGTCATGTCATCATACCATGGTGATGTCATAATGCCACTGTGAAGTCATTATAGCATTGACATGTCATACTATTATGATGTCATAATGCCATTGTGATATCATAATACCATTCTGATATCATAATATCATTGTAATGATACAATAGTATTTTGAGGTCATAATGCCACTGTGAAATTAAAATTCCATTGTCATGTCATAAAACAATGATGTCATAATAACATTGTGATGTCTTAATACTATTGTGATATGATAACAATTATGTGATGTCATGATACCATTGTGATGTCAGTCATAATTGCATTGTAATGTTATATGATTATTGTGATGTTATAATTCTATTTTTATATCATACCATATGAGGTCATGTTAGCATTGTGGTATCATAATTTCAATGTGATGACATAATATCAATGTGATGTCATAATAGCATATTGAACTTGTTACCCCATTATGATGTCATAATAGTATTGTTATGGCATCATAGCATTGTGATATCATAATACCATTGTAATGTCAAAATTCCATTTTGCTGTCTTAACAGGCAATTTTATTAATGACCTCTTAAAAGAAATATGTGACACTATTCCTGAACTAAGAATCTTGGAAAGTAACTGTCATTGCTGGGTTAAGTTTTCAGTGAGGAACACTCCTGGTCATGGTGTTTACATTTATACCTCAGGCTTCCAGACAGAGAAATGGGTCCATGGTATATGCTTAGGACAGAAGAGAAGCTTTGTTTCTTTCAGTGGTGCTCAAAAAAAAAAAAAAAAAAAAAAAAAAAAACACCTTTAAATGTAGTGTAAGTGCCAGGACTGCTTGTTTAGAGGAATCTTTTCTCCATTTTCACAGTCATTGTATGAGTTGTCAACATATTATTTTTACTGATTATATTGGAATTTCATATAATATACAACACACTCCTTTTCCATTGCTCACGGGTACAAATTCATAACCATGTATCACACTAAATTTTTTGTTGTTGTTGTTTAAAATACACCAATTCAAGTATGTGTTGTTTATATAATCATTGGAACATGATCAAATCTCAGCCCAAGTCCCATAAAGAAAACTGAGTTCATCCTTGCTGCACCCTGCAACCGCCTCCAAGAAGTCATCAGTCAGGAAGAGGTCTATTGTTCATCCTATTGATCGCAGTTTTTCTTGTTTATTTAATTTATTATGATTTGTTCACTATGTCTTGCCTCTGCTACCTCCTTCCTCTTCTCCTTCCAGTCTGACCTACCCTTCCTCTTCTAATCCTATGCCCTTTCTCTACTTCCCTGATAGGGGATGTCCTCCTCCCCTTCTGTCTGAACCTAGCTTATCAGGAGTTATCAAGGCTGAATGCATCAGCTTCCTCTGTGACCTGATTCTCAGGGCATTGTTCTACATGAGTCTTCAATTCCCTCTATTTAAAATACTCTTCCTGCCCCCTCTCCTGCAGGCTTAGCAAAGAACTAAGGGAAGGTAGACTTTCATAGGGAAATCCCATTTAAAGCTGAGTGTTTTAAGGTCTCTTTGTGCATCATATTGGACTGTGGGTCTCTGTATGCAATCCCACTTGAAGCAGAATGAAGCAACTTTGTGGATCCAAGAACATGACACTTATCTATCAGTTGAGGGCAGAGAGCAGCATATTTTAATAACAACAACCTGGGTTGCTTGAAAAATTTCCATACGATGACCTGAACCAACAATTCAATTCACTGCCACCCTATTTGCTTAGTGGAAGACTGGTTTGTTCACAATAGATGGCTTATTGGAACTTTATCCCCTACTATTTGGAGACCTCTAAATAAGTGAACACAAACCAGTTTTGTCTTTCTGCATTTTAGTTACTTCACTCAGGATGATTTTTTCTGGCTCCATTCATATGCCTGAAAATATCACAGTGTCATTTTCTAGCTGAATAGTTATGGAAATATTTCACATTTCCCCCCAAGGAGATTGTCAGTCCTGTTCTTTAGTCTTTGGAATTTGCTGGGGCTTTAATCATTGTATTGAATGAGAAACTTCAGGATAACTATGTTCTTTTAGCCTGGAGGTCCTTCTAATTTCTTCCACTTCCTGGTGATTTGAATTGCAATGTCCTCTTCAAGCTCTTGTATTTACAAGATTAGTCCATAGTGAGGAAAAGTCTGAGAAAAGTTAAATGGTATGGCCTTGTTAGATAACTAAATTGCTATTGGAATTATATTATAGGAGGGTGTGCTTTGAGGTTGACATGCCAATGAAAGTGACCAGACAGAATGGAGTCTCTGTCTCTCAGTCTTTGTCACATTCTATCTTTGTTACTGTCTGTCTTTGTCTTTCTATTTTTCGATATGTCTGTCTAGTTCTTTCTCTCTCAGTCTCCCTCTGTCTGCCTGCTGCTTATGGTTCTGTATGAAAAGCTCTCAGTTCTGCTGAAGGTCTAAAACACCTTTTATTTTTGTTTCTGTCAGTCTCAGTCTCTCTATTTCTGAATCTAGCTCTCTCTCTCTCTCTCTCTCTCTCTCTCCATCACTTTGCCTGCTGCTTGAGGTTCAGTATGAAAAGCTCTCACTCTTAAAATCAATCTGGCACATTTTCAGACAACTAGAAATAGCACTTTCTCAAGAACCAGCTATACCACTCCTAGGCATATATCCAAAAGAGGTTCAAGTACACAATAAGGACATTTGTTCAACAATGTCTGTAGTAGCTTTATTTGTAATAGCCATAACCAAGAAACAACCCAGATGTCCCACAATGGAGGAATGGATACAGAAATTGTAGTACATATACACAATGGAATATTACTCATCAATACAAATCAAGGAAATCATGAAATGTGCAGGTAAATGGTGGAATCTGGAAAAGATCATCCTGAGTGAGCTATCCCAGAAGCAGTGTTTTTTAAGTATTTATTTATTATGATTTGTTCACTTTGTATCTCCTCTGCTGTCCCCTCCATCTTCTCCATCCATTCCCACCCACCCTCCTGTCTCTATCCCTATGCCCTTTTTCTAGTTATAAGAAATGGGATGTCCTCCTCACACTTCTATCTGACCCTAGCTTAACTGGTCTTAACAAGACTGGCTGCATCATTTTCCTCTGCAACCTGATTCTCAGGGCATTGTTCTACTCAAGTCCTCAGTTACCTCTAATTATGACACTCTTTCTGCCTCCTCTCCTTCAGGCTTAGAAGAGAAATGAGGGAAGGTAGAATTTCATAGGGAAATCCCATTTAGAGCAGCGTATTTTAAGGTCTCTCTCTGCATAATATTGGACTGTGAGTCTATGTATGCAATCCCATTTGATGCAGAAGAAAGCATCTCTGTGGATCCAACAACATGGCACTGATCTCAGTTGAGACCAGAATATATATATATATATACACACACACACACACACATATATATATATATATATATATATATATATATATATATATATATATATATTTTTTTTTTTAATAAGAACAGCCTGGGTTACTTGAAAATTTCCATAGGATGCCCTGGCCAACAACTCAAATAACTGCCACCCAACCCCCTAGTGGAAGCATGGTTTGGTCACAATGGATGGCCTATTGGAACTTACACCCACTATTAGGAGACCTCATAAAAAGTGAATTACCATATTTGTCTTTCTGCATTTTAGTAACTTCACCCAGGATGATTTTTCCTGGTTCCATCCCACTGCCTGAAAATATCTTCTTGTCAAATACGTGTTGTTCATCTACTCATTGGGACATGATCAAAGTGTCGTTGCCAATCCCCTTAAAGGAAACTGAGTTCACCATTGCTGCACCCTGGCACCTGCCCCGACCCGTGGGCCTTCAAAGGGTTCCTAAAGAAAGGAGGTAGTGTAAGGAATGGGGGGAGGAACAAGAGACAAGAAGAATGGGGCCAAGTTTGTTTTTCTGATCAAAGCCTTGTTTACTAGAAATTTTTACCCAACTTATATAGAGAGAAGGCAGGAAAGGGGGAAGGCTAAATTACTGCTGCAGGATATAGCAAGAGTGCTTCCATGGGTTAAATATTGCACCTGCAAGATACCATAAGGATGTTTTCTTAAGCTATCTCATGGATGCTCTAAAATTAACAGACAGATTTCCTCACAAATCTATCACCCATGATTTAGGGTCCTAGGTAACTCTTTCACTAAATTGTTCAAGGTCTCCACTAAATGACCTTTGCTCACTATTTGGCTTTGGCTTCAGTAAATAGCTTTGTCTCCACTAAATAGCTTTGGCTCACTAATTGACTTTGGCTTCAGTAAATAGCTTTGGTTTATGGTAGGCACCAACCCCAAGAAGAAGCCATGATTCCCGAAGAGATCTTTGCTTGATCATAGTTTTTTCTTATGTATTTATTTATTATGATTTGTTCACTTTGTATCTCCTCTGCTGCCCTCTCCCTCTTCTCCTTCCAGTATACCTAGCCTCCTTCTTCTACCCCATGTTCTTCTTCAGTTCCCTGATAGGGGAGGTCATGCTCGCCCTTCTAACTGATCCAAGCTTATCAGCTCTCATCAAGGTTGGCGGAATTATCTTCCTCTACAGTCTGATTTTTTTCAGGGTACTGTTCTCCTTGTGTCCTCAATTCCATCTACTTATGACACTCTTCCTGCCTCCTTTCCTGCAGGCTTCCCAGAGCTCTAAGGGGAGGGAGAATTTCATAGGGAAATCTCATTTAGGGCTAGATCCTTCTGTGCATAATATCAAACTGTGAGTCTCTGCATGCAATCACATTTGAGGCAGAAGGAAGCATCTCTGTGTAAACAAGAACATGCCACTGATCTATCAGTTGAGAGCAGAGAGTAACATATTTTAATAACAACAGCGTGGGTTGTTTGAAAATTTTAGTAGGATACCCTGGCCAAACAACTCAATTAACTGTGACCCAGTCCCAATAGTGGAAGATTGGTTTGGTCACAATAGATGAACCATTTGGACTTTATCTACAACTATTAGAAGACTTCCTAATAAGTGAATACATAGCATGTTCGTCTTTCTGCATTTAAGTTACTTCACACATAATGATTATTCCTAATTCTGTCCATTGAGCAGAAAATATCATGATATCATTTTCTCAGAAGAATAATACTTCCTTATGAAAATATTCCACATTTTCCCCAAAGAATATTGTCAGTCCCTTTCTTTTGTCCTTGGAACTTGCAGGGACTTTACTCATTGAATTGAATGAGAAACTATCAATGTAACTATGCTATTTTAGCCTAGAAGTTCCTCCATCTTCTTCTACTTCCTGGCAATTTGAATTGCAATGTCACCTTGAAGCTCATCTATTTACATTTGTCATCCGCTGTAAAGAAATGTCTGGGAAAGGTTAGGAGTTATGGTATTGTTAGATAATATAATTCCTATTGTATTCATAATATAGAATGGTTTGCAGTGAGGTTGACATGCCAATGAAAGTGACCACACAAAATGGAAACTCTGTCTCTCTGTCTCTGTCACTTTATATCTTTGTTTTTGTCTATCTCCATCTTTCTATTGCTCTCTCTAGCTTTTTCTCTGTCTCCCTCTGCCTGCTGCTTGTGTTTCAGTAAGAAAAACTCTCAGTTCTGATCAAGACTACAAAAAGATGACTGCTTGCTGACTTGACATGCTAAATGGTCTCTGTAAAAATATAAGCAAAGTCCCAATTAAACACTTTTGTTCAAAGATTTGTCTTGGTCAGGGAGCATTTTCACAGTAAGTAATTCACTGACTGAGGACATATCTGTGCATTTAACAAATAATACTGTAATCTGTGATGATGTTAAACTCCTCAAGGACAAGTAATTTTATTAATGACCACTTGAAAGAAATATGTGACACTTTCATTGAACTAATATTGGACAAAGGAACTGGCATCTCTGGGTTGTGTGATTTCAACTGCCCAGATTGAGGCATGTAAGGCTGCTCAGTCTTGCTCTCAAGCAAGCTGTCCACTTGGCCACATTAATAACTAGCTCCTGAAATTCTTACTGGCTTTCATCTGTTTATTTTTTATTATAATTTATTAATTACACTTTATTCACTTTGTGTCCCCCCTGTGGTTCTCTCCCTCTTCCTGTCCCAATCCCTCCCTTCCTCTAACCTCTGCATGCATGCCCCTCCCCAAGTCCACTAATAGGGGAGGACTTCTTTTCCTCTTTTCTGATCCTAGTCAATTAGGTCTCATCAGGAGTGGCTGTGTTTTCTTCTTCTGTGGCCTGGTAATGCTGCTTCCCTCTCAGGGGGAGGTAATTGAAGAGCAGGCCAATCAGTTCATCTCATAGACAGTCCCTGTTCCTATTACAATGGAACCCACTTGTACACTGAACTGCCATGGGCTACAGCTCTGCAGGGGTCTTAGGTTATCTCCATGCATAGTACTGGGTTGCAATATCAGTTTCAGGAAAGGCCCCCGTGCTCATATTTTTTTGCTCTGTTGCTCTCCTTGTGTAGTTCCTGTCCTCTCCAGATCTTATTGTTTCCCACTTCTTTCATAAGATTCCCTGCACTGCCCAAGGTTGCCCAAAAGTCTCAACATCTACATTGATAATCTGCAGGGCAGAGCTTTTCAGAGGTCCTCTCTGTCAGGCTCCTGACTTCTTCCCTCTTTTCTCCTTCTTCTAATGTCCAGCCTCTTTGCCTTCCTGGGTAGGAATTGAGCATTTTACAAAGAGTCCTCCTTCTTAATTAGTTTCTTTAGGTGTACAGATTTTAGTAGGTTTATCCTATATTATATGTCTATATGAGTGAGTATATAGCATGTGCATTTTTTCTGCTTCTGGGATAGCTCACTCAGGATGATCTTTTCCAGATCCCACCACCTGCAATTTTCATGATTTCCTTGTTTTTTATTGCTGAGTAATATTCCATTGTGTAGATATACCACAATTTGCATCCATTCCTCCACTGAGGGGCATCTTGGTTGTTTCCAGCTTCTAGCTATTACAAATAAGAGAGGGCTGGAGAGATGGCTCAGCTGTTAAAGGCTAGCTAGTCTCACAACCATAAATATAAGAGTTCACCTGTTTCTTGACATCATTTTCCCTCTCATGCAAACAGAACTTGAGGTTTCCATGCAGACGAGTAAACAAACTTTTCTCAGTGTCCAGTATCTCTGATCCTTTGCACACATGACTTTTTCTTGTGATATCCAACAAGCCTTTATCTTATCCCTTTAACCCCATTCCACACCTTTACTCCTGTTTACTTCGATGACAATATCAGGTAGGAAATGAAACTTTAATGTTCACTTAGTTAGAAAACTTCCTAAGCAGGGAAGATTCAAAGTGCTGTGGGATTAAAGGGAATGTACAAAATGACAAAGTGGTCTTCTACTGTGTTTTTGCATATGAAATTCCAAAGTTGTAACTTTCAACTGAGCAGTTATTCATGTACTCACTAAATATACCTTCACATTCTTTTTTTAATTTTTTATTTACACTTTATTCATTTTGTATCCCCCCCATAAGTCCCTCTTTCCTCCCCTCCCAATCCCAACTTCCCTCCCCTTTCTGCCTGCATGACCTTCCCCAAGTCCACTGATAAGGGAGGTCCACCTCTCCTTCTTTCTGATCTTAGCCTATCAGTTCTCATCAGAAGTGGCAGCATTGTCATCTTCTGTGGCCTGGTAAGGCTGCTCCCCCCTTAGGGGGAGGTGATTAAAGAGCAGGCCAATCAGATTATGTCAGAGGCAGTCCCTCTTTCCATTACTATATAATCCACTTGGACACTGAACTGTCATGAGCTACATCTGTGCAGGGGTTCTGGGTTATCTCCATGAATAGTCCTTGGTTGGAGTACGAGTCTCTGGGAAGTTGATTGTGTTCAAATTTTCTTGTTCTGTTGCTCTCCTTGTGGAGTTCCTGTCTTCTCCAGCTCTTGCTATTTCCCACTTCTTACATAAAATTCTATTCACTATCCCCAACAGTTGGCCATCAAGCTCATCATCTGCTTTGATAGTCTGCAGGGCAGAGGCTTTCAGAAGCCTTCTGTAGCAGGTTCCTAGGTTGTTTCCTGTTTTCTTCTTTTTCTGATGTCCGTCCTCTTTGCCAATCAGAATGGGGATTTAGCATTTTAGTTAGGGTCCTCTCTTTTGCTTAGTTTGTTTAGATGTACAGATTTTAGTGGGTTTATCCTATGTTGTATGTTTATATGAGTGAGTATATAACTGTGTGTGTCTTTTTGCTTCTGAGACAACTCACTCAGGTTGATTCTTTCCAGATCCCACCATTTACTTGCAAATTTCATGATTTCCTTATTTTTCATTGCTGAGTAATATTCCATTGTGTAGATGTACCACAATTTCTGCATCCATTCTTCAGTTGAGGAGCAACTGGGCAATTTACAGCTTCTGGCTATTACAAATAAAGCTGCTACAAACATGGTTGAACAAATGTCCTTTTTGTGTCCTTGAGCCTGTTTTGGATATATGCCCAGGAGTGGGATGGCTGGATCTTGAGGAAGCACTATTCCTAGTTGTCTGAGAAAGCGCCAGATTGATTTCCAGAGTGCTTGTAGAAGTTTACATTCCAAAAAGCAGTTCTCCACAACCTCTCCAGCATGTGTTGTCACTTGAGTTTTTGATTTTGGCCATTCTCATGGGTGTAAGGTGAAATCTCAGGGTTGTTTTGATTTGCATTTCCCTAATGGCTAATGAGGTAGAACATTTTTTTGAATGCTTCTCTGCCATTAGATATTCCTCTACAGAGAGTTCTCTGTTTAGGTCTGTTCCCCATTTTTTAAGTGGATTACTTGGATTGCTGCTTTTCAGCTTCATTAGTTCTTTATATATACTGGATATGAGTCCTCTGTCAGATAAAGGGTTGGTGAAGATTCTTTCCCAATCTGTAGGCAGTCGCTTTGTTTTGATGACAGTGTCCTTTGCTTTACAGAATCTTTTCAGTTTCATGAGATCCCCTTAATCTATTGTTGCTCTCAGAGCCTGTGGTGTTGGTGTTCTTTTCAGGAACTTTTCTCCTGTACCAATAAATTCTAGGATATCGCCACTTTTTTTTCTAGCCAATATAATCTGGTTTTATGTTTAGGTCTTTGATCCACTTGGACTTCATAATTGAGTAGGGTGATAAGTATGGATCGATTTTTATTTTTCTACATGTAGACATCCATTTGTTGAAGATGCTATCTTTTTCCCATTGTATGGTTTTGGCATCTTTGTCAAAGATCAGGTGTCCATAAGTGTGTGTGTGGGTTTATTTCTGGGTCTTTTGTTCGGTTCCATTGATCCATCATTTTGTTCTTATGCCAGTGCCATGCAGTTGTTATAACTGTTGCTCTATAGTGCAGCTTGATATCAGGGAAGGAGATACCTCCAGAAGATCTTTTATTGTAGAGGATTGTTTTAGCAATCCTGGGTTTCTTGTTATTCCAGTTGAAGTTGAGAATTTTTCTTTCTAGGTCTGTAAAGAATTGTGTTGGCAACTTGATGGGAATTGCATTAAATCTGTAGATTGCTTTTTGGTAATATGGCCATTTTTACTATGTTAATCCTGCAAATCCATGAGCATGGGAGATCTTTCCATCTTCTCATATCTTCTTCTAGTTCTTTCTTCAGAGATTTGAAATTTTTTTCATACAAGTCTTTGACTTACTTGGTTAAAGTTACACCAAGGTACTTTTTTGTCATTTGTGGCAATTGTGAAGGGTGTTGTTTCCCTAATTTCTTTTTCAGCCCTTTTGTCTTTTGTATACATGACTACTACTAATTTGTCAACTGCTTTTTCAGCATCAGGGGGAATATCATGTGTTTTTTTTTTTTTTTCTTTCAGTTTGTTAATATGGTGGATCACATTGATGGATTTCCATATATTGAACCACCCCTGCATACCAGGGATGAAGCCTAATTGGTTATAGTCGATAATATCTTTGATGTGTTCTTGTATTTGGTTTGCAAGTATTTTGTTGAGTACTTTTGCATCAATGTTCATAAGGGAGATTGGCCTGAAATTCTCTTTCTTAGTTGACTCTTTCTGAGCTTTAGGTACCAAGGTGACTGTGGCTTCATAGAATGAGTTTGGTAATGTTCCTTCTGTTTCTATTTTGTGTAATAGTTTGAAGAGAATTGGAGTTAGCTCGTCCTTGAAGGTCTGGTAGAACTCTGCACTGAAGCCATCTGGTCCTGGGCTTTTTTTGGATGGGAGACTTTTGATGACCACTTCTATTTCTTTGGAGGATAGAGGACTATTTAATAAATTTACCTGGTCCTGATTCAGCTTTGGTAAGTCAAATCGATCAAGAAAATTGCCCATTTCATTTAGATTTTCAAATTTTGTGGCATATACACTTTTAAAGTAAGCCCTAATGATTGTTTAGATTTCCTCAGTGTCTGTAGTTATGCCCCCCTTTTCATTTCTGATTTTGTTGATTTGGGTGGTGTCTCTCTGCCTTTCAGTTAGCCTGGCTAAGGGTTTGTCCATCTTGTTCTTTGTTTCTCAATGAACCAGCTCTTGGTTTCATTGATTCTTTGAATTGTTTTATTTGTTTCCAATTGATTGATTTCAGCCCTGAGTTTGATTATTTCCAGCCGTCTACTCCTTCTTGGTGTGTCTGCTTCTTGTTTTTCTAGGGTTTTTTATTGAGCCATTAAATTGCTTGAATGAGCTGTCTCAAATTTCTTCTTGAAGGCACTTAGTGCTATGAACTTTCCTCTTAGCACTGCTTTCATTGTGTCCCACAGTTTGGGTTTGTTGTGTCTTCATTTTTATTGATTTCTAGAAAGACCTTAATTTCTTTCTTTATTTCTTCCCTGACCCAGCTGTCATTTAGTAACAAGTTATTCAGTTTCCATGTGTGTGTAGGCTTTTTGTTATTTCTGTTATTGGTGAGGTCCAGCTTTATTCCATGGTGATCAGACAAGATACAAGGGATTATTTCAATCTTCTTGTATCTGTTGAGGCTTGCTTTGTGACCAACTATATGGTGTATTTTGGAGAAGGTTCCATGAGGTGCTGAGAAGAAGGTAAATTCTTTTGTGTTTGGGTGTAAAGTTCTGTAAATGTCTGTTAGGTCCATTGGATTCATGACCTCTGTCAGAGACAATGTTTCTTTGTTTAATTTCTGTTTTGTTGACCTGTCCTTTGTTGAGAGTGGGGTGTTGAAGTCTCCCACTATTAATGTGTGGGGATCTATATGTGGTTTAAATTTTATCAATGTTTCTTTAACAAATGTGTGTGTCCTTATATTTGGGGAATCGATGTTCAGGATTGTGATGTCTTCCTGGTGGAATTTTCCCTTGATGAATATGAAGTGTCCTTCCCCATCTCTTTTTGTTAATTTTGGTTGAAAGTCTATTTTGCCAGATATTAGAATGGCTACTGCTGCTTGCTTATTCGTTCCATTCACTTGAAAACTTGTCTTCCAACCCTTTCCCCTCAGGTAATGTCTATCTTTGTGTCTTAGGTGTGTTTCTTGTATGCAACAGATTGCTGGGTTTTGTTCATGTATCTATTCTGTTAATCTGTGTCTTTTTATTGGAGAGTTGAGTCCATTGATGTTGAGAGAGATTAATGACCAGTGGCTGTTAGATCCTTTGATTTTGATGTTGGCTGGGGTCATCAGTTTGTGTGCTTGGTTGCCTTTTGTTTTACTGTAGTGGGGTTATTTATTTCCTGTGTTTTCTTTAATGTAGCTAGCTTTCTTGGGTTGTATTTTCCCTTCCAGTGTCTTCTGTAATGCTGGATTTGTTTGTAGGTATTGTTGAAATTTGTTTTTGTCATTGAATATCTTGTTTTCTCCATCTATGGAGACTGAGAGTTTTGAGGGGTTTAGTAGCCTGGGCTGACATCTGTGTTCTCTTAGGGTTTTCATGATATCCGTCCAGTCCCTTCTGGCTTTCATAGTCTCTGTTGAAAAGTCAGGTGTGATTCTAATGGGTTTGCCATTATATGTTACTTGGCCTTTTTCCCTTGCAGCTTTTAGTATTCTTTTCTTTGTTCTGTATACTTAGTGTTTTGATTATTATGTGGTGGAGGATTTTCTTTTCTGGTCAAATTTGTTGGGTGTTCTGTAGGCCTCATGTATTCTTATTGGCCTCTCCTTTAACTTGGGGAAATTTTCTTCAATGATTTTGTTGAAAATATTTTCTGGGCCTTGGAGAAGGGAGTCTTCTTTTTCCTCTATACCTATTATTCTTAGGTTTTGTCTTTCCATATTGTCTTGGATTTCTTGGACAGTCTGTGTCAGGAATTTTTTGGATTTAACATTTTCTTTGATAGATACATTGATTTCTTCCATTGTATCTTCCACACCTGAGATCCTTTCTTCCATCTCTTGTAGTCTATTGGTTATACTAACTTCTGTAGTTCCTGTTTTCTTCCCTAACTTCTTTCTGTCTGCAATTTCCTCCATTTGTGTTTTCATTAATTTTTCCAATTTTATCTTGATATCTTAAGCCATTTTGTTGATTTCCTTCACCTCTCTGACTGTAGTTTCCTGTTTTTCCATCACTTCTTTCAGCTGTTTGTTTGACCAAACTCTGTTTCTTTTATTTCATTCAGTGGGTTAAATATTTCCTTTCTAAAGGCCACAAAGTGTTTGGCTGCAACTTCTTCTATTTCTTTATGGATGGCAATATTCTGTTTGAGGTTACCTTCCTCTATGTCTTTACATATCTTATTTGTTTCCTCAGTTATCATCTTCATGGCATAGTTGTTAGGTCATCTTGGATTTCAGTTATGCTGGGGTGTCCAGGTATACTTGCCCCTGGGTAACTGCATTCTGGAGATCCATATTGCTCTGTCTTTTGTTGCTTGAACTTTTATGCTGGCCTTTACCCATTGTGCTACCTTAGGTGTTTGGGGTTATTTTCTGCTGGTTCCAGGTGATCCTGTGGTGGAGAGAATCCTTTTGGCAGAAAGCTGGTTTTTCTTGAAGGAAGTCTTCTCAGCTTTTTGGGTATAGTCCCTGCATGATTGTGTTTTTTAAAAATGATCAGCTGCTGTGACAGTTCGACATCTGGCTGGCAGCAACTGTGCCTGTGTCTGGAGCACAGCTGAGTGATGGCAGCTCAGCCCCACTGGTCTGCTAGACTTTTTCCATGGATGTATTGGGTGATTTAAGTCAGAGCAGTTTCCTTCCTTCCCTATGGATTCTGTGGACACAGGGACTCCCAGTCTCTTTTTGCCCTGGGGTGCAACGCTCTGTCTCTGCCAGCTAGCTGGTGTGCAGAAACTACCTGTGACTGCCTTTCCAGGCTCTGGGAGCCTTGGAGTCTGCCTAAACTGGGAAATTTTCCCGAAACGTTTTTTGGGTGGGTGTTTTGGCTGAGTTCTCTGAGATCAGACCAGCCGTTTCTCTCAATGTGTGTTTGCACCTGACAGTGAAACTCAGTCTCTGGTGCCCTGGGGTCCACAGTTCTATCTGAGTTGGTGAATCAGGGGCACAGGCAGGGCTCTGTGAGGAAGCCTGGGTCCCCTCTTCTGGCTCTGGGCTAAATTCTGGGATACCCTTGGACCCGAGTCTTTTCCAGGGGATATCTGGGTGACCTAGGGTCGTTCCCAATCGTTTCCTGCACCATAGGGTTATTTCTCGACTGAAAATTCCAGTCTCTGATAGTGTGGTGACCATGGTTCAGTCTGGGACCAAGACCAGAGACACTGGTTTGTGGCTCTGGGCTGGGGCTGGTGGCCAAGCATCTGGCAGAGCGAGGATCTCTTCAGCAGTTTAGCTGGGTGAGTTAAAAGCTTATTGAATCCCCCACCGTGGGGTATCCTCTCATCTTAGAAACACAATCACTTGTGTTTTATGGCCGCTAGTTCTTGTTGCTGGTCACTGTGCTGATCCTCCTGTCCTGCTGGTCAGAATGAGAGTTCTCCCATCGCTGCCATCTTGCCCTGCCCACCTTCACATTCTTATTGATATAATAGGCTAACAGGGTCTACAGTACCCTGGTTTATTGAGACTTTAAGAGCAGGAAAAAGAGAAGGATACCAGACAATTTCTGGGACTGGTTTGGCTGAAACAGAGAAAGATTGATGAGTGTAAAAGGAGAACTGAGGGGCAATGAACTCTTTGACAGCTGGGGCTCTTTCACACTTTTGTTGCCAACCATCTATGAGCAGGGATGCCTTGGGTGACCTAGCTTGATTGGCAGTTGTGTCCTACTCTGGTTAGTAAGGAACCCTCCTGCTCCTAGTGATTGTATTTCAAACTATTCCTTCAGGACAGAGAAATGGGTCTGTGCTATATGCCTAGGCCACAAGAGAGTTGTGTTTCCTGCTGTGGTCCTCCAGAAAAACCCTCTAAATGTAGTGTTTGTTCGATAACTGCTTGTTATGAGATGCCTTCTGAGGTAGTTGGGTAAACACTAGTTCATGGCTAGGATTCTCTAATACATAATGTGTTCCTGGAAAGCATGCCTTACAAAGTCAAACTCTACCCTATTTTAGCAGGATCTTTTCTACATATTAAAGGTCATTGTAAAAGTTCTCAACATATTATTTTTATTGCTTATATGGGAATTTGATATAATATACAATACACTCTGTGTCTATTTTCCCATGTCCAAATTCCTACCTATTTGTCACTGTATTTTATTTTCTTTAAAATACATCAATTCTAGAATGTGTTGCCCATTTACTCATTGTAACATGATCAGAATCTCAGTGCCAACCTTAAAGAAAAGTGAGTTCATCCTTGCTGCACACTGGCATCACCTACAAAAAGATGCCATCAGTCCTAAGTTCTCTATACTTCATCACCTTGATCAGTTTTTCGCTTGTATTTATTTATTATGTTTGTTCACTTTGTTTCCCCTCTGCTGCCCCTTTCATTTTGTCCTTCTGGTCCCATCCACTGTCCATCTCCTACCCTTAGGCCCTGGTCAGTGATAGGGGAGGTCCTCCTCCTTCTGTCTGACACTAACTTTTCAGGCATTATCATGTGTGCCTGCATCATCTTCTTGTCTGGTCTAATTCTCAGGGTTTTGTTCTACTTGTGTCCTCAATTCCCTCTACTTATGAGACTTTTCCTGCCTCTCTCCTGCAGGCTTCCCAGAGTACTGAGAGGATGGAGAATATTGAACAGATAACATTGTTCTTAAAATGTCTTACTACAGTGTTTCCCATTAGCAGTAAATAAGGAGGACTGAGCTTTTTCTAAAACAAAGGAATCTCAACTGCTTTTAGCAGAAGCCAAGTTCTTAATACCCTTATTGATAGATTGGTCCATTCTCTGACTGTGAATGCAGGAACATTGCTCCCGGAGTAGAATGTGGATGTTTCTCTGAAGAGCCTTGTCCAAGGGAACCATTAGCCTAGGACATATGTGTTGATCCACTTTCTCATGTAGGACTTGGGGTCTCACAACTCAGGAGTTCAAGATTGCACCCTTCCCAGGAATTCCCACAGACCACAACTCTATGCAAAAACAAGAGTTTATTTTTATTTTCCAATCACAATAGGGTCACCCCTCCAAAGGCAGGAGAGGACCCTGAGCACGCAAAGCACAAGGTTTTCATACTTAAAAATCTGGCCACTTTTGCTCTATGCATTGATTGGTCAACAAGAATAGCATGAAGATATTTTACAGCTAGTTGTTTGCAATTTTTTGGCCATTTGGGGGTTTTCTCAAAACAATTCACCCTCTCTTTATTTTTTAAAAACTATCTCAGAGCAGTTCATCCTGCCATTCGAAAGCTCTCTGCCTCTGGCTTTAATTCAAGGCTATCTTAGAGCAGTTCATCCTGCCTTTTGGCAGCTATGTGCCTCTGGCTTTAATTCAAGGATGGGAATAGTCACAGCTGTTTTCTTTTACAGTTGTTTTCATTCTCAGGTGGCCCCTCATCCCCCTCCTTTTCTTTTTGCCCCAATGTTAATCCTAAAATTGTGGATCAACCTCAGAGAGAGGTTGATACTGCCTCTGGAGCATCAGGACCTGAACCACACTTACAAGTTTCCTAAAGAAAGTGAGTATACGATTGACAATACAGGGTATTATTGTGACAAGGAACAAAAGGGTAGCAAGAGGTACCACCAAGGGAAACACATAGGGGAGCAGTCTATTAAAACCATTTCAAAAAGGAGATTCTAATTAATTCTATTAATTTTTCAAGATCTTCTTGTAATTTTTTAATCTTTCCTTAACAATACCTGACTTATTAGTGTAAAAACAGCATTGCTCCTGTAGGGCTAAGCAGATTCCTCCTTTTTCAGCTGTAAGGAAGTGTAATCTTCTCCGGTTCTGGAGAACTACTTCTGCTAAGGAATTGAGCTTGGGGGTCATTGATAGTGCTCAAAAGCAACTGTACATCAAAAATTAACTATTGGGACAGTTTGTTGTATTTATATAATGAAACACCCAAACCAGCTGACCCAGCGCCTATGGAGGCAGTCAGACCAATTCCCACTAACAGAGGAGTGAACTGAATGGCTCTCTTCATTCTTCCAGCCATTAAGTCAAAGCTGGGTATTGGGACCAGGTCATCCCCTGGAATGATGCTAATATCAGGGAGTAAGGTTGCCTGTACACAGTCCAATCTGTGGGCAAGAATGTATAGTAAGTTTCATTATTCCTACATAAGAAAACAGTGTAATTGTTAAGGCAGAGAGCTGTGGAGAAGTCAATTGTTAAATCACAAATGGCAAAGTTAGCATTCTCTACAGGTAGATCTGAGCTATCATTTTTGTAGGGATTAATAAAACAGGTAACATTTTGGTTGAAGAGAAGCTGCACTCTCATAGGGGTTTCTGGTTGGCAGGGACACCTCAGCAGTGGAATAAGTGCATTAAAGGTGGGGAGTGCCAGAGGAACAGGCTGCCCTTGTCATACGCAGAGCCAGCAGTCACTTGCAAGCAAAGGATTGGTGTCATTTAGGAGGCTATGAGTGGCAGTAATAACATCTATAGTCTGGGGTTCTAAAATAAGGTTGCCTCTACAATCAGGAAAAACCAGAGGGTGGTAATTGAGGGACAGGTAATCTTTATTAAGTCTTCAATGCATTGTTTAACATGTTCTTGTCTGACCTGATCCTGCGGCCCTCCTCCATCTGAGAGGTAAATAGGGGGCACCTTACTCCCATACAGTCTTTCCTACTGTCCCCGAACAAGGGGTGTGGAGTAACTTAGATCCATGGCCTCCTCTTGGCACATTGTGGGACCAATCATCTATCTTCCCCTCCCCCCTCACCTGGTTTAATATGGCAGTGAAATAGGTGATGTTATCTTTTCTAGTACATGGTTTCACAACCCCATAGCAACTGCTATGCACAGCCTGTTGATAGGTATCACAAGGGCAAGGCCTGGGGCGCCCATTTACATAAGGAATCATTTTAGGCTTGGTTATGCAATGCCTTTCTAAACTTAGAGTGCTGAAGCTTGTAGGGCTCTATATGCCCATTTATTGCCACACTCAACTTGAGCATGGGCCTTGTTGGGTCCCCAAATTTGACCATTTAGTAAGGCTCTGCCATTCATCACCCCATCCTTGCAATCACAGGGTTTACCATACAATGCTTCAGGGCCTTGTGAGCCTGGTAAGGATAGCCAAAGCTCCTGTCAATAGTCACCCAATTGAATACAAACAGCACCACCCAGAAGTAGCATTGTTTGTCCACTTTACTGCTCCGAGAGTCCATTGTCCCTGATGAGTTTCAGTTTTATTGGGTTGCTGGAGGCTTGGACTTTCCAGGTGTTGGCAGGTTGATGAAGAGCAAGCTTGACATGTGACATGTGGATCCAAGCTGTGATGCCCTCTATTTTGATGGATGTTGGGGTGGTGAGCAGGATGTAGTAAGGACCCTTCCACTGAGATTCCAGATTCTGGCTCTGGTGTTGATGCAAGTACACCAGATCTTCAACCTGGAACTGATAGGGAACCTCCTAGGACCCAGGTGCATATGCACTGCCAACCTTGCTCTAAATCTCTTCCTGAATAAGTTGTAGTCTTTTCAGCCTGAACAACAAGTCTGAGTTACCACTAGTTATGTCAAGGGGGTTCCCAAGAAGAGTCAGGGGAGCAGGAACCATATATAGTAGTTCGAAGGGAGTTAAGCCTAATAGGGAAGGAATATTTTTGACTTTAAAGAGGGCCAAGGGAAGGAGCACCACCCAGTCACTGCCAGTCTCTATGGTCAATTTGGTAAGAGTCTCTTTGAGAGTTCTATTCATTCTCTCTACCTGTCTTGAACTTTGGGGTCTATAATCACAATGTAATTTCCAATCAATCCCCAGAAAACTGGCTACCTCCTGGCTTACCTGAGCAATGAAGGCTGGCCCATTGTCTGACCCAATTACCTTTGGAATACTGAACAAAGGAAAAATGTCTTCCAGAACATTTTTGGATATGACCAGGACACTTTCTTTCTCTGTGGGAAAAGCTTCCACCCATCCGGAGAAAGTGTCCAAAGAAAAACCAGGAGATATTTATTGCCATACCTGACTGGCTTAATTTCAGTGAAATCCACTTCCCAATGCATCCTGGGTCTAGTTCCTCTCAGCCACTTCCCTGGGCTCTGGAAACTCTTACCTATGTTTACCCTCTGACAAGGTTCACAAGTCCTTGTCATTCTCTCAGTCAGGGCAGTGAGATTTAGTATTCAGTACTGGGGTTGGTGGGCAACTTCAGCCAATTTTTGCTCCCAAGTGAGTCCACTTATGCATCTGTGTTACTAATCTCTCAGCATCTTCCTGTGGTAGAATGACCTTACCTTTGGAGTCAGTCCATGCCCCCACATCAGTTTCAAATATCCCCTGTTTTTTGCCATATTAGCTTTAAGTCACTTTCTGAGTAGTTTAGTCATTCTTCTCTGGACAGTTCAGCAGTTAATACCACTGGGACAGAGCTTCCTCTAGCAGCTGCTTTAGCCTCCTGATCAGCCAAGTTATTCCCCTTTGCCTCTCTGGAAGTTCCCTTCTGATGTCCTGGGCAATGCAAAATGCTTACCTTGGCAGAAAGCAACAAGGCATTGAGCAAAGCTAGAATCTAATTTTTATTTTTTATCTCTTTACCAGCTGATGTTAGCAGGCCTCTCTGCTGATAGATGGCCCTGTGCACATGGGCTGTTGCAAAGGTGTACCAACCATCAGTGTAGATGTTTATCTTTTTACCATTTCCCAGAGTTAATGCCTGGGTTAAAGCAATCAATTCAGCTCACTGAGCAGAAGTGCCCTTCGGCAGCACCTCGCCCCATATTACCTTATGGCCATCTACCACCACTGCCCCTGCCTTTCTCTTCCTTTTCTCCAAAAAACTACTCCTGTCCATACAGTATGTCACCTTGGCATCAGGAAGAGGCTGATATTTCAAGTCCTTTTGCCATACCTGTTCCTCTCCTAGAACCTGCAAACAATCATGCTCCAGGGGCTGGATGTCTGGATCCAGCAATAAGGTGACAGGGTTTAGCCCAGAAGTTGGGGCAAATGTGACTCTATCGTTATTTGAGAGCAAAGCCTGGTAATGTCATGTGGATGTTCATGAACCAGTGATCAGGTGGCTGCCTTATGACACTCTCAAGGGCATGAGGAGCATAGATGGTGAGGTCCTGTCCCAGAATCTGTTTGTCTGCATCTTTTACTAGTGCCACCACTGCTGCTATTATTTGCAGGCAGGATGGCCATCCTGCCACTACTGAATCAAGCTTTTTGGATACATAAGCTATGGCCTCTTCTAGGATCCAATTTTCTGTGTTAGCACCTCTTTGGCCATTCCCTAATTTTCAGCCACATAAAGATGGATGGTCACATAAGGGAGTCCCAATGCTGG
The DNA here is from genome assembly GCF_030254825.1 of Meriones unguiculatus. Classification (NCBI taxonomy): domain Eukaryota; kingdom Metazoa; phylum Chordata; class Mammalia; order Rodentia; family Muridae; genus Meriones; species Meriones unguiculatus. The sequence goes on along the minus strand of NW_026843710.1, from coordinate 22,419,113 downwards.
GGCCGACATTAAGGCTTCTTTAATATTATCAAATGTAGCTTGTTCATCCTTTCCCCAGGTGAAAGAGTCATTCCCCTTTGTAAGGGCATACAGAGGGGCTGCCATCTTGGCAAATCCCAGAATCCACAGTCAGCAAAAACCTGCTGTACCTAAAAATTCCCTCAGTTGTTTAATAGTCCATGGAAGGCGAATATGAAATACAGTCTCTTTTCTGCCTCTGACAGCCATCTCTTTCCCTCTCTTAATATATAACCCAGATAACTGACCTGTTTCCTGCAGAGCTGGGCCTTTTTCGCTGACTCTCTGTAGCCAAGCTCACCCAGATCATGTAACAGTAGGTTGGCGGCTTCAAGGCGGGTTTCTTTAGAATTTGCAGCTAATAGACTATCACACACATATTGGAGAAGAGTCACCTGGGTATCAGTGGCCCAGAAGTGTGCCAGGTCCCCGTGTAGGGCTTCATCAAATATCGTAGGGGAATTTTTAAACCCTTGAGGAAGTCGAGTCCATGTAAGCTGGCTCAAGGCCCCTGAGTCTGGGTCTTTCCATTCAAAAGCAAAAAATGTCATGGCTGATAGGACTGAGTTGGAGACAAAAAAAATGCACCCTTAAGGTCCAGGACCATATACCAAACACTGTCATGGGGAAGGGATATCAACAGGTTATATGGGTTGGGCATGGTAGGGTATAAGTCCATGACCTGTTTGTTAACTTCCCTCAGGTCCTGTATGGGTTGATAATCGTTGCTCCCAGGCTTCCGAAGAACTGGCAGCAATGAAGTATTCCAGGCACATTGGCACCTTTTGAGCACCCCTAGGTCAAGGAGCCATTGTATGTGAGGGCGGATCCTGTCATGGGATTCCTTAGACATCTGATATTGTTGCTCTGAGATCGGGGTAGACTGAGGCTTCAGCTCTATCTGAACTGGGGGCTGTTTCTCTGCTTTTCCTAGGCCAGCCATTTCAGCCCATGCTCTGGGATGTCTCTCTAGCCACCAGTCATGTCTTTTTCCGGACTTACCATCTTATCAAACAGGCAATATTCATCTTCCACTTGAATTGTCAGTACATGTATGGGATCACCTTTATTGTATGTCACCTGTGGGCCATCTGGTCTAAAATGAATATGGGCCCCTATCTTATTTAGGATATCTCACCCTAACAGCAGGTACAGGCATTCAGGGAGAACCAAGAATGAGTGGGAGGGATACCCAGCCCACTCCAAGATCCACCCTTCTTTGGGTAGTCCATGAGTATTGTTTACATCCAGTGGCTTCTTGGACACATGATTTCTTCGCTTTTTTAGCTCCAAAGTCTTGTAACACAACAGAATGCAGGGTGTCAGTGTCCACCAAGAAGTGGACTGGATTCCCCTCCACCTTAATGGTTACCCTAGGCTTGGAGAGGGGAGCTGAATCCCGTGCCCCCAGTCGCTGTCATCACCCAGGATTAGGACCCAGGTCTCCAGGCCTTGGATATTCTTTTTTTCTGGCTTTTTCCTTCCTTTTAGGACAATCCTTGATCCAGTGTCCTTTCTCCTTGCAATATGCACACTGATCCTTAGACAGAGGGCCTCCACAGTTGCCAGGAACTCTCTCCCTATCAATATGATTCTCCTGAACTATGGTGGCCAGGATCTTAGTTAACTTTCTGTCTTGTTTCTTATTCCTTTTTATTTTTCTCTCTTCTGCTCTTTCTGTTTCCTTTACCTCCTTCTCTTCTTCCATCTCCTGGTTATATAAAACCTTCTCTGCTACCTGTACTAAATCCTTTAGTGACTTATCCTGTAAACCTTCTATTTTCTGCAGCTTTCTACAAATATCTCTGGCAGATGTATAAAGGTTGTAGTCACCATTGCCCTATGCTCATCTGAGGTAGAATTATAGGACGTACACCAGCAATATGCCTCCGTTAGCCATTCAAGAAAGCCTGTGGGAGATTCATCCAGCCCCTGAACCATCTCTCTTACCTTCGTCAAATTGGTGAGCTTTTGAGCAGCCCCAGGGAGACCTGCCATTAGAGTCTGGCTGTAGACTTTTAGGAGCTACCTACCTCCAGGTATGTCATAATCCCAGTTGGGGTGGGTGAGAGGAAAGCTGTCATTAATCTCATTAGAGAGGACGAGGGGCCTCCCTTCCATTCCTGGCACATTCTTTCTCGCCTCCAGGAGGACCTGTTCCCATTCCTCAGTAGTCAGGAGGACATGCAAGAATTGCTGGCAATCATCCCAAGTGGGCTGGTGTGAGAATAGGACAGATTCAAACAAATCAGTTAGAGCTTGGGGATTTTCAGAAAAGAGGGGGGGTTATGGGCTTTCTATCAGCTAAAGAAAAAGGCCAGCACTGAAGGGGTTGATTTCCATGGCCATCAAGGGGCCAATAGGCCCGCAAAGGAAAGGCCATGGAGCCTGGCTGAGCTGCTCAGCAGCTCGGAGTTCCCACTGATGGACCGCTTTTGCTTTTGGAATCTGGTGGTGACTGTGGTGGCATCCAGAGGGACTGCTAGAGGCACTCTCGTTTTCAGAATCTAGTGGTGACTGCAGTGGTGCCAAAGGACTGGTGGCACCCTACTGTGGACCTGCTGGGGGATTAGTTGGGGGAAGAACTGGCAGATAGGAAGGCAGAAGTTCAAAAAGAAGGAGATCCATATCTGGAGTGGCAAGTTTCTTCTCCTTGACCACACAAATGGCTGTTGGGGAAGTCTCTGTGGGAAGAATAAAGGGGCGCAGCCAAGGAGGTGGGTAAAGGACTAGATCCTCCCAAGTCAGAATATAGGGAACCTGATCATGGTGGACTCCTGGAGTCTGGAGGGTCTTAATCTTGACAGCAAGGATCTGGTCAAGGTGAAGGATGCCCTCCAGTGGCCATGCAAACTGAAAAGTAGGCCAATCTGAGGAACAGAAAGTTTGCCATTTCCTCTTTTTAACTTCAACTAAAAGGTTATGTACCCTTTATCTCACCTCTGAGAAATGATCAAGGGTGAGGGATAAAGGTGTAGTCACAGTCTGTCCCATAATAAAGTCATCCATCAAGAAAGTCAAAGAGGCAACAACAATAGAGACAAAGAGAACAAGACAAGCAATTAGACAAGGATGCCCTTACTGGTGGTACCACAGAACTCTGAGAGGCTGCCTGGCAGTGGCTATCTTCAAGAAGAAATAGATGGGAGGAGGACCATCCCGGAGCTAGACTCCCAAATGGAATCTGGAGTGTCCTCCAGTTCCCAATCAAGCAATATTCTGACATGTCTGTCTATCACAATGACTGATGAGACAAACAATAAAGGTCCAGATAGGTGCCTAACCAGAAACAGATTGGTAAGACAGAAACAAACAAAGCAAAACAGAAATCAGAGTAACCTGCTCCAAGCTCGACCTCCAAGCTCAGTTTAATGAGGATTGGGGAAGGAACATGCCCTTTCCCATCCAAACACAAAAAATTTAAGACCTGGAAGTCTCACAGCTCAGGAGTTCAAGATTGTGCCCTTCCCAGGAACTCTCACAGAGCAAAACTCAATGCAAAAGCAAGAGTTTTTTTTTTGTTGTTTTTTGTTGTTGTTGTTTTGTTTTGTTTTTTGTTTTGTTTTTTATTCCAATCGCAAGAGGGTTGCCCCTCCAAAGGCAGGAGGCGACCCCAAGCATACAAAGCACAGGGTTTTTATGCTTAAAAATCTGGCCACTTTTGTTCTATACATTGACTGGTCAGCAAGAATAGCATAAAGATAATTTACAGCTAGTTGTTTGCAGTTTTTGGCCATTTGTGAGTTTTCTCAAAACAATTCACCCTGCCCTCATACTTTTTAAAAACTATCTCGGAGCAGTTCATCCTGCCTTTTGAGAGCTCTCTGCCTCTGGCTTTAATTCAAGGCTATCTCAGAGCAGTTCATCCTGCCTTTTGAGAGCTATGTGCCTCTGGCTTCAGTTCAAGGAAGGGAATAATCACAGCTGTTTTTCTTTTACAGTTGTTTTCATTCTAGGTTGGCCCCTCACTCACAGTGGGGGGCCTGTATTGTAAGACTATCATTCTTAGCTCCCATTGGATCGTACAGTAATATCCTTCCAATATCCCACTTTGCCTGGGTGCAAAGGAAGGCTTGAGCTGCCACTCCAACTTTAGAGTAGTAGGCATTTCAACCTATGACCTGGACAGTAGATACTGGTAAGCTGTCCTGATGAATATTCTCTCTGGTAAAGCAAAGAGGATGACCTCTCCCTATTCCTGAAAATTTAAGAGTCTGTTTTACTTGCATTCCTTCAAAAGCTGGAAAAACCAGTATCCAAGGGTTGTTGACATAAACAAGGACTTCTTGGCTCTTAGAAGATCAAAAGGAAGGAGAGGAAGAGCTCCACTATCAGTGGATTTGGGGAGGGTCATACATTTACAAGTGAGAGGAAAGGTGGAATTGGGAAGGAGGAATATTTGGGGGTGTACAAAGTAAATAAAATGTAATTGATAAACATTAAAATTAAAAATGTTAAAAATATTATTCCTTTTGGAGTTATATTATAGGAAGATGTACTGTGAGGTTGATATGGCAATAAAGTTAACAACAAGATGGAGTCTCTGTCTCTAGGTCTCTGTCACTTTGCATCTTTGTTACTGTCAGTCTTGGTCTCTCTATTTCTGAATCTGTCTCTCTAGCTCTCTTTCATTCAGTCTTCCTTTCTATGCCTGCCACTTGTGGTTCAGTATGAAAAGCTCACAGTTCTGCTGAAGGACTACAACCATATGACTGCTTGCTGACATGACATCATGGGTAGTCTCTGTAAAAATATAAGCAAGGTCAAATTGAACATCTTATGTTCAGAGTTTCCTTTGTCAGGGAGCATTTTTCCAGTAAATATTTCCATGACAGAGGACATGTCTGTGTTTTTAACAAATTATAATGGAATCTGTGATAATGTAAAGTTACATGTCAAGGAACCTTCTCCAAAATAGACCACATAGTTGGTCACAAAGCAAGCCTCAACAGACAAAAGAAGATTGATATACATGTATCTTATCTGATCACCATGGAATAAAGCTGGACCTCAACAACACAGAAAGAGTAAAAAGCCTACACACATGTAAACTGAACAACTTGCTACTAAAAGGTAGCTGGGTCAGAGAAGAAATAAAGAAAGAAACTATAGTCTTCCTAGAGTTCAATGAAAATGAAGGCACAACATACCCAACTTGTGGGACACAATGAAAACAGTGCTGAGAGGAAAGTTCATAGCACTAAGTGCCTTCAAGAAGAAATTCAAGACATCTCATTCAAGTAACTTTATGTCTCACTTAAAAACTCTAGATAAAGAAGAAGCAGACACACCAAAAAGGAGTAAAAGGCTAGAAATAATCAAACTCAGGGCTGAAATCAGTCAATTAGAAACAAATAAAAAAATTCAAAGAATCAATGAAACAAGAGCTAGTTTTTTATAAAATCAACAAAACAGACAAACCCTTTGCCAAACTAACTAAAAGTCAGAAAGACACCATCCAAATCACCAAAATCAGAAATGAAAACGGGGACATAACTGCAGACAGGGATGAAATCCAATCATGAGGACTTATTTCAAAATTCTATATGCAACAAAATTTGAAAATCTAAATAAAATGGACAATTTTCTTGATAAATTCCACTTACCAAAGCTGAATTAAGACCAGATATATATATTAAATAGTCCTATATTCCCTAAGGAAATAGAAACTGTCATTAAAAGTCTACCATCTAAAAAGATGCTAGGACCAGATGGTTCAGCACAGAATTCTACCAGATTTGCAAAGAAGAGGTAACTCCAGTTATCTTCAAACTATTCCACAAAAAAAGATACAGAAGGAAGACTACAAAACTCATTCTATGAAGGCATTGTCACCTGGTACCTAAATCTCACAAAGACCCAACAAAGAAAGGGAATTTCAGGCCAATCTCCATTATGAACTTTGTTGCAAATATACTCAAGAAAATACTGCAAACTGAATACAAGAACCCATCAAAGATATCATAACTAATGATATCTTTGAAAATGACCAATTAGGGTTCATCCCAGGTATGTGACGGTGGTACAGTATACGGAAATACAACAATGTGATCCACCATAATAACAAACTGAAAAAACAAAAAAACAAACAAACAAAAAACACATGATAATCTCCTTAGATGCTGAGAAAGCATTTGACAAAATCCATAATGCATTTGTGGTTAAAGTATTGGGATACAATCAGGGATACAAGTCACATATCTAAATATAGTAAAGGCAAGATACAACAAGCCTATAGACAACATCAAACTAAATGTAGAGACACTTAAAGCAATCCTACTGAAATCAGGGACAAAGCAAGCTCCTCATTTGCTCCATGTCTCTTCAACAAAGTTCTGGAAGTCCCTGCTCTAGCAATAAGACAACTGAAGGAGATCAAGGGGACACAAATCAGAAAGGAAGAAGTCAAATCAGTAGCCCTTCTGTATGCAAAAGACAAAAGGGCTGAGAAAGAAATTAGGGGACAAAATATCCTTCACAAAAGCCATAAAAGACATAAAGTACCTTGGTGTAGCCCTAATCAAGCAAGTCAAAGACTTGTATGTAAAAAACTTCAAGACTCTGAAGAAAAAATTAGAAGAAAATATCAGAAGATGTGAAGACCTCCTATACTCATGGCTTGGAAGGATTAACATTGTAAAATTGTCCATCTTACCAATAGCAATCTACTGATTCAATAGAATTCCCATCAAATTACCAACACAATTTTTTACAGAAAGTTTGAAAGAAAAATTCTCATTTCTTATGGAAAAACAAGAAACCCAGAATTGCTAAAACAATGCTCTAAAATAAAAGATCTTCTTGTGGTATCTCCATCCTTGATCTCAAGTTGTACTATAGAGCAACAGTAATAAACACTGCATGCTTTCTCATAGAAACAGAATGGTTTTTCAATGGAACCAAATAGAAGACCTGGAGATACTTATGGACACGTGAGATTTGACAAAGATGCCAAAAACAACAACAAAAAAAAAAAAAAAAGGAAAAATGAATGCCTACAGATTGGGAAAGAATCTTCACTGACCCTCTATGTGACATAGGGATTTTATTCAGTATATATAAAGAACTAAAGAAGGTGAAAAGCAACAAATCAAATAATCCAATTAAAAAATGGAGCAGCTAAACAAAGGCTTCTCAATAGAAAAATATCGAATGCAGAGAAACACTTAATGAACTGCTCAAAGTCATTAGCCATCAGGGAAATGCAAATCAAAATGACCCTTAGATTTCACCTTACACCCATCAGAATGGCCAAGATAAAAAAACTCAAGTGACAACACATGCTGTACAGGATGTGGAGAAAGGGGAACATGTCTCCACTGTTGGTGGGAATGTAAACTTGTACAACCACTGTGGAAATCAAACAATTCTATTGCTTTCTCAGACAAGCAGGAATAGCACTTTCTCAAGATCCAGCTATCCACCTCTTGGCATATATCAAAAGAGGCTCAAGTACACAATAAGGACATTTGCTCAACCATGTTTGTAGTAACTTTATTTGTAATAGCCAGTACCTGGAAACAACACAGATGTTCCACCCCTAATTAAAAATAGATTACAGAAATTGTGGTATATCTACATAATGTAATATTACTCAGCAATAAAAAAATAAGAAAATCAGGAAAATTGCAGGTGAATGGTGGGAACTGGAAAAGATCATCCTGAGTGAGCTCTCCTAGAAGCAGAAAGACATACTGTATATATTCATTCATATAGACATATAATAAATGATAAACCTACTAAAATATGTACACCTAAAGAAACTAATCAAGAGCAAGGATTCTGGCTAAAATACTCAATCCCCATCCTGAAAGGCAAAGAAGATGGACATCAGAAGAAGGAGAAAACAGGGAACACGTTAAGAACCTGCCACAGAGAGCCTCTGAAAGGCTCTGCCATGCAGCCGATCAAAGCAGATGCTGAGACTTACAGCTAACTGTTGGGCAGAGTGCATGGAATCTAATAAAAGAAGTATGAAATAGTAAGATCTGGAGAGGATAGGAGCTCTACAAGGAAAGGAACAGAATAAAAAAATCTAAGCACATGGGACTTTCCTGAGAATCATACTCCAAACAATTACTATGCATGAAGATAACTTAGAGCCCCTGCACAGATGTAGCTCTTAGCAGTTCAGAGTCCATGGGGATTTCATAGTAATGGGAACATAGAATGCCTCTGACATGAACTGATTGATGTGCTCTTTGAAAACTCTTGATGTGGGAGCAGCCTTAACATGACACAGAGGAAGAGAATGCTGCCACTCCAAAGTGATCTGATAGACTAGGATCAAAAGGAAGGAGAGGAAGACCTCCCCTATCAGCGGACTTGGGAAGGGGCATGCATGGACAAGTGGGAAGGATGGTGGGTTTGGGATAGGAGGAAGGAGGGGTTTATTGGGGTATACAAAGTGAATAAAGTGTAATTGATAAAAATTAAAATAAAAATATGAAAAAGTATAATTCCTTTCCATGTTAAATTATAGGAGGTTGTGCTTAGAGGTTGATATGCTAACCAGACAGAATGGAATCTCTGTCTCTTGGTGTCTGTCAATTTATATGTTTTTTTTTTTTCTTTCTGTTTTGGTCTTATTATTTCTGAATCTGTTTCTCTAGCTCTTTGTCTCTGTTGCTCTCTTTGTCACTCTTTCTCAGCCTGCCACTTGTTTTTAATTATGAAAAGCCCTCAGTTCTGCTGAAGGACTATAACAAGATGACTGCTTGCCAACATGACATTCTGGATGGTCTCCGTAAAAATATAAGCAAGGTCCCAATTAAATGCTCTTTGTTCAATGATTTGCCTTGGTCAGGGAGCATTTTTGCAGTAAGTATTTCACTGACTGAGGACATATGTGTGCATTTAACAAATAATAGTAGAACCTGTCATAATGTGAATTCACATGTCACAGACTAGTGTCTTTATTAAAGACCACTTGAAAGAAATAAGTGACACTTTTCCTGAACTAAGACATCTTGGACACAGGAACTGTCATCTCATGGTTGTGTGCTTTCAATTGCCCAGTTTGAAGCATGTAGTGCTGCTCAGGTTCTCTCTCAAACACAGTCTCCACTTGGCCCTTTTAATAACTGCCTCCTGAAACTCTTACGGGCTTTCACCTGTTTCGTTACATCATTCTCCACCTCAGTCAATCAGCACCTGGAGAATCTTAAGGATTCCATGGAGATGATTAAATAAACTTTCCTCAGTGTCCAGTACCTCTAATCCTGTGCACACATCACTTTTTCTTGTGAAACCCAACTAGCCTTTATCTCAATCCTTTATCCATATCTCACAACTTTATTCCTGTTTACCACCATGACAATGTCTGGTAGGAAATGAAACTTTAATGTTTATTTAATTGAACAGCTTCCCAACTAGGGAAGCTTCAAAATATGTGGAATTAAGGGGAATTTACCAAATGACAAGGTGGTCTCCTACTGTGCTTTTGGTTCTGAAATTTCCTAGGTTGTGACCTAGAACTGAGCAGTTACTTGCATACTTACTAAATGTAACTTCACACTTTTATTGATATAATTGGCAAACCAGCCCTAGGGTTACTTGGTGTATTGAGTCTTTAAGAACAGGGAAAAGAGAAGCCAACCTGACAATTCCTAGATATGATATGACTGAAACAGAGAAAGATTAGTAATTGTAAAAGGAGAATTGAGGGCAAGATAGTTTTTGACAGCTGGTGCTGTTAAAAACTAGTGTTGCTTGGCTGACCTGGCAGGATCAGCAGCTGTGTTCTAACAGTGGTCAGTGAAGAACCCTCTTGGTACTGGTGCTTAAAATTAAAACTGAGCCTTCAAGACATAGAAATTGGTCCTTGGTAAAGGCCTATGACAAAAGAGTAGCTCTGTCCTCCAGACAAACCTCTAAACATAGTATTAGTGACAGGAATTATAGTTCAGAGGTGCCACCTGAGCTAATAGGGTCTGAGGTAGCTGGGTTTCAAAGATCTGTGAGTGTAAAAGGAGAACTGAGGGGCAATAAGGGATTTGACAACTGGTGCTGTTCCACACTAGTTCAAAGCTAGGATTCCCTGCTACATAATGTGTTCTTGGAAAGCATGCCTTACAAAGTCAAACTCTGCCCTCCTTTGGTGGAATCTTTTCTCCATGTTAAAAGCCAGTGTAAAAGTTTTCAACATATTATTTTTATTGATTATATGAGAATTTCATGTAACATACATGACACTCCTTTTCCATTGCTCCCAGGTTCAAATGCATATCCATATGTCACACTATTTTTTTTCTTTTCTTTAAAATACATCATTTTGAAGTATGTGTTGTTGATAAACTCATTGGAATATGTTCAGACTCTCACTGCCAAGTCCCTTAAAGAAAACTGTGTTCATCCCTTGCTGCACCCTGAAACCATGTGCAAGAAGAAGCCATCATTACTGAAGAATGCTATACTTCATCACCTTAATCACAGATTTTCTTATGTATTTATTTATTATGATTTGTTCACTTTGTATGCCCTCTGTTGCCCTTGTCCTCTTAACTTTCAAGTTCCACTCACCCTCCTTCTTCTACCCCTATACCCTTTCTCTAGTTCCCTGATTGGGATGGTCCTCTTTCCACTCCTCTCTGAACCTAGCTTATCAGGTCTCATCAAGGATCTCTCCATTATATTCCTCTATGGCCTGATTCTCAGGGCATTGTTCTCCTTATATCCTCAATTTCCTCTAATTTTGACATTCTTCCTCCCTCCTGTCCTGCAGGCTTTCCAGAGTACTGAGAGGAGGAAGAACTTCAATAAGGTATCTTCACATTCTTATTGATATAAATAGGCTAGGAGGCTCTAGGGTTCCATGGGGTATTGAGTCTTTAGAGCAGGGAAAAGAGAAGGAAACCATTTAATTCCTGGGACTGGTTTGGCTGAAACATAGAAAGATCTGTGAGTGTAAAAGGAGAACTGAGGGGCAATAAGGGATTTGACAACTGGTGCTGTTCCACACTAGGTTTGCCAACCCTCTATGAGCATGGTTTCCAAGGTGGTCCTGCTGGATTGGCAGCTGTGTCCTACCAGTTGTCAGTGAGCAATTCTCTTGTCTTGGTTTACAGTTCAAACTAGTCCTTCAAGACAGAGAAGCATATCCATGTTATATGCCTAGGACACAAGAACAGACGTATTTTCTGCAGTGGTCCTCAAGGGAAACCCTCCAAACATAGTGTTAGTACCAGGACTGATTGTTCACAGGAGCCACCTGAGCTCATGATGTCTGAGGTAGCTGGGTAAACAGTAGTTCATGGCTAGGATTCTCTGCTACATAATGAGTTCCTAGAAAGCATGCCTTACAAAGTTAAACTCTGCCTTCCTTTAACAGAATAATTTCTCCAGGGTAAATTCATTGTAAATGTTGTTAATATATCATTTTTATTGATTATGTGGGAAATCCATATATTGTACATTATACTCCTATTCCATTGCTCCCAGGTTCAAATTTCTACCCATGTGCCACACTAAAATATTTGTCTTTATAATACATCAAGTGAAGTATGTGTTGTTCATATAGTCAATGAAACATATTATTTGTCTCAGTGACAAATCCCTTAAAGAGGGGAGCCAAGATGGCGGCGCCGGGAGAACATTGCGTCTGAGAAGCAGGACAGCACTCTCCGTGCAGAGACCAGGAGACTGAACACGGGGCCCTGAAACTACATCTATCGTGTTTCCCAGGTAAGAGGAGGCTCCCATGGTGTGGGAATCGGTCGCGTCCAATCACGGCTACCCTGGCAGAACCTGGAAGAAATCCCGGGTAATGCGCGCTTTGGGTCTCTGGGGTGGAGCCTCAAGTGGGGGTGTCCCAATCACTTTCACAGGCTGATCCGTGGGCACAAGGGTGCCTGAGACTGGGAGTCCCAGTCGCGGGGGGACCCCACGGGGAAGCAAGGTTGCGCATCTGATGACAGGTCACCCAGTCTTTCTCTGGAAGGTCTCTGCCACCATCACAGCCAAGCTCCTGCAGCACTCTGAGAGCTGCACACTCAGCTCAGAGATACAGACAAACTGCGTGCCCCAGAACAACAGGGACTGGGAACCCCTGTACAGAGAGGACCACACAGAGAAGGAAGAAAACTTGCTGCTGGGGTCACCTAGGGAAAGTCTAGCAGACTGCAGATCACAAACAGGTGAGTATGGCCAGCCATCACAGAACTGGGCCCAAACAGGGAGCACAGAGTGATTGGAAACTCAGCTCCAGCAGACTAGCAGGTGGGCACATGCTCTGCCAGCCCAGAGGTCTGCTTTGTACCAACTAATCCTTACAGACAGAACTGAGTGCCCCAAGACACCAGAGCAGTACTCACCTGCCACAGATTACCTCTTGGGTTCTGGGACACAGAGCCCCAAACTCAGACCTACAAAAGACCAGGAACCTTGAGATCAACCCCCAGATTCTGCTCCAAGGGGCAAACACATATCCCTAACAAAACTGAACAAACCACGGGACACACAGGTTACAGCAGCTAATAACTAAATTTACAGCAAGAAACCCAGAAGGAGGGCAGCTGTCTCCAGGACTTCTCCCTGTGAGAGGAGAGCCCTCTGGACTAATCAGGACCACAGTTACCACCCAGGTCTCTATGCCTGAGGTGAGCTGTAGCAACTCCTGTAAAACACCAGCCATCCAGGGACTATACCCAAAAAGCTGGGAAGGCTTCCTTGAGGAAAAAACCATCTTCCTGACAAAGGGAATCTTTCCACTACAACAGTCCAGGAACAACAAGAAACTAAATTCAAACAACTAAGATAGACAAATGGGTAGAGTACAGGGTAAAAGTTCAGCCAACAAAAGCCAGAGCATTATGGCATCTCCAGAACCCAGTTATCCAGGGGCAAATAGCCCTAGACACCCCAGAATAAATGAAATTCAAGGAGACGACCTAACATCTATGCTCATGAAGAAGATAACAGAGGAAACAAATAAAATACGAAAAGAAATAGAGGGAACTGCAGCCAAACAGTTTGTGGCCTTTAGAGAGGAAATGCTTAAATCACTGAATGAAATAAAAGAAACAGTGGATTGTTCAGCTAAAGGAATTGACGGAAAAACATGAAAATACAGTCAGACAGGAAAAGGAAACCAACAAAATAGCTCAAGACCTGAAGATAGAATTGGAAAAATTAAAAAAACACACATAGAAGAAATTGTGGAGAGAAAGAACTTAGGGAAGAAAACAGGAACTACAAAGGTTAGCATAAGCAATAGGCTACAAGAAATGGAAGAAAGAATCTCAGGTGTGGAAGATACAATGGAAGAAATAGATGTATCAAAGAAAATGTTAAATCCAAAAAATTCCTGACACACACCGTCCAAGAAATTCAAGACAACATAAAAAAAACAAAACCTAAGAATAATAGGAATAGAGGAAAAAGAAGATTCCCTGCACCAAGGCCCAAGAAATATTTTCAACAAAATCATTGAAGAAAATTTCCCCAACTTAAAGGAGAGTACAATAAGAATACAATAAGAATAAGAATACAAGAGGCCTATAGAACGTTCAATAAATTAGACCAGAAAAGAAAATCCTCCCGCCACATAATAATCAAAACTGTAAGTATACAGAACAAAGAAAAAATACTAAAAGCTGCAAGAGAAAAAGGCCAAGTAACATATAATGGCAAACCCATTAGAATCACACCTGACTTTTCAACAGAGACTATGAAAGCCAGAAGGGCCTGGACGAATATCATGCAGACCCTAAGAGAACACAGATGTCAGCCCAAGCTACTAAACCCCTCAGAACTCTCAGTCTCAATAGATGGAGAAAACAAGATATTCAATGACAAAAACAAATTTCAACAATACCTACAAACAAATCCAGTATTACAGAAGACACTGGAAGGGATAATACAACCCAAGAAAGCTAGCTACATTCAAGAAAACACAGGAAATAAATAACCCCACTACAGTAAAACAAAAAGCAACCAAACACACAACCGTAAGACCACAACCAACATCAAATTCAATGGATCTAACAGCCACTGGTCATTACTCTCTCTCAATATCAATGGACTTAATTCTCCAATAAAAGGACACAGAATAACAGAATGGATGTGTAAACAAAACCCAACAATCTGTTGTATACAAGAAACACACCTAAGTCACAAAGATAGACATTACCTGAGGGTAAAGGAATGGAAGACAGCTTTTCAAGTAAATGGATGCAAGAAGCAAGCAGGAGTAGCCATTCAAATATCTGATAAAATAGTCTTTCAACCAAAATTAATCAAAAGAGATGGGGAAGGACACTTCATACTCATCAAGGGAAAATTACACCACGAAGACATCACAATCTTGAACATCTATGCCCCAAATACAAGGGCACCCACATTTGTGAAAGAAACATTGATAAAACTTAAACCACACATAGATCCCCACACACTAATAGTGGGAGACTTCAACACCCCACTCTCAACAAAGGACAGGTCAACAAAACAGAAATTAAACAAAGAAACAATGTCTCTAACAGAGGTCATGAATCAAATGGACCTAACAGACATTTACAGAACCTTACACCCAAACACAAAAGAATTTACCTTCTTCTCAGCACCTCATGGAACCTTCTCTAAAATAGACCACAGAGTTGGTAACAAAGCAAGCCTCAACAAATACAAGAAGATTGAAATAATCCCTTGTATCCTGTCTGATCACCATGGAATAAAGCTGGACCTCAGTAACAACAGAAATAGCAAAAAGCCTACACACACATGGAAACTGAATAACTTGCTACTAAAAGACAGCTGAGTCAGGGAAGAAATAAAGAAAGAAATTAAAATATTCCTAGAACTCAATGAAAATGAAGACACAACATACCCAAACTTGTGGGACACAATGAAAGCAGTGCTAAGAGGAAAGTTCATAGCACTAAGTGCCTTCAAGAAGAAATTTGAGACAGCACATTCAAGCACCCTAATGGCTCACTTAAAAACCCTAGAAAAAGAAGAAGCAGACACACCAAGAAGGAGCAGATAGCTGGAAATAATCAAACTCAGGGCTGAAATCAATCAATTAGAAACAAATAAAACAATTCAAAAATCAATGAAACCAAGATCTGATTCTTTGAGAAAATCAACAATATAGACAAACCCTTAACCAAGCTAACTAAAAGGCAGCAAGACATCATCCAAATCAACAAAATCAGAAATGAAAAGGGGGACATAACTACACACACTGAGGAAATCCAAGCAATCATTAGGACTTACTTCAAAAGTCTATACCGAACAAAATTTGAAAATTTAAATGAAATGGATAATTTTCTTGATTGATTCCACTTACCAAAGCTAAATCAGGACCAGTTAAATCAATTAAATAGCCCTATATCCCCCAAGGAAATAGAAGCAGTCATCAAAAGTCTCCCATCCAAAAAAAGCCCAGGACCTAATGGTTTCAGCGCAGAATTCTACCAGACATTCAAAAAAGAGCTAACTGCAGTTCTCTTCAAACTATTCCACAAAATTGAAACAAAAAGAACATTACCAAACTCATTCTATGAAGCCACAGTCGCCTTGGTACCTAAACCTCACAAAGACCCAACCAAAAAAGAGTACTTCAGGCCAATATCCCTTATGAACATTGATGCAAACATACTCAGCAAAATACTCGCAAACCGAATACAAGAACACATCAAAGGTATGATCCAACATGACCAAGTAGGTTTCATCCCAGGTATGCAGGGGTGGTTCAATATACAGAAATCCATCAATGTGATCCACCATATTAAGAAATTGAAAGAAAAAAAACACATGATAATCTCCCTAGATGCTGAAAAAGCATTTGACAAAATCCAACATCCATTCATGTTTAAAGTATTGGAGAGATCAGGGATACAAGGCACATATCTAAACATAGTAAAGGAAATATACAGCAAACCTATAGCCAACATCAAACTGAATGGAGAGAAACTTAAAGCAATCCCACTGAAATCAGGCACAAGTCAAGGCCTCCCACTCTCTCCATATCTCTTCAACATAGTTCTGGAAGTCCTTGCTAGAGCAATAAGACAGTTGGAGATAAAGGGGATACAAATTGGAAAGGAAGAAGTCAAATTATCACTATTTGCAGATGATATGATAGCATATGGGAGTGACCCCAAGAACTCTACCAGGGAACTACTACAGCTGATAAATACTTTCAGCAAAGTGGCAGGATACAAAATTAACTCAAAAAAATCAGTAGCCCTCTTGTATACAAAAGACAAAAGAGCTGAGAAGGAAATTAGAGAAACAACACCCTTCACAATAGCCACAAATGACATAAGGTAACTCGGAGTAACCCTAACCAAGGAAGTCAAAGACTTGTATGAAAAAAAATTCAAATCTCTGAAGAAAGAACTAGAAGAAGATATGAGAAGATGGAAAGATCTCCCATGATCATAGCTTGGCAAGATTAACATAGTAAAAATGGTCATCTTACCAAAAGCAATCTACAGATTCAATGCAATTCCCATCAAATTACCAACACAATTCTTTACAGACCTGGAAAGAAAAGTTCTCAACCTCATATGGAATAACAAGAAACCCAGAATTGCTAAAACAATCCTCTACAATAAAAGATCTTCTGGAGGTATCTCATTCCCTGATCTTAAGTTGTACTATAGAGCAACAGTTTTAAAAACTGCATGGTGAGCGACCCCAAAAATTCAACCAGAGAACTCCTTCAGCTGATAAACACCTTCAGCAAAGTGGCAGGATACAAAATCAACTCAAAAAAATCAGAAGCCCTCCTATATACCAAAGACAAAAAGGCTGAGAAAGAAATTAGGAAAACAACACCCTTCACAATAGCCACTAATAACATAAAGTACCTTGGTGTGACTCTAACCAAGCAAGTGAAAGACCTGTTTGAGAAAAACTTCAAGTCTCTGAAGAAAGAAATCTAAGAAGATATCAGAAGATGGAAAGATCTCCCGTGCTCATGGATTGGTAGGATTAACATTGTGAAAATGGCCATACTGCCAAAAGCAATCTACAGATTCAATGCAATTCCCATCAAAATACCAACTCAATTCTTTACAGACCTTGAAAAAAAGATTCTCAGCTTCATATGGAGAAACAAAAAACCCAGAATCTCCAAAACGATCCTGTACAACAACAGATCATCTGGAGGTATCTCCATCCCTGATCTCAGGCTGTACTACAGGGCAACAGTAATAAAAACTGCATGGTATTGGCATAGAAACAGAAAGGAGGATCAATGGAACCGCATAGAAGACCCAGAAATAAATCCACACACCTATGAATACTCGATATTCGACAAAGAAGCCAATTCCATTCAATGGAAAAAAGACAGCATCTTCAACAAATGGTGCTGGACCAACTGGATGTCTACATGCAGAAAAATGAAAATAGATCCATATTTATCACCCTGCACAAAACTAAAGTCAAAGTGGATCAAGGACCTCAACATAAAACCAGATACCCTAAATCAATTGGAAAAAAAAGTGGGGAACAGCCTAGAACTCATTGGCACAGGAGACAACTTCCTGAACAGAACACCAACAGCACAGGCTCTAAGAGCAACAATCAATAAATGGGACCTCATGAAACTGAAAAGTTTCTGTAAAGCAAAGGATACCGTCATCAAAACAAAACGACTGCCTACAGATTGGGAAAGAATCTTCACTAACCCTTTATCTGACAGAGGACTAATATCCAGTATATACAAAGAACTAAAGAAGCTGAAAAGCAGCAATCCAAGTAATCCAATTAAAAAATGGGGAACAGAGCTAAACAGAGAATTCTCGACAGAGGAATATCGAATGGCAGAAAAACACTTAAAGAAATGCTCATCCTCATTAGCCATCAGGGAAATGCAAATCAAAACGACCCTGAGATATCACCTTACACCCATCAGAATGGCCAAGATGAAAAACTCAAGCGATAACACATGCTGGAGAGGTTGTGGAGAAAGGGGAACCCTGCTCCACTGCTGGTGGGAATGTAAACTGGTACAACCACTCTGGAAAGCTATCTGGCGCTTTCTAAGACAAATAGGAATAGTGCTTCCTCCAGACCCAGCTATACCACTGCTAGGTATATACCCAAAGTTTGCTCAAGTACACAAAAAGGACACTTGCTCAACCATGTTTATAGCAGCTCTATTTGTAATAGCCAGAACCTGGAAACAACCCAGATGTCCATCAACGGTGGAATGGGTACAGAAATTGTGGTATTTTTATACAATGGAATACTACTCAGCAATCAAAAAGGAGGAAATCATGAAATTTGCAGGCAAATGGTGGGATCTAGAAAAGATCATTCTGAGTGAAATATCCCAGAAGGAGAAAGACAAACATGGGATATACTCACTTATATAGACCTATAAGATATGATAAACATAATGAAATCTATACACCTAAAAAAGATAATCAATTGAGCGGACATGTGGTAAGATGATCAATCCTCGTTTAGAAAGACAGATGGGATGTGCATTGAACGTATGACAGGAGTCTACTGAGCGCATCTGAAAGACTCTAACTAGCAGTGTTTTCAAAGCAAAGACTCATGACCAAACCTTTGGCAGAGTACAGGGAATCATAAGAAAGAAGGGGAGTTAGTCTGATGGGGAAAGGATAGGAGCTCCACAAGGACCAAATATATCTGGGCACAGGGTCTTTTCTGAGACTGACATTCAACCAAGGACCATGTATGGATATAACCTAGAACCTCCACTCAGATGTAGCCTGTGGTAGCTCAGTAACCAATTGGTTTCCCAAAGTGAGGGGAACAGGGACTATTTCTAACAGGAACTTGATGACTGGCTCTTTGGTCTCCCCACCCCCGAAGGGAGGAGCAGTCCTGTTAGGTCACAGAGGAGGGCTTTGCAGCCAGTCCTGAAGATACCTGATAAAACAGGATCAGATGAATGGGGAGGAGGTCCCCCCCATCAGTGGACTTGGAAAGGGGCACGGTGGAGATGAGGGAGGGAGGGAGGGAGGCACTGGGAGGGAATGAGGGATCGGGACACGGCTGGGATACAGAGTTAATAAAATGTAACTGATAAAAAAAATAAAATAAAAAAAAATCTATTTTCAATAATTAAAAATAAACTTTAAAATGATGATGAAAAATTACACCAGAAAAAAAATAAAAATAAAAACTTCATGGTACTGGCATAGAAACAGAATGGTGGATCAATGGAACCGAACAGAGGACCCAGAAATAAACCCACACACTTATGGACACCTGATATTTGACAAAGACGCCAAAACCATACAATGGAAAAAAGATAGCATCTTCAACAAGTGGTGCTGGTCTAACTGGATGTCTACATGTAGAAATATGAAAATAGATCCATACTTATCACTCTGCACAAAACAGAAGTACAAGTGGATCAAAGACCTCAACATAAAACCAGACACATTAAATTGGCTTGAAAAACAAGTGGGGAATACACTAGAACTCATTGGTACAAGGGAAAACTTCCTGAACAGAATACCAACAGCACAGGCTCTAAGAGCAACAATCAATAAATGGGACCTCATGAAACTGAAAAGCTTCTGCAAAGCAAAGGACACTGTCATCAAAACAAAGCGACCACCTACACATTGGGAAATAATCTTCACCAACCCTTTATCTGACAGGGGACTCATATCCAGTCTATATAAAGAACTAAAGAAGCTGAAAAGCAGCAAACCAACTAACCCACTTTAAAAAAAATGGGGAACAGAGCTAAAGAGAAAATTCTCTGTAGAGGAATACCGAATGGCAGAGAAGCACTTAAAGAAATGCTCAACCTCAATAGCCATTAGGAAAATGCAAATCAAAACAACACTGAGACTTCACCTTACACCTATAAGAATGGCCAAGATCAAAAACTCAAATGACAACACATGCTGGAGAGGTTGTGGAGAAAGGGGAACCCTTCTCCATTGCTGGTGGGAATGGAAACTTGTACAACCACTCTGGAAATCAATCTGGCATTTTCTCAGACAACTAGAAATAGTGCTTTCCCAAGATCCAGCCATACCACTCCTAGGCATATATCCAAAAGAGGCTCAAGCACACAAAAAGGAAATTTGCTCAACCATGTTTGTAGCAGCTTTATTTGTAATAGCCAGAAGCTGGAAACAACCCAGATGCCCCTTAATTGAAGAATGGATGCAGAAAATGTGGTACATCTACACAATGGAATGTTACTCAGCAATGAAAAATAAGGAAATCATGAGATTTGCAGGTAAATGGTGGGATTTGGAAAGGATCATCCTGAGTGAGATGTCCCAGAAGAAAAAGACACACATGGTATATACTCACTCATAGAGACATACAACATAGGAGAAACCCACTAAAACCTGTGCATATAAAGAAACTAATCAAGAGAGAGGACCCTAAGTAAAATGCCCAATCCCCATCCAGAAAGGCAAAGAGGACTGACATCAGAAGAAGAAGAAAACAGGAAACAACCTAGGAACCTACCACAGAGGACCTCTGAAAGCCTCTGCTCTACATACTATCAAAGCAGATGCTGAGCCTGATGGGCAACTGTTCGGCAGAGTGATTGGAATTTTATGTAAGAACTGGGAAATAGTAAGAGCTTGAGAGGACAGGGTCTCCACAAGGAGAGCAACAGAACAAGAAAATTTGAACACAGGGAACTTCCCAGAGACTCATACTCCAACCAAGGACTATTCATAGAGATTACCCAGAACCCCTGCACAGATGTAGCCCAGGGCAGTTCAGAGTCCAATTGGGTTACATAGTAATGTGAAGAGGGACTGCCTCTGACATGAACTGATTGGCCTGCTCTTTACTCACCTCCTACTGAGGAGGAGCAGCCTTATCAGGCCATAGTAGAGGACAATGCAGCCACTTTTGATGTGAACTGATGCACTAAGATCAGAAAGGAGAGGAGAACCTCCCCTATCAGTGGACTTCGGGAGTGTCATGCATGCAGAGGGAGGATGGAGGGTGGGATTGGGAGGGGAGGAGGGAGGGGCTTATGGGGGGATGTAGAATGAATAAAGTGTAATTGATGAAATTTTTTTTAAAAAAAGGGAAAAAAAATAATTTAAGAACCTTAAAAGACTTTCAAATTTGGAGGAAAACATGGAGTTAGTCAAATTACATTGGAGCATGTCTCGCCCCTGGGGCAATGGTCTCCGGAACCTACTCAGACCTTGGACACCACCACTGCTAGTTCTAGAACTGATGCAGGATGTTCCAACGAGGGGGTTAAGGCTTCTCATAATATTTCCTATAAGCCCACACCTGTTTGTTTATATCCCCCATTTCTATTCATTATTAGCCAGATAGAGCCAAGTAATTGTGATAATGATACTTGCTTTTTTGTCCAATGCTGGAATGCTAGTAAATTTACTAGCTGGTTACTCGCATGCCTTGCTGGGTGCTTGTGCCCATTGATGCCCCTCACGCTATGACTCTCTTCAGACAGAAAAGGGATCTTGGAATTACAGCCGCAATTGTTACTGCCATCTCATTGCCGGATGTTGGAGCTACCACTGTGGCATTAGCCATGAGTCATACTGTGCTGACTGCTCAGACCCTGAATAATCTTTTAGCCAATGTAGCTCATGCCTTAGATGTACAAAAAGGAATTAATGCTCAACTAAAAGGAGGTGTTCAATCAGAGTATTGACCTCATGCAGGAGCAAATTGATACCCTATGGCAAATCATTCAACTTGGCTGTTAATGAAAGAAAGCTGGACTTTGTGTCACTAGCATACAACATGAGAATTTTTCCTGTGCTGCAAATCTGTCTAAACAATTGTCGAGCTATATTTTAGGTAATTGGACTGGAGAATTCGATACTACGATGGAGCAGCTGAGAGTGGCCATTGTCATAGTAAATTCTCCCAGAGTGGACGCAGGACTAGCCACAGGATTATCATCATGGATTGCTGCAGCCATGAATCATCTGAAGGAATGGGCGGGCATGGGAGGGTTAGCAGGCCTTCTGGTGTTGCTCTCCTTGGTTTGCCTGTGGTATATATGCAAGATTAGAGTCTCACAACAGCGTAATGCAGCTATGATCACTCAGGCCTTTACAGCCATTGAAGCAGGACAGTCTCCCCAAGCATGGTTGGCTACCATAAAAAGCTAAAATGTTATGCTCAGGATGTGAGGCTAAGCACTGTACTCAGGGTCAGCCGCTTTCGACCCAGTGAAGAGCATGTCTGATTGCATGCGGGTTGATGCCCCAGGTCCCGCCTCTGAGAAAAAGGTATCAGATGGGTCTGATGCTCTTTGGGTGGATGACACCTAAATGAACATCAGTACAAAGTCCCAATTTATTTCTAATATCAGAGATCAGACCTCTACTCTTGCGTGATGCGTCTAAAACAAAAAGGGGGAACTGTACAGAGCTGCGGAAAGCCGTGCTTTAAAGATGGAGCTGGTTTCCGCCTTCCACCTTCCCGATGGTGAGTGCTCTCTGTCACAAACAACTCCACATTTGGCTAAGGCTGAGGATCTGGCTTGCTTCCATGTATGTGGACGTATTTGCATTGCCCACGTGGCACGCTGGGGTTGGCTACCCAGAGGCTATTTAAGCTGTGTGCTGGCTTTCCCCAGGGTCAGATGATTGTTCAAGGTTCTTGAATAAACTGCATTGAAAAAAAAAATCCCTTAAAGAAAACTGAGTTCATACCTTCTGCACACTGGTACCACCCCCAAGAAATCTGAGGGGAGTGAGAATTACAAAGGTAAATCCCATTTAGAGCTGGGTGTTTTAAGGGCTCTCTCTGCATAATGTCAGATTTTGGATCTCTGTATGCAATCCTTTTTGTTGGAGAAGGAAGCATCTCTGTGGATCCAAGAACATGGCAATGATCAATCAGTTGAGGGCAGAGAGGAGCATATTTTAATAACAACATCCTGGGTTGCTTGAAAATTTCTGTAGGATGTCCTGGCCCTAACAGCTCAATTCATTGTTACCCTATCCCACTAGTAGCAGACTTGTTTGTTCCAATTTAGATGGACTATTGGTACTTTTTCCCACACTATTAGGAAACCACCTAATAAGTGAATACATACCATATTTGTCTGTCTGCATTTTAGTTACTTTACCCAGGATGATTTTTCCTGGTTCCACCCATTTGCCTGAAAATATCAAGATGTCATTTTCTTAGCTGAATAATACTCCGTTATGCTAATATTCCACATTTTCTTCAAAGGAGATTGTCACTCATATTCTTTAGAACTTGGGATTTGCTGGGAATATAATCCTTGTGTTTAATGACAAACTATTAGGATATCTATGTTCTTTTACCCTAGAGGTCCCTGCATGTTCTTCCACTTCTTAGTGATATGAATTGCAATGTCCCCTTAAAGCTCATCTATTTACATGTTGAGTCCCCAGTGAAGAAATGTCTGGGAAGGGTTAGGAGATATGGACTATTGAGATAATATAATTTCTATTGGAGTTATATTGTAGGAGGGTGTGCTTTGAGGTCGATATGCCAATGAAGGTGACCAAACAGAATAGAGTCTTTGTCTCTCTGTCTCTGTCACTTTATATCCTTGTTTCTGTAGGTATCAATCTCTTATTTCTGAATCTGTCTCTCTAGCTCTTTCTCTGTATATCGTTCTCAGTCTCTCTCTGCCTGCTGCTTTGTGGTTCAGTATGAAAATCTCTCATTTCTGCTGAAGGACTACAACAAGTTTTCTGCTTGCTGATGTGATAACATGGATAGTCTCTGTAAAAATATTAGGGAGGGTTTTTGTAGTAAGTAATTCACTGACTGAGGACATATCTGTGCATTTAATAAATAATATTGAAATCTGTAATAATGTGGAATTCATATGTCAAGGATACAGGACTTTAATAATGACCACTTGAAAGAAATTTGTGACAGATTAACTAAACTAAGATTTCTGGACATGGGAACTGTCATCTCTCAGTTGTATGCTTTTAGCTGCCCATATTGAAGCATGTAGACTCAACCTTTCTCTCAATCAGGCTGTCCTCTTGGTCATTTTAATAACTATATCCAGAAACTCTTCCTGGCTTTTACCTGTTTCATTACATCATTCTTCCTCTGAGCCAATCAGCACCAAACCATTGAAATGTCATAATATTGTAATGCTACAATAGAATTGTGATATCAGAATACCTCTGTGATGTCATTATAGCATTGTCATTTCTATTATTGTGATGTTGTAATAGCATTGAGATATAATTGCAGTGTGATGTCATGAGTGCATTGTAATGTCATAATAGCATTGAGATTTCTTACTATCATTGGAAAGTCATACTGTTGTTAACTCATCATAGCATTGTAATGTCATAATTCCATTGTGGTATGTAACACATTATATCATTGTGATGTCATATTATCATTGTGAACTCATAATATAATTGGGATGTCATAATAGTATTATGATACCATAATACTTTTGTGATGTTGAAATAGCAATGTGATTTCATATAATTGTAATGTCATAATAGCACTGAGATAGCATAATAGCATTGTGAAGTCATGATAACATTGTGATGTCATAATACCATTGTAATCTCATATGATTGTGATGCCATAATAACATTTTGAGATCATAATATCATTGTGATATCATAATAGCGTTGTGATGTTATAAGAGCATTGTGATGTCATAATAGCATTGTGATGTCATAATATTGTTTTTTTTTTCAATTTTCCTTTGTGATAACATAAAACAATCATGTTATAATAGCATTTTGACATCAGAATAGCATTGGGATGTCATGATGAATTTTGATGTCATAATGCTATTGCTATAGCATAATTGCATTTTGATGTCATTATAACATTGCGATGTCATAATACCATTGTGATGTTATCATAGCATTGTGTAATCATACCGTTCTAAAGTCATAATAGCATTTTGATGTCAAAGTTCCATTGTGATGTCATAGCACAATCTTGTTTTAATTCCTCTCTATTAATAGCATGGTGATGTCATACAATTGTGATGTATGACATAATTTCTGTTTTATATCATAATCGCATTGTGATATCATAATCTATACATCCATCACCCGGATTACAGTTTTCCTTATGTTTTTATTTATCATGATTGTTGACTTTGTAACCAGTCAGATGCACCCTCCTCTTTTTCCAGTCCTTCCCTTCTTCTTCCCTTGTGCACTTTCTCTAGTTACCAGATAGGGGAGGTCCTCCTTCCCCTTCTATCTGACCCTAGCTTATAAGGTCTGAAGAAGGCTTGATTCCTCTTCTTTTTCTGTGGTCTGATTCTCAGGGCATTGTTCTACTTGTGTCCTCAATTTCCTCTACTTAGGACACTCTTCCTACCTTCTCTCCTGCAGGCTTCCCAGAGCTCTGAGGGGACAGAGAAGTTCATATGGAAATCCATTTAGAACTGGTTGTTTTAAGGTCTCTCTCTGCATACTAATGGACTGTGGGTCTCTGTACGCAATTCTGTTTGATGTAGAAGTATGCATCTTTGAGGATCCAAGAACATGACACTGTTTTATCAGTTGAGGCAGAGAGCAACATATTTTATTAATTACAGCCTGGGTTGATTTAAAATTTCTATAGGATGTCCTGGCCCAACAACTCAATCAACTACAACCCAAACCCCCAAGTAGACTGATGTGGTCAGAAATGATGGCCAAATGGAACTTTATCCTCCACTATTAGGAGACCTACTAATAAGTGAATACATACCATATTTCTTTCTGCATTTTACTTACTTCACCGAGAATTATTTTCCATGGTTCTGTTCATTAGCCTGAAAATATCTTAATATCATTTTCTTACAGAGTTATAATCCATTATGGAAATATTCCTCATTTTCTCCAAAGGAGTGTGTCAGTCCTCTTCTTTAGAACTTGGAAGTAATTGAGACTTTAAGCATTGTATTGAATGACAGACTATCAGGATGTTAGTTCTTTGTTGTTTTTAGCCTAGAAGTCCCTCTATCTTTTTCCACTTACTGGTGATTTGAATTGCAATGTTCCCTGGAAACTCATCTATTTACATGTTGAGTCCCAAGTCAAGAAATGTCTGGGAAGAGTTAGCATCTACAGCCTTGTTAGATAATGTAATTCTGTTGGGAGTGATAATACAGGAGGGTTTGCTTTGAAGTTGAGGTGCCAATGAAAGTGACTAGAGAGAATGGAGTCTGTTAATCAGTCTTGTTCATTTTATATCTTTGTTTCTATTGGTCTTGTTCTCTTTATTTCTGAATCTGTCTTTCTAGCACTTTCTCTCTATGTCTCCCTCAGTCTCCCTCTATCTCCCAGCCCCTGGTGGCTTAGTATGAAAACCTCTTATATCTGCTGCAGGATTTACAGCAACTTGAATGCTTGCTGACATGACATCCTTGGATGGTTTCTGTAAAAATACAAAAAGGACACAATTAAAAGATTTTTGTTCAAAGAGTCACCTTGGTCAGGAAATATTTTCCCAGTGAATATTTCCATGACAGAGGATATATTTGTGCATTTAACAAATACTAATGGAATTTATGATAATGTGAAAGTCATATGTCAAAGACATGTGATTTATCAATGACCACTTGAAAGAAATATGTGACACTTTTCCTGAACTAATAGTCTCGTACACAGGAGTTGTAATTTTGGGTTGTGTGCTTTTAGCTGCCCAGGCATGTAGGGCTGCTCAGCCTTTCTCTTAAGCAGGCTGTCCACTTGGCCCTTTTAGTAACTGGCTCCTAAAACTTTTACTTGCTTTCACCTGTTTCATGACATCATTCCCCCTCTCAGCCAAGGCTATCAGCACCTGAGAGAATCTTAAGATTTCCATGGAAATGAGTAAACAAACTTTCCTCAGTGTCTAGAATCTCTGATCCTGTGCATACTTGACTTTTTCTTGTGCAAACTATCAATCCTTTATCTCATCCCTTTATCCAGATCCAACACCTTTATTCCTGTTTACCTCTGTGACAATGTCAGATAGGAAATTTAAAGTTTAATATTTATTTAATCGGAAATTTTCCTAATTAAGGAAGCTTCATATTGATGTGGGATCAGTGGGAATGTACTAAATGTCAAGGTGGTCTCATAATGTGGTATTGACTCTAAAATTTAGTAGGTTGTGACTTAGAAAAGAACAGTTGCTGGTGTTCTCAATAAATGTATCTTCACATTATTATTGATATAATAATATCAATATCATAATTGCCATAACCCTATGGTTCCCTGCTCTATTGAGTCTTTAAGAGCAGTGAAAACAGTAGGAAATGACAAAATTCCTGGGGCTGGTTTGGATGAAGTGGAGAAAGATGGGTGAGTATAAAAGGGGAACTGAGGAGCAATAAACTATTTGACAGCTGGGGCTCTTTCACACTAGGGTTGAGGTTTGCCTTGACTGACCTGTTCAGTTTGGAAGTTGTTTGCTACTGAGTAGTCAATGAGGAACCATTTGGTCCTGGGCTTTACATTAAAAAGTGACCCTTCAAGGAGAAATGTTTCCATGTTATATGCCTAGGACACAAGAACAGCTGTGTTTCCTGCTGTGGTCCTCTAGTCAAACCCTCTAAGCATAGTTATATTGCAAGGACTGCTTGTTCAGTATGCCATTTGAACTCAATGGGTCTGAGGTAGCTGGGTAACCACTACTAGGACTCTGTTACATAATGATTTCCTGAAAAGCATGTCTTATAAAGTCAAACTCTGCCTCCCTTAGCAGAATCTTTTCTCCATCTTAAGAATCATTATAAAAGTTGTCAACATATTATTTTTATTGCTTATGTGGAATTTCATATATTATACGTTACACTCATTTTTCATTGATTCCAGGTTAAAATTCCTACCCAAGTGTCATACTAAAATATTTTTAAATGCATTATTTGAAGTATGTGTTGTTCATATAGTCATTGTAACATGATCAGAGTCTCAGTACCAAGTCCCTTAAAGAAAACTGAGTTATCTTTGCAGCACCCTAACAACAAACCCAAAAAGGAACCATTAATCCAGAAGAGCTCTATACTTCATCACCTTTATCATAGTTTTTCTTATCTATTTATTTATTGAGAGTTTTTTCATTTTGTATCCCATCTGCTTCCTACTCTCTTCTCATTCCAGTCCAAGACACTATCCTTCTGCCCCTATTCCCATTCTCTAGTTCCTTGATTGGGATGGTCCTCCTTCCACTCCTCTCTGAACCTAGCTTATCAGGTCTCATCAAGGATCTCTGCATCATCTTCCTCTGTGGACTGATTCTCAGGGCATTGTTCTCCTTGTATCCTCAATTCCTCCTACTTATGAGACTCTTCCTGCCTCTCTCCTGCAGGCTTCCCAGAGTACTGAGAGGATGGAGAATTTAATGGGGACGTCCATTTTAGAAATGGGCATTTTAAGGTCTATGTCTGCATAATATCAGACTGTGTGTCTCTATATGTAATCCCATTTCATGGAGAAGGAAGCATATAAGATCATGGATATAAGATAAAATTATAGAAGAAAAATGAATAAATAAATAAATAAATAAATAAATAAATAAATAAAAGAAAAAAAGATCATGGCACTGATCTGTCAGTTGAGGGCAGAGAGCAGCATATTTTAATAAAAACAGCCTGGGTTTCTTAAATTTACTTTGAAATTCCTGGCCCAACATCTCAATTAATTGCAACCTAATCACCCTAGTGAAAGACTAGTTTGGCCATAATAGATGGCCTATTGGAACTTTATCTCCCACTATTAGGAGATGACCTAATAAGTGAATATATAGCATATTTTTCCTTCTCCATTTTAGTTTCTTCACCCGGGATGATTTTTCCTTGTTCCATCAGTTTGATTGAAAATATCATGTCATTTTTTTAGCTGAATAATAACCTGTGAAGGAAATATTCAACAATTTCCCCAAAGGAGATTGTCAGTCATCTTCTTTAGTCCTTGGAAGTTGCTGGAACTTTAATCATTGTATTGAATGACAAATTATTATTACCAGCCCTGAGGGGAGGGAAAATTTCATAGAAAAGTCCCATTTAGACCTGGGTGTTTTAAGGTCTCTCTTTGCATAATATTTGACTGTGGGTCTCTATTTGCAATTCCATTTGATACAGAGGAAGCATCTCTGAGGATCCAAGAACATGACACTGATCTATCAGTTGAGGGCAGAGAGCAGCATATTTGAATAACAACAGCCTGGGTTGCTTAAAAATTTCCATAGGATGCCCTGGTCCCACATCTCTATTAACTGCTATGTAAACCCCCTGTGGAAGATTGGCTTGGTCACAATACATGGCCAATGGAACTTTATCCCCCACAAGTAGGAGACCTACTAATAAGTGAATACATACCATATTTTTATTTCTGCATTTTAGTTACTTTACCCAGGATTATTTTTTCCTGTTTCATCCATTTACCTGAAAATATCATGATGTCATTTTCTTAGCTAAATAATACTTCATTATAGAAATATTCCACATTATCCCCAAAGGAGATTGTCAGTCCTAATCTATAGAACTTGGAAGTATTTGGGTCTTTAAATATTGCATTGAATAACAAACTATCTGATAACTATGTTCTTTTAGCCTAGAAATCCCTCCATCTTCTTCCACCTCTGGTGATTTGAATTGCGCTTTCCTTTTGAAGCTCATCTATTTACATGTGGAGTCCCCAGTAAGGATATGACAGGGAAGGGTTAGGAGGTATGGCCTAGTTAGATAATATAATAGCTTTTGTTTCCCTATTTTTTTTCTCAGCCATATTTTCTTTTGTATACAGGAAGGTTACTGATTTTTTGAGTTATTTTTGTATCCAGCCACTTTGCTGAAGGTGATTATCAGCTCTAGGAGTTGACTGGTAGAATTTTTGGGGTCACTTGGGAATGCAAAAATAACATCTGCAAATAGTGATACTCTGCATTCTTCCTTTCTGATTTATCTTCCCTTGATCACCTTCAATTGCATTTTTCCTCTAGCAAGGACTTCCAGAACCAACCATGTTGAAGAAATATGGAGAGAGTGGGGAGTCTTAACTGTCTCTGATTTCAGTGGGATTTCTTTAAGTTTCTCTCTGTTTAGGTTGATGTTGGCTATAGGCTTGCTGTTTATTGTCTTTATTGTATTTAGATATGTGCCTTGTATCCCTGATCTCTCCAATATTTAAACATGAATGGATGTTGGATGTAGTCAAATGCTTTTCAGCATCTAAGCATATTATCATGTGTATTTTTTCTTTCAATTTGTTAATATGGTGTATCACATTAATGGATTTCCATATATTGAACTACCCCTGCATGCCTGGGATGAAGCCTACTTGGACATAAAGTACATTGGTGTTACCCTAACCAAGCAACTCAAAGACCTGTATGAAAATAATTTCAAGTCTCTGAAGAAATAATTAGAAGAAGATATCAGAAGATGGAAAGAACTCATGGCTTGGCAGGATTAACATAGAAAAATGACCCTCTTACCAAAAGCCATCTACAGATTAAATGAAATTCCCATCAAATTACCAACACAATTATTTACAGAGCTTGAAAGAAAATTCCCAACTTCATATGGAAAAACAAGAAACCCAAAATTGCCAAAAATTCATCTACAATAAAAGATCTTCTGGAGGTGTGTCCATCCCTGATCTCTTGTTTACTATAGAGCAACAGTAATAAAAACTGCATGGTACTGTAATAGAAACACAATGGTGGATCAATGGAACCCAACAGAAGACTCACAAATAAACCCACACACTATGGACACCTGAGTTTTGACAAAGATGCCAAAACCATACAATGGATAAAAGACAGCATCTTCAACAAATGGTGCTGGTCTAACTGGATGTCTACATGTGGCTAAATGAAAATAGATCCAGGCCTATCACCCTGCACAAAACAAAAGTGCAAGTATATAAAAGACCTCAACATAAAACCAGTTATACTAAATTGGTTAAAAGAAAAAGTGCGAAAGAGACTTGAACTGTTTGGCACAGGAGACAACTTCCTTAACAGAACACCAACAGCACAGGCTCTAAAAGCAACAATCAGGAAATGAGACCTCATCAAACCAAAAAGCTTCTGTAAAGCAAAGGACACTGTCATTGAAACAAAATGAATAACTACAGATTGGGAAAGAATCTTTACCCACCCTCTATGATACTAGTATGAGGACTAGTATCCATATGTATAAAGAACTAAAGAAGTTGAAAAGGGACAAATCAGGTAATCCAATTAAAAAATGGGGAACAGAGCTAAACAGAAAATTCTCCTTGGAGGAGTATCGAATAGTAGAGAAACAATTAAAGAAATGGTCAACCCCATGAGCCATCAGGGAAATGCAAATCAAAATGACCCTGAGATTGCACCTTACACCTATCAGTATGGCCAAGATCAAAAACTCAAATGACAACACTTGCTGGAGAGGTTGTGGAGAAAGGGGAACCTTCCTCCACTGCTGGTGAGAATGTAAACTTGTATAACCACTCTGTAAATAAATCTGGTGCTTTCTCAGACAACTAGGAATAGCAGCAGTTCCTCAAGATCTAGCTATTCCACTTCTAGGCATATATCCAAAAGAGGCTCAAGTGCACAATCAGGACATGTGCTCAACCATGTTTGTAGCAACCTTATTTGTAATAGACATAACATGGAAACAACCCAGACACCATCCACTTACTGAAAAATGGATATAGAAATTGTGGTACATTTACACAATGGAATATTACTCAGCAACAACAACAAAAGGAAATCGTGAAATTTGCAGGTAAATGGTAGAAACTGGAAAAGATCACCCTGAGTGAGCTATCCCAGAAGCAAAAAGACACACCCACTATATACTCAGTCAGGTAGACATATAATATAGGATAAACCTACTATAATATGTACACTTAAAGAAACTCGTCAAGAGAGAGGACTCTGGCTAAAATGCTCAATCCCTATCCCCAAAAGCAAAGAGGACAGACATCAGGAGAAGGAGACAACAGGAAAGAAGTTAGGAGCCTGCACACGGGGCCTCTGAAAGGCTCTGCCCTTCAGACTATCAAAGCAAATGCTGAGACTTATGGTCAACTGATGGGCAAAGTGCATGGAATATAATGAAAGAAATAAGAAATAGTCATATCTGGACAGGAGCTCCACAAGAAGATCAATGGAACCAAAAAATCTGAGCACAGTGGTATTTCCTGAGACTCATACTCCAACTGAGGAACATACATGGAGATAAACTAGAGCCCCTGTACAGATATTGCCCATGGCAGTTTAATGTCCAAGGGGATTCCATAGTGATGGAAATGTGGACTGTCTCTGATATGCACTGATTGGTCTGCTCTTTGATCAAGTCATCCTGATGATGGAACAGCCTTAACAGCCACAGAGGAAGAAGATACAGCCACTGCTGATGAGATCTGATAGACTAGCATCAGAAGGAAGGAGAAGAAGATCTCCCCTAACCATGGACTTGTGAAGGAGCATGGGTAGAGAATGGGGAGGGGGGAGAGAAGGAATTATGGGGGGATTCAAAGTGAATGAAGTGTAATTAATAAAAATTAAAACAAAAATATTGAAAAATATATTTTCTTTTGGAGTTATAATATAGGATGGTGTACTTTGAGGTTGATATGCCAATAAAAGTGGCCAGACCATAGTTTCAGTCTCTCAGCCTCTGCCAGTTTATGTCTTTGTTTCTGTCTCTATTTCTGAAGGTCTCCCTAGCACTTTCTCTCTCTGTCTCCCTCTCTCTGCCTGCCACTTCAGGTTCAGTATGAAAATCTCTCAGTTCTGCTGAAGGACTGTAACAAGATGACTGCTTGCTGACATGAAATTTTGTATGGTCTCTGTAAAAATATAAGCAAGGTCCCATTTAAACAGTTTTTTCTTCAAAGAGTTGCCTTGGTCAGGGAGCATTTTCCCAGTAAGTAATTCACTGACTGAGGATATATCTGTTCATTTAACAAATAATAATAGAATCTGTGATAATGTGAAACTCACATGTCAGGGACTAGTGATTTTATTAATGAAAATTAAAAGAAATATGTGACAATTTTCCAGAAATAAGAGTCTGGACATAGGCACTGTCTTCTATGGGTTTGTGCTTTCAGCAGAACAAATTGAGGCATTAGGTCTGCTCAGCCTTTCTCTCAAGCAGGCTGTCCACTTGGCGTTTTTAATAACTGTCTCCTAAAATTCATACTGGCTTTCACCTGTTGCATGACATCATTCTCCCTCTCAGCAAATCAGCACCTGAGAGAATCTTGAGGTTTCCACGGAGATGAGTAAACAAACGTTCCTCGATTTCCAGTATTTCTGGCACAAGTGACTTTTTCTTGTGAAACCCAAGAAACCGTTATCTCATCACTTTTTAACACATCCCACAACTTTACTCCTTTTTGCCTCTGTGACAATTCAGGTAGGAGATGAAATTTTAATGTTTATTTAACTGGACAGGTTCCTAAGTAGGGAAGCTTTATAGTGATGTGGGATTAAGGGGAATGTATGAAATTAGAAGGTGGTCTCCTATTGTGCCTTTGAAACTGAAATTTCCTAGAATGTGACTTAGAACTGAGCAGTTACTCGTGTACTCAATAAATGTAGCTTCAGATTCTTATTGATATAAATAGGCTGGCAGGTTCTAGGGTTCCCTGAAATATTGAGTCTTTTTTTTCTTTTTTTTAAATTTTTCATCAATTACACTTTATTCATTCTGCATCCCCCCATAAGCCCCTCCCTCCTCCCCTCCCAATCCCACCCTCCCTTCTCCCTCTGCATGAATGCCACTCCCCAAGTCCACTGATAGGGAAGGTTCTCCTCTCCTTTCTGATCTTAGTCTATCAGTTCACATCAAAAGGGGCTGCATTGTCCTCTACTATGGCCTGGTAAGGCTGCTCCCCTCCCAGCGGGAGGTGATCAAAGAGCAGGCCAATCAGATTATGTCAGAGGCAGTCCCTCTTCACATTACTATGTAACCCAATTGGACTCTGAACTGCCCTGGGCTACATCTGTTCAGGGGTTCTGGGTTATCTCTATGAATAGTCCTTGGTTGGAGTATGAGTCTCTGGGAAGTTCCCTATGTTCAAATTTTCTTGTTCTGTTGCTCTCCTTGTGGAGACCCTGTCCTCTATAGCTCTTACTATTTCCCAGTTTTTACATAAAATTTCCTTGAGTCTTTAAGAGCAGGGAAAAAGAAAGCAACCAGATAATTCTTGAGACTTGTTTGGTTGAAACAGAGAAAGATAAGTGTATATAAAGGGAGAAATTAGTGGCAATCAATTGTTTGACAGTTGATGCTGTTCCACACTAGTGTTGCCAACCCTCTATGAAGAGGGTTGCCTTGGCTGTCCTGGCTTCATTGGCAGCTGTGTCCTACTCAGTAGTCTGTGAGCAAGCCTCATGGTCCTTGTGTTTAAACTTAAAAATTGTCCTTCAGAACAAAGAAATATTTCCATGTCATATGCCCAGCACACAGAGCAGCTGTGTTTCTTGCTGTGTTCCTCCAGACAAGCCCTTTAATAATAGTGTTAGTGCCAGGACTGCTTGTTCAGCAGTCCCACCTGAGATCATGGGGTATGACGTAGCTGGGCAACCAACAATTCATGGCTAGGATTCTCTCCTACATATTGAGTTCCTGGAAAGCATGTCTTAAAAATTCAAAAGTCTGCCCTCCTTTAGTGGAATCTATTCTCCATGATAAAGTCATTGTAAAAGTTGTCACCATATTATTTTTATTGATTA
The DNA here is from genome assembly GCF_030254825.1 of Meriones unguiculatus. NCBI lineage: Eukaryota > Metazoa > Chordata > Mammalia > Rodentia > Muridae > Meriones > Meriones unguiculatus. The sequence continues at coordinate 22,384,508 of NW_026843710.1, read as the reverse complement.
TGTGGGAATTTCATATAATATACATTATATACCTTTTCCATTGCTCCCAGGTTCAAATTCCTACTCATGTGTCATACTAAATTTTTTTCATTAAAATACATTAATTGAAATATGTGTTGTTCATATACTCATTGAACCATGATCACAGTCTCAGTGCCAAGTCCCTTAAGGAAAACTGAGTTCATCCTTGCTGTATGCAGCTACGACCCCCAATAAGAAGCCATCAGTCCTGAAGAGCTCTATAGCTCCAAGTTGATCAAGCTCCTCAACTTGATCACAGTTTTTCTCATGTATTTATTTATAATGATATTTGTTCATTTTGTATCCCCTCTACTGCTTACTCCCCTTCTCCAGCCCATCCCACCAAGCCTGCTTCTTCTAACCATATGCCCTTTTTCTAGTACCCTGATAGGGAAGTTCCTCCTACCCCTTCTATCTGACCTTAGAATATTAGGTCTCATCAAGGCTGGCTGGACCATCTTCTTCTGTGGCCTGATTCTCAGGGCATTGTTTTCTTTGTGTCCTCAATTCCCTCTACTTATGACAGTTTTTTTCTGCCTCCTTTCCTGCAGCATTCACAGAGCTCTGAGGTGACAGAGAATTTAATAGGGAAATCCCATGTAGACCTGTGTGTTTTAATGCCTGTTTTTGTATAATATCATACTATGGGTCTCTATGTAATACCATTTAATGCAGAAAGAAAGAAGCATCTCTGTGGATCCAAGAACATGACACTGATCTATCAGTTGAGGGCAGATAGCAGCATATTTTACTAAAAACAGCCTGAGCTGATTGAAAATTTCTGTAGGATGTCCTGGCCTAAACATTCAATACACTGCCAACCAATACCCCTAGAAGAAAACTGGTTTGGTCATAATTAGATCCCTATTGTATCTTTATGTCCCAGTATTAGGTGACTTTCTAATAAGTAAATGCATCCTTTATTTGTCTTTCTGCTTTTTGGTTACTTTACCAGGATGATTTTTCCTGGTTTCACATATTTGCCTGAAAATATCATGTCATTTCACAGCTGAATAATACTCAGTTATGGAAATATTTCACATTTTCCCCAAAAGATTTTCAGTCCTGCTCATTAGAACTTGCAAGTTGCTGGAACTTTAATCATTGTATTGAATGACAAACTATCAGAATAACTGAGTTCTTTTAGCTTAGATGTCCCTCCATCTTTTTCCAGTTCCTGGTGATTTGAATTGTAATGTCCCCTAGAAGCTCCTCTATTTATATGTGGAGTCTCAAGTGAGGAAATGTCTAGGAAGTGTTAGCAGGTATGGCCTTGTTAGATAATATAATTCCTATTGGCCTTATATTATAGGAGGCTGTGCTTTGAGGTTGATATGTCAATGAAAGTAACAGAGAGAATGGAGTCTGTCTCTCTATCTCTGTCACTTTATATCTTTGTTTCTATATGTTTCAGGCTCTCTATTTCTGAATCTCTCTATCTCTTTCTATCTCTGTTTTTCTCAGACTTCCTTTCAGTGTCTTCCAATTGTGGTTCAGTATGAAAAGCTCCAAGTTCTGCGTAAGAACTACAACATGCTGTCTGCTTGCTGATGTGACATCATAGATAGTCTCTGTAAAAATATAAGCAAGGTCCCAATTAAATGCTTTTTGTTCAATAAGTTGTCTTGTCAGGGTGCGTTTTCTCAATAAGTCATTCACTGATTGAGGATGTATCCGTGCATTTAACAAATAATAATGGATTCTGTGATAATATGAGAGTCACATGTCAAGGATAAGTGACTTTATTAATGACCACATGAAAGAGATATGTGATAGTTTAACAGAACTATGAGTGTTGGAAACAGGAACTATCATCTCTGTGTTGTGTGCTTTCAGCTGCCCAGATGAAGGAATGTAGGGCTTCCCAGCCTGTCTCTCAATTAGGCTGTCCCCTTGGACCTTTTAATAAATGGCTCCCTAAACTCTTACTTGTTTCACCTGTTGCATAACATCATTCTACATCTAAGCTAATCAGCACATGAGAGAATCTTGAGGTTTCCATGGAGATAAGCAACAAAATTTACTCAGTGTCCAATATCTCTGTTTCTGTACACACTTAACTCTTTCTTGTGTAACCCAAAAACATTTATTTCATCCATTTATCCAGATCCTACACCTTTACTCCTGTTTACCTCTGTAAAAATGTCAGGTAGGAAATGAATCTTTAATGTTTATTTAATTGGACAGTTTCCTAAGTAGGGAAGCTTTAAAGTGATGTGAAAATAAGGGGAATGTACCAAATGACAGGATGGTCTCCTACTGTGATATTGGATCTGAAATTTCCTAGGTTGTGAATTTGAACTAAGCAGTTACTGTCATACTGATTAAATGTACCTTCACATTCTTGCTAATATTATTGGATGGCAGCATTTATGGTTCCCTGGGGTATTGAGTCTTTAAGAGAAGGAAATGAGAAGGTAATCTGACAATCCAGGCTGCTAATCTAACAGGGACCACCTGGAAAAGGGAATATACATAGGGGACCGAGACAGGAAGATTGAGACAAGGCAGATTCCTGATCAAGTCTCAGTTTACTGAAGGTGCAAATAACACTTATAAGGCAAAGGGTATAAGTAATTTTTTTTTCACAGTAGCAACACATCTGTGTCACCAGACAAGGCATCCAATAATTCACTCAAGGTTATACCCATTTTGTTCTCTGGCTCCCAAGATTGCAGAGACCTTGCTACCTACTTCTCAGGCTCAGAACACCCCACATGCAGAGACCGCCAAGGACTGTCTCCGAGACATGGAATTTAGGTAAGACCCTCAACCGCCATGGTCAGGAGGCAGAATTCCAATTACCACACTCCTTCAGTTCCCCCTTCTTTGTTTTATGGAGAGCCTATTTTAGGTTTGAGAAGTGTGCATTTTTCCTTACTTGTCATCAAAGTCTAGGATGCAATTTTTCCCAATCCTCTGTTTTTGTTTGGAAAAAAAACATAATTTTACACTTACAAATCATTGACTTAGTTCCATTTCAAATGGGGTTGTTAGAGATCTTTAATTTAAATTCATGAAACTGCACTTGCATGCACTGAAGTTGTTGAAGAAGGAACTGTAACACACAGGAAGGCAGGCACAGGCCAACATACCCATACTCACCATGTTCATAAGTGTCTGTCCCCACTTAAGCACAGAGTCAAAGGATGGAATGAGCTTCCTAAGGATAGTAAATATATCCCAGGCTGTATTGGCAAATGCTAACCCAGGTTTCTTGGCAGATTCTATGTCATGGATCTTATTTCTCATCAACATATCCAATGAGAAGGTTTTGCTAGACTAAATATCAGCAAGGTGATTCTGAACCTGAGTCCAATTAAATTGTTACATCATACCAAGAATCACAAACCTTAACAGGAATCATAACAAAAGTAGTTTGCTTAACGACTAATACTGAAAGAGCATTATTATCAGCACTAACACAATTAGTAAGATTGTAATATACATTTAATTGAATAGGTATCATTGTCTTTTTTTTTTCAATGCAGTTTATTCAGGAACCTTGAACAATCAACTGACCCTGGGGAAAGCCAGCCCACAGCTTAAATAGTCTCTGGGTAGCCAACCCAGGCGTGCCATGTAGGCAATGCAGATAGGTCCACATACATGGAAGCAAGCCAGATCCTCAGCCTTAACCAAATGTGGAATTGTTCGTGACAGAAAGCACTCACCATTGGGAAGGTGGAAGGCTGAAACCAGCTCCATCTTTAAGGCATAGCATTCCGCAGCTCTCTACAATTCCCCCTTTTTTTTTTAGACGCATCAGGCAAGAGTAGAGATCTGATCTCTGATATTAATATAAATTGGGACTTTGTACTTATGTTCATTTAGGTGTCATCCACCCAAAGAGCATCAGACCCTTTCGATACCTTTTTCTCAGAGGCGGGACCTGGGGTATCAACCCACATGCAATCAGACATGCTCTTCTCTGGGTCCAAAGCAGCTGACCCTGAGTGCAGTGCTTAGCCTCGCATCCTGAACAAAACATTTTAGCTATTTATGGTAGCCAAAAATGCTTGGGGCGAATGTCCTGCTTCAATGGCTGCAAAGGCCTGAATGATCATGGCTGCATCACACTGTTGTGAGACTCTAATCTTGCATATATACCACAGGCAAACCAAGGAGACCAACACCAGAAGGCCTGCTAACGCTCCCATGCCCGCCCATTCCTTCAGATGATTCATGGCTGCAGCAATCCATGATGATAATCCTGTGGCTAGTCCTGCATCCACTGGTAGAATTTACTGTGACAATGGCCACTCTCAGCTGCTCCATCGTAGTATTGAATTCTCTAGTCCAATTACCTAAAATATAGCTCGACAATTGTTTAGACAGATTTGCAGCACAGGAAAAAATTCTCATGTTATATGCTAGTGACTCAAAGTCCAGCATATTTTCATTGACAGCCAAGTTGAGCGATTTGCCATAGGGTATCAATTTGCTCCTGCACGAGGTCAATCCTCTGATTGAACACCATCAAGCTTCCTTTTAGATGAGCATTAATTCCTTTATGTACAACTAAGGCATGAGCTACATTGGCTAAATGATTATTCAGGGTCTGAGCAGTCTGCCCAGTATGACTCATGGCTAATGCCCCGGTGGTAGCTCCAACAGCCACCAATGAGATGGTAGTAACAATGGTGGCTGTAGTTCCAAGATACCTTTTCTGTCTGAAGAGAGTCATAGCGTGAGGGGCATCAATGGGCACAGGCACCCAGTGAGGCATGCGAGTAACCAGGGCACACCTAAATTTACTAGCATTCCAGCATTAGACAAAAAAGCAAGTATCATTACTTGGCTCTATCTGGATAATAATGAATAAAACTGGGGGATATAGACAAACAGGTGTAGGCTTATAGGAAATATTATGAGAAGCCTTAACCCCCTCGTTAAAACATCCTGCGTCACTTCTAGAACTAGCAGTGGTGGTGTCCAAGGTCTGAGTAGGTTCAGGAGACCATTGCCCCCAGGGGTGAGACGTGCTCCATGCCAAGTGACTAACTCCATGTTTTCCTCCACTTTTGAAAGTCATTTAAGGTTCTTAAATTATTTTTCCCTTTTTTTTAAAATTTTTCATCAATTACACTTTATTCATTCTGCATCCCCCCATAAGCCCCTCCCTCCTCCCCACCCAATCCCACCCTCCCTCCTCCCTCTGCTTGCATGCCACACCTCTCCACTAATAGGGGAGGTTCTCCTCTCCTTTCTGATCTTAGTCTGTCAGTTCACATCAAAAGTGGCTGCATTGTCCTCTACTATGGCCTGGTAAGGCTGCTCCCCCCCCAGAGGGAGGTGAACAAAGAGCAGGCCAATCAGATTATATCAGAGGCAGTCCCTCTTCACATTACTATAACCCAATTGCACTCTGAACTGCCCTGGGCTACCTCTGTGCAGGGGTTCTTGGTTGTCTCCATGAATAGTCCTTGGTTGGAGTATGAGTCTCTGGGAAGTTCCCTGTGTTCAAATTTTCTTGTTCTGTTGCTCTCCTTGTGGAGACCCTGTCCTCTCAAGCTCTTACTATTTCCCAGTTCTTACCTAAAATTCTGTTCACCTGCCCAACAGTTGCCCATCAGGCTCAGCATCTGCTTTGATAGTCTGAAGGGCAGAGGCTTTCAGAGGTCCTCTGTGGTAGGTTCCTAGGTTGTTTCCTGTTTTCTTCTTCTTCTGATGTCCATCCTCTTTGCCTTTCTGGATGGGGATTGGACATTTTTGTTAGGGTCCTCTCTCTTGCTTAGTTTCTTTAGATGCACAGGTTTTAGTGCGTTTGTCCTATGTTGTATGTCTATATGAGTGAGAATATAACATGTGTGTCTTTTTGCTTCTGGGACAACTCACTCAGGATGATCCTTTCCAGATCCCACCATTTACCTGCGAATTTCATGATTTCCTTATTTTTCATTGCTGAGTAATATTCCATTGTGTAGATGTACCACAATTTCTGCATCCATTCTTCAGTTGAGGGGCATCTGGGTTGTTTCCAGCTTCTGGCTATTACAAATAAAGCTGCTACAAACATGGTTGAGCAAATGTCCTTTTTGTGTACTTGAGCCTCTTTTGGATATATGCCCAGTAGTGGTATGGCTGGATCTTGAGGAAGCGCTATTCCTAGTTGTCTGAGAAAGCGCCAGATTGATTTCCAGAGTGGTTGTACAAGTTTACATTTCCACCAGCAGTGGAGGAGTGTTTCTCTTTCTCCACAACCTCTCCAGCATGTGTTGTCACTTGAGTTTTTGATCTTGGCCATTCTGATCGGTATAAGGTGAAATCTCAGGGTCGTTTTGATTTGCATTTCCCTAATGGCTAGTGAGGTTGAGCATTTCTTTAAGTGCTTCTCTGCCATTCGGTATTCCTCTACAGAGAATTCACTGTTTAGCTCTGTTCCCCATTTTTTAAGTGGATTACTTCATTTGATGCTTTTCAGCTTCTTTAGTTCTTTATATATACTGGATATGAGTCCTCTGTCAGATAAAGGGTTGGTGAAGATTCTTTCCCAATCTGTAGGCGGTCGCTTTGTTTTGATGACGGTATCCTTTGCTTTACAGAAGCTTTTCAGTTTCATGAGGTCCCATTTATTGGTTGTTGCTCTTAGAGCCTGTGCTGTTGGTGTTCTGTTCAGGAAGTTTCCCCCTGTACCAATGAGTTCTAGGGTATTTCCCACTTTTTTTTCAATCCGATTTAATGTGTCTGGTTTTATGTTGAAGTCTTTGATCCACTTGGACTTCAGTTTTGTGCAGGGTGACAAGTATGGATCTATTTTCATTTTTCTACACGTAGACTTCCAGTTAGAGCAGCACCATTTGTTGAAGATGCTATCTTTTTTCCATTGTATGGTTTTGGCGTCTTTGTCAAAGATCAGGTGTCCATAAGTGTGTGGGTTTATTTCCTGGTCCTCTGTTCGGTTCCATTGATCCACCATTCTGTTTCTATGCCAGTACCACGCAGTTTTTAAAACTTTTGCTCTATAGTACAACTTAAGATCAGGGATGGAGATACCTCAGGAAGATCTATTATTGTAGAGGATTGTTTTAGCAATTCTGGGTTTCTTGTTATTCCAGATGAAGTTGAGAATTTTTCTTTCCAGGTCTGTAAAGAATTGTGTTGGTAATTTGATGGGCATTGCATTGAATCTGTAGATTGCTTTTGGTAAGATGGCCATTTTTACTATGTTAATCTTGCCAAGCCATGAGCATGGGAGATCTTTCCATCTTCTCATATCTTCTTCTAGTTCTTTCTTCAGAGATTTGAAATTTTTTTCATACAAGTCTTTGACTTCCTGGGTTAGGATTACTCGGAGGTACCTTATGTCATTTGTGGCTATTGTGAAGGGTGTTGTTTCCGTAATTTCTTTCTCAGCTCTTTTGTCTTTTGTATACAGGAGGGCTACTGATTTTTTTGAGTTAATTTTGTTCCTGGCCACTTTGCTGAAGGTGTTTATCAGCTGTAGGAGTTCACTGGTAGAGTTTTGGGGGTCACTCACGTATACTATCAAATCATCTGCAAATAGTGATAATTTGACTTCTTCCTTTCCAATTTGTATCCCCTGGATCTATTTCAACTGTTTTATTGCTCTAGCAAGGACTTCCAGCACTATGTTGAAGAGATATGGAGAGAGTGGGCAGCCTTGTCTTGTCCCTGATTTCAGTGGGATTGCTTTAAGTTTCTCTCCTTTCAGTTTGATGTTGGCTATAGGCTTGCTGTATATTGCCTTTACTATGTTTAGATATGTGCCTTGTATCCCTGATCTCTCCAATACTTTGAATATGAATGGATGTTGGATTTCGTCAAAGGCTTTTTCAGCATCTAGGGAGATTATCATGTGTTTTTTTTTTTTTTTTTCTTTCAGTTTGTTAATATGGTGGATCACATTGATGGATTGCCGTATATTGAACCACCCCTGCATACCTGGGATGAAGCCTACTTGGTTATAGTGGATAATATCTTTAATGTGGTTCTTGGATTCGGTTTGCAAGTATTTTATTAAGTATTTTTGCATCAATGTTCATAAGGGAGATTGGCCGGAAATTCTTTTTCTTTGTTGAGTCTCTGTGAGGTTTAGGTACCAAGGTGACTGTGGTTTCATAGAATGAATTTGGTAATATTCCTTCTGTTTCTATTTTGTCGAATAGTTTGAAGAGAATTGGTGTTAGCTCTTCTTTGAAGGTCTGGTAGAATTCTACGCTGAAGCCATCTGGTCCTGGGCTTTTTTTGGATGGGAGACTTTTGATGACTGCTTCTATTTCTTTGGGGGATATAGGACTATTTAGTTGATTTACCTGGTCCTGATTCAGCTTTGGTAAGTCAAATCGATCAAGAAAATTGTCCAATTCATTTAGATTTTCAAATTTTGTGGCATATAGACTTTTGAAGTAAGTCCTAATGATTGTTTGGATTTCCTCAGTGTCTGTAGTTATAACCCCCTTTTCATTCCTGATTTTGTTGATTTGGGTGGTGTCTCTCTGCCTTTTAGTTAGCTTGGCTAAGGGTTTGTCGATCTTGTTGATTTTCTCAAAGAACCAGCTCTTGGTTTCATTGATTCTTTGAATTGTTTTATTTGTTTCCAATTGATTGATTTCAGCCCTGAGTTTGATTATTTCCAGCCGTCTACTCCTTCTTGGTGTGTCTGCTTCTTGTTTTTCTAGGGTTTTTAAGTGAGCCATTAGGGTGCTTGAATGAGGTGTCTCAAATTTCTTCTTGAAGGCACTTAGTGCTATGAACTTTCCTCTTAGCACTGCTTTCATTGTGTCCCACAGGTTCGGGTATGTTGTGTCTTCATTTCCATTGATTTCTAGAAAGACGTTAATTTCTTTCGTTATTTCTTCCCTGACCCAGCTGTCATTTAGTAACAAGTTGTTCAGTTTCCATGTGTGTGTAGGCTTTTTGTTATTTCTGTTATTGTTGAGGTGTTATTATTATTCTGGAGATGCCATATTGCTCTGTCTTTTGTTGCTTGAGCTTTTACGCTGGCCTCTACCCATTGTGCTATCTTAGGTGTTTGGGGTTATTTTCTGGCGGTTCCTGGGGATCTTGTGGTGGAGAGAATCCCCTTTGCAGAAAGCTGGTTTTTCCTGAAGGATGTCTTCTCAGCTTTTTGGGTATAGTCCCTGGATGGCTGGTGTTTTTTCAGGAGTTGCTCACCTCAGGGATATAGACCTGAGTGGTAACTGTTGTCTTTGTTAGTCGAGAGGGTTCTCCTCTCACCCAGGGAAGTCCTGAGGGCAGCTGCTCTGTTTCTGGGTTTCTTGTTGTAAATTTAATGATCAGCTGCTTGTAATTAAACATAATTTATAAAGTGACTAGCAATCTTATTAATCCTATCATAGTTTATTAAAACTTAACAGCAAAAATTAAAGGTAAAGTTTTATTTAGCATTAAACAGAGATCTAAACTTCTACTGTAGCCCTAAGCAAAAATGGACTATTCTGGCCGTACCAAATCTATAGGCCAGAAAGAAACAGCATTAAATCATTTATTTAGGTACTGGCAGCCAGGCATATATTTTATATAATGGTTAACAATGATCTGAATATAACTGTGCACAACCCTGGGCTAACATGGAACTGTAGTACTTCTTTTCTGTAAAAGAGCATAAGCAAACATTTTGCACTGAAGGATCTCCAACTTTTTAAATGAAGAACAACATATTTTATAGTTATTTTTACATGATATATTGTAATAATTGCAATTTTTGTTTAATTGTCTTAAACAGCATGGCTTTGTTTTACTTTGTAAACTTAATGAAATAAATACCAAGATTTTTTGTTTTTTTTTTATTTTCAAAGGGTTGAGAAACTATTTTAAGTTCTTTGTTAGTTTGCCCAAGGGTTACTATTTTTAAAATACCGATAACTTTTAAAATGTTTTATAACTTTTAAAATGTTATAATAGCATTGATATCATAATGCCATTAGAATTTCATGACACAAATGTTACATCATAATACTATTTGATATCATGATACCATTATGATATTATAACAGCATTTGGATGTCATACTATTGTGATGTCTAATACTATGTAATATCATAAAACAATTGTGATGTCATAATACTACTGTGATATCATAATATTGTTATGACATTATGAGTGCATTGGGATGATTTAATAGTATTTTTAGGTTGTAATGTCATTGTAAGGTCAAAATTCTTTGTGATGTCATACCACAATTATGTCAGAATAGCATTATGATGTCATATTAATATTGTGAAGTCATTGTACTATTGTGATGTCATAAAACCTTTGTGAAATCATATTACCATTGTATGTCATAGCATTTTGCTGTCATAATAGCATTGTGATGTTATGATTATATTGTTATGTTATATTATAATTTTGATGTTCAAAATACCATTGTGATAGCATACCACAAGATGTCATAATAGCATTGTGGTGTCATAATTCCATTGTGATGTCATACTATCATTATGATGTTAAAATACCATTGTGATATTATAATAGCATTTTGAGGTCATAATGAAATTGTGATCTCAAAATTCCATTGTGATGTCATAAGGCAATAATGTAGTAAAAGCATTTTGGCATCATAATAACATTGTGATGTCATTATCATTGGGATGTTATTTCACTATTGTGATGCCATCATAGCCTTGTGATGTCAATTTGTTCATGATGTCATACTATCATTGTGATGTCAAAATGCCATTGTGATATCATAATAGCATTTTGAGGGTATAATGCCATTGTGATGTCGTAATACCATTTTTGAAGCCATTATACCATTTTGATGTGAGCATAGCATAAGGCTAGGGTTAGGTTTACAATTAGGGTTAGGGATTTGGGTTTTGACATTTATTTGGGCTTTTGTTTCTGCCCTGTTTGACATGGGATGGACAGTCTTGCCTTTTAAATATATATAGTATAATTTTTGAGTTTTTAGTACTTAACTAGGCTGGTGTGTACTTTGTGAGTTGTAAGCATCCTGTGTCTACCTTCATTAGGCATTTATCCCCCATGAAACTATATCATGTTGAAAGGATAAGTCAGCTTCCAGGGCAATGTGACATATTAATTTAGTCAGCATATAAAAGTTTGTTTGTTTTTTTTTTTTTTTTTTTGACACGGCAGGTGTGCAGTTTCCCTGTTTTCTCCCACCCTAATTTTATGTCCTTCCATTGACCAACAAAATGCCCTTTGGCACCAGTTCTTCTGTGGAGGTCCCATTTTCTGAGGTTGCTGGCCTTTTTAGAGCATTGTGACATCATATTTCCTCATATAAACCTAAAAGTGATGTGAATTCAATCTTTAAAACAGTAAGGACATAACATCTATCAATAAGCAAAACGAACTTACATGGTAACTTTGAGGAAAATTTTGTCATTTTGAATCTTAGACTATCTCTCCAAGTGGCTAAACAGCAGGAATTGCCATACTGGCTTTTATTATATAAATTAGGCTAATCAGGGACTCACAGATCTGCCTGTTTCTTTTCACTTTGTGTTTGGATTAAAGGCATGTGCCTTCATCAACTTGTTCAAATATTTTTTCTTAAATCAATATAATTGTAACACAAAGCCTTTAAATGAAAATTAAGCAAAAAGGCAAGAAAATTTTCAGTTTTGGGTCAGTTGTTATGCTGTGACAAGCAAAGCCCAGTTGGCTGTTTTTTCGAATTTAGTTGATGTTTAATGAATTGGTGGACCCCTACAAGAAAGAGCTGACAAGTGTGTTGCAGCCAGAGAGCTTTGATCAAATTTTAGCTGTTATTAATCTAATTTTTATTAGGAAGAGTACCCTTTCTATTGTCTGTAACTTAGTATTACATTCCTTGGTTGATTTCCCCATTTTCTTCCTGCACTTTCTTGGAGAAGTCCTCCAGAAGAGCCACCACCATTAAATATATTGGAACCAGATACATGACTATGGCAACCAAAACAAAGTCAAAGAGGATTAAGATACCCTCTGCCATGGCATTTTTTTTTTAATTTAGATGCAGTTTTAGGCCAAGCTTTGTCTAGAGGTCTGTGTGCTTGCAGTTCCTTTCTTTCCAGACATGGCTGCTGAGTTTAGCTGAGCTGAGCCAGCTACATTATAAGGAAGCCATGCTAGTGTATCCTCCTGTTAGACTATAGCAGCACCCAGTTTTGTTAAGACTTAGGTCTGTCCACAATAGACTGTCTTCTACTCCAGGGCCTGTTTAAGAGTTTCTCTTAAAGGGAGAGTAATTGAGCTGAGAGTTTTTAGATTTTAGGTTTGGGTTTTTGGGGTTGTATTACTACGAGCTTATTCCCCCCACTAAATTATGTTAAAGAAAGATTTAAAGGGTGTGGATACTTAGATTAGTTGGTGGCCATTTATTATACAGTTAGATTAGCTGGGGGCCATTTGCTGATAGTTATTAATATTTAGTATTGAAATATCGCATGGTTAAACAGCCGTTATTCTTAAACCAGCTGTAGACCCAAATCATGACAGAGAAACAGGAATTATTTAATTAACCTATAGTCCAATGATGGGCAAAATTTATTCCTAAACCTCCAAGACCGCATAGATTCCTACCATTCAGATTTCACTCATTGTATGTGCTTTAGTCACATCTTAGGTATGGGCCATATCTCTATGTGGTTCCAAGAACTCTCCTCCTGATTCTCCACTTCTCCTCCTCTGCTTCCTTTTTGTTCCTCCTGCTATGGACCAGGATGTTCCTCCCTATCCTCTCCACTGCTCAGCAGTGTAGCTGGTTGTTTTATTGAAAATACAGAGAAAAAAAAAGGTGGCATGTTTACACAAACTTGAGACAGGTGATGCATAGAATAAGCATAACAGTACAATTTCTGTATTGAAACCAGAGAGTGGTGGACAGAAATCAGCAGTTGAATTGAACAAGAAAAAATTGTGTTCTTTCATAATGAACATTGTACAAACTATTTATTTTCTTGTTTATTTTATATTTATATATATATATATGTGTGTGTGTATAAATATATATATTGTATAGAGAGTGTTCTGTCTGCAAGCTGAAAGAGGGCACCAGATCTCACTATAGACGGTTGTGAGCCATACTATGGTTGCTAGGAATAAAGAAGGGCATCTTTAAGAGTAAGCAAAGCTCTTAATCTCTAAGCCGCCTCTCCAGGTCTGGTCACAATTATCTTTATTTCATATCCTTAAATTTTTGGTTTCATACTAGCATTGTAATATCATAATAACATTGTGATGTTATAATACCATGGTGAAATCATAATTCCATTGGGATATCATAATACTAATGTGAGATCATAACCTCACTATGATGTCATAATACTATTGTGAAATAATAAAACCATTGGAGTCATGACACTAATATGATGACATAATATCATTGTGATGTCATAATTCCATTGTGCTGTCATACAAGCATTGGGATGTCATGATGAATTTAGATACCATAATCCCATTGTGATATCATCATACCACAGTAATGACATAACACTGTCATGAGTTCATAATAGTAATGTGATGTCATAATAGTATTGTGATGTCATATCATTGTGAAGCATAATGCCATTATGTAGTCATAATAGCATTATGATTTCGTAATAGCATTGAGAGGTCATTACATTTCTATGTCATTATAGATTTGTGATTTCATAATAGTATTGTGATGTCCTAATACTGACTATTGTAAAGTCATAACAAAATTGTGATGTCATACTACAATTGGGAAGTAATAATACCATTTGGATATCATACCACCATGATGGCATGATGGCATAATACCGTTGTGATGTCATAACTCCATTGTGATGTCATAATACCATTGTGATGTCACAACACCATTGTCATGTCATAATACCACTGTAATATCTTCATTGCATTGTGATATCATAATACCATTGGGATGTCCTAATAGCATTGTGATGTCAAAGTACCATTGTAATTAAATGATAGTATTGTGATGTCAACATAGCATTGTGATGTCAGAATAGCATTGTGACATCACAATACCATTGTGAAGTCAGAATAACATTGTGATGTCATAATAACATTGGGATATCATAATGGCATTGATATGGCATCATAGGTTTATTATATAAAAATTCCATTGTGATATTATATCATATGATTTCATTATTGTACTATTGTAATAATAACATAATGACAATACTTTTTTGATGTTTTAATTCCATTGTGATTTTATTATAATATTGTGATGTCAGACTACCATTGTAAACTGATAATACCATTGTGATGTCATAAAAGCATCTTAATAATAAAATCCACTGTGATGTCATTATTCCATTTTGATGTCATAATTCCATTGTGATATTATATGATATGACATTGTCATTACATTGTGATGTTATAATAGTATGGTGATATTATAATAGAATTGTGATGTCATAATACCTTTGTGATGTTATAATAGCATTGTGATGTTGTAATATCATCGTGATATCATAATATCATTGTGATTGTCAAAATTCCATTGTGATATCATACTGTTGTGAAGTCTTAATAGTATTTTGATGTCATAATTTCATTGTGATATCATACCACAATCCTGCTGTGATGTTATAATAGTATGGCGATATCATAATACAATTGTAAAATCATAATACCATAGTGATGTCATAATAGCATTGTAATGTCATAATAGCATTTTAAAGATCTAACACCATTGTGATAGCATAAAAGCATTGCAATGTCATCATAGCATTGACATGTCCAAATATCATTTGTAAAATCACATCACTGTCAAGTCATAATAGCATTGAAATGTCAAAGTTCCCTCATGATGCCATAACACATTCATCTCATAAGAGCATTATGAGGTCATGATGAAATTGTAATGTCTCAGTACCATAGGGTGGTCTTGTCACAATTTTTATGTGATAGCACTGTGATGTCCTTATAACATTTTGATGAAATAATCACTTGGGGTTGTCATCAGAGCATTCTGATATCATCATAGCATTGTGATGTCATCATAACATTGTAATGTTCTAATATTATAGTTGTTATATTTTTGTCAAGCTATAATATCATTGTGATGTCATAATATCGTATTCAGGTCACAACCCCTTTATCATGTCTTAATAGCACTGTGATGTCAAAATACCATTGTTATGTCATACCACAATCATGACATAATAGCATTTTGATGTCATAACACCATTGGATGTCCTGATGAATTTTGATGCCCTGATGAAGTTTGATGCCCTGATGTCATTTTGATGTCATGATACATTGTGATGTTATTAAAGCATTATATTATTAACATTGTGATGTTATTGTGAATTCATAATAGCATTGTAATGTCATAATTGTGTATAAAAGTCATAAACCTATTGTGATGTCCTCAATAGTTCCTCAACGCATTGTGATATCATCATAGCATTGTGATGTCCAAATACCATTCTGAAGTTATCTGGTTGTAAAGTCATAATAGCATTGTGATGTCATAATAGAATTCTAATGTCATGATATCATTGTGATGTTATGTGTCATAATGTAATTGGGATGTCATTACACCCTTTTGATGTCATCATAGCATTGTGATACACTAATACTATTTTGATGTCATAATACCATTGTGAAGCCTTAGCATTGTGAAGTCATAATAGAATTTTGATATCAAAATTCCATTGTAATTACATACAACAATCATGTCACAATACCATTGTGATATAATAGCACAGCGATGTTATAATACCATTGTGATGTCATCATAGCACTGTAAACTCTTAAAACCATTGTGATGTCATAACAGAATATTGATATCATAAAACAATAATGTCATAAGAGCATTGTGATGTATTCATAAGAGTATTGTAACATGTTAATATCAATCTGATGTTAAAATTCCTTTGTTAAGTCATACCATAATCATGTCATAATAACATTGTGATGTTTTATAGCATTGTGACAACAAAATACCATTGTTCTGACATGATGGCATTGTAATGTCATAATAACATTGTGATGTCATAACAACATTATGATGTAATAATAGCATTGAAATGTCCTAATATCATTGTAAAGTCATACCATTGTAAAATCATAATTCCATACCATTGTAAATTCATAAAATACAATAGCATTGTAATCTCACAATTCCACTATGAGATCATGAAAAATTCATGTTGTGATAGCATTGTGATATCATAATAGCATTGTAATATCAAAATTACATTGTGATGTCATACCACAATCATGTCTTAATAGCATTCTTATGTCATTATATCATTGGAATGTTGTGATGGATTTTGATGTCAAAATGAAATTGTGATATCATCACACCATTGCGATGACATAACACCGTAGTGATTTCATAATAGCATTGCAATGTCATAATAGCATTATGATGTCATATCTTTCTGAAGTCCTAACAGCAGTGTGATGTCATAATAGCACTGTGAATTCATAACACATTGTGTTGACATAACAGCATTTTAATGTCATAATAGGATTCAGAGGTTATACCATTGCCATGTCATATTAGGTTTGTGATGTCATAATAGCATTATGATATCATAATTGCATTGTTCTAATACCATGGTAATGACATAACACCATTGTGAAATCATAAAAGCATTGCAATGTCATGATAGCATTGGTATGTCTTAATGAATTTTGATATCTTCACTCTGTTGTGATGACATAATAGCATTTAAATGTCATGCCATTGTGATGTTATAATACTTTTTTTTAGTCATAATAGCATTGGAATGTCATAATAGCATTTTGATGACTTCATAGCATTTTTTTTGGTCATAAAAGCATTGTGATGTAATAATACCATACAATAGAATTGTGATGTCATCATAGCATTTTGATGTCCTAATATCATTTTGAAGTAATACATTTGTGAACTCATAATAGCATTTTTATGTCAAAATTTCATTGTAATAACATATCACAATCATGTCATAATACTATTGTGATGTCATAATACTATTCTGATGTCATTGTGAAGTCATAACACTGTTTTGATAACATAATAATATTGTGATGATATCGTAGAATTGAGATGTCCTCATATCTTTGTAAAGCTATACCATTGTGAGGTCATTATAGGATTGTAATATCATAATTCCATTGTGATGTGTTACCACAATCATGTTGTAATAGCATTGTGATATCCTAATAGTATTGGGATGTCATGATGAATTTTGGTTGTCATGATGTCATTGTGATGTTATCATAACAATGTGATGTTATCATTGTGATGTCATAGTAACATTTTAATTTCATAACTATTATGATTTTATAATAGCATTGTGAAATCATAACACTACTGTGATGTAATAAGAAAATTGTGATGTCATAAAGACATCATGATGTCATATCATTATGATATCATTATAGCATTGAAATATCATACCATTGCCAAGTCTTAATAGCAGTGTGATATTATAAAAGCATTTGGATGTCATGATGTATTTTGTGTCTTGATGCCATTGGGATATCTTAATAACATTTTGATGGCATCATAGAATTGTGATATCATAATGCCACTGTGATGTCATAACAGTAATATGATGGCATAATACCATTTTGATATCAAAATTACATTGTGATATCATACCAAAATCTTGTATTTATACCATTGGGCTGTCATTAAGAATTTTGATGTCATAATGCCATTGTGAAATCAAAATAGCATTGTGATGTCATCATAGCATTGTGATGTCATAACAACATTGTGATTTCATAACAGCATTGTTATGTCATATCATGGTGATGTTATAATAACATAATAATGTCATAGTAGCTTTGTGATATCATAATAGCATTGTAATGTCATAATACCATTGTTATGTCTGAATATCATTTTGAGGTCATATTAGCATTGTGATGTCCAAATACACTTTTGATATGATAATAGCTTTGTTATTTCTTCATAGCACTGTGATGTCCTAATACAATTCTGATGTCCTAATACCATTGTGAATCATCCAGTTGTGAAGTCATCATAAGAGTGTGATGTATTAATAGCATTGTGATTTCATAATATAATTGTGATGTCAAATAGCATTGTAATGTCTTAATAGCATTGTGAAGTCAAAACACCATTGTGATACATAATAGCATTGTGATGTCATCATAGCATTCCGATGTCATAATACCATTGTGAATGAAATGATTGCATTGTGATGTCTTCTTAACATTGAGATGTCCTAATATGATTTTAAAGTCATACGTTTGTGAAGTCGTAATAGCATTGTAATGTCAAAATTCCATTGTGATATCTTAACCCAAGCATGTCATAATAGCATTGTGATGTCATAATAGCATTGCTATGTCATAATAACATATTGATCACTTAAACCCATTGTGATGTCATAATAGCCTATTGATATAATAATGTGATTGTGATGTCATATTACCCATTTGATGTCATCATAGCATTTGGATGAAAATTTTTGAAATCTTGATACCATTCTGATATCAAGAAAGCATTGTAAAATCAACATAGCACTGTGAAGACATCATACCATTATGATGTCATAACACCACTGTGAAAACATAATAGGATTGTGATGTCATAATAGCATTGCATTGTCATAAATAGCATTGTAATGTTATGATAGCATTGTGAGGAAATAACATCATTGTGATGTCATTATCTTAGCTAATCATACTCCTTTAGAGAAATATTCCGATTGTCAGTCCTGTTCTTTAGTCCTTGGAAGTTGCTGGGACTTTAATCATTGTACTGAATGACAAACTATGTTCTTATAGCTTAGAAGTCCCTCCATCTTCTTCCATTTCCTGGTGACTTGAATTACAATGTCCTGTGAATCTCAACTATTTATTGTTTAATCCCCAGTAAGGAAAAGTCTGGGAAGTGTTAGAAGATATGAATTTGTTAGATAATATAATTCCTATTAGATTTATGTTACAGGTACTTTAAGGTTGATATGCCAATGAAAGACAGAATGGAGTCTCTATCTATCAGACATTGTCAATTTTTATCTTTGTTTCTGTTTGTCTAGGTCTCTCTATTTCTGAATCTGTCTCTCTAGCTCTTTCTCTGTCTTCTTCTCTCAGCCTGCCTCCTGATGTTCAGTATGACAAGCTCTCAATTCTGCTGAAGGCTACAACAAGAACACTGCTAGCTGATATGACATCAGGGATGGACTTTGTAAAAATATAAGCAAGATCCCAGTTAAACAATTTTTGTTCAAAGATTTGCCTTCGTAAGGCAGAATTTCCAACGTAAGTAATTCATTGACTGAGGATATAACTGTGTAATAAACAAATAATAATGGAATCTGTGATACTGTGAAAGTCACATGTCAAAGACAAGTGACTTTATTAACGACAACTTGAAATAAATTTGTGGCACTTTTCCTGAACTAAGACTTTGGACACAGGATCTTTGAGTTGTGTGTTTTCATCTGCCCAGATTGATGCATGTAGGGCTGCTCAGCCTTTCTATCAAGCATGCTGTCCACTTGGCCCTTTTAATAACTGGCTCTATTTCTAACAGGAACTCAATGACTGGCTCTTTGGTCTCCCCACCCCCGAAGGGAGGAGCAGTCCTGTTAGGCCACAGAGGAGGGCTTTGTAGCCAGTCCTGAAGATACCTGATAAAACAGGATCATATGAATGGGGAGGAGGTCCCCCTATCAGTGGACTTGGAAAGGGGTACAGTGGAGATGAGGGAGGGAGGGTCTGGGAGGGAATGAGGGATCGGGACACAGCTGTGATACAGAGTTAATAAAATGTAACTGATAAAAAAAAGAAAAAAGAAAAAAGAAAATCTTACTGGATTTTACCTGTTTCATGACATAATTATGCCAATCAGCCAATCAGAGCCTGAGAGATTCTTGAGGTTTCCATGGAGATGAGTAAACAAACTTTCTTCACTGTCCAGTATCTCGGATCCTGTGCACACTTGACTTTTTCTTGTGAATCCCAACAAACCTTTATCTCATCCCTTTATCCAGATCTCACACCCTTATTCCCATTTACCTCTGTGACAATGTCAGGTAGGAAATTAAACTTTCATATTTATTTAATTAGACAGCTTCTTATGTAGGGAAGTTTCAAAGTGATGTGGGATTAAGGGGAATGGACTGAATGACAACGCTGTCATCAACTGTGGTCTTGGTTCTGAAATTTCCTAATATGTGACTTTGAACTGCGCAGTTATTTGTGTCCTCACTAAATGTACCTTCACATTCTAATTGATATAATAGGCTGGCAGGGTCTAGGGGTTCCTGGGGTATTGAGTCTTTAAGAGCACAGAAAAGAGAAGGAAACCAGAGAATTTCTGGGACTTGTTTGGCTGAAACAGTAAATGATCAGTGACTGTTAAAGGAGAACTGAGGGGCAATAAGCTATTTAACAGCTGGTGCTGTTCCACACTAGTGTTGCCAACCATCTATGGGCAGGGTTGCCTTTGCTGACCTAGCTGGATAGGCAAGTGTGTCCTACTCAGTGGTCAGTGAGGAAACCTCCTAGTCCTGTGGTTTTAATTTAAAAATGTTATTTTAGAGCTTATAAATGGTTCCCTTTAAAAGGCCTAGAGTACAAGAGCAGGTGTGTTTCCTACTGTTTCCCTCCACATAAACCCTCTAAACCTAGTGTTAGGACCAGGCCTGCTAGTTCAGTGGTGCCACATGAGCTCATGGGGTCTGAGTTATCTGAGTAACCACTAGTTCATGGCTGGGATTCTCTGCTAGATAATGAGTTTTTGGAAAGCATGCCTTAGGAAGTCATACTCTGCCCTCCTTAGAGGCTCTTTTTCATGTTAAAAGTCATTTTAACATGTTGTCAAAAGATTTTAAAGTTGTCAACATATTATATTTATTGACTGTGGGAATTTCATATAATATACATTTCTTTTTCCAGGTTCAAATTCCTACCCATGTGTCACACTAAATTATTATTTTTTCTTTAAAATACATCAATTTAAGTATGTGTTGTTCATCTATTCATTGCACCATGATGACATTCTCTGTGCCTAGTCCCTTAAAGGAAATTGAGTTCATCCTTGCTGCACCATTCCACCACCCCTAGAAGAAGCCATCAGTCCTCAAGAGCTCTATAGTTCATCACCTTGATCACAGTTTTTGTTATGTAATTATTTATTATGATTTGTTCACTTTGTATCCCCTCTCCTGTCCCCACCTCTTCTCCTTCAGTCAAAACCATCCTCCTTCTACCACTATATCCTTTCTCTAGTTGCCTAATAGGTGAGGACCTCCTCCTCCTTCTATCTAAAGCTAGATTACCAGGTCTCATTTTAAATCTCTCTGCATCATCTACCCCTGTGGCCTGATTCTCAGGGCGTTGTTCTCCTTGTGTCCTCAGGTCCCTCTACTTATGACACTCTTCCTGCCTCCTCTCCTGCAGTCTTCTTGGACCTTTGATGGGAGAGAGAATTTTATAGGAAATCCCATGCAGAGCTGGGTGTTTTAAGGTCACTCTCTTCATAATATCGGACTGTGGGAGGTATGCAATCCCAATTGATGCAGAAGGAAGCCTCTCTGTGGATGCAAGAACATGGCACTGATCTCTTTTGAGGGCAGTGAGCAACATATTTTAATAACAACAGCTTGGGTTTCTTGAAAATTTCCATATGGTGCCCTGGCCTTACAACTCAATTAACTGCCACCTAATCTCTCTAGTGGAAGACTGATTTGGTCACAATAGATGGCCTATTGGAACTTTATCTCCTACTATTAGGAAAATAGTATCCTGAAATCTATGGTATACATTTCTAATAAGTGAATGTGTACCATATTTGTCTTTCTGCATTTTAGTTACTTCACCCAGGATGATTTTTCCTGGTTCCATTTATTTGCCTGAAAGTATCATGATGTCATTTTCTTACCTGAATAATACTCCATTAGAGAAATAATCCACATTTTTTTCCCCAAGGAGATTGTCAATCCTGTTCTTTACAACTTGGAAGTTTCTGGGAATTTAATCATTGTATTGAATTACAAACTATCAGGATAACTATGTTCTTTTAACCTAAAAGTCTCTCCATCTTCTTCCACTTCCAGGTGATTTGAGCTGTAATGTCTTCTGGAAGCTCATGTATGTACAACATTAGCTCACAGTGAGGAAGCGTCTGGGAAAAGTTAGATAAAAGTGTAAGATAATGTTATTCCTATTGGACTTATATTATACAATGGTGTGCTTTGAGGTTAATATGCCAATGAAAGTCACCAGACACAATGGAGTCTCTGTCTCTTAGTCTGTCACTTCATTTCTTCTTTTCTGTAGGACTCGGTCTCTCTATTTCTGCATATGTCTCGCTAGCTCTTTTTCTCTCTGCCTGCCTTTTGTGGTTCAGTATAAAAAGCTCTCAGATCTATTGAAGGACTACAACTAGATGACTGCTTGCTGACATGACACCATGGGTGGTCTCTGTCAAAATATAAGCAAGGTCGCAATTAAAATGCTTTTGGTACAAAGAGTTACATGTAGGGCTGCTCAGCCTTTCTCTCAAGCAAGCTATCCACTTGGCCCTTTTAATAATTGGCTCCTAAAACTCTTACTGGCTTTCACCTGTTTCATGACATCATTATCCCTCTCAGCCAATTAGCATCTGAGAGAATATTGAGGTATCTATGTAGATGAGAAAACAAACTCTCCAAAGAATCCTGTGTCTCTGATCCTGTGCACGTGTGTGACTTTTTCTAGTGAAAATCAGCAAGCATTTATCTCATAGATTTTCCAGATCCCATACCTTTACTCCTGTTTACCTCTGTGACAATGGAAATTTAATGTTTAATTGGCCAGCTTCCTAAACAGGAAAGTTCAAAATAATGTGGGATTAAGGGGAATATACCCAATGCCAAGGTAGTCTCCTACTGTTGTATTGGATCTGAAATTTCCTAGGTTGTGACATTGAACTGAGAAGTTACTCACTTCCTGACTAAATGTACTTTTTTTAATTTTTATTTTATTAATTACACTTTATTCATTTTGTATCCCCCCATAAGCCCTTCCCTCCTCCCCTCCCGATCCCACCCTCCCTCCCTTTTCTGCATGCATGCCACTCCCCAAGTCCACTGATAGAGGAGGTTCTCCTCTCCTTTCTGATCTTAGTCTATCAGTTCACATCAAAAGTGGCTGCCTTGTCTGCTACTGTGGCCTGATAAGGTTGCTCCCCCACAGGGAGAGGTGATCAAAGAGCAGACTTTCACATTCTTAATGATATAATAGGCTGGCATGGTCTAGGGTTCCCTGGGGTACTGAGTCTTTAAGAGTAGGGAAAAGAGGGGGATGCCAGACAATTCCTGGGACTGGTTTGGTTGAAAAAGAGAAAGACTAGCTAGTGTAAAAGGAGAAGTGATAGGCAATAAATATTTGGACAGATGGTGCTCCTAGTAAGTAAATACATACTATATTTTCTGTCTGAATTTTAGTTACTTCAACCAGGATAATTTTTCCTGGTTCCATCCATTTGCCTGAAAATATAATGATGTTATTTCCTTCACTGAATAATACTCCATTATGGAAATATTCCACATTATTTTTCCAAGGAGATTGTCAGGTCTGTTCTTTAGAACTTGGAAGATGCTGGGACTTTAATAATTGTATTGAATCACAATTATGAGGATATATATAAGGCTAGAAGAATATCTTTAAGGCTAGAAGTACCTCCATCATCTTACACTTCCTGGTGGGTTTAACTGCAATATCTCCTTGAAGCCCATCTATTTACATGTGAAGTCTCCAGTGAGGAAATGTCTGGGAAGGGTTAGGAGTTATGGCATTGTTAGATAATATAATTCCTTTTGTTCCCCTTATTTCTTTTTCAGCCCTTTTGTCTTTTCTATGAAGGAGGGCTACTGATTTTTTTCAGTTAATTTTGTATCCAGCCACTATGCTGAAGTTGTTTATCAGCCGTAGGATTTCCCTGGTAGAATTTTATGGGGCAAATCAGGTATATTATCGTATCATAAGCAAGTAGTGATAATTTGAATTCTTCCTTTCTGACTTCTATCCTCTTTGTCTCCTTCAATTGTCTTATTGCTTTAGCAAGGACTTCCAGAACTATTTTGAAGAGATATCGAAACAGCGGGCAGCCTTGCCTTGTCCCTGATTTCAGTGGGATTACTTTAAGTTTCTCTACATTTAGTTTGATGTTGGTTATAGGCTTCCTGTATATGGCTTTACTATATTTAGGTATGTGGCTTGTATCCCTGATTTTTCCAATGCTTTAAGCATGAATGGATGTTGGATTTTGCCAAATACTTTTTCAACATTTAAGGAGATTATCAAGTAGTTTTTTTTTCTTTTACTTTGTTAATATAGTCCATTACGTTTAAGGATTTCCACATATTGAACCACTCTTGCATACCTGGGATAAAGCCTACTTAGACACGGTGGATGATATCTTTGTTGTGTTTTTGTATTCAGTCAAAGACATAAAGTACCTTGGTGTGACCTTAACCAACCAAGTCAAATATTTGTATGAAAAAAATTTCATATCTCTGAAGAAATAATTAGAAGAAGATATAGGAAGATGGAAAAATCTCCCATGCTCATGGCTTGGCAGGATTAACAATGTAAAAATGAGCATTTTAGCAAAAGCCATCTAAAGATTCAATGCAATTCATATCACAATACCAACATAATTCTTTACAGACCTTGAAAAAAATTCTCAACTTCTTATCAAAAAACAAGAAACCTACAATTGCTAAAATAATACTCTACAATAAAAGATCTCATGTAGGTGTCACTATCCCTGATCTCAAGCTGTACTATAGATGACATTATTAAAAACTGCATGATACTGGCATAGAAACATAATGGTGGATCATCGGAACCGAATAGAAGACCGAAAAATAAACCCACACATTCATGGACACATGAGTTTTGACAAAGATGCCAAAACCATACAATGGAAAAAAAAAATAACATCTTCAACAAATGGTGTTGGTCTAACTGAATGTCTACATGTAGAGAAATGCAAGTAGATCCATACTTACTAGTCTGAAGAAAACTAAAGTCCAAGTGGATCAAAGACCTCAACATAAAACCAGACACATTAACTCAGTTAGAATAAAATGTGGGGAAGAGGCTTGAACTCATTGGCACATGAAACAACTTCCTGAACAGAACACCAAGAGCACTGGCTCTAAAAGCAAATGAAACCTCATGAAACTGAAAAGCTTCTGTAAAGCAAAGGAGTTAGTGAGAAATCCTCTAATAGCAGAACTAGTGTTAGTGCCAGGATTGCTTGTTCAGTGGTGCCACCTAAGATAATGTGGTCTGAGATAGAAGGGTAACAACCAGTTCGTGGCTACATGAGTTCCTGGAAGGCATGCCTTACAAAGTCAAACTCTGACCTCTTTTAGCAGAATATTTTCTCCATGTTAAAAAAGTCATTGCAAAAGTTGTCAACATATTATTTTATTGCTTATGTGGAAATTTCATATAATATACATTATATATTATGTATACATTAATATACATTAAATACCCTTTTCCATTGCCTCCAGGTTCAAATTCCTACCCATGAGTCACACTATTTTTTTCTTTAAAATACATTTGAAGTATGTGTTATTCATATTCTCATTGTAAGATGATAAGAGTCTCAGTGCCAATTCAGTTGAAGGCAAGTGAGTTCATCCTTGCCACACCCTGCCACTACCCCCAAGGAGAAGCCATCAGCCCTGAAGAGCTCTATAGTTCATCATCTTGATCTCAGTTTTTTATGTATTATTTATTATGATTTGTTCAATTTGTATCCCCTCTGCTGCCCCCACCCTCTTTTCCTCCCAGTCCCACCCACCAACCTTTTCCTACCTTTAGGCCCTTTCTCTAGTTCCCTGATACGGGAGGTCCTCTTCTGCCTTCTATCTGATCCTAGCTTATTAGGTCTCATCAAGTCTAGCTGCATCATCTTCCTCTGTGGGCTGATTCTCAAGGTATTTGTCTCATGTCCTCATTTCCCTCTAATTATGACACTCTTCCTGCCTCCTCTCCTGCAGACTTCCCAGAAATCTGAGGGGAGGGAGAATTTCATAGGGCAATCCCATTTAGAGCTGGGTGTTTTAAGGTCTCTCTGTGCAAATACCGGACTGCATGTCTCTGTATGCTCTCTCATTTGATGCAGAATGAAGTATCTCAATGGATGCAAGAACATGGCACTGCCTATCAATTGAGGGCAGAGAGCAACATATTTTAATAACAACAGCCTGGGTTTTTTGAAAATTTCCATAGGATGCCCTGGGCCCTGAACACAATTAACTGAGACCCAATCTCCTAAGTAGACGACTGGTTTGGTCACAATAGATGGCCTATTGGAACTTTATCCTTCACACTTAGGACATCTCATAATAAATGAATATATATCATTTTTTGTATGTCTGCATTTTATTTAATCACCCACCATGATTTTTCCTGGTACCATCCATTTACCTGAAAATATCATGATGTCATTTTCTTAGGTGAATAATACTCAGTTATAGAAATATTTCACATTTTTCCCTAAGAAGATAGTCAGTCCTGTTCTTTAGTCATTGGAAGTTGTTGGGACTTTAATTATTGCATTGACTGACAAACTTTCAGGATAAACATGTTCTTTCAGCCTATAAGTTCCAGCATTTTCTTTCACTTCCTGGTGATTTGAAGTGCAATGTCTGTATAAAGCTCATTTATTTACTTGTTTAGTTCCCAGTGAGGCAATATCTGAGAAGGGTTAAGAAGTATGGCCCCATTAGATAATATAATTCCTCTTTGAGTTTTATTATAGGAGGGTGTGCTTTGAGATTGCTATGCCAATGAAATGACCAGACAGAATTGAGTCTCTGTCTCTTGGTCTCTGACACTTTATATCTTTATTTTTGTTCATTTTGTACTCTCTTTCTGAATCTATCTCTCTAGTACTTTCTTTCTCTCTCAGTCTCTGCCTCTTTTCCTGCTGCTTGTAGTTCAGTATGAAAAGTTCTCAGTTCTGCTGAAGGAAAAAAAAAATTGACTGCTTGCTGACATGACGACATGGATGGTCTAGGTAAAAATATACACAAGGTCACAATTAAAAGTTTTTTGTTCAAAGATTTGCCTTGGCCAGGGAGTATTTTCCCAGTAAGTAATTCACTGACTAAGGAAATATTAAACAAATAATAATGGAATCTATGATAATGTGAAATTCCCATGTCAAGGACACATGGCTGGTTCAGAGGTGTCACCTGAGCTCAGGGGATCTGAAGTAGCTGGATAACCACTAGTTCATGGCTAGAATTCTCTGCTACATAATGAGTTCCTGGAAAGCATGCCTTGTAAAGACAAACTCTGCCCTCCTTTAGCAGAATCTTTTCTCCATGTTAAAAGTCATTGTAAAAGTTGCCAACATATTAATTTTATTGATTATGTGTGAATATAACATAATATAATTACACTCTTTTTTCATTGGGTAGGTTCAAATTCTTAAACATGTGCCACTCTATCTTTTTTTCTTTAAAATAAAACAATTGAAGTAAATGTTGTTTATATACTCATTGGAACATGACCAGAGTCTCAGTAACAAGTTTCTTAAAAAAAAAAAGGAGATCATCCTTGCCACACTCTTGTCACCACCCACAAGAAGAAGCCATCAATCCTGAAGAGCTCTATACATCATCCCATTGATGACAGTTTTTCTCATGTATTTATTTATTATGATTTGTTCTCTTTGTATTCCCTCTACTGCTCCCTCCCTCTTCTCCTTCTAGTCCCATCCAACCTCCTTCCTCTGTGCTTATGCCTTTTCTTTAGTTCCCTGATAGCTGTGTTCCTCCTCCATCTCCTCTCTGACACTAGCTTATCAGGTCTCATGAAGGCTGTCTGCATCATTTCTCTGAGGCACAATTATCAGGGCATTGTTATCCTTGTATCCTCAATTTCCTCTACATATGACACTCTTTCTGCCTCTTCTCCTGCAGGCTTCACAAAGCTCTGAGGGGATGGATAATTTCATAGGGAAATCTCATTTAGAGCTGACTGAGGACATATGTCTGCATTTAACAAATAATAATGGATTCTGTGATAATTTGAAAGTCAAGTAACTTTATAAATGACCACTTGAAAAAAAATATGTGACACTTTTCCTAAACTAAGAATTTTGCACAGGAACTGTCATCTCTGGCTTGTGTACTTTCAGCTACCTAGATTGTGGGGCTGCTAATCTTTTCTCTCAAGCAGGCTGTCAATTTGGGCCTTTTAATAACTGACTCCTGAAACTCTTACTGGCTTTCACCTGTTTCATGACATCATTTTCCCTCTCATCCTATCAGCACCTGAGAGAATCTTGAGGTTTCCATAGAGATAGTAAACAAACTTTACTCAGTGTCCAGTATCTCTGATCCTGTGCATACTTCACTGTTTTTTGTTTGTTTGTTTGTTTGTGAAACCCAACAAGGCTTTATCTCATCCCTTTATCCAGATCCCACACTTTTACTCCTGTTTAACTCCTTTATAAACACAGGCAGGAAATGAAATGTTTATTTAATTGTATAACTTCTAAGTAGGGAAGCTTCAAAGTGATTTGGGATTAAGGGAAATGTATGGAATGACAAAGTGGTAGTGTATTGTCATCTTGGATCTGATAATTTCTAGGTTGTATTTTGAACTGAGCAGTTACTGGCATACTGACTAAATGTATCTTCATATTCTTATTAATATAATAAGCTGGCAGGGTCTAGGGTTCCCTGGGGTATTGATTGTTTAAGAGCAGGAAAAAGAGAAGGAAACTAGATAATTCCTGGGACTGGTTTGGCTGAAATAGAGAAAGATCTATGTCTTTAAAAACAAAACTGAAGGGCAAGATATTATATGACAGTGCTACTATTCTACTCTAGTGTTGGCAACCCTCTATGAGCAGGTTTGCCTTGGCTGACATGGCTGGATGGGCAGCTGTATCCTACTCAGTGATCAGTGAACAAGTTTCCTGGTCCTGGAGTTTACAGTTAAAACTGGGCAGAAAAAATGAGTTGGTGTTATATGCCTAGGAGACAAGAGGAGCTGCATTACTTGCTGTGGTCCTCCAACAAACCCTGTAAATGTAGTGTTACTGCCAGGACTGCTTGTTCAGAGGTACCACCTGAGCTCATGTGGTCTGATATGGCTGTGTAACCACTTGTTCATGGCAAGGACTCTGCTACATAATGAGTTCCTGGAAAGCATGCCTTGCAAAGTCAAACTCTGCCCTCATTTAGTGGAATATTTTCTCCATGTTAAAAGTAATTGTAGAAGTTGTCAACATATTTTTATTGATTATGTGGAAATTTCATATTACATATATTACACTTCTTTACCATTGCTTCTGCATTCAAATTTCTACCTATGTGTCAAACTAATTTAAAACAAAAACGTTAATTGAAGTGTTGTTCATATATTTGTTTGATCATGATCAGAGTCTCAGTGACAAGTCCCTTAAAGAAAACTGAGTTCATCCATGACCTACACTAGCACCACCCCCAAGAAGAGTCTATCATTCCTGATGAGCTCTAAATGTCATCACCTTGATTAGAGTTTTCTTATGTATTTATTTGTTATGATTTGGTCACTTTGTATCCCCTATGCTGCCCCCTTCCCCTTCTCCTTCCATTCACACCCCACACTCCTTCTATGTCTATGAACTTTTTCTAGTTCCCTGAGAGGGAAGGTCCTCATCAGCCTTCTATCTGACCCTGGCTCATCAGGTCTCACCAAGACTGGTTGCATCATCTTCTTTTGCAGCCTGATTCTCATAAAATTGTTCTTGTGTCCTCCATTCCCTCTACTTATGACTCTCTACCTTCCTCCTCTCCTGCATGTTTAGCAGAGAACTGAGGGAAGGTACAATTTCATAGGGAGATCCCATTTAAACCAGGGTGTTTTAAGGTCTCTCTCTGCATAATATTGGACTGTGGGTCTCTGTATGCAATCCCATTTGATGGAGAAGAAGGTAATTTGTGGAACCAAGAACAAGGCAGTGATCTATCAGTTGAGGGAAGAGATCAACTTATTTTAGGAAGAACAGCCTGGGTTGCTTGAAATTTTTCATAGTATGCCCTGGCCTAACCACTCAATTAACTGACATCCAATTACCATACTGGAAGGTTGGTTTGGACACAATAGATGGCCTATTGGAAATTAATCCTCCACTATTAGGAGACCTCCTAATAAGTGAATACATACCATATTTGTCTTTTGCCAAATTAGTTACTTCAACTAGGGTGATTTTTCCTGATTCCATCCATTTGCCTGAAAATATCTTGTTGTCATTTTCTTAGCTGAATAATACTCCATTATGGAAATATTGAACTTTTTCCCAGAAGGAAATTGTCAGGCTTGTTCTTTAGTCTTTGGAAGTTGCTGGAACTTTAATCATTTTATTGAATGACAAAATTTCAGGAGAACAATGATCTTTTACCCTAGAACTCCCTTCATCTTCTTCTACTTCCTGGTGATTTCATTTGAAATGTCCCTTCCAAGCCTATCTATTTACATGTGAAGTCCACAGTGAGAAAATGACTTTTTAGGGTTAGGAGATATGGTCTTGTTACATAATATAATTCCTTTTCTTTATCTATTTTTTTTTCTCAGCCCTTGGTCTTTTGTATACAGGGGGGCTACTGAAATTTTTAGTTACTTTTGTATCCAGCCAATTTGTTGAAGGTGTTTAAGAGCTGTAGGAGTTCCCTGGTAGAAATTTTGGGGTCACTCAGGTAAACTATCATATCACCTGCAAATAGCAATACTTTAACTTCTTACTTTCCAATTTGTGTCCCCTAGATCTCCTTCAATTGTTTAATTGCTCTAGCAAGAATTTATAGAAATATGTTGTAGAGATATGGAGGAGTGGGCAGCCTTCCTTGTACCTGATTTCAGTGGGATTGCTTTCATTTTCTCTCCTTTTAGTTTGATATTGTCTATAGGCTTGCTGTGTATTGCCTTTACTATATTTAGATGTGTGTCTTGTATCCCTGATCTCTCCAATACTTTAAACATGAATGGAGATTGAATTTTGTCTAATGCTTTTTCAGCATCTAAGGAGATTATCATGTTTTTTTTTTCTTTAATATTTTGAGTATGGTCAGTTACATTTATGGATTTCCATATATTGAACCACCCTTGCATAGCTGGGATGAAGCCTTCTAAGTCATAGTGGATGCTATCTTTGATGTGTTCTTGTATTCAGTCAAAGACATAAAGTACCTTGGTGTGAAGATAAGCATGAAAGTCAATGATTTGTATTAAAAAAAATTCAAGTCTCTGAAGAAAGAATTTGAAGAAGATATCAAGGGATGGAAAGCTCTCCCATGCTCATAGCTTGGCAGGCTTAACATAGTAAAAATGGCCATCTTACAGAAAGCAGTCTACAGAGTCAATGCAATTGCCATTGAATTACCAACACGATTCTTTGCAGAACTTGAAAGAAAAATTCTCAAGTTACATGGAAAGACAAGAAACACAGAATTACTAAAACCATCCTCTACAAATAAAGATCTTCTAGAGGTATCTTCATCCCTGATCTCTTGCTGTACTATAGAGTAACAGCAATAAAAACTGCATTGTACTGGCATAGAAAAAGAATGGTGGATCAATCTAACCAAATGGAAGACCAGAAATAAACCTACACACTTATGGATACCTGAGTTTTGACAAAGATACCAAAACCATACAATAGAAAAAAAAAAAAAAAAAAAAAAAAAAAACATCTTCAACAAATGGTGCTGGTCTAACTGGATGTTTACTTGTAGAAAAATGAAAACAAATCCAAATTTATCACCCTGCACAAAACTAAAGTCCAAGTGAATCAAAGACCTAAACATAAAACCAGTTACATTAAATCAGTTAGAAGAAAAAGTGGGGAAAAGCCTTAAACTCGTTGGCACAGGAGACAACTTCCTGAACAGAATACCAACAACACAAACTCTATGAGCAATAATCAGTAAATGGGACCTCATGAAACTAAAAAGCTTCTGTAAAGCCAAAGACATTGTCATCCAAACAAAGTGAATGCCTACAGATTGGGCAAGAGTCTCCACTATGCCTTTATGTGAGGGCTATATCCTGGATATATAAAGAATTAAAGAAGATGATAAACAACAAATCATGTAATCCAATTAAAAAATCGGGAACAGAACTAAACAGAGAATTTTCGATATAGGAATATTGAATGGCAGAGAAAAACTTATAGAAATGCTCAATGTCATTAGCCATCAGGGAAATGAAAATCAAAATGACCCTGAGATTTTTACCTTACACCCATCAGAGTAGCCAAAATGAAAAACTCAAGTGACAACACATTCTGGAGAGATTGTGGACAAAGGAGAACACTCTACCACTGCTGGTGGGAATGTAAAATTTACAACTACTCTGGAAATCAATTTTGCACTTTTTCAGACAACTAGGAATAGCGCTTCCTCAGGATTCAGCTATCCATCTCTAGCCATATATCCAAAAGAGGCTCAAGTACATAATAAGACTTTTGCTCAACCATGTTTGTAGCAGCTTTATTTGTAATAGCCAGAACCTGGAAACAACCCAGATGCCCTCCCCTCCCCAACTTAAAAATGGATACAGAAATTGTAGTACATCTACACAATGGAATATTACTCAGCAATAAAAAAAACAAGGAAATCATAAAATTTGCAGGTAAACGGTTGGAACTGGAAAAGATCACCCTGTGTGAGCTATTCCAGAAGCAGAAAAACACAGATGGTATATATTCAACTAGCAGACACATAATATAAGATAAACCTACTTATATCTGTATATCTAAATAAACTAATCAAGAGAGAGGACTCTTTCTAAAAGGCTCAATCACCATCTCAAAAGGCAAAAAGGACCAGAAGAAGGAGAAAACGGGGAACAAGTTAGGAGCCTGTCATAGAGGGCATCTGAAAGGCTCTGCCCTGTAGACTATCAAAGCAGATACTAAGACTTATGGCCAACTGTTGGGCAAAGTGCATTGAATCTGATGAACGAAAGGGGGAATAGTAAGATCTGGAGAGGACAGGAGCGCTACAAGAAGAGCAACAGAACCAAAAATTCTGAGCACAGGAGTATTTCCTGAAATTCTTATTCCAACCAAGTACCATGCATGGAGATATCTTAGCACCATGGCAGAGATATAGCTCATGGCAATTCAGTGTCCAGGGGGCTTCCAGACTAATGGGAACAGTGACTGCCTCAGACATGAAATGATTAGCCTGTTCTTTGATTACCTCTCCCTCATGGGTGAGCACCCTTACCATGTACAGAGGAAGACAATGCAGCCACTCCTGATTAGATGTGATAGACAAGCATCAGAAGGAAGGAGAAGTACTACCCTTTCAGTGGACTTGGGAAAGGGCATGTGTGGAGAAGGGGGAGAGAATGTCAGATTGGAAGGGGATTATTGGAAGGGAGGGATATAAAGTGAATAAAGAGTAATTAATAAAATTAAAATTAAAAATATAATTCCTTTTGGAGATATTATTATAGGAGGTGTGCTTTGAGGTTGATATGCCAATGAAAGTGACCAGACAGAATGGAGTCTCTATCTTTCAGTCTCTGTCACTTTATATCATTGTTTCTTTTAGTCTCTGTCACTCTATTTCTGAATTTGTCTCTCTAGCTCTTTCTTGCTCTGTCTCTCTCTCTCTGTCTCCCTCTCTCTGCCTGTGGCTTATAATTCAGTATGAAAAACTCTGAGTTCTGCTAAAGGGCCATAACAAGAGGATTACTTGCTTATATGACATCCTGGATGATCTCTGTACCAATATGAGCAGGGTCCTAATTAAACACTTTTGTTCAAAGATTTGCCTTGGTCAAGATGTGTTTTCCCAGTAAGTAATTCATTGACTGAGGACATATCTGTGCATTTAACAAAAAATGATGGAATATGTGATAGTCAAGTGACTTTATTAGTTACCACTTGAAAGAAATATGTGACATTTTTGCTGAACTAATGTCACAGAACACAGGAACTGTCATTTCTCGGTTGTGTGCTTTCAGCTGCTAAGTTTGAGTCATGTCTGCTCAGCCTTTTTATCAAGCAGGCTGTCCACTTGGCCCTTTTAAAAACTGGTTCTGAAAACTCTTATTGGCTTTCACCTGTTTCATGAAATCATTCTCGCTCCCAGCCAATCAGCACCTGAGAGAATCTTGAGGTTTCCATGGAGATGAGTAAACAAACTTTCTTCACTGTCCAGTATCTCTGATCCTGTGCATACTTCACTGTTTCTTGTGAAACCCAGCAAGCATTTATCTCATTCCTTTTCCAGATCACATAGCTTTGATCCTGTTTACCTCTGTGACAAAACCAGGTAGGAAATGAAACATCTGTTTATTGAACTGGAATTTCAAAGTGATGTTGGATTAAGGGGAATGTACTTAATGACAAGGTGTTCTACTGTGGTCTTGGATATGAAATTTCCTAGTTTGTGAATTTGAACTGAGCTGTTACTTTTGTACTCACTAAATGTACATTCATATTCTTATTGATATAATGTGAGGGCAGGGACTAGCATTCCCTCAAGTATGGAGTCTTTAAAAACAGGGAAAAGAGAAGGAAACTAGATTATTCCTGGGACTGTTTTGGTTGAAACAGAGAATGATTGATGCACATAAAAGTATAACTGAAGGGTAGTAAAGTATGTGACAGCTGGTGCTCTTCCACACTAGTTTTGGCAACTCTGAAGGAGCAGGTTTGCCTTGACTGACATGGCTGGATTGGCACCTGTCTCCTACACCATGGTCAGTGAGGAACCCTCCTGGTCCTGAGATTTACCATTAAAACTGGACCTTCAGGACAAAGAAATGGGTCTGTGTTATATGACTAGGACAGGAGCAGCTGTGTTACCCCAAAGGAGACTGTCAGTCCTATTCTTTAGTTCTTGGAAGTTGCTGTGAGTTGAATCATTATATTGAATAACAAACTTTCAGGATAACTATACTATTTTAGCCTAGAAAGTCCCCCATCTTCTAACACTTCCTGATGATTTGAATTGGAATGTCCCCTTTAAGCTCATCTATTTACACATTCAGTCCCTAGTGTGAAAATGTCTGAAAGGGTTAGGATGTATGACCTTGTTAGATAATATAATTTCTATTGCAGTTGTATTGTAGGAGGGTGTGCTTTGAGTTTGATATACTAATGAAAGTGACCAGACAGAATGGAGTCTCTGTATTTTGGTCTAGGTCAATTTATATCTTTTTTTTTTCTGTATGTCTCGGTCTATTTCTGAATCTGTATATCTAGCCACTTTTCTCCCTGCCTGCTGTTTGTGGTTTAGTATAAAAAGCTCTACATTCTAGGGTATTTCCCACTTTTTTTTCAAGCCGATTTAATGTGTCAGGTTTTATATTGAGGTCTTTGATCCACTTGGACTTCAGTTTTGTGCAGGGTGACCCCTTCTCCACTGCTGGTGGGAATGTAAACTTGTACAACCACTCTGGAAATCAATCTGGTGCTTTCTCAGACAACTAGCAATAGCGCTTCCTCAAGATCCAGTCATACCACTACTGGGCATATATCCAAAAGAGGCTCAAGTACACAAAAAGGACATTTGCTCAACCATGTGTTTAGCAGCTTTATTTGTAATAGCCAGAAGCTGGAAACAACCCAGATGCCCCTCAACTGAAGAATGGATGCAGAAATTGTGCTACATCTACACAATGGAATATTACTCAGCAATGAAAAATAAGGAAATCATGAAATTTGCAGGTAAATGGTGGGATCTGGAAAGGATCATCCTGAGTGAGTTGTCCCAGAAGCAAAAAGACACACATGGTATATACTCACTCATATAGACATACAATATAGGACAAACCCACTAAAACCTGTGCATCTAAAAAAACTAAGCAAGAGAGAGGACCCTAACTAAAATGTCCAATCCCCATCCAGAAAGGCAAAGAGGATGGACATCAGAAGAAGAAGAAAACAGGAAACAACCTAGGAACCTACCACAGAGGACCTCTGAAAGCCTCTGCCCTTCAGACTATCAAAGCAGATGCTGAGCTGGATGGGCAACTGTTGGGCAGGTGAAGGGAATTTTAGGTAAGAAC
This sequence comes from Meriones unguiculatus, assembly GCF_030254825.1. Lineage (NCBI taxonomy): Eukaryota > Metazoa > Chordata > Mammalia > Rodentia > Muridae > Meriones > Meriones unguiculatus. The sequence continues at coordinate 22,348,553 of NW_026843710.1, read as the reverse complement.
TCGGAAACAGTAAGAGCTTGAGAGGACAGGGTCTCCACAAGGAGAGCAACAGAACAAGAAAATTTGAACACAGGGAACTTCCCAGAGACTCATACTCCAACCAAGGACTATTCATGGAGATAACCCAGAACCCCTGCACAGATGTAGCCCAGGGCAGTTCAGAGTCCAATTGGGTTACATAGTAATGTGAAGAGGGACTGCCTCTGACATAATCTGATTGGCCTGCTCTTTGATCACCTCCCTCTGGGGGGGGAGCAGCCTTACCAGGCCATAGTAGAGGACAATACAGCCACTTTTGATGTGAACTGACAGACTAAGATCAGAAAGGAGAGGAGGACCTCCCCTATTAGTGGACTTGGGGAGTGGCATGAAAGCAGAGGGAGAAGGAGGGAGGGTGGAACTGGGAGGGGAGGAGGAAGGGGCTTATGGGGTGATGCAGAATGAATAAAGTGTAATTGATGAAAAATTAAAAAAAAAGCTTTACGTTTTTTGTAGGATTACAACAAGATGATTGCTTGCTTACATGACATCATGGATGGTCTCTGTAAAAATATAAGCAAGGTCCCAATTTTTGTACAAAGTGTTTGCTTTTTGTACAAAGTGTTGCCTTGTTAAGGGAGGATTTTCCCAGTAAGTAATTCACTGAAGACATGTTTGTGCATTTAACAAATAATAATGGAATTTGTGATAATGTGAAACTCACAAGTCAAGGACAGGTGTTTTATAAATGAACACTTGAAAGAAATATGTGACACTTTTCCTGAAATAAGAGTCTTGGACAAGGAACTGTCATCTCTGACTTGTGTGCTTTAGCTGCCCAGATTGAGGAATATAGGGCTGAACAGCCTTTCTCTCCAGCAGGCTGTCCTCTTGGCCCTTTTAATAACTGGCTCCTGAAACTTACTGGCTTTCACCTATTTCATGACATCATTATCTCTCTCAGCCAATCTGCACTTGAGAGAAAGAATCTTGATGTTTCCATGGAGATGAATAAGTATGTTTGATCCTGTGCATACGTGACTTTTTCTTGTGCAAACCAATAAGCCTTTATCTCATCCTTTTATCCAGACCCAGTATCTTTACTCCTGTTTACCTCTATGAAAATGTTAGGTAGAAAATAAAAATTTAATGTTTAATTGTACACCTTCCTAAGTATGGAACCTTCATAGTGATGTGGAAATAAGGGGAAAGTATTGAATGACAATGTGGTCTCCTACTGTAGTCTTGGATCTAAAATTTCCTAGGTTGTGACTTTGAACTGAGCAGTTATCATGAACTCACTAAATGTAACTTATTCTTATTGATATAATAGGCTGGCAGAGTAAATGGTTCCTGGAGTATTGAGTCTTTAGGAGCATGGAAAAGAGAAGGAGACAAGAAAATTTCTGAGACTGGTTTGGCTGAAAGAAAAAAAAAAGAATGTTGAGTATAAAATGAGAACTGAGGGAGAATAAACTATTTGATAGATGGTGCTCTTAATAAGTGAATACATACCATATTTTCCATATGCAATTTAGTTTATTCAACCAGGATGATTTTTCCTGGTTCCATCCATTTGCCTGAAAATATAATGATGTCATTTCTGTAGCTGAATCTCCATTATGGAAATATTCCACATTTTTTTTCCAAAGGAGACTGTCAAGCCTGTTCTTTAGTCTTTGGAAGTTGTTGTGCCTTTAATCATTTTATTGAATGACAAACTATCTGGATAACTATGTTCTTTTACACTAAAAGTCTCTCCATCTTCTTCCACTTCAATTTGAATTGCAATGTCCCCTTTAAACCCATCTATTTACATGTGGAATACAGTGAGGAAATGTCTGGGAAGGGTTAGAAATTATGGCATTGTTAGATAATATAATTCCTTTTGTTTTCGTAATTTCTTTTTCAGCCTTTTTATCTTTTGTATACAGGAGGGCTACTGATATTTTTGAGTTAATTTTGTATCTAGCCACTTAGCTGAAGTTGTTTATCAGATGTATGATATCCCTGGTAGAATTTTTGATGTCACTTAGTTATACTATCATATCATCTGCAAATAGCGATAGTTTGACTTCTTTTTTCTGATTTCTAGCCACTTATTCACCATCAATTTTCTGATAGCTCTACAAGAACTTCCAGAATTCTGTTGAAGAGATATTGAGAAAGTTTGCAAACTTGCTTTGTCCCTGATTTCAGTGGGATTGCTTTAAATTTCTCTCCTTTTAGATTGAGGTTGGCCATAGGATTGCTATATGTTACTTTACTTTGTTTAGATATATGCCTTGTATCCCTAATCTCTCCAATACTTTAAAAATGAAAGGAGGTTGGAGTTCTTCAAATGCTTTTTAAGCATCTAAGGAGAATATCTTATTTTTTTCTTTCTTTCTTTTAGTTTGTTAATATGGTGGAATACATTGATGGGATTCTCTATATTGAATCACCCCTGCATATCTTGGATGAAGCTTACTTCTTCATAGTGGATGCTGTATTTTTTGTGTTCTTGTATTTGGTCAAAGACATAAAGTACCTTGGTGTGACCATTTGTAAGCAAGTCAAAGACATGTATGATGAAAATTTCAAGCCTCTGAAAAAAAAAAAAGAATTAGAAAATGATAACAGAAGATGGAAAGCTCTCCCATGCTACTGGCCTGGCAGGCTTAACATTGTAAAAATGGCCATTTTACCAAAAGCAATCTACAGATTCAATGCAATTCCCATCAAATTTCCAACACGATTCTTTACAGATATTAGAAAGAAAAATTGTCATCTTAATATGGAAAAACAAGAAACCCAGAATTGCTACAACAATCCTCCACAATAAAAGATTTTCTGGAAATATCTCCATCCCTGATCTCAAGTTATACTATAGAACAACAGGAATGAAAAATGCATGATCCTGGTTTTAATCAGAATGGTAGATCTATGGAACCAAATAGAAGACCCAGAATTAAACCCACACACTTCTGAGTTTTGACAAAGATTGCCAAAACCATACAATGGAAAAAACATAGCATTTTCAACAAATGGTGCTGGTCTAACTGGATCTCTACATATAGAAAAATACAGTTTAAGACTAACCAGGGCCAAACCAGAGAACAGAGAGGCTGGTTACACCATCCCTACTGATGTGACCACCCTGAAATCTCCAGCTGCAGCAAGACCTGAGAACCTGGCAGTGACAGCAGCACAGATCTGGCAGAGCATATCAAAGAAGCAGGGCCAAACCAGAGAGCAGAGAGCCCCGGATAACACGATCTCTGCCAAGTGACCTGCCTGTAAGTGAGTGCACCCTTGAGAATCTGCAGTTCCCCAGATCCTGGGTCCTTCTAAAACAGAAGCCAGGCATAGAACCCCCTCCCACCCACATACCCACTTTGGGAAACAGGGGGGCACTAGGGACAATGAAGTTCCTGCCCTGTGGGCCTAATTGAGGAGTTAAGGCATTTAATGCCAGAAATTGCGCTGCGATCATCATTAGAACCTGCGACATATACAGTGCAGAGCCCTTCCCACACACTCAAGGGTTCAACATTAGCCATCACTCTGTCCCTTGAGACACACGTCCACACACACTTACACACACACACACACACATGTACGCGCACACACACACTTGCATTTGCCCTGTTTGTGCCTGCATACTTTCCTCCCACAGGTACAGCTAGTCCTCAGCACACGCTGAGAGTTCTCAGCTTCCTGAAGAACTCTCCAGACCCCAGAGAGAACAGCACCAGTCTGATCTGCAGAATCCAAAAACAAACGTGGAAGGTTTCAGATAAGCCAATGGACAGGGGTAGGCGAAAGAACACTTCCAACATAAATAAGGACATCATGACTTCACCAGCAAACCCCAAAATCGATGGATACTCCAATTCAGCAGAAGCACAGGAAAATGATTTTAAAGCAGCCATGCTTGCCCAATTATTTGAGGCTCATAAGGAGTAAATGAACAAGTCTTTCAAAGATATGGCCAGTCAATTGGAGGCAAAGAAAGAAGAAATACACAATATCCTTAAAGAAACACAGGCAAACATAGACAAACAAATAGATACACAAGTAGAGTAAAAATTAGTGGCATATAAAAAGGAAATGAAAAAAAGAAATAGAGGCCATCATAGAGAGACAGGAATCCAAATTCAAACACATGAAAGAAATGGTGCAAGACATGAAAACAGAATTAGAATCAATAAAGAAAACACAAAATGAGAAAACCCTTAAGCTGGAGAACATGGAGAAAAGATCAGGAACCACAAAAGTAAGCATCACCAAAAGAATACAAGAGATGAAAGAGAGAATCTCTGGAGCTGAAGACACACTTGCAGGAAAGGATACTTCTCTCAAAGAAAAAGTAAAATCAGAAAAGTTCCAATCACAAAATATCCAAGAAATCAAGGATGTTATGAAAAGACAAAATCTAAGAATAATACGAATTCATGAAAAAGAAGACTCCAGGCTCCAAGGTCCAGAATATACTTTGAAGGAATTCATAGAAGAAAATTTTCCAAATTTAAAGAAAGAGATGTCCATAAATATACAAGAGGCCTACAGAACTCCAAATAGACTAGACCAGAAAAGAAACACATCACGTCACATCATAGTCAAAACACTAAATCTACAGAACAAAGAAAAGATATTAAAAGCAGCAAGGGAAAAAGGCCAAATAACATATGAAGGTAGACCTATCAGAATCACACCGGACTTCTCATCAGAAACTATGAAAGCCAGAAGGGCCTGGGCAAGTATCATAGAGACTCTAAGAGATCACAAATGTCAACCCAGACTACTATACCCTGCAAAGCTTTCAATCAACATAGATGGAGAAAACAAAATATTCCATGACAAAAGTAAATTTACACAATATCTACACAGCAAACTATCCCTACAGAAGATACTAGAAGGAAAACTCCAATCCAATGAAAACAAATTCACCCACGAAAACAGGGCATACAGATAATATCCCAACAAAAATGAAAAGAAAACAAGCAAATGAAACAGGGTTAGATCACCGACTCCATTACAAAAGGAACTAAAATGCATTGGTCACTATTATCTATCAATATCAATGGACTCAACTCACCAATAAAAAGACACAGGCTAACAGAAGGGTTAAGGAAACAGGATCCAACGTTCTGTTGCATCCAAGAAACACACCTATGCAACAAAGATAAACACTACCTCAGAGTAAAGGGCTGGAAAACTGTTTTTCAAGCAAATGATTCCAGAAAACAAGATGGAGTAGCCATCCTAATATCTAATAAAATAGACTTTCAACCCAAATTAATCATAAAAGATAAGGAGGGCCACTATATTCTCATCAAAGAAAAATTCACCAAGAAGATATCACAATCTTGAATATCTATGATCCAAATACAAGAGCACCGACATTCGTAAATGAAACATTATTAAAGCTTAAATCATACATTGATCCTAATACCTTAATAGTGAGAGACTTCAACACTCCACTCTCACCAAGGGATGGATCAACTAGACAGGCACCAAATAGGGAAATAAAAGCACTCACAGAATCCCTAAATCAAATTGACTTAATAGACGTCTACAGATCGTTTCACCAAACTCAAAAGAGTACACCTTCTTTTCAGCACCACATGGAACCTTTTCCAAAATAGACCATATAGTGGGTCACAAAGCAAGCCTCAACAGATACAAAAGGATTGAAATAATCCCTTGTATACTATCTGACCACCATGGACTAAAGCTAGACATCAACAACAACAGAAACAACAAAAAGCCGACACACACATGGAAACTGAACAACTTACTACTCAATGACAGCTGGGTTAAGGAAGAAATAAAGAAAGAAATTAAAGACTTCCTAGAATTCAATGAAAAGGAAGGCACAACAAACCCAAATTTATGGGACACATTGAAAGTAGTGCTCAGAGGAAAATTTATAGCACTAAGCGCCTGCAAGAAGAAATTTGTAACATCATATAAAAACAACTTAATGGCCCAACTGAAAAACCTAGAAAAAAAAAAGCAGATACACACAAGAGGAGCAGACAGCTGGAAATAAACAAACTCAGGGCTGAAATCAATCAATTAGAAACAAATAAAACTGTCCAAAGAATCAATGAAACAAAAAGCTGGTTCTTTGAGAAAATCAACAAGATAGACAAACCCTTAGCCAAACTAACTAAAAAGCAGAGAGAAACTATCCAGATCAGCAATGAAAATCAGAAATGAAAATGGGGACATAACCACAGACACTGAGGAAATCCAAACAATTATTAGGTCATACTACAAAAGCCTATATGCCACAAAATTTGAAAATCTAAATGAAATGGAAAATTTTCTTGAAAGATTCCATCTACCAAAACTAAGTCAAGATCAGGTAGAAAGACTGAATAGCCCTATATCTCCCAAGGAAATCGAAGCAGTCATTAACAGTCTCTCCTCCAAAAAAAGCCCTGGACCAGATGGCTTCAGCGCAGAATTCTACAAGACATTCAAAGAAGTGCTAACTCCAATTATCCTCAAGCTATTCCACAAAATAGAAACAGAAGGAACACTACCAAACTCATTCTATGAAGCCACAGTCACCTTGCTATCTAAACCACACAAAGACCCAACAAAAAAAGAGAACTTCAGGCCTATCTCTCTTATGAACATTGAAGCAAAAATACTCAATAAAATACTTGCAAACCGAATCCAAAAACATATCAAAGATATCATCCACCATGACCAAGTAGGCTTCATTCCAGGCATGCAAGGGTGGTTCAACACATGGAAATCCATCAATGTAATCCACTACATAAACAAACTGAAGGAGAAAAACCACATGATCATCTCCTTAGAGCCCGAAAAAGCATTTGACAAAGTCCAACACCCATTCATGTTTAAAGTCTTGGAGAGATCAGGGATACAATGTACATACCTAAAGATAGTAAAGGCAATATACAGCAAGCCTATAGCTAACATCAAACTCAATGGAGAGAAACTTAAATCAATCCCACTGAAATCAGGGACAAGACAAGGCTGCCCATTGTCCCCATATCTCTTCAACATAGTACTTGAATTCCTAGCCAGAGCAATAAGACAACTAAAGGAGATCAAGGGGATACAAATCAGAAAGCAAGAGGTCAAAGTGTCACTATTTGCAGATGATATGATAGTATACATGAGCGACCCCAAAAATTCAACCAGAGAACTCCTTCAGCTGATAGACACCTTCAGCAAAGTTGCAGGATACAAAATCAACTCAAAAAAATCAGAGGCTCTCCTATATACCAAAGACAAAAAGGCTGAGCAAGAAATTAGGGAAACAACACCCTTCGCAATAGCCACTAATAACATAAAGTACCTTGATGTGACTCTAACCAACCAAGTGAAAGACCTGTTTGAGAAAAACTTCAAGTCTCTGAAGAAAGAAATTGAAGAAGATATCAGAAGATGGAAAGATCTCCCATGCTCATGAATTGGTAGGATTAATATTGTGAAAATGGCCATCCTGCCAAAAGCAATCTACAGATTCAATGCAATTCCCATCAAAATACCAATGCAATTCTGGACAGACCTTGAAAAAAAAGATTCTCAGCTTCATATGGAGAAACAAAAAACCCAGATTCTCCAAAACAATCCTGTACAATAACAGATCATCTGGAGGTATCTCCATCCCTGATCTCAAGCTGTACTACAGGGCAACAGTAATAAAAACTGCATGGTATTGGAATAGAAACAGAAAGGAGGATCAATGGAACCACACAGAAGACCCAGAAATAAACCCACACACCTATGAATACTCAATATTTGACAAAGAAGCCAAATCCATTCAATGGAAAAAAGACAGCATCTTCAACAAATGGTGCTGGACCAACTACATGCAGAAAAATGAAAATAGACCCATATTTATCACCCTGCACAAAACTAAAGTCAAAGTGGATCAAGGACCTCAACATAAAACCAGATACCCTAAATAAATTGGAAAAAAAAGGGGAACAGCCTAGAACTCATTGGCACAGGAGACAACTTCCTGAACAGAACACCAACAGCACAGGCTCTAAGAGCAACAATCAATAAATGGGACCTCATGAAACTGAAAAGCTTCTGTAAAGCAAAGGACACCATCATCAAAACAAAACGACTGCCTACATATTGGGAAAGAATCTTCACTAATCCTCTGTCGGACAGAGGACTAATATCCAGTATATACAAAGAACTAAAGAAGCTGAAAAGCAGCAAACCAAGTAATCCAATTAACAAATGGGGAACAGAGCTAAACAGAGAATTCTCAACAGAGGGATATCAAATGGCAGAAACACACTTAAAGAAATGCTCATCCTCATTAGCCATCAGGGAAATGCAAATCAAAACGACCCTGAGATATCACCTTATACCCATCAGAATGGCCAAGATGAAAAACTCAAGTGACAACACATGCTGGAGAGGTTTTGGAGAAAGGGGAACCCTCCTCCACTGCTGGTGGGAATGTAAACTGGTACAACCACTCTGGAAAGCTATCTGGCCCTTTCTAAGACAATTAGGAATAGTGCTTCCTCAAGATCCAGCTATACCACTCCTAGGTATATACCCAAAGTTCGTTCAAGTACACAAAAGGGATACTTGCTCAACCATGTTTATAGCAGCTTTATTTGTAATAGCCAGAACCTGGAAACAACCCAGATGTCCATCAATGGAGGAATGGGTACAGAAATTATGGTATTTTTACACAATGGAATAGTACTCAGCAATCAAAAAGGAGGAAATCATGAAATTTGCAGGCAAATGGTGGAATCTAGAAAAAAACATTCTGAGTGAAATATCCCAGAAGGAGAATGATAAACATGGGATATAGTCACTTATATAGACCTATAAGATATGATAAACATAATGAAATCTATACACCTAAAAAAGATAATCAAGAGAGCAGACATGTGGCAAGAAGAGCAATCCTCATTTAGAAAGACAGATGGGATGTGCATTGAACATATGACAGGAATCTACTGAGTGCATGTGAAAGAATCTAACTAGCAGTGTTTTCAAAGCAAAGACTCATGACCAAACCTTTGGCAGAGTACAGGGAATCATAAGAAAGAAGGGGAGTTAGTCTGATGGGGAATGGATAAGAGCTCCACAAGGACCAAATATATCTGGGCACAGGGTCTTTTCTGAGACTGACATTCAACCAAGGACTATGTATGGATATAACCTAGAACCTCCACTCAGATGTAGCCTGTGGTAGCTCAGTAACCAATTGCTTTCCCAAAGTAAGGGGAACAAGGACTATTTCTAATAGGAACTCAATGGCTGGCTCTTTGGCCTCCCCACGCCCGAAGGGAGGAGCAGTCCTGTTAGGCCACAGAAGAGGGCTTTGCAGCCAGTCCTGAAGATACCTGATAAAACAGGATCAGATGAATGGGGAGGAGGTCCCTCCCTATCAGTGGACTTGGAAAGGGGCACGGTGGAGATGAGGGAGGGAGGGAGGGACTGGGAGGGAATGAGGGATCAGGACATGGCTGGGATACAGAGTTAATAAAATGTAACTGATTAAAAAAAGAAAAAAAGAAAAATGCAAATAGATCCATATTTATCACCCTGCACAAAACTAAAGTGCAAGTGGATCAAAGACTACAACATAAAACCAGTTATATTAAATCGGCAAGAAAAAAAAAAGTGGTGAAGAGTCTTGAACTCATTGGCACAGGAGAAAACTTCCTGAACAGTACAACAACAGCACAGGCTCTAAGAGCAACAATCAATGAATGGGTCCTCATGAAACTGAAAAGCTTCTGTAAAGCATAGGACACTATCATCAAAACAAATCAATTGCCTATAGATTGGCACTAAGCCTCTATGGGATAGAGGGCTATTATCCAGTATATATATATATATATATATATATATATATATATATATATATATAGAACTAAAGAAGTTGAAAATCAAGTAATCCAATTTAAAAATGGTGAACAAAACTAAACAGAGAATTCTCAATACAGGAACATTGAATGTCAGAAAAACACTTGAAATCTCAATGACATTAGCCATCAGGGAAATGAAAATCAAAAGAAGCCTGATTTTACCTTACACCCATCAGAATGGGCAAAATAATAAACTCATGTGACAACCCACCCTGGAGAGGATATGGTTAAATAGAACCCTCCTCCATTGCTGGTGAGCATATAAACTTGTACAACCATTCTATAAATAAATCTGGCGCTTTGTCAGACAACTAGAAATAGTGCTTCCTAGAGATTCAGCTATACCACTCCTAGGCTTACATCCAAAAGAGGCTCAAATACACAATAAGGACATATGCACAACCATGTTTGTAGCAGCTTTATTTGTAATAGCCAAACCTGGAGTCAACACAAATGACCCCCAACTGAAAAATAGATACAGAAATTGTGGTACATATACACAATGGAATATTACTCAGAAAAAAAATGGAAATCATGAAATTTGCAGGTAAATGATTGGAACTGGAAAAGATCACCCTGAGTAGGCTCTCCCAGAAGCAGAAAGACACATGGTATATAGACATATACTCATATAATACAGAATAAACCTACTAAAATCTGTACACTTCAAGAAAGTAATCAAGAGGGAGGACTCTGGCTAAAATGTTCAATCCCCATTCTGAAAGTCAAAGAGGATGGACATCAGAAGAAGGAGAAAACAGGGAACAAGTTAGGAGCCTGCCACAGAGGGCATCTGAAAGACTGACTATCAAAGCAGTTGCTGAGACTCATGGCTAACTATTGGGCAAAGTGCATGGAATCTAATGAAAGAAGTGGGAAATAAGATCTAGAGAGGAAAGGAGCTCCACAAGGAAAAAAATCTGAGGTCAGGGGTCTTTCTTGAGACTCATACTCCAATCAAGTACTATGCATGCAGATAACTTAGAACTTCTACCCTGCACAGGTGCGGCCCATGGCATTTCAGTGCCCAAGTGGGTTCCATATTAATGGGAGCAGGGACAGCCTCTGATATGAAGTGATTGGCCTGCCCTTTGATCTCCGCACCTTGATATTGGAGCAGCCTTACCAGGCCACAGATGAAGACAATGCAGCCACTTCAGATGAGATCTCATAGAGTAGGATTAGAAGTAAGGAGAAGTCCTCCCCTATTAGTGGTTTGTGGAGGAGCATACATGGAGAAGGGGGAAAGGAAGGTGGGATTGGGAGGGAATAAATGAGGGGTTAATGGGGAGAGACAAAGTGAATAAAGTGTAAATAATAAAAATTAAAGTGAAAAAATATTAAAATAATAATTCCTTTTGGAGTTATATTATAGGAGGTTTTGCTTGTTGGTTGATATACCAATGAAAGTGACCAGAAAGAATGGAGTCTCTGTCTCTAAATCTAGGTAACTTTATATCTTTGCTTCTGTTGGTCTTGTTCTCTCTATTTCTGAATCTCTCTCTCTCTCTCTAGCTCTTTCTCTCTCTGTCTCTTTCAGTCTCCATCTCAATCTGCCGCTTGTGGTTCAGAATGAAAAGCTCTCAGTTCTGCTGAAGGTGACTGCTTGCTGACATGACATCCCGGATGGTAACCTGTAAAAATATAAGGTCCCAATTATATGCTTTATATTCAAAGATTTGCCTTCGTCAGGGACCATTCTTGCAGTAAGTAAGTCATTGACTGAGAACATATCTGTGCATTTAACAAAAAATAATGAAATCTGTGATAATATGAAACTTACTTGTCAAGAACACGTGACATTTTCAATGAAGACTTGAAAGAAATATGTGGCACTTTTCCTGAACTAAGAGTCTTGGACAGTAATTTATATCTCTGTGTTGTGTGCTTTTAGGTGCCCAGATTGAGGCATGTAGGGCTGCTCAGCCTATCTCTCAAGCAGGCTGTTCACTTGGCCCTTTTATTAACTGGCTCATGAAACATGTACTGCCTTTCACCTCTTTCATGATCTCATTTCTCTCTCTGCCAGTCACTGCCTGAGAGAATCTTGAGGTTTCCATGGTGGTGAGTAAACAAACTTTCCTCACTGTCCAGTATCATTCATTGTATGGACACATGACTTTTTCTTTTGAAACCCAACAAGCCTTTATGTCATCACTTTTTCCAGATCCCACACCATTACTCCTGTTTACCTCTGTGACAATATCAGGTAGGAAATGAAACTTTAATGTGTTTTTAATTGGACATCTTCCTAAGTAGGGAAGCTTCAAAGTGATGTAGATATAAGAGGTAATGTACCGAATGACAATGTGGTCTTCTACTGTGGTCTTGGATCTGAAATATCCTAGGTTTTGACTTTGAACTGAGCTGTTACTTGTGTACTCATTAAATGCACCTTCACATTCTTATTGATATAATAGGCTGGCAGGGTCTGTGGTTCCTTAGTGCATTGTGTCTTTAAGAGAAGGTAAAAGAGAAGGAAACCAGACAATTCCTGGGACTGATTTGGCTGAGACAGAGAAAGATCTGTGAGTGTAAATGGTGAACTGAGGGGCAAGATATAATTTCACAGGTGGTGCTATTCCACAACAGTTTTGCCAACCCTCTATGATCAGAGTTGCCTTGGTTGACCTTCCTGAATCAGCAGTTATGTCTTACTGAGTTGTCTGTGAGAAACCCTCCTGGTCCTATAGATTACAATTAAAACTGATCCTTTAAAAGAGAGAAATGGGTCAGTTTTATATGCCTAGGATAAAAGAGCAGCTGGGTTTTTGCTATGGTCCTCCAGATAAACTTTCAAAACTTAGTGTTAGTGCCACGACTGGTTGTTCATAGGTGCCACCTGAGCTCATGGGGTCTGAGGTAGCTAGCTAAACACTAGTCCCTGGCTAGGATTCTCTCCTACAAGTTGAGTTCCTGGAAAGCATGTCTTACAAAGTCAAAATCTGCCTTCCATAGCAGAATCATTTCCCCATATTAAAAGTCATTGTAAAAGTTGTCACCATATTATTTTTATTGCTTATGTGGGAATATGATATAATATACATTACACTGCTTTTCCATTGCTCCCATGTTCAAATTCATACCCATGTGTCACACTATTTTTTTTCTTTAAAATGTACCAATTTAAGTATGTGATATTCATGTACTCACTGGAACATGATCAGAGTCTCAAATGCAAGTCCCTTAAAGAAAAGTGAATTCATCCTTATCGAAACCTGGACAAAACCCCGAGAAGAAGCCATCAGTCCTGAAGACCTCTATACTTCATCACCTTGATCACGGTTTTCCTATGTATTTATTTATTACTATTTGTTTCCTTCTTGTCACCTCTGCTGCCCCCTCACTCATCGCATTCTACTCCAACCAAACCTCCTTATACCCCTTTGAAATTTCTAAAATTTCCCTGATAGGGGATGTCCTCCTCCCACCTCTAACTGATCCTACATTATTAGGTATCATCTAGGCTATCTGCATTATCTTCCTCTGCGGCCTGATTCACAGGGCATTGTTCTCCTGTTGACCTTAATTCCCTGTACTTATGACACTCTTTTTGCCTCCTCTCCTGCAGGCTTACCAGAGCACTGAATGAAGAGAGAATTTCATAGGGAAAAACCATTGAGAGCTGGGTTCTTAAGGCCTCTCTCTGAATAATATCTGACTGCTAGTCACTATATACAATATTATTTGTTACAGAAGGAAGCATCTCTGTGGATCCAAAAATATGGCACTGATCTATCAGTTGAGGGCGGAGAGCAAATTATTGTAGTAACAACAGCCTGGTTTGCATGAAAATTTCTGTAGGATGCCCTGGTCCAACAACTCAATTAACTGCCAACCAATTCCCCTAGTGGAAGACTGGTTTGGTCACAACAGATGGTCTGTTGGAACTTCATTCCCCACTATTAATAGAACTCTTAATAAGTGAATACATACCATATTTGTCTTTCTGCATTTTATTAACTTCACCCAGGATGATTTTTCCTGGTTCCATCCATTTGCCTGAAAATATCATTATGTCATTTTCTTAGCCAAATAAACTCTGTTATGAAAATATTCTACATTTTCCTCAAAGGAGAGTGTCAGTCCTGTTCTTTAGTTCTTGGAAGTTTCTGGGACTTTAGTCATTGTATTGAATGACAAACTATCAGGATAAGTATGTTCTTTTAGCCTAGAACTCTCTCCATCTTCTACTACTTCCTGGTGATTTGAATTGCAATGTCCTTTTTAAGCTCATTTATTTACATGTTTAGTCCCCAATGAGGAAATATCTATTTACATGTTTAGTCCCCAATGAGGAAGGGTTACGAGTTATGACCTTGTTAGATAATATACTTTATATTTGAGTTATATGATAGAAGGGTGTGCTCTGAGGTTGATGTGCCAATGAAAGTGACCAGATAGAATGGAGTCTCTGTCTCTCAGTCTCTCACTTTATAACTTGCTTTCTGTAGTTCTCAATCTCTCTATTTCTCAAACTGTTACTTGAGCATATCTTCTCTCTAACTCTCATTGTCTTCCTCTCTTAGCCTGCTGCTTGTGGTTCACTATGAAAAGCTCTCAGTTCTGGTGAAGGACGACAACAAGATGACTGCTTGATGATGTAACTTCCTGGATTAGATCTGTAAAAATATATGCAAGGTCCCAATTAAATGCTTTTTGCCTTGGTCAAGGAACATTTTCATAGTAACTAATTCACTGACTGAGGACATATCTGTGCATTTACCAAATAATAATAGAATCTATGATAATGGGAAATTCACATGTCAAGGACACATGAACTTAGTAATGAAGACTTGAAAGAAATATGTGACACTTTTACTGAACTAAGAGTCTTGGATAGAGGAACTGACATCTCTGGGTTGTGTGCTTTTAGCTGCCCAAATTGAGAGATGTAGGGCTGCACAGCCTTTGGTGGAACAGGTTGTCTACTTGGGTTCCTTTTAATAACTGGCTCCTGAAACTCTTACTGGCTTTCACCTTTTGTAGGGCATCATTGTCCCTCCCAGCCAATTAGCACCTGAGAGAATTTTGAGGTTTCAATGGAGGTGAGTAAAGAAACTTTCCTCAATGTCCACTATCTACAATCCTGTGCACACTTGAGTCTTTATTGTAATACCAAACAAGCCTTTATCTCATCCCTTTATCCAGATCCCACACATTTACTCCTGTTTGCCTCTGTGACAATGTCAGGTAGAAAATGAATCTTTAATCTTACTTTATTTAATTGGACAACTTCCTAAATAGGGAAGTTTCAAAGTGATGTAGTATAAAAATGTGGTCTCCTACTGTGGTCTTGGATCTGAAATTTCCTAGGTTGTGACTTTGAACTGAGAAGTTATTGGCATACTGACTAAACAAACCTTCAGATTTGTTTTGATATAATAAGCTGGTAAAGTCTAGGGTTCCCCAGGTTATTGAGTCTTTAAGAGACTAGAAAAGAGAAGGTAAACTAACAGTCCTGTGGGCTAGTCTAACAGGGTCCACCTGAAAGATGGATGTAAATGGGAGAACAGAGACACAAAGAAGGGAGACAAGACAGATTCCTGTTCAAGTCTCAGTTTACTGAACGAGCAAACAAAATTTATAAAGCAAGAGGTAGAAGCAATTTTTTTTTCACAGTAGCAACACATCAGTGCCATCAGAAAAGGCATCCAGGAATTCACTCAAGGTTACACCAAGTTTGCTCTCTTGTTACCAAGGTTGAGGGAGCTTGCTATCTATTTCTCAGGCTCAGAACACCTTTCTTGCAGAGACTGAAAAGGATAGTCTCTGAGACATGGAACTTAGATAAGCCTGGCAAATGTCATGGCCATGAGGCAGAATTCCAATTACCAGACTCTGTATGTTCTCCCTTCTTTGTTTTATGTAGAGACTCTCTTAGGTTGGCAAAATGTCCACTTTTTCCTTACTTGCCATCAAGGTCTCAGTTGCTATTTTTACGAACCTTTGTCTTAAGTTGGAAAAAAACACAATTTTAATCTTCGCCATCATATCAATTGGGGTTGTTAGTGATCGTTAAATTCATGCATCTGCCCTTGCATGCATTGAAGTTGTTGAAGAAGGAACTGTAACACACAAGGAAGGCAGGCACAGGCCAACAAAACCATTCCGGCAATGCTTGCAGATGTCAGTCCCCACTAAAATCACAGAGTCAAAGGATGGCAAGCACCTCCTAAGGCTAGTAAATATATCCCAGGCTGTATTGGCCAACTCTAACCTAGGTTTCTTGGCAGATTCTATGTCATGGATCTTATTTTTCATTATCAAAATGTCCAATGAGAAATTTTTGATAGATCCAGTACAAGAAAGGTGATTTTGAACCTGAGTCCAATGAAATTCTGTTTCATCATACCAAGAATCAGAAATCCTAACAAGAATCATAACAAAAGCAGGTTGCTTAACAGCTAATACCGAAAGAGCATTATTATCAGCACTAACACAAATAGTAAGATTGGAATATACACATTCACTTGAATAGGTATCATTGTTCTTAAAATGTCTTACTACAATGTTTCCAATTATCAGTAAATAAGGAGGATTAACACATGCCAAAACAGAAGTATACTTTATTAATTTAGCAAAGCTACTTGCATTCCCAGAGAGAATGCCTATATATCCCAAGGCAGCCCCCAATTTCCATACATAGGTTGCCAATTTTTATTTGAAGTCCTCCAAAGTCAAGCACTAACAGCTTTTTCAAAAACAAAGGGAATCTGACTGTCTTTACCAGAAGCCAAGTTCTTAATATCCTTAACAATATACCAGCACAGTCCAAGACTGTAAATGCAGGGTCATTGTCCTAGGAGTAGATGGTGGGTGTTTCTACCATGTATCTTGTCCAAGGAACCATCAGTTGAGGACAAGTGCTATGATCCCCTTTCTCACAGGCTGGGTAACTCATTGGAGATATAAGACTATCATTCTTAACTCCCATAGGAACAGTCAATAATATCCCTCCAATGTTCCACTTTGCCTGCTTGCAAAGAGAGGTTTGCGCTGCCACCGTAACTTTAGAGTAAGAGGCATTCTGATCTCTTTCCTGGACAGGGGAGACTGGTAAGCTGTCCTGATGTATACTCTTTTGGTAAAGCAAAGAGGATGACCTCTTCCTCTTCCTGAAAATGAAATGTCTCTTTTACTTGCCTTCCTTTAAAAGCAGGAAAACAAGGCAACCAAGGGTTGTCGACATAAATAAGGACTTCTGGATCATCAGCAGAAATTGGATGTAGTAGAGGTGGATTAGGAACATACGCCCAACAATCAGTCATCTTGACCAAAGGGGTCTTCTTTGATATCATTATGATTGTCAAGAGAAAACTCCTCATCCACTCGTTGCACCAGAAGTTCCAGTACCTATAGAGCTGCACCATTTTCCTGAAGAAAATCACAGACACTTCCTCTTTCCCGTATGAGTATCTGGTTCTTACCATTGATTTGGTAAAGGATCCCTCCAATGATACCTATTCAATTGAATATGTATATTACAATCTTACTAATTGTGTTATTACTGATAATAAAGCTCTTTTATTATTAGTTGTTAAGCAACCTGCTTTTGTTATGATTCTTGTTAGGGTTTCTGATTCTTGGTATGATGAAACAGAATTTCATTGGACTCAGGTTCAAAATCACCTTTCTTGTACTGGATCTACCAAAAACTTCTCATTGGACATTTTGATAATGAAAAATAAGATCCATGACATAGAATATGTCAAGAAACCTAAGTTAGAGCTGGCCAATACAGCCTGGGATATATTTACTAGCCTTAGGAGGTGCTTGCCATCCTTTGATCCCTCCATTTTACTTTAGCAAAAAATTTCTTGGTTTCTTTACGCCAAACTCTATCTGCTGCAGATTTACCATGTCCCAGTCGCAAAAAAAAAAAAAAAAAAAAAAAAAAAAAAAAAAAAAAAAAAAAAAACCACGGGGAAGGAAAGTTGCGAGACAGATCACAGGTCACCCAGTCTTTCCCTGGAAGGAGTCTCGAAGACCACAGGTACCCGCTGCCATCACAACTGAGCTGTCAGAACGGAGAGCCACTGTGTGCCCAGCTCACCAGTACAGAGGAGCGCAAACCCCAGTGCAAAAGAGCCTAGGAATCCCTGTCCGGAGAAGGGCCACACAGGGAAGGAAGGAAACCGTGCTGCTTGGGTCACCTATGCTTTGCCTGTGGAAAGTCTCACAGACTGCAGACCATAGACCAGCAAGTACGCCCAGCCATCACGGATCCAGGCCCAAGCAGGGAGCACAGAGTTATTGGGAACCCAGCTCCCTCAGACTATCAGTTGGGCGCAAGCACAGCCAGTCCAGAGACCTGCTTTGTAGCAACTACTTCATAAAGAAAGAACGGTGTGCCCCAGGACACCAGAGTCTTGGCATCACTGTCTGGAGGAACCCTCACAAGGAACAAGGAATGAAGCAAAGGGGACAGACTTAGGCAACCCAGCATATCCTTGGAAAAGGTCCCACAGACTGGCCCAACTCAGGGACATGCTGCGGCCCAGATAGCCTGCTGTTACCAGGAGAGCTGTACTCACCCGCCACAGATTACTCCTTGGGTTCTGGGGCACAGAGCCCCAAACTCAGACCTACAAAAGACCGGGAACCCTGAGATCAACCCCCAGATACTGCTCCAAGGGGCAACCAGTTATCCCTAACAAAACCCAGCAAACCATGGGACACACAGGTTACAGCAGCTGAACACTAAATTTACAGTAAGAAACCCAGAAGCAGGGCAGCTGTCTCCAGGACTTCTCCAGGTAAGAGGAGAGCACTCTTGACTAATAAGGACCACAGTTACCACCCAGGTCTCTATGCCTGAGGTGAGCTGAAACAACTCCTGAAAAACACCAGCCATCCAGTGACTATACCCAAAAATCTTTGAAGGCTTCCTTCAGGAAAAATCATGTCCCTGCCAAAGGGATTCTCTCTACCACAGGATTCCAGGAACCACCAGAACTGACTTCAAACACCTAAGATAGCCCAATGGGTAGAGGACAGTGGAAAAGTTCAACTAACAAAAGTCAGAGCAATATGACATCTCCAGAACCCAGTTATCCAGGGGCAAGTGCCCTACAAAACCCAGAATAATTGAAATTCAAGATGACTTAACATCTATGCTTGAGAAGAAGATAACAGAGGAAACAAATAAAATACAAAAAGAAATAGAGGAAGCTGCAGCCAAACAGTTAGTGGCCCTTAGAAAGAAATGCTTAAATCACTGAATGAAATAAAAGAAACAGAGGATTGTTCAAACAAACAGGTGAAGGATTTGATGGAAAAACAGGAAAATACAGCCAGACAAATGAAGGAAATCAACAACATGGCTCAAGAACTGAAGATAGAATTGGAAAAATTAAAAAAAGGAAGAAATTGTGGAAAGAACATAGGGAAGAAAGCAGGAACTACAGCAGTTAGCATAACCAATAGGCTACAAGAAGTGGAAGAAAGAATCTCAGGTGTGGAAGATACAATGGAAGAAATAGATGTATCTGTCAACGAAAATGTTAAATCTAAAAAATTCCTGACACAGACTGTCCAAGAAATTCAAGACAACATAAAAAGACAAAATGTAAGAATAATAGGAATAGAGGAAAAAGAACATTCCCTGCACCAATGCCCAGAAAATATTTTCAACAAATTCATTGAAGAAAATTTCCCCAACTTAAAGGAGAGGCCAATAAGAATACAAGAGGCCTATAGAACATTCAATAAATTAGACCAGAAAAGAAAATCCACCCACCACATAATATTCAAAACCATAAGCATACTGAACAACAAAAAAAAAAAAAAAAAAAAAAAAAAAACCTAAAAGCTCCAAGAGAAAAAAGCCAAGTAACATATAATAGAAAACCCACTACAATCACACCTGACTTTTCAAAAGAGACTATGAAAGCCAGAAGGGTCTGAATGGATATCATGCATGCCCTAAGAGAACACAGATGTCAGCCCAGGCTAATATACCCAGCAAAATTCTCAGTCCTCATAGACAGAGAAAACAAGATATTCAATGACAAAAACAAATTTCAACAATACCTACAAAGAAATCCAGCATTATATAAGACACTATAAGGAAAAATACAACCCAAGATAACTAGCTACATTCAAGTAAACATAGGAAATAAATAATCTCAGTACATTAAAACAAAAAGCATCCAAGAACACAACCATATGACCACAGACAACATCAAATTCAAAGGATCTAACACCCACTGGTCATTAATCTCTCTCAACAACAATGGAATTAACTCTCCAATAAAATGACACAGACGAACAGAATGGATGCATGAACAAAACCCAGCAATCTGTTGCATACAAGAAACACACCTAAGTCACAAACATAGATATTACCTGAGGGTAAAGGGATAGAGGACGGCTTTCCAAGCAAGTGGATGCAAGAAGCAAGCAGGAGTAGCCATTCTAATATTTGATAAAATAGACTTTCAACCAAAATTAATAAAAAGAGATGGGGAAGGATACTTCATACTCATCAAGAAAAAATTCCACCAGGAAGACATCACCATCCTCAACATCTATGCCTCAAATACAAGGGTAACCACATTTGTGAAAGAAACATTGATAAAAATTAAAGCACACATAGATCCACACACACTAATAGTGGGAGACTTCAACACCCAACTCTCAACAAAAAACAGGTCAACTAAACAGAAATTAAACAAAGAAACAATGTCTCTAACAGAGGTCATGAATCAAATGGACCTAACAGGATTTACAGAACCTTATCACAAACAAAAAAGACATTTTTCTCAGCACCTCATGGAACCTCCAAAATAGACCACATACTTCGTCACAAAGCGAACCTCAACAGATTCAAGAAGATTGAAATAATCTCTTGTATCCTGACTGATCACCATGGAATAAAGCTGGACCTTAATAACAACAGAAATAACAAAAAGCGTACACACACAGAAACTGAATAATTTGCTACTAAATGACAGCTGGGTCAGGGAAGAAATAAAGAAATTAAAGTCTTCCTAGACTCAATGAAAATGAATACACAACATATCTAAACCTGTGGGACACAACGAAAGCAGTACTAAGAGGAAAGTGTCTAGCAGTAAGTGCCTTCAAAAAGAAATTTGAGACAACTCATTCAAGCAACTTACTGGCTCAATTAAAAACCCTAGAAAAAGAAGAAGCAGACACACAAAAAAGAATTAATCAAACTCAGGGATGAAATCAATCAATGAGAAACAAATAAAACAATTCAAAGAATCATTGAAACCAAGAGGTGGTTCTTTGAAAAGATCAACACGATAGACAAACCCTTAGCCAAGCTAACTAAAAGGCAGAGAGACACTATCCAAATCAACAAAATCAGAAATGAAAAGGGGGGCATAACTATAGACACGAAGGAAATCCAAACAATCACTAGGACTTACTTCAAAAGTCTATATGCAACATAATTTGAAAATCTAAATGAAATGGACAATTTTGTTGATTGATTCCACTTCCCAAAGCTGAATCAGGACCAGGTAAATCAATTAAATGGTCCTATATCACCCAAAGAAATAGAAGTAGTCATTGAAAGTCTTCCATCCAAAGAAAGCAAAGGACCAGATGGTTTCAGTGCAGAATTCTACCAGACCTTCAAAGAAGCGCTAACTCCAGTTATTTTCAAACTATTCCACAAAATCGAAACAGAAGCAACATTACCAAACTGATTTGGTGAAGCCACAGTCACCTTGGTACCTAAACCTCACAAAGACCCAACAAAAAAAGAGAAGCTCACACCAATCTCCCTTATGAACATTGATGCAAAAATACTCAACAAAATACTCGCAAACCGAATACAAGAACACATCAAAGATATCATCCACTATGATCAAGTAGGCTTCATCCCAGGTATGCAGAGGTGGTCCAATATATGGAAATCCATCAATGTGATCCACCATATTAACAAACTGAAAAAAAAAAAACAGATGATAATCTCCCTAGATGCTGAAAAAGCATTTGACAAAATCCAAGATCTATTTATGTTTCAAGAATTGGACAGATCAGGGATACAAGGAAAATATCTAAACATAGTAAAGGTGATATACAGCAAGCCTACAGCCAAATTCATACTAAACAGAGAGAAACTTAAAGCAATCCCACTGAAATAAGGGACAAGACAAGGCTGCCCACATATATATCTCCATATATCTTCAACATAGTTCTGGAAGTCCTTGCTAGAACAATAAGACAGTTGAAGGAGATCAAGGGAATACAAATTGGAAAGGAAGATGTCAAATTATCACTGTTTGCAGATAAAATGAAAGTATATGTGAGTGACCCCAAAAACTCTACCAGTGAACTCCTTCCTACAGCTGATAAACACCTTCAGCAAAGTGGCCAGATACAAAATTAACTAAAAAAAAAAAATCAGTAGCGCTCCAGTATGCAAAAGACAAAAGGGCTGAGAAAGAAATTAGGGAAAAAACACCCTTCACAATAGCCACAAATGATATAAAGTACCTTGGAGTAAACCTATCCAAACAAGTCAAATATTGTATGAAAAAAATTTCAAGTCTCTGAAAAAAGAATTAGAAGAAGATATCAGAAGATAGAAAGATATGATCTCCCATGCTCATGACTTGGCAGGATTATATAGTAAAAATGGATATCTTACCAAAAGCAACCTACAGATTCAATGCAATTCCCATCAAATTACCAACACAATTCTTTACAGATATTACAAAGAAAAATTCTCAACTTCTTATGGAATAACAAGAAACCCAGAATTACTAAAACAATCCTATACAATAAAAGATCTTCTGGAGGTATCTCCATTCCACATTTTAAGTTGTACTACAGAGCAACAGTTTTAAAAACTGCATGGTACTGGCAGAGAAACAGAATGATGGATCAATGGAATCAAACAGAGGACCCAGAAATAAACCCACAAATTTATGGAAACCTTATCTTTTACAAAGGTGCCAAAACCATACAATGGAAAAATAAATAGCATCTTCAACACATGGTGTTGGTCGAACTGGATATATACATGTATAAAAATTTAAATAGATCCATACTTATCAGCCTGCACAAAACTTAAGTCTAAGTGGATGAAAGACCTCAACACAAAACCAGACACATTAAATTGTTTAGAAGAAAAAATGGGAAGACCCTAGAACGCATTGGTACAGGAGACAACTTCCTGAAGAGAACACCAACAGTACAGGTTCTAAGAGCAAAACTCAATAAATAAATGGGACCTCATGAAACTGAAAAGCTTCTGCAAAGCAAAGGACACCATCATCAAAACAAAGCAACTCCCTTCAGATTGGGAAAGAATCTTCACCAACCCTTTATCTGACAGAGGTCTCATATCCAGTATGTATAAAGAACTAAAGAAGCTGAAAAGCAGCAAACCAAGTAATCCACTTAAAAAATGGGGAAGAGAGCTAAACAGAACTCTCTGTAGAGGAATATCGAATGGCAGAGAAGCACTTAAATAAATGCTCAACCTCAATAGCCATTAGGAAAATGCAAATCAAAACAAGCCTGAGATTTCACCTTACACCCATGAGAATGGCCAAGATCAAAAACTCAAGTGACAACACATGCTGGAGAGGTTGTGGAGAAAGGGGAACCCTTCTCCACTGCTGGTGGGAATGTGAACTTGTACAACCACTCTTAGAAATCATGTTGGAAAAATGTTGCACATTCTCAGACAACCAGGAATAATACTTCCTCAAGATCCAGCCATACCACTTCTAGGCATATATCCAAAAGAGGCTCAAGTACACAAGAAGGACATATGCTCCACCATGTTTGTAGCAGCTTTATTTGTAATAGCCAGAAGCTGGAAACAGCCCAGATGCCCCTCAACTGAAGAATGGATGCAGAAATTTTGGTACATCTATTCAATGGAGTATTAGCTAGCAAAGAAAAATAAGGTAGTCTTGAAATTTGCAGGTAAATGGTGGGATCTGGAAAGGATCATCCTGAGTGAGTTGTCCCAGAAGCAAAAAGACACACATGGTATACACTCACTCATATAGACATACAACATAGGATAAAACCACCAAATTTGTATATCTAAAGAAACTAAGCAAGAGAGAGGACCCTAACTAAAATGCTCAATCCCAATCCTGATTGGCAAAGAGGATGGACATCAGAAGAAGAAGATAACAGGAAACAACCTAGGAACCTGCCACAGAGAGCCTCTGAAAGCCTCTGCCCTGCAGACTATCAAAGCAGATGCTGAGCCTGATGACCAACTGTCGGACAGAGTAAATGGAATTTTATGTAAGAAGTGGGAAATAGTAAGAACTGGAGAGGACAGAAACTCCACAAGGACAGCAATAGAATAAGAAAATGTGAACACAGGAAACTTCCCAGAGACCCATACTCCAACCAAGGACTATTCATGGATATAACCTAGATCCCCTGCACAGATGTAGCCCATGGCAGTTCAGTTTCAAGTGGGTTACCTAGTAATGGGAAGAGGGACTGCCTCTGACATAATCTGATTGGCCTGCTCTTTGATCACCTCCCTCTAAGGGAGGAGCAGCCTTACCAGGCCACAAAAGATGACAATGCAGCCACTTTTGATGAGAACTAATAAACTAAGATCAGAAAGAAGGAGAGGAGGACCTCCCCTATCAGTGGACTTGGGGAGGGTCATGCATGCAGAAAGGTGAGGGAGGGTGGGATTGGGAGGGGAGGAGGCAGGTACTTATGGGGGGATACAAAATGAATAAAGTTTATTTAATAAAAGTTAAATTAAAAAAAGATTCAAAATGACAAAATTTCTTTAATGTTACCATGTAAATTCTTTTTTATAAATAATAGATCTTATGTCCTTTTGATCTAAAGGTTGGATTCACATATATTTTAGTTTTATGTAAAGAGAGATAATGTCACACTGGTCTGAAAACTGCCTTATCCTTTTAAACATAAGACATTTTCACAGGGGAAATATGTTGCTCATGCCTAGATAAAAGTCTTAATGATGGCAAAGTACATGCCAACCTACTTTAGTCCTAAAATTAATTTTTTTCATATATTTAAAAAACAAAACTGTCCTTCCCATATCAAAAAGGTAGTAAGCCAATGAATAGCCAAAGCCAATGTAAAAATCAGGTGCAAGATGCTTAAATACTAAGTGTAAAAGAATTTATATACTAATGCTAAGAGAATTTATATAAAATTTGGCTATAAATGCATAAATGCCCATCCAGTATAAAAAAATGGCAAGCCGAAAAATAGCCACTATCAATATAAAGTCCAGGTACAAGATGGCTAGGGTATGCTTAAATACTAAAGAAAGAGGGAGTTTATATAAAGATGTTTGCCTATAAAGACATAACTACCCATTTTTTTCTCTCCATGTATAGACAGGATAGATAGATAGATAGATAGATAGATAGATAGATAGATTGATAGAATGATAGATAGAATGATAGATAGATAGATAGATAGATAGATACATACATACATACATACATACATAGCTATGGTATGCTTGTATTCTAAATTAAAAAGATTATATAAAGTTTACTTAAAACATGCATTTACTATTCCTCAACTCAACCATCTTGTCTCTCTAATGGGAGGATTCTCTAGGGAAATAGGTAGCAACTTAGGCTAATACCACAGGCATGCAAGAGTACGAAAAGATATTTTAATCCATGCAGGCTTGTTTTGATGATAATGATTGTGTGTTCAAAAACAATCGTAACTTATATTGCTAATCCCTTTACATGGGAACAACTCTAAAACTGACTGAGACATAAAAATGTGTGTCCAGCCAAAACTTCAAGAATACTTGGATAATAAATCCTTGGCTATAATAGCCTCAAAATGTATTATGCTAACCTTTTTTTTAATGTTGGATAAATTTTTTATTAATTTTTCATCAATTACACTTTATTCATTCTGCATCACCCCATAAGTCCCTTCCTCCTCCCCTCCCAGTCCCACCCTCCCTCCTCCCTCTGCATGCATGACACTCCCCAAGTCCACTGACAGGGGAGGTTCTCCTCTCCTTTCTGATCTTAGTCCATCAGTTCACATCAAAAGTGGCTGCATTGTCCTCTACTATGGCCTGGTAATGCTGCTCTCCCACAGGGGGAGGTGATCAAAGAGCAGGCCAATCAGATTATGTCAGAGGCAGTCCCTCTTCACATTACTATGTAACCCAATTGGACTCTGAACTGCCCTGGGCTACATCTGTGCAGGGGTTCTGGGTTATCTCTATGAATAGTCCTTGGTTGGAGTATGAGTCTCTGGGAAGTTTCCTGTGTTCAAATTTTCTGGTTCTGTTGCTCTCCTTGTGTAGACCCTGTCCTCTCCAGCTCTTACTATTTCCTAGTTCTTACATAAAATTCCCTTCACT
The DNA here is from genome assembly GCF_030254825.1 of Meriones unguiculatus. NCBI lineage: Eukaryota > Metazoa > Chordata > Mammalia > Rodentia > Muridae > Meriones > Meriones unguiculatus. The sequence goes on along the minus strand of NW_026843710.1, from coordinate 22,322,348 downwards.
CTGCCCAACAGTTGCCCATCAGGCTCATCATCTGCATTGATAGTCTGTAATGCAGAGGCTTTCAGAGGCCCTCTGTGGTAGGTTCCTAGGTTGCTTCCTGTTTTCTTCTTCTTCTGATGTCCATCCTCTTTGTCTTTCCGGATGGGGATTGGACATTTTAGTTAGGGTCCTCTCTCTTACTTTGTTTCTTTAGATGCACAGGTTTTAGTGGGTTTGTCCTATGTTGTATGTCTATATGAGTGAGTATATACCATGTGTGTCTTTTTGCTTCTGGGACAACTCACTCAGGATGATCCTTTCCAGATCCCACCATTTACCTGCAAATTTCATGATTTCCTTATTTTTCATTGCTGAGTAATATTCCATTGTGTAGATGTACCACAATTTCTGCATCCATTCTTCAGTTGAGGGGCATCTGGGCTGTTTCCAGCTTCTGGCTATTACAAATAAAGCTGCTACAAACATGGCTGAGCAAATGTCCTTTTTGTGTACTTGAGCCTCTTTTGGATATATGCCCAGTAGTGGTATGGCTGGATCTTGAGGAAGCGCTATTCCTAGTTGTCTGAGAAAGTGCGAGATTGATTTCCAGAGTGGTTGTACAAGTTTACATTCCCACCAGCAGTCAAGAAGGGTTCCCCTTTCTCCACAACCTCTCCAGCATGTGTTGTCACTTGAGTTTTTGATCTTGGCCATTCTCATGGGTGTAAGGTGAAATCTCAGGGTTGTTTTGATTTGCATTTCCCTAATGGCTAGTGAGGTTGAGCATTTCTTTAAGTGCTTCTCTGCCATTCGGTATTCCTCTACAGAGAATTCTCTCTTCAGCTCTGTTCCTCATTCTTTAAGTTGATTACTTGGTTTGCTGCTTTTCAGCTTCTTTATGCTAACCTTTAATTGATATAAATTAAATTGGCTTACATTTTCATTTCATCCTGCACATCTCACATTTATAATTTTAGAAATGTATATATTCACTAACTGAAATAAGATATAAGATAAACTTACTAATATCTGTACATCCAAAGAAGCTAATCAGGAGGGAGTTCTCTGGCTAAAATGCTCAATCCACATAACTAAAGGCAAAGGGGATGGATACTAGAAGATGGAGAAAATAGGGAACAAGTTAGAAGCCTGACACAGAGGGTCTCTAAAAGGCCTGCAGATTATCAAAGCAAATGCTTAGACTTATGGCCAACTATTGGGTAGAGTGCATCAAATCTAATGAAAGATGTGGGAAATAGTAAGATCTGGAGAGAACAGGAGCTCCACAAGGTGGGCAACAGAAGCAAATCTTTCCTGTTACTCATAATCTAACCAAGTACGATACATGGAGATAGCACCCCATGCACAGATATAGAACAAGGCAGTTCAGTGAACACATGGATTCCATAGTAATGGGAACAGGGACTGCCTCTGACATGAATTGATTGGCCTGCTCTTTGAAAACCACATGATGATGGGGGAGCAGCCTTAGCAGGTTACAGAGGAAGACAATGCAGCCACCTAGATCTGATAAAATAGGATGAGAAGGAAAGAGGGGAAGTCCTTCCCTATTAGTGGACTTGGGAAGGAGCACATATTGACAAGGGGGAGGAAGGGTGGCATGGTAAGGGAGAGAGGTTATGGGGGTATACAAAGTGAATAAAACATAATTGATAAAAATTAAAATAAAAATATTAAAATATATAATTCCTTTTGGTGTTATATTACTGGAGGGCATACTTTGAGGTTGATATGCCAATGAAAGTGACCAAAGAAATGAAGTCTCTTTTTCTTGGTCTCTGTCACTTTGTATCTTTGTTTTGTCTGTCTTGGCATCTCTAGTGCTAGTGAGAAAGATTGAGAAATAGGGAGAACAAGAACTTCCAGAAACAAACATATAAAGTGACAGAGACCTAGAAACAGAGACTCCATTGTATCTGGTCACCCTCATTGGCATATCAACCTCGAAGCACACCGTCCTATATTATCACTCCTAAAGGAATTATATTACCTAATAAGGCCATACCTCCTAACACTTTGCAGACATTTCTTCATTGAGGACTAAACATGTAAATAGATGAGCTTCAAGGGGACATTGCAATTCAAATCACCAGGAAGTAGAAGAAAATGGAGGGAATTCTAGCCTAAAATAAACAAAGTTATCCTGATAGTTTGTTATTCAATACAATGTTTAAAGACCCAATTACTTCAAAGTTCCAAAGAACAGACCTGACAACTTCCTTTGGGGAAAATGTGGAATAGTTCCATTACAAAGTATTATTCACCTAAGAATATGACATCATGGTATTTTTCAGGCAAATAGATAGAATCAGGAAAAATTCTTCTGGGTGAAGTAAATAAAATGCAGAAAGAAATATGGTATGTATTCATTTATTAGTAGGTCTCCTAATAGCTGTCAGATAGAAGGGGGAGGATAACCACACTTAAAAGGGAAGAAGAGAGAGGGCACAGGGCTAGAAGAAGGAGGCTGGGTGGGACTGGCAAGAGAAGAGGGAGGGGGCAGCAGAGGGGATACAAACTAAACAAATCATAATAAATAAATACATAAGGAAAACTGTGATTAAGGCATGAAGTATTAAGTTTTTCATGACAGAGAGGTTATTCTTGAGGGTGGTGTCAGGGTGCAGCAAGGATGAACTAAGTTTTTTTTTAAGGGACTTGGCACTGAGATTCTGATTATGTTCCAATGAGTATGTGAACAACTCATACTAGAAGTGATATATTCAAAAGAAAAAAAATAGTGTGACACAGGGTAGGAATTTGAACTTGGTAGCAAGGGGATGAACAGTGTAAAGTATATTACTATGTAACCCACTTGGACGCTGAACTGCCATGGGCTACATCTTTGAAGTGGTTCTAGGTTATCTCCATGTATGGTACTTGGTTAGAGTATGAGTCTCTGGAAAGATTTCTGTATTCAAATTTTATGGTACTGTTGCTCTCCTTGTGTACTTCCTATTCTCTCCAGATCGTACTATTTCCCACTATTTCATCAGATTCCATGCCCTCTGCCCAACAGTTGGCCATAAATCTCAGCATCTGCTTTGATATCCACAGGGCAGAGCCTTTCAGAGGCCCTCTGTGACAAGTTCCTAACTTTTTTCCTGTTTTCTTCTTCTCCTGATGTCCATCCTCTTTGCCTTTCAGCATGGGGATTGAACATTTTAATCAGGATCCTCTCTCTTGATTAGTTTCTTTAGATGTACAGATTTTAGTAAGTTTATCCAGTATTATATGTCTATATGTGTGATTATGTACCATGTGTGCCTTTCTGCTACTAAGGGAGCTCACTCAGGATGATCCTTTGCAGTTACCACCATTTACCTGCAAATTTCATGATTTCCTTATTTTTCATTGCTGAGGAATAGTCCATTGTGTAGATGCTCCACAATCTCTGCATCCATTCTTCAGCTCAGGGGCATATGGGCTGTTTCTAGCTTCTGGCTATTACAAATAAGGCTGCCACAAACCTGGTTGAGCATAGGTTCTTACTGTGTACTTGAGCTTCCTTTGGATATATGCCTAGGAGTGGTATGGCTGGATCTTGAGGAAGCATTATTCCTAGTTGTTTGAGAAAGCACCAGATTGATTTAAAGTGTGGTTGTACACCTTTACATTCCAACCGGCAGTGGAGGGGGTTCCCATTTCTCCAAACCTCTCCAGGATGTGTTGTCACTTGAGTTTTTGATCTTGGCCATTCTAGTGGGTGTAAGGTGATATCTCAGGGTTGTTTTGATTTTCATTTCCGTAATGGCTAATGAGGTTGTGCATTTATTTAAGTGCTTCTCTGCCACTTGATATTCTTCTCCAGAGAATTCTTTGTTTAGCTCTGTTCCCCATTTTTTAAGTGGATTACTTGGTTTGCTGCTTTTCAGCTTCTTTAGTTCTTTATATATACTGGATATGAGACCTCTGCCAGATAAAGGGTTGGTGAAGATTCTTTCCCAATCTGAAGGCAGTCGCTTTGTTTTGATGACCGTGTCCTTTGCTTTACAGAATCTTTTCAGTTTCATGAGGTTCCATTTATTGATTTTTGCTCTTAGAACCTATACTGTTTGTGTTCTGTTCAGGAAATTGTCTCCTGTACCAATGATTTCTAGGGTCTTCACCACTTTTTCTTCTATCTGATTTATTGTGTCTGGTTTTACCTTGAGGTCTTTGATCCACTTGGACTTTTGTTTTGTGCAGGATGATAAATATGGATCTATTTGCATTTTTCTACATGTAGATATCCAGTTAGACCAGCACCATGTGTTGAAGATGCTATCTTTTTTCCATTGTATGGTTTTGGTATCTTTGTCAAAGATCAGGTGTCCATAAGTGTGTGGCTTTATTTTTGGGTCTTCTATTCTGGTCCAGTGATCCTCCACTCTATTTCTATGCCAGGACCATGAAGTTTTTATTACTGTTGCTCTATTTTACAGCTTAAAATCAGGGATGGAGATTCCTCCAGAAGATCTTTTATTGTAGAAGATTGTTTTAGCCATACTGGGTTTCTTGTTATTCCATACGATGTTGAGAATTTTTCTTTCCAGGTCTGTAAAAGTATTGTGTTGGTAATTTGATGGGAATTGCATTGAATCTGTAGGTTGCTTTTGGTAAGATGTCTATTTTTACTATGTTAATCCTGCCAAACCATGAGCAAGGGAGATCTTTCCATTTTCTGATATCTTCTTCTAATTCTTTCTTGAGAGATGTGAAATGTTTTTCATACAAGTCTTTTACTTGCTTGGTTAGGGTTACACCAAGGTACTTTATGTCTTTTGTGGCTATTGTGAAGGGTGTTTCCCTAATTTCTTTCTCAGCCCTTTTGTCTTTTGTATACTGGAGGGCTACTTATTTTTTTAGTTAAATTTGTATCCGGCCACTTTGCTGAAGGTGTTTATCAGCTGTAGGAGTCACAGGTAGAATTTTTGGGGTCACTCAAGTATACTATTTTATCATCTGAAAATAGCAATAATTTGACTTCTTACTTTCCAATATGCATCCCCTTGATCTCCTTCAACTGTCTTACTGCTCTAGCAAAGACTTCCAGAACTGTGTTGAAAAGATATGGAGAGATTGGGCAGCCTTGTCTTGTCCCTGACTTCAGTGGGATTTCTTTAAGTTTCTTTCCATTTACTTTGATGTTGGCTATAGGCTTGCTGTATATTGCCTTTACTGTTTAGGTATGTGCCTTGTATCCCTGATTTCTCCAATACTTTAAACCTGAATGGTTGTTGGATATTGTCAAATGCTTTTTCAGCATCTAAGGAGATTACCATGTGTGTTTTTTTTCTTTCAATTTGTTAATATGGTGGACAACATTGATGGATTTCTGTATATTGAACCACCCCTGTATACCTGGGATAAAGCGTGCTTGGTCATAGTGGGTAATATCTTTAATGATTTCTTGTACTCGGTTTGTACGTATTTTGTTTATTATTTTCCATCAATGTTCATAGGGAGATTGGACTGAAATTCTCTCTCTTTGTTAGGTCTTTGTGAGGTTTAGGTACCAAGGTGACTGTGGCTTCTTATAGTAAGCTTGGTAATGTTCCTTTTGTTTATATTTTGTGGAAAAGTTTAAAGAGGATTTGTGTTAGCTCTTCTTTGAAGGTCTGATAGAATTCTGCCTTGAAACATTAAGGCCCTGGGATTCAATGACTTTTAAGATGAAGAAAATAGTCCACTAAAGGAGGGAAGACTTTAACTTTGTAATGCATGCTTTTCAGAAACTCATTATGTAGGGGAGAATCCTTGCCATGAACAAGTGGTTCCCCAGCTGTGTCAGGCTCCAGGAGCTCAGTTGGCACCTCTGAACAAACAGTCCTGGTGCTAACAGTACATTTATAGGTTTTGTATGGAGGACTACAACAGGTAACACAGCTACTTTTATATCCTAGGTATATAACACGGACTTGTTTCTCTGTACTGATATCCCAGTTTTAACTGTAAACACCAGGACCAGGAAACCTGTTCACTGATCACTGAATAGGGTAGAGCTGGCAATCCAGCCAGGTCAGCCAAAGCAACCCTGCTCATAGATGGTTGCCAACACTAGTGTGGAATTGTACCAGCTGTCATATATAATCTACCCTTCAGTTCTCATTGGTTGCCAACACTAGTGTGGAATTGTACCAGCTGTCATATATAATCTACCCTTCAGTTCTCATTTTATAGACACTGATGTTGTTTGTTTAAGCCAAACCAGTCCCAGGAATTAATTAGTTTCCTTCTCTTTTCCCTGCTCTTTTATAATCTGTACCCCAGGGAACCCCAGACCCTGCCAGCCTAGTCTATAAATAAGATTGTGAAGGTCCATTTAGTGAGTACACCAGTAAATGCTCAGTTCAAAGTCACAACTTAGGAAATTTCAGATCCAAGGCAACAGTAGGAGACCACCTTGTCATTGGGTACATTCCCCATAATCCCACATCACTTTAAAGCTTCCTACTTAGGAATCTGTACAATTAAATGAAGTAAAATTAAATGTTCATTTCCTACCAGACATTGTCATAGAGGTAAACAGGTAGAGTAAAGATGTGGGATCTGGAGAAAGGGTTGAGATAATGGCTTGTTGGGTTTCACAAGGAAATATCACATGTGCACAGGATCAGAAATATTGGACACTGAAGAAAGTTTGTTTTCTCATCTCTATGAAAACCTCAAAATTTTCTAGGTGCTGATTAGCTGAGAGGGAGAAAGATGTCATGCAATAGGTGAAAGGCAGTAAGAGTTTCAGGAGCCAGTTATTAAAAGATCCAAGTAGGCAGTTTGCTTGAGAGAAAAGCTGAGCAGCCCTACATGCCTCAATATTGGCAGCTGAAAGCATACAACCAAGACATGACAGTTCCTGTGAACAAGGCTCTTATTTTAGGAAAAGTGTCAAATATTTCTTTCAAGTGGTCATTAATAAAGTTACAATTTCTTGACATGTGATATTATGCAGAGAGCGACCTTAAAACACCAAGCTCTAAATGAGATTTCCCTATGAAATTCTCCCTCTCCTGAGATCTATGGGGAGCCTGCAGTAGAGAAGGCAGGAAGAGTGTCATAAGTACAGGGAATTGAGGACAGAAAGGGAACAATAGCCTGAGAATCAGACTGCAGAGGAAGATGATGCAGCTAGCCTTGATAACAACTGATAAGCTAGGGTTCGATAGAAAGGGGAGGAGGACTTACCCTATCAGGGAACTAGAGAAAGGGCCTAAGTGTAGGAGAAGGTCAGTGGGTGGTACTGGGAGGTGAAGAGAGAGGGAGCAGCAGAGGGGAAACAAATTGAACAAATTGTAATAAATGAATACATATGAAAAACTGTGATCAAGGTGCTGAAGTATAGAACTCTTCAGGACTGATGACTTCTTCTTAGGGGTGGTGCCAGGGTGCAGCAGGATGAACTCAGTTTTCTTTAAGGGATTAGTCATTGAGACTGATCATATTCCAATGTCCATATACACAACAAATACTTCAATTGATGTATTTAATTAGAAAAAAATATAGTGTGTAAAACGGGTAAGTATTTGAACCTAGGAACATTGGAAAAGAAGTGTAATACATATTATATGAAATTCCCACATAAACAATAAAAATAATGAGCTGACAACTGTTTTTTAATTCTTTATTTACTATACTTTTTTTTCACTTTGTATCCCCCCCTGTGGTTCCCTCTTTCCTTCTATCCCAAAACCTTTCTTCTGTGGCAGGCTTTGAACTTGTTCCATTTTCCCCTTCTTCCTATATCCATCCTCTTTGTCTATCGGGTTGCAGATTGAGAATTTTAGCAGAGTATTCCCTCTTGATTAGTTTCTATAGGTCTACAGATTTCAGAGGGTTTATACTATATTATATATCTATATGAGTGTGTATATACCATATGTATCTTTCTGCTTCTGGGATAGCTCACTCAGAATGATCTTTTTCAGTTCCCACCATTGACCTAATATTCCATAGTGTATATGAACCACAATTTCTGTATCTTTTCTTCAGTTGAGGGGCGTCTGGGTTTTTTCCAGATTCTGGCTATTACAAATAAAGCTGCTACAAACATGGCTGAGCAAATGTCCTTATTGTGTACTTGAGCCTCTTTTGGATATATGCCTAGGAGTGGTATGGATGGATCTTGAAGAATCGCTATTCCTACTTTTCTGAGAAAGCACCGGATTGCCTTCCAGAGTGGTTGTACTAGTTTACACTCCCACCAGCAGTGGAGGAGGGACCAATTAGAAAGGGGAACCTCTCCAGCATGTGTTGCCATTTTAGTGTTTGATCTTAGTCATTCCGATTGGTGTAAGCTGAAATCTTAGTGTCGTTTTGATTTGCATTTCCCTATGACTAAGAACATTGATTTCTGTAAGTGTTTCTCTGCCATTTGATATTCCTCTTGTGAGAATTCTCTGTTTAGCTCTGTACTCCATTTTTTAATTCTTAATTAATTACACTTTATTCACTTTGTATCCCCCCTATGGTTCCCTCCTTTCTCCCATCCCAATCCCTCTCTTTTTCCCCACTCTGCATGCATGTCCCACCCCAAGATCACTGATAGGCAAGGTCTTCTTTTCCTTCCTTCTGATCCTAGGCAGTTAGGTCTCATCATGAGTGCATGCATTATCTTCTTCTGTGTACTGTTTAGGATGCTCAACCCTCAGGGGGAGGTGATTCAATAGGAGGCTAATCAGTTCATGTCAGAGACAGTCCCTGTTCCTATTACTAAGAAAACCACTTGGACACTGAACTGCCATGGGATACATCTGTGCAAGGTTCCTAGGTTATATCCAAGCATGGTCCTTGTTTGGAGTATCAGCCTCAGGAAAGTCCCATTTGCTCAGATTTTTTTTTGGTTCTGTTGCTATCTTGTAGAGTTTTTGTTCTCTCCATATCTTACTGCTTCCCACTTCTTTCATTAGATTTCATGATTCTGCCCAAGAGTTGGCCAAAAGTCTTAGCATCTGCTTTGATAGTCTGGAGGGCAGAAACTTTCAGAGGTCCTCTGTTTCAGGCTCCTGACCTGATCCCTGTTTTCTCCTTCTTCTCGGGGTATCCATCCTCTTTACCTTTCAGGATCAGGATTTAGCCATAGTACTCCTTCTTTATTAGTTTCTTTAGGAGTACAGATTTTTAGTATGTTTATCCTATATCATATGTCCATATGATAGAGTATATACCGTGGGTGTGTTTCTGCTTCTGGGATAGCTTATTCAGGATGATATTTTCCAGTTCCTACCATTTACCTGCAAAAATCATGATTTCCTTGATTTTTATTGCTGAGTAATAGTCCATTTTGTAGATATACCAGAATTTCTGTATCCATTTTTCAGTTGGGGGCAATTAGTAAATGACCAACACATACTTCATTTGAAGTATTTTACAGAAAAACAAATATTTAGTGTGACACTTGGCTATGAATTTGAACCTGTGCACCATGGAAAAGAAGTGTAATGTATGGTATATAAAATTCTCACATAAGCAAAAAAAAAAAAAAAAAAAAAAAATAATACCTTGACAACTTTTACAATGACTTTTAATATGAAAAAATGTTTTCACTAAATGAGAGGAAAGTTTGTCTTTTATAAAGTATGCTTTCCAGGAACTCATTATGTAGCAGAGGACCCTAGCTATGTACTAGTGGTTACCCAGTCAACTTAGACACCATGAGCTCAGGTGGCATCTCTGAACAAGCAGTCCTGGCACTAACAATATGTTTAGAGGATTTGTCTAGAGGACTGCAGCAGGAAATACAACTCCTTTTGTGTCCTATACATATAACACTTACCCATTTCACTGTCCTGCTGGCCCAGATTTTACCGTAAACTCCAGCACCAGGAGGATTTTGCAATTGACTTCCCAGTAGGACAAACATGCTGGTTGAGCCACATCAGCCAATGAGAGAGTTGCCAACACTATTGTGCAACAGCACCAGCTGTCAAAAAGTTTATTGCCCCACAGTTCTCCTTTTACATACACAGATCTTTCTCATTTTCACCCAAATGGCACCCAGCTAATCTAACTGTGCAATAAATGGCCACCAAGTAATCAAAATGTCCACTCCCTTTACATAAAATTTTAACATAATTTGGTGGGGGAAAAAGCTCATAGTAATACAACCCCTAACTTAAAACCTAAATTCTTCCAAATCAATTACTGTTTCTTTAAGAGAGACTCTTAAAAAAGCCCAGGGGTAAAATACAGCCTATTGTAGACAGACTTGAGTCTTAACATAACAAAATTGGCTGCTGCTACAGACTAACAGGTGGATACACAAGCATGGCTTCCTTATAATGTGGCTGGCTCAGCTCAGCTAAACTTAGCAGCCATGTCTGGAAAGAAAGGAACTGCAGGCACACAGACCTCAGGACAGAGCTTGGCCTAAAACTGCATCTAAAATTAAAACAATACAAAACAAAAAATACCACGGCAAAGGGTGTTTTAATCCACTTTGGCTTTGTTTTGGTTGTCATAGTAATGGATCTGGTTGCAATTTATTTAATGGGGGTGGCTCTTCTGGAGGACTTCTCCAAGAAAGTGCAAGAGCAAAATTGGGAAAACAACCAAGGAATGGAATACTAAGTTACAGACAATAGAAAAGGCACTCTACCTAATAAAAATTGGATTAATAATGACTAAAATTCAAGGCTCTCTGGCTGAAAGATAGCTGTCAGTACTTTCTGGCTAGGGTCCACCAATTCATTAAAACATCAACTGAATTCCAAAAATTAACCAACTTGGCTTAGCTTGTTACAGTATAACAACTGACCCAAAACTTAAAATTTTCTTGTCTCCCTGCTTAATTTTCATTTAAAGGCTTTGAGTTACTATTATATTTATGTGAGAAAAAAATATTTGAACAAGTTGATGTAGGCACATACCTTTAATCCCAACAAAGTAAAAAGTAAAAAGAAACAGGCATATCTCTGAGTCCCTGATTAGCCTAATTTACATAATAAAAGCCATGATGGCAACTCCTGCTTTTTAGCCACTTGTTGAGATAGTCTAAGATTCAAAATGACAAAATTTTCCTTAAGGTTACAATATAATTTTTGTTTGATTGTTTGTTTTGTTTTTTCATAATGATAGATGTTATGTCCTTGCTGTTTTAAAGATTTAATTCACATTAATTTTAGACTTATATGAGGAGAGATGATGTCACAATGCTGAAAAACTGCCAGCCAATCTCAGAAGGTGGGACTTCCACAGAAGAACTGGTGCCAAAGGGCATTTTGGCTTAAGAGATATGTTCTATTGGTCAATGTAAGAAAATAAAATTAAGCTGGGAGACAAACATGCAAACAGCACACCTGCCATGTCAAAAACTTTTAAATGCTGACTATATTAACATATCACACAAGCTTTCATCCTTTCAACATGAGATATTTTCTTTTTTTTTTTTTTTTTCAATGCAGTTTATTCAGGAACCTTGAACAATCCTCGGACCCTGGGGAAAGCCAGCCCACAGCTTAAATAGCCTCTGGGTAGCCAACCCAGGCATGCCACGTGGGCAATGCAGATAGATCCACATACATGGAAGCAAGCCAGATCCTCAGCCTTAGCCAAATGTGGAATTGTTCGTGAGGGAGAGCACTCACCATCAGGAAGGTGGAAGGCTGAAACCAGCTCCATCTTTAAGGCATAGCATTCCGCAGCTCTCTACAGTTCCCCCTTTTTGTTTTAGACGCATCAGGCAAGAGTAGAGGTCTGATCTCTGATATTAGAAATAAATTGGGACTTTGTACCGATGTTCAGATATTTTCAGTGAGGATAAATATGGGTCATGCCTAATGGCAGGATGCTAACAGCTGGCAAAGTACACACCAGACTAGTTAAGTACTAAAATCTCAAAAACTATACTTCATATGTTTAAAAGGTAAAACTGACAATCACATGTCAAAAAAGGCACAAGCAAATGATAGCCAAAACAAATGTCAAAACCCAAGGTAAAAGATGCTTAACCTTAACCCTAACCCCAACACCTAACACTAACACTAACTCTATACTATGCTAATATCACAATGGTATAATGGCTTAAAAAATCTATTATGACATCATAAAGGAATTTTGACATCAAAAAAGCAATTTTGAGATCACAATGGTATTATACCCTCAAAATGCTATTATGGTATCACTATGACTTTTAATATCACAATGATAGTATGACTTCACAATGGTATTAGAACATCACAATGCTATGATGACATCACAAGGCTATTCGAACAAAATTGTGGCATGACATCACAATAGAATTTTGACATCACAATGGCATTATGACCTAAAAATACTATTGTATCATCACAATGCTCTTATAACTTCACAAGTATATTATGATATCACAATGACATTAAGATGTAAAAAGGCTATTATGACATCACAATGGTCTGATATATCAATGTTATTATGACATCACACTGTTATTATGATATCACCATGGCATCATGACATCAAAATTTATCATGGCAACCCAATGATATTATGATACCACAATGCTATTACAACATGATTATCAAAATGGTATTATGTTATCAGAATTCATTTTGACATCCATTGCTATTATGACAGAACAATGTTATTAAGAAATGATTGTGGTAGGACATCAGAATGAAATTTTTACATCACAATTGTATTACATCATAATCGTATTATGACTTCAAAATGGTATTATAACATCACTAAGCTATAATGAAATCACAATGGTTTTACAACATGATTGTGGTATGACATCACAACGGAATTGTGACATCAAAATTCTATTATGACTTCAAAATGGCATGACTTCACAATGATATTAGGAAATCCCAATGCTATGATGACATCCCAATGGTATTATGGCATCATGATGGCCTCATAACTAAATTGATCATGACATCACAATGCTATTCTGACATCACAATGCTATTATGGCATCATAATGGCCTCATAACTAAATTGATCATGACATCACAATGCTATTATGACATTATTGTGGTATGACATCACAATGCAATTTTAACATCAGAATGATATTAAGCCATCACAATGTTATTATGACATTATAATGGTATGACATCACAAGGCGACTAAGAAATTGGAATGGTGTGACGACAACACAGAGTTATGGTGACATCAAAATGCCATTATAATATCACAATGTCATCATGACATCAAAATTCATAACACTCTATTGCTCTATGACAGCACAATAATATTAAGACATTATTGTGTCATGACATCATAATTTAATTTTGACATCACAACGCTATGTAAATACCAAAATCGTATTATGACTTGATAATTGTAATATGACATCACCATGCTATTAATATAGTGGTATTACAACAACATTGTGCTATGACATCATAATGGAATTTAGACATCAAATACTATGATAAATTCAAAGCAGTGTGACTTCACAATTCTATGATGACCTCACAATGGTATTAAGACATCTCAATGCTCTGATGACATCACAATACGATTATGCTATAACAATGGCATTATGACATCAGAATTCATCATGACATCCCAATGCTATTCTGATTTCAAAATGTTATTACAACATGATTGTTTATGACATCACAAAGGAAATTTGACAGTCACAATGGTATTATGACATCACAATGCTCTTACATCTCAATGCTATTATGACACCCAAATGTTACTATGAGATCAAATGATATGAAATCACAATGCTATTATGACATCACAATGCTATTATGCTTCACAATGCTATTATGATAGCTCAATACTATTAGGACATTACAAAGTTATTATGACATCACAATGACATTATGACATCACAATCCTTGATGTCATCACAATCCTTTACAATAAGATGGTGTTATGACATCTTCTAGTTCCTTAGGATATATAGGGCTATTTAATTGACTTACCTGGTCTTGATTCAGTTTTGATAAGTGGAATTGATCAAGAAAATTGTCCATTTCATTTAATTTTCAAATTTTGTGGCATATAGATTTTGAGGTAAGTACTAATGATTGTTTGGATTTCCTCAGTGTCTGTAGTTATATCTCCCTTTTCATTTCTGATTTTGGTGATTTGGGTAGTGTCTCTTTGCCTTTTAGTTAGCTTGGCGTTTGTCTATCTTGTTGATTTTCTCAAAGAACCAGCTCTTGGTTTCATTGATTCTTTAAACTGTTTTATTTGTTTCTCTTTGATTAATTTCAGCCCCGAGTTTGATTATTTCCACTCCTTTTTGGTGGTGTGTCTGCTTCATCTTTTTCTAGGGTTTTTAAGTGGGTAATTAAGTTGATTGAATGAGTTGTCTTGATTTTTTTCTTGACGGCACTTAGTGCTATGAACTTTCTTCTTAGCACTGCTTTCATTGTGCCCATGAGTTTTGGTATAATGTGCCTTCATTGTCATTGAATTCTAGGAAGTCTTTAATTCTTTTCTTACTTTCTTATCTGACCCAGCTGACATTTAGTAACAAACAATAATTAGGACTTACTTAAAAAGCCTACATGCCACAAAATTTGAAAATCTAATTAAAATGGAAATTTTTCTTGACTGATTCCACATACCAAAGCTGAATCAAGACCAGGTAAATGAATTAAATAGTCCTACAACCCCTAAGGAAGTAGAAGCTCTCATCAAAAGTCTGCCATGCAAAAAAATAAATAAAATAAAATAAATAAATAAAAAAGCCCAGGGCCAGATGTTTTCAGCACAGAATTCTATAAGACCTTTAAAGAAGAGCTAACACCAATACCAAAAATCATTTGACAAAATCCAACATCCATTCATGCTTAAAGTCTTGGAGAGATCAGAGATACAAGGCACATATCTAAACATGATAAAGGCAATATACAGCAAGCCTACAGCCAACATCATACTAAACAGAGAGAAAATTAATGAAATCCCACTGAAATCAGGGACAGGGCAAGGCTAACCACTCTCTCCATACCTCATAATAGCATTGTGATGTCATAAAAGCATTGTGATAACATAATAGCATTGAGATGTCCTAATATCACTGTAAAGACATACCGTTGTGAAGTCATAATAGTATTGTAATGTCATAATGCCATTGTGATATAATGACACAATCATGTCTTTAAAATATTGGGATGTCATTATAACATCATAATGTCTCAATAGCAGTGTGATGTCATAAGACCATTATAGTGCCATATAGTATTGTAATGTCATAATAGCATTCTGAAGTCATACACCATTGTAAGAGTATAATAGCACAGTGATATCATCATAGCATTGTGATATCATAATGGCACTGGATGTCATAATGAATTTTGAGGTCAAAATGCCATTGTGATATCATTATTTCAATGTTGTCATAATATCATTATGATAACATAATACCCACTGTATGCCATCATAGAAATGTGATGTCATGATTTTGATGTCATAATAGCATTGTGATGTCATCAGAGCATTGTAATGTCATAATATCATTGTGATGTCAAAATAGCATTATGGTGTCATAATTCCATTGCGATGTCAAAACACATATAGTAATAGCTTTTTGAGTCATAATAGCATGGTATTGTGATAATATCATTGTGATTTTAAAATAGTATTGGGATATCATAACACCATTAGGAAGTCTTGATAATTTAAATGTCATCATAGCATTGTGACATCCTAATTCCATTTTCATGTGATAATAGCTTTGGGATGTCATCAAAGCAGTGTAATATCATCATATATTGATATGCCATCATAGCATTGTCATATCCTCATGTCTTTGTGAAGTCATAATATCATTGTGATGTCATAATGGCATTTTGAGCTCATCATAGCATTGTGGTTTCATCAAAGCATTGTGATGTCATCAAAGCATTGTGATGTCCTAATTCCATTGTGATCTCATAACACAATCATTTCATAATAGCATTTTGAAGTTGTAACACCATTGTGTGGTCATATTAGAATTGTGCTGTAATAAAAGCATTGAGCTGTCATACAATTTCCAGATCTTAATACTATTGTGATGTCATATTAGTATTGTGTTGTCATAATAGCACTGTGATATTATAATAGCATTGGGATATCATAATACCATTCTGATGATATAACATCATTGTAATGTCATAATCGCTTTGTGATTCCATCATAGACTTGTGATGTCATAATACAATTTTGATATAAAAATTGTATTGTGATATCATATTGCCATTGTGATGTCATAATACTATTTTAAAGTCACAATAGCATTGTGATGTGTAATGAATTGTGATGTTATAATAACATTGTAATGTCATAATTAAACTTTTGTTCTTAATGACTTTTTTTGTCATCATAGCACCTTGAAGTCATAACACCATTTTGATGTCATAATAACATTGTCATGTCAAAATAGCATTATCATGTCACACTAGCATTGAGATGTGATACCTTTGTGATGGCATAAGGGCATTGTTGTGTAATAATAGCATTGTGATTTCATAACTCCCTTGTGATGTAAAACACCTATCTTATTGTTATAGTATTATAATATAGTTAGCTTTGATTATATATATTATAATATATATAGCTTTGATGACACCCCAAAGCTATTATCACATCAAATGGTATTAGGATGTCACAATGCTATGATGACATGTAAATGTTATCAAGACCTCCTAATGGTGTTATGATACCCCAATACTATTTTAAAATCATATATTTAGAGAATTGTGATCACAAAGTTCCATTTTGGTATGATGTCATACCAAAATCTTGTCATAATAGCATTGTGATGTCACAATATTATTGTGATTTCAAATTTCACTGATGTTGTGCCACAATCATGTTGAAAAAATATATTGTGATGTCATAATACCATTGTGAAGCTATAATGCCCTTTTGATGTCATAATAGAATTGTAAGGTCATAATAGCATTATGAAGTCATAACACCACTGAGATATCATCATAGGATTGTGAAGTCATAACAGCATTGTGATAACATAATACCATTGTGCTGTTGTATCTTTGTGACTTCATAATAGCATTTAGATGTCATATGATTATTATTTATTAATACATTTTTTAGGGCATAATGCCATTGTGGCATCATAATTACATTGTGATGTCATAAATTATGATGTCATAGTAGCATTGTGATGTCATAATGGCATTGTGAGGTCATAACACCATTGTTGTGTCATAATAACATTGTGATGTCAAAATTCTATTGTGATGTCATAGCACAATCATATCGTTATACTATTGTGATATCATAAATATGTGGTGATGTCATAATAACTTTGTGATGTCATGACAGTGTGTATTCACAGTAGCATTATGATGTCATATCATTGTGATATCAAATACCATTGTGTACACATACTGTTATGAAGTCGTATTAGAATTGTGACTTCTTAATATCATTTTGATGTCAAAATACCCTTGGCATAATAGCATTTTCATGTCATGATGCCTTTGATATGTCAAAATGCCATTGTGATGTCATACCACAATCATGTTATAATCGCATTGTGATATCATAATACCTTTATGATATCGTAATAGCATTGTGCTATTATAAGAGCCTTGTGATGTCATATCATTGTGATGTAATTTTAGCATTGTGATGTCATAGTACAATCGTGAGGTCATAATACCATTGTGATGTCACAATAGCATTGGAGTGTTCTATCATTGAAAAGTCATAAAATGATTTTGATGTCATAACTTTCTGATGTCATAATAGCATTGAGGTGATATATGAATATGATATCATTATAGCATTTTGTTGTAATAATACCACTCTGATGCTATAATACTATTATGATTCAAAACAGAATTTTGGTGAACTAATAGCATTGTGATATGATAATATTCATGTAATGACAGGATATCATTGGGATGTCATAATTGCACAGTTATGTTATATTATTATTGTGTTGTTATAATTCCATTGTGATAGTATACCATATGAGGATATAATAGCAGATGTCCTAAAAGCATTGTGAAGTCATAATAGCACTGGAGATGTCATGACACCATTGAGATAACAAAACACCATGGAGATGTCATAAACAATTGTGATGTCATAATAAAATTGTGGTATCATAATATAATTGAGATGTCAAAATATTGTGATGGCATATCAATGTGTTGTCATGATACTGTTGATATGTCATATAATTATGATGTCAAAATACCATTGGGATGTCATAATAGCTAGCATTGCCATGTCATAAAAGCATTGTAAAATCCTAATACCATTGGGATGTCATAGCATTGTGATGATATAATACCACTGTGATATCATACCACAATCATGTAATAATATTGGGATGTCATAATACCATTGTGAAGTCATAAAAGCATTTTGAGTTCAAAATGCCATTGTGCTATCATACAACAATCATGTCATAATAGAATTTTGATGTCCTAATATTGTGATATCATAATAGCATTGTTATGTCATAATAACATTTTGATGTTGTCAAAGCATTGTCATGTCATTATTTTGTTGCTATGTCATAATTGCATTGAAATTACACATAAGCATCTGGATGTCATAATATCAGTGAAATATTAATACCTTCATAATGTCATAACACTGTGATGTCATTGTGTGATTGTGATGTCATAATAGCATTGTTATGTCATAATAACATTGTGATGCTATATAAGCAATGTGATGTCATAATAGCATTCTGAGGTCACAATGATGAAATTGTAATGTCAAAATTCCACTGTGATATCGTAATTACAATGTGATGTCATAATAGAATTGTGATGTCATAATAGCACTGAGATACCATGACACCAATGTGATGACAGATAGCATTGAGATATCATAATAAAGTTGTGATATCACAATACAATTGTGATTTCATACTATATTTTAGATGTCATAATACTATGGTGATGTCATAATGGCACTCAGATGTCATGACACAATTATGATGACATGATAAAATTGAGATGTCATAATAGCATATTGAGGTCAAAACCTCTTTGTGATATCATAATAGCATATTGAGGTAATAACCTCATTGTTATGTCATAATAGCATTGCGATGTCTTCAGAGCATTGTGATATTGTCATACCATTGATGGTATGTTAGTTTGTAATGTATACACATTACCCTTGTTCATTCAAATGCTTGTTTCTACCCCCCACTCTCTTGTTTCAGTCCAGATATAGTATTGTGATTGTTATTCTAACCATCCTGTCTCAACCTTGTGTAAACATGCCAAATAAAGCAACAAGCCACAATGTTGAGGATGGGAGGAGCCAGAGGGCAGGAAATGAGTGGGAGGAGAGAGGGCAAGGGAGCAGATCTTGGAGCGCAGAGCAGGAGGAGAGATCTTGGAACAGAGTGGAGAGAATGAAACAGATGTAAGACTTCCAGAAAAGCAAGTACAGTGGGTAAAATCTAAATGTTAGGAAAATATAAGGGATTGAAGGTTTAAGAGGGAATAATTATTGACTAGCATTGTCTTCTAAGTTAACAGAAAAATCCCAGTGTCTGTGTGGTAAATTGTTTATATAGCTGTTTAGAACAGCAAGCATTAATAAAAGATAAATCAATAGTAAATATTAATCATCAACTATAATAATCATCACCTACATCATATCATTGTGAAGCCTTTATATTATTGTGATCTCAAAACATCATTGCAACGTCCTATCATTGAGAAGATACAATAGCATTGTGATGTCATAATAGCATTGTGATGTCATAATAGAATTCAGATGTCATAATACCATTGGGATATCATGAGAGCACTGTTATGTCATCATACCATGGTCATGTCATAATACTATTGGAAGCTCATCATAGCATTGTGATGTCATACTGTTGTAATGTCATAAAAGCATAGTGATGATATAATAGCATTTTGAGGTCATAATGACATTGTGAAGTCAAAATTCCATTGTGATGTCATACCAAAATGATGGTGTAATAGCATTTTGCTGTCATAATATGATTGTGATATGGTAACATAATGTGATGTCATGTGATATCAAAATTGCATTACTATGTTATATAATTATTGTGGTGCTACAATTCCATTGTGATATCATACCATATGAGATCATAATAAGAATGTGATATTATAATACCTTTGTGATGTCATAATATCAGTGTGTTGTCATATAATATTGAAGTCAAACCCCCATTGTGATGTCATGTTAGCATTATGATGTAATCCTAGCATTGTGATGTCACAATACCATTTTGATGTCAAAATTCCATTCTGCTCTC
Source organism: Meriones unguiculatus (assembly GCF_030254825.1). Lineage (NCBI taxonomy): Eukaryota > Metazoa > Chordata > Mammalia > Rodentia > Muridae > Meriones > Meriones unguiculatus. Next base: position 22,302,211 of record NW_026843710.1, on the reverse strand, counting down.
ATACCAGGTTATTTTATTAATGACCTCTTGAAAGAAATATGTGACACTATTCCTGAAATAAGAGTCTTGGACAGGAACTGTCATCTCTGAGTTGTGTGATATCAGCTCCCCAGATTGAGGCAAGTAGGGCTGCTCAATATTTCTCTTATACAATGGTCTCTTATACAAGGGCTGTCTCTTATACAATGGTCAGTGAGGAACCATCTTAGTTATACCTGGGCCTTCAGGACAAATAAATGGTTCCCTGATAAATGCTTAGGACACAAGAGCAGCTGTGTTTTCTTCAGTGGTTCTCCAGAAAAACACTCTAAAAGTAGTGTTAGTTCCAGGACGGCTTGTTCAGCAGAATCATTTCTCCATTTTCACAGCCATTGTATGAGTAGTCAACATATTTTACTGATTATGTGGGAATTTCATATAATATATATTAAACTTCTTTTACATTGATCCCACATTTAAATTCTTACCCATGTGTCACACTATTTTTTTTCTTTAAAACATATCAATTGAAATATGTGTTGTTCAGTTGTTCATATACACATTGGAACATGATCAGAGTCTCAGTGCCAAGTCCTTTAAAGAAAACTGAGTTCATCCTTGCTGCACCCTGGCACGTCCCCAAGAAGAATCCATCAATCCTGAAGAGCTCTCTACTTCAACTTGATCACAGTTTTTTCTCATGCATTTATTTATTACAGTTTGTTCAAATTGTATCCCCTTTGCTTTCCCCTCTGTCTTCTTCTCCCAGTACCATCCACCCTTCTCTTCCTACCCTTAGGCCATTTCTCTAATTCTCTAATAGGATAGCTTCTCCTCCCCCTACCTAACCCTAGCTTATCAGTTCTCCTCAAGAACTGGCTGCATCATCTTCCTATGTGGCCTGATTCTCAGGTCATTGTTCTCCTTGTGTCCTCAATTAACTCTAATTATGACCCTTTTCCTACCTCCTCTCCTGCAAGCTTCACAGAGGTCCGCAGGGAGGAAATTTCACAGGGAAATCCTATTTAGAGCTGGGTGTTTTAAGGTCTCTCTCTCGCTCTCTGCATAATATTGGACTGTGAGTCTCCCATTTAATGCAGAAGGAAGCATCTTTGTGGATCCAAAACATGGTACTGATGTATCAGTTGAGGGGATACAGCAACATATTTTGACAACAACAGCCTGGGTTGATTGACAATTTCCATAGGATACCCTGACCCAACAACTCAATTAACTGCCACCCAATCCCCCTAGTGGAAGACTTGTTTGGTCACAGTAGATGTCCTAGTGGAACTTTATCTCCCACTAGTAGGAGACTTCCTAATAAGTGAATACATATCTTATTTGTCTATTTACATTTTAGTTACTTCACCGACTATGATTTCTTAGGGTTCCATCCATTTGCCTGAAAATATGTCATTTTCTTAGCTGAATCATACTCCATTATGGAAATATTCCAGATTTTCCCCAAAGGAGATAGTCAGTCCTGTTCTTTAGTCCTTAGAAATAACTGGAATTTAATCATTGTATGAAAAAATATCAGGATAACTCTTTGTTTTTTCAGCCTGGAAGTCCCTCCAATTTCTTCCACTTCCTGGTGATTTGAAAGTCATGAAATATGCAGCCAAATGGTGGGAACTGGAAAAGATTATCCTGATTGAGCTATCACAGAAGCAGAAAGACACAAATGGTATATACTCACTCATATAGACATATAATATAGGATCAACCTACTGATATCTGTACACCTAAGGAAACTAACCAAGAGGGAGGACTCTGGCTAAAATGTTCAATCCCATCTGGAAAGGAAAAGAAGATGGACATCAAAAGAAGGAGAAACAGGGAACAAGTTAGGAGCCTGCCACAGAGGGCCTCTGAAAGGCTCTGCCCTGCAAGATTATCAAATCAGATGCTGAGACTTATGGCCAACTATTAGGCAGAGTGCATGGAATCTAATGAGAGAAGTGGGCAATAGTAAGATCTGGAGAGAAGAGGAGCTCCACAAGGAAAGCAACAGATCAAAGATATCTGAGAATAGGGGTCTTTCCTGAGACTCATATTCCAACCAAGTCCCACACGTGGAGATAACATAGAACCCCTGCACTGATGTAGCCCATGACAGTTAAGTGTCCAAGTGGGTTCCAATGTAATGGGAACAGGGACTGCCTCTGACATGAACTGATTCGCCTGCACTTTGATCAAATCACCCTGATGGAGGAGCAGTCTTACCAGGCCAGAGAGGAAGACAATGCAGCCACTCCTCATGACATCTGATAGACTAGGATCAGAAGTAAGGAGAGGAAGTACTCCCCTGTCAGTGGGCAGGGACATGCATAGAGAAGGAGGAGGTAAGGTGGGATGGGGAAGGAAGCAAGGAGGAATTTATGGAGAGATACAAAGTGAATAGATTGTAATTAATAAAAATTAATAATAAAATATCTAAAAAAATATAATTCCTTTTAGAGTTATATTATAGGAGAATGTGCATGGAGGTTGAAATACCAAAAAAGGAACTAGACAAGAGGGAGTCTCTGGGTGAGGAGTGACAAGATGGTGGCACTAGGAGAACACTGTATCTGAGGAGCAGAACAACAGTTTTGGCAGAACTACCAGGAGACAGAACTCAGGGAACTAAGACACCAGCATTTGTAATTGCCAGGTGATAGGAAAGCCTACAGTGTGGAAATTAATTGGGACCAACTTCAAGTCACCCAGTCAATAAGTGTCCTGGGGACAGGCAGGCACACCCTCCACCCGAGATCAGCACACACAGCCACCCGCAGGCACCCAGTCAAAATCCAGGATTGGAACACACAGCCTCTGGCTCAGAGTGAGGTGCTCAGCCTGTTTCCAGAATAGATACGTCAGTTACAGGCACAGAGTGGAGTGCACAGCTTCTGGCCCAAAGCTGGGCACACAGCTGCTAGCCCAGATGGCGTTCACATCCTTGGGCCCAGATCAGCCACCCCAGCCACCATCTCAGACAGGGGGGCACAGCCTCTAGCCTAGAGTGAGGCACCACACCTCTGACCCAGAGCAGAGCCATTAATTTTCAGCCCAGAGAGGCATGCACCCTCTTGCCCAGAAGGGGACACACACTGTCAGCTCAGATCAGATTGCAGAGCCTCCAGACAAGAGCAGCACCCCAGCCACCATCCCAGACCAGGGTGCACAGCCTCCAGACCAGAGAAGCAACCCTAGGCTCCATCTCAAACTTGGGCACACAATCTCCCAGCCCAGAGCAGAGTATTTAATCTCTGGCCCAGAGATTTGCTGGGTGCTCCTCTCAGCTTTCCAGACAGAAATGTGTGCCCCAGGGTACCAGACTGAGTTTTCCTGTTGGGAGAAAATTCCAAAGCTACAGAATCAGCAGGTTCTTCAAGAGGGCTGTACCTGGAAAACTGTAACAACAGTGTCAGGTCACTAAATTCAGAACGAGAAACCCACCAATGGGGCACCTATCTTGAGGAGTTCTATGGGTGAAAGGACAGCCCCCTTGACTAACAAAGACCAAAATTACTACTCAGGTCTAAACGGGTAAGGTGAGCACTGGCAAATTGTGAGAAACACTGACCATACAGAGACCATACCCAAAAAGCAGAAGAGACTTCCTTCAGGAAAAATCATCTCTGGCCAAGGGGATTCTCCCTACCTCAGGACTCCAGGAAGCACCAGAAACTAACAACTAATACCTAAAACATCCCAATGGGTAGAGGTCACCATAAAAGATCAACCAACAAAAACCAGAGCAATATGGCATCTCCACAACCCAGCCATCCAGGGGCGAGCAGCCCTGGACAACCCAGCATAACAGAAAAATCAAGAAGATGACCTAACATCTATGCTGATGAAGAGGATAATAGAGGAAATAAATAAAATACATAAAGAATTAAAGGAAGATAAAACCAAACCAAACATAAAGAAATGGAGGACTTAAAGACAAGCAGATTATGGCAATCCATGAAGAAATACAGGAATATGCAGCCAAAGAGTTTGCTGCCTTCAGCAAAGAAATAATTAAGTCACTGAAATAATAATAATAAAAAAACGGAGTTGAAGGAACTAAAAGAAAAACAGGAAAATACAATCAAACAGGTGAAGGAAGTAAACAAAACAACTGAAGACCTGAAGATAGAACTGGAAAAATTAAAGAAAACATAAATGGAGAAAAAAAATGGAGAGGAAGAATTTAGGGAAGAAAACAGGAACAACAGAGGTAAGCATAACCAACAGACTGCAAGAGATGGAAGAAAGAATCTCAGGTGTAGAAGATTCAGTGGAAGAAATTGATGTATCTGTCAAAGAAAATGTTAAATCCAAAAAATTTCTGACACAGACAGACCAAGAAATACAAGACTATATGAAAAGACAAAACCTAAGAATAACAGGAATAGAGGAAAAAAGAAGATTCCCTTCTCCAAGGCCCAGAAAATATTTTCACCCAAATCATTGAAGAAAATTTCCCCAAGTTAAAGGAGAGGCCAATTAGAATATATGAGGCCTATAGAACACCTAACAAATTTGACCAGAATAGAAAAATGTCCAGCCACATAATAATCAAAACAGTAATTATACAAAACGAAGAAAAAATAATAAAAGCTGCAAGGGAAAAAGGCCAAGTAACACCTAATGGCAAACCCATTAGAATCACACCTGACTTTTCAACAGAGACTATGAGAGCCAGAAAGGCCTGGACGGATATCAAGCAGACTAAGAGAATACAGATGTCATCCTAGGCTACTATATCCCACAAAACTCTCAGTCCTCTTAGATGGAGAAAACAAGATATTCAAGGAAAAAAACAAATTTCAAAAATACCTACACACAAATCAAGCATTACAGAAGACACTGGAAGGGAAAATACAAATTAAAAAAAAAATAGCTACTCTCAAGAAGCACAGGAAATAATTAACCTTGCTACAGTGAAACAAAAACAACCAAGCACACAACCTTATGACCACATCCAACATCAAAATCAAAGAATCTAACAGCCGCTGGTCATTAATCTCTCTCAACATCAATGTACTCAACTCTCCAATAAAAATACACAGACTAACACATTGAATACATAAACAAAACCCAGCAATCTGTTGCATACAAGAAATACACCTAAGAGACAAACATAGACATTACCTGAGGGTAAGTGTTGGAAGACAACTTTCCAAGCAAATGGACACAAGGAGTAAGCAGGAGTAACCACTCTAATATCTGATAAAATAGACTTTCAATGAAAATTAATCAATAGAGATGGGGAAGGACACTTCATACTCATCAAGGGAAAATTCCACCAGGAAGATATCACAATCCTGAACATCTATGCCCCAAATAAAAGAGCACCCACATTTGTAAAAGAAACATTGATAAAACTTAAACCACATATAGATCCCCATACATTAATAGTGGGAGACTTCAACAACCCACTTACAACAAAGGACATGTCAACAAAACAGAAATTAAACAAAGAAACAATGTCTCTAACAGACAATGTCTCTAACAAACAATGTCTCTAACAGACATTAGAAACATTAATGAATCAAAAGAACCTAACAGACATTTAAAGAACCTTACACCCAAACACAAAAGAATTTAACTTCTTCTTAAAAACCTAATGGAACTTTCTCCAAAATAGACAATATAGTCGGCCACAAAGCAAGTGTTAACAGATTCAGAGGATTGAAATAATCCCTTGTATCCTGTCTGATCACCATGGAATAAAGCTGGACCTTAACAACAACAAAAATAGGAAAAAGCTTATACACACATGGAAACTAAACAACTTGTTACTATATGACAGCTGGGTCAGAGCAGAAATAAAGAAATCAAAGTCTTCCTAGAACTCAATGAAAATGAAGATACAACATACCCAAACTTGTGAGACACAATGAAAGCAGTGCTAAGAGGAAAGCTCATAGCACTAAAGTGCCTTCAAGAAGAAATTCAAGACAGCTCATTCAAGAAAATTAATGGCTCAATTAAAAACCCTAGAAAAAGAAGAAGCAGACACACTAAAAAGGAGTAGAGCGTTGGAAATAATCAAACTCAGGACTGAAATCAATCAATTAGAATCAAATAAAATAATTCAACAAATCAATGAAACCAAGAGCTGGTTCTTTGAGAAAATCAACAAGATAGACAAACCCTTAGCCAAGCTAACTAAAAGGAAGAGAGACATCATCAAATCAAGAAAATCAGAAATGAAAATGGGATATAACTACAGAAACTAAGGAAGTTCAAACAATCATTAGGACTTACTTCAAAAGTCTATATGGCACAAAATTTGAAATTCCAAATGAAAATAGCAATTTTCTTGACCCATTTGACTTATCAAAGCTGAATAAGGACTAGGTAAATCAATTAAAGAGTCCTATATCCCTTCCAATAAAAGAGTGGTCAGAGAAAGTCTCACATCCAAGAAAAGCCCAGGACCAGATGGTTTCAGAGCAGAATTCTACAAGACCTTCAAAGGAGAGCTAACTCCAATTCTCTTCAAACTATTCCACAAAATAGAAACAGAAGGAACATTACCAATCTCATTCTATGAAGCCACAGTCACCTTGGTACCTAAACCTCACAAGGACCCAAGAAAGAAATAAAATTTCAGGGCAATCTCCCTTATGAACATTGATGCAAAAATACTCAACAAAATACTTGCAAACCAAATACAAGAACACATCAAAGATATTATCCACTATGATCACGTAGCCTTCATCCCAGGTATGCAGGTGTGGTCCAATAAATGGAAATTCATCAATGTGATCCACCATATTAACAAACTGAAAGAAAAAAACAGCATGATAATCTCCTTAGATGCTGAAAAAAGCATTTGACAAAATCCAACATTCATTCATGTTCAAATATTGGAGAGATCAGGGATACAAGGCACATATCTAAACATAGTAAAGATGATATACAACAAGGCTATAGCCAACATAAAACTGAAGGGAGAGAAAATTAAATAATCCCACTGAAATCAGGGACAAGACAAGGCTGACCACCCTCTCCATATCTCCTCAACATAGTGCTGGAAGTCCTTGCTAGAGCAATAGGACAGTTGAAGGAGATCAAGGGGACACAGATTGGAAAGGAAGAAGTCAAATTATAACTATATGCAGATGATAAGATAGTATATGTGAGTGACCCCAAAACTCACTCCCTAGTATATGTAGGTTACTCCTACAGCTGATAAATACCTTCAGCAAAGTGGCTGGATAGAAAATTAACTAAAAAAAAAATCAGTAACTCTCCTGTATACAAAAGACAAAAGTGCCGAGATAGAAATTAGGGAAACAACCCCCTTCACAATAGCCACAAATGAAATGAAGTACCTTGGTGTAACCCTAACCGAGCCAGTCAAAGACTTGTATGATAAAAAAAAAAAAAAAAATCAAGTCTCTAAAGAAAGAAAGAGAAGAAGATATGAGAAGATGGAAAGATCTCTCATGCTCATTTGGCAGGATTAACATAGTAAAAATGGCCATCTTACCAAAAGCAATCTTCAGATTTATTCCAATTCCCATCAAATTGCCAACACAATTCTTACAGTCCTGGAGAGAAAAATTCTCAACATCGTATGGAATAACAAGAAACCCAGAATTGCTAAAATAATCCTCTACAATAAAAAATATTCTGGAGGTATCTCCATCCCTGAACTTAAGCGGTACTATAGAGCAACAGTTATAAAAACTGCATGGTACTGGCATAAAAATAGAATGGTGGATCAATGTAACCCAAAAGAAGACCCAGAAATAAACACACACACTTATGGACACCTGATCTTTGACAAAGATGCCAAAACCATACCACGGAAAAAAGATAGCATCTTCAACAAATGGTGCTGGTCCAACTGGATGGCTACATGTAGAAAAATGCAAATAGATTAATATTTATCACCCTGCACAAAACTGAAGTCCAAGTGGATCAAAGACCTCAACATAAAACCAGACACATTAAATCAGCCAGAAAAAAAAGTGGAAAATACCCTAGAACTCATTGACACAAGGGACAATTTCCTGAACAGAACACGAACAGCACAGGCTCTAAGATCAACAATCAATACATGGGACCTTATGAAAATGAACAGCTTCTGTAAGGAAAGGAGATGGTCATCAAAACAAAATAACTGCCTACAGATTGGGAAAGAATTTTCATTAACCCTTTATCTAACAGAGGGCTAATATACAGCATATATAAAGAACTAAAGAAGCTGAAAAGCAGCAAACCAAGTTATCCAATTAAAAAATGGGGAACATAGCTAAATAGAGAATTCTCTGTAGAGGAATATCAAAAGGCAGAGAAACACTTAAAGAAATGGTCAACCTCATTAGCCATCAGGGAAATGCAAATTAAAAGAACCCTGAGATTTCACCTTACAAACATCAGAATGGCCAACATGAAAACCTCAAGTGATCAAATATGTTGGAGAGGTTGTGGAGAAAGGGGAACCTTCCTCCACTGCTGGTGGGAATGTAAACTTTTATAACCACCGTGGAAATCAATTTGGCACTTTCTCAGACAAATAGTAATAGCGCTTTCTCAAGATTCAGACATACCACTCTAAGGCATATATCCAAAAAAGGCTCAAGTACACAATAAAGACATTTGCTCAACCATATTTGTGTCAGCCTTATTTGTTAATAGCCATAAGCTGGAAACAGCCCAGCTGCTCCTCAACTGAAGAATGGATGAAGAAATTGTGGTACATCTACACAATGAAGTATTACTCAGCAATGAAAAATAGGGAAATCATGGTATTTAGAGGCAAATGCTGGGACCTGGAAAGGATCATCCTGAGTGAGCTGTCCCAGAAGGAGAAAGACACACATGGTATATACTCATTCATATAGACTTATAGGATAAACCTACTAACACCTGTACATCTAAAGAAACTAATCAAGAGAGAGGACCCTGACTAGAATGCTCAATCCCCATCCTTAAAGGCAAAGAGGATGGACATCAGAAGAAGAAGAAAGCAGGAAACAACCTAGGAACCTGCCACCGATTGTCTCTGAAATACTCTGCCTTGCAGTCTATCAAAGCAGATGCTGAAACATTATGGCCAACTGTTGGACAGAGTTCATGGAATCTTATATAAGAAGTTGGAAATATTAGATTGTGGAGAGGACAGGAACCCCACAAGGAGAGCAACAGAACTAGAAATTTTGAACACAGGAGTCTTCCCAGAGACCCATACTCCAACCAAATAGCAGGCATGGAGATAACCTAGAACCCCTGCACAGATGTAATCCATGTCAGTTTAGTCTTTAAGTGGGTTACATAGTAATGGGAAGATGGACTGCCTTTGACACAATCTGATTGGCCTTCTCTTTGATCACCTCCCCCTGAGGGGAGAGCAGTCTTATCAGGCCACAGAAGATGACAATGCAGCTACTTCTGATGTCATCTGATAGACTATGATCAGAAGGAAGGAGAGGAGGACCTCCCCTTTCAGTGGACTTGGGGAGGGGCATGTATAAAGAAGGGTTAGGGAGGGCGGGATCAGGAGGGGAGGAGGGACAGGCTTATGGGGAGGAAAATCTTATTTGGGAATAAAGTGTAATTAATAAAATAAAATTAAATTAAAAAAAGAAATGCTCAACCTCATTAACCATTAGGAAAATGCAAATCAATACGACCCTGATATTTCACCTTACACCCATCAGAATGGCCAAGATGAAAAACTCAAGTGACACCACATGCTGAAAAGGTTGTGGAGAAAGGGGAACCCTCCTCCACTGCTGGTGGGAATGTAAACTAGTACAACCACTTTGGAAGTCTATCTGGTGCTTTCTCAGACAATTAGTAATAGTGCTTCCTCAAGACCCAGCTATACCACTGCTATGTATATACCCAAAATTTGCTCAAGTACCCAACAAGGACATTTGCTCAACCATGTTTATAGGGGCTTTATTTGTAATAGCCAGATCCTGGAAACAACCCAGATTTCCATTAACAGAGGAATAGATATAGAAATTGTGGTATTTTTACACAATGGAATACTACTCAGCAATCAAAAAGGAGGAAATCATGATATTTGCAGGCAAATGGTGGTAACTAGAAAAGATCATTCTGAGTGAAATATCACAAAAGGAGAAAGGTAAACATGGTATATACTCACTTATATAGACCTACAAGATATGATAAACATAATGAAATCTATACACCTAAAGAAGATAATCAAGAAAGCAGACATGAGGTAAGATGATCAATCCTTATTTAGAAAGACAAATGGGATCTGCATTGAACTTACAACAGTAGTCTACCACAGAAGGCATCTGAAGGACTATACCTAGCAGTCTTTCAAAGCAGATACTAAGACTCATAACCAATCCTTCGACAGAATACAGGTATAATATGAAAGAAGGGTAGTTAGTATGATGTGGAAATGATAGGAGTACCACAAGGCCAACTATATCTGGGTAGAGGTTCTTTTCTAGGACTGACACTCAACCAAGGACCATGTATGGACATAATCTAGAACCTCTGCTCAGATGTAGCTTGCGGTAGTTCAGTAAACGATTTGTTTCCCATAGTAAGGGGAACAAGGACTATTTCTAACAGGAACAAATGGCTGGCTCTTTGATCTCCCCACCTGCCAAGGGAGGAGCAGTCCTCTTAGGCCACAGAAGAGGACTTTGCAGCCAGTCTTGAAGATACCTGATAAAACACAGTCAGTTGAAAGGGGAGAATGTCCTCCCCTATCAGTGGACTTCTAAAGGGGCAGGGAGGATAGGAAAGAAGGAGGGTGGGTTTGGGGATGGAATGAGGGAGCGGGATACAGCTGGGATACAGAGTTAACAAAAATGTAACTAATAAGAAAAATAAAAAAAATAAATTAAAAAAGAAAAGAAAAAGAAAGAAATTAAAGACTTCCTAGAATTCAATGAAAATTAAGTTACCACATATCTAAATTTTTGGGACACAATGAAAGCAGTGCTCAGAAGAAAATCCATAGCACTAATTGCCTACAAGAAGAAAATCTGTAACATCACATAAAAGCAATTTTATGGCCCAACTGAAAGTCTTAGGAAAAAGAAGAAGAAGAGGAAGAAGAAGAAGAAGAAGAAGAAGAAAAAGAAGAAGAAGAAGAAGAAGAAGAAGAAGAAGAAGAAGAAGAAGAAGAAGAAGAGGAGGAGGAGGAGGAGGAGGAGGAGGAGGAGGAGGAGGAAGAAGAGGAAGCAGAAGAGGTAGAAGAAGAAGAAGAAGATATACCCAAAAGGAGCTCATGGCTGGAAATGATCAAACTCAGGGCTGAAATTAATCAATTAGAAACAAATAAAGCTATTCAAATAATCAAATGAAACTAAGAGCTGGTTCTTTGAGAAAATCAACAAGATAGACAAAACATTACCTGAACTAACTAAAAGGCAGAGAGAAACTATCCAATCAGCAAAATCAGAAATGAAATGGGGACATGATTACAGACACTGAGGAAATCCAAACAATCATCAGGTTGTACTACAGAAGCCTATATGCAACAAAAATTGAAAATCTAAATGATGAAATGGACAATTTTCTAGATGTTCCATCTACCAAAATTAAGTCAAGGTCAGGTAGAAAGATTAAATAGGCCTATATGCTCCAAGGAAATAGAAGCAGTCATCAACAATCTCCCTTCTCAAAAGAGCCCTGGTCCAGATGGTTTCAGCTCAGATTTCTACCAGATCTTCAAAGAAGTGCTAATTCTAATTCTTTCTAAACTATTCCACAAAACAGAAACAGAAGGAACTATACCAGATTCATTCTATGAATGAATACCTAAACCAGACAAAGATCCAACAAAAGGAGATCTTCAGACCTATCTCTCTTATGAACATTGATGCAAAGATACTCAATAAGACACTAGCAAACCAGATATTCATCATCACCAAATTGGCTTCATTCCAGGCAAGTAAGGATGGTTCAATATATGGAAATCTATCAATGTAATCTACCATATTAACAAACTGAAGGAGAAAAACCATATGATCATCACCTTAAAGGCTGAAAAAGCATTTGACAAAGTACAACATCCATTTATTTTAAAGTATGGGATAGATGAGGAATAGAAGATACATAACTAAATATAGTAAAGTCAAGATACAGCAAGCCTATAGCCAACATCAAACTAAATGGAGAGAAACTTTAATCAATCCCACTGAAATCAGGGACAAGGCAAGGCTGCCCACTCATTCCATATATATTCAACATAGTACTGAAATCCCTAGCTAGAAGAATAAGACAACTAAAAGAGGTCAAGGGGATTCAAATCAGAAAGGAAGAGGTCAAAGTTTCACTATTCTCAGATAACATGATAGTATGTAAGAGTGATCTCAAAAAACCAACCAGAGAACTCCTTCAGCTGATAAACACCTTCAGTAAAGTGATTGGATATAAAATTAATTCAAATAATCAGAAGCCCTCCTGTATACCCAAGATAAAAGGGTCAAGAAAAAATCAGGGAAACAACACCCTTCACAATAGCCACAATAACATAAAGTAACTTGGGGTGACTTTATCTAAGTGAGTGAAAGATCTGTTTGAAGAAAACTTTAAATCTCTGAAAAAATAAATTGAAGAAGGTATCAGATTATATAAAGCTCTCCTATACTCTTGGATTGGTAAGATTAACATAGTGAAAATGGTGATCCTGCCAAAAGCAATCTACAGATTCAATGCAATTCACATGAAAATACCAATACGATTCTTTATGGACATTGAAAAAAATTCTCAAGTAGATCAATGGAACCAAATACAAGACCCCAAAATAAACCCAAACACCTATAAATACCTGATTTTCAACAAAGAATTCAAAATTATGCAATGGAAAAAAGACAGCATCTTCAACAAATGGTGCTGGTCCAAAATGGCTGTCTACCTGCAGTAAAATGAAAATATATCCATATTTATCACCTTGCAAAAATCTAAAGCCCAAGTGGATCAAAGACCTCAAAATAAAAACAGATACATTAAATAGGTTTGAAGAAAAAGTGGGGAAGAGCCTTGAACTGATTGGCACATGAGATAATTTCCTGAAGAGAACACCAACAACACTGGCTCTTAGGGCAACAATTAATAAATAGGACCCATATACTTTACTCCTGTAAAGCAAAAGACACTGTCATCAGAACAAAACAACTGCCTAAAGACTGGGAAAGGATCTTCACCAACCCTATATCTGACAGAGGGCTGATATCCAGCAAATAGAAATAACTAAAGAAGTTAAAAAGCAATAAACCAAACAATACAATTAAAAAATGGGGTATGGAACTAAACAGAGAATTCTCTGTAGAGGAATTTAGAATGGCAGAGAAACACCTAAAGAGATAGTCAAGTGCTTAGCCCTCAGAGAGATGAAATAAAACAACCCTGATATTTCACCTTCCACTGTCAGAATGGCAAAAGTTAAAACCTCAAGTGACAGCAAGTGCTGGGGAGGTTGTGGAGAAAGGGGAACTCTCCTCCACAGCTAGAGGGAATATAAACTCATACAACCACTATGGAAATCAAACTGGCACTTTCTCAGACAATTAGGAATAATACTTCCTTGGGATCCAGCTATACCACTCCTTGGCATATATCCAAAAGATGCTCAAGTACACAACAAGGACATTTGTTCATCCATGTTTGTAGCAACTTTATTTGTAATATCTTTATCTGTAATAGAACCTGGAAAAAATCCAGATGTCCCTCAATGGGAGAAATGGATACAGAAATTGTGGCACTTTTACACAATGGAAAACTACTCAGCAATTAAAAACAAAGAAATCTTGAAATTTGCAAACAAGTGGTGGGGTCTAGAAAAGATAATCCTGAGTCAGGTATCCCAGGAGCAGAAAGGCACACACATGGTATATACTCACTTATGTAGTCCTATAAGATAGGATAAATATAGTAAAATATATGCATCTAAAGAAGATAAACAAAAGCGAAGACCTCAAGTAAAATGGATAATCCTCACTTAGAAAGAAAAATGGTATGGACATGCATGGGAAGTAGGAGAAGAAAAAATATAGGACAGGAGCCTACCACAAACGGCTTCTGAAAGACTCTACTTAACAGCTTATCAAAGCAGATGCCGAGAATCCTAACTAAATCTTCTGTAGAGTGCAGGGAATCATATCATAAAAGGGGGAGTTAGTATGAATGGGAGAAGACAGGAGCTCCACAAGGACAAAATATATCAGGGCACAGGGTTTCTCTATGAGACTGTTTCTCCAACCAAGGACCATGTATGGATATAACCTAGAAGCCCTGATCAGATGAAGCCCATGGAAGCTCAGTATCCAAGTGTGTTTTCCTAGTAAGGGTAAGAGGAACTATTTCTGACGTGAACTCAATAACTAGCTCATTTACCTACGCCTCCCCTCAGGAAAGAATAGCCTTGCTAGGCCACACAGGAGGACATTGTAACCAGTCCTGAAGATACCTGATATGCTAGGGTGAGTTGGAAGGGGAGGAGAACCTCCCCTATCAGGGTACTTAGAAAGGAACAGGGAGGAGATGTGAGAGCGAGGGTGGATATAGGAGGGAATGAAGGAGGAGGGCTATCGCTGGGATACAAAGTACATAATCTATGAGCAATGTTAAAAAATAAAAATTAAAAAAATAGGTGATAAAGTATAGAGCTGTAAATGAGATTTTCCTATGAAATTCTCCCTCCCCTCAGAGCTCTTTGAAGATTGCAAGAGAAGAGTCAGGAAGAGTGGCATACGTAGAGGGAATTGAAGACACAAGGAGAACAATACACTGAGAAACAGGCCACAGAAGAACATGCAGCCAGCCTTCTTGAGACCTGAGAAGCTAGGGTCAGATAAAAGAGGGACTAAGACATCTCCTACCAGTTAAGTACAGAGAGGGTATATGGGTAGAAGAAGGAGGGTGGGTGGGACTAGAAGGAGAATTAGGATGCAGTTGCAGTGGAGATATGATGTAAACAAATCATAATATATAAATACATAAGAAAAAGTGTGATAAAGGTGATGAAGTATAAAGATCTTCAGGACTGATGGTTGCTTCTTGGGGTACTGTCAGGGTGCTGCAAGGGTTGACTCAGTTTTCTTTAATGGACTTGGCATTGAGATTCTGAACATGTTCCAATGAGAATATTAGTATCAATACTAGAACTGATTTATTTTAAAGAAAAAAAATGTGGATGGAATCTTATATAAGAAGTGGAAAACAGTAAGAACTGGAGTGGACAGGAACTCTACAAGGAGAGCATCAAAACTAGAAATTTGAACATAGGGGTCTTCCCAGAGACTCATGCTCCAAACAAGTATCATGCATGGAGATAACCTAAAACCCCAGCACAGATGTAACCCAGGGCAGTTTAGTGTCCAAGTGGGTTACATAGCAATGGGAAGAGGGACTGCCTTTGACAATGCAGCCACTTCTGATGAGATTCTAATAGACTAAGATCAGAAGAAAGGAGAGGATGACTTCCCATAACAGTGGACTTAGGGAGGGGCATGCATGCAGAAGGGGATGGGACAGTGGGATCAGGAGAAGGGAGGGGCTTATAAGGAGATACAAAGTGAATAAAGTGTAATTAATAAAAATTGAAATTAAAATTAAAAAAAAAATTGTGTGACTCAAGAGTGGGAATTTAACCTGGAAGCAATGGAAAAGGAGTGTAACATGTAATTCCCACATAATCAGTAAAAATAATATGTTGACAACTTTTACAATGACTTTTAACATGGAGAAATGATTCTGCTAAAGAGGACAGAGTTTGACTGTGTAAGGCATGCTTCCCAGGACATCATCAGGTAGCAGAGATATTTAGAAATGAACTAGTGGTTACACAGCTACTTTAGACAACATGAGCTCAGGTGGCACTTCTGAACAAGCGGTTCTGCCACTAACACTATATTTTGATGGTTTCTCTGGAGGACAACATCAAGAAACACTTCTGTTCTTGTGTCCTAGGCATGTAACAGGTACCCATTTCTCTGTCCTGAAAGCCCAGGTTTAACACTAAAACCAAGGAACAGGAGGATTTCTCAGTGACAACTGAGTAGTACACAGCTACCCATCCATCAAGGTCAGTCAAGGCAACCTTGCTCATAGAGGATGGATAATACTAGTGTGAAACATTACCAGCTGTAAAAAGTTTATTGCCCTTCAATGTTAGTTTTACATTCAAAGATCTTTCTCTCTTTCAGCCAAGCCAGTCCTAGGAATTCTTTTGTTTCCTTCTCTTTTCCCTGCTCTTAAAGTCTCAAGAGCCCGGGGAACCCTAAACCTTGCCAGCCTATTATATCAATAAGAATGGGAAGGTACATTTAGTGAGGATGTGAGTAACTTCTCTGTTCTAAGTCACAACCTAGGAAATTTCAGATCCAAGACTACATTATGAGACCACCTTGTCATTCAGTACATTCCCCTTAATACCACATCTCTATGAATCTTTCCTACTTATGAATCTGTCCAGTTAAATAAACATGAAAGTTTCATTTTCTACCTGACATTGTCACAAAGTTAAACAGGAGTAAAGGTGTGGAATCTGGACAAAAGGATAAGATAAAGGCTTGTTGTTTCCCAAGAAAAACTCACCTGTGCACAGGATTAGAGGTACTGGTCACTGAGGAAATTTTGTGTACTCATCTCCATAGAAACCTCAAGATTCTCTCAGGCACTGAGTGGCTGAGATGGAGAATGATGTCACGAAACAACATAAAGCTAGTAAATGTTTCAGGAGCCAGTTCTTAAAAGGGCCTAGTAGACAGCATGCTTGAGCAAAAGCTGAGCAGCCCCACATGCCTTAATCTGGACAGCTGAAAATACACACCCCAGAGATGTCAATTCTTGTGTCCAAGACCATTATTCCAGGAAAGCTGTCATGTATTTCTTTTAAGTAGTCATTAATAAAGTCATGTGTCCTTGACATGTGAATTTCACATTATCACACAGTCCATTAATATTTGTTAGAAGCACAGATATGTCCTCAGTCAATCAATTACCTAGTTGGAACAGGCTCCCTGACAAAATCAAGTCTTTGAAAACAAAAGTGTTTAATTGGACCTAACTGATATTATTACAGAGACCAGCCAGGTACACATCTGGAAGCAGTCATTTTATTGTAGTACTTCAGGAGAAACTAGAGCTTTTCATACTGTACCATAAGCAACATGCAGAGAGAGATAGACAGAGAGATATAGAGAAAGAGAGAGATATTCTTATAGAGAGACCAAGAACAACATAAACATCTATCTATCTATCTATCTATCTATCTATCTAAAGTAACAGAGAGTGAGAGACAGAGACTTCATTCTGTCTGATCACTTTCATTGACATAAAAACCTCAAAGCTCACCCTCCAATATTCTAACTTGAAAATAAATTATATTTTCCAACAAGTTCATACTTCTGAACACTTAACAGACATTGCCTCATTGAGGACACAATATGTAAATAGATGAGCTTCAATGGGACATTGCACCACCATGAAGTAGAAGATAGAGAGACTTCTAGGCTAAAAGAAGATAGTTATCCTGATAATATGCCCTTCAATACAATGATTAAAATCCCAGCAAATTCCAAGAACTTAAGAACAGGACTGACTATCTCCTTCGGGGAAAATGTGTAATATTTCTATATAGGAGTATTTTTCAGGTAAGAAGATGACATCATAATATTTTCTGGCAAATGTATGGAACCAGGAAAAAAAAAACCACCCTTGGTTAAGTTACTAAAATGCAGAGAAACAAATATAATACATACTCACTCATTAGGAGGTCTTCTAATAGTGGGGCATAAAGTTACATTAGGCCATGTATTGTGACCAAACAAGTCTTCCACTAGTGCGATTGGGTGGCAGTTTAGTGATTTGTTTGGACAGACAATCCTACAGAAATTTAAAGCAACCCAGGCTGTTTTTATTAAAATATGTTGCTCTTTGCCCTCAAGTGATAAATCACTGTCCTGTTCTTGCATCCAAAGGGATGCTTGCTTCTGCATCAAATGAGATTGCATACAGATACCCACAGTCAAAAATTATGCTTAGAGAGAGACCTTAAAACACCTAGCTCTAATTGGGCTGTCCCTTTAAAATTCTCCCTCTCCTCAGGGCTCTGGACCCCCTGCAGGAGAAGAGGCAGGAAGAGTGTCATAAGTAGAGGGAATTGAGGACACAAAATGAACAGTGCCCTGAGAATCAGGCCTCAGAAGAGGAACAAGCAGCCAGCCTTGTTGAGACCTGATAAGCTAGGATCAGATAGAAGGGGCAGGCAGAACTGCTCTATCAGAGAACTATAGACAGTGCATAAAGGTAGAAGGAGGAGGGTGAGTGGGACTGGAAGGGGAAGAGGGAGGGGCCAGCTGAGGAGATAGAAAGTGAACAAATCGTAATAAACAAATCCATAAGAGAAACTGTGATAAAAGTAATGAAGCATAAAGCTCTTCACAACTGATGGCCTCTACTTGGGGGTGGTGTCAGGGTGTGGCAAAGGTGAACTCAGTTTATTTTAAGGGGCTTGGCAGTAAGATTCTGATTATGTTTCAATGAGTATATGAACAACACATACTAGAACTGATGTATTTAAAAAATATTGTGAATCATGGGTAGGAATTTGAACCTGAAGACAATGGAAAAGGACTATAATGTATATTATATGAAATTCCCACATAATAAAAAAAAAACCGATATAGTGACAACTTTTACCATGACTTTTTACTTGGAGAAAAGATTCCAGAAGGCAGAGTTGGACTCTATAAGGCATGCTTTTAACTCACTATATAGCAGGGAATCCTACCCATGAACTAGTGGTTTCAAAGCTACTTCAGACACCATGAGCTCAGGTGGCACTTTTAAACAAGCAGTTGTTCCACTAACACTACTTTTAGATGGTTTGTCTGGAGGAAAACATCAAAAAACACTTCTGCTCTTGTGTCCTAGGCATATAACAGGAACCCAATTCTCTCCTAAATGACCAGTTTTAATTGTAAACCCTATGACTAGGAGCATTGCTTAATGTAGGACACAGCTGCCAATCCACAAGGTCAACCATGACAACCCTGCTCATAGATAGTTGCCAACACTAGTATTGAAGAACAGCAGCTGTCAGAGTTTATTGCCCTTAAGTTCTCCTTTTACATACACAGATCTTTGTTTCACACAATTCAGTCCTAGGAATTATCTGGTATCTTTCTCTTTTCCCTGCTATTAAAGAAATACTACCTCAGGGAATCCTAGAACCTGCCAGCCTATTATATCAATAAGAATGTGAAGGTACATTCAGTGAGTAAATGAGTAACTGCTCAATTCAAAGTCACACTTAAGAACTTTCAGATCCAGGTCCACATTATGAGACAACCTTGTCATTTGGTACATTTGGTACAAATGACAACTTTGTCATTTGGTACGAGGCTCAGGAAAGATCCCTGGGCTCAAATTTTTTGGTTCTGTTGCTCTCCTTGTGGAGCTCCTGTCCTCTCCAGATTTTACTATTTCCCACTTCTTTCATTGGATTCCATGCATCCTGACCAATAGTTGACCCAAAGTCTCAGCATCTGCTTTGATAGTCTGCAGGGCCAAGGCTTTCAGAGGTCCTCTGTGGCAGGCTCCTACCTTTTTCCCTCTTTTCTCCTTTATCTGATGTCCATCCTCTTTGACTTTTGGGATGGGGACTGAGGATGTTAGCCAGATTTCTCCTTCTTGACTAGGTGTACAGATTTTAGTAGGTTTATTCTATATTATATATCCATATGAGTGAATATATACCGTGTGTGTCTTTGTGCTTCTGGTATAGCTGACTTAGGTTCCCAACATTGACGTGCAAATTTCATGATTTCCTTGTTTTTTATTGCTGAGTAATATTCCATTGAGTGGATGTACCAATATTTCAGTATCCATTCTTCAGTTGGGAGGCATCTGGATTGTTTCAAGGTTCTGGCTATTATAAATAAGGTTTCTACAGACATGGATGAGCAAATGTCCTTATGGTGTACTTGAGCCACTTTTATATATATGCCAAGAAAGGGTATAACTGGATCTTGAGGAAGTGCTATTCCTTGTGGTCTGAGAAGGCACCAGATTGATTACCAGAGTGGTTGTACAATTTTACCTCCCCACTAGCAGTAGTTCTAGGTTACCTTACCACCAGCTGTGGATGAGGGTTTGCTTTCTGGAAAACCTTTCTAGCATGTGCTGTCACTGGGTGTAAGGTGAAATCTGCTGGGTATAAGGTGAAATCTCAGGGTCGTTTTGGTTTGATTTCTCTAGTGGCTAATGATGTTGAACATTTAAGTGTTTCTCGATATTCCTTGAAAATTCTGTTTACCTCAGTTCCCCATTTTTTAATTGGAATACTTGATTTATTGCTTTTCAACTTTAGTTCTTTATATATACTGAATAATAGCCCTCTGTTACATAGAAGATTATAAATATTATTTTCCAATCTATAGGCACTCATTTTGTTTTGATGACACTGTCCTTTGTTTTAAAGAAGCTTTCCAGTTTCACGAGGTCTCATTTAAGATTGTTGCTCTTAGAGACTGTGCCATTGGTTTTCTGTTCAGGAAGTTGTCTCCTGTGCTAATGAGGTCAAGGCTCTTTCCCAATTTTTCTTATAACCAATTTAATGTGTCTGATTTTATGTTAATGTCTTTGATCCATTTGGACTTTAGTTGTGTGCAGAGTGATAAATATGGATCTATTTGCATTTCTCTACATGTAGATATTGATTTGGACAAGCACCATTTGTTGAAGATGCTATCTTTTTTCTATTGTATAATTTTGGCATCTATGTCAAATTCAGGTGTCCATAGAGTTTGGGTTTGTTTCTTGGTCTTCTAAGTGGGTACACTGGTCCACCATTCTGTTTCTATGCCAGTGGCATGCAGTTTTTATGAATGTTTGGTCTATAATACAGCTTGAGATCAGGGATAATGATACCGCTAGAAGATCTTTTATTTAAGAGGATTGTTTTATGTATTCTGTGTTTCTTGTTTTTCCACATGAATTTAAGAATTTTTCTTTCAAGATCTGTAAAGAATTATGTTGGTAATTTAATAGGAATTGCATTGAATCTATAGATTGCTTGTGGTAAGATGGCCATGTTAATCCTGCCAAGCCATGAGAATGGGAGATCTTTCCATCTTATGATATCTTCTAGTTCTTTATTCAGAGACTTGAATTTTTTCCCATAGAAGTTTTTGACTTGCTTGTTTAAGGTCACACCAAGGTACTTTATCTTTGAATGAGTACAAGATCACATCAAAGATATTATCTACTATGACCAAGTAGGCTTCATCACAGGTATGCATGGGTGGTTCAATATGCAAAATCTATCAATGTGATCCAATATAATAACAAACTGAAGGAAAAAAAATACCTGATAATCTCCTTAGATGCTGAAAAGTCATTTGAAAAAATCCAACTGCAATAAATGTTTAAAATACTGGAGAGATCAGGGATACAAGACACATATCAAAATATAGTAAAGCCCATATACAGCAAGCCTATAGCATCATCACTAAACTGATAGAAGCATAAAGCAATCCCACTGAAATCAGGGGCAAGGCCAGTATGCCCACTCTCTCCACATCTCTTCAACATACTTCTGGAAGACCCTCCTAGAGCAATAAGACAATTAACAGAGATCAAGAGGATACAAATTGGAAAGGAAGAAGTCAAAGTATCACTATTTGCTGATTATATGATGCTGTACCAGAGTCACCAAAAAATTCTACCAGGGAACTCTTACCACTAATAAACATCTTTGCAAAATGGATAAATACAAAATTAACTAAAAATACTAAAAATAAATTAGCTGTCCTTCTGTATACAAAAGACAAAAGGGCTGAGAAAGAAATCAGGGAAACAAAAGGAATTATATTATCTATCAAGGTAATACCTCCTAATGCTAAGAACACATTTGCTTACTGGGGATTCAACATGTAAATAGATGGGGTCCAAGGTGACAGTTCAATTCAAATCACCAAGAAGTGGGGGAGGAAGAAGGGAATTCTAGGAAAAACAAAACAAACAAACAAAAAAACATTGCCATTTTCATTCAATATAATGAGCAAAGTCCCAGCAACTTCCAATGCCTAAAGAACAGGAATGACAATCTCTTTGGGAAAATCATGGAATATTCCTATAAGGTAGTATTATTCAGGTAAGAAAATGACAAGTTATTTTCAGGCAAATGAATGGAACCAGGAAAATTCATGCTGTGTGAAATAACTAAAATTCAGAAAGACAAATATGGTATGTATTAAATTATTAGGAGTTCTAATAGTGGGGGATTAAGTTCCAATAAGCCATCTATTGTGATCAAACCATTCTTCCACTAGGGGGATTGGAAGGCAGTTAATTGAGTTGTTGTGTCAGGGCATCCTATGGAAATTGTCAATCAACCCAGACTGTTGTTATTAAAATAAGTTGCTCTCTGCCTTCAACTGATACATCAGTGCCATGTTCTGGGATCCACAGAGATGCTGACTTCTGTATCAAACTGCATAGAGAGACTCACAGTCTGGTATTATGAACACACAGACCTTAAAACACCCAGCTCTAAATCTTTATGAAAATCTACCTTCCCTCAGTTCTCCAGGAATCCTGAAGGAGAGGAGGCAGGAAGAGTGTCATAAGTAGAGATAACTGAAGACACAAGGAGAACAATGCCCTGAGAATCAGGCTGTAGAGGAAAATAATGCAGCCAGCCTTTATGATAACCAATAAGCTTGTGTAAGATAAAAGGGTGAGGAGTCCTCTCAGGGAACTGGCAAAAGGGAATAGAAATAGAACAAGGAGGATGGGTGGGACTGGAAGGAGAAGTGGAAGGGGGAAGCAGAGGAGAAACAAATTGAACAATTCAGAATGAATGAATATATAAGGAAATCTGTGAACAAGGAGATGAAGTATTTTGAGGACTGATGGTTTCTTCTTGGGTGTGATGGCAGTGTGCAGCAATAATAAACTCAGTTTTCTTCAAGGGAATTGGCACTGATACTCTAATCATTTTACAATGAGTAAATGAACAAAACTTACTTCAATTGATGTATTTTAAAGAAAAAAATAGTGTTATACTTAGGTAAGAATTTGAACTTGAGAGCAATGAATAAGTAGTGTAATGTATTATATGAAATTGCCTCATAATCAACAAAGAAATATTATGTTGACAACTTTTACAATGAATTTTAATATGGAGAAAAGATTCTGCTAAAGGAGGACAGAGTTTGAATTTGTAAGGCATTTGTTCCCGGAACTCATTATGTAGCAGAGATATTAATGTTCATACCTTGGAATGAACTATTGGTTACATAGCTATGTCAGACCCCATGCGCTCAGGTGGCACTTCTGAACAAGTATTCCTGGATCTAACACTACATTTAGAGGGTTTGTTGGGGGACCATAGCAGGTAGCACAGCTGATCTTGTATCCTAGGCATATAACACTGACCCATTTCTCTCTCCTGATGCTCCTGTTTTAATTATAAACCGCAGGACCAGGAAACCTGCTCACTGATCACTGAGAAGGATACAGCTTTTAATCTATCCTTGTCAGCCAAGGCATCCCTGCCCATAGAGGGTTGCCAACACTAGTGTGGTATAGAACAAGCTGTAATAAAATGTCTTGCCCTTCAGTTCTCTTTTTCAGACTTCTATCTTTGTCTATTTCAGTCAAACCACTCCTAGAAATTATCTAGTTTCCTTCTCTTTTTCCCTGCTTTTAAAGAAACAATACCCCAGGAAACTGTAGACCCAGTTGCCTATTGTATCAATAAAAATGAGGAGGTACTTTTACTGTGTAAACAAGTAACTGCTCAGTTCACAGACAACATAGGAAATTTCAGATCAAATAACAACAGGAAACCACCTTGTTATTCAGTGCATCCCACATCACTTTGAAGCTTCCCTACTTAGGATACTGTCCAGTTAAATAAACATTAAAGTTTCATTTCTTATCTGACAATATCACAGTGTTAAACAGGAGTAAAGGTGGGGTATCTGGATAAAGCCATGAGATAAAGGCTTATTGAGTTTCACAAGAAAAAGTCATAAGTACACTGGATCAGAGATACTGGACACTGAGAAAAGTTTGTTTACTCATCTCCATGGAACCTCAAGATTCTCTCAGGTGCTGATTGGCTGAGAGGGAAAATGATGTCATGAAGCAAGTGAAAGCCAGTAAGAGTTTTAGGAGCCAGTTATTAAAAGTGCCAAGTGGACAGCCTACATGAGAAAAAGGCTGAGCAGCCCTACATGCATCCATATGGGTAGCTAAAAGCACACAAACCACAGATGACAGTTCCAGTGTCCAAGACTCTTAGTTCAGGAAAAGTGTCAAACCTTTACTTCATGTGGTAATTAATGAAGTCATGTTACTTTCACATTATTACAGATTCCATTATTAATCATTCGTTAATGAGAGATATGTTCCTCCTTCAATGAATTATTGTGAAAACGCTCCTTGACCAAGGCAAATCTTTGAACAAAATGCATTTAATAGGAACCTTGATTATATTTTACAAAGACCTTCAAGATGCCATGTCAGTAAACAGTCATCTTGTTGTAATCCTTCAGCAGAACTGAGAGCATCTCATACACTAATATCAGGCAGAGGGATGGAGACAGAGACAGAAAGAGAAAGAGCTAGAAAAACTGATTCAGAAATAGAGAAATAAAGACTGACAGAAACAAAGATATAAAATGACATGGACTGAGAGACAGAGACTCCCTTCTGTATGGGAGTTCATTAGCATATCAACCTCAAAGCACACCCTTGTATAATATAACTCCAAAAGGAATTATATATATTTTTAATATTATTATTTTAATTTTTATTAATTTCATTTTATTCACTTTGTAGCCCCCCATAAAACCCTCAAACTCCCTGCTAAGCTTACATTCCCTCCCCCTCCTCCACAAAAGCCCTTCACCAACTCCACTGAAAGGCGAGGACTTCTCCTTCCTTCTTATGCCAGTCTATCAGATCTCATCAGGAGTGGCTGCATTGTCTTCCTTTGTGGCCTGGTAAGGCTGCTCCCCCATCAGGGTGAAATGATCAGGCTAATCAGTTCATGTAAGTGACAGTCTCTGGTCCCATTACTATGGAACCCACTTGGACACTGAAATTCATCTGTGCAGGGGTTCTAGCTTATATTCATGGTTAAACTTAGATGGAGTATGAGTCTCAGGAAAGACACAGTGCTCAGATTATGTTGGTTCTGTTTGTGGAGCTTCTGGCCTCTCAAGATCTTCCTATTTCCCACTTCTTTCATTAGATTCCATGCATTTTCCCCAAGAGTTTACCATAAGTCTCAGTATCTGCTTTGACAGTCTGCAGGGCAGAACATTTCAGAGGCCATCTGGGAAAGGCTCCTAACTTATTCCCTGTTTTCTCCTACTTCTGCTGTCCACTCTCTTTGTCTTTGGGGCTGGGGATTGAACATTTTAGCCAGAGTCCTTCTTCTTGATTAGTTTCTTTAGATGTACAGATTTTAGTAGGTATATCCTATTTTGTATATCTGTTAGTGGGTATATACCGTACTTGTGTTTCTGCTCCTGGAATACATCACTGTGGAAGATCTTTTCCAGTTCCCACTATTGATGTAAAAATTACATGATTCCTTTGCTTTTTATTGCTAAGTAATATTCCATTGTGTAGATGTACCAAAATTTCTGTATCCATTTTTAAGTGGAGGGGCATCTGTTTTTTTTCCCAGGTTTTTGCTATTACAAATAAAGCAGCTACAGTCATGGTTGAGCAAATATCTTTATTGTGTAGTTGAAACTCTTTTGGATATATCCCTATAGCCAGATAGCAGAATCTTGAGGAAGTACTATTGCTAGTTGTCTGAGAAAGCACCAGATTGATTTCCAGAGTGGTTGTCCAAGTTTACATTTCTAACAACAGTGGAGGATGATTCGCCTTTGTCCACAATCTCTGCAGCATGTGTTGTCACTTGAGTTTTTTAATTTGGCCATTCTGATGGGTGTAAGGTAAAATCTCAGGGTTGTTTTGATTTGAATTTCCATGATAGCTAATAACATTGAGCATTGAGTTTTTCTCTGCCATTCAATATTCCTCTGTCAAGAATTCTCTGTTTAGCTCTGTTCCCCATTTTTTAATTAAATTACTTGATTTATTGCTTTTCAACTTATTTAGTTCTTTATTAGCCCTCTGTCATATAGAGGCTTGGTAAAGAGTCTTTTATAATCTGTAGCCATTCATTTTGCTTTGATGACTTTGTACTCTGCTTTACAGAAGCTTATCAGTTCCATGAGGTCCATTTTACTAATCCTTGCTCTCAGAGCCTGTGCTGTTGGTGTTCTGTTCAGGAAGATGTCTCCTGTGCCAATGAGGTCAAGGCTCTTCCCCAATTTTTCTTCTAACCAATTTAATGTGTCTGATTTTATGTGGAGGCCTTTGATCCACTTGGACTTTAGTTATATGCAGGATGATAAGTATGGATCTATTTGCATTTTTCTATGTGTAGATATCCAGTTAGACCATCAGCATACAATGCAAAAAGCTATCTTTTTTTGTTGTATGCTTTTGTCATCTTTTTCAAAAGCAGGTGCTGAGAGAATTTGGGTTTATTTCTGGGTCTTCTATTCGGTTCCACTGATTCACCATTCTGTTTCTATGCCAGTGGCATGCAGTTTTTATTACTGTTACTCTATAGTACAGCTTGAAATCAGGGATGGAGCTACCTCTAGAAGATTTTTATAGTAGACTATTGTTTCTACTTTTTCCATATGAATTTGAGAATTTTTCTTTCAAGGACTGTAAAGAATTGTGTGCTAATTTGATGGGAATTGCATTGAATCTGTAGGTTGCTTTTGGTAAGATGGCTATTTTTAGTATGTTAATTCTTCCAAGCCATGAGCAGGCAAGATTTTTCCATCTTATGATATCATGTTCTAATTGTTTCTTCAGATTCTTGAAATTGTATTCATACAAGTATGAATACAATTCATAACAACAACCAGAATAACAACCAGACTGTTATTCAATCTGGTGCATTCTCAGACAACTAGGAATAATGCTTCCTCAATATCCAACCATACCACTCCTAGGCATATATCCAAAAGAGGCTCAAGTACACAATAAGGACATTTGCACAACCATGTTTGTAGCAGCTATATTTGTAATAGCCAGAAGCTGGAAACAACCCAGCTGCCCCTCAACTGAAGAATGCATACAGAATGTGTGGTATATCTACATAATGGAATATTGCTCAGCAATGAAAAACAAGGAAATCATAAAATTTGCAGATATATGGTGGGAACTGGAAAGGATCATGAGTGATTTTTCCCCAAAATGTTATATATTCACTCATATAGATATATAATATAAGATAAACCTACTAAAATCTGTAAATCTAAAGAAACTAATCAAGAAGGAGGACTCTGGGTAAAATGCTCAATTTCCATACTGAAAGGCAAAGAAGATGGACTTCAGAAGAAGGAAAAAACAGGGAACAAGTTAGGCACCTGCTATAGAGGGCCTCTGAAAGGCTCTTCCCTGAAGAATATCCAATCAGATGCTGAGACTTATGGCCAACAGTTGGGCAGAGTGCATGGACTCTACTGAAAGTAGTGGGAAATATGAAGATCTGGATAGGACAGTAGTTCCACTAGGAGAACAACAGAACCAAAAAATTTGAACACATGGGTCTTCCCAGAGACTCATACTCCAACCAATACCATACATGGAGATAACCTAGAACTCTTGCACAGATGTAGCCCATAGCAGTTCAGTGTACAAGTGGATTCCACAGTAATGGAAACAGGGACTGCCTCTGACATGAATTGATTAAGCCTGCTCTTTGATCACCTCCTTGTGAGAGGGGAGCAGCCTTATCAGGCCACAGAAGATGACAATCTCCTGTTGAGATCTGACAGAGTAGTTTCAGAAAGTAGGAGAGGAAGACATCCCCTATCAGTAGACTTCATGAGGTGCATGCATGTAGATAGGGGAGGGAAGGTGGTATTGGGAGGATGGAGGGAATAGTTTATTGAAGGGCTACAAAGTGAATGAATTGTAATTAATAAAATTTAAAATAAAAAAAACAAAAAAGAAAGAAATATGTGATACTTTTCCTGAAATAAGAATATTGGACACAGAAGCTGTCATCTCTGGTTTGTGTGCATTCAGCTGCTTATATTGAGGCATGTAGGGCTGCTCAGCATTTCTCTCAAACACTCTGTCCACTTGGCTGTTTTAACAATTGCCTCCTGAAACTCTTACCAGCTTTCACCTGTTGAATAAGATCATTCTACATCTAAGCTAATCAGCACATGAGAGGTTTCCATGGAGATGAGTAAACAAACTTTCCTCAGTGTCCTGTATCTCTGATCCTGTGCGCATGTGACTTTTTCCTGTGAGACCCAACAAGCCTTTATCTCATCCCCTTATTCATATCCTACACACCTTCATTCCTGTTTACCTCTGTGACAATGTTAGGTAGGATATCAAACTTTAATGTTTATTTAATTGAAGTTCCTAAGTAGGGAAGCTTCAAAGTGAAATGGGATTAAGGGGAATGTACCAATTGATAAGGTGGTCTCTGAATGTGATCTTCAATCTGAAATTTCCTAGGTTGTGACTTTGAACTGAGCACTTATTTGTATGCTCACTAAATTTACCTTCACATTCTTATTGTAATCATAGGCTAGCCAGGCCTAGGGTTCCCTGGGGTATTGATAATATAAGAACAGGCAAAAGAGAAGGAAACCAGACAATTCCTGAGAATGTTTGGTTTAAACAGAGAAAGATCTGTGGTATGAAAAGGGAGTGCTGAGGGGCAATAAACTATTTGACAGATGGTGCAGTTTCACACTAGAATTTCCAACCATGTATGAGCAAGGTTGCATTGACTGACCTGGCTGGTCTGGCAGCTATGTCCTACTCAGTGGATAGTGAGCAATCCTCCTGTTCCCGAAGTTTACAGGTAAACCTGGAACTTCAGGACAGATAAATTAATCCATGTTAAATGTCTAGGAAACAAGAGCAGCTGTGTTTCTTGCTGTGGTCCTCCAGACAAACACTCTAAATGTAGTGTTAGATCCAGAACTGCTTGTTCAGAGGTGCTACCTGAGCTCATGCTGTCTGAGGTAGCTGGGTAACCACTATTTCATGGCAAGTATTCTCTGCTACATAATGAGTTCCTGGAAAGCAGTCCTTATAATGTCAAACTCTGCCCACTTTTTGCGAAATCTTTTCTCCATGTTAAAAGTCACAGTAAAAGTTTTCAACATATCATTTTTATTTATTATATGGGAATTTCATATAATATATATTACACTCTTTTTCCATTGTGCCCTCATTCCAACTACTACCCAAGTGTCATATTAAAAATTCTTTATCTTTAAAATACATGAATTGAAATATGTGAAGTTCATATACTCTTAGGAACATGATCAGAGTCTCAGTGCCAACTTATTTAAAGAAAACTGAGTTCATCCTTCCAGAAAGCTGTCTCCACCCACAAAAAGAAGCCATGAGTCCTGAAGAGCTCTGCTCATCATTACTTTCATCATAATTTTTATTATGTACTTATTATAATTTTTTTCACTTTGAATCCCCTCAGCTACCCCCTCCCTCTTCTCCTTCCAATCCTAACCACACTCCTTCTACACCTATGCCCTTCATCTAGTTCCCTTGTAAGGGAGGTCCTTCTCTGGCTATCATCTGACCTTAGCTTATCAGGTCTCAGCTGGCTGCATCATCTTCTTCTGTGGCCTGATTCTCTAGGGCATTGTTCTCCTTATGTCCTCAATTTCCTCTTATTACGACATACTCACTGCCTTCTCTCCTACAGGCTTGAAAATGCTCTGAGGGAAGGGAGAATTTCATAGGGAAATCCCACTTAGAGTTGGGTGTTTTAAGGTCTCTCTCTGTATTTTATTGGATTATGGGTCTCTTTATGCAACCACATTTGATGCAGAAGGAAGCATCTCAGTGTATACAAGAACATGGCACTGATCTATCTGTTGAGGGCAGATAGCAAAATATTTTAATAACAATTGCCTGAGTTGCTTGAAAATTTCCATAGGATACCTTGGCCCAAAAACTTGATTCACTGCTTCCCAATTCCCCTAATGGAAGACTGGTTTGGTCACAAAGATGGCCTACTGGAATTTAACCCTCACTATTAGGAATCCTCCTAATATCTGAATACATACTATAATTATCTTTGTGCATTTCAGTTACTTCACGCAGGATGATTTTTTCTGGTTCCATCCATTTGATGAAAAATATCATGATGTCATTTTCTTAGCTGAAAAATACTTCATTATGGAAATATTCCACATTTTCCCCAAAGGAGATTGTCATTCCTATTCTTTCGACCAAAAAAGTTGCTGGATTTTAATCATTATACTGAATTACAAACTATAAGTATAACTAAGTTCTTTTAGCCTAGAATTCCCTCCATTTTATTCCACATCCTGGTGTTTTAAATGGCAATGTTTCCTGGAAGCTCATCTATTTTTATGTGGAGTCTCCTTTGAGGAAATGTCTTGAAATGGTTAGGATATATGGACTTGTGAGATAATATAATTCCTATTGGAGTTATCTTAGAGGAGGATGTGCTCTGAGTATGATATGCCAATGGATGTGACCAGACAGAATGGAGTATCTGTCTCTCAGTCTCTGTCAATTTATATCTTTGTTTCTGTCATTTTTTTCTCTCTATTTATGAATCTGTTTCTCTAGCTCTTTCTGTGTCATGCTCTCTCTGCCTTCCCCTTGTGGTTAAATATGAAGAGATGTCAGCTCTGCTGGAGGACTACTACAAGATGACTTCTTGCTGATGTCACAACATGGTCCATCTCCATAAAAATATAAACAAGGTCCCAAGTAAATAATTATTTGTTCAAAGGGTTGTGTTGGTCAGGGAACATTTTCCTAGTAGGTACTTCACTGACTGAGTCCTCATATCTCTACATTTAACAAATAATAATAGAACCTGTGGTAATATGAAAATCACATGTCAAGGGTGAGTGACTAAGTAATTTACTGACTGAGTACATAGCTGTGCATTTAAAAGATAATAATGGAATCTGTCATAATGTGAAACTCATATGTCAAGGACTCATGACTTTATTAAAGAATGCTTATAAGAAATATGTGACACTTTTTCTGATCTAAGAGTGTTGGACACAGGAACTGTCATGTCTGGGTTGTATGCTTTCAGCTGCCCAGATTAGGGCAAGTATGGCTGCTCAGCCTTTCTCTCAAGCACGCTGTCCAATTGGCCCTTTTAATAACTGGCTCTTGAATTTCTTACTTGTTCTCACCTGTATCATGACATCATTCTCCCTGTCAGCCAATCAACAGCTGTGGGAATCTTGAGGTTCCATGGAGATGAGTAAACAAACTTTTCTTAGTTTCCAGTATTTCTGATCCTTTGCACTTCTGACTTTTTCATGTGGAACCAAAAAAGCCTTTATCTCATCCTTTTATCCAGACCCCACACCTTTATACTTGTTTACCTCTGTGACAATGTCAGGTATGAAATGAAACTTTACTGTTTATTGAATTGGGCATCTTCCAAAATAGGGAATCTTCACAGTGATGTAGGATTAAGGGGAATGTACCGAATGACAAGTGTGGTCTTGCGGTCTTGGATATGAAATTTCCTAGGTTGAGACTTCGAACTGAGCTTTACTGGTATACTCACTAAATGCACCTTCACATTTTTATTGATATAATAGGCAGACTTAGAATAGGGTTCCTTGGGGTACTGAGTCTTTACAGCAGGAAAAAGAGAGAAAAAACAGATAATTCCTGGGATTGATTTAGCTGAAAGAGAGAAGGATCTGTGTATGTAAAAGGAGAACTGAGGGGCAATAAATTATTTGACAGCTTGCGTTGTTCCACACTAGTTTTGCCAACTCTCAATGAGCAGGGTTGCCTTGGCTGACCTGGCTGGATTTTCAGCTATGTCTGATTCAGTGGCCAGTGAGCAATTCTCCTTGTCTTGGGTTACAGGTCAAGCTAGAGAAATATGAAGAAAGAGAAGTATGTGCGTGTTATATGCCTAGGACACCATTGCAGCTGTGTTTCCTGCAGTGGTTCTCCAGGCAAACCCTCTAAACATAATGTTAGCCAGGACTGCTTGGTCAGAGATGCCACCTAAGCTCATGAGGTCTAAGGTAGCTGGGTAACCATCAGCTCATGGCTAGGATTCTCTCCTACATAATGGATTCCTGGAAAGTATGCCTTAAAAAGTCAAATTCTGCCCTCCTTAACCAGAATCTTTTCTCCATTTTAAAAGTCATTGTAAAAGTTGTCAATATGTTATTTTTTTATTATGTGGGAAATTCATATACTATGCATTATACTCATGTTCCATTGCTACCAGTTTCAAATTCCTACCCATATGTCACACTATTTTTTTTCTTAAAATACTTCAATTCAAGTATGTGTTGTTCATGTACTCATTGGAACATGATCAGAGTCTCAGTGTCAATTCTTTTAAAGAAAGATGAATTAATCTTTGCCACTATCTGGAACCTCCACCAAGAAGAAGCCATCTTTCTGAAGAGCTCTATACTTCATCTCCTTGATCACATTTTTCTTATGTATTTATTTATTACAATTAGTTCACTTTCTAACACATCTGCTGTCCCCACAATCTTCTCCTTTCAGTCCCACCCACCCTCTCTCCTCTACTTCTGTGACCTTTTTCTAGTTCCCTGACAGGGGAAGTCCTCCAGCTCCTTCTATCTGGCCCTCGCTTCTCAGATCTCATCAGGGCTGGCTGCATCATCTTCCTCTGTGGCCTGATTCTCAGGGCATTGTTCTTTTTGTGTATACAATTCCCTCTACTTATTACACTCTTCCTACCTCCTCTCCTGCAGGCCACCAAGATCTCTGAGATCTCTGAGGAGAGGGAGATTTTCATAGGGAAATCCCATTCAGTGATGGAAGTTTTAAGGTATCTCTCTTTGAATAATATCAGTCTTTGGGTCTCTGTATGCATTCCCAATTGATGCAGAACAAAGTATATCTGGATCCAAGAACATTGCACCAATCTAACAGTTGAGGGCAGAGAGCAACGTCCTTTAATAGAAACAGCCTGGGTGGCTTGAAATTTTCAAAAGGATTCCTTGGCCCAACAACTCAATTAACTGCCACCCAGTACCCCTAGGGGAAGACTGGTTTGGTCACTATAGATGGTGTTTTGGAATTTTATCTCCCACTATTAGGAAAACTCCTAATAAGTGAATATATACCATATTTGTTTTTCTGCATTTTAGTTACTTCACAAAGGATGATTTTTCGTAGTTACATCTGTTTGCCTGAAAAATATCATGATGTCATTTTCTTAGCTAAATAATACTCCATTATAGAAATATTTCACATTTTCCCCAAAGGGTTAGGAGGTATGGCCTTGTTAGATAATATAATTCCTATGGGAGTTATATTGTATGAGGATATGCCTTGAGTTTGATATGCCAATGAAAGTGACTAGACAGAATGGGTCTTTTTCTCTCTGTCTCTGTCATTTTATATCTTTGTTCTGTAGGTATCAGTCTCTCTATTTTTGAATCTGTCTTTCTAGCTCTTTCTCTCTCTGTCTCTTTCAGTCTCCCTCTCTCTTTCTGCTGCCTGTGATTTAGTTCTTTAGAAGGACTACAAAAGGTTCCCTCTTGTTTATGCATAATGCACAATAATGCATAATGTGACATTATGGACAGTCTCTGTAAAAATATAAGTAAGGTCCCAATTAAATACTATTTGTTCAAACAGTTGCCTTAGTCAGGGAGCATTTTCACAGTAAGTAATTCACTGACTAAGGAAATATATGTACATTTAATAAATAATATTGGATTCCGCCATGATGTGAAAATCACATGTCAAGGAATCATAACTTTATTAATGACCATTTGAAAGAAATATGTGACAGATTATCTGAACTAAGAGGTTTGGACACAGGAACTGTCATCTCAGTGTTGTGTGGTTTCAGCTTGCCAGATGGAGGCATGTAGGGCTTCTCAGCCTTTCTCTCAAGCAGGCTGTCCACTTGGCCTTTTTAAAAACTTGTTCCAGATAATGTTACTAGCTTTCACCCTTTCCTGACATCTTTCTTCCCTCTCATCAATCAGCACCTAACCATTGAGATATCATAATAGCATTGGGATATCATGATAAATTTCCATGTCATGATGCCATTGTGAAGTCATAATAGCATTGTCATGTCAAAGTAACATAATCTAAACATAATTCCAATGGGATGTCATAATATTTCAAGATCATATAATAGCATTATGATGTCAAAATTCCTTTGTGAGGTCATAATAACATTGTGACATTATGACATCACTGGGATGTCATAATATAATTGAGATATCATAATAGCATTGTGATGTTTTAATATCATTGCAAAGTCATTGTAATATAATTTCATTGTTATATCATAACACAATCATGTCATAAAGCATTGTGATGTCATAATGGAATTGTGATGTCATAAATGAATTGTGATAACATAATATTGTGAAAGAATACCATTGGGATATCATAATATTGTGATGTCATAATAGAATTGTGATAGCAAAAAACCTCTGTGATGTTGTAATAGCATTGTGCTTTGATGTTATTGTACTGTAGTAATATCATTCTGATGTCATAATATCATTGTGATGATATTATAGCACTGTGAAATTTTAAGGTTGTGAAGACATAATAGCATTTTGATGTCAAAATTCCATTGTGATGTCATACCACAGTAATGCTATAATACCAATGTGATGTCATAAAAGCATGGAAAGGTCATAATACCATTGTGAAGTCATAATGCCTATTGATGTCATATCATTTTCAAGACATTATGGCCTTGATGTCATAATAGCATGTAGGTGTTATATCATGGTGATGTCATGATTGCATTGATATGTGATAAGACCATTGTGAAGTTATAATACCTTTATTATGTTATAAGAGCACTGTGATGCCATAATATCATTGTGTTGTCATAATAGCATTGTGATATCTTAATACCATTGTGAAGTCATGACAGCATTGTGATGTTACAATACCATTGTGATGTCATATAATTTTGAATATATTATAGCATTGGGATGTTTTACCATTATCATGTAATAATTCCATTAGATGTCATAATAGCACTGTGATATCATAATGCCATTTCCATAGTATAAGAGCATTGGAATGTCATAATACTGTGATATCATAATAGCATTTTGATGTCATAATACTATTAGAATTTCATGAGACCGCTTTTATTTCATAACACCATTGTAATGTCTTAAAAGCACTTATATGGGATGACACCTTTGTGATGACATAATATCATTGATATGTCATTATGCATTTGTGATGTCATATGATTGTTATGTCAAAATATGACTGTGATGTCATAAGAGTATTTTGATGTAATAATAGCTTTTTGAGGTCATGAAGCCATTGTGATATCATAATGCCATTGTGATACCATAACACCATTGTGATGTCCTATCATTGTGATGACATAATAGCATTGATATGTGAGACCATTTGTCATGGCTTCATAAAACATTAAAGTTTCATTTCCTTCATGACATTGTCACAGAAGTAAACTGGTGTAAAGTTGTGGGAGCTGGATAAAGGGATGAGATAAAGTCTTGTTGGGTTTCATAAGAAAAATTTACATGTGCACAGGATCAGAGATACTGGATACTAAAGAACGTTTGTTTACTCATCTTCATAGAACCCTCAAGATTCTCTCAGGGACTGATTGGCTGAGAGGCAAAATGATGTCTTGAAACAAAATAAAGTACGTGTTTTAGGAGCCTGTTATTAAAAGGGCCTAGTAGACAGTGTGCTTGAGCGAAATGCTGAGCAACTCCACATGCGTTAATATGGACAGCTCTAAATACATAACCCCAAAGACGACAGTTCCTGTGTCAAATACTGTTAGTTCAGGAAAGCTGTCATGTATTACTTTCAAGTAGTCATTAATAAAGTCACATGTCCTTGACATGTGAGTTTCACATTATCATACTTTCCATTATTATTTGTTATAAACACAGATATGTCCTGAGTCAGTCAATTACCAGAAAATTACAGTTAGTCAATTAGTGGAAAAATGCTCCCTGACTAAGTCAAATATTTGAAGAAAAAGCATTTAATTGGAGCTTGTTTATTTTTTACAGAGACCATCCCTGATGTCATGTCAGTAAGCAGTCAACTTGCTGTAGTCTTTCAGTTGAAATGAGAGCTTTTCATACTGAAACAGAAGCAGCAGATAGAGAGAGCAAGAGAAAGAACTAAAAAGTTCTATTCAGAAATATTGAGACTGAGTCCAACAGAAAAAGAGATATAAATTGACAAAGACCAAGAGAGAGACACTCACTTATGTATGGTCACTTTTATTAACATATCAATCTCCAAGCAATCCATCCTATAACATAACTCAAAAGGAATTATATTTTCTTTAAGTATTTTTATTATAATTTTTATTAATTACAATTTATTCATTTTCTATCTCCCCATAATCCTCTTCTTTCTCCCCTCTCCATCCAACTTTCCTTCCCTCTTCTCCATGCATGCCCCTCCCCATGTCCACTGATAGGGGAGGACTTCCTCTCCTTACTTCTAATCCTAGTCTATCAGATCTCAAAAGGAGTGGCTACATTGCTTCCTCTGTGGCCTGCTAGATCTGCTCTTTTATCAGGGGGAGGTGATCAAAGTTCAGGCTAATCAGTTCATATCAGAGGCAGTACCTGTTCCCATTACTGTGGAACCCAGTTGGATATTAAACTGCCCTGGGCTACATCAGTGCAGGGGTTCTAGGTTATCTCCATGCATGGTATTTGGTTGGAGCATGAGTCTCAGGAAAGACCCATGTGCTCAGAATTTTTGGTTCTGTTGTTCTCCTTGTGGAGCTTCTGTCCTCTCCAGATCTTACACTTTCCCACTTCTTTCATTAGATCCCATGCACTTTGCCCAACAGTTGGCCATAAGTCTCAGCATCTTCTTTGATAGTCTGCAAGGCAGAGCCTTTCTACAGGCCTTTGTGGCATGTTCCTAACTTGTTTCCTGTGTTCTCCTTCTTCTGGTGTCCATAATCTTTTTCTTTCAGAATGGGGATTGAACATGTTAGCCAGAGTCCTTACTCTTGATTAGTTTCTTTGGGTGTACAGATTTCAGTAGGTTTGTCCTATATTATATGTCTCTATGAGTGTGTGTATACCATGTGTGTCTCTCTGCTTCTGGGATAGCTCAATCAGGATGGTCTTTTCCAGTTCCCACTATTTACCTGCAAATTTCTTGGTTTTCTTGTGTGTTTAATGCTGAGTAATACTGATGACTGAGAAACAGATTCAGAAAGAAAGAAACGAGACTGACAGAAACAAAAACATAAAGTGACAGAGACTGAGAGACAGAGACTCCATTCTGTCTGGTCACTTTCATTGACATTTCAACCTCAAAGCACATCCATAATATGCTTCTAATAGAAATTATATTATCTAACAAAGGAATTATATTATGTAACAAGGCCATATCACCTCACCAATCCTTCCCAAACATTTTCTTTCTGGGAACTTCACATATACAGAGATGAGCTTCAAGAGGACATTGCAATTCAAATCACCAGGAATTGGAAGAAGATGGAGGGACATCTATGATAAAACAACATAGTTACCCTGATAGTTTGTAAATTAATACAATGATTAAAGTCCCAGCAATTTCTAAGAACTAAAGAACAGGACTGGCAATCTCCTTTGGGGAAAATGTGGATTATTTATTTAATGGAGAATTATTCAGCTAAGAAAATGACATCAAGATATTTTCAGGCAAATGGATGGAACTAGATAATTCATCCTGGATTAAGCATAAAAAATGCAGACAGACAATATGGTATGTACTCACTTATTAGGAGGTCTCCTAATACTGGGAGATAAAGGTCCACTAGGATATCTATTGTGACCAAACCAATCTTCCACTACTTCCACTAGGGGGATTGGGTGGCAGTTTATTGAGTTGTTGCCCCTGGGCATTCTAGGGAAATTTTCAAGCAATGCAAACTGTTGTTGTCAAAACATGTTGCTCAATGCCCTAAATGTTTGATTAGTGACATATTCTTCCATCCATAGAGATGCTT
This sequence comes from Meriones unguiculatus, assembly GCF_030254825.1. Taxonomy (NCBI): domain Eukaryota; kingdom Metazoa; phylum Chordata; class Mammalia; order Rodentia; family Muridae; genus Meriones; species Meriones unguiculatus. Next base: position 22,264,185 of record NW_026843710.1, on the reverse strand, counting down.
CCTTCTGCATCAAATGGGAAGGCATACAGAGACCCACAGTCTGATACTATGGAGAAAGAGACCTTAAAACACTAAGCTCTAAATGGGATTTCCTCATTAAAGTTCCTCCCCTCAGAGTTCTGGGATACCTGCAGGAAAAGAAGCATGAAGACTGTCATAAGTGGAGAAAATTGAGGAAACAAAGAAAAATGCCCTGAGAATCAGGCCCCAGAAGAAGATGATGCCGCCTGCCTTGATGAGACCTGATAAGCTAGGTCAGATAGAAGTGGTATGAGAACCTACCCTCTCATGGAAGTAGAGAAAGGGCCTAAGAGTAGGGGAAGTAGGGTGGGTGGGATTGTGAGAAGAAATGGAGGTGACATCAGAGGGGATACAAAGTGAACAAATCATAATAAATACATAAGAGAAACCGTGATCAAGATGATGAAGTATAGAGCTCTTCAGGACTGATGGCTACTTCTTGGAGGTGGTGCCACTGTGCAGCAACGTTGAACTCAGTTTTCTTTAAGAGACTTATCTCTGAGACTGATCATGTTACAATGAGTAGATGAACGACACTTACTTCAATTGCTATATTTTAAAGAAAAAAATACTGTGTCAAGTGTAGGAATTAGAATCTGGGAGCAATAGAAAAGGACTATAATGTATATTATATAAAATTCCCACATAATCAGTAAAAATAATAGGTTGACAACTTATACAGTGTCTGTGAAAATGGATAAAATATCCACTGAATAAACAATCCTGGCATTAACACTACATTTAGAGGGTTTGTCTAGAGAACCATTGAAGGAAACACTGCTGCACTTGTGTCCTAGGCATATAGCATGGATCCATTTCTCAGTCCTGAAGGCCCAGGACAAGGACAGTTCTACAATGACCAGTGGGAGGACACAGCTTCCTTGAGAGAAATGATGATCAGCCCTACATGTCTCAATTGAAGCAGCTGGTAGCACACAACCCAGAGATGAGAGTTCCTGTCCAAGACTCTTACTTCAGAAATAATGTCACATATTTCTTTCAAGAAGTCATGAATAAAATCATTTGGTATATCAGCAGAATATAATTTTGACATCACAATGGTATTATGATATCACAATGGATTTATGACCTCAATATGCTTTTATGACATCACATTGATAATATGACATCAATATGAAATTATGACATCACAATGCTATTATGATATCATAATGCTATTATGACCTCATATGGTATGATATCACAATGGAATTATAACATCACAATGACAATATAACGTAACAATGCAATTTGGACATCACATGCTATCATGACATCACACTACTGTTATCATATATCATATCACGATCATATTATGACATTACAATGCTATTACAACATCATTGTGGTATGACATCACAGTGGAATTTTCACTTCACAGTGGCATTATGACCTCAAAATTCTATTATATCATCACAATGCTTTTATGACATCACTATGATATCATGATATCACAACAGTACTATGATATCACCATAGTACGACATCGCAATGCTTTGATGAACTCCAATGGTATTTTGACATCACCATGATATGATGACATAACAATGTTGTCATGATATCAAATGTTTTATGACATCCCAATGCTATTTTAAAATCAAAATGCTATTATGATATCACGATGCTACTGTATCTTCACAATATGATATTGCAATGATGTTATGACGTCACAATGGTATAAAGGCTTCACAATGGTATGTTGTAGGTGATGATTACTGTAGGCAATGATTAATATTTATTATTGGTTTATATTTTATTAATGCTTGCTGTTAATTATTAACAGCTGTATAACCAATACTAACACACAGAGACTGGGTTTATTTAGTTAACTTAGAATACAATGCTGGTCAATACTTACTGTTTCCTAAAAGTTCAAGCCCTCATAGTTTCCTACCATTTAGATTTTACCTATTATACTTGCTTTTTGTGAAGTCTTAGGTCTGGTTCTTTCTCTCCATGCTATTCTTAGACCTCTCCTCCAGCTCTGCTCTTTCCAGCTTTGTTCCCTCTCACACTCTCCTTCCACACATTTCCTGCCCTCTTGCTCCTTCTACTCATTTAATGCCCTCTTGCACCTCCCACTCATTTGCTGCCCTCTGACTCCTCCCATTGCTCAACATTGTGATTATTTGCTTTATTTGGCTTATTTACATAAATTGAGACAGGATGCTTAAAATAAATATCAATGCAATATGCAGACTGAAAGCAGAGAGCGGGGGGTAGAAATCAACATTTGAATGCACAAGGGTTAGGTGTAAACATTTCAGAAGAACATTATACCAACAGAGGTATGACAAATTACAATGCAGCTTAGAGGAAGGGCAAGATGGTGGCTCACTGATGACTTTCATTCTGACCAGCAACACAACAGGGTGAGCACAGTGACAAGTGGGAGAACTCAAGGCCATAAAACACAAGTGACTGTGTTTCCTAGGTGAGAGGATACCCATGGTGGGAGATTCAATCAGCTTTAATTCACCTGGCTAAACCATCGAAGAGATCACAGTTCCACCAGGCCCTTGGTTCCCAGTCCAGAGCCACAGGCCAGTGTGCTCTGATCACTGTACCAGACTGAACTGAAGGCAGCACAAAATCAGAAATGAAAGGGAAGGGAGGACATAACCACAGACACTGAAGAAATCCAAACAATAATTAAGTCTTACTTCCAAAGTTTATATGCCACAAAATTTGAAAATCTAAATGAAATGTACAATTTTCTTGACCAAATCTACATGCCAAAGCTGAATCAAGACCAGGTAAACCAATTAAATGGGCCTATACACCCTAAGGAAATAGAAGCTGTCATCAAAAGTCTACTATGCAAAAAAAAAAAAAAAAAAGTCCAGGGACAGATGGTTTCAGTGCCAAATTCTACCAAACCTTCAAAGAAGAGTTAACACCAATACTCTTCAAACTAGTCCACAAGATAGAAACAGAAGGATCACTACAGACTCAATCTATGAAGCCACGGTCACCTTGGTACCTAAACCTCACAAAGATATGACAAAGAAAGAGGATTTCAGGTCAATCTCCCTCATGAACATCAATGCAAAAATACTCAACAAAATACTTGGAAACCAAATCCAAGAACACATCAAAAATATCATCCATATGACCTGGTAGGCTTCATCCCAGGCATACAGGGGTGGTTCAATATATGAAAATCCATCAATTTGATCCACCATATACACAAACTGTAGGAGAAAAAAACACATGATCATCTCCTAAGATGCTGAAAAAGCATTTGACAAAATCCAACATCCATTCATGTTTAAAGGATTGGAGAGGTCAGGGATACAAAGCACATACCTGAACATAGTAAAGGTGTTATACAGCAAGCCTATAGCGAACATCAAACTCAATGGAGTGAAACTTAAATCATTCCCACTGAAATCAGGAACAAGGCAAGGCTGTCCACTTAATCCACATCTCTTTGACATTATTCTTGAAGTCCTAGCTAGAGCAATAACACAACTGAAGGAAATGAAGGGGATACAAATTGGAAAGGAAGAAGTCAAAGTTTCACTGTTTGCAGATGATATGATAGTATACCTGAGTGACCCCAAAAATTCTACCAGGGAACTCCTACAGCTGATTAACTTTAGCAAATTGGCTGGATACCAAATTAACTCAAAAAATATGTAGCCATCCAGTATACAGAATACAATAGGGCCAAGAAAGACATTAGCAAAACGACACCCTTCACGATAGCCACAAAGTACGTAAAGTACCATGCTTTGAACCTAACCAGCAAGTCAAAGACTTGTATGAACAACTTTCCAGTCTCTGAAGAAAGAATTAAAAGAAGATATCAGAAGATGGAAAGATCTCCCATGCTCATGGCTTGGCAGGATTAATATAGTAAAAATGACCATCCTTACCAAAAGCAATCTACAGATTCAATGCAGTTCCCATCAATTTAAAAATACAATTCTTTACAGATATTGAAAGAAAAATCTCACCTTCATGTAGAACAAGAAACCCACAATTGCTAAAACAATTCTCTACAGTAAAACATCTTCAGGAGGTATCTTCATATCTGATCTCAAGCTGTACTATAGAGCAACAATACTAAAAACTGCATAGTACTGGCATAGAAACAGAATGGTAGATCAATGGAATCGAATAAGACTCTGACATAAATCTAAACCCTTATGGACACCTGATTTTTGACAAAGATGACAAATCTATTCAATGGAAAAAATTCAGCATCTTCAACAAATGGTGCTAGTCTAACTGGATGTCTACATGTAGAAAAATGCAAATAGATCCATACTTATCACCCTGCACAAAACTAAAGTCCATGTGGATCAAAGACCGCAACATTAAACCAGACACACTAAACTGCTTGGAAGAAAAAGTGGGGAAGAGCCCTGAACTCATTGGCACAGGCGACAACTTCCTGAACAGAACACCAACAGCAGAGGCTCTAAGAGCAACAATCAATAAATGGGACTTCATGTAACTGAAAAGCTTCTGTAAAGCAAAGGACACTCTCCTCAGAACAAAACAACAGACTACAGATTGGGAAAGGTTCTTCTGTCAGCCCTATATCTGACAGAGGACTATTATCCAATATATATGAAGAACTAAAGAAGTTAAAGAGCAAAAAATTAAGTAATCCAATTAAAAAATGGGTACAGAGTTAAACAGAGAAGTCTTTGCAGAGGAATATCGAATGTCAGAGAAACACTTAAAGAAATGTTCAATGTCATTAGCCATCACGGGAATGCAAATCAAAACGACCCTAAGATTTCACCTTACACCCATCAGAATTAATAAGATCAAAACTCAAGTGACAACACATGCTGAAGAGGTTGTGGAGAAAGGGGAACCATCCTCCATTGCTGATGGGGATATAAACTTGTACAACCACTCTGGAAAGCAATCTGGCACTTTCTCAGAGAACTAGGAAAAGCACTTCCTCAAGATCCATGTATACTGCTCCTATGCATATATCCAAAAGATTCTCAAGTATACAATAAGGACATTTGCTCAACCATGTTTGTAGCATCCTTATTTGTAATAGCCAGAAGCTGGACACAGCCCAGATGCACCTCAGTTGAAGAACAGATGCACAAATTGTGGTATATCTACACAATGGAATATTACTCAGTAATAAAAAACAAGGAAATCATTAAATTTGCAAGTAAATGGTGGGATCTGGAAAAGATCATTCTGAGTGAGCTATCACAGAAGCAGAAAGATGCACAAGGTATATACTCACTCATATAGATATATAATATAGGATAAACCTACTAAAATATGTACACCTAAATAAAATAATCAAAAGGGAGTACTCTTGCTAAAATGCTCAGTTCCTATCCAGAAAGGCAAAGAGGCTGGACATCAGAAGAAAAAGAAAAGAGGGAACAAGTCAGGAGCCTGTCTAAGAGGACCTTTGAAAACTCTGCCATGTAGACTATCAATGTACATGCTGATACTTATGGACAACATTTGGGCAGAGTGCAGGGAATCTTAGGAAAGAAGAAGGAAAGAGTAAGATCTGGAGAGCACAGGAACTCCACAAGGAGAGCAACAGAACCAAAAAATCTGAACACAGGGGTCTTTCCTGTGATTGACATTCCAACCTAGGTCTATGCATGGAGATAACCTAAGACCCCTGCACAGATGTAGCCCATGGCAGTTCAGTATTCAAGTGGGTTCCATTGTATTAGAAGCAGGGACTGTCTCTGACATGAACTGCTTGGCATGCTCTTTAATTACCTCCCCCTGAGTGGGAAGCAGCATTACCAGGCCACAGAAGAAGACAATGCAGTCACTCCTGATGAGAACTAATTGGTTAGGAACAGAAGGAAGGAAAAGATTTAATTAAATTGCATTAAAGATTAAAAATACTTTAAGTCTTCCGCATCAGTGGCCTTGGGGAGGGGCATGCATGTGGAGGTGGATGAAGGTAGGGATTGGGATGGGATGCGGGAGACTGGGCAGACTGCTCAGACCCTGAACAATCATTTAGCCAATGTAGCTCATGCCTTAGTTGTACATAAAGGAATTAATGCTCAACTAAAAGGAAGCTTGATGGTGTCAATCAGAGGATTGACCTCGTGCAGGAGCAAATTGATACCCTATGGCAAATAGCTCAGCTTGGCTGTCAATGAAAATATGCTGGACTTTGAGTCACTAGCATATAACATGAGAATTTTTCCTGTGCTGCAAATCTGTCTAAACAATTGTCAAGCTATATTTTAGGTAATTGGACTGGAGAATTCGATACTACGATGGAGCAGCTGAGAGTGGCCATTGTCACAGTAAATTCTACCAGAGTGGATGCAGGACTAGCCACAGGATTATCATCATGGATTGCTGCAGCCATGAATCATCTGAAGGAATGGGCGGGCATGGGAGTGTGAGCAGGCCTTCTGGTGTTGGTCTCCTTGGTTTGCCTGTGGTATATATGCAAGATTAGAGTCTCACAACAGTGTGATGCAGCCATGATCATTCAGGCCTTTACAGCCATTGAAGCAGGACATTCTCCCCAAGCATGGTTGGATACCATAAAAAGCTAAAATGATACGCTCAGGATGCGAGGCTAAGCACTGCACTCAGGGTCATCCGCTTTGGACCCAGAGAAGAGCATGTCTGGTTGCATGCAGGTTGATGCCCCAGGTCCCGCATCTGAGAAAAAGGTTTTGGACGGGTCTGATGCTCTTTGGGTGGATGACACCTAAACGAACATCCGTACAAAGTCTCAATTTATTTCTAGTATCAGAGATCAGACCTCTACTCTTGCCTGATGCGTCTAAAACAAAAAGGGGGAACTGTAGAGAGCTGCGGAATGCTATGCCTTAAAGATGGAGCTGGTTTCCGCCTTCCACCTTCCCTATGGTGAGTGCTCTCTGTCACGAACAATTCCCATTTGGCTAAGGCTGAGGATCTGGCTTGCTTCCATGTATGTGGACCTATCTGCATTGCCCACGTGGCACGCCTGGGTTGGCTACGCAGAGGCTATTTAAGCTGTGTGCTGGCTTTCCCCAGGGTCAGATGATTGTTCAAGGTTCCTGAATAAACTGCATTGAAAAAATAAATAAATAAATAAAAAAGTAGAAAAAAAAAAAAGAAAAGAAAACCACAGGGGTGATGCAAAGTGAATTAAGTGTAAGTAATAAAGAAAAAAAATCACATTGCTATGATGACATCACAATGCTATGACGACATCACATTGATATTATGACATCACAATAATATTATGACATCTGCAGGACCTTGTCCAGGGATATACTGGGTGACCTAATTTGTGTACCCATTTCCTTCCTCCCCTGTAGGGTTTACTCCCAACAGGGACTCCCAATCTCTGTTTCCCTGGGGCACACAGCACTGTCTTTGATGGAGAGCTGTGTGCACATCATGGCTGGAGCCCATTTAGTGATAGTGGCTTGTACCCACCATTCTGCAAGACTTTTCCAGGGAAATTTTGGGTGACCCAAGTCAGTATAGTTTCCTTCCTTCCCTGTAGGGTTCACTCCTCTCAGGGACTCCCAGTCTCTGTTTCTCTAGGGGGAACAGCTTTGTCTGTGTGAGAGAGCTAGGTGCATCATCTCTAGGTGCTCACAACTGGGGCCCAGTTCTTTGATGGCAGCTCGCACCTTTCAATCTATGAGACCTTTTCCAGGTAAAGACTGGATGACCCAAGGCCAGTCCATTTGCTTTCCTTCCCTGTGTTTTTTTTTTTTTTTTTTTTTTTTTTTTCGCAACTGTGACTCCCAGTCTGTGTTGATTTTTTGCCCACCATTCAGCCTGGAATGGTGATCAGGACACTCAGGAGTGTGGCTGTGGTCAGGCGACCTAGTGCCTGAGCAACCCGGGATCTCTTCTGCGTTCTGGCTGGGTTACCTTAGAGTTGACCAAACTAATTCTCATGTCATGGGGGTTTCCTCTCACCTGGGAAACACGATCAATGTTGTTTTAGGGCCCAGACTTCAGTTTCTTGGTCGTTGTACAGAAAATGTTTCCCTGATCCCCAGACACATTGTTCTCCTGGTGGAACTATCGTGTCCTCTCCCCAAAAACAGATTAAAAAATATTTTAATATTTAAAAAGCAGGTACTGTGGTTGTTTTTTGTCTTTGTCTCTTTTTTTTGTTTTTGTTTGCCAGCTGTCTGTTTTGATTTTTGGTTTTGGTTTGTTTTCAAGGTCTGGCAAAACTTGGAGAGTTTCCAGTCTGATCAAGGGAACATGGAGGAGCTCCATTTCCCATGGAGGAGGCCCAAAAAGGCTCTACTTCTTTTGGAACGAGGAGAGAGGGTCACTGGGACCCTATTTCGTGTGATAAGTGGGCTACTTGAGCCGGCTCTCCATCAGCGAGGTGTGGAGAGGGCCTTGGGGGCTCTGCTCCTTCTGGTATCTATGTATGTGGTGGGGACCCATGAGGGGGTCCACTCTTTCTGGAATATGTGGGACTTGTGTCTGGTAGTTGCTGGGCAATTCCTAGTATTTGAGTATTCTGGTTACTTCAAAGTGGCAATGTAGGATTTCTATGTTCCTTATGTATGTGTTTATGTTTATCTGGATTTTTATGTTTTTCGGTAGACTTAGATATTTTTAGACATAAGGCAGTTTGAATCAACACCTCTTTGGCCCTGGACCATCGGAGTTAAAGTCTATAAAACATTTTAAACTTATCAGGTATTTTGTATAGTAACCGTTGGGCAGTCTAACAAAAAACTTAAAACACTTTTTCAACCCTTTGGGTGAGGTCAAAAGACATTGGTATTATTTTAATTAATTTTAGAAAGTAAAACCAAGCCATGCTGTTTGAGCCAATTAAACAAAAATAAAAACAAACAAACAAACAAAAAACTGCAGTTATTACAATATATCATGTAAAAAAAAAAAAAAAAAAGCCTGGATATTCTTCAAAGCAAAATGTTTCCTTATGCTCTTTTACAGGAGAAAAAGGACTACAGTTCCATGTTTGCCAACAGTTTTTCAGGATTACATTCAGATCATTGTAAAAACAGTATATCAAATATATGCCTGAGTGCCAGTACCTAAATACAGGATTTAATGCTGTTTCTTTCTGGCTTATGGATTTGGTATGGCCAGAATAGTCCATTTTTGCAGAGGGTTGCAAGCTAAATTTAGTTCTAAATTTAATGATAAATAAAACTTTTGTCCTTTAATTTTTTGCTGTTAACTTTTACTACAATATGATAGGATTAACAAGATTCACTAGCCCCTTTATAAATTAAGTTTTATTAAAAGTTTTGTTACGATTTTAGTTTAAAAAGAGCACATTTAAAGCTATGCTAAAGATTATAGTTGAGTACAAGATTGAGTTTTACCTAGTCTCTTTGTTTAGGTTGTTCTTTTTTTTTTCTTTTTTTTAAAGGTTAAATTTAAAATGGGTAATCATAAAGTTCGCCTACATAAATCTACCTAAAATTTGTTTCTAAAACATACATTTAAAAATTATATCAAAATTAGAGATTTATATAACATCCTGATTTGGATGCAGTTTAGAGCAGATGATAAATGTAGACAAAGAGTAACTCAAATATGCTGGCCTCAGACTTGTCAGAGATCTGATAAATATGACATTTTAACATATATAAGCTTATTATGACAGCTCAAATTTTTGAGGCAAAAGAAAACAAATTAATTCACTTTTTAAAGATAAAACCTATAGTTTTTTCCATTTAAAACAAAAGTTAACCCAAATGTTGATACTTTAATGGTGTTTACTGATGGTTTATTTAACTGGTGTTGCTGCCTATGCTTCTGAAAGAAAAATAATTTCTTTTCAAATGTCTAGCACATCTGCACAAATAGAGTTATCTGCAGTATTGGCTGTGTTTCAGTTTCAATAAGCAGTCTTTGAACATTTTTACAGATAATGCATACATAGCTCATAATTTGCCTAGGTTACAGATTCAGGTCAAATTCAGACATCTTCTTCTGCTGGAATTTTATTTTTACCAATACAAAATTTGATACAAGAAAGAAACTTTCCCATTTTTATAGGACATTGGAGGGCTCATTCTGATTTGCCAGCACCCAAGTCTGAAAAAAAAAACAAAAAACAAAAGCCTTGGCAGATAAAGCCACCAAAGTCCATTGTTCAGTTAAAGAGGCCAGGATGACCATAATATGCATCAACCATGAGACTTAAATATGGGTTGACTAAGGAACAAGCTCATAGTATAGTCAAGGCTTGCAGGACTCATCCTCAATTTCATCCTGTTCCTCATTTGGGAGTCAATCCTAAAGGAATGTTTCCAAATCAAATTTGGCAAATGGATATTACTCATATTCTTGAATTTGGAAAATTAAAATATGTTTGCATAGATCCCTATTCTGGATTTATTTTTGCCACTCCCCAACGAGAAAGAAAGCTGCAAAGAATGTTATTCCTCATTGTCTGCAGGGTTTAAATGATCTAGGAGTTCCTAAACAATTTAAATTGACAATGGAACAGGATATACTAGCAAATCTTTTAAAAAAATTTGTCAACAGTTTCAAGTTTCTCATATAATTGGAATACCTTAAAATCCTCAAGGACAAGGCACAGTAGAGCATGCCTATTAAACAATTAAGATTACTTGCAAAAAACAAATATGGGGGAGCTACTCCTCTGGACACTTAAGAATCATTGTAATCATGTTCTTTTCATTCTGAATTTTTTAAAATTTGGATAAGCATGGTAAATCTTTAGCAGATAGATTTTGGCATACAAAAACCAAAAAAAAAAAAAACTGCTAAAGTAAAATGGAGGGATCCTTTAACAAATCAATGGCATGGATCCAAACCTGTACTCATATGGGGACAAGGCGCTGTGTGTGTTTTTTCACAGGAAAATTTTGCAGCTCAATGGTTACCAAATGCCTGGTGTGTCAAAAGGATGATGGGTTTTCTCTTTCCAATAATAATGATATTAATGAAGGCCCCTCCAGTCAAGATGACTGCTTACTGGACCTATGTTCCTCTTCCACCTTGACTACATCCAGTTTCCTGGGATGATCCAGAAGTCCTTGTTTATATGTCAACAATACTTGGCTGCTGGTTTTTCCTGCTTTTGAAGGAACACAAGCAAAACAGACTCTTAACTTTTCAGGACTAGGAAGAGGTCATCCTCCTTGCTTTACTGAAGAGATTATTCCTCAGGACTGCTTACCAGTCATCCCTGTCCAGGTCATAGGTCAGAATGCCTACTTCTATAAAGTTGAGGTGGCAGCTCAAGCCTCCCTTTGCAACCAGGCAAAGTGGAACATAGAGGGATATTATTATCCCTTTCTATGGGACTTAAGAATGACAGTTTTACATCCAATGAGTTACCTCCCTGCCTGTCCCCTCCCCATGATAAAGGGGATCAATGAACTTGTCCTTGAATGATTTTTTTTTTTTTTTTGGACAAGTTTTATCAGAGAAAGTATCTACACCTAGGACAATGACCCTGAATTTACAATTGTGGACTGGACTGGTCTATCGTTAAGGGCATTAAGAACCTGGCTTCTGGTAAAGGCAGTCAAAATTACTTTGTTTTAGAAAAAGCTGTTAGTTCGGGACTTTGGAGAACTTCAAATAAAAATTGTCAAACCTATGTATAGAAAGTGGGGCCTGCCTTGGGATATTTAGGCATTTTCTCTGGAAATGCAAGTAGCTTTCCCATATTAATCAAGTATACTACTATTTTGGCATGTGTGAATCCTCCTTATTTACTGCTAATTGGAAACATTGTAGTGAGACATTTTAAGAATGATGATAATTCAATTGAATGTGTATATTACAATTTTACTAATTTTGTTAGTGCTGATAATAATGCTCTTTCAGGATTAGTTGTTAACCAACCTGCTTTTGTTATGATTCCTGTTAGGGTTTCTAATTCTTGGTATGATGAAACAGAATTTAATTGGACTCAGGTTCAGAATCACCTTGCTGGTATTTGGTCTATAAAGACTTCTCATTGGAGATGTTGACAATGAGAAATAAGATCCATGACATAGAATCTGCCAAGAAACCTAGGCTAAAAATGGCCAATATAGCCTGGGATACACTAGCCTCAGGAGGCACTTTCCATCCTTCTACTCTGTGCTTAAGGGAGGGGGAGGGGCTGACATTTGTGGTCCTGGTGTGTATTGGTTTGTTGGCCTGTGCCTGCCTGCCTTACCTATTACACTTCTTTCTTCAACAACTTCAATAGATGCAAGTGCAGTTACATGAATTTAAATTAAAAATTGCTAAGAACTCCAGTTGATATGGAGGTAGGTCAATGACGTTTAAGAGTAAAATTGTGTTGTTTTTTTTTTTTCAACCTAAGACAGAGGCTCATAAAAATCACATCCTATACCTTGATGAAAAATAAGGGAATATGCACATTTCCCCAACTTAAGACAGCTCTCCATAAAATGAAGAAGGGAGAACTGAAGGAGTCTGGTAATTAGAATTCTTCTTCCTAGCCAATACAGATGCAAGTCTTATCTAAGTTCCATGTCTCAGAGACTGTCCTTGGTGGTGTCTGCCTGCTGGGTGTTCTGAGTCTGAGTAGTAGACAGCAAGCTCCCTCCAACCTTGTGAACCAAAGAGCAAACTTGATGTAACCTGAATAAATTCCTCGATGCTTTGACAGGTGGCACAGATGTGTTACTACTGTCAAAAAAATTGCCTGTAACCTTTGCTTTATAAGTGTTGTATGGACATTCACCAAACTGAGAATTGATTAGGAATCTATCTTGTCTCTGTTCTTTGAGTCTTTGTCCCCAAATTTACTATTGCTCATGCAGGTGGACCCTGCTAGACAAGCCTGCAGACCTTTTAGGTTACCTTCTCTTATCCATGCTCTCAAAGACTCAATATCCCTGGGAACCCTAGACCCTGCCCAGCCTAATATATCAATAAGAATGTGAATGTACATTTAGTTAGTATGCCAGTAACAGCTCAGTTCAAAGTCACAACCTAGGAAATTTCAGATCCAAGACCATAGTAGGAGACCTCCTCTTGATTCAGTATATTACCCTTAATTCTACATTACTTTGTAGCTTCCCTACTTAGGAAGTTGTCCAATTAAACAAACATTAAAGTTTCATTTCCTACCTGACATTGTCACACAGGTAAAAAGGAGTAAAGGTTGCCACGTCCGTCTCGCCAGCTGCGCAGGCTGCAACAGCCCTGTGACAAGCTTGGTGAAACCTGTAGGAGCATGAAGTTCTCCAAGGGGATGGATAAGGCTCTGAAGCCTGGACATTTGTTTAGGCGAAGACTCGGGCCTCCTGGGATGAGGAAATGGCTGGGGTAACTCGGATGGCTTGGTTTCACTTTTGAATTTCTGCTTTGTCTCATAGCGAATGCACACACTTCTTGGATAGAAATGGGGGCACCTTTGAAAGCCCTGCTTTCCCAGAAATTATGTCTCAATAGAGGAAATTCAATTCATTGAGACTGGGCTTGAATCAACTCTTAGAAATGCTATATGTAACAATTCTGATAATATTTTCAAGTAATCAGTTGCAAAATAATTCTAGTTTATCACTAAATTTAGCTTTACTTTATCTTCCCAGGATAGGAACGTATTCTGTTCCAAGTAGCTGATGCAGTTAGTGAACCTTATGATAGTACATGGTGTAAAAGGAACAGGGGATGGAAAGCAGAGGCAGATGTTTATAAAAGTTATGAAGCCTGAAAAGAACATTTTGAGAACGTTTGGAATCAAAGGCAAGATTAGCATAAGAATGTCTATACTGAGCCTAACAATTTGGAACTTGTCCCGCTGTGGTCCTGATCAGGGGTTAAGCAAGGTTGATTGATCACGCTTGTTATGATAATATCAGCCTTTTTTAGTTGAATTTTTGATCTTTTTATGGTCTTTTTCTTAGAAGTTATGTTTGATGACTATCTGTACTACGTGGCCACCTATCTTGGCACTCTTACAAATTCCTCTTAATGGTTTTTTCTGACTGTATAAATTGACTACTGAAACAGTAAAGTTTTGCAGCAGCATAAGAACTCACTGAGTCTGTGTTGTCTGTCGCGCCGAATCCTTCCCTCCTGAGATCTTCCAAGGACCCTGAGTCGGACTTTGCCCTGACCTCCCGGGCCGGTCGGTGGCAGGTGGCGTCCGAACGTGGGGCTTGAAAACAGGTAAGCACAAAAAGGCAATCAGGGAAGGATCGGATCCTGCCGCAGGGTGCTGCAGACCCGCCACAGATAAGCTTGTGATTAAGGGCAGGGAATCAAGAATATCATGGGGATTTCTGGCTCAAAGGGCAAGCGTATGTTCCTGTCCATTCTGAGGCATATGCTCTCAGAAAAGGGGTTACGAATTTCAAATGAAACTGCTTCTCAGTTTTATGAGTATATGTTGAGGGCAGCACCTTGGTATCCCCTGGAAGGTTCCCTGACTCTACCAGATTGGAAAAGGTTAGGTAAAGATTTGAAAAAGTATGCTGTTGATCATCCTGAGGAACCAATACCTAGGCAAATGTTTCCTATCTGGTTACAGATCAGAGATGCATTAACAGAAAAATCTGATTTAGAATTATTAACAGAGGGAATATGCTCTAATTTTGAGGAACAACCTTTAATTTTGACTGAGAAAGACTGTAAATATGGAGCTACAATAAAGCCGCCTATTAAAGAGCCTCTAGGTCTAGAATTGGGAGATTCTGATGATTTGTTTGATGAAGAGCAAGCTTATAAGGATGAGATGTATCCAGAGGACAGAGATCATGACTTTTTTACAGCCATGGCTGCTTCGCCTAAAGCATCTCCATTTGCTCCTCCTGTTCCTAAACTAAGGAGAAAGCCTCATCCTCCAATTGGTTTTCAAGCCGTATTACAGGAAGCTAAGCAAACTGGAGATATAACATTTGGCTTCCCAGTTATTAATGCAGGGCAAGATGATGATGAACCAAAATGGGAGCCTTTATCTCTAAAAACTTTGAAAGAATTACAAGCGGCAGTTAAGACTGCTGGACCATCGGCTCCTTTTACTCTTCAGGTATTGGACCTGATTGCAAGTCAATGGTTAACTCCTAGTGACTGGCATCAGACGGCTAAGTCAGTACTGTCTCCCGGAGATTATGTATTGTGGAGAACGGATTATGAGGATAGGTGCAGAAGATCTATGGCTACTACCTTGGCACCATTAGGGAAAAAAGGAAAAACAGCTAACTTGGATATGTTATTAGGAACTGGAATATATATTACTCCCGAAAGCCAGACTAAACTATCCAAGGAAGTTCTTAAGGAGGTTATGGCCAATGCTGTTTCGGCATGGAGAGCTACTCCTCCTGCTGAAGGATCAGGTACTGTGCTGGCAGGAATTAAACAAACGTTGGAAGAACCATATCAGGCCTTTATAGCTAGGCTTGAAGAAGCTATTAATAGGATGTTGCCTCCTAGTGAAGGGACTTCCCTCCTTTTAAAACAACTGGCATGGGAAAATGCAAATGCTCTGTGTAAAGACTTGATTAGGCCCATTAGGAAAACGGGGAACCTTCAGGATTATATCAAGGCTTGTGCTGATGCCACACCAGCAGTAATGCAAGGAATGGCATATGCAGCTGCCATGCATCGAACCCCTATTTCTAAATTTATCAAGGCCACCTATGGGGGTGGAAAGAATGAAAGGAGTTTTACCTGCTAAAATTGCGGGAAACCAGGTCATAGGAAAAACGCTTGCCCTGAAGATGACCAGAATAAGGGAACAAAGAAAGGAACTACAGCCCCAGGAATATGTCCTAGATGTGAAAAAGGGAAACATTGGAAAAATGAATGTAAATCCAAGTTCCACAAAGATGGAACTCCTCTGACTGAAAAGGAATCAAAAAACTAGGAGAGGGGCAACCTCTTAGCCCCACTCCAAGAGAGGAAAAAAAGAACTCTTTAGTAGATAAGAGTTTACTTAATCCAGATGCTCCTTGTTTTAATATAAGGAATTTACCCCGTGCGACACCGGGAAGTGCAGGGCTAGATTTAATAGCTCAAAAAGACTGTGATCTCATCCTTAGATGGGGTGAATGTTTTGGATACAAGTGTTAAAGGAGAGCTTCCTATGGGAATCTTTGGACTTATAATAGGAAGAAGTTCTAATTTTAACAAGGGAATAGAAATAATCCCTGGAATTGTGGACTCTGATACTAAAGAGACCATTAAGGTACTTTGCAAAGCTAATAAAGAAACAATTATAATAAGAAAAGGTCAAAGAATAGCTCAAATAATCCTGATACCTTATTATTATACTCCTAATCCAAATTTAATGGAAAAAAGAACTGGACAATTGGGATCCTCAGATGTGGTAGCTTGGACTCAGGGAATCACTTCTGATAGGCCTTTCCTGACCATATTAGTACAAGGAAAAGCTATTAAGGGACTCCTGGATACTGGTGCTGACAAAACTTGCATAGCAGGCAAAGACTGGCCATCTACGTGGCCTGTCACTAGAACAGAGTCTACCTTAATAGGACTGGGAATGGCTTCCAATGTGGCAAAAAGCACAGAATTTATTCCTTGGGCATTTGAAAATAATCAGGGACATATTCAGCCTTATGTGATACCTTCTCTACCTTTTACTTTATGGGGAAGAGATTTGATGCAAAATTTAAATTTAAGCCTAACTACTGTTCCTATTGATGAACAGTATTTTTCTTAGGGGCCATTGATGAAAACTTATATGCAGACAAAATACCTTGGAGAGGTGAAAATCCTGTTTGGCAAAATCAATGGCCCCTTACTGACGAAAAAATTAGGGCCATTCAGGAAATAGTTGAAGAACAATTAAATAAAGGACATTTAAAGGAAAGCAATAGTCCATGGAATACTCCAATCTTTGTGGTTAAGAAGAAATCTGGAAAATGGAGATTATTGCAAGACCTAAGGGCAGTTAATGCAGTCATAGAAGACATGGGAGCATTACAATTAGGATTACCATCTCCGGTAGCAATCCCAAAAGAATGTCATCTTATAGTAATTGACTTGCAAGATTGCTTCTTTACAATAAAACTGCATCCTGAAGATTGCAGAAAATTTGCTTTTACTATCCCTTCTATAAATCACAGGGAACCCTGCAAACGCTATAAATGGCAAGTACTTCCACAAGGAATAAAAAATAGTCCTACTTTATGCCAGAAATTTGTAAATATGGCAGTAAGCCCTATTACAGAAAAAATATATGAATGCATATATTATTCATTATATGGACGATATACTAATGGGGCATAAAGATAAAGAAATAGTGGAAAAAATACTTGTGGACTTGATAAAGTCTTTGGAAGATTTTGGACTGATCATTGCCCCTGATAAGATTCAAAAGGAAAGGCCAATTAGATATTTAGGGCATGAAATTCATGATCAGCATTTAGCATCCCAACATATGCAGATTAGGAGAGATAATTTATGTACATTGAATGATTTTCAAAAACTGCTAGGGAATATTAATTGGATTAGGCCATACTTAAAAATTACCACAGGAGAGTTAAGTCCTCTCTTTAATTTGTTACATGGTGACTCACATCCTAAATCAAAAAGAGTCCTAAGTAAGGAAGCTATAGAGGCTTTGCAATTAGTAGAGAAAAAATTAAATGGAGCAAGATTGCACCAAATAACTTATACCTTGCCTTGGTCTCTTCTCATTATTAAAACATCTTATACTCCAACAGGATGTTTATGGCGGTCTGGGATATTGGAATGGTTGCATTTACCCCATACTCAAGCAAAAATTTTAACATCTTATGCTGATTTGGTAGCTCAATTGATTATAAAAGGAAGAAATAGATCGAAAGAAATTTTTGGAAAAGACATGCAAGAAATAATAGTTCCATATTCCAGAACTCAATTTGAGTATTTGTTACAGGAAAATGAGAATTGGGGATTAGCTCTAACAGGATATGCAGGACAAATTTAATATCATTTGCCAAAACATCCAGTATTAGAATTTGTTAAAGAGACTGAAATACTGTTCCCCGAGAAATGCTCCATAACGCCCTTGGAAACAGCTTTTACTATTTTTACTGATGGGTCAAATAATGGTACTGCAGCTGTCTGGGTAGAAGGGAAACCACCTATAGTTTCTCATACTGATAAGACATCTGCTCAGCAGACTGAACTAGTTGCGGTTACTTTGGCTTTTCAACATTTTCCACAAAGGTTTAACCTTTATACAGATTCTAAATATATAGTCAGCCTGTTTCCTACTATTGAAACAGCTTTAATAACGGGCACTACAAAAATTAAGGAACAATTGAGCAATATGCAGCATTTAATTCATAAAAGAAAAGAGAAATTTTTTATAGGACACATCCGGGGACACATGTTTTTACCTGGACCTTTAACTTATGGTAACTATATGGCAGATTATTTTACAAGACCTGTCCAAATTAATAATGTATTGGAAGCTGAACAAAATCATGCCTTACATCATCAAAATGCTAATGCTTTCAGGTATCAATTTAAAATTACCAGGGAACAGGCTAGACAAATTGTAAAGAATTGTAATACATGTCCACCTGCTAGACAGGTACAAAAGATGGGAGTTAATCCTAGAGGATTAAAACCAGGACATTTATGGCAAATGGATGTAACACATTGTCCTCAATTTGGAAAACTCTGTTTTATTCATGTATGTGTGGATACTTACTCACATGCAATCACTGCCTCAGCGAGGACTGGAGAAGCGGTGAAAGATGTCTTACAGCATTTAATTATGTCTTTTAATCTATTGGGAAAACCGATAAAGATTAAAACAGACAATGGACCTGCCTATTGTTCAAAAGCTTTTAAGCAATATTGTGAAACTTGGGGAATATTGCATGTAACGGGTATCCCCCATAATCCTCAAGGGCAGGCTATAATAGAAAGAGCTCATCAAGATTTAAAAGGATAAATACACAAGTTGAGGGAAGCTCATAAATACTTCTCTCCGCATCATCTTTTAAGTCATGCATTATTCACATTAAATCATGTGAATGTTAATGACCAAGGAATATCTAGAATGGAATTGCATTGGAATCCTAAAATGGAAACTGTAAAACCTTTAGTAAAATGGAAAGATTTATTAACTGGTGCCTGGAGAGGCCCAGATCCCCTTATAACTTCAGGGAGAGGGTATGCTTGTGCATTTCCACAGGATGAGGACTCTCCCATCTGGATCCCAGACCGCCTCATCAGACACTCCTCGCCGTCGAAATCGCAACCGAAAAAAGATGAAGAGACTGCAGCGGAAAATGAAAAGGCTTGCTATGATGACAACGAACAAGTCAACACTCCTTCCTACACTGCAGCAGATGACAGTCCTCTTGGAAAAGGGGAAAGATATAGTACTAGCAGTGGGAAAAACACCCTCTCTAGCTAATATTTTTCTTGCATGTATACTTTTACTCTCAGCTGCTCCTACTCACGGTGATTCATATTGGGCATATGTCCCTAAACCTCCCATGGTTCACCCAGTAACCTGGACTGAACCAGAACATATTAAAGTTATGACTAATGTGACAGGAATTTTGGGGGGAACTCCAGTTTTAACTACTGAGAAAAAATATTCCTCTGTATTTTCCTATGAGGGCAAATCAGACTCCGCCCCAATCTGCCTTGGCCTTTCAGGGATCTCAGTGCCTGGATGTTTACCAGTTTCCTATAGAACATTTGTGAGTGACACACTAGATCCTAATGATCGGGCAAGGAGGTTAGTATGGGAACTACAAATTAAGACTCTGGGATGGTATACAGTAAATGAAACATTTAGTTGGTACGAAGATCTTCCTTTACCCGATTGTACGAAAATTTATTATAATCCATATATCCCATGGGTTTATAATGAGCAATATCCTAATTGGCTTTCTTGCGGATTTAAAGTAAGAGGAATGCCCGTTAAGATCACAGATACGAAAGAAATTATTTGGGATTTCTCTGCATCATCCCCGTTTAGGGATGGTTCTATTTATTTTAAAAAGTATGCTTATAGATATAATAATTATAAACCCGATAGTGTTATTTATAGATATTTTTCATCTGGATTTGTAGAACCAATATGGGTATCAAAATATCAAAATAAAACTAGGATTCAACCTGAATTATTTAGATTAGCTGCAGCCATAGACATGGTATTATTAAAAAAACCTAAGGCTACTACTTCTGAAGCTATTTCTATGAGAGCATGCGTCCCATACCCTTATGGAATTTTTTTAGGAAGCCAAGACCGTTTCTCTATAATAAAAATTTCTGAGGTTTCTTATCATATTACCTGTACTGCATGTATATTGACTAATTGTATAGAAAGTTCCTTAAAAAAGGAATATAATATTATGTTTTTAGTAAAATGGCCAGCTTATGTTATGCTCCCTGTAAGGTTAAAGGAATCCTGGTATGAAGATACCGGGTTAATGGTTATGGAAAAATTTAGTGCCTTGCTTAGACCGAAAAGATTTGTGGCTGCTTTGATTTTAGGAATTACAGCTTTAATTGCCATTTTGACCTCCTTTGCTGTTTCTACTGCAGCCTTGGTGAAAAATATACAAACGGCTCATTATGTCAATGATATGCATAAAAATATATCTACCATCTTAGCTGAACAATATATTATAGATAAGAAGATAGAAGCAAGAGTAAATGCTTTGGAAGAAGTGGTTTTAGCTATGGGACAAGATATAGCTAATATTAAGATAAGAATGTCAACTAAATGTCATGCAACTTATAAATATATCTGCGTGACTCCAGCGAGATATAATATTTCTGATGATTGGAACAAGACAAGGGCTCATTTATTAGGAGTTTGGAAAGATAATGATCTGACACATGATTTTGAGGAAATTCAAAAACAAATCTCAGAAGTTAGTCAAGCCCATCTAAATGAATATGGTTTTGAAAATAGGGCGAAAGAGTTGTATAATAATGTGAAAGTTCTTAATCCCTTACATTGGTGGCATTATATAATTATTGCTGCCGTTGCATTCGTGGTAATCTTTGTAGTATTCATGGTGTTTCCTTGCCTTTTTAGAGTCATTCTCTCAGCCATTAAAACCACTCAGAGAGATATCGAGAATTTCGTCTTAAAAACAAAAAACCGGGAACTGCCACGTCCGTCTCGCCAGCTGCGCAGGCTGCAACAGCCCTGTGACAAGCTTGGTGAAACCTGTAGGAGCATGAAGTTCTCCAAGGGGATGGATAAGGCTCTGAAGCCTGGACATTTGTTTAGGCGAAGACTCGGGCCTCCTGGGATGAGGAAATGGCTGGGGTAACTCGGATGGCTTGGTTTCACTTTTGAATTTCTGCTTTGTCTCATAGCGATTGCACACACTTCTTGGATAGAAATGGGGGGCACCTTTGAAAGCCCTGCTTTCCCAGAAATTATGTCTCAATAGAGGAAATTCAATTCATTGAGACTGGGCTTGAATCAACTCTTAGAAATGCTATATGTAACAATTCTGATAATATTTTCAAGTAATCAGTTGCAAAATAATTCTAGTTTATCACTAAATTTAGCTTTACTTTATCTTCCCAGGATAGGAACGTATTCTGTTCCAAGTAGCTGATGCAGTTAGTGAACCTTATGATAGTACATGGCGTAAAAGGAACAGGGGATGGAAAGCAGAGGCAGATGTTTATAAAAGTTATGAAGCCTGAAAAGAACATTTTGAGAACGTTTGGAATCAAAGGCAAGATTAGCATAAGAATGTCTATACTGAGCCTAACGATTTGGAACTTGTCCCGCTGTGGTCCTGATCAGGGGTTAAGCAAGGTTGATTGATCACGCTTGTTATGATAATATCAGCCTTTTTTAGTTGAATTTTTGATCTTTTTATGGTCTTTTTCTTAGAAGTTATGTTTGATGACTATCTGTACTACGTGGCCACCTATCTTGGCACTCTTACAAATTCCTCTTAATGGTTTTTTCTGACTGTATAAATTGACTACTGAAACAGTAAAGTTTTGCAGCAGCATAAGAACTCACTGAGTCTGTGTTGTCTGTCGCGCCGAATCCTTCCCTCCTGAGATCTTCCAAGGACCCTGAGTCGGACTTTGCCCTGACCTCCCGGGCCGGTCGGTGGCAAAAGGTGTGGGATCTGGATAAAAGGATGAGATGACGGTTTGTTAGGTTTCACAAGAAAAAGTCACATGTGTACCTGATCAAACATACTGGACTGTTGTAGTTGGTTATTAATATTTGCTATTGTTTTATCTTCTTATAATGACGCTGTTAATCCTCAGCATCTGTATAACCAAATCACCACACAGAAACTGGGTTTTTAGTTAACCCAGAACACAATGTTGGGCAATATTTACTCCCTCCTAAACCTTCAAGCCCTAAGTTTCCTAACACTCAGATTTACCACATTATACTTGCTTTTTGTAATCTTAGGTCTGGTTCATGCTTGATGTCCTCCAAGCTCTCTCCTCCAGCTCTGCTCTCCTTGCTCTCCTCTCCTCTTCTCCTCACTCCCACTCATCTCCTGCCTTCTGGCTCCTCCCCTGTTTCCTGTCCTCTGGCTCCTCTCTGCTCAACATTGTGTCTACTTGCTTTTATTTTGTTCCTGTTTACACAAGAGTTGAGACAGGTTGCTTATAGTGAGTATCACAATTCAATATCTGGATTGAAACCAGAGAGTTGGGGGTGGGGAAATCAGCATTTGAATTAACAAGGGTAGAGCATATACATTTTAAAAGAAAATTATATCAACACTGGACCCTGAGGAAAGTTTGTTTACTCATTTCCATGGAAACCTCAAGATTCTCTCAGGTACTGAATGCCTGAGAGGGAGAATGATATCAGGCAAAAGGTGAAAGGCAGTAAGAGTTTCAGGAGTCAGTTATTAAAAGGGCCAGGTGGTCCTTCTTGCTTGAGAGAAAGGCTGAGCAGCCCTATATGCCTAAATCTAGGAAGCTGAAAGCACACAACCCAGAGATGGAAGTTCCTGTGTCCAAGACTCTTAGTTCAGGAAAAGTGTCACATATTTCTTTCAAGTGGTCATTAATAAAGTCACATGTCCTTGATATGTGAGTTTCACATTATCACAGCTTCCATTATCATTTGTTAAATGCACAGATATGTACTCAGTTAGTGAATTACTTACCAGGAAAATGCTTCCTGACCAAGGCAACTCTTTGCACAAAAAGGGTTTAATTGGGACATTGCTTATATTTTACAAAGAACATTCATGATTTAAAGTCAGGAAGCGGTCATCTTGTAGTCTTCCAGCAGAATGGAGAGCTTTTTATACTAAACAACAAGTGGCAAGCTGAAAGAGGGAGACTGAGAGAGACAGAGAGAGATAAGAGCTAGAGAGACAGATTCAGAAATAGAGAGATGGAGACCTACATATGCAAGTATATAAAGTGACATAGACTAAGAGACAAAGACTCCATTGTGTCTGGTCATTTTCATTGGCATATCAACCTGATAGAACACCTTCCTATAAGATAACTACAAAAGGAAATATATTATCTAAGAAGGCCATACCTCCTAACCCTAACCAGATATTTCCTCACGGGGGTCTCCATATATAACTAGATGAGTTTCAAGGTGACTTTGCAGTTCAAATCACCAGGAAGTAGAAGAAGAGGAAGGGACTTCTAGACTAAAAGAAAATAATTATCCTGCTAGTTTGTCATTCAATACAATGATTAAAGTCCCAGCAACTTCCAAGTTCTGAAGAACAGGACTGGCAACATCCATTGGAAAAACATGGAATGTTTCCATAACGGATGGTTCTACAGCTAAGAAAATGACATCATGATATTATCAGGCTAATAAATGGACCCAGGAAAAAGAATAGTGTGTGGAGCAACTAAAATGCAGAAAGAAAATATGGTATGAATTCACTTATTAGGACGATTCCTTATAGTGGGGGATAAAGTTCCAATAGGCCATCTACTGGTACCAAACCAGTCTTCAAAATGAGGGATTGGGTTGCAGTTAAATAAGTTGTTGGGCCAGGGCATCCTACAGAAATTTGTCAAGCAAACCAGGACCTGGTTATTAAAATATGTTCTCTGCTCTCAACTGACAGATGAGTGTCATGTTCTTGGATTCACAGAGATGCTTCCTTCTGCATCAAATGGGATTACATACAAAGACCCATAGTCTGCTATTATGCAGAGAGAGACTTTAAAACACCCAGCTCTAAATGGGATTTCTCCACTCAGAGCTCTGGGAAGCCTGCAGAAGAGGTAGGAAGGGTGTCATAAATAGAGGGAATTGAGGACAGAAAGAGAACAGTACCCTGAGAATCAGCCCAAGAGGAAGATGATGCAGCCAGACATGATGATGCAAAACCTCCACTCCCGGTGCAGGGTCCGTACCGCTCCCTCCCCCAAAGTGACTCACAGACCGCGGTTCAATGCAAAAGCAAGAGGCAGTTTATTCCAATCGCAATGGGGGTCGTCCCTTCAAAGCAGGAGATGACCCTGAGCATACAAAGCACAGAGTTTTTATTTCAGGCCTTTACATTGATTAGTTAGCAGAAAAGATAGCAGTTATGCGGTTGGCAGCTGTAGCAGGGAACTCATAGCTCCAAGGACAGTCCTCCCCTCTTCTCCCATCTCTCGGTTCTGTAGCAGGCCACTTACAGCTTCAAGGACAGTCCTCCCCTAAATTGCCTGACTTGCTCTTTCTTTTTAGCTGGCCCTTATTCAAGGTCCAGTTTTTCTTTCTAATTTGGGATGGTCCCATTTCTCATTCCCCCCTTTTTCTTTGGCATAATTTTAACCCTAAAATTACAGGCTAGATTTAGCCTGCATCTCTAATTGCTGATACCGCTGTCGAAGCATAAGGACCTGAACAGTACTGATCCGTTCTCTCACAAAATTGACTAGCTTATTAAGAATGCAGGGGCCAAGAGTTACAATCAGGAGAAGCATTAGCAAAGGGCCTAGCAAGGTGGAGATTAAAGTGGTCATCCATGGAGAGGAATTAAACCATCCTTTAAACCATCCTAGGCTTTGGGCTCGTTCTCCCTTTTTCTTTTCTAAGCCCTCTTTGACCTTATCTAGGGTCTCAGTGACAACTCCAGTATGGTCGACATAGAAACAGCATTCTTCTTTTAGGGCCACGCATAAACCTCCTTGTTGCAAAAACAATAAATCTAAGCCCCTTTTGTTTTGTAACACCATCTCTGATAATGACTGTAAGGAATCTTTGAGCTCTCAAATTGTGCTTTTTAATCTTTTTATGTCCTCATCAACAGCTGCCCTAAGCTCATTTAACCTGCTATGTCAGAGGGCTATAGCCGACCCTCCAGCTGCTGTCCCTACTGCTCCTAGCCCGACCCCAAGCATTATGGCTAAGGAAATTCCCAAGTCTCTTTTTGTTAGTATCAGCGGTTCCCCCACAGAATCCCTGTATTGGAAGGGCTCTTCATACAGGTGATAGGTGACTCGGGGGATTACCTGGACCAGGACACAGTAGTCAGATGAATTGACAAGCACCTGAGTACTGACACAAGTAGTGATCCCTGTTGCACAGGCCCACCATCCATCGATTGGTGGTATGAGGTACCCAGACAGACCTGCAACATCATAGGTTTAGTTGCATAAAAACTGATGACTAGGGGGAACTTTACCTACACAGAGTCCTTGCCCTGAAACGGCAGACAGGGAAAGTCTAGCCTCCCTTTGCGTCCAACAGCAGGCCGTTGCCTCTTGGGAGGTACTTATCTCATCTGTAAAGGCAATTTCTTCATAATATGGGGGAGCAATTTCAAAGCATAACCAACAAGACTCAGTAACCTTGGGGTTGGTATTATTTGGGGCCTGAAAGGCCCCCTGTGTTAGGGAAGTAATGTATGGTCCAGGAGCCTTAGGGGAAGAAGAATCTTTATCCATTTTTGAGTTAGGAGTCAGTGAGGGGGTTGTTGGACGTGGGGCTATAGTCTGGGGGTCCACTTTCACTGGGGGAACCAGGTGAGGGCCAGCTTTATTTGGCCCTACTTCAACAGATGGGGCTGTTATTTTTAATTTGATGGTGAAAAGTAACCCATCATCATATCTTTTATTATATATTTGTAGGCCCCAAGTGAACCCCGTCACCCAGTTAGTTGAAATCTGTTTTCCAGCATCTGTGAACCGGATTAGCAGGGGGTGGCACCTGGTGGTACATATTGGCTGGTTAGTCCATCTATTGTTTGGTCCCCAGTCTGGGGGCTGGGCATGACTGTAATTAGCTTTAACAACAATGTAATCCCAACTGGAGGTAGGCTTCCAGTAAGTATCACCAGTACATTTCCCTTAATTCCACACTACTTTAAAACTTCCCTATTTAGGAAGCTGTCCAATTAAATAAACATTAAAGTTTCATTTCCTCCATGACATTGTGACAGAAGTAAACAGCAGTAAAGGTGCAGGATAAGAATTGTTGGGTTTCAGAAGAAAAAAAATCATGTGTACATAGGATCACAGATACTGGACACTGAGGAAAGTCTGTTTACACATCTTCATGAGTAAACAAGATTCATTCAGGTGCTGATTGGCTGAGAGTGAGAATGATGTCATGATTCACATGAAAACCAGTAAGACTTTCTTAGCCAGTTATTAAAAGTGTCAAGAGGATAGCCTGCTTGAGAGAAAGGTTGAGCAGCCCTTTATTCCACTATCATTTGTTAAATGCACAGATATGTCCTCAGTCAGTGAATTACTTTCTGTGAATGTGCTCCGTTACCAAGGCAAATCTTTGAACAATTACTTGGGACGTTGCTTATATTTTTACAAAGATGATCCATGATGTCATGTCAGCAAGCAGTCATCATGTCATAGTTCTTCCACAGAACTAAGATCATTTCATGATGAACCACAAGCAGCAGGCAGACTGGACTGAAGGAAGTAGAGAGAGACAGAGAGAGAAAGAGCTAGAGAGACAGGTTCAGGAATAGAGAGACTGAGACTCACAGAAAGATTTAAAACGACAGAGACCAAGAGACAAAGACTCCATTATTTCTGGTCACTTTCATTGGCATATCCAAGTCAAAGCATAACCTCCCATAATATAACTCCAAAAAAAGTAATTTTTCCTAACACTTCCCAGACTCTTCCTCACTGGGCCTCAACATGTAAATAGATGAGTTTTCATGTGATATTGTAATTCAAGTCACCACAAAAAAGAAGAAGATGGAAGAAATTTTGAATAAAAGAGTATAATTATCCTGATAGTTTGTCATTCAATACAATGATTAACGTCCCAGCAAATTCCAAGTTCTACAGAGCAGAAGTGACAATATTTTTTTGGAAAAATGAGTTATATTTCCATAACAGAGTATTTTTCAGCTAAGAAATTATGTCAATATTCAGATATATTTATGGTACCAGTAAAAATCATCCTTGGTGAAGTAAGTAAAATTCAAAAAGACAAATATGGTATGTATTCACTTATTAGAAGGTCTGGTAATTGTGGGGCATAAAGACCCAATAGGACATCTATGGTGACCAAACCAGTGTTCCACCAGGGGAATTGCATGGAAGTGAATTGAGTTATGAGGCCAGGGCATCCTACAGAAATTGTCAAGCAACCCAGGCTGTTGTTTTTAAAATATATTGCTCTCTTCCCTTAACTGATAGATCAATGCCATGTTCTTGTACACACAGAGATGCTTCCTTCTGTATGAAATTGGAATTCATAGAGACCAACAGTCTGAGATTATGCAGAGAGAGAACTTGATACACCCAGCTCTGAATGAGATTACATTATAAAATTCTCCCTCTTCTCAGAGTTTTGGGAAGCCTGCAGGACAGGAGGTAGGAAGAATGTCATGAGCAGAGGACAGAAAAACAATGCCCTGAGAATCAGACAGCAGAGGAAGATGATACAGCCAGCCTTGAAGATATATGATTAGCTAGGGTCAGAAGGGGTAGGAGGTCCTTCCTAATCAGGTTACTAGAGAAAGGGCATAGGGGTATAAAAGGGGGTGGATGGGACTTGAAGGAAAAGAGGGGGGCAGCATAGGGGATACAGGGTGAACAAATTGTGATAAATGCATACATAAGAAAAACTTGTGATCAAGGTGATGAAATATAGAGCTCATCAGGACTGATGGCTTCTTCTTTGTGGTGATGCCAGTTTGTGGCATGATGAACTTGGTTCCTTTAAGGGACTTGGCACTGAGACTCTGATCATGTTCAATGAGTATATGAACAACACATACTTCAATTGAACTTATAGGCTAAAAGAACAGAGTTATCCTGATAATTTGTCATTCAATAAAATGATTGTCCAAGTCCAAGCAACTTCCAAGGACTAAAGAACAGGACTGGCAATTTCCTTCCAGGAAAAATGTGGAATATTTCCATAATGGAGTATTTTTCTGAAAAAAAAAAAAAAAAGGACATCATGATGTTTCCAGGCAAATGAATTCAATTATTAGGAGGTCTCCTAACAGTGTGTGTGTGTGGGGGGGAAGTTCCAACAAGGCAGCTAATTGTGACCAAACAAGTCTTCCAATATGGGGACTGGATGGCAGTTAATTGGGTTGTTGGGCCAGGGCATCGTATGGAAATTGTTAAGCAACCTAGGCTGTTATTATTAAAATATGTTGCTCTCTGCCTTCAACTCTTAGATCAATGCCATCTCCTTATATCCACAGATATGCTTCCTCTGAATTAATTGGGATTGCATACAGAAACCCACAGTCTGATACTATGCAGAGAGAGACCTTAAAACACCTATCTCTGAATGTGATTTCCCAATGAAATTCTCCCTCCCCTCAGTGCTCTGGGAATCCTGAAGGAGTATATGCATGAAGAGTGTCCTAAGTAGAAGGAGTTGAGGACACAAAAAGAATAATGCCCTGAGAACCAGGCTGCTTAGGAATATAATGGAGCCAGGATTGATGAAACTTGTTGAGCTAGAGTCAGATAGAAGTGGGAGGAGGACCTACCCTATCAGGGAAGTAGAGAAAGTGCATAGAGGTAGAAGAAGGAGGGTGGGTGGGACTGGAATGAGAAGAGGGAGGGGAGAGCAGATGGGAAACAAAGTGAACAAATCAAAATAAATAAATACATAAGAAAAACTGTGATAAAGGGGATGAAGTAGACAGCACTTCAGGACTTATGGCTTATTCTTGTGGGTCATGACAGGTGCAGCAAGGATGAACTCAGTTTTCTTTAAGGGACTTGGCACTGAGGCACTGATCATGTTCCAATGAGTACATGAACAACACATACTACATTTGAGGTATTTTAAAGATCAAAATTTTTAGTGTGACACATGCGTAGGTATTTGAACTTGGGGAGCAATAGAAAAGGAGTGGAACATATATTATGTTAAATTACAAAATCAATAAAAACAACAGGTTCACAAATTTTACAATGACTTTTAACATGGATAAATGATTCTTCTAAAGGAGGAAAGAGTTTTGACATTGAATAGCAAACTTTCCAGGAATTCATTATGGAGCAGAGAAATCTGGACATGAGCTAGCAGTTGCCCAGCTACTTCAGATGACATGAGCTCAGGTAGCACCTCTGAACAAGCAGTCCTGGCACTAACTATATTTTTAGAGAGTTTGTCTTGAGGACACAGATGCTAATGTATCCTAGGCATAAAACAAGGACCAATTTCTCTGTCTAGAAGACTCAGTTTTAACTTTAAACCCCAGAACCAGGAGGGTTCTTCACTGACCACTCAGTAGGACATAGCTGCTGATCCAGTCAGGTCAGACAAGGCAATCCTGCTCATAGAGGGCTGGCAACACTAGTGTGGAAGAGCACCATCTGACAAAAAATGTTTATTACCACTGAGTTCTCCTTTTCATACACCTATCATTCGCTGTTTCAGCCAAAACAGTCCCAGAAATTCTTTGGTTTCCTTCTCTTTATCCTGCTCACAAAGACTCAATACCTGAAGGAACCCTAGACTCTGCCACCCTATTATATCAATAAGAATGTGAAGGTTCATATAGTGAGTATGCCGGAATTGCTCATTTCAAAGTCACAGCCTAGGAAATTTCAGATCTAAAACCACAGTAGTATATCATCTTGTCATTACATACACTCCTCTTAATCCCACACAAACTGAAGCTTCCCTACTTAGTAATCTGTCCTATTAAATAAACATTAAAGCTTCATTTCCCACCTGATATTGTCACGCAGGTAAACAAGAGTGAAGTTGTGGGATCTAGATAAAGGGAAGAGATAAAGGCTTGTTGGGTTTCACAAGACTAAGTCACATGTGCATAGGATCAGAGATACTGGACACTGAGGAATGTTTGTTTACTTGTCTCCATGGAAACTTCAAGATTCTCTCAGGTGCTGATTGGCTGAGAGGGAGAATGATGTCATGAAACAGGTGAGAGCAAGTAAGCATTTTAGGAGCCAGTTATTAAAAGGGCCAAGTGGACAGCTTGCTTGAGAAAAAGGCTGAGCATCCCTACATTCCTCAATGTAGGCAGCTGAAAGCACACAACCCAGAGATGACAGTTTCTGTGTCCAAGACCCTTACTTGAGGAATATTGTCACATATATCATTCAAGTAGCCATTAAGAAAGTCACATATCAATGTGATCTTCACATTATAAAATATTCCATTATTATTTGTTAAATGCATAGATGTGTCCCCACTCCATGAATTACAAACTGGGAATATGCTCCCCAACCAAGGCAATTCTTTGAACAAAAAGCATTGAATTGGGACCTTGCTTATATTTTCACAGAGAAAGAACTAGAGAGACAGATTCAGAAATAGATATCCAGACCAACAGAAACAAAGTGACAGAGACTGAGAGACAGAGACTCTATTCTGTCTGATCACTTTCATTGGCATATCAACCTTAAAGCACACCTCCTATAATATAACCCCAAAGGGAATTATATTTTTTAATATTTTTTATTTTAATTTTTATTATTTACTGTTTATTCACTTTGTATCCCCCCATCCAACTGCATCTCTTCTCCCAATCCCACATTCACTCTACCTTTTCCTTGAATGCTCTTCCTCAATTCCAGGGGAGTTCCTCTTTGCCTCTTTCTGATGCAAGTCTATCTTATCTCATCATGATTATCTGCATTGTCTTCTTCTATGGCCTGGAAAGGCTGCTCTGACATCAGGGTGAGATGATCAAAGAGCAGGCAAATAAGTTCTTCTCTGAGGCATTCCCTGTTCCCTTTACTACTGAAGCCCTGTGCATACTGAACTCCAACAGGCTATACCTGGCCAGTTGTTTTAGGTTATCTGCATACATTGTACTTGGTTAGAGTATGGTCTAAGGAAAGACCCATGTGCTCAGATTATGTTGGTTCTATTGCTCTCCTTGTGGAGCTCCTATCCTCTGCAGATCTTACTATTCCCTACTTCTTTCATTACATTCCTTGCACTCTGCCCCACAGTTGGCCATAAGTCTCAGCATTAGCTTTGATATTCTGCAGGGCAGAGCCTTTGAGAGGCCCTCTGTGGCAGGCTCCTAACTTATTCCCTGATTTCTCCTTCTTCTGATGTCCATCCTCTTTGTATTTTGGGATGGGGATTGAGCATTTTTAACCAGAGAACTCCCTCTTGATTAGTTTCTTTATATTTATTCATTTATTTATTTATTGTATCTTTTCTTTTTTTTAATTTTTCATCAATTACACTTTATTCATTCTGCATCACCCCATAAGCCCCTCACTCCTTCCCTCCCAATCCCACCCTCTCTCCTCCCTGTGCTTGCATGCCACTCCCCAAGTCCACAAATAGGGGAGGTTCTCCTCTCCTTTCTGATCTTAGTCTGTCAGTTCACAACAAAAGTGGCTGCATTGTCCTCTACTATGGCCTGGTAAGGCTGCTCCCCCCCCAGAGGGAGGTGATCAAAGAGCAGGCCAATCAGATTATGTCAGAGGCAGTCCCTCTTCACATTACTATGTAACCCAATTGGACACTGAACTGCCATGGGCTACATCTGTGCAGGGGTTCTAGGTTATCTCCATGAATAGTCCTTGGTTGGAGTATGAGTCTCTGGGAAGTTCCCTGTGTTTAAATTTTCTTGTTCTGTTCCTGTCCTTGTGGAGACCCTGTCCTCTCCAGCTCTTACTACTTCCCAGTTCTTACCTAAAATTCCATTCACTCTGCCCAACAGTTGCCCATCAGGCTCAGCATCTGCTTTGATAGTCTGAAGGGCAGAGGCTTTCAGAGGACCTCTATGGTAGGTTCCTAGTGTGTTTCCTGTTTTCTTCTTCTGCTGCTGTCCATCCTCTTTGCCTTTCTGGATGGGGATTGGACATTTTAGTTAGGGTCCTCTCTCTTGCTTAGTTTCTTTAGATGCACAGGTTTTAGTGGGTTTGTCCTATGTTGTATGTCTATACGAGTGAGCATATACCATGTGTGTCTTTTTGCTTCTGGGACAACTCACTCAGGATGATCCTTTCCAGATCCCACCATTTACCTGCGAATTTCATGATTTCCTTATTTTTCATTGCTGAGTAATATTCCATTGTGTAGATATACCACAATTTCTGCATCCATTCTTCAGTTGAGGGGCATCTGGGTTGTTTCCAGCTTCTGACTATTACAAATAAATCTGCTAAAAACATGCTTGAGCAAATGTCCTTTTTGTGTACTTGAGCCTCTTTTGGATATATGCCCAGTAGTGGTATGGCTGGATCTTGAGGAAGTGCTATTCCTAGTTGTCTGAGAAAGCGCCAGATTGATTTCCAGAGTGGTTGTACAAGTTTACATTCCCACCAGCAGTGGAGAAGGGTTCACCTTTCTCCACAACCTCTCCAGCATGTGTTCTCACTTGAGTTTTTGATCTTGGCCATTCTCATGGGTGTAAGGTGAAATCTCAGGGTTGTTTTGATTTGCATTTCCCTAATGCCTAGTGAGGTTGAGCATTTCTTTAAGTGCTTCTCTGCCATTTGGTATTCCTCTACAGGGAATTCTCTGTTTAGCTCTGTTCCCCGTTTTTTAACTGGATTACTTGGTTTGCTGCTTTTCAGCTTCTTTAGTTCTTTATACATACGGATATGAGACCTCTGTCAGATAAAGGGTTGGTGAAGATTCTTTCCCAATCTGTAGGTGGTCGCTTTGTTTTGATGACGGTGTCCTTTGCTTTGCAGAAGCTTTTCAGTTTCAGATTTTAGTAAGTTTATCTTATATTATACACCTGTTAGTGAGTATATACCATGTATGTCTTTCTGATTCTGGAATAGCTCACTCAGGATGACCTTTTCCAGTTACCACCATTGACCTGCAAATTTCATGATTTCCTTTTTTTATTGCTGAGTGATATTCATTGTTTAGAGGAACCACAAGTTTTGTATCCACTTTTCAGTTGCAGGACATCTGGGTGGTTTCCTGGTTCTACCTATTAAAAATAAAGCTCGAACAAACATTGTTTAGCAAAATCCTTATTGTCTACTTGAGCCTCTTTTGGATATATGACTAGATGTGGATACCTGAATCCTGAGGAAGTGCTATTCCTAGTTGTTTGAGAAACCACCAGATTGATTTCTATATTGGTTTTACAAGTTTACCTTCACACCAGCAGTGGAAGAGTGTTCCCCTTTGTTCTCAACCTCTGGAGAAATGTGTTGTTACTTGACTTTTGGATCTTGGCCATTCTGACTGTTGTAAGGTGAAATCTCAGATTCGTTTTGATTTGTATTTCCCTGATGGCCAATGACATTGAACATTTCTTTAAGTGTTTCTCTGCTATTTGATATTCCACTCTTGAGAATTCTCTGTTTAGCTCTGTTCTCCATTTTTTAATTGGATTACTTGATTTGTTGCTTTTCAAATTCCTTTTTCTTTATATATACTGGATAATAGCCCTCTGTCACATAGAGATTTGGTGAAGTGTCTTTCCCAATCTGTACGCATTTGTTTTGTTTTGATGACAGTGTCCTTTGCTTTACAGGAGCTTTTCAGTTTCATGAGGTCCTGTTTACTGATTGTTGCTCTTAGAGCTTGTGCTGTTGGTGTTCTTTTCAGGAAGTTGTCTCCTGTGCCAATGAGTTCAAGGCTCTTAACTGTTTTTTCTTCTAACTGATTTAATGTGTCTAGTTTTATGTTGAGGTCTTTGATTCACTTTGACTTTAGTTTTGTGCACTCTGATGAGTATGGACATATTTGCATTTTTCTACATGTAGACATCCAGTTAGCCCAGCACCATTTGCTGAAGATGCTATCTTTTTTCCATTGTATGTTTTTTTCCATCTTTGTCAAAATTCAGGTGTCCATAAGTGTGTGGCTATATTTCTGGGTTTTCAATTTTGTTCCATTGATCCACCATTCTTTTTCTATGCCAGTACCATGCAGTTTTTATTACTGTTGCTCTATAACACTGCTAAGGTCAGGGATGGAGATTCCTCCAGAAGATTGTTTATAATGGAGGTTTGTTTTCCAAAATCTGGGTTTCTTATTTTTCCATATGAAGTTGAGAAATTTTTTTTCAAGGTCTGTAAAGAATCGCATTGGTAATTTGATTGGAATTGCATTTAATCTCTAGATTACTTTTGGTTAGATGGCCATTTTTACTATGTTAAGCCTAATAAGCCATGACCATGGAAGTTCTTCCCATCTTCTGCTATCTTCTTCTAATTCTTTCTTCAGAGTCTTGAAAATTTTTTTCATACAAGTCTTTGACTTGCTTGGTTAGGGTCATACCAAAGTACTTTATGTCTTTGCCTGAATACAAGAATACATTAAAGATATTATCCACTCCGATCAAGTAGGCTTCATCCCAGGTATACATGGGTGCTTCAATATAAAAAAAATTCATCAGTGTGATTCACCATACAAAATACAAAAAAAAAAAAAAAACAAAAAACAAAAAACAAACAAACAAAGAAAAAAAAAACCCAGAAGATATTCTACTTAGATGAAGAAAAAAACATTTGATAATTTTCAACATCCATTCATGTTTAAAGTTCTGCATGGATCAGTGATACATGGCACTTATCTAAATATAGTAAATGCAATATACAGCAAGCCTATAGACAACATTAAACTAAAACTGATAGAAACTTAGAGAAATTCCACTGAAATAGGGACAAGGCAGGGCTGCCCACTCTCTCCATATTTCTTCAATATTGTTCTGGAAATCCTTGCTAGAAAAAAAAAATCTTGAACAAGATCAAGGTGATTGAAATCAGAAAAGAAGAAGTAAAAGTATCACTGTATTACAGATGATATTGAAGCTGAGAATCTGGGTGACCCCATGAACTCTACATGGGAAATCCAACAGTGTCCTGTCCCAAGGGAGTTTTATGGGTTCCTAAAGAGTGGGATGGAAAGAATGGGGGGAGGACAAGAGATGCAAGGAATGAAGTCAAGTCTGTTTGTCTGATCAAGGCCTTGTTTCTTAGAAGTTTTTACCCAACTTATATAGGGAGAAGTCAGGAAAAAAGGGAAGGTTAATTTACTGCTACAGAAGATAGCAAGAGTCCTTTCATGGCTTGAATATTTCACCTGCAAGATACCATAAGGATGTTTTCTTAAGATATCTCACAGGTTCTCTAAAACTAATAGACAGATGTTCTCACAAATCTGTCACCCATGATTTAGAGTCCTAGGTAACACTTTCACTAAATAGCTTTAGGACTTCATTAAATGACCTTTGCTCACTATTTGGCTTTGGCTTCAGTAAATAACTTTGTCTCCAATAAATAGCTTTGACTCGCTATTTGACTTTGTTTTCAGTAAATAGCCTTGACTCTAAGCATCTCCTCCATTCTTCAACAAATTTAAGAGGCTAGCAGGTAAGTTTTAAACATGAGGGCTTTTGCAGATGGTGGGCATTAACCAGAGGGAGGAATAGTGACCTGATCCTCCCAAGGCTTTTTGCAGCCTTTTTGGGTACCATTTTGGGGAGGAGAGGAAGACCCCATCAAAAACTGAGGGCATCCCCTGCAGGTTGTGGTTAGGGGTAATCAGACACCAACATCTATGCAATGAGGTTTGCTTCTCAGGGGACTCAGAAGCGGCCAATTGAGTCCCCCCATTGCAACATCATATTGCACCACATTACAGGTACCCATGCTACAACAGGGAAGCATTTATCTGAGTTTCATTCTGTTCTCAATAGAGCCAAATGCAAGCAGTCAAGACCCATGTGATGGACAGTCAGCAGTCTTCCTCAGGCTCAGCTAAGCCTCAGTAAAGAGTTTTGTCTCCACTAAATAGCTTTGGCTCACTATTTGGCTTTGTCTGTGGTAAATAGCTTTGGCTCCCACACTACAGCTGATAAACAAGTTCAGCCAAGAGGCTGGATACAAATTTAACTCAAAAAAAATATTTGCCCTCCTGTATACAAAAGATAAAAGGGCTGAGAAAGAAATTATAGAAACAAAAGGAATTATATTTTTGAACAAGAGCATACCTCCTAATCCTTACCAGACATTTCCTCACTGGGGACTCCACATGTAAATAGATGGGCTTCAAGGGGTCTTTGAAATTCAAATCACCAGGTAGTAGAATAAGATGAAGGGATATCTAGGCTAAAAGAACATTGTTATCCTGAAAGATTGTCATTCAATACAATGGTTAAATTCCAAAGACTAAAGAACAGGACTGATAATCTCCTTCAGTGAAAATCTGGAATATTTCTGTAAGGGATTATTATTCAGTTTAGAAACTGACAACAACATATTTTCAAGCAAATGTATAGAACTAGGAAAAATCATCCTGGATGAAGTAACTAAAATACATAAAGACAAATATGATATGTATTCACTTATTAGGAGGTCTCCTAATAGTGGGGGATAAAGTTGCAATAGGACATCTATTGTGACCAAAGAAGTCTTCCACTAGAGGGATTGGGCCACACTTATTTGAGTTTTTGGGGCAGGGCATCCTAAAAAAAATTAAATTAATCTAGGCAATCTATTGTGACCAAAAGGGTCTTCCACTAAGGGAATTGGTTGGCAGTTAGTTAAATTGTTGGGCCAGGGTATCCTACAGAAATTTTCAAGCATTCCAGGTTATTGTTAATAAAATATTTTGCTCTATGCCCTCAACTGATAGATCACAGCCACGTTTTGGTACAAACAGAGATGCTTCCTTTTGCATCAAATGGAATTGTATGCAAAGACCCACAGTTCGATATTATGCAGAGAGAGACCTTAAAACACCCAGTTCTAAAAGGGATTTCTCTATCAAATTGTCCCTCCCCTCAGATCTCTGGTAAGCCTGCAGTGGAGGAGGGAAAGAATGTATCATAATTAGAGGGAATTGAGAACACAAAAAGAACAATGCCCTGAGAATCAGCCCACACAGGAAACACAGTTGCTCTTGTGTACTAGGCATATAACAAAGCACATATCTCTTTTGTGACGGACCAGTTTTAATTTAAACCCCAAGATAATGAGGATGGATCACTGACCACTGCTCAGGACACAGCTACCAATCCAGCCAGGTCAGCTAGGGCAACACTGCTTATAGAGATTTGGCATCACTAGCATGGAACATCATTAGCTTTCACATAGTTTATTGCCCCTCAGTTCCCATTTTACATTCACAGATCTTTATTTCAGCAAAGGAGTCCTGGGAATTGTCAGGTTTCTTTCTCTTTTCCCTGCTCTTAAAGACTCAATAATCAAGGTAACCCTAGACCCCACCAGCCTATTATATCAATAAGAATGTGAAGGTATATTTAGCCAGTAGGACAGTAACTGCTCAGTTCAAAGTCATAACCTAGTAAATGTTAGATCCAAGAGGACAGTTGAAGACCACCTTGTCATTCAGTACATTACACTTAATCCTGCATCCCTTTGAAATGTTCCTACTTAGGAAACTGTCCAATTAAATAAACATTAAAGTTTTTTTTTTCCTACCAGACATTGTCATAGAGGTAAACAGGATATAAAGTGACAGAGACCCAGAGACAGAGACTCCATTTTCTCTGGTCACTTTCATTGGCATGTCAACTTCAAAGCACAACCTCCTATAATTTAACTCCAATATGAATTATATTATCTACAAAGGCCATACATCCTATCCCTCCCCAGACATTTCCTCACTGGGGAGTAAACAAGTAAATAAATGAGCTTCAAGTAGACATTGCAATTCAAATTACCAGGAAGTGGAAAAAAGATGGAGGGACTTCAAGGCTAAAAGAGTATAGTTATCCTGATAGTTTCTAATTCAATACAATGATTGAAGTCCTAACAATTTCCAATTATTAAAGAAGAGGACAGATAATCTCCTCTTGGGAAAATGTGCAAAATTTCTTTATTTTGGCTTGTTTATACACAGTTGAGTAAGGATGCTTAGAATAAGTATTACAATGCTATATCCCATTGAAACCAGAGAGTGGGGGTTGGGGGAGAAATCAGCGCTTGAATGAACAAGGGTAAGGTGTATACATTTCAAAAGAAGATTATACAAACAAGACCCACAGTCCTATATGATGCCAAGAGAGAGACCTTAAAACATCCAGCTCTATATGGGATATATTTCCCCTATGGAATTCTCTCTCCCCTCAGAGGTCTTGGAAGGCTGTAGCAGAGGAGACAGGAAGAGTGTCAAAAGTAGAGGAAATTGAGAACAAAAGGAAAACAATGCCTTGCAGGATGCAGAGGAAGATGACTCAGCTAGCCTTGCTGAGAGCTGATAAGGTAGGGTCAGTTAGAAGGGGGAGAAGGACCTCAACTATCAGGTGAATTTTAGAAATTCCATTGGGGTAGAAGAAATAGGGTGGGTTTGACTGGAAGAAGAAGAGGGGCAGCAGAGGGGGTACAAAGTAAACAGTTCATAATAAATAAAGACATAAGAAAAACTCTGATCAAGGTAATGAGGAATAGAGCTCTTCAAGACTGATGGATTCTTCTTGGGCGTAGTGCCAGGGTATGGCAAGAATGGACTCAGTTTTCTTTAAGGTATTTGGCACTGGTATTCTGATCATGTTGCAATGTGCATATGAACAACACATACTTCAATTGGTGTATTTTAAAGGAAAAATAATTTTAATGTGACACTTGGTAGGTTTTGAACCTGGGAGCAATGGAAAAGGAGTATAATGTAAATTATATGATATTTCCACATAATCATTCAAAATAATATGTTGGCAATTTTTACAATGACTTTTAATGA
Organism: Meriones unguiculatus; assembly: GCF_030254825.1. Classification (NCBI taxonomy): domain Eukaryota; kingdom Metazoa; phylum Chordata; class Mammalia; order Rodentia; family Muridae; genus Meriones; species Meriones unguiculatus. The sequence goes on along the minus strand of NW_026843710.1, from coordinate 22,225,232 downwards.
GAAAAGATTCTGTTTAAGGAGAGTAGAGTTTGACTTTATAAGGTCTGTCTAGGAACTCAGTATGAATTCAGAGAATGCTAGCCATGAACTAGTGGTTATCCAACTATCTCAGACCCCATGACCTCAGTTAGCACTTCTGAAAAAGGAGTCCTGACAATAACACTACATTTAGAGGATTTGTCTGGAGGACCACAACAGGAAAAACTAATGCTCTTGTGTACAAGGCATATAACAAGGACCCATTTCTCTAGTCTGAAGGCCCAGTTTGAACTGACCCAAGATTAGGACACATAGCTGCCTATCCAGGAAGGTCAATTAAGGAAGCCCTGCACATAGAGGGTTGGCAACACTAGTGTGGAACAGCACCGGCTTTCAAATATTTTTTTGCCCCAAAGTTCTCCTTTTATACTCACTGATTTTCTTAGTTTTAGTAAAACCAGTGCCAGGAATTGTCTGGTTTCCTTCTCTTTTTCTTACTTTTAAAGACTCAATAACCCAGGAAACAGTTCACCCTACCAGCCTATTATATCAATAAGAATGTGAAGGACATTTAGTGAGTATGCAAGTAACTGCTCAGTTCAAAGTTAGAACCTAGGAAATTTAAGATCCAAGAACCCAATATGAGAGCCCCTTGTAATTCTATACATCACTTTAATCCATCATCACTTGTAAGATTCACTACTTGGGAAGCTGTCCAATTAAATAAACAGTAAATTTTCATTTCTTACCTGACATTGTCAAAGAGGTAACCAGGAGTTAAGATATTGGATCTTCATAAAGGGGTGAGATAAAGACTTGTTGAGTTTCACAAGAAAACTTCGTGAGTGCACAGGATTACAGATTCTGGACACTGAGGAAAGTTTGTTTACTAATCCCCATGGAAAATACAAGATTCTATCAGGCTCTAATTGGCTGAGAGACAGAATAATATCATGAAACAGGTGAATGCCAGTAAGAGTTTTAGGAGCCAGTTATTAAAAGGGCCAAGTGGACACCCTGCTTGAGAGAAAGTCTAAGCAGCCCTACATGCCTCAAACTGGGCAGCTTAAAGCACACAACGTAGGGATGTCATTTCCTGTGTCCAAGACTCCTAGTTCAGGAAACGTGTCGCAAAATGCTTTCAAATGGTCATTAATAAACTCATGTGTACTTGACGTGTGACTTTCACATTATCACAGGTTCCATTATTATTTGTTAAGTATACAGATATGTCCTCAGTCAGTGAATTACTTACTGAGAAAATGCTCCTTGACCAAGGTAAATCTTTGAACTAAAAGAGTTTAATTGGGGCCTTGCTTATATATTTATAGAGACCATTCCTCATGTCACTTCACCAATCATTCAACTTGTTGTAGTCCTTAGGCACAACTGAGAGCTTTTCATACTGAACCACAAGTGTCAGGCAGAGAAAGGGAGACAGAGAGAGCAAGAGAGCAAAAGAGCTGGAGAAACAAACTTAGAAATATTGTGGCCAAGACAGACAGACACAAAGAAATAAATTGACCTAGACCAAGACAGAGAAATTCACTTCTGCCTGGTCACTTTTATAGGCATATCAACCTACAAGCACACCCTCTTATAAGAAAACTCCAAAAAGAATTATATTTTAAAATATTTTAATTATACTTTTTATTAATTACATTTTATTCAATTTCTTATCTCTCCATAAACCTCTCATATCTTCAATCTCCATTGCACCTTCCTTCCACCTTCTCCATGCATGCCCATCCCCAAGTACACTAATAGGAAGTGGAACAAGATGTAGGAACTTCTAGGATACAAGAACATAGTTATATTGAAAGTTTCTTATTCAATACAACGAGTAAAGTCACAGCAACCTCCAAGGACAAAAGAACAGTACTGACAATCTCCTTTGTGGAAAATGTGGAATATTTCCTTATTATTCTTAGCACAATAAGACTATTCTGCTAAGAAAAATGACATCATGATATTTTCAACTAAATGGACCAGGAAAAATCATTATGGATGAAGTAGCTAAAACACAGATAGACAAACATGGTATGTATTCAGTTATTAGGAGGTCTTCATATAGTGGGGAATAAAGTTCCATTAGGCCATCTATTGCAAACAAACCAGTGTTCCACTAGGGGGATTAGGTGACAGTTAATTGAGTTGTTTGGACAGGGCATCCTACCAAAATTTTTAAACAACCCAGCCTGTTGTTATTAAATAACAACAGCCTGTTGCTTTGTGCCCTCAACTGATAGGCCAGTGGTATATTCTTGTATGCAGAGAACCACAGTCTGATATAATGCAGAGATAGCACACAATTCTAAATGGGATTTCACCTCCTCTCATAGCTCTGTAAGTTTCCCATTATCATAGATTCCATTATTATTTGTTAAATTGACAGATATGTCCTCAGTCAGTGAATTACTTACTGGGAAAATGATTCCTTATAAAGGCAAATTATTGAACAAAAAGTGTTTAATTGAGACCTTGCTTATATTTTTACAGAGTTCATCCAGAATGTCAACTCAGCAAGCAGTCATCTCTTTGTACTCCTTCAGCAGAACTGACAGCTTTTCATAACACATGTGTCAGGCAGAGAGAAGGAGACAGAGATAGAGAGAGAAAGATTTAGAGAGACAGATTCAGAAATAGAGAGACCAAAACCAGCAGAAACAAAGATATAAAGTGACAGAGACCAAGAGACAGAAACTCCAGTGTGTCTGGTAACTTTCATTGGCAAATCAACCTGAAAGCACACCCTCCTAAAATATAACTCCAACGGGAATTTTATTATCTAACAAGACGATACCTCATAAACCTTCACACACATTTTCTCACTGGGGCCCCACATTAAATAGATGACCTTCAAGTGTACATTTCATTTCAAATAACCAGGAATTAGAAGAAGATGGAAGGACTTTTGAGCTGAAAGAACACAGTTATCCTGATAGTTTGTCATTCAATACAATTAAAGTCCCAGTAACTTCCAAGGACTAAAGAAAAGCACTGACAATCTCCTTTAGGGAAAATGTAGAATATTTCCATAATGGTGTTTTTTTCAGCTAACAAATGACATCATAATATTTTCAGTCAAATGGATAGAGCCAGGAATAATCATCCTGAGAGAAGTAACTAAAATGCAGAAAGACAAATATGGTATGTATTCAATAATTAGGAAGTCTCCCAATATTGGTGGTTAAAGTTGCAATAGGCCATCTAGTTTTAACCAAAACTGTCTTCCACTATGGGGATTCAATGGCAGTATAATGGGTTCTTGGGCCAGGACATCTTATGGAAATTGTCAAGCAACCTAGGCTGTTGTTATGAAAATATGTAGTTCTCTTCTCTCACTTGTTAGATCATTGCCATGTCCTTGTATCCACAGAGATGCTTCCTTCTGCATCAAATGGGATTGCATACAAAGACACACATCCAATATTATGCAGAGAGAGACTTTATAACACCCCAATCTACATGGGATTTCCATATGAAATTTTCTCTTACCTCAGTGCTCTGGGAAGACTGAAGGAGTGGAGGCAGAAACAGTGTCCTAAGTAGAGGGAATTGAGGACACAAGCAGAACAATGCCATGAGAATCAGGCCACAAAGGAAAATAAGGCAGCCAGACTTGATGAGACCTGATAAGCTATGGTCAGATAGAAGAGGGAGGAGTACCTGCCCTTTCTGGGAAATAGAGAAAGGGCATAGGGAGAGTAGAAGGAGAGTGGGACTGGAAGGAGAAGAGGGAGGGGGCAGCAGAGCTTATACAAAGTGAACAAATTGTATTAAATAAATACATAAGAAAAACTGTCATCAAGGTGATGAAGTATAGAGCTCTTCAGGACTGATGGCAACTTCTTGGGGGTGGTGCCCAGGGTGCTGTGAGGATGAACTAAGTAGTCTTTAAGGGACTTGGCACTAAAACTCTTGATCATGTTTTACTGATTATATCAAAAATAAATACTTCATTTGATGTATTTTAAAGAAAAAAATTATGTGTGAAATATGGGTAGGTATTTTAACCTGGAGCAATGGAAAAGTAGTGTAATGTATATTATATGACATTCCCACATAAACAATAAAAATAATGTGTTGACAACTTTTTTATTAGTTACATTTTATTAACCCTTTATCCCAGCTGTATCCTGCTTTGTGGAGAGCCGAGACTCAGACGCCACTAGGTGGCGCTGACATCTCGCCCTCAAAACTCTAAACCTCCAGGGCGCATGCGTAGATTGCGTAAGCACACTAAAGATTGCACAAGCACGCTAAAAATTGTGTAAGCACGCTGGGTAAGAGTGAGCAGCCAATCAGGGTATTGACACGTCACAAGCCCGCTAAGCATGATGGGCCCAAGTCATCAGGTGGGGTAAAAGTGAGCAGCCAGTCAGGGTATTCACACGTCCGTCACTCAGGTGCTACCCGGGCTTATATAAACAGCGCAATATCGCAACATTGGGGCTCTCTCTCTCCTCTCCTCTCCTCCCTCTCCTCTTCCTCGTTTTCCCGCGTGGGGCCAGTGGGACTCCGCCCGTGCCCACGAGGTGGCCGGGTGGCCCCTCTCCTCTCTGTTTTCATCTCGTGACTAATAAAGATTTTGTTGAGGAAGAATTCCTGTGGTCACGTGTGTTTCTGCCGGCGAAAAGCTCACGCGGCTCCCAACACTGCTTCCTCATTCTCTCCCAAACACTCCCTCCCTCATCTCCTCCCTGCCCCTTTCCAAGTCCACTGATTGGGGAGGACCTCCTCCCCTTTCATCTGACCCTTTTTTATCAGGTATCTTCTGGAATTGCTGCACATGGAGACTGAACAACTTGCTGCTCAGTGATAGCTGGGTTAAGGAAGAAATAAAGAAAGAAAATAAAGACTTCCTAGAATTTGATGAAAATGAAGGTGCAACATGACCTAATTTATGGGACACAATGAAAGTAGTGCACAGAGGAAAATTCATAGCAGTAAATGCCTTCAAGAAAAAATTTGTGACATCTCATACAAGCAACTTAATGGCTCAATTGAAGGTCCTACAGAAAAAAAAGAAGCAAATGCACCCAAGAGGAGCAGAGAGCTAAAAATAATCAAACTCAGGGCAGAAATCAATCAACTAGAAACAAATAAATCTATTCAAAGAATCAATGAAACCAAGCGCTGGTTCTTTGAAAAAATCAACAAGATAGACAAACTTTTAGCCAAACTAAGCAAAAGGCAGAGATAAACTATCCAAATCAGCAAAATCAGAAATGAAAAGCGAGACATAACTACCGTCTGGTCACTTTTATTGGCATACTGACCTCCAAGCACACACTCCTATATTATAACTCAAAAGGCAATAATATATATTTTTGATATTTTTTCATTTTAAATTTTAATAATTACTCTTTACTCACTTTGTATCCCCCTATAAATCCCTCCCTTTTCCTCTCCCAATTCCACCATCTCTTCCCCTTGTCCACTCATGTATTTCCCCAAGTACACTGAAAGGGGAAGCCTTCCTCTCTTTTCTTCTGATCCTAGTCTCTCAGATCTCATCAGGTGTGGGTGCATTGTCTATGTCTCTGTCCTGTTAAGGTTGCTCCCCCATCACAGTGTTGTTTTCAAAGAACAGGCCAATCAGTTCATATCAGAGGCAGACCCTGTTCCCATTACTAGGGAACCACCTTGGACACTGAATTGCCATGGGCTACATCTGTGCAAGGATTCTAGGTTATCTCCATGCATGGTACTTGGTTGGAGTATGAGTTTCAGGAAAGACCCTTGTACTCAGATTTTTTGGTTCTGTTGCTCTCCTTGGGGAGGTCCTGTCCTCTCACTATCTGACTTTTTCCCCCTTCTTTCATTACATTCACTGCCCTCTTCCAATAATTGTCCGTACGTCTCAGCATCTGATTTGATAGTCTGCACTGCAAAGCCTTTCAGAGGCTCTCTGTTGCAGGCTCCTAACATATTTCCTGTTTTCTCCTTCTTCTGATGTCAGTCCTCTTTCCCTTTCTGGATGAGGATTTTACATTTTACATTTTAGCAAGAGGCCTCCTCCTTGATTAGTTTTTTTAGGTGTCCAGATTTTAGTAGGTTTACCTATATTATATGTCTATATGAGTGAGCACATACTGTGTGTTTCTTTCTGCTTCTGGGATAGCTCACTTCCAGTTTCCAACATTTACCTTCAAATTTCATGATTTCCTTGTTTTATATTGGTTAGTAATATTCGGTTCTGTAGATATCCCACAATTTCTGTATCCATTTTTCAGTTGGGGGGCATCTGGGTTGTATCCAAGTTCTGGCTTTTGTAAATAAAGCTGCTACAAACATGGTTGGGCAAATGTCCTTATTGTGTACTTGAGCCAACTTTGGATATATGTCTAGAAGTGGTATAACTGGAACTTGAGGAAGCACTATTCCTAGTTGACTGATAAAGTGCCAGATTGATTTTCAGAGTGGTTATACAAGTTTACATTCGAACCAGCAATGGAGGAGGGTTCCCCTTCTCCACAACTTCTCCTCCATGTGTTGTCACTTCAGATTTTGATATTGGCCATTCTGATGGTTTTAAGTTGAAATCTCTGGGTCATTTTGATGTGCATTTCCCTGAGAGCTAATGACATTGGACATTTCTTTATGTATTTTTCTGCCATTGATATTTCTATATCTAGAATTCTCTGTTTAGCTCTGCTCCACATTTTTTTAATTGAATTACTTGATTTGCTGCTTTTCAACTTCTTTAGTTCTGTATATGTAATGGATAATAGCCCTCTGTCACTTAGAGGGTTGGTGAAGATTCTGAAGATTCATTTTTTCTTGAAGACAGTGCCCTTTGGTTTACAGAAGCTTTTCAATTTCATGAAGTCTCATTTCTTGATTGTTGCTATTAGAGACTTTTATGATTGTGTTCTGTTCAGGAACTTCTCTCCTGTGCCAAGGAATTCAAGGCTCTTCCCCACTTTTTCTACTAAGTGATTTAATGTGTCTAGATTTATGTAGTGGGCTTTGATCCACTTGGACTTTAGTTTTGTGCAGGTTGATGAATATGGATCTATTTTCATTTTTCTATATGTATTCATCCAGTTAGCCCAGCAACATTTTTTGAAGATACTATCTTTTTTACATTGTATGGTTTTGGCATCTTTGTCAAAACTAAGGTGTTCAGAAGTGTGTGGGTTTATTACTGTTTCTTCTATTTTGGTTTTGTTGATACACCATTATGTTTCTATGTCAGTACCATGCAGTTTTTAATTACTGTAGCTTTATAGTATAGCTTGAGATCAAGGATGCTGTTATCTCCCAAAGATATTTTATTGTAAAGGATTGTTTTAGCAATTTTGGGTTTCTTCTTTTTCCATATGAAGTTGAGACTTTTTCTTTCAAGCCCTGCAAAGAATTTTGTGGTAATTTGATAGGAATTGCATTGAATGTGTAGATTGTTTTTGGTGAGATGGTCATTTTTACTATGTTAATCCTGCCATGCCATGAGCATGCGAGATTTTTCCATCTTCTGATATCTTCTTCTATTTCTTTCTTCAGAGTCTTGAAATTTTTTATATACAAATCTTTGACCTGCTTGATTAGGGTCACACCAAGTTACATTATGTCTTTGAACAAATACAAGAACACATCAAAGATATCACACACTATGTTCAAGTAGGTTTCATCCCAGGTATGCAGGGGTGGTTCAATATCTGGAAATCCATCAATGTGATCCACCATATTAACAAACTGAAAGAAAAAAGGCACATGTGGAAAACTCTTTAGATGTGGAAAAAGCATTTGTCAAAGTGAAACATCCATTCATGTTTTAAGTATTGGAGTGAGCTAGGGTACAAGGCTCATATCTAAACATAGTAAACGCAACAAACAACCAGCCTATAGCCAACATTAAACTAAACTAAGAGAAATTAAAGCAATCCCACTGAAATAAAAAATATTGCAAGGCTGGCCACTCTCTTCATATCTCTTCAACATAGTTCTGGCTATAGTCCTTGCTCGTACATTAAGAAAGTTGAAGGGGATAGATCAAGGGGATAGAAATCAGAAAGGAAGAAGTCAAAGTATCATTCTTTGCAGATTTTATGATAGTTTTTTCTAAGTGAATCTAAAAATTCAACATGGGAAATCCTACAGCTGATAAACACCTTCATGGAAGTGAATGGGTACAAAATTAACACACACACACAGACAAAAAAAATCGGTAGCCCTCCTGTATACAAAAGACAAAAAGACTGAGAAAGAAATTAGGGATACAAAATATATTATATTGTCTAACAAGGACATAACTCCAAATACTTCCCAGTCATTTCCTCTCTGTGACTCCAAATATAAATAAATGAGCTTCAACTGGACATTGCAATTCAAATCACCAAGAAGTGGAAGAAGATGGAGGGATTTCTAGGCTAAAAGAACATAGTTATCCTGATAGTTTGTGATTCAGTTCAATGATTAATGTCCCAGCAATGTCCAAGGACTAAAGAACATGACTGACAGTCTCCTTTGGGTAAAATGTGGAATATTTCCGTAATGGTGTGTTATACAGTTAAGAAAATGACATCAAGATATATATTCAGAAAAATGAATGGAACCAGGAGAAATTTATTCTGGTTAAAGTAACTAAAATGCAGAAAGTCATATATGATATGTATTCACTATCAGGAGGTCTCCTAATGGTGGAGGATAAAGTTCCTATAGGTCCTCTATTGTGACCAAACCAGTTTACCAGGGGGGTTAGGTGGCAGTTAATTTAGTTGTTTGGCCAGGGCACCCTATGGAAATTTTCAAGCAACCCAGGTTGTTGTTTTTAAAATAAGTTGCTCTCTGCCCTCAAATGATAGGTCAGTGCCATGTTCATGGATCCACGGGATGCTTCCTTCTGCCTTAAATGGGATTGTATACAGGGATTCACATTCCAATATTATTCAAAGTTCTTAGAACACCCAGCTCTAAATGAGATTTACCCATGAAATTCTCCCTACTCTCAGAGCTCTGGGCAGCCTTCAAGAGAGAAGGAAGGAAGAGTGTCATAAGTAGAGTGAATTGAGTATACAAGGAGAACAATGACCTGAGAATCAGACTACAGAGAAAGATAATGAAGCCAGCCTTGATGAGACCTGATAAACTAGGTTCAGATAGAAGGGTGAGGAGGACCTCCCCTATCAGGCAACTAGAGAAAAGGTATAGAGGTAGAAGAAGGAGGGTGAGTAGAAGCAGAAGAGGGAGAGGACAGCAGAGAGCATACAAGTTGAACATATAATAAATAAATACATAAGAAATGATCAAGGTGATAAGGTATAGAACTCTTCAGGACTGATGGCTTCTTATCGGGTGTGGTGCCAGTGTGTGGCAAGGATGAACTTAGTTTTCTTTAAGGGACTTGGCACTGAGACTCTGATCTTATTCCAATGAGTAAATCAACAACATATACTTCAATTGATCTTTTTTAAAGGAAAGAAAAAAAATTAGTGTGACATGTGTAGGAATTTGAACCAGGGAGTAATGGAAGAGTAGTGTAGTGTATGTTATGTGAAATTCCCAGATAATCAATAAGAATAATATGTTGACAACTTTTACACTGATTTTTAACATGGAGAAATCATTCTGCTACAGGAGGGCAGAGTTTGACTTTGTATGGCATGCTTAACTAGAACTTATTATGTAGCAGAGAATCCTAGCCATGAAGCTAGGTCAGCTCCGTCAGACCCCATGAGCTAAGTTGGCACTTCTGAATAATCAGACCTGACACCAGCACTAAGTTTAGAGAGTCTGTCTGGAGGACACATCTGCAGGCCCAGTTTTAACTGTAAACCCCACTACCAGGGTGGTTCCTCCCTGACCACTGAGTAGGACATAGCTGCTGATTCAGCCAGGTCAGCCATCACAGTCCAGCTTATAGAGGGTTGGCAAAAGTATTGTGGAACATCAGTAGCTCTCAAATAATATCTTGCACCACAGTTTTCCCTTTACACTCACCTTATAGATATATTTTAGTGGGTTTATCTTATATTATATTCTGTTTTAGCCAAACTAGTCTCAGGAATTGTCTAGTTTCCTTCTTTTTTCTCTGCTTTTAAAAACTAAATTCCAGGGAACCCTAGACCCTGCCAGCCTATGATATCAACAATATTATGAATGTAAATTTAGTGAGTATGAGAGGAACTGCACAGTTCAAAGTCACAACCTAAGAGGGTTGGCAAAACTATTGTGAAACAGCACAAGCTGTCAAATAATATCGTGCACCTCAGTTCTTCATTACATTCACCTATCTTTCTCTGTTTCATGCAAACGAGTCAAAGGAATTGTATAGTTTACTTCTCTTTTCCCTGCTCTTATTAAAGACACAATTCCCCAGTGAACCCTAGGCTCTGCCAGCCTATGGTATCAATAAGAATGTGAAGGTATACTTAGTGATTATGGAAGTAACTGTTCAGTTCATAGTCACAAACTAGGAAATTTCATGTCCAAGACAACAGTAGGTGACTACTTTGTCACACCTTAATTCCATATGCCTTTAAAGCTTCCTTGGTTAAGATTGGTTAAATTAAATGAACATTAAAATTTTATTTCCTACCTGACATTGTCACAGAGGTAAACATGAGTAAAGGTGTTGGATCTGGATAAAGGGATGAGATAAAGGCTTGTTGAGTTTCAGAAGAAAAAGTCACATGTGCATAGCATCAGAGATAAGGGACACTGAGGAAAGTTCCATGGAAACCTCAAGATTCTCTCAGGTGTTGATGGCTGAGAGAGAGAATGATGTCATGAAACCAGTGGGAGCCTAGAGTTGTTTTGATTTGCATTTCTCTGATTGCTAATGATGTTGAGTACTTCTTTAAGTGTTTCTCTGCAATTCGATATTCCTCTACAGAGTGTTCTTTGTTTAGCTTGCTTCCCCATTTTTTAATTGGATTACTTGATTTGTTGTTCTTCAACTTCTTTAGTTCTTTATATATACTGATTAATAGCCCTCTGTCACATAGAGACTTGATGAATATTCTTTTCTAGTCTGAAGGCATTTGTTTTGTTTTGATGACAGTGTACTTTGCTTTACAGAAGTTTTTCAGTTTCAAGAGGTCCCATTTACTGATTGTTGCTCTTCAAGACTGTGCTGTTGGTGTTTTTTTTTTTTTTTTCAGGAAGTTGTCTCCTTTGCCAATGAGTTCAAGGCTCTTCCACATTTTTTCTTCTAAATGATTTAATGTGTCTGGTTTTAGGTTGAGGCCTTTGATCCATTTGGACTTTAGTTTTTGCATTCTGATAAGTATTTGCATGTTTCTACATGTTTGACCAGCACCATTTGTTGAAGATGCTATCTATTTTCCATTGTATGGTTTTGGCATCTTTGTCAAAAATCAGGTGTCCATAATTGTGTTGTATTATTTCTGGGTCTTCTCTTCAGTTCCATTGATCTACCATTCCTTTTCTATGCCAGTACCATGCAATTTTTACTAATGTTTCTCTGTAATATACCTTGAGATCTAGGATGGATATACCTGTTGAGGATCTTTTATTAGGGGATTGTTTTAGTATTTCTGGACTTTTTGATTTTCCATATTAAGTTGGGATTTCTTTCAAGTTCTATAAAGAATTATGTTGGGAATTTCATGAGATTTGCACTGAATCTGTTTACTTTTGGTAATATGGCCATTTTTAATATGTTAATAATGCCAAGACCTAAGCATGGGGGATCTTTCCTTCTTCTGATATCTTCTATTTTTTTTTTTCTTCAGAGACTTGAAAATTTTTTTCAAAGAAGTCTTTGACTTGCTTGGTTAGGGTCATACCAAGTTACTTTATGTCTTTGACTGAATACAAGAACACATCAAGTTTGTGATGGCACATGCCTTTATCGCCAAAACAGAGTAAAAAGAAACAGGCAGATCTCTGTGTTCAGGATCAAACTTACTTACATAATAAAAGCCAGGATGGCAACTCTTGCTGTTTAGCCATTTGTAGAGATACTCTAAGATACAAAAGGACAAATTTTTCCTAAGGATACCATGAAATTCTTTTTTCCTAATAATAGATGTTATACACTTATTCATCTAAAGGTGGGATTCACATCATTTTTAGGTTTATGTAAACACAGATCATGTCACACTGTTCTGAAAACTGCCTTGTCCATTTATATGTGAGATATTTTAATGGGGAAAAATGTTGATTATGCCTATGTAAAATTGACGCAAAGGCTTAAAGATGGCAAAGTACATTTCAACCTTAAAAACTCAAAAATTATATTAATTTGTTTAAAAAACAAAACTGTCCATCCTATGTCAAAAAGAGGGCAAGCCAGAGAATAGTCAAAAGCAATTTAAAAATCCAGGTACAAAATGCCTAGGATATATTTAACACTAAGGGTAAGGGAGTTCACAAGCTAATGGTCAGAGAGTTTATATAAAGTTCGGCTATAAAGGCATAACTGACCAATCTGTACGAAAAAGGGGCAAGCCAAAAAGTAGCCACTATCAATGTAAAGCCCAGGTACAAGATGCCTACGGTATGCTTAAATGCTAAAGGTAAGAGAGAGTTAAAATTTAGTTTGGCTATAAAGGCATAACAACTCATTCTATATAAACAAGGGGATAGGACAAATAGCTATAACATATTAATATAAAGGACTAAACCTCAAAACATATACGAGATACCTATAGTATGCCTACATTCTAAATTAAAGAAAGGATTTTATATAAAGTTTATTTAAAACATGTGTTTTCTATTTCTCAAGGTACTGGCTTGTCTCTCTAATTGGAGGCTTCTCGAGGGAAATAGGTAGCAAACTTGGCCTAATACAACAGGCATGCAAGAGCTCAAAAAGATATTTTGATTTATCCAAATTTGTTTTGATTTCAATGATTGTATGTTCAATAAAAATTAGCAATATAGGAGGAGGGGCAAGATGGCGGCGCCGGGAGGACTCTCATTCTGAGCAGCAGCACAGCAGGATCAGCACAGTGACCAGCAATCAGAACTCTCTGCCATAAAACACAGTCATTATGTTTCCCAGGTGAGAAGATACCCCATGGTGGGGGATTCAATCGGCTTTTAACTCACCCAGCTAAACCGCAGAAGAGATCCGTTCCACCACACTCTTGGCTGCTGGCCGCCAGCCCCAGCCCCAGCCCAGAGCCAAAAGCCAGTGTCTCTGGTCACAGTCCCAGACTGAACCATGGGCACCACACTATCAGAGAGTGGAATTTTCAGTCGAGAGATAACCCCAGGGTACAGGAAACGATGGGGACCGGCCTTAGGTCATCCAGACATCCCCTGGAAAAGACTCGGGCGGGTTCCATGGGCACCCCAGGAGCCAGCCCAGAGCCAGAGCCAGGGACCCAGGTTCCTGCAAGAGCCCTGTCTGCCTGCGCACCTGATTAGCCACCGGAGATAGAAACGGCGGGTCTGATCTCAGAGCACTCAGCTAACCCCCAACCTGAAAAGGTCCCCGGAAAATTACCCAGCTTAGAGAGCCTGAGGGAGCCACTCAGGCTCCCAAAAGCCGTAAAGGCAGACACAGGCAGTTTCTGCTCACCAGACAGCTGGCAGAGACTGAGCAGCCATCACACAGCTGTGCTCCAGGCACAGGCAGTTTCTGCGGCCAGCCAGCTGGTGGAGACTGAGCAGTGTGCACCAGGGCAAAAAAAGACACTGGGAGTCCGTGTCTCCAGAGAATCCACGGGGAAGGAAGGAAATTGTACTGATCTAAATCACCCAATCCTTCCCCAGAAAAAGTCTAGCAGTCTAATGGGGCCGAGGCGCCAGCACTCAGCTGTGCTCCAGACACAAGCACAAACAGTTGAGGCGCGCCTGATGTCCAACTGGGTCACAGCAGCTGATCATTAAATTTGCAACAAGAAACCCAGAAACAGGGCAGCTGCCCTCAGCACTTCCCTGGGTGAGAGGAGAACCCTCTCGACTAACAAAGACCACAGTTACCACTCAGGTCTATATCCCTGAGGTGAGCAACTCCTGAAAAAACACCAGCCATCCAGGGACTATACCCAAAAAGCTGAGAAGACATCCTTCAGGAAAAACCAGCTTTCTGCAAAGGGGATTCTCTCCACCAGAGGATCCCCAGGAACCACCAGAAAATAACCCCAAACACCTAAGATAACACAATGGGTAGAGGCCAGCGTAAAAGCTCAAGGAACAAAAGACAGAGCAATATGGCATCTCCAGAACCCAGTTACCCAGAGGCAAGTAGCACTGGACACCCCATCATAACTGAAATCCAAGAAGATGACCTAACAAGTATGCTCATGAAGATGATAACAGAGGAAACAAATAAGATTCGTAAAGACATAGAGGAAGATAAACTCAAACAGAATATTGCCATCCATAAAGAAATAGAGGAAGCTGCAGCCAAACAGTTTATGGCCTTTAGAAAGGAAATGCTTAAAACACTGAATGAAATGATAGAAACAGAGTTGAAGGAACTAAAAGAAAAACAGGAAAGTACAATCAGACAGGTGAAGGAAGTAAACAAAACAACTCAAGACCTGAAGATAGAATTGGAAAAATTAAAGAAAACACAAATGGAAGAAATAATGGAAAGGAAGAATCTAGGGAAGAAAACAGAAACTACAGAGGTAAGCATAACCAACAGACTGCAAGAGATGGAAGAAAGGATCTCAGGTGTGGAAGATACAATGGAAGAAATCGATGTATCTGTCAAAGAAAATGTTAAATCCAAAAAATTCCTGACACAGACCGTCCAAAAAATGCAAGACAATATGAAAAGACAAAACCTAAGAATAATAGGTATAGACGAAAAAGAAGATTCCCTTCTCCAAGGCCCAGAAAATATTTTTAACAAAATCATTGAAGAAAATTTCCCCAAGCTAAAGGAGAGGCCAATTAGAATACATGAGGCCTACAGAACACCCAACAAATTTGACCAGAAAAGAAAATCCTCCCGCCACATAATAATCAAAACAGTAAGTATACAGAACAAAGAAAAAATACTAAAAGCTGCAAGGGAAAAAGGCCTAGTAACATATAATGGCAAACCCATTAGAATCACACCTGACTTTTCAACAGAGACTATGAAAGCCAGAAGGGCCTGGACGGATATCATGCAGACCCTAAGAAAACACAGATGTCAGCCCAGGCTACTATACCCAGCAAAACTCTCAGTCCTCATAGATGGAGAAAACAAGATATTCAATGACAAAAACAAATTTCAACAATACCTACAAACAAATCCAGTATTACAGAAGACACTGGAAGGGAAAATAAAACCCAAGAAAGCTAGCTACATTCAAGAAAACACAGGAAATAAATAACCTCACTTCAGTAAAACAAAAAGCAACCAAGCACACAACCTGATGACCGCAGCCAACATCAAAATCAAGAGATCTAACAGCCACTGGTCATTAATCTCTCTCAATATCAATGGACTCAACTCTCCAATGAAAAGACACAAATTAACAGAATGGATACGTAAACAAAACCCAGCAATCTGTTGCATACAAGAAACACACCCAAGACACAAAGATAGACATTACCTAAGGGTAAAGGGTTGGAAGACGACTTTCCAAGCAAACGGACCCAAGAAGCAAGCAGGAGTAGCCATTCTAACATCTGATAAAATAGACTTTCAACCAAAATTAATCAAAAGAGGTGGGGAAGGACACTTCATACTCATCAAGGGAAAATTCCACCAGGAAGACATCACAATCCTGAACATCTATGCCCCAAATACAAGGGCACCCACATTTGTGAAAGAAACATTGATAAAATTTAAAGCACATATAGATCCCCACACATTAGTAGTGGGAGACTTCAACACCCCACTCTCAACAAAGGACAGGTCAACCAAACAGAAATTAAACAAAGAAACAATGTCTCTGACAGAGGTCATGAATCAAATGGACCTAACAGACATTTACAGAACTTTACACCCAAACACAAAAGAATTTACCTTCTTCTCAGCACCTCATGGAACCTTCTCCAAAATAGACCACATAGTGGGTCACAAAGCAAGCCTCAACAGATACAAGAAGATTGAAATAATCCCATGTATCTTTTCTGATCACCATGGAATAAAGCTGGACCTCAACAATAACAGAAATAACAAAAAGCCTACACACACATGGAAACTGAACAACTTGTTACTAAATGACAGCTGGGTCAGGAAAGAAATAAAGAAAGAAATTAAAGTCTTTCTAGAAATCAATGAAAATGAAGACACAACATACCCGAACTTGTGGGACACAATGAAAGCAGTGCTAAGAGGAAGGTTCATAGCACTAAGTGCCTTCAAGAAGAAATTCGAGACAGCTCATTCAAGCACCATAATGCATCACTTAAAATCCCTAGAAAAAGAAGAAGCAGACACACCAAGAAGGAGTAGACGGCTGGAAATAATCAAACTCAGGGCTGAAATCAATCAATTGGAAACAAATAAAACAATTCAAAGAATCAATGAAACCAAGAGCTGGTTCTTTGAGAAAATCAACAAGATCGACAAACCCTTAGCCAGGCTAACTAAAAGGCAGAGAGACACCAGCCAAATCAACAAAATCAGAAATGAAAAGGGGATATAACTACAGACACTGAGGAAATCCAAACAATCATTAGGACTTACTTCAAAAGTCTATATGCTACAAAATTTGAAAATGTAAATGAAATGGACAATTTTCTTGATTGATTTGACTTACCAAAGCTGAATCAGGACCAAGTAAATGAAATAAATAGTCCTATATCCCCCAAAGAAATAGAAGCGGTCATCAAAAGTCTCCCATCCAAAAAAAGCCCAGGACCAGATGGCTTCAGTGCAGAATTCTACCAGACCTTCAAAGAAGAGCTAACACCAATTCTCTTCAAACTATTCCACAAAATAGAAACAGAAGGAATATTACCAAATTCATTCTATGAAGCCACAGTCACCTTGGTACCTAAACCTCACAAAGACTCAAAAAAGAAAGAGAATTTCTGGCCCATCTCCCTTATGAACATTGATGCAAAAATACTTAATAAAATACTTGCAAACCGAATCCAAGAACCACATTAAAGATGGCTATGAATCTCAGCATCTAATTCGATACCTTGCTGGACAGTCTTTCAGGGGCCCTCTGTGGTGGCTCCTGTCTTGTTCCCTGTTTTCTCCCTCTTCTGATGTCTATCCCATTAGCCTTTCTGAATGAAGATTGATCATATTACCCAGGATCCTTCTTCTTGTTTGGCTTCTTTAGATGTGCAGATTTTAGTATGTTTATCCTATATTGTATGCCTAATATCCACTTATACGTGAGTATATACCCTGTGTGTCTTTCTCTTTCTGGGATACCTCACTCAGGATGATCTTTACTCCATCCAAGAGCCATGCATGGAGATAACCTAGAACCCCTGCACATATGTAGCACATGGCAGCTCAGTCTCCAAGTGGGTACCCTAGTAAGGGGAACAGGGGCTGTCTCTGACATGAACTCATTGGCTAGCTCTTTGATCACCTCCGCCTGAGAGGGAATCAGCCTTACCGGGCCACAGAGGAAGACAGAGAAGCCAGTCCTGATGAAACCTGATAGGCTAGGGTCAGATGGAAAAGGTGGGGGACCTCCCCTATCAGTGGACTAGGGGAGGACATGGGAGGAGAAGAAGGAGGGAGGGCAGGATTGGGAGGGGATGAGGCTACAGCTGGGATACAAAGTTGTTTATTACAAATTTATTACAAATTGTAATAAATAAAAAATTAAGTTAATCTTTATTCAGAAAGGCAAACAGGATAGAAAGTGGAAGAAGGAGAAAACAGGGAACAGGACAGGAGCCCACCACAGAGGGCCTCTGAAAGACTCTACCCAGCAGGGTATCAAAACATATGCTGAGATGCATAGCCAAACTTTGGGCAGAGTGCAGGGAATCTTATGAAAGAAGGGGGAGATAGAAATACCTGGAGGGAACAGGAGCTCCACAAGGAGATCAACTGAACCAAGAAATCTGGACACAGGGATCTTTTGTAAGACTGATACTCCAAACAAGGACCATGCATGGAGATAACCTTGAACCCCTGCACAGATGTGCACATGGCAGCTCAATCTCCAAGTGGGTTCCCTAGTAAGGGAAACAGGGGCTGTCTCTGACATGAACTCATTGGCTAGCTCTTTGATCACCTCCCCTTGAGTGAGAAGCAGCTTTACCAGGCCACAGAGGAAGACAGAGAAGCCAGTCCTGATGAAACCTGATAGACTAGAGTCACCTGGAAGGGGAGGAGGACCTCCCCTATTATTGGACTGGGGGAGGTGCATAGGAGAAGAAGAGGGAGGGAGGGTGAAATTGGGAGGGAATGGGGAAGGGATTATAGCTGGGCTATAAAGAGAATAAACTGTAATTAATAAAAACTAAAATAAAAATTTAAGAAATATTAAAATATATTAAATAAGTAAATAAATAAAAAAAAAAAAAATACTTGCAAACCGAATCCAAGAACACATCAAAGATATTATCCACTATGACCAAGTAGGCTTCATCCCAGGTATGCAGGGGTGGTTCAATATACGGAAATCCATCAATGTGATCCACCATATTAACATACTGAAAGAAAAAAACCACATGATAATCTCCCTAGATGCTGAAAATGCCTTTGACAAAATCCAACATCCATTCATGTTCAAAGTATTGGAGAGATCAGGGACACAATGCACATATCTAAACATAGTAAAGGCGATATACAGCAAGCCTATAGCCAACATCAAACTGAACGGAGAGAAACTTAAAGCAACCCCACTGAAATCAGGGACAAGACAAGGTTGCCCACTCTCTCCATATCTCTTCAACATAGTACTGGAAGTCCTTGCTAGAGCAATAAGACGGTTGAAGGAGATCAAGGGGATACAAATTGGAAAGGAAGAAGTCAAATTATCACTATTTTCAGATGATATGATAGTATACGTGAGTGACCCCAAAAACTCTACCAGGGAACTGCTACAACTGATAAACACCTTCAGCAAAGTGGCAGGATACAAAATTAACTCAAAAAAATCAGTAGCCCTCCTGTATACAAAAGACAAAAGGGCTGAGAAAGAAATTAAGGAAACAACACCCTTCACAATAGCCACAAATGATAAGGTACCTCGGAGTAACCCTAACCAAGGAAGTCAAAGACTTGTATGAAAAAAATTTCAAATCTCTGAAGAAAGAATTAGAAGAAGATATGAGAAGATGGAAAGATCTCTCATGCTCATGGCTTGGTAGGATTAACATAGTAAAAATGGCCATCTTACCAAAAGCAATCTACAGATTTAATGCAATGCCCGTCAAATTACCAACACAATTCTTTACAGACCTGGAAAGAAAAATTCTCAACTTCATATGGAATAACAAGAAACCCAGAATTGCTAAAACAATCCGCTATAATAAAAGATCTTCCAGAGGTATCTCCATCCCTGATCTTAAGTTGTACTATAGAGCAACAGTTTTAAAAACTGCATGGTACTGGCATAGAAACAGAATGGTGGATCAATGGAACCGAACAGAGGACCCAGAAATAAACCCACACACTTATGGACACCTGATCTTTGACAAAGATGCCAAAACCATACAATGGAAAAAAGATAGCATCTTCAACAAATGGTGCTGGTCTAACTGGATGTCTACATGTAGAAAAATCAAAATAGATCCATACTTGTCACCGTGTACAAAACTGAAGTCCAAGTGGATCAAAGACCTCAACATAAAACCAGACACATTAAATCTGCTTGAAAAAAACGTGGGAAATACCCTAGAACTCATTGGTAGAGGGGAAAACTTCCTGAATAGAACACCAACAGCACAGGCTCTAAGAGCAACAACCAATAAATGGGACCTCATGAAACTGAAAAGCTTCTGTAAAGCAAAGGACACGGTCATCAAAACAAAGCGACCACCTACAGATTGGGAAAGAATCTTCACCAACCCTTTATCTGACAGAGGACTCATATCCAGTATATATAAAGAACTAAAGAAGCTGAAAAGCAGCAAACCAAGTAATCCACTTAAAAAACGGGAACAGAGCTAAACAGAGAATTCTCTGTAGAGGAATACGGAATGGCAGAGAAGCACTTAAAGAAATGCTCAACCTCACTAGCCATTAGGGAAATGCAAATCAAAACAACCCTGAGATTTCACCTTACACCCATGAGAATGGCCAAGATCAAAAACTCAAGTGACAACACATGCTGCAGAGGTTGTGGAGAAAGGTGAACCCTTCTCCACTGCTGGTGGGAATGTAAACTTGTACAATCACTCTGGAAATCAATCTGGCGCTTTCTCAGACAACTAGGAATAGCGCTTCCTCAAGATCCAGCCATACCACTACTGGGCATATATCCAAAAGAGGCTCAAGTACACAAAAAGGACATTTGTTCAACCATGTTTGTAGCAGCTTTATTTGTAATAGCCAGAAGCTGGAAACAACCCAGATGCCCCTCAACTGAAGAATGGATGCAGAAATTTTGGTACATCTACACAATGGAATATTACTCAGTAATGAAAAATAAGGAAATCATGAAATTTGCAGGTAAATGGTGGGATCTGGAAAGGATCATCCTGAGTGAGTTGTCCCAGAAGCAAAAAGACACACATGGTATATACTCACTCATATAGACATACAACATAGGACAAACCCACTAAAACCTGTGCATCTAAAGAAACTAAGCAAGAGAGAGGACCCTAACTAAAATGTCCAATCCCCATCCGGAAAGGCAAAGAGGATGGACATCAGAAGAAGAAGAAAACAGGAAACAACCTAGGAACCTACCACAGAGGGCCTCTGAAAGCCTCTGCCCTTCAGACTATCAAAGCAGATGCTGAGCCTGATGGGCAACTGTTGGGCAGAGTGAACGGAATTTTAGGTAAGAACTGGGAAATAGTAAGAGCTGGAGAGGACAGGGTCTCCACAAGGAGAGCAACAGAACAAGAAAATTTGAACACAGGGAACTTCCCAGAGACTCATACTCCAACCAAGGACTATTCATGGCGATAACCCAGAACCCCTGAACAGATGTAGCCCAGGGCAGATCAGAGTCCAATTGGGTTACATAGTAATGTGAAGAGGGACTACCTCTGACATAATCTGATTGGCCTGCTCTTTGATCACCTCCCTCTGTGGGGGATCAGCCTTACCAGGCCATAGTAGAGGACAATGCAGCCACTTTTGATGTGAACTGACAGACTAAGATCAGAAAGGAGAGGAGAACCTCACCTATTATTTGACGTGGGGAGTGGCATGCAAGCAGAGGGAGGAGGGAGGGTGGGATTGGGAGGGGAGGAGGGAGGGGCTTATGGGGGGATGCAGAATGAATAAAGTGTAATTGATGAAAAATTAAAAAAAATAGCAATATAATTTAATCCAGTAGATGGGAAACATAAAAATGTGTCTCCAGCCAAAAGTTCAACAATACTTAGGCAATAAATCCTTGGTTATAAAATCCTCAAAATATATTGTGCTAATGTTTAAATTGATATAGATTAAATTGGCTTACATTTTAGTTTCATCCTGCTCATGTCTAACATTCATAATTTTAGAAGTTTATAATGCTTGCAAGAAATTATGTCTTCACAGAACAAAAGAATTGGACACAAGAAGTTCTGGATCAAATATGACAGAATCATTCTTTAGCATGCTGAGACATTGACACATTTGTTCCAGCACCTTGCATGTTTCAGCATTTTGCCTGTTCCTGCCTCAAGTGCTTCAATTGCTGTTTCTCATCCAAGCCTGCTCCCAAAAGAACTTTGAATAAAGCTACTAATCTTCATTGCTCCAGCATTTTAGAGTGCTCCAAAGAGGACATTTATTAAGTCTAAAATTGCTCCACATTGAAAGACTAGACCACAAATCTTATTGCTTGCTTAATTAACCATTTTTTTCCAATTTAACTTTGGTCCCCTACAGTATTTCTACATGTCCAAAATGTCAGCTCGAAGAAATAAATGAGAACAATATCCATTTTTCCTTGGGTATGTTTTTTTTTTGTTTTTGTTTTTTTGTTTTTTGCTATGGCTACTAAACATTGTCATTGGAAGATATTTAGTATTAATGGTCTTATCCAAAGTGAAACAAGTAATTTACAGGGATATCTTGAATGAATAGAAAAAAGTTAGATTATTGAATCTACTCAATTTAGGGCTTTATTTGTTATTCTCAAATAAGGTTATATATAACTCATTGGTAAAGGATTTTGCATATTGATGCAAAAATAAGTCTATTTTTGATACATCAGTGTAAAATTTAGTATATTGATACAAATTCAATGTTACTTTCAATACTTTAAAACTGCTATTAAAAACTGGTTAGGGTATTAGGTAATGCAAGCTAATTTCTATTTATTCAACCCATAGTCATGCCAGACAAGAGTCTAATTTATCACAGGAGTTTACATCCTAGGATTAGCAGATAGATATGATTTTATAAACATATCAAATACATAAACATAGGTAGTCTTCAAAAACTTCAGAGAGCTATAGAATATGGCATTTAAAAGTCTATTATTTTAAAGATTCTTTGCCGATGAGAAAATAATTTTCTGGTAGCATCCCACCTACCTGAAAGAAGATAATGGGCACTGAATAACTTCCATTTGGAGATGGCTACAAATGCAGCAAACAAGCCACTTGGGTAAAGAAATTACCCCTGCTTCATAACAGACAAATTCTGCTAAAAATGGGCAAGCTTAAATGCAGGACAAGTCTACTGCTGAACTCTGCCAAGACAGGGTAAGCAAGTCCTAAATAGTTCCTGCTTCACATATATGTCTGTCAAATATTCTCAGCCTGAAGGCTGAAGATGATTCTTCAATGTTATAAAGAGTTATGTGTGACTGTTTAGGCAGCTAACCATCTCTGTCATTTTTTATTTTTTGGAAGTTGCTAACATGCACTTCCTATTTACTCTAATAGCTAATTTTATTTCCTTCTCAAGTTTCTGATGGGGATGAGGACCAAATAGTTATGGTGCCACAATTAAGCTTGAGTTATTTAGAAGTTAAGAAATCCATTCATATAGGTAATACCAATAAGGATAAAAGTTAATTTAGGTATAGAACTTTTAACTTTTCAAGATAGATAAGATATTCAGATAACTTTCTCTTAAGTTGCTAAATACACATGGAATGGATATTGCACAAGGAGATTTTCCCTCATAGTTTTCATTATTTCATGATTATTACTGTATTGAAAGAAAAGGAGCCTTGTATTGGACTTAAAGGGGGAAATGTCGCTATAATGTTCTTTCTAAATGTATAAACCTTTCACTTGATCATTGAAATGCTTATTTCTCCACCCTCCACTTTCTGCTTTTAATCTGGATATTGCATTGGGATAAACAGGCCAAAATAAAACAACTAGGCACAATGTTGTACAAAGGGAGGAGCCAGAGGAAAGAAAAGAGGGGAGGAGCCAGAGGTCAGGAAATGAGCTGGAGAAAAGGGCAAGAGAACTTGAAGAGAGAACTGGAGGACAGAACTTGGAACTATGTCGAGGTGGACTGGACACAATATTTCACAAAAAGCAAGTATAATGGGTAAAATCTAAATGTTAGGAAACTATGGGGCTTGGAGGTTTAGGAGGGAGTAACTGTTATCCAGCATTGTTTTCTAGGTCAACTAAATAAACCCAGTCTCTGTGTAGTGTTTTTATTATACAGCTGTCTAGGATCAAGAGCAGTCTTTAATAAAGAGAATTATTAGTAAATATTAATCCCACATGCAACACTTTTTGATAAGCCTGAAGGATAGGTCAGTTGACTCCCCAACAAGGGCCTTGAAAACAAGGAGTAACAAGAAAAAGGCTGGTTTTGAGAGCTTTGGATGCCTAAGAAAAAAATGTGCTTCATGATGACTGCCCATTACAGGGAGGAAGACAAAGTAGGCAGGCAGCGAAATCCTGGGGCAGAGAAATAGCAGGGAGATGTTAATGAGGAATTTAAATACAATGATAATAAAAGAGAGCAATTGGTAGAAATGCCCTTGTCCCCTTTAGTTTGAAAATGAAGTTTGTCCCTGGTTCCCAATTGAAGGTACCATCAATTTGGAAACTTAGGAAAAGGAATCTCACAAGCTAAAGAGTTACTTTGGGAAATTAGAGCAGCCAAGCAGGCAGAAAAAATGTACTTGTAAGATTATTTCAAGTGTTCATAAAGGAGCTCAAACAGATTTGTGTAATTTGAGAGCAGAAAATAATTTAGGAGCTAGATAGTGAGGATGAAACAGAATCAGAGGAAGTAACTACCAAGAAACATAATTGAGACTGGCCTCCTGTGTGCTTTCCCTGCCACATGTGCCGGAGATATAGGAGGACTGCATGAGGATATTACTGTTCTCCAAGAGAAAGTGCAATTAGTAGCAAGGGAACAAGTTCAGTTATTAAGGGCATTAGAGAAATTAAAATTACATAGTAATAATAATAATAATAATGGATTGTTTGCACTGGTAAATTTTAAAGTCTGGTTTTGACTTTAAAATTGTAAATGTGCTTCATGATTTCACTCCTAAAGAGGATGCTTTGTTTTAATATTACAAAGATAGTTTTAAATTTTTTTAACTGTTTTAAAAAGAAGGTACCACAGTTGTTTTTTTGTTTTTGTTTTTGCTTCTGTGTTTTTTTAAAATTTTTATTGAACTTTTATTAATTACATTTTATTCATTTTGTATCACCCCATAAGCCCCTCCATCCTTCCCTCCCTATCCCACCCTCCTTCTCCTTTTCCCCTTTCTGCATGCATGCCCCTCCCCAAGTCAACTGATAGGGGAGGTCCTCCTCTCCTTTCTGATCTTAGTCTATCAGTTCTCATCAGAAGCGGCTGCATTGTCCTCTTCTGTGGCCTGGTAAGGCTGCTCCCCCCTCAGGGGGAAGTTATCAAAGCGCAGGTAAATGATATTATGTCAGAGTCAGTCCTTCTTCTCATTACTATGTAACCCATTTGGACACTGAACTGCCATGGGCTACATCTGTGCAGGGGTTCAGATGTAGGTTATCTCCATGAATAGTTTTACTGCCTCCTTCTGTTTGGTTTCCGGTTTTGGTTTGCTTGCAAAGTCTCAGAAAATTGGAGAGTTTCCTATCTGGTCAAGGGAATTTGGAGAATGCTCCAATTCCTGGGAAAGAGGCCCATAAAAGTTCTGCTCCTTTTTGGACCAGGAGAGAGTGTTGCTGGGATCCTATTCTGTGTGATAAGAGGACTGGTGGAGGCTGCTATCCATCTGGAAACTATGGAAAGGGCCATAGGGGCTCTGCTCCTTCTGGAATCTATCTGTGGGAGGTGATCCATGAGGTGGTCCACTCCTTCTGGAATCTGTGGGAGTTGTGTCCAGTAGTGTCTGGTCAAGTCCTGGTATTTGGGTTTTCTGGTTATTCCAAGGTGATAATGTTGAATTTCTTTGTTCCTTATGTATCTCGCTGTGTGTGTATGGATATCTGTAGACTTGGATATTTTTAGACATGAGACAATTTGAATCACACCTCTGAGTTTGGTCCTGGACCATCAGAGTTAAATTCTATAAAGCATTTTAAAATTTATCAGGTATTTTAAAATAGTAACCCTTGGTTAATGTAACAACAACAAGAAAAAAAAACTTAAAACATTTTCTCAACCCTTTGGGGGAAGAAAAAGAAAACACCTTAGTATTTATTTTATTAATTTTACAAAGTAAAACCAAGCCATGCTGTTTAAGCCAATTAAACAAACACTACAGTTATTACAATATAACATGTAAAAAAACTATAAAATATTTTGTTCTTTATTTAAAATTGCTAGATATTCTTCAATGCAAAATGTTTGCTTATGTTCTTTTACAGGAAAAAAAAAGAATACAGTTCCGTGTTATGCAGAGTTATAATCAGATCAGTGTTAACTATTATATAAGATATATGCCTGGCTGCCAGAACCTAAATAAATGATTTAATGTTGTTTCTTTCTGTCCTATAGATTTGTTATGGCCAGAATAGTCCATTTTTGCTGAAGGCTTCAGGCTAAGTTTAGTTCTCTGTTTAATGTTAAATAAAACTTTTGTCCTTTGATTTTTTGCTGTTAATTTTAATATAATATGATAGGATTAAGAAAATTTGCTAGCTCCTTTATAAATTATGTATAATTAAAAGTTTTGCTTTGATTTTAGTTTTAATAGAACAGATTTAGAGTCATGCTAAAGATTATAGTTGAGTAAAATATTGAATTTCACCTATCTCTTTTTTAGGTTATTCTTTTTTTTAAAGGTTAAATCTAAAATGGTTAACCACAACGTTTGCCTATGCATGTCTACCTAAAATTTGTTTCTAAGACATAGATTCAAAAAATATGTCAAAAATGAGATTATAACATCATGTTTTATAGAATGAAGTTTATAGCAGATGATAAAAGTAGACAAAGAGTAACTTAAATATGCTGGCCCTCAGACTTCTCCGAGATTTGATCTATATAACATTTTAACACATGTAAGCTTATTATGCCAGAGTCCAACCTGTTGCAGCACAAAAATAATTCAGTTTTTATAAGTGCAACCTACAGTTTTTTCATTTAAAACAAAGTTAGCCTAAGTGTTAATGTTTTAATGGTATTTACTGATGTTACATTATGTGGTGTTGCTGCCTATGCTTATAAAAGACAGACAAGTGTCTAACACATTTGTGCAAACAGCAGAGTTATCTGCAATATTAGCTGTGTTCCAAAGTTTTAATAAGCAGTCTTTGAACATATTTACAGATAGTGCATATGTAGCTCAGTCTTTGCATAGGTTAGAGACTCAGGTCAAATTCAGACATGTTCTCCTGCTAGAATTTTATTTTTACAAAATCAAAATTTGATAAAAAAAATTCCCTTTTATATAGAACATTTGAGGGTTCATTCTCATTTCCCAGGACCCCTGTCAAAAGGAAATGCATTGGCAAATTAAAGTCACCAAATTTATTGTTCACAGTTAAAAAGACCCCAGGATGACCATAACATGCTTCATCTTAATAGTCAATATTAAGACTTAACTATGCATTGAATAAGGAACAGGCCCGTAGTATAGTCAAGGCTTATAGTACTTGTCCTCAATTTCATCCTGTTCCTCATTTGGAAGTCAATCCTAAAGGACTGGTTCCAATTCAGATTTGTTAAATGGATATTTCTCATTTTCCTGAATTTAAACAATTAAAATATGTACATGTTTGCATAGATACCTATTCTGGATTTATTTTTGCCACTCCTCAACGAGGAAAAGCTGCAAAGCATATTATTGCTCTTTGTCTAGAGGCTTTTTATATTCTAGAAGTTCCTAAGCAATTTAAAACTGACAATAGAACAGGAAAATTAGCAAATATTTTAAAAGATTTTGTCAACAGTTTCAAGTTTCTCATATAAGTAAAATAACTTACAATCCTCAAGGATAAGGTGTGGTAGAGCATACCCACTAAACAATTAAGATATATTTGAAATAAACAAAGAAGGGGGAGCTACTCTCCTTGACACCTAAGAATCATCTTAAACATGTTCTTATCATTCTGAATTTTTAAAATTTGGATAAGCATGGTAAATCTGCAGTAGATAGATTTTGTTATACAGAAACCAACAAAACTTTTGCTAAAGTAAAATGGAGGGATCCTTTAACAAATGAATGTCATGGACCTGACCCAGTACTCATATGGGAATGAGGATCTGTCTGTGTTTTTTTTTTTTTTTTTCAGGAAAATGATGCAGCTCATTGGTTACAGGAATGTCTAGTGCAACATGTGGATGAGGAGTTTTTTCTGACAGTGGTAATGATGTCAATGGAGATCCCTCCAGTCAAGATAACTATTTATTAGGCTTAAGTACCTAATCTACCTCTACTACATCCAGTTTCCAGGGATGATCCAGAAGTACTTGTTTATGTCATCAATGTTTGGTTGATGTATTTTCTTGCTTTTGAAGGAACACAATTAAAACAGACTCTTAAATTTTCAGGACTAGGATAAGGTCATCCTCTTTGCTATACCAGAGAGAGTATTCATCAGGACTGCTTACCAGTCTCCCCTGTCCAGATCATACGTTGGAATGCCTACTACTCTAAAGTTGGGATAGCAGCTCAAGCCTTCCTCTGCAACCCACAAAGTGTAACATTGAAGGTATATTATTGTACCTTCCTATGGGAGATAAGAATGATAGTCTTGCAGAAAGTCCTAAAGATACCTGATAAAACAGGGTCAGATGAAAGGGGAGGAGGTCCTCCACAATCGGCCAGTACAGCCTGGAATATATTTAACATCCCCAGGAGGTGCTTTGCATCTTTTGACTCTGATAATTGTGGGCATGGTGGGTATGAGTTTGTTGGTCTGTGTCTGCCTTTGTTTTGTGTTATTGTTCTTTTACAACAACTTCAACACATGGAATTTAAAGTTGCATGAATTTAAATTCAAGATCTCTAACAACTCATTTGATATGTAGGTAAGTCAATGATGTATAATATTAAAATTGTGTTTTTTTCCAGCCTCAGACAGAGCCTCATAAAAATCTCATCCTAGAACCTGATGACGAGTAAGGAAAAATGAATATTTCACAACTTAAGACAGGCTCTCCATTAAACAAAGAAGGAAGAACTGAAGGAGTCTGGTAATTGGAATTCTGCCTCCTGGCCATGGAAAATGAGGGTCTTATCTAAGTTCCATGTCTCAGAGACTTCTCTTGGTGGTCTCTGCAAGCTTTTTCTGAGCCTGAATAGTAGATAGAGAGCTCCCTGAAACCTTGGGAACCAGTGAACAAAAATTTTCTAGCCTTGAGTGAGTTCATGGATGCCCTGCAAGGTGGTACAGATGAGTTACTATCTTAACCAAAAAAGTGCGTGTACCCTTTGCTTTATAAGCATTAATTGAATGCTCAGAAAATTGAGACTTGAAAAGGACACTGTCTTGTCTCCATTCTTCACATCTTTTTCACCCCATATCTACTCCCTCTTTCAGGAGGACCCTGTTAGACTAGCCTACAGCACTGTCAGGTTACCTTCTCTTTTCCCTGCTCTTAAAGACTCAATAACCTAGAGAACACTAGACCCTGACAGCCTATTATATCAATAAGAATGTGAAATTACATTTAGTCAGTTCGCCAGTAATTCCTCAGTTCAAAGTCACAACCTAGGAAATTTTAGATCCAAGACCACAGTAGGAGACCACCTTGTCATTTGGTACATTCCCCTTAATCCCACATTACCAGACATTTGCTCACTGGGGAGAAGAGCTAGAGAGACAGATTCAGAAATAGAGAGACCTAAACCAACAGAAACAAAGTTATAAAGTGACAGAGACCAAGAGACAGAAACTCCATTCTGTCTGGTCTCTTTCTTTGGCATATTACCCTCACAGCACACCCTCCTGTAATATAACTCCAATAGGAACAATATTATCTAACAAGGCTATACCTCCTAATCCATTCCAGATATTTCCTCTCTAGGTACTCAGCATGTAAATAGATGATATTTTAGGGACATTGCAATTCAAATTACCAGAAAGTTTAAGAAGATGGAGGAACTTCTAGTTCTAAAAGAACATAGTCCAATATTATGCAGAGAGAGACCTTAAAACACCCTGCCCTAAATAGGATTTTTCTATGAAATTCTCTCTCCCCTCAGAGCTCTGGGAACCCTGCTGAAGAGGAGGCATTAAGAGTGTCATAAGTAGAGGAAATTGAGGACACAAGGAGAACAATTCTCTTTCTGCTCTGAGAAACAGGCTTCAGAAGAAGTTGCTGCCTGCCTGCTTTGATGAGAACTGATAAGCTACATTCAGATAGAATGGGGAATAGGCTCTCCCCTTTCAGGGAACTAGAGAAAGGGAATAGGGATAGAAGAAGGGCATAGGGGTGAGTGGGACTTGAAGGAGAAGAGGGAGGGTGCAGGAGAGTGCTTACAAAGTGAACAGATCATAAATAAATATATAAGAAAAACTCTGATCAAGGTATTAAAGTATAGAACTCTTCAGAACTGAAGGCTTCTTCTTGGTGGTGCCACCAGGGTGCAGGAAGGATGAACTCTGTTTTTTTTAAAGGACTTGACACTGAGATTCTGATCATGTTATAATAAGAATATCACCAACATATGTATTTAAAGAAAAGAAAAATATTTTTAGTGTGACACATGGGTAGAAATTTGAATTTCTAATCTAAAAGAATACAGTTATCCTGAAAGTTTGTCATTCAATACAATGATTAAAGTCCAAGCAACTTCTAAGCTCTAAAGAAGAGGAGTGACAATCTCCTTTGGGAAAAAAAAAATTGGAATAATTCCATAATGGACTATTATTCAGCTAAGAAAATGACATCATGATATTTTCAGGCAAATGGATGGAACCAGGAAAATCATCCTGGGTGAACTAACTAAAATTAATAGTGGGGGATAAAGTTCCAATAGGCCATCAATTGTAACCAAACCAGTGTTTCACTAGGGAGATTAGGCCATGGCATTATACATAAATTTTCAAGCAACCCAGGCTATTATTAAATATATTGCTCTCTACCCTCAAATGATAGATCAGGGCAATGTTCTTGGATCCACATCAAATGGGATTGCATACATAAACCCTCACTGATATTTTGCAGAGAGACACTTTAAATCTGCCAGCTCTAAATGGGATTTTCCTATAAAATTCTACTTTCCCTGAGTTCTCTTTTAAGCGAGTATGTCAGGAGGCAGGAAGATTGTCATAAGTAGAAGGAATTGAGGGCACAAGAAAAACAATGCCCTGAGAATCAGGCTGCAGAGCAAGATGGTGCAGCCAGTCTTGATAATACCTGATAAGCTAGGGTCAGGTAGAAGGGGGGCATAGGCCCTCCCCAATCAGGGAACTAGAAAAAGGGCATAGGGATAGAGGAAGGAGGGTGGGTGCAACTAGAAAGAGAAGAGGGAGGAGGCAGCAGTAGGGATTCAAATTGAACAATACATAACAAATAAATACATAAGAAAATCTGTGATCAAGGGAATGAAGTATAAAGCTCTTCAGGACTAATGGCTTCTTCTTTTGCGTCGTCCCAGGTTGTGGCAAAGATGAACTCAGTTTTCTTTGAGGGACTTTGCACTAAGAATCTGATCGTGTTCCAATGAGTAGATGAAAAACACATACTTAATGTATTTATAGAAAAAATTTTTACTCTAACACATGGGAAGGAATTTGAACCTGGGAGGAATGGAAAAGTAGTATATTATATAAAATTCCACATAAGCAATAAAAAAAGTTAGGTCAACAACTTCTATAATGATTTTTAAAATGGAGGGCAGAATGTGACTTTATAAGGTGTGCTTTCCAGGAACTCATTATGTAGCAGAGAATCATAGCCATAAACTAGTGTTACCGAGCTACCTCAAACCTTATGAGCTCAGGTAGTACCTCACATCATGCAGTCCTGGCTCTAACACTATGTTTAGAGGGTTGTCTGGATTACCACAGCAGGAAAGACAACTGCTCTTGTGTCCTAGGCATATAAAAGGAACATATTTCTCTGTCTTTAAGGCCCAGTTTTGACTTTAAACCCCTGGATCAGGAGGATTGCTCACTAACTACTGAATAGGACAGATGTGAAGATCCAGCCAGGACTGCAAATGTTTCAAAGAGTTTACTGCTACTTAGGTCTCCTTTTATTTTTTTAAATTTTTTATTATTTACACTGTATTCATTTTGTATCCCCCCATAAGCACCTCCCTCCTCCCCTGCCAATCCCACCCTCCCTCCCGTTTCTGCATGCATGCCACTCCCCAAGTCCACTGAGAGGGGAGGTTCTTCTCTCTTTTCTGATCTTAGTCTATCAGTTCTCATCAAAAGTGACTGCATTGTCCTCTACTGTGGCCTGGTAAGGCTGCTCACCCCTCAGGAGGAGGTGGTCAAAGAGCAGGCCAATCAGATTATGTCAGAGGCAGTCCCTCTTCCCATTACTATGTAATCCACTTGCACAGTGAACTGCCATGGGCCACATCTGTGCAGGGGTTCTAGGTTATCTCCATGAATAGTCCATAGTTGGAGTATGAGTTTCTGGGAAGTTCCCTATGTTCAAATTTTCTTGTTCTGTTGCTGTCCTTGTGGAGACCCTGTCCTCTCCAGCTCTTACTATTTCCCACTTCTTACATAAAATTCCATTCATTCCATCAGGCTCAGCATCTGCTTTGATAGTCTGAAGGGCAGAGGCTTTCAGAGGCCCTCAGTGGCAGGTTCCTAGTTTGTTTCCTGTTTTCTTCTTCTGGCTTTCAGAAGCCCTCTGTAGAAGGTTCCTAGGATCCCTTTTATACTCACTGATCTTTCTCTGTTTCAGCCAAACCAGTTGCAGGAACTGTCTGGTTTAATTCTCTTTTCCTGCTTCTGAAAACTCAATACCCCTAGGAACTCTAGACTGTGCCAGCCTATTATATCAATAAGAATATGAAGGTACATTTAATGAGGATATGAGTAACTGATCAATTCAAAGTAACAACCAAGGATATTTCAGATCTAAGATCACAGTAGTAACCATCTTGTCATTGGGTACATTCCCTTCAATCCCACATCACTTTGAAGCTTCCGTACTTAGGGAGCTGTCCAATTCAGTAAACACTGAAATTTCATTTCATAGCTGACATAATAGGTTGACAACTTTTACAGTGACTTTTAGCATGAAGAAAAATTTTGCTAAAGGAGGTCAGAGTTTGACTTGTAAGACATGCTTTCCATGAATTCATTATGTAGCAGAGTATCTACCCATGAACTAGTGGTTACCCAGCTACCTCAGACCCCAAGCGCTCAGGTGGCACCTCTAAAGTATCAGTACTGGAACTAACACAACATGCTGAGGGTTTGTCTGGAGAACCACAGCAGGAAACATAGCTGCTTTTGTGTCCTAGGCATATAGCACAGACCCCTGTCTCTGTCCTGAAAGTCCAGTTT
Source organism: Meriones unguiculatus (assembly GCF_030254825.1). Taxonomy (NCBI): domain Eukaryota; kingdom Metazoa; phylum Chordata; class Mammalia; order Rodentia; family Muridae; genus Meriones; species Meriones unguiculatus. Next base: position 22,192,457 of record NW_026843710.1, on the reverse strand, counting down.
TAAATGGAAACCCCAGGAAGATTGCTCGCTCAGTGTCACAGATGCCAATCCAGCCAGATCAGCCAAGGCAACCCTTCTCATAGAGGTTTGATGACACTATTGTGGAAAGCAACATCTGTCAAAGAGTTTACTGACCACTGTTCTCATTTCACACTCACAGATCTTTTTATCTTTCAACCAACAGTCCCAGGAATTGTATGGTTTCCTTCTCTTTTCTCTGCTCTTAAAGACTCAATACCCCAGAGAACCCTAGACCCTGCCAGCCTATTATATCAATAAGAATGTGATGGTACATTCTTACTTGAGTTCACAAGTAACTGCTCAGTTCAAAGTCACAACCTAGGAAATTTCAGATCCAAAACTCCAGAAGGAGACCACTTGTCATTCAGTACATTCCCCTTTATTCCACATCACTTTGAAGCTTCCCTAATTAGGAAGCTGTCCAATAAAGATGAAAGTTTCATTTCCTACCTGAAATTGTCACAGAGATAAACACAAGTAAATGTGTGGGATCTGGATACAAAGATGCAATAAAAACTTGTGTTTCACAAGAAAACGTCACGTGTACAGGATCAGAGACACTGGAAAATGGGAAAGTTTGTTTACTCATCTCCATGGAAACAACAAGATTCTCTCTGCTGCTGATTAGCTGAGATGGAGAATGATGTCATTCAACAGGTCAAAGCCAGTAGGAGTTTCAGTAGCCAGTTATTCAAAGTGCCAAGTAGACAGTGTGACTGAGAGAAAGGCTCAGCAGCCCCTATAAGCCTCAATCAATGCAGCTGAAAACATGGGACACAGAGATGTCAGTATTGTGTCCTGACTCTTAGTTTAGGAAAATTTTAACATATTATTTTCAACTGGTCATTAATAAAGTCATGTATCCTTGACATGTGACTTTTACATTTACCCAGATTTCATTATTATTTGTTAAATGCACAAATATGTCTTCAGTCAGTGAATTATTTATGGTTTAACCACTCCCTGACCAAGGAAACTCTTTGCACAAAAATCTTATATTTGGGACCTTGCTCATATTTTTACAGAGACCATCCATAATGTCATGTCACAAAGCAGTCATCTTGTTGTACTCCTTCATCAAAACTGAGAGCTTTGCATACTGTAACACAAGCAGCAGGCAGAGAGAGGGAGACAGAAAGAGACAGAGAGAAAGAGCTACAGACACCGATTCAGAAATAGAGAGACTGTGATTGACAGAAACAATGATAGAATGTGAAAGAGACTAAGAGACAAAGACTCCATTCTGTCTGGTTACTTTAATTGGCATATCAACCTCACAGCACACCCTCCTGTAATATAATTCTATTATCTAACAAAACCATACCTCCTAAGCCTTCCCAGACATATCCTCACTGGGGACTAAACATGTAAATAGATGAGCTTCAAGTGGACATTGCAATTCAAATCACCAAGAAGTAGAGGAAGATGGAGGGATTTCTAGGCTAAAAGAACATAGGTATTCTGATAGTTTGTCATTCAATGCAATGATTAAGTCCCAGCAAATTAGTCCCAGGACTAAAGAACAGGACTGACTATCTCTTTTTGGGAGAAATGTGGATTAATCCATAAAGAGTATTATTCTGTTAAAAGAATGACATCATGATATTTTCAGGCAAATGGATGGAACAAAAATAATCATCCTGGGTGAAGTAACTGAAATGCAGAAAGACAAATATGGTATGTATTCAATAATTAGGAAGTCTCCTAATAGTGGGTGATAAAATTACAATAGGCCATCTCTTGTGACCAAACCAGTTTTCCACTAGGGGATTGGTGGCAGTTAATTGAGTTGTTGGGCCAGGGCATCCTATGGAAATTTTCAAGTAACCCAGGCTGTTGTTATTAAAATATATTGTTCTCTACCCTCAAATGATAGATGAGTACCATTTTCTTGGATTCACAAAGATGCTTCCTTCTACATCAAATATGATTGCAATAAGAGCCCCACAGTCTGATATTATGCAGAGAGAGACATTAAAACAACCAGCTGTAAATTAGATTTCCCCATGAAATTCTCCCTCTCCTCAGAGATATGGAGAGCCTACAGGAGAGGAGGAAGGGAGAGTGACATAAAGGCAGCTGAGGACACAAGGAGTACATTGCCCTGAGAATCAGTCTGTGAAGGAAGATGATGTAGCCAGTTTGATGAATATTGATGAGCTAGGTTTAAATATAGTTGTGAAGAGGACCTCAAATATCAGGGAACTAGAGAAGGTCATAGGAATAGAAGGAGGATGGGTGGGACTGAAAGAAGAGGGAGGGGGCAGGAGTGGGGATCAAACATGAACAAATCATAATAATTAAGAATATAAGAAAGACTGTAATCAATTTGATGAAGTATAGAGCTCTTCAGGACTGGTGGCTTCTTGAGGGTGGTGCCAAGGTGCAGCAAGGATGAACTCAGTTTTCTTTAAGGGAGTTGGCATTTAGACTCTGATCACGTTCCAATGAGTATATCAATAACACATCCTTCAATTGATATATTTTAAAGAAAAAATATTTTTAGTGTGGCATATGGATAGGAATTTGAACTATGGGAGCAATGAAAAAGGAGTGTAATGTATATTATATAAAATTCCTACCTAATCAATAAAAATAATATATTGACAACTTTTAAAAAATATTTTATTTAACTTTTATTAATTACACTGTATTCATTTTGTATTCCCCCATAAGCTCCTTCCTCCTCCCCTCCCAATCCCACCCTCCCTCTCCTTTCTGCATGCATGCCCCTCCCCAAGTCCACTGAGAGGGGAGATGCTCCTCTCCATCTTTCTGATCTTAGTCTATCAGTTCTCATCAGAAGTGGCTACATTTTCCGCTTCTGTGGCCTGGTAAGGCTGCTCCCCCCTCAGAGGGAGGTGATCAAAGAGCAGGCCAATGAGATTATATCACAGTCAGTCCCTCTTCCCATTACTATGTAACCCACTTGGACACTGAACTGCCATGGGCCACATCTGTGCAGGGGTTCTAGGTTATCTCCATGAATAGTCCATGGTTGGAATATGAGTCTCTGGGAAGTTCCCTATGTTCAAATTTTCTTGTTCTGTTGCTCTTCTTTTGGAGTTCTTGTCCTCTCCAGCTCTTACTATTTCCCACTTCTTACAAAATATTCCATTTATTTGGTCTGACAGTTGGCCATCAGGCTCAGCATCTACTTTGATAGTCTGCAGGGCAGAGGCATTAAGAGGACCTCTGTTGCAGGTTCCTAGTTTATTTCTTGTTTTCTTCTTCTGGCTTTCAGAGGCCCTCTGTAGCAAGTGCCTAGGTTGTTTCCTCCAGACCAGAGCAGCACCCCAGCTACCATCCCAGACCAGGGTGCACAGCCTCCAAACCAGAGAAACAACCCTAGGCTCCATCTCAAACTTGGGCACACAATCTCCCAGCCCAGAGCAGAGTATTTAATCTCTGGCCCAGAGACTTGCTGGGTGCTCCTCTCACGTTTCCCAACAGAACTCTGTGCCCCAGGGCACCAGACTGAGTTTCCCTGTTGCTGATGAAGAGGGTAACAGAGGAAACAAATAAAATACTTAAAGAATTAGAAGAAGACAAAATCAAACAGATCATGGCTATCCATAAAGAAATGGAGGAATTTAAAGACAAGCAGATTATGGCCATCCATGATGAAATACAGGAAGATAGAGCCAAACAGTTTTAGGCCTTCAGAGAAGAAATAATTAAATCACACACACACAAAAAAATAAAAGAAACAGAGTTGAAGGGAAAAAAAAAAAAAAAAAAAACAACAGGAAAAGCCAATCAGACAGGTGAAGGAAATAAATGAAACAATTCAAGATATGAAGACAGAATCAGAAAATTTAAAGAAAACACAAAGGGAGGAAATAATGGAGAGGAAGAATTTAGGGAACAAAACAGGAACTACAGAGGTATTTATAACCAACAGACTACAAGAGATGGAAGAATATATCTCATGTGTAGAAGATACAATGGAAGAAATCAATGTATTTATCTAAGAATATGTTAAAAAACATCCTGACACAGACCTTCCAAGAAATTCAAGAAATCCAAGACAATATGAAAAGACAAAACCTAAGAATAATAGGAATAGAGGAAAAAGAAGATTCCCTGATCCAAGGGCCAGAAAATATATTAAATAAATTATTGCAGAAAATTTCCCCAACTTACAGGGGAGGCCAATAAGAATACAAGAGGCCTACAGAACACCCAATAAATTAGACCAGAAGAGAAAATCCTCCCACCACATAATAACCAAAACAGTAAGTTTACAGAATAAAGAAAAAATACTAAAAGCGGAAAGGGAAAAAGGCCAAGTAACACATAGTGGCAAACCCATTAGAAACACACCTGATTTTTCAATAGAGACTATAAAAGCCAGAAGTCCTGGACAGATATCATGCAGACACTAAGAGAAGACAGATGTTAGCCAAGGCTGCTCTACCCCTCAGTCCTCATAGACAGAGAAAAACAAGATATTCAAAGACAAAATCAAATTTCAAAAATACTTACACAAAAATTCAGCATTACAGAAGACACTAGAAGGGAAAATACAACCCAAGAAAACTAGCTACTTTCAAGAAAACACAGGAAATAATTAACCTCACAACAGTAAAACAAAAATCAACCAAGCACACATCCTTATGACCACAGCCAACATCAAAGTCAAAGGGTCTAATAGCCACTGGTCATTAATCTTTCTCAAATCAATAGACTCAATTCTCTAATAAAATGACACAGACTAACAAAATGGATATGTAAACAAAACCCAGCAACTAAGATAGACAATACCTGAGGTAGAGGTTTGAAAGACAGCCTTCCAAACAAATGGACCAAAGAAGCAAGCGGGAGTAGCCATTCAAATACCTGATGAAATAGACTTCCAACCAAAATTAATCAAAAGAGATGGGGAAGGACATTTCATACTCATCAGGAGAAAATTCCACCAGGAAGACATCACAATCCTGAACACTTATGCCCCAAAAACAAGGCACCCTCACTTGTAAAAGAAGCATTGATAAAACTTAAACCACATTTAGATCTCCACACATTAATAGTGGGAGACTTCAACACCCCACTCTCAACAAAGGACAGGTGAGCAAAACAGAAATTAAACAAAGAAACTGTCTAAAACAGAGGTCATGAATCAAATGAATCTAACAGACACTGACAGAACCTTACACCAAAACACAAAAGAATTTACCTTCTCAGCACCTCATGGAACCTTTTCCAAAATAGACCATATACTGGTCACAAAGCAAGCCTAAACATATACAAGAAGATTGAAATAATCCCTTGTATCCTGTCTGATCATCATGGAATAAAGGTGGACTTCAACAACAACAGAAATATAAAAAAGCCTACACACACATGGAAACTGAACAACTTGCTACTAAATGACACTGGGTCAGGGAAGAAATAAAGAAATTAAAGTCTTCCTAGAACTCAATGAAAATGATGACAAAACATACCCAAACTTGTGGGACAAAATAAAAGAAGTTCTAAGAGGAAAGTTCATAGCACTAAGTGTCTTCAAGAAGAAATTTGAGACAGCTCATTTAAGCAACTTAACAGTTCACGTAAAAAAACGTAGAAAATGTAGAAACGAAAATACCACAAAGGAGTAGACAGCTGGATATAATCAAACTCAGGGCTGAAATCAATCAATTGGAAACAAATAATCAATTCAAAAAATCATTGAAACCAAGAGCTGGTTCTTTGAGAAAATCAACAATATCAACAAAACATTAGCCAATCTAACTAAAAAAGCAGAGAGACACCATCCAAATAAACAAAATGAAAAATGAAAAGTTGGCCATAACTACAGACACTGAGGAGATCCAAACAATCATTAGCACTTACTTCAAAAGACTCTGTGCCACAAAATTTGAAAATCTAAATGAAATGGACAATTTCTTCATTGATTCCACTTACCAAAGCTGAATCAAGATCAGGTAAATCAAGTAATTATTACTGTATCCCCCAAAAGAAATAAAATAGAAGCAGTCATCAAAAACGTCCACCCCCCCCAAAAAAAAAAAAAAAAATCCCAGGCCTAAATGGTTTCAACACAGAATGCTACCAGACCTTCAAAGAAAAGCTAACTCCAATTCTCTTCAAACTATTCCACAAAATAGAAACAGAAGGAACATTGCGAACTCATTCTATGAAGCCACAGTCACCTTAGTATCTAAACCTCACAAAGCTTCAAAAAAGATAGAGAATTTCAGGCCAATCTGACTTATGAACATTGATGCAAAAATACTCAACAAAATGCTTGCAAACCGAATTCAAGAATACATCAAAAATAGCATCCACTATAACCAAGTAGGCTTCATCCCAGGTATGCAGGGGTGGCTCAATATACAGAAATCCATCAATGTGATCCTTTATATTAGAAATTAAAAGAAAAAATAATCTCCCTAGATGCTGAAAAATCATTTGACAAAATCCAACATCCACTCATGTTTAAAGTATTGGAGAGATCAGGGATACAAGGTACATATATAAACACAGTAAAGGCGATATACAGCAAACCTATAGCCAACATCAAACTGAACAGAGAGAAACTTAAAGCAATCCCACTGAAATCAGGGACAAGACAAGGCTACCCACTCTCCTCTTATCTCTTCAACATAGTTCTGGAAGTCTTTGCTAGAGCAATAAGACAGTTAAAGGAGATCAAGTGGATAGAAATTGGAAAGGAAGAAGTGAAATTGTCATTATTTTCAGATGATATGATAGGATATGTGAGTGACCTCAAAGACTCTACCAGGGAATTCCTACAGCTGATAAACAACTACAGCAAAGCGGCTGGATAGAAAATTAATTAAAAAAATCAGTAGCCCTCCTGTATACAAAATACAAAATGGTTAAGAGAGAAATTAGGGAAACAACACCCTTCAAAATAGCCACCAATGACATAAAGTACCTTGGTGTAACCCTAACCAAGCAATTCAAAGACTTGTATAAAAAAAAATTCAAGTCTCTGAAGAAAGCATTACAAGAAGATATCAGAAGATGGTAATATCTCCCATGCTTATGGCTTGGCAGGATTAACATAGTAAAAATTGACCATCTTACCAAAAGCAATCTACAGATTTAATGCCATTCTCATCATATTACCAACAGAATTCTTTACAGACCTGGAAAGAAAACTTCTCAACTTCATATGGAATAACAAGAAACCCAGAATTGCTAAAACAATCCTCTACAATAAAAGATATTCTGGAGGTATGTCCATCCCTGATCTCACTTGTATTATATAGTAACAGTAATTAAAATTTCATGGTACTGGCATAGAAACAAAATGATGGTTCAATGTAACTGAATAGAAGACCCAGAAATAAACCCACAAACTTATGAACACCTCATATTTGACAGAGATGCCAAAACCATACAATAAAAAATAGACAGCGTCTTCAACAAATGGTGCTGGTCTAACTAAATGTCTACATGTAGAAAAGTGCAAATAGATCCATACTTATTACCCTGCACAAAACTGAAGTCCAAGTGCATCAAAGGTATTAACATTAAACCAGACAAATTAAATCCACAGGAGACAACTTCCTGAACAGAACACCAACAGCACAGGCTCTAAGAGCAACAATTAATAAATGGGACCTAATGAAACTGAAGTAAAGCAAAGGATGCTGTCATCAAAATAAAATGACTGCCTACAGATTGGGAAAGAATCTTCACCAACCCTTTATCTAACAGAGGGCTAATATCCAGTATATACTAAGAACTAAAAATGTTGAAAAGTAGCAAATCAAGTAATAAAATTAAAAAAAAAAAAAAAAACAGTGGGAACAGAGCTAAACAGAGAACTCTCTGTAGAGGACGATCCAATCATAGAGAACAATTAAAGAAATGTTCAATGTCATTAGCCATTAGGGAAATGCAAATCAAAACAACCCTGAGATTTCACCCTGAGATTTCAGAATGGCCAAGATGACAATCTCGAGTTACAGCACATGATGGAGAGGGTGTGGAGAAAGGGGAACCCTCCTTCACTGCTGGGAGGAATGTAAACTTGTACAACCACTCTGGAAATCAATCTGGTGCTTTCTCAGACAATTAGGAATAGTGCTTCTTCAAGATCCAGCCATACCACTCCTAGCCATATATCCAAAAGATAGTCAAGTACACAATAAGGACATTAACTCAACCATGTTTGTATCAGCTTTATTTGTAATAGCCAGAAGCTGGAAAAAGCACAGTTGCCCCTCAACTGAAGAATGGATGCAGAAATTGTGGTACATTTACAAAATGGATTATTACTCTGCAATGAAAAATGAAGAAATCATGAAATTTGCTCATCTTGAGTGAGCTGTCCCAGAAGCAGAAAGACACACAGGATATATACTCACTCATACAGACAAATAACATAGGATAAACCTACTAAAATCTGTACATCTAAAGAAACTAATCAATAGAGAGGACCCATAGTAAAATGCTCAATCCCATCCTGAAAAGCAAAGATGATGGACATCAGAAGAAAAAACAGGAAACAACCTAGGAACCTGCCACAGAGGGCCTCTGAAAGGCTCTGCCCTGCAGATTTTCAAAGCAGATGCTGAGACTTATGGCTAACTGTTGGGCAACGTGCAGGGAATTTTATGTAAGAAGTGGGAAATAATAAGATCTGGAGGGGACAGGAACCCCACAATGAGAGCAACAGAACCAGAAAATTTGAACACAGGGTTCTTCCCAGAGATTCATACTCCAACCAAGTACCAGGCATGGAGATAACCTAGAATCCCTGCACAGATGTAGTCCATGTCAGTTTAATGTCTAAATGGGTCACATAGTAATGGGAAGAGCAACTGCCTCTGACATAATCTGATTGGCATGCTCTTTGGTGATGTCCCCCTGAGAGGAGAACAGCATTAACATACCACAGAAAATGAAAATGCAGCCACTCCTGTTGTGATCTGATAATCTAAGATCAGAAGGAAGAAAAAGAGGACCTCCTGTATCAGTGGACTTGAGGAGGGACATGCATGAAGATTAGGGAGGAAGGGCACGATTGGTAGGGGAAAAAGGAGGTGCTTATGGGGGGATACAAAGTGAATAAAGTTTAATTAAAAAAGAGGAAGTCTCTGTCTCTTGGTCTCTGTCAATTTATATCTGTTTCTGTCAGTCTAGGTCTCAAAATTTCTGAATCTGTCTCTCTAGCTCTTTCTTTCTCTGTCACTCTCCCTCTGACTGCCATGTGTGTTTCAGCATGAAATGTTCTCAATTCAACTGAACGACTACAACAAGATAACTGCTTGATGACATGCAATCAGGAATGGTCTCTGTAAAAATATAAGCAGAGTCTCAATTAAATGCTTTGTGTTCAAAGGTTTGTCTTGGTCAGGGATCATTTTTCCTAGTAAGTAATTCACTGAATGTGGACATATCTGATTTTAACCAATAATAATGGAATCTGTGCTTATGTCAAAGAAACATAACTTTATTAATGACCACTTGAAAGAAATACGTGACATTTTTACTGAACTAGGAGTCACGGACACAGGAACTGTTATCTCTGTGTGCTTTCAGCTGCCCAAATGGAGGCATGTAGGGGTGCTCAGGCTTTCTCTTAAGCTAGTTGTCCTCTTGGCCCTTTTAATAACTAGTTCCTAAAACTCTTACTGGCTTTCACCTGATTCATGACATCATTCTCCCTCTCAGCCAATCAGCACCTGAAAGAATCTTGAGATTTCTATGGAGATGAGAACAATAACTTTTCTTAGTGTCCAGTATCTCTGATCCTGTTCACATATGACTTTTTCCTGTGAATCCCAACATGCCTTTATCTCATCTCTTTACCCAGATCCCACACATTTAATCCTGTTTCCCTCTGTGACAATGTCAGGTAGGAAATGGAAATTTAATGCTTATTGAATTGGACAGCTTCCCAAGTAGGGAAGTTTCAAAGTGATGTGAGATTAAGTGGAATGTACCAAATGATAAGGTTGTCTTCTATTTTTGTCTTGGTTCTGAAATTTCAGTTTGTGAGTTTGAACTCTGCAGTTACTCACTGAATGTACCTTCACATTCTTACTAATATAATAGGTTTGGAGGGTCTAAGGTTCCCTGGGGTATTGAGACATTAAGAGCAGGGAAAAAAGAATGAACCAGACAATTCCTAGGACTGGTTTGGCTGAAACAGAGAAATATATGTGTATGTAAAAGGAGAACTGAGGGGCAAGATATTATTTGACAGTTGGTGCAGTTCCACACATCTGTTGCCAAACCTCTATGAGCAAGGTTGCCTTGTTTGACCTGGCTGCATTTGGAGCTGTGTCCTACTCTTGGTTCAGTGAGGAATCCTCCTGGTCCTGGTGTTTACAGTTAAAACTAGGCCATCATAACAGAAAAATGGGTCTATGTTATATGCCTAGGAGAGAAGATCAGCTGTGTTTCCGCTGTGATCCTCCAGTCAAACACTTTAAATGTAATGGTAGTGCTCAGACTGCTTGTTAAGAAGTGCCACCTGAACTCATGTGGTCTGAGGTATCTGGGTAAACATTAGTTCAGGGCTAGGATTCTATGCTACATAATGAGTTCCCGGAAAGTATGCCTTACAAAGTCAAACTCTGCTCTTATTTGGCAGAATCTTTTCTCCATGTTAAAAGTCATTATAAATTTGTCAACATATTATTTTTACTAATTATTTCGGAATTTCATATAATACACATTAAATTCCTTTTCCGTTGCTCCAAGGTTTAATTTACTACCCATGTGTCAAACTAAATATTTTTCTTAAAATACATCAATTGAAATTTCAGTCTCAGTGCCAAGTCCCTTAAAATAAAACTGAGTTCACCCTTGCTGCAGGCTGTTACAAGAAGAAGCCATCAGTTCAGTCCTGAAGAGCTCTATACTTCATCACCTTGATCACAAACTTTTTTAATTTTTAATTTTCTTTTAATTCTTTATTAATTACACTTTATTCACTTTCTATCCCTCCTGTGGTTCCCTCTTTCCTCCTGTCCCAATCCTTCCCTTATTCCACCCTCTACATGCATGCCCCTCCCCAAGTCCACTGATAGTGGAGATCTTCTTTTCCTTCCTTTGACTATAGTCAATCAGGTCTCATCAGGAATGGCTGCATTGTCTTCATCTGTGGCCTGGTAATGCTGCTTCCCTCCTCAGAGGGAGGTAATTAAAGAGCAGGCCAATCAGTTCATGTCAGAGACTGTCCCTGTTCCTAATACAATGGAACCCACTTGGATATTGAACTGCCATGTGCTACATCTGTGCAGGGGACTTAGGCAATCTCCCTGCATAGTCCTTGGTTGGAGTATCAGTGTCAGGAAAAACCCCAATGCTCAGATTTTTTGGTTCTATTGCTCTCCTTGTGGAGTTCCTGTCCTCTCCATTTCTTACTGTTTCCCACTTCTTTCATAAGATTTCCTGCACTCTGCCCAAAGGTGGTCAATAAGTCTCAGCATCTGCATTGATAGTCTGCAAAGCAGAGCCTTTCAGGGGTCCTCTGTGTCAGGCTCCTGACTTGTTCCCTCTTTTCTCCTTCTTCTGATATTTATCCTCTGTGGCTTTCTGGATAGGAATTGAGGATTTTAGCAAGAGTCCTCCATCTTGATTAGTTTCTTTAGGTGTACAGATTTTAGTAGGTTTATCCTATCGTATATGTCTATATGAGTGAGTACATACTGTGTGTATCTTTCTTCTTCTGGGGTAGATCACTCAGGATGATCTTTTCCAGATCCCACAATTTACCTGCATGATTTTCTTGTTTTTTATTTTTATTGCTGAGTAATATTCTATTTGCTGAGTAATATTCCATTATGTAGATATACCACAATTTGTATATCCAATTCTCCACTGAGGGGCATCTGGGCTTTTTCCAGCTTCTGGCTATTACAAATATGGCTGTTTTCATTCTTATGATTTTTTCAGTTTGTATCCCCTCTGGTGCTCCCTCCCTCTTCTCTGTCCATTCCCACCCAGCCTCCTTCTTCTATCCCTATACTCCTTCTTGAGTTCCCTGATAATGGAGGTCCTCCTCCCCTTTCTATCTTACCCTAGCTTATCAGGTCTCATCAAGGCTAGCTTAGTCAGTTCCCTCTGTGGCCTGTTTCTCAGGGCATATTTCTCCTTGTGTCCCTAATTCCCTGTAGTTATGACACTCTTCCTGCCTCCTCTCCTGTAGGCTTTCCAGAGCTGTGAAGGGAGGGAGAATTTTATAGAGAAATACAGTATATGGCTGTCATTTTAAAGACACACACACTCTCTCTCTCTGCATAATATCAGACTGTGTGTCTCTATATGTAATCCTATTGATGAAGAGGACAGCATCTCTGTGAATGCAAGAACATTGCAATGAACTATCAGTTGAGGGCAGAGAGCAACATATTTTTTAACAAAAGCCTGGGTTGCTTGAAAATTTCTGTAGGATGCCCTCTACCAACAACTCAATTAACTGCCATTGATGCCAATATTGAAAGAATGGTTTGGTCACAATACATGGACTATTGGAACTTTATCCTCCAACTATAAGGAGTCCTCCTAATAAATGAATACATAACATATTTGTATTTACACATTTATTCACTTCACCCAGGATGATTTTCCCTTGTTCCATCCATTGAAAATGTCATGATGTAATTTTCTTTTTTATTATTTTATTATTATTTTTTTATCAGTTACATTTTATTAAATCTGTATCCCAGCCGTGTCCCAATCCCTCATTCCCTCCCAGTCCCTCCCTCCCTCCCTCATCTCCACCGTGCCCCTTTGCAAGTCCACTGATAGGGGGACCTCCTCCCCATTCATCTGATCCTGTTTTATCAGGTATCTTCAGGACTGGCTGCAAAGCCCTCCTCTGTGGCCTAACAGGACTGCTCCTCCCTTCGGGGGGGGGGAGGAGACCAAAGAGCCAGTCATTGAGTTCCTGTTAGAAATAGTCCTTGTTCCCCTCACTTTGGGAAACCAATTGGTTATTGAGCTACCACAGGCTACATCTGAGCAGAGGTTTTAGGTTAGAGCAGAGGTTTAGGTTTTAGGTTATATCCATACATACATGGTCCTTGGTTGAATGTCAATCTCAGAAAAGACCCTGTGCCCAGATATATTTGGTCCTTGTGGAGCTCCTTTTCTTTCCCCATCAGACTAACTCTCCTTCTTTCTTATGATTCCCTGTACTCTGCCAAAGGTTTGGTCATGAGTCTTTGTTTTGAAATCACTGCTATTTAGAGTCTTTCAGATGCACTCAGTAGACTCCTGTCATACTGTCATACATGTGTTCAATGCACATCCCATCTGTCTTTCTAAGCCAAGATTGATCATCTTACCCCATGTTCACTCTCTTGATTATCTTTTTAGGTGTATAGATTTCAATATGTTTATCATATCTTATAGGTCTATATAAGTGAGTATATACCGTGTTTTTCTTTTTCCTTCTGGGATATTTTACTCAGAATGATCTTTTCTAGATCCCACCATTTGCCTGCAAATTTCATGATTTCATCCTTTTTGATTGCTGAGTAGTATTCCATTGTGTAAAAATACCACAATTTCTGTACCCATTCCTCCGTTGATAGACATCTGGTTGTTTCCATGTTCTGGCTATTACAAATAAAGCTACTATAAACATGGTTGAGCAAGTATCCCTTTTGTGTACTTGAGCAAATTTTGGGTATATACATAGCAGTGGTATAGCTGGTTGCCCATCCTTTTCAAGGTCCTTTTACAGTGGCAACTGACCCAGCCTTTGGCCTTGTTGAAAAGTGTTGTATGTGAGCTTAATATTTACTAATAATTATCTTTAGTAAAGCTTGCTGTTAATCCTAAAGATTAAACACAGTGACTGGGTTTATTTATTTAACCTAGAACACAATGCTGTGCAATAGTTATTCCCTCCTAAACAGCCAAGCCTTCATAATTTCCTAACATTTAGATTTCGCAACATTATACTTGCTTTTTGTAATTCCATGGTCTATCCTCCATCTCCCTCTCCAAGCTCTCTCACCCTTGTCTCCAACTCATTTCCTGCTCTCTGGCTCCTCACCTCTTTCCTGCCCTCTGGATCCTCCCTTTGTACAACATTGTGGCTAGTTGTTTTATTTTGTCCTGTTTACTACAAGGCAATATACAGATTGAAACCAGAGACTGAGGGGGTGGGAGAAATCAACATTTGAATGAACAAGGGTAAGGTATATTCATTTCAAAAGGACATTATACCAATAGTTCCCCCTTTAAGCCCAATAAAAGGCCTGTTTTCTTTCAATACAATAATAATTATGAAAGTATGAAAAGTTAGGGAAAATCTTCTTGGGCAGTTTCCAGTCAATGTGTTTAGCAACTTGGGAGAAAGTTACTGATTATCCTATGTATCTTGACAAGTTAAAATTTCTATACCTAAATTAACTTTTATCCTTATTGGTATTACATACATGAAAGCATTTCTTAAATTCTAAATAACTCAAGCTCAACTGTGGCACTATAACAATTTGACAGACATATATGTGAAACAGGAACTATTTAGGACTTGCTTACACTGCCTTGGCAGAGTTTGGCAGCCAACTTGTCCTGCATGTAAGCTTGCCCATTTTAGGCAGAATTTTTCTGTTGAGAAGCAAGGGTAATTTCTTTACCCGAGTGGCTTGTTTGCCACATTTGTAGCCATCTCCATATGGAGGTTATTGATGCTCATTATCTTCTTTCACATAGGTGGGGTGCTGCCAGGAAATGACTTGTCTCATTGTCAAAGAATATTTAAAATAATAAAGACACTTTCAAATGCCATATTCTGTAGGTCTCTTTAGTTTTTGAAGACTACCTAACTTTATGTAATCAATCTTTCTACAAAACATATCTATCAAAGTGAAACAAGGAATATAAACCTAGGAAGTATACTCCAGTGACTAGTGTCTGACATGACTATGAGTTGAATGACTAGCAATTAACTTGCATTACCCGATACACTAACCAATTTTTAATAGCACTCTAAAAGTATTAGAAGTAATATTGAATTTGTATCAAAGTACTAAAGTTTAAACCAATGTATCAAAATTAGACTTCTTTTTGCATCAATATACAAAATCCTTTACCAATGGGTTAAAAATTGACAATAACAAATAAAATCCTAATTTGAGTAGATTCAATAATTTACCTTTTTGCTATTCCTATAAGATTTCCCTGTAAATTCCTTGTTTCGCTTTCAATAAGACCATTAATAATAAACATCTACGAAAGACAATAAAATTCCGTAGCCATAGCAAACAACCAAAAACTTACCCAAGCCCCTTTAAGGAAAAGTGGATATTGTTCTCATGGATTTCTTCTAGCTGACATTTTGGATATGCAGAAATCCTGTAGGGGGCCCAAGTTAAATTGGGAAAAATGGTTAATTAAGCAAGCAATAACATTTGTGGTCTAGTCTTTGAATGTTGAGAAATTTTAGGCTTAATAAAAGTCCTCTTTGGAACAGTCTAAAATGCCAGACCAATGAAGATTAGTATCTTTCTTCAAAGTTATTTTGGGAGCATGCTTCAATGAGAAACAGCAATTGAAGTGGTTGAGAGAAGAACAAGCAGAATACTGAAATATGCAGGATTCTGGATCAGATGTGTCAATGTCTCAGCATGTTGAAGAATGATTCTCTCAAGTTTGACTCAGCATCTCTGGTAGTCCAGTTCCTCGGCTGTGCAAACACATAATTTCTCATGAGCATTATAGAGTTCTAAAATTATGAGTGTAAGAAATGTACAGGATGAAACTAAAATATAATATAATTTCATCTACATCGATTAAAAGGTATTAGCAAAATACATTTTGAGGATATTATAGCCAACGATTTATTGGTCAATATTGTTGAAGGTTTGGCTGGAGACACATGTTTATGTCTCATTCAGTTTTAGAATTGTTCCCAAGTAAAGGGAGTAGCAATATGTTACCTTTTTTTTTGTTGAACACACAATCATTACCATGTTGAAATCAAAACATTGAATAGATCAAAATATCTTTTCGTGCTCTTTTATACCTGTTGTATTAGGCCAAGTAGCTACCTATTTCCCTAGAGAAGCCTCCCATTAGAGAGACAAGCTAGATGCCTTGAGCAATAGAAAATGCATGTTTTAAGTAAAGTTTATATACATTCCTTTTTTAATTCATAATGTAAGCATACCGAAGATATCTTGTACCTGTTTTGAGGTTTAGTCCTATATCCTATCCCCTTTTTTATAAACTTAATTTTAACTCCCTCTTACCTTTAGCATTTAAGAGTACACTAGGCATCTTGTACCTGAGTTTTACATTGATAGGGGATATTTTTGACTTGTCCCTTCTTTTTACACAGAACGGACAGTTATGCCTTCATAGACAAATATTATATAAAATCTCTTAACATTAACATATAAACTCTCTTACCTTTAGCATGAACTATATCCTAGGCATCTTGTACCAGGACTTTTACATTGGTTTTGGCTACTCTTTGGCTTGCCCTTTTTTTGATATGGGATGGACAGTTTTGTTTTTTAAACATATGAATATAATTTTTGAGTTTTTAAGACTAAACTAGGTTGGAATATACTATGCCATCTTTAACTCTCCTTTGTCTTTTTTTTACATAGGCAGAACCAACATTTTGCCCCCATGAACATATCTCCTTTTTAAAAGGATAAAGCAGTTTCCAGAGTAGTGTGACATTTTCTCTCCTTACATAAATCTAAAACTGCTGTGAATTCCACCTTTAGATCAGTAAGGATATAACATCTATTATTAAGAAAAAAATAATTTACATGATAACCATAGGAAAATTTGTCATTTTAAATCTTAGAGTATCTCTGTAAATGGCTAAACAACAGGAGTTGCCATCCTAGCTTTAACTATGTAAATAAGCTTGATCCTGAACTCAGAGACCTGCCTGTTTCTTTA
This sequence comes from Meriones unguiculatus, assembly GCF_030254825.1. Classification (NCBI taxonomy): domain Eukaryota; kingdom Metazoa; phylum Chordata; class Mammalia; order Rodentia; family Muridae; genus Meriones; species Meriones unguiculatus. The sequence goes on along the minus strand of NW_026843710.1, from coordinate 22,175,570 downwards.
TAATTTGTGTTGGCAATAAAGGCATTTGCCTTCACCAAATTGTTCAGATATATATACAAATCAGTATCATTGTAACTCAAAGCCTTTAATGAAAATCAAGCAAAGAGATAAGAAAATTTTCAGTTTGGGGTCAGTTTGCCAATTTATGCTGTCACAAAAAAACCCAGTTGGTTATTTTTATTTATGTTTTAGTAAATTTGTGAACCCTTACCAGAAAGACCTGGTAAGTATCTCACAGTCATAGAGCTTTGAAATTTAGCCATTATTAATCTAATTCCTAGGAAGATTGCCTTTTTTCTTGTCTGTAACTCACAATACTTGGTTTTTCCCCCATTTTATCCTTCAACTTTCTTGGAGAAGGCATGGAGAAGAACCAACACCAACTTGCTTGTTGTGAAATATTATGTTCAGTCCATCACCATGTAGTTCCAAGATCTGTTCTCCAGCTCTTTCTCCAAGCTCTCACCCTTTTCTCCCACTCATTTCCTGCCCTCTGGCTCCTCCCCTCTTTCCTGTTTTCTGGCTCCTCCCTTTGCACAACATTGTGAATAGTTGTTTTATTTTGGACTTTTTATCACAATGAAATATCCAGATTGAAACCAGAGACTAGGGCAGGAGAGTCAGCATTTGAATGAAGAAGGGTAAGGTGCATACATTTCAAATGAACATTATACCAACAGAAAAGGATCCACCTGAAAGAGTGAGTGTAAATGGGAAGATAGAGAAACAAAGAATAGAGACAAGACATATTCCTCATCAAGTCTCACTTTACTGAATGAGCAAACAACATTTATAAAGCAAAGGTACAAGCAAAAAAAATTTTTGCAATAGCAAAACATCTGTACCACTTGGAAAGTCATCCAGGAATTCATTCGAGGTTACACAAAGTTTTCAGTATGGTTCCCAAGGTTGCAGGGAGCATGCTATTTACTTCTCAGACTCAGAGTACCCTGCTTGCAGAGACCACCAAGGAAAGTCTCTGAGATACAGAACTTTGATGAGACCTGCATCTGCAAAGACCAGCAGGCAGAATTTCAGACTCCTTCAGAAACCAGACAATTTCCAGGACTAGTTTGGCTCAAAAAGATAAAATATATGACGGTAAAAGGAGAAATGAGAGGAAATAAAGTATTTGACAGCTAGTTCTGTTTGACACTAATGTTGCCAAACCTCTATGAGCTGTGTTGCCTTGGCTGACCTGGCTGGATTGGCTGCTATGTCCTACTCAGTAGTCACTGAGGAACCTTCATGGTCCTGGTGTTTACATTTAAAATTGGGCCTTCAGTACAGTGAAATGTGTCCGTGCTGTACATCTAGGACACAAGAGCAGCAGTGTTTCCTGCTGTGGTCTTCCAGGCAAACCCGCTAAACTTAGTGTTAGTGCCAGGAGTGCTTATTCAAAGGTGCCACCTGAGCTAATGGGGTCTGAGGTAGTAGTTCATAGCTAGCATTCTCTGCTACATAATGAGTTACTGGAAAGCATGCCTTACAAAGACAAAAAAATGCCCTCCTTAAGAGGAATCTTTTCTCCATGTTAAAAGTCATTGTAAAAGTGGTCAATATATTATTTTACTGCTTAGGTAGGAATTTGAAATAATATTCATTACACTCCTATTCCATTGCTCCCAGGTGCAAATTTCTAGCCATGTGCCAATCTAAATATTTTATTTCTTTAAAATATATCAATTGAAGTATGTGTTGTTCATCTAATCATTGGTACATTATTAGAATCTCAGTGACAAGTCTCTTAGAGAAAACTGAATTAATTCTTGCCCAACCTTGGCACCACCTCCAAGAAGAAGACAGTAGTCCTGAAAAGGTTAATACTTTATCACCTTGATCACCTTTTTTCTTACATATTTATTTATTATGATTTGTTCACATAGTATCTCCTCTGCTGCTCCTTCACTCTTCTCCTTCCAGTCCCATCCCACCTCCATCTTCAAACACTATGCTCTTTCTCTACTTCCCTAATAGGGGAGGTATTCCTCACACTTCTCTCTGGCCCTCACTTTTCAGGTCTCATCAAGGCTCTCTACATCATCTTCCTCTGAGGCATGATTCTCAGGGCATTATTCTCCTTGTGTCCTCAATTCCCTCTACGTAGGACACACTTCCTCCCCCTTTTCCTGCAGGTTTCCCAGAGCTCAGAGGGGAGGGAGAATTCCATAGAGAAATCCCATTTAGAGCTGGGTGTTTTAAGGTCTCTCTCTGCATATTATGGGATGGGGGTCTCTGTATGCAATCATATTTGATATAGAAGGAAGCATCTCTGTTGATATAAGGACATGGCACTGATCTAGCAAATGAGCAGAGAGCAGAGAGCAAAACATATTTTAATAATAATAGCCTTTATTCTTTGAAAATTTCCCTAGGGTGCCCTGGCCCAACAGCTCAATTAAGTGCCACCAAATCTCCTGAGTGGAAGACTGATTTGTTTACAATAAATGGCCTTTTGGAACTTTATCCAAACAGTTAGAGTAACACTTACCTGCTAGTAAGTGAATTAATATCATATTTTTCTTTTACATTTTAGTAACTTCACCCACTATGATTTTTCCTAGTTCCAATAATTTGCCTGAAAATGTCATGATGTCATTTTCTTCCCCGTATAATACTCCATTATGGAAATATTGCACATTTTTCCCAAAGGAGATTGTCAGTCCTGCTCTTTAGTCCTTGGAAGTTGTTGGGATTTTAATCATTATATTGAATGAAAACTATCATGATAACTATGTTCTTTTAGCCAGGAAGTCCCTCCATCTTCTTCTACTTCCTGGTGATTTGAATTGCAAATCCCCTTGTAGCTCATCTCTTTATATGTTTAGTCCCCAGTGAGGAAATGTCTGGGAAGGGTTAGGTGTATGGCCTTGATAGAAAATATAATTACTTTTGTTTTCCTTATTTCTTTTTCAGCCATTTCATCTTTTGTATACAGGAGGGCTCATGATTTTATTTGAATTAATTTTGTATCCAGTTATTAGACAAAGGAGTTTGTCAGGTGTAGGAGTTCCCATGTAGAATTTTGGTGGTCACTAAGGTATATTATCATATCATCTGCATATAGTGATACTTTGACTTCTTCATTTAACACTTCTTTCCACTTGATATTCTTCAATTGTTTTATTGCTCTAGCAAGGACTTTAAGAAGTTTAAAGAGATATTGAGAGAGTGGAAGGCCTTGCCTTGTACCTGATTTCAGTAGTATTGCTTTAAGTTTCTCTCCATTTAGTTTGATGTTGGTTTTAGGCTTGCTGCATATTGCATTTACTATATTTAGTCATGTGCTTTTTATCCCTGATCTCCCCAATACATTAAACATGAATGATGTTAGATTTTGTCAAATGTGTTTTCAGCATCTAAGGACATTATCATGTTTTTGTTCTTTCATTTTTTTAATGGTGGATCACACTGATGGATTTCTATATATTGAATTACCCCTGCATACCTAGGAAGAAGCCTACATGGTCATAATGAATGATAACTTTGATGTGTTCATATATGCAATCAAAGATAGAAAGCACATTGTTATGACCCTAAGCAAGTCAAAGACTTGTATGAAAGAAAATTCAATTCTCTGAAGAAAGAATTAGAAGAAGATATCAGAAGATGGAAAGATCTCCCATGCTCATAGCATGGCACAATTAACATTGTAAAAATGGCCGTCTTACCCAAAGCAATCTACAGATGTAATGCAATTCCCAGCAAATTACCAACACAATTCTTTATAGACCTTGAAAGAAAAATTCTCAACTTCATATGAAAAAATAAGAAACCCAGAATTGCTAAAACAATCCTCTACAATAAAAGATCTTCTGGAGCTATCTCCATCCCTGATCTTAAGTTGTACTATAGAGCAACAATTGTAAAAACTGCATGGTACTGGCATAGAAACAAGATGGAGGATCAATGGAACCAAATAAAAGACCCCAAAATAAACCCCCACACATAGGGACACCTGAGTTTTGACAAAGATGCCAAAACCATACAATGGAAAAAAAGATAGTATCTTCAACAAATGGTGCTGGTGTAACTACATGTCTGCAAGTAGAAAAATGCAAATATATCCTTACATATCACCCTGCACAAAACTAAAGTCCAAGTGGATCAAAGACCTCAACATAAAACCAGACACATTAAATTGCTTAGAAGAAAAAAATGTGGAAGAGCCTTCAACTCCTTGGCACAGGAGACAGTTTCCTCAACTGAACACAAACATCATAGGCTCTAAGAGCAAAATTCAGCAAATGGGACCTCCTTAAGCTGAAAAGCTTCTCTAAAGCAAAGGACACTCTCCTTAAAACAAAATGAATGCCTACAGATTGGGAAACAATCTTCACCAATCCTCTATGTGACAGAAGGCTACTATACAGTATATATAAAGAACTAAAGAAGTTGTAGAGCAACAAATCATAGAATCCAATTAAAAATTTAGGAACAGAAATAAAGCATTCTCAGTAGAGGACTATCAATTTGCAGACCAATAATGAAATGTTCAACGCCATTAGCCATCAGGGAAATGCAAATCACAACAACCCAGAGATTTCACCCTTCAGAATGGCCAAGATCAAAATCTTAATTGACAGCAAATGCTGGAAAAGTTGTAGAGAAAAGGGAACCCTTCTCTACTGCAGGTCGGAATGTAAACTTGTACACCCATTCTGAAAATCAACCTGGTGCTTTATCAGACAACTTTGAATAGTGCTTCCTCAAGATCCAGCTATACCAGTCTTAGACATAAATAAAAAATAGGCTCAAGTACACAATAAGGACATTTGCACAACCATGTTTGTAGCAGCTATATTTGTAATAGCCATAAACTGGAAAATATCCAGATACCCCCCAAATGAAAAATGGATACAGAAATTTTTGTACATCTATACAATTGAATATTACTCGGCAATATAAAACAAGGAAATAAGTTCAATGGTGGGAACCGGAAAAATTTGTCCTGTGTGAGCTACCCAGAATCACCAAGACACCCATGTTATAGACTCACTGATATAGACAAATGATATAGGATAAACTTACAACTATCTATACACCCAAAGTAACTAATCAACAGGGAGGATTCTGGCTAAAATGTTCAATGCCCATCCCAAAAAGAAGATGAAAACAGGGAACAAGTTAGGAGCCTGCCACAGCGGGCCTCTGAAAGGCTTTTCATTGCAGACTATCAAAGCAGATGCTAATACTTTTTGCCAACTGTTTGGAAGAGTGCATGAAATCTAATAAAAAAAGCGGGAAATACTAAGAGCTCGAGAAGATAGGAGCTCCACAAGGAGAGCAACAGAACCAAAAAATCAGAGCATAGCACACTTTCTTGAGACTCATACTCTAACCAAGTACCATAAATGGAGATAATCTTGAACTCCTGCACAGATGTAGCCCATGGTAGTTTAGTGTCCAAGTGGGTTCCATATTAATGGAAACAGGCACTGCCTCTGACATGAAGTGATTGGCCTGCTCTTTGATAACTATACCCTAATGGGGGAGCAGCCTTAGCAGGCCACAGAGGAAGACAATGCAGTCACTTTTAATGAGATCTGATAGACTAGGATGAGAAGGAAGGAGAGGAAGTCCTCCCAGATGAGTGGACATGGAGAAGATCATGTGTGGACAAGTGGGAGGGAAGGTGGGATTTAGAGGAGAGAGGGATTATGGCAATATACAAAGTGAATAAAGCGTAATTGATAAAAATTAAAATAAAAAATATTTAAAAATATAATTCCTTTTGGAGTTATATTATTATAGGGCATACATTGAGATTGTTTTGCCAATGAAAATGACAAAAGAGATGGAATCTCTGTCTCTTGGTCTCTTTCACCTTGTAACTTTGTTTCTGTTCATCTTGGACTCTCTCAATCTGTTTCTCTAGCTCTCTCTCTCTGTGTATGTTTCAGTCTCCCTTTCTATGCCTGCAGCTTGTGGTTCAGTATGAAAAGCTCTCATTTCTGTTAAACGACTACAAAAAGATGAATGACTGCTTACTGCCTTGACCTCCTGGATGGTCTGTGTAAAAATAACAGCAGGATCCCATTTGAATACTTTGTGTTCAAAGAGTTGCCTTGATCAGGGAGCAATTTTCCAGTAAATATTTCCATGACAGTGGACATGTCTGCATTTAACAAATTATAATATAATCTCTGATAATGTAAAAATCACATGTCAAGGACACTTGACTTTATTAATGACCATTCAAAAGAAATATGTGATACTTTTCCAGAACTAAAAGTCTTGGACACAGAAACTGTCATCTCTGGGTTGTGCAGTGTCAGATGCCCATATTGAGTCATGTAGGACTGCTCAACCTTTCCCTCATGCTGGCTGTCCACTTCGCTCTTTGAATAACTGGCTCCTGAAATTTTAGTGGTTTTCACCTATTTCATATCAATTCCTGCTCAGCAAATCAGCACCTAAGAGAATCTTGAGGTTTCCATGGAGATGAGTAAACAAACTTTCCTCAGTTTCCATTATCTCTGATTTTGTGCATATGTGACTTTTTCTTCTGAAACCCAACAAGCCTTTATCATCCCTTTATCCAGATTCCACACCTACTCTCCTGTTTGCCTCTGTAACAATGTCAGGTAGGAAATGAAATTTTCTCATCTTCATATGGAAAAACAAGTAACCCAGAATTTCTAAAACAATGTTCAACAATAAAAGGTCTTCTGGAGGTACCACCATCCTTGATCTCAGTTGTATGATAGAGCAACAGTAATAAAAAGTGCATGGTGCTTTTATAGAAACAGAATGATGGATCAATGGAAACAAATACAATACCCAGAAATACACCCACACACTATGGACACCTTTGCAATCATGGAAATGCAAATCAAAATGACCCTGAGATTACAACTTAGGCCCATCAGAATGGCCAAGATTAAAAACTCACATGGCAATACATGCTTGAAAAGTTGTGGAGAAAGGGGAACCCTCCTCTCCTGCTGGTGAAAATTTAAACTTGTACAACCACTCTGGAAATCAATATGGTGCTTTATCAGATAACTAGGAATAGCACTGACTCAAGATCAAGTTATACCACTCCTAGGCATATATCCAAAAGAGTCTCAAGTACAGAATAAAGTTTCTTGGTATAATGTTCTTTTGAAATGTATACACCTTACACTTGTTCATTCAAATGCTGATTTCAACCTCCCCCTCACTCTCTGGTTTCAATCCAGATATTGCCTTTTGTTACTCATTCTAAGCATCCTTTTTCAACTTGCTGTAAACTTCCAAATAAAGCAACTAGACACAATGTTGAGCTGGGACGAGCTAAAGGACAGGAAAAAGAGGAGGAGCTAGAGGGCAGGAAATGAGTGGGAGGAGTTAGAATGTAGGAAATGAGTGGAAAGAGAAGGGGTAAGGGGAGAGCTGAGAGACAGAGCTGGAGGTCAGGCCTTACAGGATGTGGAGCATAAACCAGACCTAAGATTTCACAAAAAGTAAGTATAATGTGGGAAATATAAATGTAAAAACTGTTAGGGCTTGGAGGTTTAGGATGGACTAGCTTTGCCCGACATTTTGTTCTAGGTTGACCAAATAAACACAGTCTCTGTGTGGTGATTTTGGTATACAGCTTTTTAAGACTATCAGGAGCATTACCAGAAGATAAATCAGTAGTAAATATTAATATCTGATTACAACAAATGGCACCCAACTAATCCAAGTATCCACACCCTTTAAATCATATTTAAATATAGTTTGGAGGGGGGGAAGTAAGCTCCCAGTGATAGAACCCAAACTTAAACCCTAAAAATTCCTAGGTCAATTATTGTTTCTTTAAGAGAGACTCTTTTTGTTAACATTTAATTTTATTTTTTTAATTACACTTTATTCAGTTTGTATCCCCCCATAAGCCCCTTTCTGCTCCCCTCCCAATCTCACCCTCCCACCCCCTTCTTCACACATGCACTTCTCTAAGTCCACTTATAGGGGAGGTCCTCCTCTCCTTCTTTCTGATCTTAGTCTATCAGATCTCATCAGGAGTGGCTGCATTGTCATCATCTGTGGCTTGCTAAGGCTGTTTCCCCATCAGGGGGAGGTGATCAAAGAGCAGGCCAATCAGATATGTCAGAGGCAGTTCTCATCCCATTACTATGTAACTCACTTAGACACTAAACTCCCATGGGCTACATCTGTGTAGGGGTTCTAGGTTTTCTCCATGAATGGTACTTGGTTGGAGTAAGGCCATCAGAAGAATAATAAAACAGGAAATAAGCTAGAAACCCATCACGAAGGGCCTCTGAAAGGCTCTGCCCTGCATACTATCAAAGTAGATGCTTAGACTTATGGCCAACTGTAGGGAAATGTGCATGGAATCTTAGGTAAAAAGTAGGAAATAGTAAGTTCTGGAGAGGACAGGAACTACACAAGGAGAGCAACAGAACCAGAAATTTTAACACAGAAGTATTTCCAGAGACTCATACTCCAAGAGAGACTCTGAAACAGGTCTTGGAGAAAAAGGCAGCCTAATGTGGGCAGACCTTAGACTTAACATAACAAAACTGGCTCCCACTACAGTCTAACAGGATGGAAGAAAAATAAAACAGACTTCTTGGAGCTTGGCTGAAAATCTATTCCACAGTTTTCAGACTGAAATAAAGGAAAGTCCTAAAATTGTGTTTATTCTTATATTCATATTCTCAATTTAACTTTAATCATTATATTAGCCTTTTATGTCTTCTCGAAGGCAAAGGCTTTAGAAAAGATACTGGAACAATATTAAAGAAAAAAAATGAAGGTTGAAAACAGGACATGAAACAAGAGATACAAAAACTTACAGAACGGAATAAACAACAGGAAGATAGGGCTGAGGTTTTAGAAAAGATACTGGAACAGCACAATGAATGACTAGAACAATATAAAGAGAAAATTAAAAGTTGGTAAAGAGGCATAAAACAAGAGATACAAAAACTTATTGAACAAAACAAACAACAGGGAGATGTGTGTGAAAAATGGGTGCAGACCTTAAGAGAAGTGTTTAGAATAGTAACATAAGAAACTACTCAGGTTGATGCAAAAGACAAAAATAAAGAAAGCCAACCAAATGTGGTTAGAAAACAAACATTGGCTTATCCAGTGAGTATACAGCAGAGACCAGAAGATGATGATCATCCACTAAATTATCATGAAGCTAAATGGCACCCTGTGGAAGTGCTAGATCTGAGGAAATTTATGGAAAGTGTCACTAATTTTGTAATGCATTCACCATTTGTAAAACAAATGCTGATTTCTTGGTCAATCAAATGTAGAGTAATCCCCAAGGACTGGGAGGATATGGCAAAGGCAATATTAGAACCTGGGCAATATTTATAATGGCTTTCATGGTGGAGAGAAGATGCTAGAGATATAGCACACAAAAATAGAGCCGGAGGTGTTGGTGTTTCTAAGGAACAGCTGCTTGGTGATGGCTGGTATGCTAACAAAGAGATACAAGCTGTATATAATGAAGAAAGCTTAGCATTATGTTGCCTAGTAGCCTTAAATGCTTGGGATAAGGTTGAGGAATGAGGAAAAAAAGCTTAAGGCATTCTCCCAGGTCATACAAGGTCCAAATGAAACTTTTACTACCTTTTTCCAAGGACTGAATTCAGCTGTGGATAGAAGTATATCAGATCTACTAACTAGAAAAGCACTAATAGAATCTTCAGCTTTTGAAAATGCTAATACTGAATGCAAAGAGGCATTAAGGCCATTAAGAGCAAGATCTGCTCCAACAGACGAATGGATTAGAAATACTATTGACATTAGGCCTCATTCACCCAATGTGACCTTGATAGGAGAAGATACCCAAAGACCTTGAAAATGTGATTGTGATAGGTGAGATTATTACAAAAGAAATTACCAGTAAAACCAAAATAATTCAAGAAGGGAGCCTATGCTTCCTAGAATATGTAAAAGATGTGGTAAGAGTTGACTTTGGATTAGAAAATGTAGAGCAGTCACAGATGAATGGGGTAATCCTTTATCCAAAAATGACCAAATGGGCCTCTCGCAGGCCCCAAAACAATACAGGGATACTCCTCCACAAGAAAATTAAACACCATGTTCTGGGGATAACAATTAAAAACTTAGGCAGTGAGGCCAAAACAGATTATACAGATAAATCAAAAAATGAGGAAGAGAACAAAAGACAAACATATTGGCAAACATCTATAAATGATCAAAGGCAAAGTTAAAGATAATTTTTAATACTATTGAAATTGAAGGCATGGTAGATTACTGAGGCTGATGTCACAATTTTTACTCCTAAATCCTGGCTGCGAAATTGGACACTTCAAGAGGTGGATATTCAATTCCAAGGAGTTGGAGCTTCATCTAAAGTGAAACAAAGTGTTAGATGGCTTAAATGAACAGGACCAGAAGGCCATATGTGGCTGAGATAGCCATAAACTTATGGGGAAGAGATGTGTTACAACAATGGAAGAACCAGACAAACATTCCCCAAAGTTCTGAGACAAACCAAAAAAAAAAAAAAAGAGTAATACTCCTGATAAAGAAGCTAAAATTATTTTAAATGTCATCAAAAACAGATTCAGACTGTCCAGTCTGTCCTTAAACAAAGTATAGAAGAAGCTGTCTTTTCGAACAATGGTCTATAAGTAAAGAAAAATTACTAGCACTAGAAGAGCTCGTCCTGGAACAGCTGGAGGCTCAACATATAGAGGAGTCCAACAGCCCTTAGAATTCTCTGATATTTGTCATAAAAAAGAAATCTGACAAATGGAGGATGTTAACAGATCTAAGAGCAATTAACAAAATATTCAGCCAATAGGATTGTTACAATCCGGAATCCCACTGCCTTCCTTGTTACCTAAAGAATGGCCTATTATAGTGATTTATTTAAAGGATTGCTTTTTCACAATTCCTTTACATGAACATGATAGGGAAAGGTTTGCTTTCTCAGTACCCTCTTTAAATAGAAGCTGTCCATTAAAGAGATATCACTGGAGGGTCTTACTGCAGGGGATGTTAAACAGTCCTACTTTGTGCCAATATTTTGTACAACTGTTGGAGATAATTCATAAGCAGTTTCCTCAATCCATAATTTACCACTATATGGATGATATCTTATTAGCTGATTCAGATACGAAAACAGTAGAAAATATTTTTGATGAAATAAATAGAACTTTGCCTTGTTGGGGAGTACAGATTGCTCCCCAAAAATACAAAGAGGAGATTCTATTAATGACCTAGGATACAAAATCAGTCTACAGAAAATTCGACCACAAAATTAGAAATTAGAAAAAAACAGATAAGAAATATTAATGATTTTCAAAAATTGCCTGGAGATATTAACTGGCTACACCATACCCTTGGGTTAGCTACTCAAGAGCTAAGTAACTGATTTCAATTCTTACAGGGTGATAAGGACATAAATAGTCCAAGAATGTTATCATCTGAAGCTGAAAAGAAATTGGCTCTGGTAGAAAGGAAATTACAAGATGTTTGTCTAAACCATATTGATCCAAAGGGGGCTTGTAATTTGGATATTTTTCCCTCTACTCATTCTCCCACAGGAATTCTTATGCAGAGGGAGGACTGTATTTTAGGATAGATATTGGCACACAAACAAAATTAAAAAAACTAAAACCTATATAGAAAATGTTTCTGAATTGATCCCAAAAGGAAAAATGAGACTTTGTCAACCGGCTGGAATAGATCCAGCTGAAATCGTGGTGCCCAGTGCTGAGATTGTGTCATTATGGGCATACGATGAATATTGGCAAAGAGCTTATGAATTTTTGCGAGAAATCAACAACAGATACCCCAAAAGCAATCAAGTTCAGTTAATAAAAAGAAACAATTGGATTCTTCCTTGTATAGTAAAAGCAACTGCAATTTCTGGAGCTCCCATATTTTATATGGATGTCAATAAATGAAAAAGGGAACATTATAAGTCAGAAAATCTGAGTAAAGTGGTGGAGAGTCCTTAGGATACAGTTTAAATTAGAATTATATGCAGTTCTCTTGGTGTTATCAAATTTTAGGAATCTCTTAATACAGTTACTGATTCTCAATATGCACAAAGAGTTGTTCTGCATATAGAAACTGCTGATCTAATTCAGGATGATTCGGACTTAAATTCATTGTTCTTTCAATTACAACAAGTAATCAGAAATAGAAGTAATCCATTGTATATAACACATGTCAGATCTCATACAGGTCTACCAGGTCCTCTAGCACAAGGCAATGATGAAATTGATCAACTATTGATAAGAAGCATGTTAGAAGCCTCAGAATTTCATAAAAAATACACCATATTAACAGCAAAGGTTTAAAAAGAGAGTTTTCTATCACTTGGCAACAAGCCAAAGAAATTGTGTGAAAATCCCCCACTTGTTCTTTATATAGCCAAACTCCATTCCTTGCAGGAAGCAACCCTAAAGGTAGCCAAAAAAAAAAAAAATGAAATTTGGCAAATGGATGTGCTTTATTTTACAGAGTTGGATAACTGAAATAGGTGCACCATTCTATAGACACATATTCAGGGTTTCAATGGGCAACAGCCTTATGCTCTGAAAAGGCTGATTCAGTTATAATGCATTTGTTAGAAGTGATGGCAATTATGGGCATACATAAACAAATTAAGACTGATAATGCTACAGCATATGTCTCTAATAAAATGGAAGGATTTTTTACATATTATAAGATAAAACATGTAATAGGTATACCTCACAATCCTACTGGTCAAGCAGTCATTGAAAGGTCCATTCATTATTTCCCTATTTGGTGTCTGTCTAGTTGATCTGTCCCTTGTCTTTGGTCTCCCCACCCCCGAAGGGAGGAGCAGTCCTGTTAGGCCACAGAGGAGGGCTTTGCAGCCAGTCCTGAAGATACCTGATAAAACAGGATCAGATGAATGGGGAGGAGGTCCCCCCATCAGTGGACTTGGAAAGGGGCACGGTGGAGATAAGGGAGGGAGGGACTGGGAGGGAATGAGGGATCGGGACACGGCTGGGATACAGAGTTAATAAAATGTAACTGATAAAAAAATAAAATAAAAATAAAAAAAGAAAGAAAAAAAAAGAAAGGTCCATTCATACTTTAAGGGACATGCTTAACAAACAGATAAGGGTATTAAAAGCCTCCAGAGATAGATTAAATAATGCTTTATTGACCTCAAATTTCTTAAATGTTAATGAACAACAACCAACAGCTGTGGAGAGACACTAAGTTACAGAAAAAACTGCTGAGTTATTTCAGCCCATATATTTCAAAGATACCCTAACTTCACAATGGAGAGTAGGGAATGTGTTACGTTGGGAAAGAGTTTTTGCTTGTGTTCATGCAAGAGAAGAGAAATTATGTGTTCCTTCAAAACTAAGAAAAATCAGAAATGACAGAGGAAGAGTACTGGAAGCCTTAGCCATGCAAAAGAAGAAAGAAATCAATATCAAACAGAATAGGTAATATAGTTGATAATCCCTTTACCTGGAAACAACTCTGACACTAACTTAGATGTAAAAAATGTCTCCAGCCAGAACTCCATCAATACCTAGCCAATAAATCCTTGGATATAAAAGCCTCAAAATGTACTATGCTAATCTTTTAATTGCATAGATAAAATTGGCTTACAGTTTAGTTTCAACCTGCACATGTCATACATTTATAATTTTAGAACCATGTAATGCTTGTGACAAGTTATATGCTTGCAGAACAAAATAACTAGACACCAGAGATTCTAGATCAATCCTGACAGGATCTTCTTCAGCATGCTAAGACATTGAAACATCTGTTCCAGCATCTTTCATTTTCCACAATTCTGCTTGTTCCTGTCTCAACTGCTTCAATTGCTGTTTACTCTTCAAATCCTGCTCCCAAAGAACTTTGAAGAAAGCTACTAATCTTAATTGGTCCAGCATTTTAGACTGTTTCAAGGAGGATTTTATTAAGAATGAAACTTCACAACACTCAAAGACTAGAACACAAATGTTATTGCTTACTTAATTAATCATTTTTATTTGGGCCCCCTACAGGATTTCTACATGGTCAAAATGTCAGGTAAAAGAAATGCAAGAGAATGACATCCACTTTTCCTTAAAGGGGCTTGGGTATGTTTTTGGTTGTTTGCTATGGCTAAGAAATTTTATTGTCATTGGGAGATGTTTATTATTAATGTTATTTTCCAAAGTGAAACAAGGAATATACAGGGATATCTTATAGGAATAGAAAATAAAAGGTAGATTATTGAATCTACTCAACATGTGGATTTATTTGTTACTTCCAAAAAAGGTTAATTTTAACTGTGGTATAGGATTTTGCATTTTGATGCAAAAATAATTCTCTTTTTAAAGAATTGGTACAGGCTTTAGTATATTGATAGAAAATCAAGGTTAATTCCAATACTTTTAAACAGCAATTAAAAACAGGATAAGGTATTAGGTAATGCAATTTATTTCCTAGTTATTGAACTCATAGTTATGTCAGACATTAGTCTAATTTATCACAGGAGTATACATCCTAGCTTTAACAGATAGATATGATTTTGTATACAGATATATTACATAACAGGTAGTCTTCAAAAACTTCAGAGGCATACAAAATATGGCATTTAAAATGTTTTATTATTTTAAAAATTCTTTGACAATGAGACAGGTCATTTCCTGGAAGCACTCTGCCTACCTGAAAGAATATAATGAGCATAGAAGAACCTCCATATGGAAATGGCTTAAAATGTGATAAAAAAGCCACTCAGGTGAAGAAAATATCCTCACTTCACAACAGACAACTTCTGACAAAAATGGGCAAAGTTAAATGCAGGACAAGTTGACTGTCAAACTCTGCCAAGACAAGCGTAAGCAAGTCCTAAGTAATTCCTGCTTCCACTTATGTCTGTCAAATATTCAGAGCTAGAAGGCTGAAGATTATGCTCCAATGTTACAGAGAGTTATGGGTGACTGTTCAGGCAGCAAACTGTCTCTGTCAATTTTTTTTTCACTTTTGGAAGCTGCTAACATGCACTTCCTGTTTACTCTAACACCTAATTTTATTCTTTCTCAAGTCTCTGATGGGGTTGAAGACCAAATAGTTATAATGCCACAATTAACCTTGAGTTGTTTAGAAGTTAAGAAATCTTTTCATGTAGTTAGTACTAATAAGGATAAAAGTTGATTTAGGTATAGCATTTTTAACTTGTCAAGATAGATAGGATAATCAAGATACTTTCTTCTAAGTTGCTAAATACACATGGACAGGACATTGCACATGTAGATTTTACCTAACAGTTTTCATAATTCCATAATTATTATTGTATTGATAGAAAAGGAACCTTTTATTCATTGTAAAGGTGAACATGTTGGTTCATGCTCTTTTGAAATCTATACAACTTACCCTTGTTCATTCAAATACTGATTTCTACCCCACTACTCTCTGGTGTCAAACCAGATACTGCATTGTGATCCTCATTCTAATCATCCTTTCTAAATTTGGTGTAAGCATCCAAAAAAGCAACTAAACACAATATTGAGCTGGGAGGAGCCAAAGGAAAGGAAAGAGGAGAGGAGCTAGAGGGTAGGAAATGTGTGGGAGGAGAAGCGGCAAGAGGAGAGCTGAGAGACAGAGCTGTAGGAGAGGTTTTGCAGGATGTGGAGCATGAACCAGACCTAAAATTGCACAAAAAGTAAGTATAATGTTGAAAGGGTTAGACTAACTTTGTAACCTGTATGTCTTCTAAAGCCTATAGCTTTGAGTTTTAGGTTCAGGTTAAGCTAAAGCCTTTTAGTGCCTTTCCAGAGAATGGAGGAATGTGACTTTATCTGTGAGGACAGATATAAAAAAGGCAAGCAAACAATGACCTTCACTCAGCAAAAGAAAGGACCAGACCCTTGTCTTTGAGAGAGCATTGCTTAGCAACAAACCCAGACTTCTTCTGAGTAGCTTTTGACCTCCAGCCAAAAGTCTGCAGCCCCTAATCTTCAAGGATGAGCTAACCACCCCCACCTTAAATTGCAGCTGCATCCACACTTGGCAGGACTGGCCAAGCTTGAGCACCTAAGACTAACCAATTATCTTACTTTATAGCTTTTGTAAGACCTGGGGTCTCACAGCTCAGGAGTTCAATCGCGCCCTTCCCAGAAACTCCCCCAGACCAAGACTCGTTGCAAAAGCAAGAGGTTTATTTACCATTGTACAATGGGGTCACCCCCGCTGGTCAGCAAAGAGTGGCACAGGGAGACAAAGGCCTTTAGGTTTTTAAAAGAAAAATTGCAGGAAATTTGAAGTTTTAGTTTTGGCAATTTAGGATTGGATGAGGAAGCTATAAAGTAAGATAATTGGTTAGTCTTAGGTGCTCAAGCTTGGCCAGTCTTGCCAAGTGTGGATGCAGCTGCACTTTAAGGTAGGGGTGGTTAGCTCATCCTTGAAGATTAGGGGCTGCGGACTCTTGGCTGGAGGTCAAAAGCTAATCAGAAGAAGTCTAGGTTCGTTGCTAAGAAACGCTATCTCAAGGACAAGGGTCTGTTCCTTCTTTTGCTTGCCCTTTTTTATATCTGTCCTCACGGATAGGGTCACATTTCTTCACTCTGTGGAAAGGTACTAAGAGGCTTTAGCTTAACCTGGACCTAAAACTCAAAACTATAGGCTTTAGAAGACATATAGGTTACAAAGTTAGCCTAACCCTTTAACTTTCTCATCATTTCACCTCTATTTATCACCTCTGCCTGATGTGGGAGCAACTTTATCAGGCCACTTAAGATGACAATGCAGCCAATCCTGTTGACATCTGATAGACTAGGTTCAGAGGGAAGGAGAGGAAGATGTCCCCTATCAGTGGACTTGAGGAAGGGATGCATGGAGATGGGGGGTGGAAGGTAGGATTGGGATTGGGAGTGGAGGAGTGAGGTGTTCATCAGGGGAGACAATGTGAATGAAGTGCAATAAATAAAAATTAAAACAAACAAAAAAAGAATTATTTTTTCCCTTTCCTGAACTAAGTATCTTGGACACAGGAACTGTTATCTCTTGGTGTGTGCTTTCAGCTGCCCAGATTGAGGTATGTAGGGCTGCTCAGGGTTTCTCTCAAGCAAGCCATTTGGTCCTTTAAGAACTGGCTCTTGAAACACTTACTGGCTTTCAACTGCTTAATGACATGATTCTCAGCACCTGAGGGAATCTTGAGGATTTTATGGAGAAGAGTAAACAAACTTTCCTCAGTGTCCAGTATCTCTGATCCTATGCATATGTCACAAAGTCAGGGAGGAAATGAAACTTTAATGTTTATTTAAATGGACACTTTCCTAAATAGGGAAGCTTCAAAGTGATGTGGGATTAAGAGGAATGTATCAAGTGACAAGGTAGTCTCCTACTGTGGTGTTGGATCTGAAATTTTCTAGGTTGTGAATTTGAACTGAGTTTTTGCTTGTGTGCTCACGAAATATACCTTCACATTCTTATTGATATAATAGGCTGACAGGGTCTAGGGTTCTCTGGGGTATTAAGTCTTTAAGAGCAGAGAAAAAAGAAGTAAACTTGACAACTCCTGGGATTGGTTTGACTGAAACAGAGGAAGATCTGCATATGTAAAGGGAGAACAGAGAGACAAACTATTTAACAGCTGATGCTCTTGAACAAACCTCTATGAGTGGCATGGCTTTGGCTGACCTGGCTGGATTGGCAGTTGTTTCCTATTCAGTGGTGAGTTGGGAACTCTACTCATCCTGGTGTTTACAGTTAAAATTAAGTCTTAAGGACAGAGAAATGGGTCCCTGTTATATGCCTAGAACACAAGGGGCAGCTGTGTTTTCTACTGTGGTCCTCCAGACAAACCCTCTAAAAGTAGTGTTCATGCCAGGACTGCTTGTCCAGAGGTTCTACCTGAGCTCATTGAATCTCAGGTAGCTGGGTAACCACTAGTTTATTGCTAGGATTCTCTGCTACATAATGAGTTCCTGGAAAGCATGCCTTACAAAGTCAAACTATGCCCTTCTTTACCAGAATCTTTTCTCCATGTTAAAAGTCATTGTAAACATTGTCAATATAGTTCTATTGGTTATGTGGGAATTTCATATAATATACATTACACTACTCTTCCATTGCTCTATGTTAAAATAACTACCCATGTGTCACACATAATTTTTTTTTAAATACATCAATTGAAGTATTTTTTTTTCATATACTAATTAAAACATGATCGAAGTCTCAGTGCCAAGTCCCATAAAGAAAACTGAGTTCATCCTTTCCACACCATGGCACCACCCACAAGAAGACCTTCAGTCCTGAAGAGCTCTACTCATCATCACCTAATGACAGTTTTTCTATTGTATTTATTTATTAAGATTTGTTCACTTTGTATCCCCTATTCTGCCCCCTCCCTCTTCTCCTTCCCGTTTTACCCAGCCTCCTTCTTCAACCCCTATGCCCTTTTTTTAGTTCCCAGATAGGTGTTGGTCCTCCTCCCTATCTATCTGACTGTAGCTTATCCGGTCACTTCAAGTCTGGCTCCATCATCTTCCTCTGCAGCCTGATTCTCAGGGCATTGTTCTCTTTGTTTCCTCAAATTTCTCTACTTATGATACACTTACTGCTTCCTCTCCTTCAGGCTTCCCAGAGTTCTGAGTGGAGGAAGAATTTCATAGGGAAATCCATTTAGATCTGTTTGTTTTAGGTCTCTCTGTGCATAATATCAGACTGTGGGTTTCTGTATGCAATCCCATTTGATGCAGAAGGAAGCGTCTCTGTGGATACAAGAAAAAGGCAATGATCTATCAGTGGAGGGCAGAAAGCACCATATTTAAATAACAACAGCCTGGGTTGTTTGAAGGGGTCTTCCCAGAGACTCATACTCCAACCAAGTACCAGGCATGGAGATAACCTAGAACTCCTGCACAGATGTAGCCCATGGCAGTTTAGTGTCCAAGTGGGTTACATAGTAATGGGAAGAGGGACTACCTCTGACATAATCTGTTTGGTCTGCTCTTTGATCACAAACCCTGAGGGAGGAGCAGCCTTACCAGGCCACAGAAGATGACAATGCAGCCACTCCTGTTGTGATCTGATAGACTAAGATCAGAAGGAGGGAGAGGAGTATCTCCCTTATCAGTGGACTTGGGAAGGGGAATGAATGAAAGGGGGGGACTGGGAGGGAAGGAGGGAGGAACTTATGGGGGGATACAAAGTGAATAAAGTGTAATTAATAAATTAAATTAAATTAAATTAAATGAAAAGAAAAGAAAATTTCCCTAGGATGACCTGGCACAACAACTCAATTAACTGCCACCCTATTCTCTTAGTGAAAGACTGGTTTGTTCACAGTAGATGGCTTATTGGAAATTTCTTCCCCAGTATTAGGAAACCTCCTAATAAGTAAATTGTTTCCACATTTGTCTTTCTGTATTTTAGTTGATATAACCAGGATGATTTTTCCTGTTTCCATCCATTTCCTTAAATATCTTGATGTCTTTTTCTTAGCAGATTAATACTCCATTATGGAAATATGCCACATTTTCCCCAAAGGAGATTGTCAGTCTTGTTCTTTAGAAATTGGAATTTACTTGCATTTTAATCATCATATTGACAAACTATCAGGATAACTATGTTCTTTTAGATTAGAAGTCCCTCCATCTTCTTCCACTTCCTGGTGATTTGAATTGCAATGTGTACTTGAACCTCATTTATTTGCATGTTGATTCCCCAGTAAAGAAATATCTTGGAAGGGTAAGGAGTAATGGCCTTGTTAGATAAATTATATTATAGGAGGGTGTGCTTTGAGGTTGATGTGCCAATGAAAGTGACCAGACAAATGGAGTCTCTGTCTCTTGGTCTCTGTCACTTTGTATCTTTGATTCAGTCGTTCTGTTCTCTGTCTCTCTATGTGATTCTGTCTCTGTAGCTCTTTCTCTTTCTGTCTCTCTGTCTCTTTCTCTCTCTCTCTCTCTGACTGTAGCTTATGAAACTCTCTCAGTTCTGCTGAAGGACAACAAGTTGACTTCTTGGTGACTTGACATGCTGGATGGTTTATGTAAAAATATAGACAAGTAGTCACTTAAACCATATTTGTTCAAAGAGTTGCCTTTGTCAGGGAGCATTTCCACAGTAAGTAATTCACTGACTGAGGACATATCTGGGTATTTACAAACAGTAATGGAATTTGTGATAATATGAAACTCACATGTCAAGGAGAGTTGACTTCAATAATGACCACTTGAAAGAAATATGTGACACTCTTCCTGAAATAAGAGTCTTGGACATAGGAACTGTCATCTATGGCTTTTTGCTTTCAGCTGCCCAGAATGAGGCATGTACAGGTGCTCAGACTTTCTCTCAAGCATGATGTCCACTTGGCCCCTTTAATAACAGGGTCCTGAAACTCTTTACTGGCTTTCACCTGTTTTTTTTTTTTCTTTTTTTTTTTTTTTCAATGCAGTTTATTCAGGAACATTGAACAATCATTGGACCCTGGGGAAAACCAGCCCACAGCTTATGTAGCCTCAGGATAGCCAACCCATGCGTGCCATGTGTGCAATGCAGATAGGTCCACATACATGGAAGCAAGCCAGATCCTCAGCCTTAGCCAAATGTGAAGTTGTTTGTGACAGAGAGCACTCACCATCGTGAAGGTGGAAGGCAGAAACCAGCTCCATCTTTAAGGCACGGCATTATGCAGCTCTCTACAGTTCCCCCTTTTCCTTTTAGACGCATCAGGCAAGAGTAGAGGTCTGATCTCTGATATTAGAAATAAATTGGAACTTTGTACCGATGTTCATTTAGGTGTCATCCACCCAAAGAGCATCAGACCCGTCCAATACCTTTTCCTCAGAGGCATCAACCCACATGCAATCAGACATGCTCTTCTCAGGGTCCAAAGCAGCTGACCCTGAGTGCAGTGCTTAGCCTCGCATCCTGAGCTTAACATTTTAGCTTTTTATGGTAGCCAACCATGCTTGGGGAGAATGTCCTGCTTCAATGGCTGTAAAGGCCTGAATGATCATGGCTGCATTACGCTGTTATGAGGCTCTAATCTTGCATACACAACACAGGCAAACCAAGGAGACAAACACCAGAAGGCCTACTAACACTCTCATGCCCGCCCATTCCTTCAGATGATTCATGGCTGCAGCAATCCATGGTGATAATCCTGTGGCTAGTCCTGCGTCCACTCGGGTAGAATTTACTGTGATAATGGCCACTCTCAGCTGCTCCATCGTAGTATCAAATTCTCCAGTTCAATTACCTAAAATATAGCTAGACAATTGTTTAGACAGATTTGCAGCACAGGAAAAATTCTCATGTTATATCCTAGTGACACAAAGTCCAGCATACTTTCATTGACAGCCAGGTTGAGCGATTTGCCATAGGGTATCAATTTGCTCCTGCACGAGGTCAATCCTCTGATTGAACACCATCAAACCTCCTTTTAGTTGAGCATTAATTCCTTTTTGTACATCTAAGGCATGAGCTACATTGGCTAAAAGATTATTCAGGGTCTGAGAAGTCTCCACAGTATGACTCATGGCTACTGGTAGCTCCAACAGCTGCCAATGAGATGGCAGTAACAGTGGTGGCTGTAGTTCCAAGATCCCTTTTCTGTCTGAAGAGAGTCATAGCGTAAGGGGCATCAACAGGTACAGGCACCCAGCAAGGCATGCAAGAAACCAGGGCATACTTAAATTCACTAGCATTCCAGCATGGGGCAAAAAAGCAAATATCATCACCACAATTACTTGGCTCTATCTGGGTAATAATGAATAAAAATGGGGGATATAAACAAACAGGTGTGGGCTTATAGGAAATATTATGAGAAGCCTTAACCCCCACGTTGGAACATCTTGCATCAGTTCTAGAAGTAGCAGTGGTGGTGTCCAAGGTCTGAGTAGGTTCAGGAGACCATTGCCCCCATGTTTTCCTCCACTTTTGAAAGTCATTTAAGGTTCTTAAATTATTTTTTCCCTTTTTTAAAATTTTTCCTCAATTACACTTTATTCATTCTGCATCCCCCTATAAGCCCCTCCCTCCTCCCTTCCAAATCCCACCCTCCCTCCTCCCTCTGCATGCATGACACTCCCCAAGTCCACTGATAGGGGTGGTTCTCCTCTCCTTTCTAATCTTAGTCCATCAGTTCACATCAAAAGTGGCTGCATTGTCCTCTACTATGATCTGGTAAGGCTGCTCCCCCCCCAGGGGGAGGTGATCAAAGAGCAGGCCAATCTGATTATGTCAGAGGTAGTCCCTCTTCACATTACTATGTAACACAATTGGACTCTGAACTGCCTTGGGCTACATCTGTGCAGGGATTCTGGGTTATCTCCAAGAATAGATCTTGGTTGGAGTATGAGTTTCTGGGAGGTTCCCTGTGTTCAAATTTTCTTATTCTGTAGCTCCCATTGGGGAGACCCTGTCCTCTCCAGCTCTTACTATTTCCTAGTTCTTACATAAAATTCCATTCACTCTGCCCAACAGTTGCCCATCAGGCTCAGCATCTGCATTGATAGTCTGTAGGGCAGAGGCTTTCAGAGGCCCTCTGTGGGAGGTTCCTAGGTTGTTTCCTGTTTTTTGTTTTCTTCTTCTTCTGATGTCCATCCTCTTTGCCTTTCCGGATGGGGATTGGACATTTTAGTTAGGGTCCTCTCTCTTAGTTTCTTTAGATGCACAGGTTATAGTAGGTTTGTTCTATGTTGTATGTCTATATGAGCGAGTATGTACCATGTTTGTCTTTTTGCTTCTGGGACAACTCACTCAGGATGGTCCTTTCCAGATCCCACCATTTACCTGCAAATTTCATGATTTCCTTATTTTTCTTTGCTGAGTAATATTCCATTGTGTAGATGTACCACAATTTCTGCATCCATTCTTCAGTTGAGGGGCATCTGGGTTGTTTCTAGCTTCAGGCTATTACAAATAAAGCTGCTACAAACATGGTTGAGCAAATGTCCTTTTTGTGTACTTGAGCCTCTTTTGGATATATGCCTAGGAGTGGTATGGCTGGATCATGGGGAAGCACTATTCCTAGTTGTCTGAGAAAGCACCAGATTGATTTCCAGAGTGTTTGCACAAGTTTACATTCCCACCAGCAGTGGAGAAGGGTTCACCTTTCTCCACAACCTCTCCAGCATGTGTTGTCACTTGAGTTTTTGATCTTGGCCATTCTCATGGGTGTAAGGTGAAATCTCAGGTTTGTTTTAATTTGCATTTCCCAATGGCTAGTGAGGTTGAGCATTTCTTTAAGTGCTTCTCTGCCATTTGGTATTCCTCTACAGAGAATTCTCTGTTTAGCTCTGTTCCCCATTTTTAAGTGGATTACTTGGTTTGCTGCTTTTCAGCTTCTTTAGTTCTTTATATATACTGGATATGAGTCCTCTGTCAGATAAAGGGTTGGTGAAGATTCTTTTCCAATCTGTAGGAAGTCGCTTTGTTTTCGTGATGGTCTCCTTTGCTTTGCAGAAGCTTTCATTTTCATGAGGTCCCATTTATTGATTGTTGCTTTTAGAGCCTGTGCTGTTGGTGTTCTGTTCAGGAAGTTTTCTCCAGTACCAATGAGTTCTTGGGTATTCCCCACATTTTTTTCAAGCCGATTTAATGTGACAGGTTTTATGTTGAGTTCTTTGATCCACTTGGACTTCAGTTTTGTGCAGGGTGATAAGTATGGATCTATTTTCATTTTTCTACATGTAAACATCCAGTTGGACCAGCACCATTTGTTGAAGGTACTATCCTTTTTCCACTGTATGGTTTTGGCGCCTCTGTCAAAGATCAGGTGTCCATAAGTGGGTGGGTTTATTTCTGGGTCCTCTGTTTGGTTCCATTGATCCACTATTCTGTTATTATGCCAGTACCATGCAGTTTTTAAAACTGTTGCTCTATATTACAACTTAAGATCAGAAATGGAGATACCTCCAGAAGATTTTTTATTGTAGAGGATTGTTTTAGCAATTCTGGGTTTCTTGTTATACCGTATGAAGTTGAGAATTTTTCTTTCCAGGTCTGTAAAGAATTGTGTTGGTAATTTAATGGGAATTGCATTGAATCTGTAGATTGCTTTTGGTAAGATGGCCATTTTTACTATGTTAATCCTTCCAAACCATGAGCATGGGAGATCTTTCCCATGCTACTTCTGATACTTCTTCTAATTCTTTCTTCAGAGTCTTGAAAATTTTTTGTTCAAGTCTTTGACTTGCTTGGTTAGGGTCACACCAAGGTACTTTATTACTTTTGTAGGTATTATGAAAGGTATTATTTCCCTAATTTCTTTCTCAGCCCTTTTGTATTTTGTATACAGAAGGGCTACTGATTTTTTTTGAGTTAATTTTGTGTCCTGACACTTTGCTGCAGGTGTTCTTCATCTGTAGGAATACCCTGATAGAATTTTTTGGGTCACTTATTATGTTATCATATCATCTGCAAATAGAGATAATTTGACTTTTTCTTTTCTGATTTTTATCCTTTTGATTGCCATCAATTGTTTTATTGCTATAGCAAGGACTTCCAAAACTATTTTGAAGAGATATGGCGAGGGTGGGCAGCCTTGCCTTGTCCCTAATTTCAATGGGACTGCTTTAAGTTTCTCTCATGAGATTGATGCTGGCAATAGGCTTGCAGTATATTTCCTTTACTAAATTTTGATAAATGCATTTGTAGCCCTCATTTCTCCAACATCTTAAACATGAATGGATGTTGGATTTTATAAAATGCCTTTTCAGCATCTAGGGAGATTATCATTGGGTTTTTCTTTCAATATGTTAACATGGTGGATCACATTGTTGGATTTGGTTATATTGAACCACCCCTGCATACCTGGGATGAAGCCTACTTAGTCATAGTGGATGATATCTTTGATGTGTTCTTATATTCAATTTGTTGAATATTTTTGCATCACTGTTCATAAGGTAGATTGGCCTGAAATTCTCTTTCTTTGTTGGGTCTTTGTGAGGTTTAGGTACAAAGGTCGCTGAAGCTTCAGAGAATGAGTTGGGAGTGTTCCTTCTGTTTCTATTTTGTGGAATAGTGTGAAAAGTACTAGTGTTAGCTCTTTGAAAGTCTGGTAGAATTCTGCACTGAAACCATCTGTTCCTGAGCTCTTTTTGAATGGAAGACTTTTGAGGACAGCTTTTTTCCCTTAGGGGTTATAGGACTATTTAATTGATTTACTTGGTCTTGATTAAACTTTGGTAAGTGAAATCGATGAAGAAAATTGTCCATTTCATTTAGACTTTCAAATTTTGTGGCATGTAGACTTTTGAAGTACGTCCTAGTAATTGAAGTTCCTCAGTATCTGTAGTTATGTCCACATTTTCATTTCTGAATTTGTTGATTTGGATGGTGTCTTTATGCCTTTTAGTTAGTTTGGCCAAGGGTTTTTCTATCTTGTTGATTTTCTCAAAGAAGAAGCTCTTGGTTTTGCTGATTCTTTGAATTGTTTTATTTGTTTCTAATTGATTTCAGCCATGAGTTTAATTATATCCAACCCTCACTCCTTTTTGATGTGTCTTTTTCTTTTTTCCTAGGTTTTTTTTTAAGGTTCTTAAATTATTTTTTCCCTTTTTTTAATTTTTCATCAATTATACTTTATTCATTCTGCATTCCCCATAAGCTTCTCCCTCCTCCCCTCCCAATCCCACCCTCCTTCCTCCCTCTGTTTGCATGCCACTCCCCAAGTCCACTAATAGGGGAGGTTTTCCTCTCCTTTCTGATCTTAGTCTGTCAGTTCACATCAAAAGTGGCTGCATTGTCCTCTACTATGGCCTGGTAAGGCTGCTCCCCCTGAGTGGGAGGTGATCAAAGAGCAGGCCAATCAGATTATGTCAGAGGCAGTCCCTCTTCACATTACTATGTAACCCAATTGGACCCTGAACTGCCCTGGGCTACATCTGTGCAGGGGTTCTGGGTTATCTCCATGAATAGTCCTTGGTTGGAGTATGAGTCTCTGGGAAGATCCCTGTGTTCAAATTTTCCTGTTCTGTTGCTCTCCTTGTGGAGACCCTGTCCTCTCCAGCTCTTACTATTTCCTAGGTTTTTTAGTTGAGACATTATGTTGCTTGCATGAGCTGTCTCAAATTTCTTCTTGAAGGCACTTAGTGCTATAAACTTTCCTCTTAGCACTGCTTTCATTTTTTCCCACAAGTTTGGGTATATTGTACCTTCATTTTCATTGTGTTCTAGGAAGTCTTTTATTGCTTTCTTTATTTTTTTTCCCTGACCCAGCTGTCATTAATAGCAAGTTGTTCATTTTCCATGTGTGTGTAGGCATTTTGCTATTACTCTTGTTGAGGTCCAGCTTTATTCCATGGTGATCAGATGGGATACAAAGGATTATTTGAATCTTCTCATATCTGTTGAGGCTTGCTTTGTGACCAAACAGAACGTCTATTTTGGAGAAGGTTCAATGAGGTGATGAAAATTATTTAATATTATTTAAATTATTTAATTATTTTATGTAAATTATTTTGTGTTTGGGTGTAAGGTTCTGTCAATATTTCTTAGGACCATTGGATTCATGACCTCTGTCAGACACATTGTTTCTCTGTTTTATTTCTGTTTTCTGACTTGTCCTTTCTTTTGAGAGTGGGGTGTTGAAGTCTCCCACTATTAATGTGTGGGGTTCTATGTGTGGTTTGAGTTTTATCATTATTTCTTTTACAAATTTGTGTGCCCTTGTTTTGGAGGTATAGATGTTTAGGATTATGATGTCTTCCTGGTGGTATTTTTCCTCGAAGAGTAGGTGTCGTAACCCATTTCTTTTCATTAATTTTGACTGTATAATTATTTTATCAGATATTAGAATGGCTACTCCTGCTTGCTTCTTGGGTCCATTAGCTTGGAAAGCCTTCTTTCAGCCCTTTCTCTCAGGTAATGTCTATCTTTGTGGCTTAGGTGTGTTTCTTGTAAGCATCAGATTGCTGGATCTTGTTTATGTATCCATTCTGTTAATCTGTGTCTTTATATTGGAGACTTGAGTCTATTGCTGTTGAGATTGATTAATGACAAGTGGCTGCTATATCCTTTGATTTTTATGATGGCTGTGGTAGTAAGTTTATGTGTTTGGGTCCTTTTTCTTTAACTGTAGTGAGGTTAATTATTTCCTGTGTTTTCTTGAAAGTAGCTAGTTTTCTTTGGTTGTTTTTTTTTCCTCCTTCTAGTATTTTCTGTAATGCTGGATTTGTGTGTAGGTATTGATGGATTTTTTTTTCATTGAATATTTTTTCCCTGTCTAGGAGGACTGAGAATTTTGCTGGGTATAGTAGCCTGTGCTGACATCTGTGTTGTCTTAGTGCCTGCATGATATCCGACCAGGCCTATCTGCCTTTCATAGTCTCTGTTGAGATGTCAGGTGTGATTCTGACGGTTTTGCCATTATATGTTACCTGGCCTTTGTCCCTTGCAGCTTTTAGTATTTTTTCTTCGTTCTGTACACTTACTATTTTCATTATTATGTGGTGGGAGGATTTTCTTTTTTGGTCTAATTTATTGGGTATTCTTTAGGCCTCTTGTATTTTTATTGGCCTCTCCTTTAAGTTCTGGGCCTTAGAGGAGGGATTCTTTTTTCTTCTATTCCTAATATTATTAGGTTTTGACTTTTTAAGTTGTCTTGAAATTTTTGGATGGTGTGTGTCGGGAATTTTTTGAATTTAACATTTTATTTGACAGATACATTGATTTTTTCCATTCTATCTTCCACACCTGAAATTTTTTCTTCCATCTCTTGTAGTCTACTCGCTATGCTTAGCTTTGTAGTTCCTGTGTTCTTCCTTAAGTTCTTTCTCTCCACAATTTCCTCCATTTGTGTTTTCTTTAATTTTTTCAATTGTATATTCAGATCTTGATTTGTTTTGTTGGTTTCCTTCACCTGTCTAACAGCATTTTCCTCTTTTTTCTTCAGTTCCTTCAGCTGTTTGTTTGAACAATCCTCTCTTTCTTTTACTTCTTTCAGTGATTTAAGTATTTCCTCTCTAAAGGCCAAAAACTGTTTGGGTGCCAGTTCCTGTGTTTCTCTAAGGATGGTCATAATCTGTTTTTCTTTATCTTCTATTTCTTTACAGATGGCTATTATCTGTTTGAGTTTTTCTTCCTGTAGGTCTTTATGAATTTTTGATTCCTCTGCAGATCCAGGAAGTGGAAGATGATGTAGGGACTTTTAAGCTATCTTCATGAGCAAAGATGTTAGGTCATCTTCTTGAATTTTAATTATGCTGCGGTATCCAGTGCTACTTGCCCCAGGATAACTGGTTTCTGGAAAAGCCATATTGCTCTGTCTTCTGTTGGTTGAGCTTTTCCACTGGTCTCTACCCATTCTGCAATCATAGGTGTTGGGTGTTAGTTTCTGGTGGTTCCTGGAATCTTGTGGTGGGGAGAATTCCCTTGGCAGGAAGATTGTTTTCTCCTGAAGGAAGCCTCCTCAGCTTTTTGGGTTTGGTCATGTATGCATCGTGTTTTTCAGGAGTTGCCACAGCTCACCTCAGGGTTACAGACCTGAGTGGTAAATGTGGTCCTTCTTAGTCAAGAGAGCTCTTCTTTCTCTTGGAGAAGTCCTGGAGACAGCTGCTGTGTTTCTGGGTTTCTTGCTGTAAATTTAGTGAGCTGCTGCTGTAACCTGTGTGTCCCATGCTTTGGTCAGTTTTGTTATGGATAACATTGCCACTTGCAGCAGTATCTGGGGGTTGATCTCAGGGATCCCAGGCTTCTGTAGGTGTGAGGTTGGGGCTCTGTGCCCCAGTACCCAAGAGGCAATTTGTGACAGGTGAATACTGCTCTCCTGGTAGCAGCAGGATAGCTGGTGCACAGCAGGTCCCTGATTGGGACTGGTCTGTGGGACCTTTTCCATGCATATAATGGGTGGCCTACATCAGACCCCATTTGCTTTCTTCCCTGTGGGATATTTCTCCCAACAGGGACTCTAAGTCTTTGTGCCCTGGGCTGCACAGTTCTGTCTGTGAGGCATATTTGGCACACAGCAGGTTTCTGGGCTGGAGGTGCCTGTGCCTGCTTCTCTGTGGGACCTGGGAAACATGATTGCTGTTGTTTTAGGGCCCAGATTGCAGTCTCTTATTGGCTGTGTGGAAAATGCTGTCCTGCTCCACAGACACAGTGGTTCTCCTGGCAGTGCCATCTTGCCCCTCTTACAATGACTTTTAAAATGGAGAATAGATTCCACTAAAGAGGGCAGAATTTGACTTGGTAAAATAATCTTTTCAGGAACTCATTATGTAGCAGAGAATCCTTGGCACGAATTAGTGGTTCCCCTGCCATGTCAGACCCAATGAACTCTGGGGGCAACTCTGAACAAGCATTCCTAGTACTAGCATTATGTTCATAAGGTTTGTTTGGAGGACCACAGCAGGTAACACAGCTGGTCTTGTATCTTAGGCACATAACACCTACACATTTCTCTGTCCTGATGGCCCAGTTTTAACTGTGAACCCTGAGACCACCCGAAACTTGCTCACTGATCACTGAGAATGATACAGCTGCCCATACAGCCAGGTCAGTCAAGGCAACCTGCTCATAGAGGATTGCCAAAAATACTGTGGAATAGCACCAGCTGTCCTATGCTATCTTGCTTTTCTGTTCTCCTTTTACAGACACTAATCTTTGTCTTTTCAACTAAACCAGACCCAGGAATTATCTCAATTCTTTCTCTGTTCCCTGACCTTAAAGAATAAATACCCCAAGAAACCCTAGACCCTGCCAGCCTATTATATTAATAAGAATGTGAAAGTACATTTAATGAGTATGCCAGTAACTGCACAGTTCAAAGTCACAACCTAGGAAACTTCACATTTAAGACCACAGTAGGAGATTGCCTTGTCATTCAGTACATTCTACTTAATCCCACATCACTTTGAAGCTTCCCTACTTAGCAAGCTGTCCAATTAAATAAAGTAAGATTAAAGTATCATTTCCTATGTTACATTGTCTCAGAAGTAAGAAGGAATAAAGGTGTGGGAATCTGGATGAAGGGATGAGATAAAGGATTGTTGTGTTTCAGAAGAAAAAGTCATTTGTGCACAGGATCAGAGATACTGGACACTGAGGACATTTTTTTACTCATCTCCATGGAAACCTCAAGATTCTCTCAGGTGCTAATTGGCTGAGTGGCAGAATGATGTCATGAAACAGGTGAAAGCCAGTAAGGGATTCAGTAGCAAGTTATTAAAAGGGCTAAGTGGACAACCTTTTTGAGAGAAAGGCAGAGCAGTCCTACATTTCTCAATATGGGCAGTACCCAACCAAGAAGTGACAGTTCCTATGACCAAGACTCTTAGTTCAGGAAAAGTGTCACATATTTCTTTCAAGTGGTCATTAATAAAGTCACATGACTTTTACATTATCACAGATTCCATTATTATTTGTTAAATGCACAGATATGTCAGTGAATTACTTTCTGTGAAAATGCTCCTTGTCCAAGGCAACTCTTTGAACAAAATGTGTTTAATTTGCTTTTATTTTTACAGACCATCCAGGATGTCATGTCATCAAGCAGTCATCTTGTTGTAGACCTTCAGCAGAAATGAAAACTTTTCTTAGTGAATCACAGCAACAGGCAGAGAGAGAGAGAGAGACAGAAATAGAAAGAGGTAGAGAGACAGATTCATAAATAGAGAATCTGAGAACAACAGAAAAATGGAAACTGACAGAGACTGAGAGACAGATACTCCATTTTGTCAGGTCACTTTCAATGGCATATCAAACTCAAAGCATACCTTCCTAAAGTATAACTCCAATAGGAATTATATTATCTAACCAGGCCATATCTAGTAACGCTTCCCAGACATTTCCTTACTGGGCACTGAACTTGTAAATAGATGAGCTTTAACAGGAGAGTGCAATTCAAATCACCAGGAAGTGGAAGATGATGTAGGGATTTCTAAGCTAAAAGAATATGGTCATCCTTTTAGTTTGTCATCCAATACAATGATTAAAGTCCTTGAAACATCTAAGTACTAAGGAACGGCATTGGTAATCTCCTTTGGGGAAAATGTGGAGTATTTCCATAATGGAGAATTATACAGCTAAGAAAATCACATCAAGGTTTTTTCAGGCAAATGGATGGAACCAGGAAAAATCATCCTATGTGACATAACTAAAATGGACAAAATTATGGTATGTATTTACTTATTAGGTGATCTTCTATTATTGTGATAACTTACCAGTAGGCCATCTATTGTGACCAAAACAGTGTTGTACTAGGAAGATTGGTTGGCAGTTAATTGAGTTGTTGGACCCAGGGCACCCTATGTAAATTCAAGCAAACCAGTATGATTTTATTAAAATATACTGCTCTCTGCCCTCAACTGATAGATCAGTGCCATGTCCTGGATCCACTGAGATTCATCCTTCTGCATCAGATGGAATTGCATACAGAGACCCACAGTCTGATATAATGCAGAGAGATATTTTGAAACATCTAGCTCTAAATGGGATTTCTTTATTAAATCTTTGTACCTCAGAGCTCTGGGAAGCCTGCAGGAGAGGAGGCAGGAAGAGTGTCATGAGAAGAGGGAATTGAGGACACAAAAAGAACAATGCCCTGAGGGTCAAGCCACAGAAAAAGATACAGCTAGCATTGTTGAGACATGAAAAGCTAGGGTCAGATAGAAGGGGGAGGAGGACCCCCATCAGGGAACTAGAGAGAGGGCATAGGGGTACAAGGAGGGTCAGTGGGACTGGAAGAAGAGGGAGAGGTCAGCAGAGGGGACAAAGTGACCAAATCATAATAAATAAATACATAAGAAAAACTGTGATAAAGATGATGAAGTATAAAGGTCTTCAGGCTTGATGGCTTCTTCTTGGGCATGGTACTAGCATGCAGGAAGGATGAACTGTGATCATGTTCCAATTAGTATATGAACAACACATACTAGAATTGACATATATTAAAGAAAAAAAAATAGTTTCACTCAAGGATAGGAATTTGAACCTGGGAGCAATGGAAAATGAGTATAATGTATATTATATGAAATACCCACAGAATCAATAAAAATAATATGTGGACAACTTTTACAATGATGTTAAACTTGGAGAAAAGTTTCCACTAAAGAAGGGCAGAGTTTGATTGTATAAGGCATGCTTTCCAGGAACTAATTGTGTAACAGAGAATCCTAGCCCTGAATTAGTGGTTACCTAGCTACTTCAGACCCCATGAGCTCAGATGGCACTTCTGAACAAGCAGTTCTGGCACTAAAACTACAGTTAGAGGTTTTGTCTGGAGGACAACATCAAGAAACACTTCTGCTCTACAGTCCAAGGCATAAAACAGGGACCCATTTCTTTGACTTCAATGAGTAGTTTAATTGTAAATCCAAGGATCAGGAGGATTTCTCAATGACCACTGAATAGGACACAGCTGCAGATCCAGCCAGGTCAGCCAAGACAACTCTGTACAGAGGGGTTTAGTAACACTAAAATGGAACATTACAAGCTCTTAAATAGTTTATTGTCCCACAGTTCTTCTTTTATATTCACCAACCTTTCTCTATTTCAGCCAAACGAGTCCCAGGAATTGGATGGTTTCCTGCTATTTTTCTGGCTCTTAAAGACTCAATACCCCAAGGAACCCTAGACCCTGCCAGCCTATTATATCAATAAGAATGTGAAGATCCATTTAGTGAGTACACAAGTAACTGTTCAGTTCAAAGCCACAACCTAGGAAATTTCAGATCCAAGATCATAGTATATGACAAACTTGACATTCCGTACATTCATTACCCTTAATCCCACATCACTTTGTAGGCTCCCTACTTAGAAATCTGTCCAATTAAATAGACATTAAAGTTTAATTTGCTTCCTGACAGTGACTGGCAAAGAGGTAAACAGGAAGAAAGATATGGAATCTGGATAAAGAGATGAGATAAAGGCTTGTTGGTTTTCACAATAAAAAGTCATGTGTGCACAGGATCAGAGATACTGGACACTGAGGAAAGGTTTTTTTTTTTACTAATCTCCATGGACATCTCAAGATTCTGTCAAGTGCTGATTGGCTGAGAGGGAGAATGATTTCATGAAACAAGTGAATGCCAGTAAGAGTTTCAGGAGCTAGTTATTAAAAGGGACAAGTGATCAGCATGCTTGAGAGAAAAGAAGAGCACCCTTACATACCTAAACTTAGTCAGCTGAATGAACACAACCCAGATATGACAGTTCCTGTGTCCAAGAATCCTAGTTCAGAAAAATGTCACATATTTCTTTCAAGGGGTCATAAATGAATATCATGTGTCCTTGATATGTGACTTTACATTACCACAGATTCCATTTGTATTTGTAAAATACACATATATGTCCTCTCTCATGAAAATATTTAATGTAAGGATAGGATAAACCTACTAAAACCTGTACATTTAAAGAAACTAATTAAGAGAGAGGAACCTGATTAAAATGCTCAATCCCCATCCTGAAAGGCAAAGAGGATAGATATCAGAAGAAGAAAACATGAATCATCCTAGAAACCTGCACAGAGGGCCTCTGAAAGGCTCTTCAGACTATCAAAGCAGATGCTGAGACTTATGGCCAACTGTTAGGCAAAGTACAGGGAATTTTATGTAAGAAGTGGGATATAGTAAGATCTGGGGAGGATAGGAACTCCATATGGAGAGCAACAGAACCAGAAAATTTGAACACAGGGGACTTCCCAGAGACTCATACTCCAACCAAGTACCATGCATGGAGGTAACCTAGAACCCCTGCACAGATGTAGTCCATGGCAGTGTAGTGTCATGTATGTGGGTTACATAGTAATGGGAAAAGGGACTGCCTCTGACATAATCTGATAGGTCTGTTCTTTGATTACCTCTCCTTGAGGGGAAAACAGCTTTACCAGGCCACAGAAGACGACAATGCAGCATTTCCTCATGTGATCTGATAGATTAAGATCAGAAGGAAGGAGAGGAGGACCTCCCCTATCACTGGACTTGGGAAGGGGCATGTGTGAATTAGGGAGAGGCAGGGTGGGACCAGGAGGGGAGGAGAGAAGGGCTTATTGGGGGATACGAAGTGAATAAACTGTAATTAATAAAAAAATTAAAAAATTCTAATAAAATAATAAAAAAAGAAATGCTCCCTGACCAAGTCATCTTCGAACATACGGCGTTCAATTGGGAGCTTGCTGATATTTTTTACAGAGACCATCAAGGATGTCATGTCAGAAAGCAGTCAGTCATCTTTTTGTAGTCATCAGTAGAACTGAGAGCTTTTTATACTGAACTGTAAGTGACAGTCAGAGAAAGGGAGACTGAAAGAGATACACACAGAGAGAGAGAGAGAGCTAGAGAGACACATTAAGCAATAGAGAGACCTAGAACAACAGAAATAAATACACAGAGTGACAGAGACCAAGAAAGAGAAACTCCATCTCTTTGGTAACTTTCATTGCCATCAATCTCAAAGTACGCCCTCCAATAATATAACTCCAAAAGGAATATTTTTTATTTTAATTTTTATCAATTGCACTTTAGAAACTTTGTATGCCCCCATAACCCCTCTCCCCTCTCAACCCCACCTTCCACCCCCACTTGTCCAAGCATACCACTCCCCAAGTCCACTGATAGGAGAATTCTTTTTCTCTTTCCTTCTGAACCTGGTCTATCAGATCTCATGAGAAATGGCTGCATTGTCTTCCTCTGTGGCATGCTAGGGCTGCTCCACAATCAGGGTGTGGTTTTCAAAGAGCAGCCCAAACTTCAACTGTCAGAGGCAGTCGCTGTTCCCATTACTGTGGATTCCACTTGGACACTGATCTGCCATGGGCTACATCTGTGCAGGGGTTCTAGGTTATCTCCACGAATGGGATTGTTTGGAGTATGAAATTCAGGAAAGAACCCTGTGCTAAGATTTTTTTTTTTTTGGTTCTGTTTCTTTCCTGTGGAGCTCCTGTCCTCTCCAGATCTTATTATTTCCCACTTCTTTCCTTAGATTCTGTGCACTCTGCCCAACAGTTGGCCATAAGTCTTAGCATCTGCTTTGATAGTCTGTAGGACAGAGCCTGTCAGAGACCCTTTGTGGCAGGTTCCTAAATTGTTCTCTGTTTTCTCCTCCTGATGTCCCTCCTTTATTATATGTCTATATGAGGGAGTATATATCATATCTGTCTTGGTGCTTCTGGAGGATCTTTTCCAGTTCCCACAATTGACCTGCAAATTTCATGATTTCCCTGTTTTATTTATTTATTTTTTTAATTTTTTTATTGCTGAGTAATATACTATTGTGTAGATATACCACGATTTCTGTATATATTTTTCAGTTGAGGGGAATCTCTTTTGTTTCTAGGTTCTGGCTATGACAAATAAAGCTGCTATAATCATGGTTGAGCTAATGTCCTTACTGTGTACTTGGGCCTCATTTAGATACAGCTAGGAGTAGTATAGCTGGATTTTGAGGAAGCATAATTCCTAGTTGTACGAGAAAGCACCAGATTGATTTCCAGAATGGTTGTAGAAGTTTACATTCCCACCAGCAGGGGAGGAGGTTTCCTTGCTTTCCACAAACTTTCTAGAGTGTGTTGTTACTTGCGTTTTTGATCTTGGCCATTCTGATGCATAAAACGTGGAATCTCAGGGTAGTTTTGATTTGAATTTCAATGATGGCTAATGACTTTGAGCATTTCAGTGCTTCTCTGCCATTCTATATGCCACTACTGAGAACATTTGGTTTATCTCAGTTCTCCATCTTTTAATTGAATCACTTAATTTGTTGCTTTCCAACTTATTTAGTTCTTTATATACTGGATATTAGCCCCATGTTACATAGAGGTTTTGTGAAGATTCTTTCCCAATCCATAGACATTCATTTTGTTTTGATGGCAGTGTTGGGCTTTACAGAAGCTTTTCAGTTTCATGAGGTCCCATTTCCTGATTGTTGAGCTTAGAGCTTGTGCTGTTGTTTTTTCAGTTCAGAAAGTTGTCTTATGCCAATGAGTTCGAGGCTCTTCCCCACTTTTTCTTCTAACCGACTTAATATGTCTGGTTTTATGTTGTCTAGTTTTATGTTGTGGTCTTTGATCCACTTAGACATCAATTTTGTACAGGGTGATAAATATGGATCTATTTGCATTTTTCTATATGTAGATATTCAGTTAGACCAGCACCATTTGTTGAAGATGTTATCTTTTTTTTTCCATTGTAGGTTTTCGGCATCTTTGTGAAACCTCAGTTGTCTATATGTGTGTGGGTTTATTTCTAGGACATCTCTTCAGGTCCATTTATCCAGCATTCTGTTTCTATGCCAGTATCATACAGTTTTTAATGCTGCTGCTCTATAGTACAGATTGAGATCAGGGATGGAGATAACTCCAGAATAGCTTTATTGTAGAGGATTGTTTTAGCAATTCTGGGTTTTTTGTTTTTTTCATATGAAGTTGAGATTTTATTTTCTTTCAAATTTTCTGTAAAGAATTGTGGTGGTAATTTGATGGGAATTGCATTGAATCTGTAGATTGCTTTTGGTAAGATGGCCATTTTTACTATGTTAATTCTGCCAAGCCATGAACATGGGATATCATTCCATCT
This sequence comes from Meriones unguiculatus, assembly GCF_030254825.1. Taxonomy (NCBI): domain Eukaryota; kingdom Metazoa; phylum Chordata; class Mammalia; order Rodentia; family Muridae; genus Meriones; species Meriones unguiculatus. The sequence continues at coordinate 22,139,139 of NW_026843710.1, read as the reverse complement.
TCTCATATCTTCTTCTAATTCTTTCTTCAGAGACTTGAAATTTTTTTCATACAAGTCTTTGACTTCCTTGGTTAGAGTGACTCCGAGGTACCTTATGTCATTTGTGGCTATTGTGAAGGGTGTTGTTTCCCTGATTTCTTTCTCAGCCCATTTGTCTGTTGTATACAGGAGGGCTAATGATTTTTTTGAGTTAATTTTCTATCCGGCCACTTTGCTGAAGGTGTTTATCAGTTGTAGGAGTTCCCTGGTAGAGTTTTTGGGCTCACTCATCTATACTATCATATCATCTGCAAATAGTGATAATTTGACTTCTTCCTTTCCAATTTGTATCCGCTTGATCTCCTTCAACTCTCTTATTGCTCTAGCAAGGACTTCCAGAACTATGTTGAAGAGATATGGAGAGAGTGGGCAGCCTTGTCTTGTCCCTGATGTCAGTGGGATTGCTTTAAGTTTATCTCCGTTCAGTTTGATGTTGGCTATAGGTTTGTTGTATATTGCCTTTACTATGTTTAGATATGTGCCTTGTATCCCTGATCTCTTCAATATTTTGAACATGAATGGATGTTGGATTTTGTCAAATGCTTTTTCAGCATCTAGGGAGATTATCATGTGGTTTTTTTTTCTTTCAGTTTGTTAATATGGCAGATTACATTGATGGATATCCGTATATTGACCCACCCCTGCATACCTGGGATGAAGTCTACTTGGTCATGGTGGATGATATCTTTGATGTGTTCTTGTATTCGGTTTGCGAGTATTTTGTTGAGTATTTTTGCATCAATGTTCATAAGGGAGATTGGTGTGAGCTTCTCTTTTTTTGTTGGGTCTTTGTGAGGTTTAGGTACCAAGGTGACTGTGGCTTCACCAAATCAGTTTGGTAATGTTGCTTCTGTTTCGATTTTGTGGAATAGTTTGAAGAGAACCGGAGGTAGCTCTTTTTTGAATGTTTGGTAGAATTCTGAGCTGAAACCATCAGGTCCTGGGCTTTTTTTGGATGGGAGACTTTCGATGACTGCTTATATTCCCTTGGGGGTTATAGGACTATTTAATTGGTTTACCTGGTCCTGATTTAGTTTTGGTAAGTGGAATTGATCAAGAAAATTTTCCATTTCAATTAATTTTTAAATTTTGTTCCATATTGACTTTTGAAGTAAGTCCTAATGATTGCTTGGATTTCCTCAGTGTCTGTAGTTATGTTCCCTTTTCATTTCTGATTTTGTTGATTTGGATGGTGTCTCTCTGCCTTTTAGTTAGCTTGGCTAAGGGTTTGTCTATCTTGTTGATTTTCTCAAAGAACCAGCTCTTGGTTTCATTGATTCTTTGAATTGTTTTATTTGTTTCTAATTGATTGATTTCAGCCCTGAGTTTGATTATTTCCAGCTGTCTGCTCCTCCTTGGTGTGTCTGCATCTTCTTTTTCTGGGGTTTTTAATTGAGCCAGTAAGTTGCTTGAATGAGCTGTCTCAAATTTCTTCTTGAAGGCACTTAGTGCTATGAACTTTCCTCTTAGCACTGCTTTCATTGTGCCACACAAGTTTGGGTATGTTGTGTCTTCATTTTCATTGAGTTCTAGGAAGATTTTAATTTCTTTCTTTATTTCTTCCCTGACCTAGCTGTCTTTTAGAAGCAAGTTGTTCAGTTTCTATGTATGTGTAGGCTTTTTGCTATTTTTGTTGTTACTGAGGTCCAGCTTTATTCCATGGTGATCAGACAGGATACAAGGGATTATTTCCATCTTCTTTATCTGTTGAGGCTTGCTTTGTGAACAACTATGTGGTCTATTTTGGAGAAGGTTCCATGAGGTGCTGAGAAGAAGGTAAATTCTTTTGTGTTTGGGTGTAAGGTTCTGTAAATGTCTGTTAGGTACATTTGATTCATGACCTCTGTTAGAGATATTGTTTCTTTGTTTAATTTCTGTTTAGTTGACCTGTCCTTTGTTGAGAGTGGGGTGTTGAAGTCTCCCACTATTAATGTGTGGGGATCTATGTGTGCTTTAAGTTTTATCAATGTTTCTTTCACAAATGTGGGTGCCCTTGTATTTGGGGCATAGATATTCAGGATTGTGATGTCTTCTTGGTGGAATTTTCCCTTGATGAGTATGAAGTGTCCTTCCCCATCTCTTTTGATTAATTTTGGTTGAAAGACTTTTTTATCAGATATTAGAATGGCTACTCCTCCTTGCTTCTTGCGTCCATTTGCTTGAAAAGCTGTCTTCTATCCCTTTACCCTCAGGTAATGTCTATCTTTGTGACTTAGGTGTGTTTCTTGTATAGAACAGATTGCTGGGTTTTGTTTACACATCCATTCTGTTAGTCTGTGTGTTTTTATTGGAGAATTAAGTCCATTGATATTGAGAGAGAGTAATGACCAGTGGCTGTTAGAGCCTTTGAATTTGATGTTGGCTGTGGTCATAAGGTTGTGTGTTTGGTTGCTTTTTGTTTTACTGTAGTGGGGTTATTTATTTCCTGTGTTTTCTTGAATGTAGCTAGCTTTGTTGGGTTGTATTTTCCCTTCCAGTGTCTTTTGTAATACTGGATTTGTTTGTAGGTATTGTTGAAATTTGTTTTTGTCATTGAATATCTTGTTTTCTCTGTCTATGAGGACTGAGAGTTTTGCAGGGTATATTAGCCTGGGCTGACATCTGTGTTCTCTTAGGGTCTGCATGATATCTGTCCAGGCCCTTCTGGCTTTCATAGTCTCTGTTAAAAAGTCAGATGTGATTCTAATGGGTTTGACATTATATGTTACTTGGCCTTTTTCTCTTGCAGCTTTTAGTATTTTTTCTTTGTTCTGTATACTTGCGGTTTTGATTATTATGTGGTGGGAAGATTTTCTTTTCTGGTCTAATTTCTTGGGTGTTCTATAGGCCTCTTGTATTCTTATTGGTCTCTCCTTTAAGTTTGGGAAATTTTCTTCAATGATTTTGTTGAAAATATTTTCTGGGCCTTGGTGCAGGGAATCTTCTTTTTCCTCTATTCCTATTATTCTTAGATTTTGTCTTTTTATGTTGTCTTCAATTTCTTGGGCGGTCTGTGTCAGGAATTTTTTAGATTTAACATTTTCTTTGACAGATACATCTATTTCTTCCATTGTATCTTCCACACCTGAGATTCTTTCTTCCATTTCTTGTAGACTATTGATTATGTTAACCTCTGTAGTTCCTGCTTTCTTCTCCTAAGTTCTTTCTCTCCACAATTTCTTCCATTTGTGTTTTTTTTTTTTAATTTTTCCAATTCTATCTTCAGGTCTTGAGCTATTTTGTTGGTTTCCTTCCCCTGTCTGACTGTATTTTCATGTTTTTCCCTCAATTCCTTCAGCTGTTTGTTTGAACAATCCACTGTTTCTTTTATTTCATTCAGTGATTTAAGCATTTCCTCTCTAAAGGCCACAGACTGTTTGGCTGCAGCTTCCTGTATTTCTTTACAGATGGCCATAATCTCCTTGTCTTTATTTTCCTCCATTTCTTTAAGGATAGCCATGATCTGTTTGTTTTTATCTTCCTCTAATTCTTTTCCTGTTTTATTTGTTTCCTCTGTTATCTTCTTTATGAGTATAAATGTTAGGTCATGTCCTTGAATTTCATTTATGCTGGGGTGTCTAGGGCTATTTGCCCCTGGATAACTGGGTTCTGGAGATGCCATATTGCTCTGGCTTTTGTTGGTTCAACTTTTATGCTGTCCTCTACCCATTGGGCTATCTTAGTTGTTTGAATTTAGTTTCTGGTTGTTCCTGGACTCTTGTAGTGGAGAGAATCCCTTTGGCAGGAAGATGTTTTTTTCCTCAAGGAAGCCTTTCCAGCTTTTTGGGTATAGTCACTGGATGTCCAGTGTTTTTCAGGAGTTGCTACAGCTCACCTCAGACATAAAGACCTGGGCAGTAACTGTGGTCCTGATTAGTCGAGAGGGCTCTCCTCTCACTGGGAGAAGTCCTGGAGACAGCTGCCCTCCTTTCTGGGTTTCTTGCTGTAAATTTAGTGATCAACTGCTGTAACCTGTGTGTCCCTTGGTTTGGTGGGCTTGGTTAGGGATAACTGGTTGCCCCTTGGAGCAGTATCTGGGGTGGTTGATCTCAGGGTTCCAAGTCTTTTGTAGGAATGAGGTTGGGGCTCTGTGCCCCAGAACCCAAGAGGTAATCTGTGGCGGGTGAGTACTGCTCTGGTGTCTTGCGGCGCACAGTTCTGCCTGTAAGGTGTATTTGGTACAATGCAGGCCTCTGGGCTGGTAGAGCAGGTGCTGAGTTTCCATCACTCTGTGCTCCCTGTTTGGGCCCAGATCTGTGATGGCTGTGCGTACTCACCTGTCTGCGATCTGCAGGCTGCTAGACTTTCCCTAGGTGACCCCTAGGTGACTTCCTTCCCTGTGTGGTCCTCTCTGGACAGGGGTTCCCAGTCCCTGTTGTACTGGGGCACGCAGCTTGTCTGTACCACTGAGCTGAGCGATTAGCTTTCATGCGTGGCAGGAGCTTAGTTTTGTTGGCGGTGGGTACCTGCTGTCCTAGAGACCTTCTGGGGAAAGATAGGGTGACCCGTGATCAATCTGGCAACTTTGTTTCCCAGTCGGGTCCCAGACTGGGACTCCCAGCCTCAGGCACCCTTGTGCTCACAGATCAGCCTGGGAAAGTGATTGGGACATGGACGCTTATGGCTCCAGCCCGGAGACACAAAGCCCTCATTACCTGGGATTTCTTCCGGGTTCTGGCTGGGTAGCCGTGAGTGGACCCGACCGATTCCCACACTGTGGGAGCCTTCCCTCATCTGGGAAACACGATTGATGTAGTTTCAGGTCCCAGAGTTCAGTCTCCTGGTCTCTGCACGGCGAGTGCTGTCCTGCTTCTCAAACGCGCTGCTCTACCGGCGCCGCCATCTTGGCTCCTCGGCTTTCACCTGTTTATGACATTATTAAACGTCCCTCTCAGCCAATCAGATTCTTTTAGGTGCATGTTAAACCCAACAAGCATTCATCATATCCTTTATCCAGATCCCAAACCTTTACTCCTGTTTACCTCTGTGCCAATGTCAGGTAGGAAATGAAAACTTTAATGTTTATTTATTTGGAGAGCTTCCTAAGTAGGAAATCTTCAACATGATGTGGGATTATGGGCAATGTACCAAATGACAAGGTGGTCTTCTACTGTGGTCTTGTATCTGAAATTTCCTAGTTTGTGATTTTGAACTGAGCAGTTACTCCTGTACTCAGTAAAAGTACCTTCACATTCTTATTGGTATAATAGGCTGGCAGGTCCTAGTGTTCCCTGGATTATTGAAACTTTAAGAGCTAGAATAGAGAAGGAGACCAGACAATTCCTGGGACTGGTTTAGCTGAAACAGAGAAATATGAGAGTATGAAAAAGGAGAACTAAGGGGTAATAAACTATTTGACAGCTGATGCTGTTCCACTCTAGTGTTGCCAACCCTCAATAAGCAGGATTCTCTGGCTGTCCTGGATGGATTGGCAGCTATGTCCTCCTCAGTTGTCAATGAAGAAGCCTTCTGGTCTTCGAGTTTAGAGTTAAAACTGGGCCTTCAGGACACAGAAATGTGTCTGTATTATATGCCTAGAATACAGGAGCAGCTGTCTTGCCTTATATGGTCCTCCCCACAAACTGTCTGAACATAGTGTTAGTACCAGGTGTGCTTGTTCAGAGGTTCCACCTGGTTTCTTGAGGTTTGAGGTAGCTGGGTAACCACTAGTTCATGGCTAGTATTCTCTGCTACATAATGAGATCCTGGAAATCATGCTTTACAAAGTCAAACTCTGCTCTCATTTTGCAGAATCATTTCTTTAGAATGATTGCAGAATTCTTTGTAGAGGGTTGTAAACATATTATTTTTATTGCTTATGTTGAATTTCATATAATACACATTATACTCCTTTCCTTTGCTCCCAGGCTCACATTCATACCCATGTGTCACAATAAATTTTTTTTCTTTAAAATACATCACTTGAAGTATGTTTTATTCATATACTCACTGTAAAATGTTCAGAGTTTCAAGGCCAAATCCTTTAAAGAAAACTGAGTTCATCCTTGCCACTCCCTGAAACTACCCCAGAGAAGCCATCAGTCCTGAAAAGCTCTATATATCATCACCTTGATAACAGTTTTTCTAATGTATTTATTTTTTAAGTTTTTATTTAAGTTTTTCTTATGTATCTGACCTAACTTATCAGGACTCATTATTTCAGGATGCATTATTTTCCTCTATGTCTGGTTCTCAGGACATTGTTCTTGTGTCCTCAGTTCTCTCTACCTAGGACACTCTTCCTGCCTAGTCTCCTCCAGGATTCCCAGAGCTGTGAGTGGAGGTAGAATTCCTTTGGTAAATTCCATTTTTAGCTGGGTGTTTTAAGGTCTCTCTCTACATATTATAGGACTTTGGGCCTCTGTATGCAATCCCATTTGATGCAGAAGGAAGCATCTCTGTGGATCAAAGAGCATGACACTGATCTAATAGTTGAGGGCAACAGCAACATATTTTAATAACAAGATCCTGGATTGTTTGAAAATTTCCATTGGATGCCCTGGACTAACAACTCATTTAACTGCCACCCAAAACCCCTAGTAGTACATTGGTCAGGTCACAATAGAGGGCTTACTGGAACTTTACCACACACTATTAGGAGACCTCCTAATAAGTGAATACTTACCATATTTGTCTTTCTGCATTTTAGTTAGTTCACCCAGGATGATATTTCCTGATTTCATCCATTTGCCTAAATATATATCATGAAGTCATTTTCTTAGCTGAATAATACTCTATTATTGAAGTATTCCACATTTTCCCCAAAGGAGATTGTCAGTCCTGTTCTTTAGTCCTGTTGATATGCTCAGACTTTTATTATTGTACTGAATGACAAACTATCAGGATAATTATGTTCTTTTAGCTGAGAATTTCCTCCATCTTCTTCTGCTTTTTGGTGAATTGAATTGCAATGTCCCCTTGAAGCTAATATATGTACATGTGGAGTCTCCAGTAAGGAAATGTGTTAGGAGTTATGGCCTTGTTAGATTATATCTTTTGTTTCCCTAATCTCTTTCTCAGCTCTTTTGGCTTTTGTATAAAGGAGGGCTACTGATTTTATTGAGTTAATTTTGTATCCAGCCACATTGCTGAAGGTGTTCATCTGCTGTAGGATTTCCCATGTAAAATTGTTGGGTTCATCAGATATACTGTCATAAAATCTGCAAATAGTGTTACTTCAATTTCTTCCTTTCTGATTCCTATTCCCTCTATCTTGTTCAAATTTCTTATTATACTAGCAAGGACTTCCAGAATTATGTTGAAAAAATATGGAGAGAGTGCACAGGCTTGCCTTGTCCCTGATTTTAGTAGTATTTACTTAAGTTTCTCTCAGTTTAGTTTGATGTTGGATGTAGGCTTGCTGTATATTGCATTTACTATATTTAAATATGTGCCTTGAAACACTGATCTCTCCAATACTTTAAAAATAAATGGAAGTTTGACTTTGTCAAATGCTTTTTCCACATCTTAAAAGATTATCATGTAGTTTTTCTCTTTTGTTTGTTAATATGGTGACTCACATTGGTGAATTTGCATACATTGAACCACCCCAGCATACATGGGATGAAGACTACTTGGTCATAGTTGATGATATCTTTGATGTGCTCTTTTATTTGGTCAAAGACATAATGTACCTTGGTGTGACTGTAACCAAGGAAATCAAAGACTGGTATGTAAAAAAATTAAAGACTCTGAAGAAAGAATTAGAAGAAGCTATCAGAAGATGGAAAGATCTCCCAAGCTCATGGTTTTGTAGGCTATACATTGTGAAAATGGCCATCTTACCAAAAGCAATCTACAAAGTCAATGCAATTCCCATCAAATTACCAACACAATTTTTTACACATCGTGAAAGAAAAATTCTCAACTTCATATGGAAAAACAAGAAACCTAGAATTGCTAAAACAATCCTCTGCAATAAAAGATCTTGTGGAGGTACTTGATCTTAAGCTGTACTATAGAGCAACAATATTAAAAACTGCATGATACTTACATAGAAACATAACTGTGGATCAATGGAACCAAATAGGAGACCCAGAAATAAATCCACTCACTATGGACTCCTCATTTTAGACAAAGATGCCAAAACCATACAATGGAAAAGAGATAGCATCTTCAACAAACAGACATCATCTAACAGGATGTCGACATGTACAAAAATGCAAATAGATCCATACTTATCACCCTGAACAAAACTAAAGTCCAAGTGGATCAAAGTCCTCCACATAAAACCAGACACATTAATTCGATTAAAAGGAAAAGTGGGGAAGAGCCTTAAACTCATTTGCATAGGAACAAATTCCTGAACAGAACACCAACAGCACAGGGTCTAAGAGCAACAATCAGGAAATGGTACCTCATGAAACTGAAAAGCATCAGATGGCAACTCATACTGGAGAGGTTGTGGGGAAAAGGAAACCCTCCTGCACTTCTGGTGGGAATGTAAACTTTTACTCCTGCTGGTGGGAATGTAAACTTTTACAACCATTCTGAAAATCAGTGTGGCTCTCTGTCAGACAAGTAGGAATAGTGCTTCCTCAAAATCCAGTTATACCTCTCCTAGGCACATATCCAAAAGAGAGTGAAGTATACATTATGTACATTTCCTCAACCATGTTTGTAACGGCTATTTTTTGTAATAGGCAGAACCTGGACACAAACCTTAATTCCCAATCTAAGAATTCATACATAAATTGTGTACATCTAAACAATAGAATATTACTTAGCAATAAACAATCAAGGAAATTCTGAAATTTTCAGGTAAATGTTGGGAACTGGAAAAGATCATCTTGAGTGAGCTATTCCAGAAGAAGAAAGACAAATGGTACATACTCACTAACAGACATATAATATAAGATAAACCTACTAAAATTTGTACATGTATAGAAACTAATCAAGAGGGAGGGCTCTTGCTAAAAGGCTCAATCCCCATCCTCAAAGACAAAGAGGATGGACATCAGAAGAAAGAGAAAAGATAAAACAAGTTAGGAGTGTGCCAAAGAGGGCTTCTGCTCTGCAGGGCCTATCAAAGCAAATGCTGAGAATTATAGCCAACTGTTGGCTGGAGTGCATGGAATCTAATAAAAGAAGGGGGGAATAGTAAGATCTGGTGAGGACAGGAGCTCCATAAGGAAAGTAACAGAACCAAAAAATCTGAGCACAGTGGTCTTTCCTGAGACTCATGCTCCAACTAAGTACCATACATGGAGATAACCTAGAACTCCTGTACAGATTCAGCCCATTGCAGTTTAATGTCCAAGAGGGTTCTATAGTAATTGGGGCAGGTTCTGCCTCTCACATGAACTGATTGTTCCACTGCTTGAAAACCACAACCCTGATGGGGAAGCAGCTTTACTCCTGATGAAATATGATAGACTAGCATCAGAAGAAAAGAGAGGAAGTCCTCCCCTATCAGTGGACTTGGGAAAGGGTATGAGTGGACAAGGAGAGGGATGGTGGGATTGGGAGAGGAGTAGTGAGGGAGTTTTGGGGGATAAAATTGAATAAAGTGTAAATTGTAAAAATTAAAATGAAAATAAATAAAATAAATATAATTCCTTTTGGAGTTATACTAAAGGAGGGTGTTCTTGGAGGTTGATAAGCCAATAAAAGTGACCATACAGAATGGAGTCTCTATCTCAAGGTCTCTGTCAATTCATATTATTGTTTCTGTTGGTCTTGGTCTTAATGTTTCTCAATCTGTTTCTCCAGCTCTTTCTCTCTGTCTCACTCTATCTCCCTTTCTCTGCCAGCAGCTTGTGATTCAGTATGAAAAGCTTGCAGTTGTGCTGAAGAACTACAACAAGATGACTGCTTGCTGACATGACATCATTGAGAGTTTCTGTAAAACTATAAGCCAGGTCCTAGTTAAACAATTTTTGTTCAAAGATTTGCCTTGGTCAAGGAGCGTTTTCCCAGTAAAGAATTCATTAACTGAGGACATATCTGTTCATTTAACAAATAATAACGGAATTTGTGATAATATGAAAGTCACATGTCAAGGACACATGACATTAATTACCACTTGAAAGAAATAATGTGACCATTTTCCTGAACTAAGAGTCTTGGATACAGGAACTGACATCTCCAGTTTGTGTGCTTTCAGCTTCCCAGGTGGAAGCATGTAGGGCTGCTCAGACTTTCTCTCAAGCAGGCTGTCCACTTGGCCCTTTCGATAATTGGGTCCTGAAACACTTACTGGCTTTCACCTGTTTCATGACATCATTCTCCATCTCAGCCAATCAGCCCCTGAGAGAATCTTGAGGTTTCCATGGAGATGAGTAAACATACTTTCTTCAGTGTCCAGTCTCTGTGATCCTGTGCAGAAGTGATTTTTTTTGAAACCCAACAATCCTTTATCTATTTCCTTCATCCATTTCCCACAACATTACTCCTGTTTACCTCTGTGACAATGTGAGGTAGGCAATTAAACTTTAATGTTTATATAATTGGGCAGCTTCCTAAATAGGAAAGCTTCAAAGTGATGCAGTTTTAAGTTGATTGTGCTGAATGACAAGGTGGTTTACTTCTGTTGTCTTATATCTGAAATTTCTTAGGTTGTGACTTTGAACTGTGCAGTTCCTCTCATACTCACTAAATTTACCTTCATAATATTATTGATATCATAGGCTGGCAGGGTCTAGGGTTCCCTGGAATTTAGTTTTTAAAAGCAGAGAAAAAAGAAGGAAACTAGACAATTCCTGAGACTAGTTTGGCTAAAACAGAATATAATATAAGATAAACCTACTAAAATATATCTATAAGGTGAGTGTAAAGGGAAAACTGTGGTGCAAGATATTATTTGAGAGCTACTGATGTTCCACAATACTTTTGCCAACCCTCTATAAGCTGGACTGTGATGGCTGACCTGGCTGAATCAGCAGCTATGTCCTACTCAGTGGTCAGGGAGGAACCACCCTGGTAGTGGGGTTTACAGTTAAAACTGGGCCTGCAGATGTGTCCTCCAGACAGACTCTCTAAACTTAGTGCTGGTGTCAGGTCTGATTATTCAGAAGTGCCAACTTAGCTCATGGGGTCTGACGGAGCTGACCTAGCTTCATGGCTAGGATTCTCTGCTACATAATAAGTTCTAGTTAAGCATGCCATACAAAGTCAAACTCTGCCCTCCTGTAGCAGAATCATTTCTCCATGTTAAAAATCAGTGTAAAAGTTGTCAACATATTATTCTTATTGATTATCTGGGAATTTCACATAGCATACATTACACTACTCTTCCATTACTCCCTGGTTCAAATTCCTACACATGTCACATTAATTTTTTTTTTCTTTCCTTTAAAAAAGATCAATTGAAGTATGTGTTGTTAATTTACTCATTGGAATAAGATCAGAGTCTCAGTGCCAAGTCCCTTAAAGAAAACTAAGTTCATCCTTGCCACACACTGGCACCACACCCGATAAGAAGCCATCAGTCCTGGAGAGTTCTATACCTTATCACCTTGATCATTTCTTATGTATTTATTTATTATATGTGCAACTTGTATGCTCTCTGCTGTCCTCTCCCTCTTCTGCTTCTACTCACCCTCCTTCTTCTACCTCTATACCTTTTCTCTAGTTGCCTGATAGGGGAGGTCCTCCTCACCCTTCTATCTGAACCTAGTTTATCAGGTCTCATCAAGGCTGGCTTCATTATCTTTCTCTGTAGTCTGCTTCTCAGGTCATTGTTCTCCTTGTATACTCAATTCATTCTACTTATGACACTCTTCCTTCCTTCTCTCCTGAAGGCTGCCCAGAGCTCTGAGAGTAGGGAGAATTTCATGGGTAAATCTCATTTAGAGCTGGGTGTTCTAAGAACTTTGAATAATATTGGAATGTGAATCCCTGTATGCAATCCCATTTAATGCAGAAGGAAGCATCTCGTGGATCCATGAACATGGCACTGACCTATCATTTGAGGGCAGAGAGCAACTTATTTTAAAAACAACAACCTGGGTTGCTTGAAAATTTCCATAGGGTGCCCTGGCCCAACAACTAAATTAACTGCCACCTAACCCCCCTGGTAAACTGGTTTGGTCACAATAGAGGACCTATAGGAACTTTATCCTCCACCATTAGGAGACCTCCTGATAGTGAATACATATCATATATGACTTTCTGCATTTTAGTTACTTTAACCAAAATAAATTTCTACTGGTTCCATTCATTTTTCTGAATATATATCTTTTTTTTTTTTTCAATGCAGTTTACTCAAGAATATTGAACAATCCTCGGACCCTGGGGAAAGCCAGCCCACAGCTTAAATAGCCTCTGGGTAGCCAACCCAGGCATGCCACGGGGGCAATGCAGATAGGTCCACATACATGGAAGCAAGCCAGATCCTTGGCCTTAGCCAAATGTGGAGTTGTTCGTGACAGAGAGCACTCACCATCGGGAAGGTGGAAGGCAGAAACCAGCTCCATCTTTAAGGCATAGCATTCCGCAGCTCTCTACAGTTCCCCCTTTTTGTTTTAGACGCATCAGGCAAGAGTAGAGGTCTGATCTCTGATATTAGAAATAAATTGGGACTTTGTACAGATGTTCATTTAGGTGTCATCCACCCAAAGAGCATCAGACCAGTCCGATACCTTTTTCTCAGAGGCGGGACCTGGGGCATCAACCCACATGCAATCAGACATGCTCTTCTCTGGGTCCAAAGCGGCTGACCCTGAGTGCAGTGCTTAGCCTCGCATCCTGAGCGTATCATTTTAGCTTTTTATGGTATCAAACCATGCTTGGGGAGAATGTCCTGCTTCAATGGCTGTAAAGGCCTGAATGATCATGGCTGCATCACACTGTTGTGAGACTCTAATCTTGCATATATACCACAGGCAAACCAAGGAGACCAACACCAGAAGGCCTGCTAACACTCCCATGCCCTCCCATTCCTTCAGATGATTCATGGCTGCAGCAATCCATGTTGATAATCCTGTGGCTGGTCCTGCGTCCACTCTGGTAGAATTTACTGTGACAATGGCCACTCTCAGCTGCTCCATCGTAGTATCGAATTCTCCAGTCCAATTACCTAAAATATAGCTCGACAATTGTTTAGACAGATTTGCAGCACAGGAAAAATTCTCATGTTGTATGCTAGTGACACAAAGTCCAGCATACTTTCATTGACAGCCAGGTTGAGCGATTTGCCATAGGGTATCAATTTGCTCCTGCAAGAGGTCAATCCTCTGATTGAACACCATCAAGCTTCCTTTTAGTTGAGCATTAATTCCTTTATGTACAACTAAAGCATGAACTACATTGGCTAAATGATTATTCAGGGTCTGAGCAGTCTGCCCAGTATGACTCATGGCTAATGCCCTGGTGGTAGCTCCAACAGCCGTCAATGAGATGGTAGTAACAATGGTGGCTGTAGTTCCAAGATCCCTTTTTTGTCTGAAGAGAGTCATAGCATGAGGGGCATCAATGGGCACAGGCACCCAGTGAGGCATGCGAGTAACCAGGGCATACCTACATTTACTAGCATTCCAGCATTGGGCAAAAAAGCAAGTATCATTACCACAATTACTTGGCTCTATCTGGCTAATAATGAATAAAAATGGGGGATATAGACAAACAGGTGTCTGTAGTTATATCCCCCTTTTCATTTCTGATTTTGTTGATTTGGGTGGTGTCTCTCTGCCTTTTACTTAGCCTGGCTAAGGGTTTGTCAATCTTGTTGATTTTCTCAAAGAACCAGCTCTTGGTTTCATTGATTCTTTGAATTGTTTTATTTGTTTCCAATTGATTGATTTCAGCCCTGAGCTTGATTATTTCCAGCCGTCTTCTCCTTCTTGGTGTGTCTGCTTCTTCTTTTTCTAGGGATTTTAAGTGAGCCATTAAGGTGCTTGAATGAGCTGTTTCGAATTTCTTCTTGAAGGCACTTAGTGCTATGAACTTTCCTCTTAGCACTGCTTTCATTGTGTCCCACAAGTTCGGGTATGTTTTGTCTTCATTTTCATTGATTTCTAGAAAGACTTTAATTTCTCTCTTTATTTCTTCCCTGACCCAGCTGTCATTTAGTAACAAGTTGTTCAGTTTCCATGTGTGTGTAGGCTTTTTGTTATTTCTGTTATTGTTGAGGTCCAGCTTTAATCCATGGTGATCAGACAAGATACATGGGATTATTTCAATCTTCTTGTATCTGTTGAGGCTTGCTTTGTGACCCACTATGTGGTCTATTTTAGAGAAGGTTCCATGAGGTACTGAGAAGAAGGTAAATTCTTTTGTGTTTGGGTGTAAAGTTCTGTAAATGTCTGTTAGGTCCATTTGATTAATGACCTCTGTCAGAGACATTGTTTCTTTGTTTAATTTCTGTTTGGTTGACCTGTCCTTTGTTGAGAGTGGGGTGTTGAAGTCTCCCACTATTAATGTGTGTGGATCTATATGTGCTTTAAATTTTATCAATGTTTCTTTCACAAATGTGGGTGCCCTTGTATTTGGGGCATAGATGTTCAGGATTGTGATGTCTTCCTGGTGGAATTTTCCCTTGATGAGTATGAAGTGTCCTTCCCCATCTCTTTTGATTAATTTTGGTTGAAAGTCTATTTTATCAGATATTAGAATGGCTACTCCTGCTTGCTTCTTGGGTCCGTTTGCTTGGAAAGTCGTCTTCCAACCCTTTACCCTCAGGTAATGTCTATCTTTGTGTCTTAGGTGTGTTTCTTGTATGCAACAGATTGCTGGGTTTTGTTTACGTATCCATTCTGTTAATCTGTGTCTTTTTATTGGAGAGTTGAATCCATTGATGTTGAGAGAGATTAATGACCAGTGGGTGTTAGATCTCTTGATTTTGATGTTGGCTGTGGTTATCAGGTTGTGTGCTTGGTTGCTTTTTGTTTTACTGAAGTGAGGTTATTTATTTCCTGTGTTTTCTTGAATGTAGCTAGCTTTCTTGGGTTGTATTTTCCCTTCCAGTGTCTTCTGTAATGCTGGATTTGTTTGTAGGTATTGTTGAAATTTGTTTTTGTCATTGAATATCTTGTTTTCTCCATCTATGAGGACTGAGAGTTTTGCTGGGTATAGTAGCCTGGGCTGACATCTGTGTTCTCTTAGGGTCTGCATGATATCCGTCCAGGCCCTTCTGGCTTTCATAGTCTCTGTTGAAAAGTCAGGTGTGATTCTAATGGGTTTGCCATTATATGTTACTTGGCCTTTTTCCCTTGCAGCTTTTAGTATTTTTTCTTTGTTCTGTATACTTACTGTTTTGATTATTATGTGGCGGGAGGATTTTCTTTTCTGGTCAAATTTGTTGGGTGTTCTGTAGGCCTCATGTATTCTAATTGGCCTCTCCTTTAGCTTGGGGAAATTTTCTTCAATGATTTTGTTGAAAATATTTTCTGGGCCTTGGAGAAGGGAGTCTTCTTTTTCCTCTATACCTATTATTTTTAGGTTTTGTCTTTTCATATTGTCTTGCATTTCTTGGACGGTCTGTGTCAGGAATTTTTCGGATTTAACATTTTCTTTGACAGATACATCGATTTCTTCCATTGTATCTTCTACACCTGAGATTCTTTCTTCCATCTCTTTTAGTCTGTTGGTTATGCTTACCTCTGTAGTTCCTGTTTTCTTCCCTAGATTCTTCATTTCCATTATTTCTTCCATTTGTGTTTTCTTTAATTTTTCCAATTCTATCTTCAGGTCTTGAGTTGTTTTGTTTACTTCCTTCACCTGTCTGATTGTACTTTCCTGTTTTTCTTTTAGTTCCTTCAACTCTGTTTCTATCATTTCATTCAGTGTTTTAAGCATTTCCTTTCTAAAGGCCATAAACTGTTTGGCTGCAGCTTCCTCTATTTCTTTACGGATGGCAATATTCTGTTTGAGTTTATCTTCCTCTATGTCTTTACGAATCTTATTTGTTTCCTCTGTTATCATCTTCATGAGCATACATGTTAGGTCATCTTCTTGGATTTCAGTTATGGTGGGGTGTCCAGGGCTACTTGCCCCTGGGTAACTGGGTTCTGGAGATGCCATATTGCTCTGTCTTTTGTTGCTTGAGCTTTTACGCTGGCCTCTACCCATTGTGTTATCTTAGGAGTTTGGTGTTATTTTCTGGTGGTTCCTGGGATCCTGTGGTGGAGAGAATCCCCTTTGCAGAAAGCTGGTTTTTCCTGAAGGATGTCTTCTCAGCTTTTTGGGTATAGTCCCTGGATGGCTGGTGTTTTTTCAGGAGTTGCTCACCTCAGGGATATAGACCTGAGTGGTAACTGTGGTCTTTGTTAGTTCGAGAGGGTTCTCCTCTCACCCAGGGAAGTCCTGAGGGCAGCTGCCCTATTTCTGGGTTTCTTGTTGCAAATTTAATGATCAGCTGCTGTGACCCAGTTGGACATCAGGCACGCCTCAACTGTGCTTGTGTCTGGAGCACAGCTGAGTGCTGGCGTCTCGGCCCCACTAGACTGCTAGACTTTTTCTAGGGAAGGATTGGGTGATTTAGATCAGTACAGTTTCCTTCCTTCCCCGTGGATTCTCTGGAGACACGGACTCCTAGTGTCTTTTTTGCCATGGTGCACACTGCTCAGTGTCCAGCAGCTGGCTGGCCACAGAAATTTGCCTGTGCCTGGAGCACAGCTGTGTGATGGCGGCTCAGTCTCTGCCAGCTGTCTGGTGTGCAGAAACTGCCTGTGTCTGCCTTTGCGACTTTTGGGAGCCCGAGTGGCTCCCTAAGCTGGGTAATTTTCCGGGGACCTTTTCAGTTTGGGGGTGAGCTGAGTGCTCTGAGATCAGACCCGCCATTTCTATCTCCGGCGGCGAATCAGGTGCGCAGGCAGGCAGGGCTCTGTGCTGGAACCTGGGTCCCTGGCTCTGGCTCCAGCCTGGCTCCTGGGGTGCCCATGGAACCCGCCCGAGTCTTTTCCAGGGGATGTCTGGGTGACCTAAGGCTGGTCCCAATCGTTTCCTGTACCCTGGGGTTATCTCTCGACTGAAAATTCCAGGTTCTGATAGTGTGGTGCCCAACGTTCAGTCTGGGACCATGACCAGAGACACTGGCTTGTGGCTCTGGGCTGGGGCTGGGGCTGGCGGCCGGCAGCCAAGCGTCTGGTGGATCCGGGATCTCTTCCGCGGTTTAGCAGGGTGAGTTAAAAGCTGATTGAATCCCCCACCGTGGGGTATCTTCTCACCTGGGAAACACAATGACTGTGTTTTATGGCCAAGAGTTCTGATTGCTGTTCACTGTGCTGATCCTGCTGTGCTGCTGCTCAGAATGAGAGTCCTCCCAGCGCCGCCATCTTGCCCCTCCCCTGAATTTATATCTTGATGTCATTTTCTTAACTGTATAATACTCCATTATGGAAATATTCCACATTTTACCCAAAGGAGACTGTCAGTCATGTTCTTTAGTCCTTGGACATTGCTGGGACATTAATCATTGAACTGAATCACAAACTATCAGGATAACTATGTTCTTTTAGCCTGGAAGTCCCTCCATCTTCTTCCACTTCTTGGTGATTTGAATTGCAATGTCTAGTTGAAGCTCATTTATTTATATTTGGAGTCACAGAGAGGAAATGACTGGGAAGTATTTGGAGTTATGTCCTTGTTAGACAATATAATATATTTTGTATCCCTAATTTCTTTCTCAGTCTTTTTGTCTTTTGTATACAGGAGGGCTACCGATTTTTTTTTTGTGTGTGTGTGTGTGTGTGTTAATTTTGTACCCATTCACTTCCATGAAGGTGTTTATCAGCTGTAGGATTTCCCATGTTAAATTTTTAGATTCACTTAGAAAAAACTATCATAAAATCTGCAAAGAATGATACTTTGACTTCTTCCTTTCTGATTTCTATCCCCTTGATCTATCCCCTTCAACTTTCTTAATGTACGAGCAAGGACTATAGCCAGAACTATGTTGAAGAGATATGGAGAGTGGCCAGCCTTGCAATATTTTTTATTTCAGTGGGATTGCTTTAATTTCTCTCAGTTTAGTTTAATGTTGGCTATAGGCTGGTTGTTTGTTGCATTTACTATGTTTAGATATGAGCCTTGTACCCTAGTTCACTCCAATACTTAAAACATGAATGGATGTTTCACTTTGACAAATGCTTTTTCCACATCTAAAGAGTTTATCATGTGCCTTTTTTTCTTTCAGTTTGTTAATATGGTGGATCACATTGATGGATTTCCAGATATTGAACCACCCCTGCATACCTGGGATGAAACCTACTTGAACATAGTGTGTGATATCTTTGATGTGTTCTTGTATTTGTTCAAAGACATAATGTAACTTGGTGTGACCCTAATCAAGCAGGTCAAAGATTTGTATATAAAAATTTTCAAGACTCTGAAGAAAGAAATAGAAGAAGATATCAGAAGATGGAAAAATCTCGCATGCTCATGGCATGGCAGGATTAACATAGTAAAAATGACCATCTCACCAAAAACAATCTACACATTCAATGCAATTCCTATCAAATTACCACAAAATTCTTTACAGGGCTTGAAAGAAAAAGTCTCAACTTCATATGGAAAAAGAAGAAACCCAAAATTGCTAAAACAATCCTTTACAATAAAATATCTTTGGGAGATAACAGCATCCTTGATCTCAAGCTATACTATAAAGCAACAGTAATTAAAAACTGCATGATACTGACATAGAAACATAATGGTGTATCAACAAAACCAAAATAGAAGAAACAGTAATAAACCCACACACTTCTGAACACCTTAGTTTTAACAAAGGTGCCAAAACAATACAATGTAAAAAAGATAGCATCTTCAAAAAATGTTGCTGGGCTAACTGGATGAATACATATAGAAAAATGAAAATAGATCCATATTCATCAACCTGCACAAAACTAAAGTCCAAGTGGATCAAAGCCCACTACATAAATCTAGACACATTAAATCACTTAGTAGAAAAAGTGGGGAAGAGCCTTGAATTCCTTGGCACAGGAGAGAAGTTCCTGAACAGAACACAATCATAAAAGTCTCTAATAGCAACAATCAAGAAATGAGACTTCATGAAATTGAAAAGCTTCTGTAAACCAAAGGGCACTGTCTTCAAGAAAAAATGAATCTTCAGAATCTTCACCAACCCTCTAAGTGACAGAGGGCTATTATCCATTACATATACAGAACTAAAGAAGTTGAAAAGCAGCAAATCAAGTAATTCAATTAAAAAAATGTGGAGCAGAGCTAAACAGAGAATTCTAGATATAGAAATATCAATGGCAGAAATATACATAAAGAAATGCCCAATGTCATTAGCTCTCAGGGAAATGCACATCAAAATGACCCGGAGATTTCAACTTAAAACCATCAGAATGGCCAATATCAAAATCTGAAGTGACAACACATGGAGGAGAAGTTGTGGAGAAGGGGAACCCTCCTCCATTGCTGGTTCAAATGTAAACTTGTATAACCACTCTGAAAATCAATCTGGCACTTTATCAGTCAACTAGGAATAGTGCTTCCTCAAGTTCCAGTTATACCACTTCTAGGCACATATCCAAAGTTGGCTCAAGTACACAATAAGGACATTTGCCCAACCATGTTTGTAGCAGCTTTATTTACAAAAGCCAGAACTTGCATACAACCCAGATGCCCCCCAACTGAAAAATGGATACAGAAATTGTGGGACATCTACAGAACCGAATATTACTAACCAATATAAAACAAGGAAATCATGAAATTTGAAGGTAAATGTTGGAAACTGGAAGTGAGCTATCCCAGAAGCAGAAAGAAACACACAGTATATGCTCACTCATATAGACATATAATATAGGTAAACCTACTAAAATCTGGACACCTAAAAAAACTAATCAAGGAGGAGGCCTCTTGCTAAAATGTAAAATCCTCATCCAGAAAGGGAAAGAGGACTGACATCAGAAGAAGGAGAAAACAGGAAATATGTTAGGAGCCTGCAACAGAGGGCCTCTGAAAGGCTTTGCAGTGCAGACTATCAAATCAGATGCTGAGTTTTACGGACAATTATTGGAAGAGGGCAGTGAATGTAATAAAAGAAGGGGGAAAAAGTCAGATAGTGAGAGGACAGGACCTCCCCAAGGAGAGCAACAGAACCAAAAAATCTGAGTACAAGGGTCTTTCCTGAAACTCATACTCCAACCAAGTACCATGCATGGAGATAACCTAGAATCCTTGCACAGATGTAGCCCATGGCAATTCAGTGTCCAAGGTGGTTCCCTAGTAATGGGAACAGGGTCTGCCTCTGATATGAACTGATTGGCCTGTTCTTTGAAAACAACACTGTGATGGGGGAGCAGCCTTAACAGGACACAGACATAGACAATGCACCCACACCTGATGAGATCTGAGAGACTAGGATCAGAAGAAAAGAGAGGAAGGCTTCCCCTTTCAGTGTACTTGGGGAAATACATGAGTGGACAAGGGGAAGAGATGGTGGAATTGGGAGAGGAAAAGGGAGGGATTTATAGGGGGATACAAAGTGAGTAAAGAGTAATTATTAAAATTTAAAATGAAAAAAAAATATAAAATATATATATTATTGCCTTTTGAGTTATAATATAGGAGTGTGTGCTTGGAGGTCGGTATGCCAATAAAAGTGACCAGACAGTAGTTATGTCTCGCTTTTCATTTCTGATTTTGCTGATTTGGATAGTTTATCTCTGCCTTTTGCTTAGTTTGGCTAAAAGTTTGTCTATCCGGGTCTGATGCTCTTTGGGTGGATGACACCTAAATGAACATCGGTACAAAGTCCCAATTTATTTCTAATATCAGAGATCAGACCTCTACTCTTGCCTGATGCGTCTAAAACAAAAAGGGGGAACTGTAGAGAGCTGTGGAATGCTGTGCCTTAAAGATGGAGCTGGTTTCCGCCTTCCACCTTCCCGATGGTGAGTGCTCTCTGTCACGAACAATTCCACTTTTGGCTAAGGCTGAGGATCTGGCTTGCTTCCTTGTATGTGGACCTATCTGCATTGCCCACGTGGCATGCCTGGGTTGGCTACCCAGAGGCTATTTAAGCTGTGGGCTGGCTTTCCCCAGGGTCAGGTGATTGTTCAAGGTTCCTGAATAAACTGCATTAAAAAAAAAAAAGTTTGTCTATCTTGTTGATTTTTTCAAAGAACCAGCGCTTGGTTTCATTGATTCTTTGAATAGATTTATTTGTTTCTAGTTGATTGATTTCTGCCCTGAGTTTGATTATTTTCAGCTCTCTGCTCCTCTTGGGTGCATTTGCTTCTTTTTTCTCTAGGACTTTCAGTTGAGCCATTAATTTGCTTGTATGAGATGTCACAAATTTTTTCTTGAAGGCATTTACTGCTGTAAATTTTCTTCTGGGCACTGCATTCATTGTGTCCCATAAATTAGGGTATGTTGCACCTTCATTTTCATCAAATTCTAGGAAGTCTTTATTTTCTTTCTTTATTTCTTCCTTAACCCAGCTATCACTGAGCAGTAAGTTGTTCAGTCTCCATGTGCTTGTAGGCTTTTTTCTAATTCCATTGTTGTTGATGTCCAGATTTATTCCATGGTGGTCAGATAGAATACAGGGTATTATTTCAATCTTCTTGTATCTGTTGAGGCTTGCTTTGTGACCAAGTATATGGTCTATTTTGGAGAAGGTTCCATGAGGTACTGACAAGAAGCAATACTCTTTTACATTTGGGTGGAAAGTTCTATAGACATCTAATAGGTCCATTTGATTTAGGAACTCTGTAAGTGCCTTTATTTCCTTATTAGGTTTCTGTCTAGATGATCTGTCCCTTGGTGAAAATGGAGCATTGTAGTCTAAGTGTCACTATTTGCAGATGATATGATAGTATATATGAGTGACCCCAAAAATTCAACCAGAGAGCTCCTCCAGCTGATAAACACCTTCAGCAAAGTGGCAGGATACAAAATCAACTAAAAAAAAAAAAATCAGAAGCTCTCCTGTATACCAAAGACAAAAGGGCTGAGAAAGAAATAAGGGAAATAACACCCTTCACAATTGTCACTAACCACATAAAGTACCTTGTGGTGACACTAACCAAGGCAATGAAAGACCCATTTAAGAAAAACTTCAAGTCAATGAAGAAAGAAATTGAAGAAGATATGAGAAGATGGAAAGCTCTCCTGTGCTCATGGATTGGTAGGATTAACATTGTGAAAATGGCCATCATTCCAAAAGCAATCTACAGATTCAATGCAATTCCCATCAAAATACCAACTCAATGCTTTACAGACCTTGAAAAAAAGATTCTCAGCTTCATATGGAGAAACAAAAACCCAGAATCTCCAAAATAATCCTGTACAACAAGAAATTATCTGAGGGATCTCCATCGCTGATCTCAAGTTGTACTACAGAGAAATAGTAATAAAAACTGTATGATATTGGCATAGAAATAGCAGGGAGGATCAATGGAACTGAATAGAAGAAATAAACCCAGAAATAAACCCAAACACCTATGAATACTTCATTTTTGACAAAGCAGCCAAATCCATTCAAGGGTGCTGGTCCAACTGGATGTCCACCTGAAGAAAAATCAAAATAGATCCATATTTATCATCATGCACAAAACTAAAGTCCAAGTGGATCAAAGACCTCAACATAAAACCAGATACTCTAAATCTGTTAGAAGAAAAAGTGGGGAAAAGCCTAGAACTCATTGGCACAAGAGACAACTTCCTGAACAGAACATCAACAGCACAGGCTCTAAGAGCAACAATCAATAAATGGGACCTCGTGAAGCTGGAAAACTTCTTTAAAGCAAAGGATACCATCATCAAAACAAAACAACTGCCTACAGATTGGGAAAGAATCTTCACCAACCCTTTATCTGACAGAGGGCTAATATCCAGTATATATAAAGAACTAAAGAAGATGAAAAGCAGCAAAACAAGTAATCCAATTAAAAAATGGGGAACAGAGCTAAACAGAGAATTCTCTGTAGAGGAATATCAAATGGCAGAGAAACAATTAAAGAAATGCTCAACCTCATTAGCCATTAGGGAAATGCAAATCAAAACGACCCTGAGATTTCACCTTACACCCATCAGAATGGCCAAGATGAAAAACTGAAGTGACAATACATGCTGGAGAGGTTGTGGAGAAAGGGGAACCCTCCTCCATTGTTGGTAGGAATGTAAAGTGGTACAACCAACCATTTTGGAAGTCAATCTGGTGCTTACTCAGACAATTAGGAATAACGCTTCCTCAAAACCCAGCTATACCACTGCTGGACATATACCTAAAATTTGCTCAAGTACACAACAAAGGCATTTGCTCAACCACACTTATAGCAGTTTATTTGTAATAGCCAGAACCTGGAAACAACCCAGATGTTCCTCAATAGAGGAATGGATACAGAAATTGTGGTACTTTTTACATAATGGAATACTACTCAGCAATCAAAAATTATGAAATCATGAAATTTGCAGGGAAATGGTGGAATTTAGAAAAGATCATTCTGAGTGAAGTATCCCAGAAGGAGAAAGAGAAACATGGTATATACTCGCTTATATAGACCTACAAGTTATGATAAACATAATGTAGTCTATACACCTAAAGGTCATTGACAAGAAACCAGACATGAGATAAGTTGATCAATCCCCACTTAGGAAGAAAAATGTGATGCGCATAGGAAGTATGACAGGAGTCTACTGCAGAAGGCATCTGAAAGACCCTACCAAGCAGCATTTCAAAACAGATACTAAGATTCATAACCAAACCGTTGGCAGAAGGGGAGTTAGTATGACAGGGAAAGGATAGGCACCCACAAGGACCAAATATATCTGGGCACAGGGTTTTTATCTGAAACTGTTTCTCCAACAAAGTACCATGTATGGGTATAACCTAGTACCTTTACTCGGACGAAGCTCGTGGTAGCTCAATAACCAATTTATTTCCTATAGTAAGGGGAACAGGGACTATCTCTGACAGGAACTCAATGGCAGGTTCTTTGACTCCCCATCCCACAAGGGAAGAGCAGTTCTGCTAGGCCACAGATGAGGATTTCGCAGCCAGCCCTGAAGATACCTGATAAAACAGGGACAGACAAAAGGGGAGGAGGTCCTCCCCAATCTGTGGACTTCAAAGGGGGCACAGAGAAGGTGAGGGAGGAAGGATGGGATTGGGAGGGAATAAGGGAGCAGGATACAGACTTAATAAAATGTAACTAATAAAAAAAGTGACCAGACAGAATGGAATCTCTGTCTCTAGGTCTCTGTCACTTTACATATTTGTTTCTGTTGGTCTTGGTCTCTCTATTTCTGAATCTCTCTGTCTGTCTGTCTGTCTGTCTGTCTGTCTGTCTCTGTCTATTTCTCTCTCTCTCTTACCATCTCTCTGCCTGCAGCTTGTGGATCAGTATGAAAAATTCTCAGTTCTGCTGAAGAACTACAACAAGATGAATGCTTGCCAATGTGATATCCTGCATGGTGTCTGTAAAAATATTAGCAAGGTTCCAATTTAACAGTTGTTGTTCAAAGATTTGTCTTGGTCAAGAAGCATTTATACAGTAAATGACTCACTGAATGAGGGCATATCTGTGCATTTAACAACTATTAATGGAGTCTGTGATAATGTGAGAGTCACATATCAAGGACAGGTGAATTTATAAATGACCACTTGAAAGCAATATGTGACCCTTTTCCTGTACTAAGAGTCTTGGACACAGGAACTGTCGTCTCTGGGTTGTGTGCTTTCAGCTGCACAAATTGAAGCATGTAGGGTTTCTCAGACTTTCTCTTGAGCAGCCTGTCCACTTGGCCCTTTTAATTTCTGGCTCCTGAAACTGTTACTGACTTATACTTGTTTCATGACATCATTCTCCATCTCAGCCAATCAGCACCTGAGGTAATCTTGAGGTTCCTATGGAGATGAGTAAAAAAAAAAAAAAAAAATTCTCAGTGTCCAGAATCTCTGATCCTGTTCACACATGACTTTTTCTTGTGAAACTCAATAGCCTTTCTTTCATCCCTTTATATAGATCCCACACCTTTTATTCCTGAGCGGCAATAAAACATTTGACAGCTTGTGCTGTTCCACACAAGAGTTGCCAACCCTCTATGAGCATGTTTGCCTTGGCTGAGCTGGCTGGAGGCACGACTGTCCTACTCAGTGGTGAGTGAGCAATTCTCCTTGTCTTAGTTTACAGTTCTAACTAGTGCTTCAGGACAGAAAAATAGGTTCTTGTTATATGCCTATGATACAAGAGCAGAAGTGTTTCATCAAAATGTAGTGCTAGTGCCAGGTCTGATTGTTCAGATTTGCCACCAGAGCTCATAAGGTCTCTGGTAGCTGGGTAACCACTAGTTCATGGCTAGGATTCTGCTACATAATGAGTTCCTGGAAAGCATACCTTGCATGTTCAAACTCTGCCCTCCTTTAGAAATATCTCTTCTCCAGGTTAAAATTCTTTGTAAAAGTTGTCAACATATCATTTTTATTGATTATGTAGGTAATTCATATACTATACATTACATTCCTTTTCCATTGCTTCCAGGTTCAAATTTCCTACTCATGTGTCACACTAATTTTTTTGTGGTTGTTTTTAAAATGTATCAATTGAAGTATGTGTTCTTCATATATTCATTGAAACATGATCACAGTATCAGTGCCAAGTCCCTTAAAGAAAACTGAGTTCATCCTTGCTGTATGCTGGTACAACCCCAAGAAGAAGCCATCAGTCCTGAAGAGCTTAATAATTCATCACCATGATTAGGTTTCTTCTATATTTATTTATTACATATTGTTCAATTTGTTCCAGTTTGCTGCCCCCTCCCCTTCTCCTTCCAGTCCCACCCATCCTCCTTCATCTAACCCTATGATCTTTCTCTAGTTTCCTGATAGAGGAGGTCTTCCTCATCCTTATATCTGAACCTATCTTATCAGGTATCATCCAGGCTGTCTGCATCAGCTTCCTCTGTGGTCTGATTCTAAGGTCATTGTTTTACTTTGTATCCATCATACACTCTTATTATGACAGTTTCCTGCCTCCTCTGCTGCAGGCTTCCCAGAGCTCTGAGGGGAGAGAGAATTTCATAGGAAAATCCCATTTATAGCTGAGTGTTTTAAGGTCTCTCTCTGCATAATATATGACTGTGGGGTCTCTGTATGCAATCCCAATTGATGCAGAAGGAAGCATGATAAGTCAGTTGAGGGCGGAGAGCAGCATTTACTAATAACAACAGCCTGGGTTGCTTTAAAATTTCTGTATGATGACCTGGCCCAACAGTTCAAATAACTGCCACCAAATCCCCCCATTTGAAGACTGGTTTGTTTAAATTAGGTGGCCTATTGGAACTTTATCCCCCACTATTAGGAGATCTCCTTTTAAGTGAATACATACCATATTTGTCTTTCTGCATTTTAGTTACTTTACCCAGGATGATATTTCCTGGTTCCATCTATTTGCCTGAATGTATATCATGACATCATTTTCTTGGCTAAATAATACACCTTTATGGAAATATTCCACATTTTCCCCAAAGAAGACAGTCAGTCTTATTATTTAGAACTTGAAATTTGCTGAGACTTTATTCATTATATTGAATGCCAAACTCTCAGAATAACTATATTCTTTTAGCATAGAAATCCCTCCATCTCCGTCCACTTCCTGGTAATTTGAATTGCAATGTCCACTTGAAGCTCATCCATTTACATGTTAAATCCCCAGGGAGGAAATATCTGGGAAGAGTTAGAAGATATGGCCTTGTTAGATAATTCCTATTGTAGTTATTTTTTTAGGAGAATATGCTGTGAGGTTGATGTGCCACTTAAAGTGACCAGACAGAATAGGTATCTGTTTCTCTATCTCTGTCACTTTATATCTTTGTTTTTGTAACTCTTGGGCTCTCGATTTCCAAATCTGTCTTTCTAACTCTTTCTCTCTCTGTCTCTCTCTCGTTGCCTGCTACTTTTGGTTCAGTATGAAAATCTCTCAATTCTGCTGAAGGACCACATCAAGTTGTCTGTTTCCTGATGTGACATCATGGACAGTCTCTTTAAAATATTAGCAAGGTCCCAATTAAAAACTTTTTGCTCAAAAAGTTGCTTGGTCTGGGAGCATTTTCCTAGAAAGTAATTCAATGATTGAGGATGTATTGGTGGATTTAATGAATAATATTAGAATCTGTGATAATATGAATGTCACATGTCAAGATCACTGGACTTCAATAATGACCATTTGAATGAAATATGTGACAGATTAACAGAACTGAGTCTTGGACACAGGAAATGTCATCTCTGGTTGTGGGCTTTCCATTGCCCAGATTGAGGCAGGTAGGGCTGCTCAGCCTTTCTCTCAAGCAGGCTGTTCACTTGGCCATTTTAATAACTAGCTCCAGAAACTCTTAGCAGCTTTTACCTGTTTCATGACATCATTCTACCTCTTAGCCAATCAGCACCTAACCATTGTGATATCATAATGGCATTGGGATGTCGTTATGAATTTTCATGTCATGATGCAATTGTGATGTCCTAATAGCATTTTGATGTCCTAATAGCATTGTGATGTCATCATAGCATTGGATTTCCTAATATCATTGTGAAATCTTACTGTTATAAAGTCATGGTAGCTTTATATTTCAAAATTCCATTGTGATGTCATATCACAATCATATCAAAATACCATTGTGAAGTCATTATAGCATTTTGATATCAAACAATATTGTGAAATCATAATACAATTTAGATGTCATAATATTTTAATGTCATAGTAAAATTGTGATGTCCAAATATCTTTGTGATGTCATAATAGCATTGTGGTTTCCTATCATTGTGAGTCTTAATAGCATTGAAATATCATAATTGCATTGTGATGCCATAAGAGCATTGCAACGTCATAATAGCATTGAGATGTCTTAATATCATTAAAAAGTCATACTCTTTTGAAGTCATAATAGCATTGTAATGTCATAACTCCATTGTGAAATATCATAACACGATCATGTTGTAAAAGCCTTGTGGTGTCATCAAGCATTGTGAGGTCACAATAGCATTGTGGTGTCAGAATAACATTTTGAAATCGTAATATCATTGGCATGTCATAATATCATTGTGATGTCATACTATTGTGATGTCATAAAAGCATTATGATGTCATAACAGCATTATGAATAATAATAGCACTGAGATGTCATGACACCATTGTGAAATCATAATACCATTGGGATGTGATAACACTGTGATTTCATCATAGCATTGTGTTAACATCATAGTAGTGTGATGTAATATCATTCTTAAGCATAATAGTATTATGATGTCATAATACCATTTAGATGTCATAGTATCACTTATAATTGATTTGAGATGTCATTGCATTGTGATGTCATCATAGCAATGTGAGGTCATAATAGCATTTCAATATCATCATATCACTGTGCTTTCCTAGTAACATTGTGAAGCCATACATTTGTGACATCATAATAGAATAATGATATCATAATAAATTTTTTATTGTTTTATTTTTATTTTTTTTAAACTTTATTCACTTTGTATCCCCCCATGAGCCACTCCCTCCTCCTCTCCCAATCCGACCCTCCCTATCCCTTCTTCATGCATTCCCCTCTCAAAGTTCACTGATAGTGTAGTTCCTCCTCTCATTCTTTCTGATCTAAGGTCTATCAGATCACATCTGGAGTGGCTGCATTGTCATCTTCTGTGGCCTGGTAAGACTGCTCTCCCCTCAGGAGGAGGTGATCAAACAGCAGGCCTATCAGATTGTGTCAGAGGCAGTCTCTCTTCCCATTACTATGTAACCCACTTAGACACTAAACTGCCACTTAGAACCCCTGCCATTACATCTGTGCAGACATTCTTGGTTATCTCCATGCATGGTATTTGGTTGGAGTATGGGTCTCTGGGAAGACCCCTGTGTTCAAATCTTCTGGTTCTGTTGCTCTCCTTTTGAGGATCCTGTCATCTCCATAGCCTACTATTTCCCATTTCTTAAATAAGATTCCATGCAATCTGCCCAACAGTTGGCCATAAAGTTTCAGTGTCTGCTTTGATAGTCGACACAGCGGAGCCTTTCAGAGGCCCTCTGTGGCAGGTTCCTAGGTTGTTTCCTACTTTCTTCTTCTTGTGATGTCCATCCTCTTTGCCTTTCGGGTTGGGGATTGAATGTTATAGTACTCTCTTTTGATTGGTTTCTTTAGATGGACAAATTTTAGGTTTATCCTATAAATCTATATGAGTGAGTATATACCCTGTGTGTCTTTCTGCTTCAAGGACAGCTCACTCAGGATGATGCTTTCCAGATCCCACCATTTACCTGCAAATTTCATGATATCCTTATTTTTCATTGCTGAGTAATACTTAATTGTGTAGATGTACCACAATTTCTGCATCCATTCTTCAGTTGAGGGGCATCTGGGCTGTTTCCAGCTTCTGGCTATTCCAAATAAGGCTGATATAAACATGCCTGAGCAAATGTCCTAATTGTGTACTTGAGCCTCTTTTGGATATATGCCTAGGAGTGGTATGGCTGGATCTTGAGGAAGCTCTATTCCTAGTTGTCTGAGAAAATGCCAAATTGATTTCCAGAGTGGTTGTACAAGTTTACATTTCCACCAGCAGTGGAGGAGGATTCCCTTTTGACCACAACCTCTCCAACGTGTATTGTCAAAAGAGATCTTGACCATTCTGATGGGTATAAGGTAAAATCTCAGTGTTGTTTTCATTTGCATTTCCCTGATGGCAAAAGAAGTTGAGCATTTCTTTAAGTGTTTCTCTAACATTCAATATTCCTCTACAGAGAATTCTCTGTTTAGCTCTGTTCCCCATTTTTTAAGTGGATTACTTGGTTTGCTGCTTTTCAGCTTATTTAGTACTTTATATAAACTGAATATGAGTCCTCTGTCATTAATAAAGGGTTGCTGAAGATCCTTTCCCAATCTGTAGGCAGTCATTTTGTTTTGATTTACAGAAGCTTTTCAGTTTCATGAGGTCCCATTTATTGATTGTTGCTCTTTGAGCCTGTGCTGTTGTTGTTTTGTTCAGGAAGTTGTCCACAGTGCCAATGAGTTCTAGGGTATTCCCAACTTTTTTTCTGGTTGATTTTATGTGTCTGTTTTTATGTTGAGGTCATTGATCCACTTGGACTTCAGTTTTGTGCAGGGGGATAAGTATGAATCTATTTGCATTTTTCTACATGTACACATTCACTTGGACCAGCACCATTTGTTGAAGATGCTATCTTTTTTCCATTGGATGGTTTTGGCATCTTTGTCAAAAATCAGGTGTCCATAAGTGTGTGGGTTTATTTCTGGGTCTTCTGTTCAGTTCCATTGATCTGCCATTCTATTTCTTTGCCAGTACCATGCAGTTTTTATAACTGTTGCTTTATAGTACAGCTTAAGATCAGGGATGGAGACACCTCCAGAAGATCTTTTATTGAAGAGGATTGTTTTAGCAATTCTGGGTTTCTTGTTATTCCATACGAAGTTGAGAATTTTTCTTTCCAGGTCTGTAAAGAATTGTGTTGGCAGTTTGATTACAGAATTGCAATAAATCTGTAGATTGCTTTTGGTCAGATGGCCATTTTTACTATGTTAATCCTGCCAAGCCATGAGCATGGGCTATATTTCCATCTTCTCATATTTTCCTCTAATTCTTTCTTCAGAGACTTGAAATTTATTTCATACAGTCTTTGACTTGCTTGATTAGGGTTACACCAAGGTACCTTATGTCATTTGTGGCTATCGTGAAGGGAATAGTTTCCCTAATTTATTTCTTAGCCCTTTTGTCTTTTGTACACAGAGGGCCTACTGAGTTTTTTGAGTTAATTTTCTATCCGGCCACTTTGCTGTAGGAGTTCCCTGGTAGAGTTTTTGGGGTTGATCACATATACTATCATATCATCTGCAAATAGTGATAATTTGATTTCTTCCTTTCCAATTTGTATCTCCTTGATCTTCTTCAACTGTCTTATTGTTCTAGCAAGGACTTCCAGCACTATGTTGAAGAGATATGGGGAGAGTGGGCAGCCTTTTCTTGTCCCTGATTTCAGTGGGCTTGCTTTAATTTTCGCTTTGTTCAGTTTGATGTTGGCTATAGGCTTGGTGTATATATCACCTTAACTATGTTTAGTTATGTGCCTTGTATCCCCGATATCTCCAATATTTTAAATATGAATGGATGTTGGATTTTGTCAAATGCTTTTCAGCATCTAGGGAGATTATTATGTTTTTTTTTTTTTCTTACACTTTGTTAATATGGTGGATCACATTGATGGATTTCCATATAATGAACCACCCCTGCATACCTGGGATGAAGCCTACTTGGTCATAGTGGATAATATCTTTGATGTGTTCTTGGATTCGGTTTGCATGTATTTTGTTGAGTATTTTTGCATCAATGTTCATAAGGTAGATTGGCCCGAAATTCTCTTTTTTTGTTGGGTCTTTGTGAGGTTTAGGTACCAAGGTGACTGTGGCTTCATAGAATGAGTTTGGTAATGTTCCTTCTGTTTCTATTTTGTGGAATTATTTGAAAAGAATTGGAGTTAGCTCTTCTTTGAAGGTCTGGTAGAATTCTGCGCTGAAACCAACTGGTCCTGGGCTTTTTTTAGATGAGAGACTTGATGACTCCTTTTCTTTCCTTGGGGACATAGGACTATTAGTTGATTTATTTGGTCTTGATTCATGTTTGGTAAGTGAAATCGATAAAAAAATGTCCATTTCTTTTAGATTTTTAAATTTTGTGGCATATAGACTTTTGCAACAAGTAAGACCTAATGATTGTTTTGATTTCCTCAATGTCTGTAGTTATGTCCCCCTTTTCATTTCTGATTTTGTTGATTAGGTTGGTGTCTCTCTGATTTTTAGTTAGCTTGGTTAAGGGTTTGTCGATCTTCTTGATTTTCTCAAAGAACCAGCTCTTGATTTCATTGATTCTTTGAATTTTTTTCTATAATTTTATTTTTCTCATTAGTTACATTTTGTTAATTCTGTATCCCAGCTGTCTCCCTCATTCCCTCCCCAATCCCACCCTCCCTCCCTGGTCTCCTCCCTGCCCCTTTCCAAGTGCACTGATAGGGGAGGACCTCCTCCCCTTTCATATGACTCCCTTTTGTCAGGTATTTTTTAGGGCTGCCTGCAAAGTCCTCCTCTGTGGCCTAACAGTACTGCTCCTCCCTTGGTAGGTGGGGAGGTCAAAGAGCCAGTCATTGATTTTCTGTTAAAAATAGTCCTCGTTCCCCTTACTATGGGAAAACAATTGGTTATTGAGCTATCACGGGTCACATCCGATCAGAGGTTCTAGGTTTTATCCTCTCATGGACTTTGGTTGAGTGTCCATCTCAGAAAAGACCCTGTGCCCAGATACGTTTGGTCCTTGTGGAGCTCCTATCCTTTCCACACCAAATTCCCCTTCTTTCATATGATTCCCTCCACTCTGCTGAAGGTGTGGTTATGAGTCTTAGTGTCTACCTTGGAGCACTGATAGGAAGAGTCTTTCAGATACTTTCTGCAGTAGACTCCTGTCATACGTTCAATGCATATCCCATTTGTCTTTCTAAATGAGGATAGATCATCATACCCTGTGTCCGCTTTCTTGATTATCTTCTTTAGGTGTATAGATTTCATTATGTTTATCCTATCTTTTAGGTCTATATAAGCGAGTATATTCCATGTTTGTCTTTCTCCTTCTGGGATACTTCACTCAGAATGATCTTTTATAGATCCCACCATTTGCCTGCCAATTTCATGATTTCCTCCTTTTTGATTGCTGAGTAGTATTCCATTGTGTAAAAATACCACAATTTCTGTATCCATTCCTCCGTTGATGGACATCTGGGTTGTTTCCAGGTTCTGGCTATTACAAATAAAGCTGCTACAAACATGGTTGAGCAATTGTCCTTATTGTGTACTTGAGCAAATTTTGAGTATATGCCTAGCAGTGGTATAGCTGGGTCTTGAGGAAGCGCTACTCCTAATTGTCTGAGAAAGTGCCAGATTGACTTCCAAAGTGGTTATTCCAGTTTACATTCCCACCAGCAATGGAGGAGGATTCCCCTTTCTCCACAACCTCTCCAACATGTGTTGTCATTTGTGTTTTTCATCTTGGCCATTCTGATAGGTGTAAGGTGAAATCTTAGGGTTGTTTTATTTGCATTTCCCTAATGGCTAATGATGTTGAGCATTTCTTTAAGTGTTTCTCTGACATTCTATATTCCTCTACAGAGAATTCTCTGTTTAGCTCTGTTCCCCATTTTTTAATTGGATTACTTGGTTTGCTGCTTTTCATCTTCTTTAGTTCTTTATATATACTGGATATTAGCCCTCTGTCAGATAAAGGGTTGGTGAAGATTCTTTCCCAATCTGTATCTTTGAATTTTTTTATTTGTTTCCAATTGATTGATTTCAGCCCTGAGTTTGATTATTTCCATTGGTCTAATCCTTTTTGGTGTGTATGCTTCTTTTTTTCCTAGGGTCTTTAGGTCAGCCATTAAGTTGCTTGAATAAGATGTCTCATATTTCTTATTGAAGGCACTTCGTGCTATGAAATTTCCTATTAACACTGCTTTCTTTTTTTAAGATTTATTTATTTATTATGTAGATGAGTGCTCTATCCAAATGTACACCTGCATGCCTTAAGAGGGTATCAGATTCCAGTATAGATGGTTGTGAACC
Source organism: Meriones unguiculatus (assembly GCF_030254825.1). Classification (NCBI taxonomy): domain Eukaryota; kingdom Metazoa; phylum Chordata; class Mammalia; order Rodentia; family Muridae; genus Meriones; species Meriones unguiculatus. The sequence goes on along the minus strand of NW_026843710.1, from coordinate 22,105,600 downwards.
ATCATGTGGTTGCTGGGAATTGAACTCAGGACATCTGGAAGAGGAGACAGTGCTCTTTAACCACTGAGCAATCTCTCCAGCCGAGCACTGCTTTCATTGTGTCCCACAAGCAAGTTTGGTTATGTTGTGTCATTTTCATTGGGTTCTAGGAAGACTTCAAGTACTTTTTTTTAAATTTCTTTCCTGACCCAGCTGTCATTTAGTAACAAGTTGTTCAGTTTCAATGTTTATGTAGGCTTTTTGCTATTTCTGTTGTTGTTGAGGTCCAACTTTATTCCATGGTGATCAGACAGGATACAAGGGATTATTTCAATCATCTTGTATCTGTTGAGGCTTGCTTTGTGACCAACTATATGGTCTATTTTGGAGAAGGTTCCGTGAGGTGCTGAGAAGAAGGTAAATCTTTTGAGTTTGGGTGTAAGATTCTGTAAATGTCTGTTAGGTCCAGTTGATTTATGACCTCTGTTAGAGACATTGTTTCTTTGTCTGATTTCTGTTTTGTTGAACTGTCATTTGTTGAGAGTGGGGTGTTGAATTCTCCCACTATGTATGTGTGGGGATATATATGTGGTTTGAGTTTTAACAATGTTTATTTTTCAAATGTGGGTGCTCTTGTATTTGAGGCATAGATGTTCAGGATTGTGAAGTCTTCCTGGTGGAATTTTTCCTTGATGAGTATGAAATATCATTCCCCATCTCTTTTCATTAGTTTTGGTTGAAAGTCTATTTTATCAAATATTAGCATGGCTACTCCTGCTTGCTTCTTTGGTCCATTTGCTTGGAAAGTCATCTTCCAAAGCTTTCCCCTCAGATAATGTCTATCTTTGTGTCTTTGGTGTGTTCTTGTATGCAACATATTGCTTGTTTTGTGTATGTATCCATTCTGTTAGTAAGTGTCTTTTTGTTGGAGAGTTGAGTCCATTGATGTTGAGAGAGATTAATGACCAGTGGCTGTTAGATCCTTTGATTTTGATGTTGGCTGTCATCATAATGGTGTGTGTTTGGTTGCTTTTTGTTTTACTGTAGTAAGGTTTAGTTATTTCCTGGCTTTTCTTGAAAGTTGCTAATTTTCTTGGCTTGTATTTTCTCTTCCAGTGTCTTCTGTAATGCTGGATTTGTGTGTAGGTATTGTTGAAATTTGTTTTTGTCATTGAGTATTTTGTTTTCTCCGTCTGAGGACTGAGAGTTTTGCAGGGTATATTAGCCTGGGCTGACATCTGTGCTCTCTTAGGGTCTGCATGATATCTGTCCAGGCCCTTCTGGCTTTCATAATCTCTGTTAAAAAGTCAGGTGTGATTCTAATGGGTTTGCCATTATATGTTACTTGGCCTTTTTCCCTTGCAGCTTTTAGTATTTTTTCTTTGTTCTGTGTACTTACTGTTTTGATTATTATGTGGTGGGAGGATTTTCTTTTCTTGTCAAATTTGTTGGGTGTTCTGTAGTCCTCTTATATTCTTATTGGTCTCTCCTTTAACTTGGGGAAATTTTCTTCAATGAATTTGTAGAAAATATTTTCTGGGCCTTGGAGAAGGGAATCTTCTTTTTCCTCTATTCCTATTATTCTTAGGTTAAAGAGAGAGGACCCTAACTAAAATAATCCCCATCCAGAAAGGCAAAGAGGATGGACATCAGAAGAAGAAAAAAGGAAACAACCTAGGAACCTCCCACAGAGGGCCTCTGAAAGCCTCTGCCCTACAGACTATCAATGCAGATGCTGAGCCTGATGGGCAACTGTTGGGCAGAGTGAAGTGAATTTTATGTAAGAACTGGGAAATAGTAAGAGCTGGAGAGGACAGGGTCTCCACAAGGAGAGCAACAGAACCAGAAAATTTGAACACAGGGAACTTCCCAGTGACTCATACTCCAACCAAGGACTATCCATAGAGATAATCCAGAACCCCTGCACAGATGTAGCCCAGTTCAGAAATGTAGCAGTTCAGAGTCCAATTGGGTTACATAGTAATGTGAAGAGGGACTGCCTCTGACATAATCTGATTGGCCTGCTCTTTGATCACCTCCCCCTGGGGGAGAGCAGCCTTACCAGGCCATAGTAGAGGACAATGTAGCCACTTTTGATGTGAACTGATAGACTAAGATCAGAAAGGAGAGGAGAACCTCCCCTATCAGTGGACTTGGGGAGTGGCATGCATGCAGAGGGAGGAGGAACGGTGGGATTGGGGGGGGGGGAGGAGGGAGGAGCTTATGGGGGGATGCAGAATGAATAAAGTGTAATTGATGAAAAAAATCATACTAAATAAAAATTAAAAAAAAAGGTTTGTCTTTTCATATTGTCTTGGATTTCTTGGATGGTCTGTGTCAGGATTTTTTTTTTGTAGTTATTTAAAGTTTTCTTTGACAGATACATCAATTTCTTCCATTGTATCTTCTACACCTGAGATTATTTCTTCCATCTCTTGTAGTCTGTTGGTAATGCTTACCTTTGTAGTTCCTGTTTTCTTCCCTAAATTCGTCCTCTCCATTATTTCCTCCATTTGTGTTTTCTTTAAATTTTCCAGTTCTATCTTCAGATCTTGAGTTGTTTTGTTTACTTCCTTCACCTGTCTGATTGTATTTTCCTGTTTTTCTTTTAGTTCTTTCAACTCTGTTTATTTTATTTCTTTCAATGATTTAATTTTTTCTTCTCTGAAGGCCACAAACAGTTTTGCTGCATCTTCCCGTATTTCTTCAAGGATGGCCATAATCTGCTTGACACTGGGAAGATGGTGGTGTGAGGAGGATGCTCTGTCTGAGGAACTGGACAGTAGTGTCGGCACAGTGACCAGGAGACTGAACCCAGGGACCTAAAACACCAGCGTTCGTGATTGCCAGGTGAGAGGAAAACCTACAGTGTGGAAATTAATTGGGACCAACCTCAGGACACCCAGTAAATGACTGTTAAAGGTCCTGGGGACTGAGGCAAAATCAGTGCACACAGCCTCCTGCAGTATCCCCAGCTGCCATCCAGAAACAGGACATACAGCCTCTGACCCAGAGTGAGGCGCCAAGCCTCCGACCCAGAGCAGAACACCTCCCTAGTTGCCAGCCCAGAGAGGCAAGCACAGCCTCCAACCCAGTAGGGGACACACACTGCCAGCCCAAATCAGAGCGTAGAGCCTCTGGACCAAAGTGGCCCCCTCAGCCGCCATCCCAGACCCCGGTGCACATGTGGACTAGAGCAGCACCTGCAACCGCCATCCCAGACAGGGACACACAGCTTCTGGCCCAGAATGAGGTGCCCCACTTCCAGACCAGAGTGGAGCCCTCAGTTGCCAGCCTAAAGAGAAGAGCACAGCTTCTGAACCAAAGCGGCACCCCCAGCCACCATCCCAGACAGGAGCACAGCATCTGGACCAGAGCAGCACCCTCAGCTGCCATTCCAGACAGGGACACACAGCTTCCGGCCCAGAGTGAGGCGCCCAGCCTCCAGACCAGAGATGAGCCCTCAGTTGCCAGCCTAGAAAGGAGTGCACAGCTTCCAGACCAGAGTGGCGCCCCAGGCACCAACTCAACCTAGGTGCACATTTTCCAGACCCAGAGCAGAAAACTCAGCCCCTGGCCCAGAGACTTGCTGGTGGTCCTCTCACCTTCTGGAAAAGAACTGTGTGCCCCAGGATACCAGACTGAGTTTCTCTGTTGGGAGAAAACCCCACAGCTAGGGAATCAGTAGGATCTTCAAAAGGGCTGTACCTGGAAAACGGTGTAACAACAACAACAACAGATCATGAAATTCAGAACAAGATACCCAGCAACGGGGCAGCTGTCTTGAGAACTTCTATGGGTGAGAGCCCCCCCCCCCTTAACTAACAAAGACAACAGCTACTACTCAGGTCTACACACACTGCTCAGGTGAGCAGTGGCAATTCCTGAGAAACACTGACCAGACAGTGACCATACCCAAAAAGCAGAGGAGGCCTCCTTCAGGAAAAATCATCTTCTGACCAAGGGGATTCTTCCAACCAGGACTCCAGGAAGCACAGAAAATAACAGCCAACACCTAAAATAGCCCAATGGGTAGAAGTCAGCATAAAAGCTCAACCAACAAAAGACAGAGCAATATGGCATCTCCAGAACCCAGCCATCCAGGGGTGAACAGTCCTGAACAACCCAGCATAATAGAAAATCAAGAAGATGAGCTTACAACTATGCCAATGAAGAGGATAATAGAGGAAACATAAAATATGTAAAGAATTAGAGGAAGATAAAACCAGACAGATCATGGCTATCCATAAAGAAATGGAGGAAGTTAAAAACAAGCAGATTATGAAATTTTGATATCATATTATTGTGATATCATAATAGCATTGAGATGTCATGCCATTTTGATATAATTATAGCATTTTGATGTCATAATACCATAGTGAATCCATAATATTATTATGATATCATGATAGCACTATGATGTCATAAAGTCATGTTATAATAGCATTGTGATCTCATATCATTGTGATGTCCTAATACCATTGTGAAATTATACCTTTATGAAGTCATTATAGCATTTTTATGTCATAATATCAGTGTAATGTCAAAATACCATTGTGATATCATAATACATTTATGAAGGCATAAAAGCCTTTTGATGTTATGGTTGCATTGTGATGTCATAATACCATTGTGAAATAATATCTCTGTGATGTCATACCATTGTGATGTCATTATATCATTGTGATGTCATAATGGCATTGTTATAATAGCATAATAGCACTGTAATGTTATATGAGATTGTGATGTCATAATACCATTGTGAAATGATAATACCTTTGTGAAGTCATAATAGCATTGTGAATTAATAATATTATGATGTAATAATAGCATTTTTGATGTCATAACCTCATTGTGAAAGCATTGTCATAATAGCATTGTGATATATGCATAGCATTGTGATTTGAAATAACATTGTTGGTATAATGTTCTCTTGAAATGTTTACACATTTTTACATTGAAGTGTTTACATATTACACTTGTTCATTCAAATGCTGATTTCTACCCCCACACTCTCTAGTGTCAATCTGGATATTGCATTGTGATACTTATTCTAAGCATCTTGTCTCAATTTTGCATAAACAGGCAAGAAAAAAGCAAGTAGCCACAGTGTTGAGCCATAGGAGGAGCCAGAGGGCAGGAAATGAGTGGGAGTAGAGAGGGTGAGGGAGCAGAGCTTGGAGAGCAGAGAGGGAGAAGAAATCTTGAACAGCATGGGGAGAATGAACCAGACCCAAGACTTCACAAAAAACAAGTATAATGGGTAAAATCTAAATGTTAGGAAACTATGAGGGTATGGAGGTTTAGGAGGGAGTAACTATTGACCAACATTGTATGCTAGGTTAACTAAATAAAATGTTTAGGATTAACAGCAAGCATTAAAAAAAGATAAGCCAACAGTAAATATTATTACCTACAACATACCATTTTGAAGCCATTATACCGTTGTGATGTCTTAACACCATTGCGATGTCATATCATCGTGAAGATATAATAGCATTGTGAATGTCATAATAACATTGTGACATCATAATAGCATGGTGATGTTATAATACATTGGGATGTCATATACCAATGAGATATTATGACAATGCTGGTATGTCATCATACCTTGGTGATGTCATAATAACATTGAGAGATCATCATAGCATTGTGATGTCCTACCATTGTAATGTCATAATTCCATTGTGATAACATGATATCATTGTGATAATATAAAAACATTATGATGATATATTTGTATTTTGAGGTCATATGCCACTGTGAAATTAAAATTCCATTGTGATATCATACCACAATGATGTCGTAATAGCATTGTGATGTCATAATACAATTGTGATATGATAACAATAATGTGAAGTTATGATAGCATTGTGATATCTTAATTTCATTGTTATGATATACTATTATTGTGATGTTATAATTTCATTGTAATATCATACCATGCGATATAATAATAGCATTGATATCATAATAGCATTGTGATGTCATAATTCCATTGTGATGTCATAATAGCATATTGAGGTCATAACCCTATTGTGAATTCATAATAGCATTATGATACCATCATAGCATTGTAATCATAATACCATTGTGAAAACAAAATACCATTTTGCTGTCATACCAGGAGATTTTATTAATGACCTCTTCAAAGAAATATGTAAAACTATTCTTGAACTAAGAGTCTCGGACAGGAACTTTCATCTCTGGGTTGTGTGCTATAAGCTGCCCAGATTGAGGTATGTAGGGCTGTTCAGGCGTTCTATCAAGCAAGCTACATCCTACTCAGTGGTCAGTGAGAAGCCCTCCTGGTCCTGGGGTTTACAGTTATACATAGGCCTTCAGGAAAGAGAAAAGGGTCCATGCTATATGCCTAGGACACAAGCTGTGTTTACTACAGTGGTGCTCTAGTCAAACTCTCTAAACATACTGTTAGTGCCAGGACTGCTTGTTCAGCAGAATCTTTTCTCCATTTTCAGTCATTGTATAAGTTGTCAATATATTATTTTTACTTATATGTGGGAATTTCTTATGATATTCAACATAATACTTTTCCATTGCTCCCAGGTTCAAATTCATAACAATGTGTCACACTAAACTTTGTTTGTTTGTTTAAAATACACCATTTCAAGTATGTGTTGTTCATATACTCTTTGAAACATGATGAGAGTCTCAGTCCAAGTCACTTAAAGAAAACTGAGTTCAGCCTTGCTGTACCCTTCAACCACCTCCAAGAAGAAGTCATCAGTCCTGAAGAGGTCTATACTTCATCCCCTTGATTACAGTTGTTCTTGTGTATTTATTATGATTTGTTCACCTCTGTTGCCCTCTCCCTCTTCTTCTTCTAGTACCATCCACACTCATTCTTCTAACCCTATACCCTTTCTCTAGTTCCCTGATTGGGGAGTTCCTCCTAGCCCTTCTATGTGACCCTAATATTTCAGGACTCATCAAGGGTAGCAGCAACATCTTCCTCTGTGGCCTGATTCTCAGGGTATTTATCTCCTTGTGTCCTCAATTCCCTCTACTTATGACACTCTTCCGCCTCCTCTCCTGCAACCTTCCCAGAGCTCTGAGGGGATGGAGAATTTCATAGGGAAATCCCATTTAGATCTGTGTGTTTTAGGTCATTCTCTTCATAATATTGGACTGTGGTTCTCAGTGTGCACTCCCAATAGATGCAGAAGGAAGCATCTCTGTAGATTTAAGAACATGGCACTGATCTATCAGTTGAGGGTAGAGAAAAACATATTACACTAACAGCAGCCTGGGTTGCTTGATGACCTGCTCCAAAAACTCCATTAACTGCCACACAAACCCCCTGTGGATGACTGGTTTGGTCACAATAGATGGCGTATTGGAACTTGATCCCCCACTATTAGGACACTTCCTAATCAGTGAATACTTACCATATTTGTCTTTCTACATTTTAATTATTTTACCCAGGATGATTTTTCCTGGTTCCATCTATTTGCCTGAATGTATAATAATGTCATTTTCTTAGCTGAATAATACTCCATTATGTAAAAGTAATTCACAATTTTCACAAAGGAGATTGTCAGTCCCGTCTTTAGACCTTTGAAGTTGATGGTACTGTAATCATTGGATTGAATGACAAACTATCAGGATAATACATTGTTTTAGACTAGAAGTCTCTTCATTTTCTTCCTCTTCCTGGTGATTTGAATTGAAATGTCCCTTTGAAGCTCATCTATTTACAAGATTAGTCCACAGTGAGGAAATGTCAGGAAAATTTTATATGGTATGGCCTTGTTAGATAATATATCTCCTATTGTAGTTATACTAAATGATGGGGTGTTTTGAGGTTGTGTGAATTAAGTGACCAGAGAAAATGGAGTCTCTGTCTCTCAATCTCTTTTACTTTATATCTTTATTTCTCTCTGTCTCAGTATCTCTATTTCTAAATATGTCTGTCTAGATCTGTCTCTTTCTTTCTCCCTCTCTTTGCCTGCCACTTATGGTTCAATATGAAAAGCTCTCTGTTCTGCTCAAGGACTACTTGATGACTACTTGCCAACATGACATCCTGGATGGTGTCTATAGAAATGTAAACAAGTAACAATTTAATTTTTTGTTCAAACAGTTGCCATGGTCAGGGAGCAATTTCACAGAAAGTAATTCACTGACTGAGGGAATATCTGTGCATTTGACAAATAATAATATAATCTGTGATAATGTAAAAGTCATATGTCAAGGACTTGTGACTTTATAATGAGTCATGAAAAGCATACTTCATCACCTTGGTCAAAATATTTCTTATGTATTTATTTATTGAGATTTATTTTCTTTGTATCTCCTATGCTACCAGGTTCCCTTTATCTTCCCAGCCCCACCAACCCTACTTCTTCTACCCTCACACCCTTTTTCTAGCTTTCTCATAGGGGAGGTTTTCCTCCTCCTTCTATCTGACCCTAGCTATCAGATCTCATCAAGTCTGCTGCATCATCTTCCTCTGTGTCCTGATTTTTCTCCTTGTGTCCTCAATTCCCTCTACTTATGACACTCGTCTTTACTCCTCTCCTGAAGGCTTCCCAGAACTCCCTCTGTGAGGAGGGCGATTTTCACAGGGAACTCTCATTTAGAGCGGGTGTTTGAAGGTCTCTCTCTCTCTGCATAATATTGGACTGTGGGTCTCTGTATGCAATCCCATTTGATGCAGAAGGAAGCATTTCTGTGGATGCAAGAATATTGCACTGATCCATCAGGTGAGTGCAAGGAGCAACATATTTTAAAAACAACAGCCAATCTCCCTAGTTAAACACAGGTTTCATTACAATAGATGGGCTATTGGAATTTCATACATCACTATTAGGAGAACTCTTAAAAAGTGAATACATCCAATATTTGTCTCTGCATTTTAGTTACTTCACTGAGGATGATTTTTCCTGGTTCCATCCATTTGCCTGAAAATATCATGATGTAATTTTCTTATCTGAATAATACTCTGTTATGGCAATATTCTTCATTTTCCCCAAAAAAGACAGTCCATCCTGTTCTTTAATCCCTGAAACCCTAAGGGAAATCATTAGAAAAGAAGGTTCCTTAACAACTAGTAGTGAAAGAGCATTATTATCAGCACTAACACAATTAGTAAGATTGTAATATACACATTCAATTGAATAGGTATCATTGTTCTTAAAATGTCTTACTACAGTGTTTCCAATTAGCAATAAGGAGGATTTACACAAGCCAAAACTGAAGTATACTTGATGAATACAGCAAAGCTACTTGCATTTCCAGAGAGAATGCCTATATATCCCAACCCAGCACAAAATTTCCATACATAGGTTTGCCAATTTTTATTTGATGTTCTCCAAAGTCCAGCACTAACAACATTTTCTAAAATAAAAGAATTTTGACTGCCTTTAACAGAAGCCAGATTCTTATACCCTTAATGATAGACCAGTCCAGTCCATGACTATAAATGCAGCATCATTGTCTCAGGAGTAGATGGTGGGTGTTTCTCTGATGTCTCTTGTCCAAGGAAGCATCATTTGAGGACAGTTGCATTGATCCCCTTTCTCACAGGATGGGTAAATCATTGGAGATGTGAGAATGTCATTCTTAACTCCCATAAGAAGGAACAATAATATCCCTCCAATGTTTCACTTTTCCTGGTTGCAAAGGGAGACTTGAACTGCCACACCACCTTTAGAGTAGTAGGCATTGTGACCTATGATCTGGACAGTGAAGACCAGTAAGCAGTCCTGATGAATACTCTCTCTCTGGTAAAGCAAAGAGGATGATCTCTTCCTAGTCCTGAAAAGTTAAAAGTCTGTTTTACTTGTATTCCTTCAAAAGCAAGGAAAACAGGCAACCAATTGTTGTTGACATAAAGGAGGACTTCTTGATCATCCCATGAAACTGGATGTAATAGAGGTGGATTAGGAACATTCATCTTGAGCACAGGGGTCTTCATTGACATCATTATCATTGTCAGGAGAAAACTCCTCATCCACTCGTGGCACTAGATGTTCAGGTAACCATGCAACTGCAAAATTTTCTTGTGAATAAACACGGACAGATCCCCAACCCTATATGAGTAGAGGGTCAGGTCCATACCATTGATTTGTTAAACGATCCCTCCATTTTACTTTAGCAAAAGTTTTCTTAGTTTCTGTATGGTAAAATCTATCTGCTGCAGATTTACCATGCTTATCCAAACTTTAAAAATTCAGAATGAAAAGAACATGATTAAGAACATTGTTAGGTGACCAGGGGAATAGCTTTCCATTCTTTACTTTTTTGCAAATAAATTTAATTGTTTAGTGGACATGCACTAACATGTCTTGTTCTTGAGTATAGTAAATACATGAATTTGTGGAGAGAAAGAACTTAGGGAAGAAAACAGGAACTACAGAGTTAAACATACCAATAGACTTAAAGAGCTGGAAGAAAGTATCTCATGTGTGGAATATACAATAAAAGAAACAGATGTTTCTGTCAAAGAAAATGATAAATCTAAAAAAGTCCTGACAGACTGTCAAAGAAATTCAAGAAAACTTAGGAATAGAGGAAAAGAAGATTCCCTTTTCTAAGGCCCAGAGAGTATTTTCAACAAAATCATTGAAGAAAATTTTCCCAACTTAAAGGAGAGGCAAATAAGAATTCAAGAGGTCTACATAACACCCAATTAATTAGTCCAAAAGAAAATATTCCCATCACATATTAATCAAAACATCACATATACAGAACAATGAAAAAATACTAAAAGCTGCAAGGGAAAAAGGCCAAATACCATATAATGGCAAACTCCTCAGAATCACACCTTACTTCTCAACAGACTATGAAAACCAGAAGGGCCAGGATGAATATGATACAGGCCCTAAGAGAACACAGATGTCTGCCTAGACTATTATACCCAGCAATACTCTAAGTTGCATAGAAAGAGAAAATTAGATACTCAGTGAGAAAAACAAATATCAACAATACCTACACAAAATTCAATTGTTACAGTAGACAATAGGAGGAAAAAACAACCCAAGAAAACTAGCTATTTTCAAGAAAAGATAGGAAATAATTAACCTCAGTACAGTGAAACAAAAGGGGAACAGGCACACAAAAAAATAGACAACATCAAATCAAAGTATCTAACAGCCTATTAGATTATCTATTAGTATCTATTAATTAGTATCTATGTATTAGTATCTATTAATCTCTCTCAACAACAATGGAATCAAATCTCAAAAAAAGACAGAGACTAACAAAATGAACACTTAAACACTTAAACAAGACCCAAGAACCTGTTGCATAAAAGAAACACACCTAAGGCACAAAGAAATATATTACCTGAGGGTAAAGGGCTAGATAACTTTCCAAGCAAATGAACCCAAGAAACAAGCAGGAGTAGCCATTCTAAAATCTGATAAAATAGACATACAACCAAATTTATTATAAAGAGTTGGGAAGGACACTTCATACTCAGGAGAAAATTCCTCCAGGAACACATCAAAATTCTAAATATCTATGCCACAGATACAAGGACACATATGTAAAATAAACATTAAAAAATGTAAACCACACAAAGATACCCACACATTAATAGTGGAAGACTTCAACACCCCACTCTCATCAAAGGACAGGAAAAAAAATCAGCAATTAAACAATGTCTCTTACAGAGGTCGTGATTCAAATGGACCTAACCGACTTTTATAGAACGTTACACCCAAACACAAATTAATTTACCTTTGTGTTTGTTCTCAGCATCTCATGGAACCTTCCACAAAATAGAACATATGGTTGGCCACAAAATGAGCTTCAACAGATACAAGAAGATTGAAATAATCCCATATATCCTATCAGATCACCATGGAATAAAGCTTGACCTCAACAACAACAGTAATAGGAAAAAGCCTACACACACATAGAAACTGAACAACTTGCTACTAAATGACAGCTGGGTCAGGGAAGAAATAAAGAAATAAATTAAAGTCTTTCTAGAATTTAATGAAAATGAAGGCACAACACACCCAAACTTATGGGACACAATGAAAGCAGTGCTAAGAGGAAAGTTCATAGGACAAAGTACCTTCAAGAAGAAATTTGAGATATCTCATTAAATCAACTTAATGGCTCATCTAAAAACCCTATGGGGGGAAGACACAGACACATCAAAAATGAGAAGATGGCCGGCAATAATCAAAATGTGGACTGAAATCAAAATTAGAAACAAATAACACCATTCAAAGAATCATTGAAAACAAGAGCTGTTTCTTTGAGAAAAATCAACAAGATAGACAAACACTTAACCAAACTAACTAAAAGGCAGAGAGACACCATCCAAATCAACAAAATCAGAAATGAAAAGGGGGACATAACTACAAACACTGAGGAAATCCAAACAATCATTAGGACTTAATTCAAAAGTCTACATGCCACAAAATTTGAAAATCTAAAAGAAATGGACAATTTTCTTGATCGATTCCACTTAACAAAGCTGAATCAAGATGAGGTAAATTAATTAAATAGTCCTATATCCCCTAGGAAATAGAATTGGTAATTAAAAGTCTTCCATTCCAAAAAAACACAGGACCAGATGGTTACAGCAGAGAATTCTACCAGACTTTAAAAGAAGTGCTAACTCTGCTTTCACAAAGTGAAAGCAGAAGGAACACTACAAAATTCATTTATCAAGCCAAAGTCACCTTGGTTCCTAAACCTCACAAAGATCCAACAAAGAGGGAGAATTCCTGGCCAATCTCCCTTATGAACATTGGTGCAAAAATACTAAAAAAAAAATACTTGCAAAGAAAATATAAGAACATTTCAAAGATAACATCCACTATGACCAAGTAGGCTTCATCCCAGGTATGCAGGTGTGGTTCAATATAACCAAATCCAACAATGTGATCCACCATGTTAACATACTGAAAGAAAAACCCAATGATAATCTCCTTAGATGCTGAAAAGGCATTTGATAAAATCCAACATCCATTCATGTTTAAGGTGTTGGAGAAATGAGGGATACAAATGCATTTATCAAAATTTAGTAAAGGAAATATACTGCAAGCCTATTGCCAGCATCAATCTCATGAGAGAAACTTAAAGCAATTCCATTGAAATTAGGGACAAGGCAAGGCTGCCCACCCTCGCCATATCTCTTCAAAATAGTTTTGGAAGTCCTTGCTATAGCAATAAAACAATTGATGGCAATCAAAAGGATACAAATCAGAAAAGAAAAAGTCAAATTATCTCTATTTGCAGATGATATGATAACATAATAAGTGACCCAAAAAATTCTATCAGGGTATTCCTACAGATGAAGAACACCTGCAGCAAAGTAGCAGGACACAAAATTAACTCAAAAAAAATCAGTAGCCCTTCTGTATACAAAATACAAAAGGGCTGAGAAAGAAATTAGGGAAATAATACCTTTCATAATACCTACAAAAGTAACAAAGTACCTTGGTGTGACCCTAACCAAGCAAGTCAAAGACTTGAACAAAAAATTTTCAAGACTCTGAAGAAAGAATTAGAAGAAGTATCAGAAGTAGCATGGGAAAGATCTCCCATGCTCATGGTTTGGAAGGATTAACATAGTAAAAATGGCCATCTTACCAAAAGCAATCAAATGGTTCAATGCAATTCCCATCAAATTACCACCACAATTCTTTACAGAAAATTTGAAAGAAAAAAAAAATCTCAACTTCATATGAAAAAAACAAACAAACAAAAAAACCCAGAATTGCTAAAACAATCCTCTACAATAAAGCTATTCTGGAGTTATCTCCATCCCTGATCTCAATCTGTACTGTAGAGCAGCAGCATTAAAAACTGTATGATACTGGCATAGAAACAGAATGCTGGATAAATGGACCTGAAGAGATGTCCTAGAAATAAACCCACACACATATAGACAACTGAGGTTTCACAAAGATGCCGAAAACCTACAATGGAAAAAAAAAGATAACATCTTCAACAAATGGTGCTGGTCTAACTGAATATCTACATATAGAAAAATGCAAATAGATCCATATTTATCACCCTGTACAAAATTGATGTCTAAGTGGATCAAAGACCACGACATAAAACTAGACAACATAAAACCAGACATATTAAGTCGGTTAGAAGAAAAAGTGGGGAAGAGCCTCGAACTCATTGGCATAAGACAACTTTCTGAACTGAAAAAACAACAGCACAAGCTCTAAGCTCAACAATCAGGAAATGGGACCTCATGAAACTGAAAAGCTTCTGTAAAGCCCAACACTGCCATCAAAACAAAATGAATGTCTATGGATTGGGAAAGAATCTTCACAAAACCTCTATGTAACATGGGGCTAATATCCAGTATATAAAGAACTAAATAAGTTGGAAAGCAACAAATTAAGTGATTCAATTAAAAGATGGAGAACTGAGATAAACCAAATGTTCTCAGTAGTGGCATATAGAATGGCAGAGAAGCACTGAAATGCTCAAAGTCATTAGCCATCATTGAAATTCAAATCAAAACTACCCTGAGATTCCACGTTTTATGCATCAGAATGGCCAAGATCAAAAACGCAAGTAACAACACACTCTAGAAAGTTTGTGGAAAGCAAGGAAACCTCCTCCCCTGCTGGTGGGAATGTAAACTTCTACAACCATTCTGGAAATCAATCTGGTGCTTTCTCGTACAACTAGGAATTATGCTTCCTCAAAATCCAGCTATACTACTCCTAGCTGTATCTAAATGAGGCCCAAGTACACAGTAAGGACATTAGCTCAACCATGATTATAGCAGCTTTATTTGTAATAGCCAGAACCTAGAAACAAAAGAGATTCCCCTCAACTGAAAAATATATACAGAAATCGTGGTATATCTACACAATAGTATATTACTCAGCAATAAAAAAATTAAAAAAATAAATAAATAAAACAGGGAAATCATGAAATTTGCAGGTCAATTGTGGGAACTGGAAAAGATCCTCCAGAAGCACCAAGACAGATATGATATATACTCCCTCATATAGACATATAATAAAGGAGGGACATCAGAAGGAGAAAACAGAGAACAATTTAGGAACCTGCCACAAAGGGTCTCTGACAGGCTCTGTCCTACAGACTATCAAAGCAGATGCTAAGACTTATGGCCAACTGTTGGGCAGAGTGCACAGAATCTAAGGAAAGAAGTGGGAAATAATAAGATCTGGAGAGGACAGGAGCTCCACAGGAAAGAAACAGAACCAAAAAAAAAAAAAATCTTAGCACAGGGTTCTTTCCTGAATTTCATACTCCAAACAATCCCATTCGTGGAGATAACCTAGAACCCCTGCACAGATGTAGCCCATGGCAGATCAGTGTCCAAGTGGAATCCACAGTAATGGGAACAGCGACTGCCTCTGACAGTTGAAGTTTGGGCTGCTCTTTGAAAACCACACCCTGATTGTGGAGCAGCCCTAGCATGCCACAGAGGAAGACAATGCAGCCATTTCTCATGAGATCTGATAGACCAGGTTCAGAAGGAAAGAGAAAAAGAATTCTCCTATCAGTGGACTTGGGGAGTGGTATGCTTGGACAAGTGGGGGTGGAAGGTGGGGTTGAGAGGGGAGAGGGGTTATGGGGGCATACAAAGTTTCTAAAGTGCAATTGATAAAAATTAAAATAAAAAATATTCCTTTTGGAGTTATATTATTGGAGGGCGTACTTTGAGATTGATGGCAATGAAAGTTACCAAAGAGATGGAGTTTCTCTTTCTTGGTCTCTGTCACTCTGTGTATTTATTTCTGTTGTTCTAGGTCTCTCTATTGCTTAATGTGTCTCTCTAGCTCTCTCTCTCTCTCTGTGTGTATCTCTTTCAGTCTCCCTTTCTCTGACTGTCACTTACAGTTCAGTATAAAAAGCTCTCAGTTCTACTGATGACTACAAAAAGATGACTGACTGCTTTCTGACATGACATCCTTGATGGTCTCTGTAAAAAATATCAGCAAGCTCCCAATTGAACGCCGTATGTTCGAAGATGACTTGGTCAGGGAGCATTTCTTTTTTTATTATTTTATTAGAATTTTTTAATTTTTTTATTAATTACAGTTTATTCACTTCGTATCCCCCAATAAGCCCTTCTCTCCTCCCCTCCTGGTCCCACCCTGCCTCTCCCTAATTCACACATGCCCCTTCCCAAGTCCAGTGATAGGGGAGGTCCTCCTCTCCTTCCTTCTGATCTTAATCTATCAGATCACATGAGGAAATGCTGCATTGTCGTCTTCTGTGGCCTGGTAAAGCTGTTTTCCCCTCAAGGAGAGGTAATCAAAGAACAGACCTATCAGATTATGTCAGAGGCAGTCCCTTTTCCCATTACTATGTAACCCACATACATGACACTACACTGCCATGGACTACATCTGTGCAGGGGTTCTAGGTTACCTCCATGCATGGTACTTGGTTGGAGTATGAGTCTCTGGGAAGTCCCCTGTGTTCAAATTTTCTGGTTCTGTTGCTCTCCATATGGAGTTCCTATCCTCCCCAGATCTTACTATATCCCACTTCTTACATAAAATTCCCTGTACTTTGCCTAACAGTTGGCCATAAGTCTCAGCATCTGCTTTGATAGTCTGAAGAGCCTTTCAGAGGCCCTCTGTGCAGGTTTCTAGGATGATTCATGTTTTCTTCTTCTGATATCTATCCTCTTTGCCTTTCAGGATGGGGATTGAGCATTTTAATCAGGTTCCTCTCTCTTAATTAGTTTCTTTAAATGTACAGGTTTTAGTAGGTTTATCCTATCCTTACATTAAATATTTTCATGAGAGAGGACATATATGTGTATTTTACAAATACAAATGGAATCTGTGGTAATGTAAAGTCACATATCAAGGACACATGATATTCATTTATGACCCCTTGAAAGAAATATGTGACATTTTTCTGAACTAGGATTCTTGGACACAGGAACTGTCATATCTGGGTTGTGTTCATTCAGCTGACTAAGTTTAGGTATGTAAGGGTGCTCTTCTTTTCTCTCAAGCATGCTGATCACTTGTCCCTTTTAATAACTAGCTCCTGAAACTCTTACTGGCATTCACTTGTTTCATGAAATCATTCTCCCTCTCAGCCAATCAGCACTTGACAGAATCTTGAGATGTCCATGGAGATTAGTAAAAAAAAAAACCTTTCCTCAGTGTCCAGTATCTCTGATCCTGTGCACACATGACTTTTTATTGTGAAAACCAACAAGCCTTTATCTCATCTCTTTATCCAGATTCCATATCTTTCTTCCTGTTTACCTCTTTGCCAGTCACTGTCAGGAAGCAAATTAAACTTTAATGTCTATTTAATTGGACAGATTTCTAAGTAGGGAGCCTACAAAGTGATGTGGGATTAAGGGTAATGAATGTACGGAATGTCAAGTTTGTCATATACTATGATCTTGGATCTGAAATTTCCTAGGTTGTGGCTTTGAACTGAACAGTTACTTGTGTACTCACTAAATGGATCTTCACATTCTTATTGATATAATAGGCTGGCAGGGTCTAGGGTTCCTTGGGGTATTGAGTCTTTAAGAGCCAGAAAAATAGCAGGAAACCATCCAATTCCTGGGACTCGTTTGGCTGAAATAGAGAAAGGTTGGTGAATATAAAAGAAGAACTGTGGGACAATAAACTATTTAAGAGCTTGTAATGTTCCATTTTAGTGTTACTAAACCCCTCTGTACAGAGTTGTCTTGGCTGACCTGGCTGGATCTGCAGCTGTGTCCTATTCAGTGGTCATTGAGAAATCCTCCTGATCCTTGGATTTACAATTAAACTACTCATTGAAGTCAAAGAAATGGGTCCCTGTTTTATGCCTTGGACTGTAGAGCAGAAGTGTTTCTTGATGTTGTCCTCCAGACAAAACCTCTAACTGTAGTTTTAGTGCCAGAACTGCTTGTTCAGAAGTGCCATCTGAGCTCATGGGGTCTGAAGTAGCTAGGTAACCACTAATTCAGGGCTAGGATTCTCTGTTACACAATTAGTTCCTGGAAAGCATGCCTTATACAATCAAACTCTGCCCTTCTTTAGTGGAAACTTTTCTCCAAGTTTAACATCATTGTAAAAGTTGTCCACATATTATTTTTATTGATTCTGTGGGTATTTCATATAATATACATTATACTCATTTTCCATTGCTCCCAGGTTCAAATTCCTATCCTTGAGTGAAACTATTTTTTTTTCTTTAATATATGTCAATTCTAGTATGTGTTGTTCATATACTAATTGGAACATGATCACAGTTCATCCTTCCTGCATGCTAGTACCATGCCCAAGAAGAAGCCATCAAGCCTGAAGACCTTTATACTTCATCATCTTTATCACAGTTTTTCTTATGTATTTATTTATTATGATTTGGTCACTTTGTCCCCTCTGCTGACCTCTCCCTCTTCTTCCAGTCCCACTGACCCTCCTTGTACCCCTATGCCCTCTCTCTAGTTCCCTGATGGGGGTCCTCCTCCCCCTTCTATCTGACCCTAGCTTTTCATGTCTCAACAATGCTAGCTGTATCTTTTTCTGTGGCTTGACCCTCAGGGCATTGTTCTTTTTGTGTCCTCAATTCCCTCTTCTCATGACACTCTTCCTGCCTCCTCTCCTGCAGGCTTCCCAGAGCTCTGAGGTACAAAGATTTAATAAAGAAATCCCATTTAGAGCTAGATGTTTCAAAATATCTCTCTGCATTATATCAGACTGTGGGTCTCTGTATGCAATTCCATCTGATGCAGAAGGATGAATCTCAGTGGATCCAGGACATGGCACTGATCTATCAGTTGAGGGCAGAGAGCAGTATATTTTAATAAAATCATACTGGTTTGCTTGAATTTACATAGGGTGCCCTGGGTCCAACAACTCAATTAACTGCCAACCAATCTTCCTAGTACAACACTGTTTTGGTCACAATAGATGGCCTACTGGTAAGTTATCACAATAATAGAAGATCACCTAATAAGTAAATACATACCATAATTTTGTCCATTTTAGTTATGTCACATAGGATGATTTTTCCTGGTTCCATCCATTTGCCTGAAAAAACCTTGATGTGATTTTCTTAACTGTATAATTCTCCATTATGGAAATACTCCACATTTTCCCCAAAGGAGATTACCAATGCCGTTCCTTAGTACTTAGATGTTTCAAGGACTTTAATCATTGTATTGGATGACAAACTAAAAGGATGACCATATTCTTTTAGCTTAGAAATCCCTACATCATCTTCCACTTCCTGGTGATTTGAATTGCACTCTCCTGTTAAAGCTCATCTATTTACAAGTTCAGTGCCCAGTAAGGAAATGTCTGGGAAGCGTTACTAGATATGGCCTGGTTAGATAATATAATTCCTATTGGAGTTATACTTTAGGAAGGTATGCTTTGAGTTTGATATGCCATTGAAAGTGACCTGACAAAATGGAGTATCTGTCTCTCAGTCTCTGTCAGTTTCCATTTTTCTGTTGTTCTCAGATTCTCTATTTATGAATCTGTCTCTCTACCTCTTTCTATTTCTGTCTCTCTCTCTCTCTCTGCCTGTTGCTGTGATTCACTAAGAAAAGTTTTCATTTCTGCTGAAGGTCTACAACAAGATGACTGCTTGATGACATGACATCCTGGATGGTCTGTAAAAATAAAAGCAAATTAAACACATTTTGTTCAAAGAGTTGCCTTGGACAAGGAGCATTTTCACAGAAAGTAATTCACTGACATATCTGTGCATTTAACAAATAATAATGGAATCTGTGATAATGTAAAAGTCATGTGACTTTATTAATGACCACTTGAAAGAAATATGTGACACTTTTCCTGAACTAAGAGTCTTGGTCATAGGAACTGTCACTTCTTGGTTGGGTACTGCCCATATTGAGAAATGTAGGACTGCTCTGCCTTTCTCTCAAAAAGGTTGTCCACTTAGCCCTTTTAATAACTTGCTACTGAATCCCTTACTGGCTTTCACCTGTTTCATGACATCATTCTGCCACTCAGCCAATTAGCACCTGAGAGAATCTTGAGGTTTCCATGGAGATGAGTAAAAAAATGTCCTCAGTGTCCAGTATCTCTGATCCTGTGCACAAATGACTTTTTCTTCTGAAACACAACAATCCTTTATCTCATCCCTTCATCCAGATTCCCACACCTTTATTCCTTCTTACTTCTGAGACAATGTAACATAGGAAATGATACTTTAATCTTACTTTATTTAATTGGACAGCTTGCTAAGTAGGGAAGCTTCAAAGTGATGTGGGATTAAGTAGAATGTACTGAATGACAAGGCAATCTCCTACTGTGGTCTTAAATGTGAAGTTTCCTAGGTTGTGACTTTGAACTGTGCAGTTACTGGCATACTCATTAAATGTACTTTCACATTCTTATTAATATAATAGGCTGGCAGGGTCTAGGGTTTCTTGGGGTATTTATTCTTTAAGGTCAGGGAACAGAGAAAGAATTGAGATAATTCCTGGGTCTGGTTTAGTTGAAAAGACAAAGATTAGTGTCTGTAAAAGGAGAACAGAAAAGCAAGATAGCATAGGACAGCTGGTGCTATTCCACAGTATTTTTGGCAATCCTCTATGAGCAGGTTGCCTTGACTGACCTGGCTGTATGGGCAGCTGTATCATTCTCAGTGATCAGTGAGCAAGTTTCGGGTGGTCTCAGGGTTCACAGTTAAAACTGGGCCATCAGGACAGAGAAATGTGTAGGTGTTATGTGCCTAAGATACAAGACCAGCTGTGTTACCTGCTGTGGTCCTCCAAACAAACCTTATGAACATAATGCTAGTACTAGGAATGCTTGTTCAGAGTTGCCCCCAGAGTTCATTGGGTCTGACATGGCAGGGGAACCACTAATTCGTGCCAAGGATTCTCTGCTACATAATGAGTTCCTGAAAAGATTATTTTACCAAGTCAAATTCTGCCCTCTTTAGTGGAATCTATTCTCCATTTTAAAAGTCATTGTAAGAGGGGCAAGATGGCACTGCCAGGAGAACCACTGTGTCTGTGGAGCAGGACAGCATTTTCCACACAGCCAATAAGAGACTGCAATCTGGGCCCTAAAACAACAGCAATCATGTTTCCCAGGTCCCACAGAGAAGCAGGCACAGGCACCTCCAGCCCAGAAACCTGCTGTGTGCCAAATATGCCTCACAGACAGAACTGTGCAGCCCAGGGCACAAAGACTTAGAGTCCCTGTTGGGAGAAATATCCCACAGGGAAGAAAGCAAATGGGGTCTGATGTAGGCCACCCATTATATGCATGGAAAAGGTCCCACAGACCAGTCCCAATCAGGGACCTGCTGTGCACCAGCTATCCTGCTGCTACCAGGAGAGCAGTATTCACCTGTCACAAATTGCCTCTTGGGTACTGGGGCACAGAGCCCCAACCTCACACCTACAGAAGCCTGGGATCCCTGAGATCAACCCCCAGATACTGCTGCAAGTGGCAATGTTATCCATAACAAAACTGACCAAAGCATGGGACACACAGGTTACAGCAGCAGCTCACTAAATTTACAGCAAGAAACCCAGAAACACAGCAGCTGTCTCCAGGACTTCTCCAAGAGAAAGAAGAGCTCTCTTGACTAAGAAGGACCACATTTACCACTCAGGTCTGTAACCCTGAGGTGAGCTGTGGCAACTCCTGAAAAACACGATGCATACATGACCAAACCCAAAAAGCTGAGGAGGCTTCCTTCAGGAGAAAACAATCTTCCTGCCAAGGGAATTCTCCCCACCACAAGATTCCAGGAACCACCAGAAACTAACACCCAACACCTATGATTGCAGAATGGGTAGAGACCAGTGGAAAAGCTCAACCAACAGAAGACAGAGCAATATGGCTTTTCCAGAAACCAGTTATCCTGGGGCAAGTAGCACTGGATACCGCAGCATAATTAAAATTCAAGAAGATGACCTAACATCTTTGCTCATGAAGATAGCTTAAAAGTCCCTACATCATCTTCCACTTCCTGGATCTGCAGAGGAATCAAAAATTCATAAAGACCTACAGGAAGAAAAACTCAAACAGATAATAGCCATCTGTAAAGAAATAGAAGATAAAGAAAAACAGATTATGACCATCCTTAGAGAAACACAGGAACTGGCACCCAAACAGTTTTTGGCCTTTAGAGAGGAAATACTTAAATCACTGAAAGAAGTAAAAGAAAGAGAGGATTGTTCAAACAAACAGCTGAAGGAACTGAAGAAAAAAGAGGAAAATGCTGTTAGACAGGTGAAGGAAACCAACAAAACAAATCAAGATCTGAATATACAATTGAAAAAATTAAAGAAAACACAAATGGAGGAAATTGTGGAGAGAAAGAACTTAAGGAAGAACACAGGAACTACAAAGCTAAGCATAGCGAGTAGACTACAAGAGATGGAAGAAAAAATTTCAGGTGTGGAAGATAGAATGGAAAAAATCAATGTATCTGTCAAATAAAATGTTAAATTCAAAAAATTCCCGACACACACCATCCAAAAATTTCAAGACAACTTAAAAAGTCAAAACCTAATAATATTAGGAATAGAAGAAAAAAGAATCCCTCCTCTAAGGCCCAGAACTTAAAGGAGAGGCCAATAAAAATACAAGAGGCCTAAAGAACACCCAATAAATTAGACCAAAAAAGAAAATCCTCCCACCACATAATAATGAAAATAGTAAGTGTACAGAACGAAGAAAAAATACTAAAAGCTGCAAGGGACAAAGGCCAGGTAACATATAATGGCAAAACCGTCAGAATCACACCTGACATCTCAACAGAGACTATGAAAGGCAGATAGGCCTGGTCGGATATCATGCAGGCACTAAGACAACACAGATGTCAGCACAGGCTACTATACCCAGCAAAATTCTCAGTCCTCCTAGACAGGGAAAAAATATTCAATGAAAAAAAAATCCATCAATACCTACACACAAATCCAGCATTACAGAAAATACTAGAAGGAGGAAAAAAAAAACAACCAAAGAAAACTAGCTACTTTCAAGAAAACACAGGAAATAATTAACCTCACTACAGTTAAAGAAAAAGGACCCAAACACATAAACTTACTACCACAGCCATCATAAAAATCAAAGGATATAGCAGCCACTTGTCATTAATCAATCTCAACAGCAATAGACTCAAGTCTCCAATATAAAGACACAGATTAACAGAATGGATACATAAACAAGATCCAGCAATCTGATGCTTACAAGAAACACACCTAAGCCACAAAGATAGACATTACCTGAGAGAAAGGGCTGAAAGAAGGCTTTCCAAGCTAATGGACCCAAGAAGCAAGCAGGAGTAGCCATTCTAATATCTGATAAAATAATTATACAGTCAAAATTAATGAAAAGAAATGGGTTACGACACCTACTCTTCGAGGAAAAATACCACCAGGAAGACATCATAATCCTAAACATCTATACCTCCAAAACAAGGGCACACAAATTTGTAAAAGAAATAATGATAAAACTCAAACCACACATAGAACCCCACACATTAATAGTGGGAGACTTCAACACCCCACTCTCAAAAGAAAGGACAAGTCAGAAAACAGAAATAAAACAGAGAAACAATGTGTCTGACAGAGGTCATGAATCCAATGGTCCTAAGAAATATTGACAGAACCTTATACCCAAACACAAAATAATTTACATAAAATAATTAAATAATTTAAATAATATTAAATAATTTTCATCACCTCATTGAACCTTCTCCAAAATAGACGGTCTGTTTGGTCACAAAGCAAGCCTCAACAGATATGAGAAGATTCAAATAATCCTGTGTATCCCATCTGATCACCATGGAATAAAGCTGGACCTCAACAAGAGTAATAGCAAAATGCCTACACACACATGGAAAATGAACAACTTGCTATTAATGACAGCTGGGTCAGGGAAAAAAAAAAATAAAGAAAGCAATTAAAGACTTCCTAGAACACAATGAAAATGAAGGCACAATATACCCAAACTTGTGGGAAAAAATGAAAGCAGTGCTAAGAGGAAAGTTTATAGCACTAAGTGCCTTCAAGAAGAAATTTGAGACAGCTCATGCAAGCAACATAATGTCTCACCTAAAAAACCTAGGAAATAGTAAGAGCTGGAGAGGACAGGGTCACCACAAGGAGAGCAACAGAACAGGAAAATTTGAACACAGGGAACTTCCCTGAGACTCATACTCCAACCAAGGACTATTCATGGAGATAACCAAGAACCCCTGCACAGATGTAGCCCAGGGCAGTTCAGAGTCCAATTGGGTTACATAGTAATGTGAAGAGGGACTGCCTCTGACATAATCTGATTGGCCTGCTCTTTGATCACCTCCCTCTGGGGGGGAGCAGCCTTACCAGGCCATAGTAGAGGACAATGCAGCCACTTTTGATGTGAACTGACAGACTAAGATCAGAAAGGAGAGGAAAACCTCCCCTATTAGTGGACTTGGGGAGTGGCATGCAAGCAGAGGGAGGAAGGAGGGTGGGATTGGGAGGGGAGGAGGGAGGGGCTTATGGGGGATGCAGAATGAATAAAGTATAATTGATGAAAAATTTAAAAAAAGGGAAAAAATAATTTAAGAACCTTAAAAAAAACCTAGGAAAAAATAAAAAGACACATCAAAAAGGAGTGAGGGTTGGATATAATCAAACTCATGGCTGAAATCAAATAGAAACAAATAAACAATTCAAAGAATCAACAAAACCAAGAGCTTCTTCTTTGAGAAAATCAACAAGATAGAAAAACCCTTGGCCAAACTAACTAAAAGGCATAAAGACACCATCCAAATCAACAAATTCAGAAATGAAAATGTGGACATAACTACAGATACTGAGGAACTTCAATTACTAGGACGTACTTCAAAAGTCTACATGCCACAAAATTTGAAAGTCTAAATGAAATGGACAATTTTCTTCATCGATTTCACTTACCAAAGTTTAATCAAGACCAAGTAAATCAATTAAATAGTCCTATAACCCCTAAGGGAAAAAAGCTGTCATCAAAAGTCTTCCATTCAAAAAGAGCTCAGGAACAGATGGTTTCAGTGCAGAATTCTACCAGACTTTCAAAGAGCTAACACTAGTACTTTTCAAACTATTCCACAAAATAGAAACAGAAGGAACACTCCCAACTCATTCTCTGAAGCTTCAGCTACCTTTGTACCTAAACCTCACAAAGACCCAACAAAGAAAGAGAATTTCAGGCCAATCTACCTTATGAACATTGATGAAAAATATTCAACAAAATACTTACAAATTGAATATAAGAACACATCAAAGATATCATCCACTATGACTAAGTAGGCTTCATCCCAGGTATGCAGGGGTGGTTCAATATATGGAAATCGATCAATGTGATCCACCATATTAACAAAGTGTAAGAAAAAAAAAACACATGATAATCTCCCTAGATGCTGAAAAATAATTTGACAAAATCCAACATCCATTCATGTTTAAAATATTGAAGAGATCAAGGATACAAGGCACATATCTAAAGGCACTTAGTAAAGGCCATATACAGCAAGCCTATAGCCAACATCAAACTGAACCGAGAGAAACTTAAAGCAATCCCACTGAAATCAGGGACAAGACAAGGCTGTCCACTCTCTCCATATCTCTTCAACATAGTGTTGAAAGTCCTTGCTAGAACAATAAGATAGTTGACAGATACCAAGGGGATGCAGATTGGAAAGAAAGAAGTCAAATTATCACTATTTGCAGATGAGATGATAGTATACTTGAGTGAACCCCAAAACTCTACCAGGGAACTCCTACAGCAGATAAACACCTTCATCAATGTGACCAAATACAAAATTAACTCAAAAAAAATCAGTAGCCCTCCTGTATACAAAAGACAAAAGGGCTGAGAAAGAAGTTAGGGAAACAACACCCTTCACAATAGCCACAAAGGACATAAAGTTCTTTGGTGTAACCCTAACCAAGCAAGTCAAAGACTTGTATAAAAAAAAAATTCAAGTCTCTGGAGAAAGAATTAGAAGAAGGTATCAGAAGATGGAAAGATCTCCCATGCTCATGGCTTGGCAGGATTAAATGTAAAAATGATCATCTTACCAAAAGGCATCTACAGATTCAATGCACTACTGAACAAATTACCAACACAATACTTTAAAGAAGTTGAAAGAAAAATTGTCAAGTTCATATGGAATAATAAGAAACCTAGAATTGCTAAAATATTCCACTACAATATAAGATCATCTGGAGGTATCTCCATCCCTGATCTTAAGCTGTACTGTACAGCAACAGTAATAAAAACTGCATGGTCCTGGCACAGAAACAGAGTGATGGAAGAGTGGAACCTAAGAGAAGACCCAGAAATAAACCTGCGCACTTATGTACACCTGATCTTTGAGAAAGATGCCAAAATGATATAATGGAAAAACAATAGCATCTTCACCAAATGCCCTGGTCTACCTGGATATCTACATGTTGAACAATGTTGAAAATTTATCATACTGCACAAAACTAAAGTCTATGTGGATCAAAAACCTCAGCATAACACTAGACACATTAAATCGGTTAGAAGAAAATTTGGGGGACAGCTGTGAACTCAACAGCACAGGCTCTAAGAACAACAATTAGTAAATGGGACCTCAGGAAACTGAAAAGCTTGTTTAAAGACAAGGACGCTGTCATCAAAGCAAAATGAATGCCTACAAATCAGGAAAGATTCTTCACCAGCCCTTTATATGACAGAGAGCTAATATCCAGTCTATATATAGAACTAAGGAAGCTGAAAACAACAAACCAAGTAATCCAATTAAAAAATGGTGAACAGAGCAAAACAGAGAACTCTAGATAGATGAATATCTAATGGCAGAGAAACACTTAATGAAATGTTCAACTTTAACTATCTGAGAAATGCAAATCAAAATGATCCTAATATTTCACTTTACACCCATCAGAAAGACCAAGTTCAAAAACTCAAGTGACAATACATGCTGCAGAGGTTGTTTAGAAAGGGGATACCTCCTCCATTGGTGGTGGGAATGTAAACTTTTACAACCACTCCTGAAATCAATCAGGCATATTCTCATACAACTATGAATTATGCTTCCTCAAGATCCAGCCATACCCGTACTAGGTATATATCCAAAAGAGGTGCAAGTACACAATAAGGACATTTGCTCAACCATGTTGTAGCAGCTTTATTTGTAATAGCCAGAAGTCATAAACAATCCAGATGGCCCTCAACTACAGAATGGATACAGAAATTGTGGTACATCTACACAATGGAACATTACTCAGAAATAAAAAGAAGAAAACCATGAAATTTGCAGGTCAATGTTGGGAACTTGAAAGGATCATCCTGAGTGAGCTGTCCCAGAAACAGAAAGACACACACATTATATACTTACAATATAGACATATAATATAGGATAAACCTGCTAAAACCTGTATAGCTAAAGAAACTTATCAAGAGGATAAATGGGACCTCAGGAAACTGAAAAGCTTGTTTAAAGACAAGGACGCTGTCATCAAAGCAAAATGAATGCCTACAAATCAGGAAAGATTCTTCACCAGCCCTTTATATGACAGAGAGCTAATATCCAGTCTATATATAGAACTAAGGAAGCTGAAAACAACAAACCAAGTAATCCAATTAAAAAATGGGGAACAGAGCAAAACAGAGAACTCTAGATAGATGAATATCTATTTTATCTGACTAAAATGCTCAATCTCCATCCTCAAAGGCTAAGAGGATGTACATGAGAAGAAAAAGAGAACAGGAAACAAGTTAGGGACCTGCCACAGAGGGCCTCTGAAAG
Source organism: Meriones unguiculatus (assembly GCF_030254825.1). NCBI lineage: Eukaryota > Metazoa > Chordata > Mammalia > Rodentia > Muridae > Meriones > Meriones unguiculatus. The sequence goes on along the minus strand of NW_026843710.1, from coordinate 22,077,913 downwards.
GCTCTGCCCTGCAGATTATCAAAGCCTATGCTAAGACTCATGACCAACTGCATGGAATCTTATGAAATAAGTGGGAGGTAGTAAGATCTGGAGAGGACAGGAACTCCATAAGGAGAGCAACAGAACCAGAAAATTTAAACACAGGGGTCTTTCAAGAGACTCATACTCCAACCAAGTTCCATGCATGGAGATAACCTAGAACCACTGCATGAATGTATCCCATGTCAGTTCAGTTTCCAAGCAGGTTCCATAGTAATGGGAACAGGGACTGCCTCTGACATAAATTGATTTGCCTGCAATTTTTTTCACCCTTCTCGAGGGGGGATCAGCCTTACCAGGCCATAGAAGATGACAATGCAGCCACTCCAGATGAGATTTGATAGACCAAGATCAGAAGGAAGGAGAGGAGGACCTCCCCATCAGTGGACTTGTGGAGGTACATGTGTGAAGAAGGGGAAGGCAAGGTGGGATTAGGAGGATAGGAGAGAGGGGATTATGGGGGGATAGAAAGTGAATAAAGTGTAACTAATAAAACTTTAAAAAGTCATTGTAAAATTTGTCAACATTATTTTTTATGATTATGTGTGAATTTCATATTATATATATTATACACCTTTTCCATTGCTCCCATGTTTAAATTTCTAACTATGTGTGACACTAATTTTTTTTCTTCAAAATATATCAATTGAAGTAAGTGTTGTTCATATACTCATTGGAACATGAACAGAGTCTCAGTGCCAATTCCCTTAAAGAAAACTAAGTTCATTGCTGCACCCTGTCACCACCCCCAAAAAGAAGCCATCTCTCCTGTAGAGCTCTATATTTCATCATCTTATTCACAGATTTTCTTATGTATTTCTTTATTATGGTTAGGTCACTTTGTATCCTCTCTACTGACACCTCCCTCTTCTCATTTCATTCGCACCCACCCTACTTCTTCTACATGTATACTCTTTTTCTAGTTCCCTGGGAAATGAGATCCTTCTTACCCTTCTATCTGAACCTGGCTTATCTCATATAGGCTCTCTGTATTATCTATCTCTGTGGCTTGAATCTCAAGGCCTTTTTCTCCTTGTTGCTCAATTTCCTTTATCTGTGAAACTATCCCTTCCTTCTATACTGCAGGCTTAGGAGAGAATTGAGGGAAGATAGTATTTCATAGGGAAATCCCCTTCAGTACTGTGTGTTTCATGGTTTCTCTCTGTATAATATTGGACTGTGGGTCTTTGTATGCAGTAATTTTCATGCAGAAGGAAGCATCTTTGTGTATCCAAGAACATGACAGTGATCTATCAGTTGAGGGCAGAGAACAACATATTTTAATAACAAAAGCCTGCATTGTTTGAAAATTTCCATTGGATTTCCATGACTCAAAAACTCAATTGACTGCCACGGAATTCCCCTAGAGGAAGACTAGTATGGTCAAAATGGATTGCCTATTTGAACTTAATCCCCTACTATTAGGAGACCCCTAATAAGTGAATACATACTATATTTGTCTTTCTGCATTTAGCTGCTTTACCCAGGATGATTTTTCCTACTTCCATCTATTTGCCTGAAAATATCATAATCTTTTTTTTTTTTTTTAGCTGAATAATACAACATTGTGGAAATATTCTACATTTTCCCCAAAGGAGACTTTCAGACCTGTTCTTTACTCTTTTCAAGTTGCTGGGACTTTAATCATTTTGTTGAATAACAAACTTTCAGGGTAACTTTGTTCTTTTAGCCTAGAATTCCCTCCAACTTCCTCTACTTCCTGGTGATTTGAATGCATTGTCCTCTTGAAGTCCATCTATTTACATGTGGAGTCACCAGTGAGGAAATATCTGGTTAGGGTTAGGAGTTATGGCCTTGTTACATATTATAATTCCTTTTGTTTTCCTAATTTCATTCTCAGCCCATTTATCTTTTATATACAGGAAGACTACTGATTTTTTTTGAGTTAATTTTATTTCCAGCCACTTTGCTGAAGGAGTTTATCAGCTGTAGGAGTTCTCAGATATAATTTTTTGGGTCACTCAGGTATACAGTCATATCATCTGCAAATAGTCATTTGGATATTGGCTTGCTGTATATTACCTTTAATATATTTACATGTTTGCATTATACCCCTGATCTCTCCAATATTTTAAACATGAAATGAATGTTAGATTATGTCAAAGGCTTTTTCCACATCTAAGGATATTATCATGTGTTTTATTTTCTTTTATTTTTTTTAAATCTGCTGGATCATATTGATGGATTTTCATATATTAAACCACCCCTGCATACCTTGGATGAAGCCTACCTGACCATAATAGATGAAATTTTTGGTGTGTTCTTGTATTTGCTCAAAGACATGAAGTACCTTGGTTTGACTATAAACAAGTAAGTCAAAGATATACATGAAAACAATGTTAAGTCTCTGAAGAAAGAATTAGAAGAAGATATCAGAAGATGGAAGGACCTACCATGCTCATGGCTTAGCAGGATTAACATAGCAAAAAATGACCATCTTACCAAAAGCAATCAACAAATTCAATGCAGTTCCCATCAAATTACCAACATAATTCTTTACAGAATTCAAAGACAATTCTCAACTTCATATGGAAAAAAATAAGAAATCCAGATTTGCTAAACCAATCCTCTACCTTAAAAGATCTTCTGGAGGTATCTCCATCCCTGATCTCACCTGTATTATAGAGTAACAGTAATAAAAACTGCATGATACGGGCTTAGAAACAGAATGGTGGTTCAATGGGACTGAATAGAAGACCCAAAAATAAACCCAGACACTTATGGTCACTTTAATATTGACAAAGATGCCAAAATCTTACAAAGGAAAAAAAAAAGAAAGCATATCAACAAATGGTGCTGATCTAACTGGATATCTACAAATAGAAAAATGCAAATAGAAACATACTCATCACCCTGCACAAAACTAAAGTCCAAGTGGATCAAAGACCTCAACATAAAACCAGACACAGTAAATTGGTTAGAAGAAACAGAGAGAAGAGCCTTGAACTCATTGGCACAGGAGAAAACTTCCTGAACAGAACACCAACAGCACAGGCTCTAAGAACAACAATTAGTAAATGGGACCTCATGAAACTGAAAAGCTTCTGTAAAGCAAAGGGCACTGTCATCAAAACAAAAAAGAATTCCTACAGATTGGAAAAGACACTGCAACAAGTCTACATGTGACAGAGAGCTAATATCCAGCAAAAATAAAGAACTAAAGAAGTTGAAAAGCAACAAATCCAATAATACAATTAAAAAATAGAGAACACATCTAAACGTAGAATTCTCTATACAGGAATATTGACTGGGAGAGAAATACTTAAAGAGATGTTCAACGTTTTTAACCATTAGGGGAATGGTTAAAAGACCCTGAGATTTCACCTTACACCTATCAGAATGACCAAGATCAAAAACTCAAGTGACAACGCATGCTGGAGACATTGTGGACAGAGGGAAATCTGCCTCCACTGCTGGTGGAAATGTAAACTTGTACATCCACTCTGGAAATCAATTTTATGCTTTCTCAGATAACTAGGAATAGTGCTTCCTCAAGATTCAGCTATCCACCTCTAGGCATATTTCCAAAAGAGGCTCAAGTGCATAATAAGGAAATTTGCTTAACCATGTTTGGAGCAGATTTCTTTGTAATAGCTAGAACCTGGAAACAACCCAGAACACCCCCCCAAAAAAAATGGATACAGAAATTGTGGTACATCTATACAATGGAATATTACTCAGCAATTAAAAAAAATAAAAACAAGGAAATCATGAAATATGCAAGTTAATGGTGGGAACTGGGAAAGATCATCCTGAGTGAGGCATTCCAGAAGCAAAAAGAAACTCAGAGTACATAATCACTAACAGACATATAATATAAGATAATATTACTAAAATCTCTAAACCTAAAGAAACTAATAAAGGGGGAGGATTCTGGCTAAAATGCTCAATCCCCATCCCAAAAGACAAAGAAGATTGACATCTGAAGGAGAAAACAGGAAACGAGTTAGGAGCCTGTTTTAGAGCAACTATGAAGGCTCTGCCCTGCAGACTATCAAAGCAGCTGCTGAGTCTTATGGCCAACTCTTTGAAAAAGTGCATGATCTAATAAAAAAAGTGGGAAATAGTAGGATCTGGGGAGGTCCGGTGTTCTAAAAGGAGAGCAACAGAAGCCAAAAAAAATCTGAGCACAGGGGTCTTTCCTGGGACTCATATTCAAAGCAAGTACCATGCACGGAGATAAAATGGAACCCCTGCACAAATGTTGCCTATGGCAGTTTAGTGTCTCAGGGGATTCCACAGTAGTGGGAACAGGACTGCCTCTGACATGAAATTATTGACCTTTTCTTTGAAAACCACACCCTGATGTGGAAGCAGCCTTAACAGGCCACAGAGAAAGACAATGAAGCCACTCCTGATTATGTCTGATAGACTAGGATCAAAAGGAATGAGAGGAAGTCCTACCCTATCAGTGGACTACGGGAGGGAAAGCATAAATGGGGGAAGGATGGTGAGATTGGGAGGGGAGAAGGAGGAAGGGGTTTGTTGGGGAATACAAAATGAATAAAGTGTAACTAATAAGAATGAAAATAAATATATATTAAAAAATATAATTCCTTTTGGAGTTACAGTATAGGAGGGTGTGCTTGGAGGTTGATATGCGAATAAAAGTGACCAGACAGAATGGAGTCTTTGTCTCAAGGTCTCTGTCAATATATGTATTTGTTTTTGTTGGTCTTGGTCTTAATATTTCTAAATTGGTTTCTGTAATTCTTCCTCTCTCCTGCTCTATCTGTTACCCTCTCTCTGCCTGCCCCTTGTGGTTCAGTATGAAAAGCTCTCAGTTCTCCTGAAGGACTACAACAGGATGACTGCTTGCCAACGTGACATCCTGGATGGTCTCTTTTAAAATATAAGCAAGGAACCAATAAAATGCTTTTTGTTCAAAGATTTGCCCTGATCTGGGAGCTTTTTCCCAGTAAGTAATTCCCTGACTGAGGACATATCTGTACATTTAACAAATAACAATGGGATCTGTGATAATGTAAAAATCACATGTCAAGGACTAGTGACTTTATTAAAGACCACTTGCAAGAAATATGTGACACTTTTTCTAAACCTAATATTCTTGCACACAGGAACTGTCATCTCTGGGTTGTGTGCATTCAACTGCCCTGATTGAGGCATGTAGGCTTGCTCAGACTTTCTCTCAAGCAGGCTGACCACTTGGCCCTTTTAACAACTGGCTCCTAAAACTCAAAACAAAAAAGAATTCCTACAGATTGGAAAAGACTCTGCAACAAGTCTACATGTGACAGAGAGCTAATATCCAGCAAAAATAAAGAACTAAAGAAGTTGAAAAGCAACAAATCCAATAATACAATTAAAAAATGGAGAACACATCTAAACAGAGAATTCTCTATACAGGAATATTGACTGGGAGAGAAATACTTAAAGAGATGTTCAGCGTTTTTAACCATTAGGGGAATGGCTCTAAAGTGTTTCATGACATCCTTCTCCCTCTCAGACAAACTTTTTTCAGTGTCTCTGATCCTGTGAACACATGACTTTTTTTTGTGAATCCAATTCAGCCTTTATCTCATCCCTTTATCCAGATCACACACCTTTACTTCTGATTACCTCTGTGACAATGTCAGGTAGGAAATGAAAATTAATGTTTATTTAACTGTACAGCTTTCTAACTAGGGAAGCTTCAAGGTGATAGGGGTTTAAGGAGACTGTACCAAATAACAAGGTTTCTTTTTGTGGTCTTGAATTTAAAATTTCTTAGATTGTTACTTTGAACTGAGCATTTTGTGGTGTATTCACTAAATGTACCTTCACATTCTTATTGATAAAATAGGCTGGCAGGGGCTAGGGTACCATGGGGTATTGAGTCTTTATGAGCAGCTAAAAAGAAGGAAATGAGACAATTCTTGGGATTTGTTTGGCTGAAACTGAGAAAGGTCTATGAATGCAAAAGGAAACTGAGGGGCAAAAAACTCTTTGACAGCTAATAATGTTACACATTAAAGCCAACCCTCTATGAACAGGGTTGCCTTGTCTGAGATGGCTGTATTGGCATTTGTGTACTACTCAGTGGTCAGTGAACAATCCTCCTGGTCCTGGGGTTTACATTTAAAAATGGGACCTAAGGACGGAGACATTGTTCTCTATTATATATCTTGTACACAGAGCAACAGTGTTTCCTGTTGTGGTCCTCTAGAGAAACCCTCTAAACATAGTATTAGTGTCAGAAAGTCTTGATAAGAGGTACCATCTAGGCTCCCAGGGTTGGAGTAGCTGGGTAAACACTAGTTCATGGCTGTATAATGAGTTCCTGGAGAGCATGCCTTATAAAGTCAAATTCTGTACTCTTTTAGCAGAATTTTTTTCTCAATGTTAAAAGTCATTGTAAAGGTTGCAAACATATTTTTATTCCTTATGTGGGAATTACATTTAATATATATTACAGTCCTTTTCCAGTGCTCCCAGATTCAAATTCCAACCCTTGTGTCACAAATTTCTTTTTCTTTAAAATACATCAATTGAAATATGTGTTGTTCATATACTCATTAGAATAGAATCAGAGTCTCTGTGCCAAGTCCCTCAAAGAAAACTTTAAGTCCTGGAACCACTCCCAAGATGCTATCTTCCAGAAGAGCTCAATTCTTCACCAACTTGATCAAAGTTTTTCTAATTTATTTATTATGATTTGTTCACTTTGTGTTCCCTCTGCTGCCCCCTTCTTCTTCTCCTTCTAGGCTCATCCTGCCTCCTTCTTCTATCTCTATGACCTTATTCTAGTTCCCTGATAGGGAAGGTACACCTCCACCTTCTATCAGACCCTAAGTTATCAGGTTTCATCTAGGCTAGCTAAATCATTTTCTTCTGTGGCCTGATTCTCAGAGCATTGCTCTCCTGTTTCCTCAATTCCCTCTACTTATAACACAATTCCTACCAACTCTCCTGCAGGCTTCCTAAAGCTCTGAAAGGAGGGAGAATTTCATAGAGAAATCTCTTTCTGTTCTGGGAGATTTATGGTTTCTCTCTGCATAATATCAGACTGTGGGTCTCTGTATGGAATCACATTTGATGCAGAAGGAAGCAACTTTGTGGATAGAAGAACATGGTACTGATTAATCTGTTGAAGGCAGAGAAAAACATACTTTAATAAAAATAGAATGGGTTGCTTGAGAATTTCTGTAGGATGCCCTGGCCCAAAAACTCAATTAACTGCCACCCAATTCCTTTAGTGGAAGACTGGTATGGTCACAATAGATGGCCTTTTGGAACTTTTTTTTTTAATTTTATTTTTTATTTTTTATTTATTTTTTATCAGTTACATTTTATTAACTCTGTATCCCAGCCATGTCACGATCTCTCATTCCCTCCCAGTCCCTCCCTCCCTCCCTCATCTCCACCGTGCCCCTTTCCAAGTCCACTGATAGGGGGGACCTCCTCCCCATTCGTCTGATCCTGTTTTATCAGGTATCTTCAGGACTGGCTGCAAAGCCCTCCTCTGTGGCCTAACAGGACTGCTCCTCCCTTCGGGGGTGGGGAGACCAAAGAGCCAGTCATTGAGTTCCTGTTAGAAATAGTCCCTGTTCCCCTCACTTTGGGAAACCAATTGGTTACTGAGCTACCACAGGCTACATCTGAGTGGAGGTTCTAGGTTATATCCATACATGGTCCTTGGTTGAATGTCAGTCTCAGAAAAGACCCTGTGCCCAGATATATTTGGTCCTTGTGGAGCTCCTATCCTTTCCCCATCAGACTAACTCCCCTTCTTTCTTATGATTCCCTGTACTCTGCCAAAGGTTTGGTCATGAGTCTTTGCTTTTCTTTAGTCCTTGGAAGTTACTGGGACTTTAAGCGTATTGAATGACAAACTATCAGGATAACTGTGTTCTTTCAGCTCAAAAGTCCCTCCATCTTCTTCCAATTCCTGGTTATTTGAAATGAAATGTACACTTGAAGCTCATCTATTTAATGTGGGGCCCCAGTGAGAAAATGTGTGTGAAGGTTTATGAGGTATGGCCTTGTTACATAATAAAATTCCCGTTGGAGTTATATTTTAGGAGGGTGTGCTTTGAGGTTGATTTGCCATTGAAAGTTACCAGACACACTGGAGTTTCTGTCTCTTGGTCTCTGTCACTTTATATCTTTGTTTCTGCTGGTTTTGGTCTCTCTATTTCTGAATCTTTCTCTCTAAATCTTTCTCTCTCTATCTCTGTCTCCTTCTCTCTGCCTGACACATGTGTTATGAAAAGCTGTCAGTTCTGCTGAAGGAGTACAAAGAGATGACTGCTTGCTGAGTTGACATTCTGGATGAACTCTGTAAAAATATAAGCAAGGTCTCAATTAAACACTTTTTGTTCAATAATTTGCCTTTATAAGGAATCATTTTCCCAGTAAGTAATTCACTGACTGAGGACATATCTGTCAATTTAACAAATAATAATGGAATCTATGATAATGGGAAACTTACAGAGCTATGAGAGGAAGTGAAATCCCATTTAGAATTGTCTGCTATCTCTGCATTATATCAGACTGTGGTTCTTTGCATTCAAGAATATAGCACTGGCCTATCAGTTGAGGGCAAAAAGCAACAGGCTGTTGTTATTTAATAACAACAGGCTGGGTTGTTTAAAAATTTTGGTAGGATGCCCTGTCCAAACAACTCAATTAACTGTCACCTAATCCCCATAGTGGAACACTGGTTTGTTTGCAATAGATGGCCTAATGGAACTTTATTCCCCACTATATGGAGACCTCCTAATAACTGAATACATACCATGTTTGTCTATCTGTGTTTTAGCTACTTCATCCATAATGATTTTTCCTGGTCCATTTAGTTGAAAATATCATGATGTCATTTTTCTTAGCAGAATAGTATTATTGTGCTAAGAATAATAAGGAAATATTCCACATTTTCCACAAAGGAGATTGTCAGTACTGTTCTTTTGTCCTTGGAGGTTGCTTTGACTTTACTCATTGTATTGAATAAGAAACTGTCAATATAACTATGTTCTTTTATCCTAGAAGTTCCTACATCTTGTTCCACTTCCTATTAGTGTACTTGGGGATGGGCATGCATGGAGAAGGTGGAAGGAAGCTGCAATGGAGAGGGAAGATATGAGAGGTTTATAGAGAGATAAGAAATTGAATAAAGTGTAATTAATAAAAAGTATAATTAAAATATTTTAAAATATAATTTTTTTGGAGTTTTCTTATAAGAGGGTGTGCTTGTAGGTTGATATGCCTATAAAAGTGACCAGGCAGAAGTGAATTTCTCTGTCTTGGTCTAAGTCAATTTATTTCTTTGTGTCTGTCTGTCTTGGCCACAATATTTCTAAGTTTGTTTCTCCAGCTCTTTTGCTCTCTTGCTTTCTCTGTCTCCCTTTCTCTGCCTGACACTTGTGGTTCAGTATGAAAAGCTCTCAGTTGTGCCTAAGGACTACAACAAGTTGAATGATTGGTGAAGTGACATGAGGAATGGTCTCTATAAATATATAAGCAAGGCCCCAATTAAACTCTTTTAGTTCAAAGATTTGCCTTGGTCAAGGAGCATTTTCCCAGTAAGTAATTCACTGACTGAGGACATATCTGTATACTTAACAAATAATAATGGAACCTGTGATAATGTGAAAGTCACACGTCAAGTACACATGAGTTTATTAATGACCATTTGAAAGCATTTTGCGACACGTTTCCTGAACTAGGAGTCTTGGACACAGGAAATGACATCCCTAGGTTGTGTGCTTTAAGCTGCCCAGTTTGAGGCATGTAGGGCTGCTTAGACTTTCTCTCAAGCAGGGTGTCCATTTGGCCCTTTTAATAACTGGCTCCTGAAACTCTTACTGGCATTCACCTGTTTCTTGATATTATTCTGTCTCTCAGCCAATTAGAGCCTGATAGAATCTTGTATTTTCCATGGGGATTAGTAAACAATCTTTCCTCAGTGTCCAGAATCTGTAATCCTGTGCACTCACGAAGTTTTCTTGTGAAACCCAACAAGTCTTTATCTCACCCCTTTATGAAGATCCCATACCTTAACTCCTGGTTACCTCTTTGACAATGTCAGGTAAGAAATGAAAATTTACTGTTTATTTAATTGGACAGCTTCCCAAGTAGTGAATCTTACAAGTGATGATGGATTAAAGCAATGTATAGAATTACAAGGGGCTCTCATAATGGGTTCTTAGATCTTAAATTTCCTAGGTTCTAACTTTGAACTGAGCAGTTACTTGCATACTCACTTAATGTCCTTCACATTCTTATTGATATAATAGGCTGGTAGGGTGAACTGTTTCCTGGGTTATTGAGTCTTTAAAAGTAGGAAAAAGAGAAGGAAACCAGACAATTCCTGGCACTGGTTTTGCTAAACTAAAAAAAATCAGTGAGTATAAAAGGAGAACTTCCGGGCAAAAAAGTATTTGAAAGCTGGTGCTGTTTCACACTAGTGTTGCCAACCCTCTATGTGCAGGGCTTCCTTAATTGACATTCCTGGATAGGCAGCTATGTGTCCTACTCTTGGGTCAGTTCAAACTGGGCCTTCAGACTAGAGAAATGGGTCCATGTTATATGCCTTGTACACAAGAGCATTAGTTTTTTCCTGTTGTGGTCCTCCAGACAAATCCTCTAAATGTAGTGTTATTGTCAGGACTCCTTGTTCAGAAGTGCTGAGGTCATGGGGTCTGAGATAGTTGGGTAACCACTAGTTCATGGCTAGCATTCTCTGAACTCATACTGAGTTCCTAGACAGACCTTATAAAGTCAAACTCTACCCTCCTTAAACAGAATCTTTTCTCATTAAAAGTCATTGTAAAAATTGCCAACATATTATTTTGAATGATTATGTGGGAATATCATATAATTTACATTACACTCCTTTTCCATTGCTCCCAGGTTCAAAACCTACCAAGTGCCACATTAAAATTATTTTTCCTTTAAAATACACCAATTGAAGTATGTGTTGTTCATATGCACATTGCAACATGATCAGAATACCAGTGCCAAATACCTTAAAGAAAACTGAGTCCATTCTTGGCATACTGTGGCATTACCCCCAAGAAGAATTCATCAGTCTTGAAGAGCTCTATTCCTCATTACCTTGATCAGAGTTTTTCTTATGTATTTATTTATTATGAACTGTTTACTTTGTACCCCCTCTGCTGCCCCTCTTCTTCTTCCAGTCAAACCCACCCTATTTCTTCCACCCCAATGGAATTTCTAAAATTCACCTGATAGTTGAGGTCCTTCTCCCCCTTCTAACTGACCCTACCTTATCAGCTCTCAGCAAGGCTAGCTGAGTCATCTTCCTCTGCATCCTGCACGGCATTGTTTTCCTTTTGTTCTCAATTTCCTCTACTTTTGACACTCTTCCTGTCTCCTCTCCTACAGCCTTCCAAGATCTCTGAGGGGAGAGAGAATTTCGTAGGGGAAATATATCCAATATAGAGCTGGATGTTTTAAGGTCTCTTTCTTGGCATCATATAGGACTGTGGGTCTTGTTTGTATAATCTTCTTTTGAAATGTATACACCTTACCCTTGTTCATTCAAGCGCTAGTTAGAGTCTTTCAGATGCGCTCAGTAGACTCCTGTCTTACGTTCAATGATCATCCCATCTGTCTTTCTAAATGAGGATTGATCATCTTACCCCATGTCCGCTCAATTGATTATCTTTTTTAGGTGTATAGATTTCATTATGTTTATCATATCTTATAGGTCTATATAAGTGAGTATATCCCATGTTTGTCTATCTCCTTCTGGGATATTTCACTCAGAATGATCTTTTCTAGATCCCACCATTTGCCTGCAAATTTCATGATTTCCTCCTTTTTGATTGCTGAGTAGTATTCCATTGTATAAAAATACCACAATTTCTGTACCCATTCCACCGTTGATGGACATCTGGTTGTTTCCAGGTTCTGGCTATTACAAATAGAGCTGCTATAAACATGGTTGAGCAAGTGTCCTTTTTGTGTACTTGAACAAACTTTGGGTATATACCTAGCAGTGGTATAGCTGGGTCTGGAGGAAGCACTATTCCTATTTGTCTTAGAAAGCGCCAGATAGCTTTCCAGAGTGGTTGTACCAGTTTACATTCCCACCAGCAGTGGAGGAGGGTTCCCCTTTCTCCACAACCTCTCCAGCATGTGTTATCGCTTGAGTTTTTCATCTTGGCCATTCTGATGGGTGTAAGGTGATATCTCAGGGTCGTTTTGATTTGCATTTCCCTGATGGCTAATGAGGATGAGCATTTCTTTAAGTATTTTTCTGCCATTCGATATTCCTCTGTCGAGAATTCTCTGTTTAGCTCTGTTCCCCATTTTTTAATTGGATTACTTGATTTGCTGCTTTTCAGCTTCTTTAGTTCTTTGTATATACTGGATATTAGTCCTCTGTCAGATAAAGGGTTAGTGAAGATTCTTTCCCAATCTTTATGCAGTCGTTTTGTTTTGATGACAGTATCCTTTGCTTTACAGAAACTTTTCAGTTTCATGAGGTCCCATTTATTGATTGTTGCTCTTAGAGCCTGTGCTGTTGGTGTTCTGTTCAGGAAGTTGTCTCCTGTGCCAATGAGTTCTAGGCTGTTCCCCACTTTTTTTTCCAATTGATTTAGGGTATCTGGTTTTATGTTGAGGTCCTTGATCCACTTTGACTTTAGTTTTGTGCAGGGTGATAAATATGGATCTATTTTCATTTTTCGGCATGTAGACATCCAGTTGGTCCAGCACCATTTGTTGAAGATGCTGTCTTTTTTCCATTGAATGGAATTGGCTTCTTTGTCGAATATCGAGTATTCATATGTGTGTGGATTTATTTCTGGGTCTTCTATGCAGTTCCATTGATCCTCCTTTCTGTTTCTATGCCAATACCATGCAGTTTTTATTACTGTTGCCCTGTAGTACAGCTTGAGATCAGGAATGGAGATACCTCCAGAAGATCTGTTGTTGTACAGGATCGTTTTGGAGATTCTGGGTTTTTTGTTTCTCCATATGAAGCTGAGAATCTTTTTTTCAAGGTCTGTAAAGAATTGAGTTGGTGTTTTGATGGGAATTGCATTGAATCTGTAGATTGCTTTTGGCAGTATGGCCATTTTCACAATGTTAATCCTACCAATCCATGAGCACGGGAGATCTTTCCATCTTCTGATATCTTCTTCGATTTCTTTCTTCAGAGACTTGAAGTTTTTCTCAAACAGGTCTTTCACTTGCTTGTTTAGAGTCACACCAAGGTACTTTATGTTATTAGTGGCTATTGTGAAGGGTGTTGTTTCCCTAATTTCTTTCTCAGCCTTTTTGTCTTTGGTATATAGGAGGGCTTCTGATTTTTTTGAGTTGATTTTGTATGCTGCCACTTTGCTGAAGGTGTTTATCAGCTGAAGGAGTTCTCTTGTTGAATTTTTGGGGTCGCTCATGTATACTATCATATCATCTGCAAATAGTGACACTTTGACCTCTTCCTTTCCGATTTGTATCCCCTTGATCTCCTTTAGTTGTCTTATTGCTCTGGCTAGGACTTCAAGTACTATGTTGACGAGATATGGGGACAATGGACAGCCTTGTCTTGTCCCTGATTTCAGTGGGATTGATTTAAGTTTCTCTCCATTGAGTTTGATGTTAGCTATAGGCTTGCTATATATTGCCTTTACTATGTTTAGGTATGTGCCTTGTATCCCTGATCTCTCCAAGACTTTAAACATGAATGGGTGTTGGACTTTGTCAAATGCTTTTTCGGCGTCTAAGGAGATGATCATGTGGTTTTTCTCCTTCAGTTTGTTTATGTAGTGGATTACATTGATGGATTTCCATATGTTGAACCACCCTTGCATGCCTGGGATGAAGCCTACTTGGTCATGGTGGATGATATCTTTGATGTGTTCTTGGATTCCGTTTGCAAGTATTTTATTGAGTATCTTTGCGTCAATGTTCATAAGAGAGATAGGCCTAAAGTTCTCTTTTTTTGTTGGGTCTTTGTGTGGTTTAGGTATTAAGGTGACTGTGGCTTCATAGAATGAGTTTGGTAGTGTTCCTTCTGTTTCTATTTTGTGGAATAGCTTGAGGAGAATTGGAGGTAGCACTTCTTTGAAGGTCTTGTAGAATTCTGTGCTGAAGCCATCTGGTCCAGGGCTTTTTTTGGAGGGGAGACTGTTAATAACTGCTTCGATTTCCTTGGGAGATATAGGGCTATTCAGTCTTTCTACCTGATCTTGACTTAGTTTTGGTAGATGGAATCTTTCAAGAAAATTATCCATTTCATTTAGATTCTCAAATTTTGTGGCATATAGGCTTTTGTAGTATGACCTAATAATTGTTTCGATTTCCTCAATGTCTGTGGTTATGTCCCCATTTTCATTTCTGATTTTGCTGATCTGGATAGTTTCTCTTTGCTTTTTAGTTAGTTTGGCTAAGGGTTTGTCTATCTTGTTGATTTTCTCAAAGAACCAGCTTTTTTTTTCATTGATTCTTTGGATAGTTTTATTTGTTTCTAGTTGATTGATTTCATCCCTTAATTTGATTATTTCCAGCTGTCTGCTCCTCTTGGGTGTATCTGCTTCTTTTTTTTCTAGGGTTTTCAGTTGGGCCATTAAGTTGTTTGTATGTGATGTTACGAATTTCTTCTTGCAGGCACTTAGTGCTATAAATTTTCCTCTGAGCACTGCTTTCAATGTGTCCCATGAATTTGGGTATGTTGTGCCTTCATTTTCATTGAATTCTAGGAAGTCTTTAATTTCTTTCTTTATTTCTTCCTTAACCCAGCTGTCATTGAGTAGTAAGTTGTTCAGTGTCCATGTGCGTGTCGGCTTTTTGTTGTTTCTGTTGTTGTTGAGGTCGAGCTTTATTCCATGGTGGTCAGATAGTATACAAGGGATTATTTCAATCCTTTTGTATCTGTTGAGGCTTGCTTTGTGGCCCACTATATGGTCTATTTTGGAAAAGGTTCCATGCGGTGCTGAAAAGTAGGAGTACTCTTTTGAGTTTGGGTGAAATGATCTGTAGACGTCTATTAGGTCCATTTGATTTAGGGATTCTGTGAGTGCTTTTATTTCCCTATTTGGTGTCTGTCTAGTTGATCTATCCCTTGGTGAGAGTGGAGTGTTGAAGTCTCCCACTATTAAGGTATTAGGATCAATGTATGATTTAAGCTTTAATAATGTTTCATTTACGAATGTCGGTGTTCTTGTATTTGGGACATAGATATTCAAGATTGTGATGTCCTCTTGGTGGATTTTTCCTTTGATGAGAATATAGTGGCCCTCCTTATCTTTTTTGATTAACTTGGGTTGAAAGTCTATTTTATTAGATATTAGGATGGCTACTCCAGCTTGTTTTCTGGAACCGTTTGCTTAAAAAACAGTTTTCCAGCCCTTTACTCTGAGGTAGTGTTTGTCTTTGTTGCATAGGTGTGTTTCTTGGATGCAACAGAATGTTGGATCCTGTTTCCTTAACCATTCTGTTAGCCTGTGTCTTTTTATTGGTGAGTTGAGTCCATTGATATTGATAGATAATAGTGACCAATGCATGTTAGTTCCTTTTTTAATGGAGTCGATGATCTAACCCTGTTTCATTGCTTGTTTTCTTTTCATTTTTGTTGGGACATTATCTGTATGCCCTGTTTTCTTGGGTGAATTTGTTTTCATTGGATTGGAGTTTTCCTTCTAGTATCTTCTGTAGGGATGGTTTGCTGTGTAGATATTGTATAAATTTAGTTTTGTCATGGAATATTTTGTTTTCTCCATCTATGTTGATTGAAAGCTTTGCAGGGTATAGTAGTCTGGGTTGACATTTGTGATCTCTTAGAGTCTCCATGATACTTGCCCAGGCCCTTCTGGCTTTCATAGTTTCTGATGAGAAGTCCGGTGTGATTCTGATAGGTCTACCTTCATATGTTACTTGGCCCTTTTCCCTTGCTGCTTTTAATATCTTTTCTTTGTTCTGTAGATTTAGTGTTTTGACTATGATGTGATGTGATGTTTCTTTTCTGGTCTAGTCTATTTGGAGTTCTGTAGGCCTCTTGTATATTTATGGACATCTCTCTTTTTAAGTTGGGAAAGTTTTCTTCTATGATTTTCTTGAAAATATTTTCTGGACCTTGGAGTCTAGAGTCTTCTTTTTCGTGAATTCCTATTATTCTTAGATTTTGTCTTTTCATTGTGTCCTTGATTTCTTGGATATTTTGTGATTGGAACTTTTCTGATTTTACTTTTTCTTTGAGAGAAGTATCCATTTCTGCAAGTGTGTCTTCAGCTCCAGAGATTCTCTCTTCCATCTCTTGTATTCTGTTGGTGATGCTTACTTTTGTGGTTCCTGATCTTTTCTCCAAGTTCTCCAGCTCAAGGGTTTTCTCATTTTGTGTTTTCTTTATTGATTCTAATTCTGTTTTCATGCCTTGCACCATTTCTTTCATGTGTTTGAATTTGGATTCCTGTCTCTCTACGATGGCCTCTATTTCTTTTTTTCATTTTATTCTTATATGCCACTAATTTTTCCTCTACTTGTGTATCTATTTGTTTGGCTATGTTTGCCTGTGTTTCTTTAAGGATATTGTCTATTTCTTCTTTCTTTGCCTCCAATTGACTGGCCATCTCTTTGAAAGACTTGTTCATTTCCTCCTTATGAGCCTCAAATAATTGGGCAAGCATGGCTTTAAAATCATTTTCCTGTGCTTCTGCTGAATTGGTGTATCCATCAATTCTGGGGTTTGCTGGTGAAGTCATGATGTCCTGATTTATGTTGGAAGTGTTCTTTCGCCTACCTCTGGCTATTGGCTTATCTGAAACCTTCCCTGTTTGTTTTTGGATTCTGCAGATCAGACTGGTGCTGTCTCTCTCTGGTGTCTGGAGAGTTCTTCAGGAAGCTGAGCACTCTCAGAGTGTGCTGAGGACTAGCTGTACCTGTGGGAGGAAAGCACGCAGGCGCAAACGGGGCAAATGCAAGCGTGTGTGTGTGCGCGCGCGCGTGTGTGTCTGTGTGTGTAAGTGTGCGTGGATGAGTTTCTCGAGGGACAGCCTGATGGCTAATGTTGAACCCTTGAGTGTGTGGGAGGGGCTCTGCACTGTATATGTCGCGCTAATGATGATCGCAGTGCAATTTCTGGCATTAACTGTCTTAGCTCCTCAATCAGGCCCACAGGGCAGGAACTTCAATGTCCCTAGTGCCCCTCTGTTTCCCAAAGTGGGTATGTGGGTGGGAGGGGGGTTCGATGCCTAGCTTCTGATTTAGAAGGACCCAGGATCTGGGGAACTGCAGATTCTCAAGGATGCACTCACTTACAGGCAGGTCTCTTGGCCGAGATCGTGGTATCTGGGGCTCTCTGCTCTCTGGTTTGGCCCTGCTTCTTTGATGTGTTCCGCCAGTTCTGTGCTCCTGTCACTGCCAGGTTCTGAGGTCTTGCTGCAGCTGGAGATTTCAGGGTGGTCACTTCAGCAGGGATGGGGTAACCAGGCTCTCTGTTCTCTGGTTTGGCCCTGGTTAGTCTTAAACTGGAGGGCTGTTGTGCCCCGCCAGTTCAGTGCTGCTCCGCTGCCACGTCCTGCTGTAACTGGAGACTGGGTTGCTAGTCCCAAAGCTTTCTGGGAAGTCCTGGGATCTGTTCGTTGTGCTCTCCAAGCTTGGGAGGCCCAGTGCCTGGTGTGTCCAGGTTGTATGATGTTTCTGCCTGGTTTCGGTGAGTAAATAGCGTATTCTCTGTCACTGTGTGATTGGGCGGGCCGTACCATCAGTGATGGCGATCCTGCGGAGCTAGTATGGTGTCTAGCAGATTCGCGCCCTGGGAGGATGGTGCAGCTGCTGCGCGAATCTGGGACTCCGGGGCACGTTCTGCTGGCTTTTGTCTGCTACTAAAGTGCTTGGGGCTCCGTCTCAGCGGCTGTATACCCCAGGCAGTTAGGTCTGCGCTGAGAAAGATGAGTCAGCTGTGCTGCTGTGCCGAGGAGGAAGGAGGTCTGGGGGAAGGGAGTGCAGCAAGAACAAAGGATCTTTTCTCTCCTTCCCCAAGCAAGTCTCCGGGTGACCGGAGGCCAAATTTTCACCTCCTGCGATGTTCTCTTGTGTTCAGAAAGCCTCGCTGTGGTTTTCCTGGGTTAGGGGTCCTTCCATTCTCCAACTCAGAAGATCAGGTATCCCACCGCTCAGAAACTGTGTGTGCTAGTCGCCATCTTGGCTCCGGCCTTTTGGAACTTTAACCCCACTATTAGGAGCCCCCCTAATAAGTGAATTCATACCATGTTTGTCTTTCTGCATTTTAGTTACTTTACACAGGATGATTTCTAAGGGTTCCATCCATTTGACTTAAAATATCTTGTCATCATTTTCTTAGCTGAATAATACGTTGTTACAGAAATATTCCATGTTTTTCCCAATGGAGATTGTCAGTCCTGTTCTTAATTCCTTGGAATTTACAGGGAGTTTAATAATTGTATTGAATGACAAACTATCAGGATAACTGTGTTCCTTTAGACTAGAAGTCCCTGCATCTTCTCCCACTTCCTGGTGATTTGAACTGCAATTTCCTCGTGAAGCTCACCCATTTACATATGGAGTCCACACTGAGGAAATATCTGGGAAGTGTTAGATAATATAATTCTTTTTTTTTTTCTGATTTCTTTCTCAGCCCTTTTGTCTTATGTATACAGAGGCATATTGAATTTTTGTAGTTAATATTGTATCCAGCCTCTTTTCCAAAGGTTTTTGTCAGCTGTACAAGTACCTTGGTAGAATTTTTGGGTTGCTCTGGTACACTATCATATCATCTTTAAATGCTGATACTTTAACTACTTCCTTTCCGATTCTGATTCCCTTGATCTATTTCAATTACCTTACTACTCTAGCAAGGACTTCCAGAACTTTGCTGAACAGATGTGGAGAGAGTGGGCAGCATTGCATGTCCCTTATTTTACTGCTTTAAGTTTATCTCAGATTAGTTTAATGATGGCTATAGGCTTGTTGTATATTGCCTTTATTAAATTCTCATATGTGTCTTGTATCCCTGATCTCTCCATTACTTTAAAAATGAATGGAAGTTGGATTTGTACAACTGTTTTTTAAACATTTAAAGAGATTATCATGTGGTATTTTCTTTAATTTTTTTTAATATGGTGATTAACATTGATGGATTTCCATATATTAAACAACACCTGCATCCCTGGGATGAAGCCTACTTTGTCATAGCGGATGATATCTTGATGTGTTCTTCTATTTGCTCAAAGACATAAAGTACCATGGTGTGACCCTAACCAAGCAAGTCAAAGACTTTCATGAAAAATAATGTTGAGACTCTGAAGAAAGATATCAGAAGATGGAAATATCTCCCATTATCTTGGCTTGGCTGGATTAACATAGTAAATAATGGCCACCTTACCAAAAGCAATCTACAGGTACAATGCAATTCCAATCAAATTGCCACAGAACTTGAAAGAAAATTTCTCATCTTCATATGGAAAAATAAGAAACCCAGAAGAGCTAAAAAAATCATCTACACTATAAGGTCTTTTGGAGGTATAGTTCTTCCTGATTCTTAAGCTGTACTATAGAGCAACAGCAATAAAAACTGCATGGTACTGGCATAGGAACAGAATGGTGGATCAATGGAACCTAATAGAAGACCTAGAAATAAACCCATACATTATGGTCATCTGATTTTTGAAAAAGATTCTAAAACCATACAAAGGAAGAAAATGATAGCATCTTCAACAAATGGTGCTGGCCAAACTGGATACATACATGTAGAAAAATGCAAATAGATCCATACTTATCACCGTGCACACAACTAAAGTCCAAGTGAATCAAAGACCTCAATATAGAACCAGATATATTAAATTGGTTAGAAGAAAAACTGAGGAAGAACTTGGAATTCATTGGCACAGGACACAACTTCCTGAACAAAACACCAACAGCACACAGGCTCTAAGAGCAAAAATCAGTAAATGGAACCTCATGAAAGTGAAAGCTTCTTTTACTCAAAGGACACTGTCATCAAAACAGAACGAATGCCTACAGATTGGAAAAGAATGTGATAGAGGGCTATTATCCAGTATAGATAAACAACTAAAGAAGTTGAAAAGCAATAAGTTAAGTAATACAATTAAAAAATGGGAAACAGAACTAAACAGAGAAATCTTAATAAAATATTGAATGGCAGAGGCTTAAAGAAATGCTCAACATCATTTGCCATCAAGGAAAAGCAAATCAAAACGACCCTGACAGCCTCATAGCCACCAGAATAACCAAGATAAAAAAACAAAAAACAAAAACAAACAAACAAACAAAAAAACATGTAACAGCACATGCTGTAAAGATTGTGAAGAAGGGATACCCTCTTCAACTCCTGGTGGGAATGTAACTTGAACAACTAATGGTGGGAATGTAAGCTTGAACAACCACTCTCGTAATCAATCTGGTGCTTTTTCTAACAACTATGAATAGCGCTTCCTCACATTCCAGTTATACCACTCCTAGACATATATCCAAAAGAGGCTCAAGTACACAATTTTCTCATCCATGTTTGTAGCAGCTTTATTTGTAATAGCCAGAAGCTGGAAATAACCCAGGTGCCACCCAACTGAAAAATGGATACAAAAATTGTGGTACATCTGCACAATGGAATATTACCCAGCAATAAAAATCAAGGAAATCATGAAATTTGCCAGTAAATGGTAACTGAAGAGCGCTATCCCAAAAGCAGAAAGACACAAATGGTATATACTCACTCATCTTGACATATAATATGGGATAAACCTACTCAAATCTATACACCTAACCTAAATAAAATAATCGAGAGGGAGAACTCTGGCTAAAATGCTCAATCCCCATTTCAAAAAGAAAAGAGCATGGACATCAGCAGAAGGAGAATACAGGGAACAAATTAATAGCCTGCCATAGAGGGCCTCTGAAAGGCTCTGTGCTTCCTCACTATCAATGCAGATGCTGAGACTCATGGTCAAATGTTGGGCAGAATGCTTGGAATCTAATGAAAGAAATGGGAAATATTAAGATCCGGAGAGGACAGGATCTCCTCAAGGAGAGCAACAGAACCAAAAAATTTCAGCACAGAAATATTTCCTCATACTCTTACTCCAACCAAGTACCAAGCATGGAAATAACCTAGAACCCCTGCACAGATGTAGGCCATGTAATCTTAGTGTCCAAGTCTTAGTGTTCCATAGTAATGGGAAAAGGGTCTGCCTCTGACATGAACTGATTGATCTGCTCTTTGAAAACCACACCATGATGGGGGATTGGCCTTACCAGGCCACTGAGGAAGACAATGCATTCACTACTGATGAGATTTGATAGACAAAGATCAGAAGGAAGGAGAAGAAGAAATCCCTTCTCAGTGGACTTGGGAAGGGGAATATGTGGATAAGTGGGAGGGATAGTGGTATTGTGAGTGGAGGAGGAGAGGGTTTATGTGGGTATACAAAGCGCATAAAATGTAATTAATAAAAAAATATTGAAAAAATATAATTCCTTTTGAAGATATATTATAGAAGAGTGTGCTTGGATGTTGATAAGCAACTAGATAGAATGGGGTCTCTGTCGCTTAGTCTCTGTCAATTTATGTATTTATTTCTGTTGGTTTAGGTCATAATATTTATGAATCAGTTTCTTTAGCTCTTTCTCTCTCCCGCTCTCTCTGTCACTCTGTCTCTGCTTGTGGCTTGTGGTTCAGTATGAAAAGATCTCAGTTCTGTGGAAGGCCTACAACAAGATGACTGCTTGTCCACATGACATCCTAGATGGCCTCTGCAAAAATATAAGCAAAGTCCCAATTAAATGCTTTATGCTGAAAGAGTAGCCTTAATATATATGTGCATTTAACAAATAATAATACACCTAAATAAAATAATCGAGAGGGAGAACTCTGGCTAAAATGCTCAATCCCCATTCCAAAAAGGAAAGAGCATGGACATCAGCAGAAGGAGAATACAGGGAACAAATTAATAGCCTGCCATAGAGGGCCTCTGAAAGGCTCTTTGCTTCCTCACTATCAATGCAGATGCTGAGACTCATGGTCAAACGTTGGATTCTGTGATAATGTGAAAGTCACATGTCAAGTACACATGACTTTATTAGTAAACACTAGAAAGCAATATGTGACATTTTTCCTGAATGAGGAGTCTTGGACAGAGAATCTGACCTCTCTGGGTTGTGTGCTTTAAGCTGCCCCACATGAGGCATGTAGGGATGCTTAGACTTTATCTCAATTGGCTGTCCACTTGACCCTTATAATAACTGGCTCCCGAAACTCTTATTGGCTTTCACCTGTTGCATGACCTCATTCTGCTTCTCAGGAATTCAGCACTTGAGAGAATCTTGAGATTTCCATGGAGGTGAGTAAACAATCTTTCCTCAGTGTCCAGTATCTCTAATCCTGTGCACATGTGACTTTTTCTTTTGAAACCAAACAAGCCCTTAAATCATCCCTTTATAAAAAATCACACACTTTTACTCCTATTTACATCTGTGACAAAGTCAGATAGGAAATGAAACTTTAATGTTTGTTTAATCGGACAGCTTCCTAAGTAGGAAAGCATCAAAGTGACGTAGGTTTAAGAAGAATGTGATGATTGTCAAGGTGGTCTTTATTGTGGTGTTGAATCTGAAATTTCCCAGGTTGTGACTTTGAAATGAGCAATTACTCATTTACTCAGTATACACACCTTCATGGTCTTATTTATATAATAGGCTAGAAGTTTTTGGGTTCCCTATATTTATGAGTCTTTAAGAGCAGAGGAAAGAGAAGGAAACCAGACAATTCCTGGGATTGGTTTTGCTGAACCAGAGAAAACAGTGAGTGTAAAAGGAAAACTTAGGGCCAAGAAAGTATTTGAAACCTGATGTTGTTCCACACTAGTGTTTCCAATCTTCTATGAGCAGGTTTGCCTTGGCTGACTTTCCTGGATAGGCAGATGTATCCTACTCTTGGGTCAGTGAGAAACCCTGAGGATTGCAGTTCAAACTGGGCTTTTAGGACAGAGAAATTGGTCCTTATTATATGCCTAGGAAACAAGAGCAACTGCATTTCCTCCTGTGTTACTCCAGATAATCCCTCTAAACATAGTGTTAGTAACAGGACTGCTTACTCAGAGATGCCACCTGAGCTCATGTGGTCTGAGGTAGCTGGGTAGCCACTGGTTCATGGCTAAGCTTTTCTGCTACATAATGAGTTCATGGAAAGCATGCCTTCTAAAATCAAACTCTACCCTCCATTAGCAGAATCTTTTTTCCATGTTAAAAGTCATTGTAAAAATTGTCAACAATTCTCTGAGAGCTTTTTTCCTCTTTGTATCCATTTCTGTGACTATTTCTTTGAGGGCTTTGTTCATTTTGTCTTTTGGGGACTCTAATATCTGAAAAACATAATTTTAAAGTTGTTTTCTTGTGTACCTAGTGAATTGAAGTGTCCATTGATTTGTGGGGTTGCTGGTGAAGCCATAATGTCCTGAATTTTGTTGGGTGTGTTCTTAAGTCTGCCTCTGGCCATCCGATTATCTATAACCCTCACTGTTTGCTCCTGGAGTTTGTAGTTCATGCTAAGAGTGGCTCTTTCTGTTTTCAGGACTGTTTATTCAGGAAGATGAGAGAGGTTCATTGGTTTGGGAGTGTGCATTTTGGTTTCAGTTTTATCTAAGTAAGGAATGTGACACTGGTGCTATTTGCATGTGCTTTTAGCAGGCACAGTGTGCATGCATGGATTCCCTGACTATTGCAGTGACCTATTATGCATCTCTGTCTGGGATCCAGGGATTGTTTGCCTGGATATCTCTGGTAGTCCTGCAAGGCAGAGGCTTCAGCATTGGGGTTGCTATCCAAAGAATCCCTATGGTAATCACACTAGGGGTGTGGGTTACAGGTATCTCTTATCTGGTTGCTTAAATAGAAAGGCCCTGAGTCTGGAGAAAACACTCCCTATATTGCACACTCACTCCCTTGCAGGACCAGTTAGATTGCACATGGGTTTCCCCTTCTTCTCTACTCTCCAATTTGATCATGCTGGGGTATAAGCTAATAGTCACCACTGTGGCAGTGTAGCAGGAGGACTTGGTGTCCACTTGCCCTGTGTGCCATGTCTCTGAACTTCTCCTCTGCAAGGGAAGGCTTATGGTGGCTGGTCTCAGGGTAGCATGGGAAAGATTTGGGTTGAGGGTCCTCAATCCCAGATACCAAGCCCAGATATCTGACAGAAGCTGTCCATGGTAGTGCATATGTTGGGGATCCAGTAGAGTACCAGGTAATATTGAGTGTTCTCAGATCTAGAACATGGATTTCTCTGCCAGGGGATGCTGGGTGCACCGGAGAGGGGGTTCTGTGGCCTGTAGCAGGCTACCTCTCTGAACTTCTCCAAAGAAATCAAGACGAACAATGATGAAATAAATAATGCTCTCAGAGAAATGACCAAGAAAATTGAGGCAAACAAAGAGGAGATGAAGAAAGCTCTCAAAGAAATATCTACACAAATGAAGGCAAATAAAGAAGAAATGAACAAAGCTCTCAGAGAAATACAAGCAAGTACAGCCAAACAAGTAGAAGCACAATTACCAATATATAGAGAGGAAACAGACAAAAAACTAGAAGACATCAGGGAAAGACAGGAATCCACATTCACACAGATGAAGGAAATGGTTTAAGACATGAAACAGAATTAGAATCAATAAAGAAAAGACAAATAGAGAAAAACCTGGAACTGGAGAACATAAAGAAAAGATCAGGAACTACAAAGGTAAGCATCACCAACCGAATACAAGAGATGGAAGAGAGAAATCTCAGGTGCCAAAAATACACTTGCAGAAATTGACACATCTCTCAAAGAAAAAAATAAAATCAGAAAAGTTTCAAACACAAAATATCCAAGAAATCAAGGATACCATGAAAAGACAAAATCTAAGAATAATATGAGTAGGTGAAATTGAAGACATCAGGCTGCAAATATTTTCCAAGATCCGGAAAATATTTTTAAGAAAATTATAGAAGAAAATGTTCCTAACTTAAAGAAACAGATGAGGCCTAGAGAACACTAAATAGACTAGACTAGAAAAGAAATTCTTCACATCACATCATAGTCAAAACACTGAACCTGCAGAACAAAGAAAAAAAATTAAAAGCAGCAAGGGAAAAGGCCAAGTAACATATGAAGGTAGACCTATCAGAATCACACCAGAATTCTCAACAGAAACTATGAAAGCCAGAAGGGCCAACACAGAAATCATGGGACCCTTAAGGGACCACAGATTCCAACCCAGACTACAATACCCAGCAAAACTTTCAATCAATATAGATGGAGAATTCAAAATATTCCATGACAAAACCAAATTTAAACAATATCTACATATTAACCCAGCACTACAGAAGTTACTAGAAGGAAAACTCCAACCCACCAAAAAACAACTACATCTAAGGAAACAGAACTAATAGATAACTACACACACACACCAAAAAAAAAAAAAATACAGGCAATAAAACTCAGCAACACCACCAACCCTACATCAAAAGAAAGTAACAATTGTTGGTCACTGGTAACTATCAACATCAATGGACTCAACTCCCAATAAAAAGATACAGACTAACAGAATGGTTGTGGAAACAAGATCCAACAACATCCTGTTGTATCCAAGAAACACACCTATGAAACAAAGATAAACACTACCTCAGAGTCAAGAGCTAGAAAATTGGTTTCCAAGCAAATGGATCAAGAAAAGAAGCTGGAGGTGCCATCCTAATATCTAATAAAATAGACTTTCAACCCAAGTTAATAAAAAATATAAGGAGGGCCACTGTATTCTCATCAAATGAAAAATCCAGCAAGAGGACATCACAATTTTGAACATCTATGTCCCAAATACAAGAGCATCTACATTTTTAAATAAAACAGTATTAAAGCTTAATCACACATTGATTCTTATACCTAACCAAGTTACACTCTAACGAAGGACAGATCAACTAGAGAGAAATCAAATAGGGAAATAAAGGCACTTACAGAATCCCTAAATAAAATGGAATTAATAAATGTCTACTGATCTTTTTACCCAAACTCAAAAGATTATAGCTTCAATTCTGGACCTCATGGAACCCTCTACAAAACACAAAGAAAGCCTCAACAGATAAAAGAAGATTGAAATAATCCCTTGTATTCTATCTTTACCATGAACTAAAGCTGGAACTCAACAATGGAAAAAAACAAAAAGCCTACAGGCACATGGAAACTGAACAACTAGCTACTCAATGACAGCAGGGTCAAGGAAGAAATATATAAAGAAATTGAAGACTTCTTAGAATTCAATTAAAATGAAGGCACAAAATACCCAAATTCATGGGACACATTGAAATCAGTGCTCAGAGGAAAATTCATAGCTCTAAGTGCCTTCAAGAAGAAAATTGGAACATCCTATAAAAGCAAATTATTGGCCCAACTGAAAACTCTAGGAAAAAAAAAAGAATCAGATACACCCACGAGGAGTAGATGGATGGAAATAAACAAACTCAGGGCTGGAATCAATCAATTAGAGACAAATAAAACTATTCAGAGAATCAATGAAACTAAGAGCTGGTTTTTGAGAAAATCAACAAGATAGACAAACCCTTAGCCAAACTAACTAAAAAGCAGAGAGAATCTATCCAAATCAGCAAAATCAAAAATGAAAAGGGTGACATAACTACAGAAACTGAGGAAATCCAAACAGTCATAAGGTCATAATACAAAAGCCTATATGCCACAAAATTTGAAAATCTAAATGAAACGGACAATTTTCTTGATAGAGTCCATCTAACAACATTAAGTCAAGATCAAGTAGAACACCTGAATAGCCCTATAACTCCCAAGGAAATTGAAGTAGTCATTAACTATCTCCCCTCCAAAAAAGGTCTGGGCCTGATGGTTTCAGTGCAGGATTCTACCAGACCTTCAGAGAAATGCTAACACTAATACTCCACACTAATGCTAACACTATTCCACAAAATAGAAACAGAAGGAACATTACCAGACTGTTTCTACGAAGCCACAGTCACCTTGATACCTAAACCACACAAAGACCTAACAAAAACAGAGAACTTCAGACTTATCTCTCTTATGAACAATAATGCAAAAATACTCAATAAAATACTCCCAAACCTAATTGAAGAACACATAAAATATATTATATACCATGACCTAGGCTTCATCCCAGGCATGCAAGGGTGGTTGAACATATCGAAATCCATCAATGTAATCCACCATATACACAAACTGAAAAAGAAAAACCACATGATCATCTCCTTAGATGCCAAAAATGCATTTGACAAAATTCATGTTTAAAGTCTTGGTGAGATCAGGAATTCAAGGAATGTACCTAAACATAGTAAATGCAATATACAACAAGCCTATAGCCAACATCAAACTCAATGGAGAGAAACTCAAATAAATCCCACTGAAGACAGGGACAAAACAAGGCTGCCCACTCTCTCCATATCTCTTTAACATAGTACTTGAAGTTCTAGTTAGAGCAATAAGACAAGTAAAGGAGATCAAGGGAATACTAATTTGAACAGAAGAGGGCAAAGTTTTACTATTCACAGATGATATGATAGTATAAATGAACGACCCCAAAAATTCAACCAGAGAATTCCTTGAGCTGATAAACACCTTTAGCAAAGTGGCTGGATATGAAATTAACTCAAAAAAAATCAGAAACCCTCCTGTATACCAAAGACAAAAGGGCTGAGAAAGAAATTAGGGAAACAACACTCTTCACAATAGTCACTAATAACATAAAGTACCTTGGATTGACTCTAACCAAGCAAGTGAAAGACCTGTATGAGAAAAATTTCAAGTCTCTGAAGAAAGAAATTGAAGTTGATATCAGAAGATTGAAAGATCACCCATGCTCATGGATCAGTAGGATTAACATAGTGAAAATGGCTATTCTGCCAAAAGCAATCTACGGATTCATTGCAATGCCCATCAAAATACCAACACAATTCTTCATAGATCTTGAGAGAAAAATTATCAACTTCATATGGAGAAACAAAACAAAACAAACAAACAAACAAAAAACAGAATTTCCAAAATGATCCTGTACAACAACAGATCTTCTGGAAGCATATCCATCCCTGACCTCAAGCTTTACTACAGACTACAGAGCAATAGTAATAAAAACGATATTGTATTGGCTTTGAAATAGAATAGTGGATCAATGGAACCAAAATAGAAGACCCCAAATTAAACCTACATACCTATGTATAGTTGATTTTTAACAAAGAAGCCAAAACCATTCAGTGGAGAAAAGACAGCATCTTCAACAAATAGTGCTGGTCCAAGTGGATGTCTACATGCAGAAAAATGAAAATAGATCCATATTTATCAGCCTGCACAAAACTAAATTCCAAGTGGATCAAAGACCTCAACATAAAACCAGATACTCTAAATATGTTAGAAGAAAAATTGGGGAAGAGCCCAAAACTCATTGGCACAGGAGACAACCTCCTGAACAGAACACCAACAGCACTTTAATATTTATTTAATTGGACAGCATCCTAAGTAATGAAGCTTCAACATGATGTGGGATTAAGGGGATTTTAATGAATGACAAGGTGATCTCCTACTGTGGTTGGATCTGAAATATCCTCAGTTTTGACTTTGAACTGAGCAGTTACTCATGCACTTACTAAATACATCTTCACATTCTTATTGATATAATAGCCTGGCAGGATCTAGTGTTGCCTGGGATATTGATTTTTTAAGAGCAGAAAAAGAGGAGCAAACCAAAACATTCTTGGGACTTGTTCACTAAAACAGAGAAACATCAGTTTATATAAAAGGAGAACTGAGGGGTGATAAAGGATTTGACAGCTGGTGATGTTCCACACTAGAATTGCCAACCCTCTATGAGCAGGGTACCTTGGCTGACCTTGCTGAATTGGCATCTGTATCCTACTCAGAGAAAAGTTAGTTAGTTTCCTGGTTCTGGGTTTTACAGTTAAAAATGGACAATGGTAAAATCTATCTGCTGCAGATTTACCATGATTATTCAAATTTTAAAAATTCAGAATGAAATGAACATGATTATGATGATTCTTAGGTGTCCAGGGGAGCAGCTCCCCCTTCTTTGTTTTCTGCAAATAAATCATAATTGTTTAGTGGGCATGCTCTACCATGCCTTGTCCTTGAGGATTGTAACATATTTCAGTTGTATGAGAAAGTTGAAACTGTTAACAAAATATTTTAAAAGATTTGCTATTATATCCTGCTCCATTGTCAGTTTTACATTGCTTAGGAACTCCTACAACATTAAAAGCCTGTAGACATTGAGCAATAACATTCTTAGCAGCTTTGCCTGGTTAAGGAGTGGCAAAGATAAATCCAAAATTGGTATATATGCAATCATGTGCATAGTTTAATTGTTTAAATTCAGGAATATGAGTAATATCCATTTGCCTAATCTGATTTGGAGCCAGGCCTTTAGGATTGACTCCCAAATGAGGAATGGGCTGAAACCGAGGACAAGTACTGAAAGCCTTGAAAATACGATGGGCCTGTTCCTTAGTCAATCCATACTAAATTCTCAAGGTTTGACTATTACTATAATGCACATCCTGCATCATAATAGAGACTATGAGCATCCTGGTCTCTTTTTAACTGTAAACAGAAACTTCAGTGACTTTATCTGAGGATGCATTTCCTTTAGACAGGGGTCCTGGAAAATTAGAATGAGCCCTCAAATATCCTATAAAAAAGTTAAGTTTTTTTTTTGTTTGTTTGTTTCAAGTTTGAATTTGAATTCCAGCAGGAGAAGATGTCTGAATTTTACCTGCAGTCTCTAACCTAGGCAAAGACTGAGCTATATGTGCACTATCTGTAAATATGTTCAAAGACTGCTTATTAAAACTTTGAAACAAAGCCAATACTGCAGATAACTCTGCTATTTTTACAAATGTGTTAGACACTTGAAAATATATCATTTTTCTTTTATAAGTATAGGCAACAACATCAGATAATGAAACATCAGTAAATACTTTTAAAATTTCAACAATTGGGCTAATTTTTGTTTTAAATGGAAAAACTATAGATTATACCATTAAACACTGAATTATTATTATGATTGTGTGTGTCTCAACATGTTGGACTCTGTCATAATAAGGTTACATATGTTAAAATGCCATATTGATCAGATCTCTGACAAGTCTGAGGGCCAGCATATTAGAGTTACTCTTTTTCTAACTTTATTATCTGCTCTAAACTTTACCCTATAAAACAGGATTTTATCCACCCAAAGAGCATCAGACCCGTCCGATACCTTTTTCTCAGAGGCGGGACCTGGGGCATCAACTCGCATGCAATCAGACATGCTCTTCTCTGGGTCCAAAGCAGCTGACCCTGAGTTCAGTGCTTAGCCTCACATCCTGCGCGTATCATTTTAGCTTTTTATGGTATCCAACCATGCTTGGGGAGAATGTCCTGCTTCAATGGCTGTAAAGGCCTGAATGATCATGGCTGCATCACACTGTTGTGAGACTCTAATCTTGCATATATACCACAGGCAAACCAAGGAGACCAACACCAGAAGGCCTGCTAACACTCCTAAAGGAACATCTGTACAAAGTCCCAATTTATTTCTAATATCAGAGATCAGACCTCTACTCTTGCCTGATGCGTCTAAAACAAAAAGGGGGAACTGTAGAGAGCTGCGGAATGCTATGCCTTAAAGATGGAGCTGGTTTCCGCCATCCACCTTCCCGATGGTGAGTGCTCTCTGTCACGAACAACTCCACATTTGGCTAAGGCCGAGGATCTGGCTTGCTTCCATGTATGTGGACCTATCTGCATTGCCCCCATGGCACGCCTGGGTTGGCTACCCAGAGGCTATTTAAGCTGTGGGCTGGCTTTCCCCGGGGTCCGAGGATTGTTCAATGTTCCTGAATAAACTGCATTGAAAAAAAACAAACAGGATTTTATAATCTCAATTTTGGCATATTTTTAATTGTATGTTTTAGAACCAAAGTTTAGTTAGATCTACATAAGCAAACTTTATGGTTAACCATTTTAGATTTAGCATTAAAGAAAAAAACAAACAAAGAGACTATGTAAAACTCAATCTTGTACTCAACTATACTTGAAGTCTTAGCTGAAGGAGTAGACATGTAAAGGAGATCGAGGAGATAAAAATCAGAAAGGAAGAGGTCAAATTGTCACTATTCACATATGACATGATAGTGTACATGAAAGACACCAAAAATTCAACCAGAGTACTCCTGTAACTGATAAACACCTTCAGCAAAGTGGCAGGATACAAAATACAATCAGAAAACCTTATGAATACCAAAGACAAAGGGGCTGAGGAAGAAATCAGGGAAACAACACCATTCAAAATAGCCACTAATAATATAAAGTACTTGGGGTCACTCTAACCAAGCAAATGAAAGACCTGTTTAAACAAAAAAGACTAAGTCTCTGAAGAAAGAAATTGAAGAAGATATCAGAAGATGGAAAGATCTTCAGTGCTCTTGCATTGGTAGGATTAACATTGTGAAACTGGCCATCCTGCCAAAAGCCATCTACAGATTCAATGCAGTTCCCATCAAAACCCCAGCTCAATTCTTTATAAACCTTTAAAGAATGATTCTCAGATTCACATGGAGAAACAAAAACCCAGAATCTCCAAAATGTTCCTGTACAACAACAGATCATCTGGAGGTATCTCCATCACCAATCTCAAAATGTACTATAGTGCAATAATAATAAAAACTACAGAGAAGGAATCCCAGTCATGAGAAATACCCACAGGGAAGAAAGAAAATGGGACTGGCCATGGGTCACCCAGTCTTTCCCTGTAAAACATCTCACAGAATGGCAGGTGTATTGCAAGCACAGAGACTTGATGCATGCTCAGCTCTCCCACGCAGACAGAGCTGTGTGCCCCTGGGCAACAAGGACTGGGAGTATCTGTAGGGTGAAAAACCCAAAGGGAAAAAAGAAAAGAGAGACCAAATTAGGTCATCAAGTATATCCCTGGAAAAGTCCCATAGACCAGCGGGCACATGCACCACCAGCCCAGACTTGCAGTGTACCAGCTATTCCTCACAGACAGAGCTGTGTGCCCCAGGGGACCAGAGACTGGAAGTCCCTGTCAGGAGAAAACCCTGCAAGGAAGGAAATAAATGGGGATGGAATTAGGCCACCCAGTATACACCTGGAAAACGTCCCCAACTCAGGGACCTGCAGTGCACCAGCAGGCCTGCTGCTACCAGGAGAGCAGTATTCACCTGCAACAAATTGCCATTTGGGTATAGGGGCAAAGATTCCCATTCTCATACCTACAGAAACCTGGGGTCCCTAAGATCAACCCACAGATACTGACCCATGGGACAACCAGTCCCTAACAAAACTGACCAAACCACGAGACACCCAGTTTAAAACACCAGATCACTAAATTTATAGTAAGAAACCCAGAAACACGGTAGCTGTCTCCAGGACTTCTTGAGGAGAGAGGAGAACCCTCTCAACTAAAAACGACCACAGTTACCACACAGGTTTATATGCTTGAAGTGAGATGTGGCAACTCCTGAAAAACACCAGCTATACAGTGACCATACCCAAAAACCTGAGGAGGCTTCCTTCAGGAGAAAAACAACTTATGGCCAAAAGGATTCTCTCCACCACAGGATTCCAGGAACCACCAGAAACTAACACCCAACACCTGAGATAAACCAATGAGTAGAGGCCAGCTTAAAAGCTCAATCACCAAAAGACAGAGCAATACATCATCTCTAGAATCCAGTTGTCCAGAGGCAAGTAGCCCTAGACACCCCAAATAATTGAAATTCAAGAAGATGACCTAACATCTATGCTCATGAAGAGGATAACAGAGGAAACAAATGAAATGCATAAAAATCTAGAGAAAGATAAACTAAAAAAAAATTATGGCCATCCGTAAAAAAATACAAGAAGTTGCAGCCAAACAGTTTGTGCTCTTTAGAGAGGAAATACTGCAATCACTGAAAAAAATAAATGAAACAAAGAGTTGTTCAAATAAACAACTGAAGGAATTGAAGGAAAACAGAAAAATACAGTCAGGTGAAGGAAATCAACAAAACGGTTCAAGATCTGAAGATAGAATTGGAAAAATTAAAGAAAACACAAATGGAGGAAATTGTGGAGAGAAAGAACTTAGGGAAGAACACAGGAACTACAGAGGTAAGCATAACCAATAGTACAAGAGATTGAAGGAAGAATCTCAAGTGTGGAAGATACAATGGAAGAAATCAATATATCTGATTTTGTTAAAGCTAAAAAATTTCTGACACAGACCTTTCAAGAAATTCAAGACAGGGAGATCAGAAGATGGAGGCAGCTAGTGTGCAACTGAGCAGAAGGGGAGAGGACTTACAATGCGGAAATTAGTGGGTGAAGGTGCTCATCAACCCAGAACAGAGTTATCTAGACTTCTAAAAAGAAAGAGACTAAACATGATCTGAGTCCATCTAAAATTAGGTAACAGCAGACTCCTCTGGGAGGAGACACCCAAGAGGTGATTCCAAGCACTTCCTGGAACCCAGAGGATGCAGGAGACGTCCAGCAGAATCTGCCACAGACCACACTGTCTATACCCCAGCCCCAGCGAGAGCTGCAGCTCCCACAAAAAAAAGCCACTGCCATAACCCTGCCCCAGCAGAGTGGAAGGATAGAGAAGCACACAGCAACTTCACAGCATCAGGACCCCAGTGCTGCCGGCAGCTCCTAGCAAACAAACTTCAGCTCGAGATATGGGACTGTGGTCATTCAACATATCCTGAGACTCTCCCTGGTCCAGCACAATAAGGTCTAGCACCAAGTCCTAGCACCAGCAGCCCCCTGACCCCTGGCAGAGAAACCCAGGCTCAGGATTGGACTGAGAAGTCCCAACCCCTCCTGGCACTCCCCTGAGAGCACCACCATAAGCTTGCCCTAGTGGAGGGGAAGGTCAGAGGGGAAGGACAGAGAGGCAGCCTGCCAAAGGACACAGCACCCCCTCTCCAGCTCACCCAGCGGCCCCTGGAGAAACCTGAGTTCTGGATCTGAGGACACTCAAACCTAACTGATACTCTGCTGGAATCAGCAAACAAAGGTTCTACCACCAGGCTGCTTCTGGCACAGTGATCTGGGCCCAGGATCTGGGATTGAGAACACTCAACCCAGCTGTTTCCCACTCTACCCGAGACCAGCCAACATAACCCCTCCTGGAAGAGGGAAAGGACAGAGAGGCGGCACACAGGACAGGTGGACACTGAGTCCTGCAGCCACAGTGACACAGAGCTGACTGTTAGCCTACCCGCATAAGTTCCGCAGCTGGATCAAATCGGAGACTAGAGAGCAAGGGGAACCCCTGTGCATTCCAAATGCAAAGGAGTGAGTGAGCCTTCTAGGGAGAGTTAGCCCCAGATCCAGGGCCCCTCCACACAAGCAACCAGACAAGATCCCTGCCACCCACACCCCTAGTGTGGGCATCATAGGGATTCTTGGAATAGCAACCCAATGCTTAAGCCTCGGCCTTGTGGATCCACCAATGTAATCCAGGAAAACAATCCCTGGATCTCAAACAGAAATGCATACTAGTTTGGCCTGCAGGACACTACAATGGTCAAAGAATCCATGCATGCACACTGCGCCTGCTAAAAGCACATGCATATAGCTCCAGTGTCACATTCCTTACTTAGGCAAAACTGAAACCACAAAACACACTCCCAAACCAGTGAAACCCTCTCACCTTCCTGAAAAAAAAAAGGTAGAGAAAACAGAAAGCGACGATTGTAGCCTGAACTACAAACTTGAGGAAAAAACAGTGAGGGTTATAAATAACCAGATGCCTAGAGGCAGATGTAAGAACACACCCAACAAAAATCAGGACATAATGACCTCACCAGCAACCCCAGAAACCAATGGACACTTCAATTCACTAGATATACAAGAAAATGACCTCAAAACTATGTTTCTCCAGTGATTAGAGGCCCATAAAGATAAAATGTACAAAGCCCTCAGAGAAATAGCCAAAGAAATGGAGACAAACCAAGAAGAAACAAATTATGCTCTCAGAGAAATGACCACGAAAATCGAGGCAAGCAAAGAGGAAATTAACAAAGCTCTCAAAGAAAAGTCCACACAAATGAAGGCAAATAAAGAAGAAATAAACAAAGCTCTCATAGAAATATAGGCAAATACAGCCAAAGAAGTAGAGGCACACTTAGTGATATATAAAGAGGAAACAGACAAAAAAAAAGAACAACAACAACAACAAAAAAAAACATAAGCCATCATTGAAAAGCAGGACTCCACATTCAAACAGATGAAGGAAATGGTTCAAGACATGAAAAAAGAATTAGAATCAATAAAGAAAACACAAATAGAGAAAAACCAGGAGCTGGAGAACATAGAGAAAAGATCAGGAACTACAAAGGTAAGCATCACCAACAGCATACAAGAGATGGAAGAAAGAATCTCAGGAGCCGAAGATACACTTGCAGAAATTGACACATCTGTCAAAGAAAGAAATAAAATCAGAAAAGTTCCAAAAACAAAACATGCAAGAAATCAAGGACACCATGAAAAGACAAAATCTAAGAATAATAGGAGTAGAAGAAAAAGAAGACATCAGGCTCAAAGGTACGGAAAATATTTTCAAGAAAATTATAGAAGAAAAATTTCCCAACTTAAAGAAAGAAATGTCCATAAACATACAAGAGGCCTACAGAACATTAAGTAGACTAGACCAGAAAAAAAGTCTTCACGTCATATCATACTCAAAATACTGAACCTACAGAACAAAGAAAAAATTCTAAAAGCAACAAGGAAAAAGGCCAAGTAACAAATGAAGGTAAACCTATAAGAATGACACCAGATTACTCAACAGAAACTATGTAAGCCTGAAGGGTATGGAAAGAAATCATGCAGGCATTAAGGGACCAGATTCCAACCCAGACTACTATACCCAGCAAAATTTTCAATCAACATATATGGAGAATTCAAAATATTCTATGACAAAACCAAATTTAAACGATATCTACATAGTAACCCAGCTCTACAGAAGTTACTAGAAGAGAAACTCCAAACCAAAGAAAACAACTACATCTAAGGAAACAGAGGAAATAGATAACTACACAACAACAACAACTACAAAAGAATACAAACAATGAAACTCAGCTACACCACCAACCCCACATCCAAAGTAAGTAACAATTGTTAGTCACTAGTATCTATCAACATCAATGGACTCCCCAATAAAAAGATACAGACTAACAGAATGGTTGGGTAAACAAGATCCAACATCCTGTTGCATACAAGAAACACACCTATGCAACAAAGATAAACACTACCTCAGAGTAAAGGGCTGGAACAAAGTTTTTCAAACAAATGGTTTCAGAAAATAAGCTGGAGTAGCCATCCTAATATCTAATAAAATAGACTTTCAACCCAAGTTAATCAAAAGAGATAAGGAAGGCCACTGTATCCTCATCAAAGGAAAAATCCACCAAGAGGACATCACATTTTTGAATATCTATGCCCCAAATGCAAGAGCACCTACATCCATAAATGAAACAATATTGAAGCTTAAATCACACATTGATCCTAATTCCTTAATAGTGGGAGACTTCAACACTCCACTCTCACCACAGGACAGATCAAGTAGACAGAAAACAAAAAGGGAAATAAAAGCACTTACAGAGTCCCTAATCAAATGAACATAATAGACATAAACAGATCTTTTCACCCAAACTCAAAAGAGTATACCTTCTTTTCAGCACCACCTGGGAACATTCTCCAAAATAGACCATATAGTTTTCATAAAGAAAGCCTCAACAGATATGAAAATATTAAAATAATCCCTTGCATTCTATCTGACCACGATGGACTAAAGCTGGACCTCAACAACTGAAATAACAAAAAGCAGAAATGCACATGGAAACTGAAAAACTTGCTGCTCAATGACAACTGGGTTAAAGAAGAAATAAAGAAGGAAATTAAAGACTTCTTAGAATTCAGTGAAAATGAAGGCATAACACATACAAATTTATGGGAAACATTAAAAGCAGTGCTCAGAGGAAAATTTATAGCACTAAGTGCCTTCAAGAAGAAATTCATAACATCACATACAAGCACTTTAATGGCCCAACTGAAAACCCTAGGGAAAAAAAAAAAAGAAAGAAGAAGCAGATACACTTAAGAGAAGCAGACGGCTAGAAACAATCAAACTCAGGGCTGAAAACAATCAATTATTAGAAACAAATAAATCTATTTAAAGAATCAATGAAATCTGTTTTTTTGAGAAAATCAACAAGATAGACAAACACTTAGCCAAACTAACTAAAGAGCAGAGAGAATCTATCCAAATTAGCAAAATCAGAAATGAAAAGGGTGACATAACTACAGAAACTGAGGAAATCCAAACAGGCATTAGGTCATAATACAAAAGCCTATATGCCACAAAATTTGAAAATCTAAATGAAACAGACAATTTTATTGATAGAATCCATCTAACAACATTAATTCAAGATGAGGTAGAAAGACTGAATATCCCTATATGACCCAAGAAAATTGAAGAAGTCATCAACAGTCTCTCTTCCTAAAAAAGCCCTGGGTCAGATGGTTTCAGCACAGAATTCTACCAGACCTTCAAAGAAGTACCAACACTAATACTCCTCAAACTATTCCACAAAATAGAAACAGAAGGAACGTTACCAAACTCATTCTATGAAGTGACAGTCACCTTGATACTTAAACCACACAAAGACCCAACAAAAAAAGAGAACTTCAGACCTATCTCTTTTATGAACATTGACCCAAAAGTACTCAATAAAATACTTGCAAACCAAATCCAAGAACACATCAAAGATATCATCCACCATAACCAAGTAGGTTTCATCCAAGGCATGCAAGCATGGCTCAACATATAAAAATCCATCAATGTAAACCACCACATAAACAAAATGAAAGAGAAAAAACACATGATCATTTCCTTAGATGCTGAAAAAGCATTTGACAAAGTCCAACACCCATTCATGTTTAAAGTCTTGGAGAGATCAGGGATACAAAGCACATACGTAAACATAGTAACGGCAATATACAGCAAACATACAGCCAACATCAAACTCAAGGGAGAAAAACTTAAATCAATCCCAATGAAATCAGGGACAAAATAAAGGCTGACCACTCTCTTTATATCTCTTCAACATAGTATTTGAAGTCCTATCCAGAGCAATAAGACAACAAAAGGAGACCAAGGGGATACAAAGGAAGAGGTCAAAGTTCACTATTCGCAGATGATATGATAGTATTCATGAGCAACCCCAAAAATTCAACCACAAAACTCATTCAGCTTATAAGCACTTTCAGCAAAGTGGCAGGATACAAAATGAATTCAAAAAAATCAGAAACTCTCCTGTATACCAAAGACAAAAAGGGCTGAGTAAGAAATTAGGGAAACAACACCCTTCACAATAGTCACCCTTCATAATAACAAAGTACCTTGGGGTGACACTAACCAAGCAAGTGAAAGACCTGTTTGAGAAAAACTTCAAGTCTCTGAAGAAAGAAAAAGAAGATCTCAGAAGATGGAAAGATCACCCATGCTCATGTATTGGTAGGATTAATATTGTGAAAATGGCCATCCTGACAAAAGCAATCTACAGATTCAACACAATTCCCATCACAATACCAACTCAATTCTTTACAGACCTTGAAAAAAAGATTCTCAGCTTCTTATGGAGAAACAAAAACCCAGAATCTCCAAAATAATCCTGTACAACAACAGATCATCTGGAGGTATTTCCATCCCCGATCTCAAGCTATACTACAGAGCAATAGTAATAAAAACTGCATGGTATTGGCATAAAAACAGAAAGGAGGATCAATGAAACCTAAAAGAATACCCAGAAATAAACCCACACACCGATGAATACTCTATTTTTGACAAAGAAACCAAAACCATTCAATGGAAAAAAGACAGCATCTTCAACAAATGGTGCTGGACCAACTGGATGTCTACATGCAGAAAAATGAAAATAGATCCATATTTTTTCACCCTGCACAAAACTAAAGTCCAATTTCATCAGAGACCTCAACATAAAACCAGATAGTCTAAATCTGTTAGAAGAAAAAGTTGGGAACAGTCTAGAACTCATTGGCACAGGAGACAACTTCCTCAATAGAACACCAACAGCACAGGATCTAAGAGCAACAATCAATAAATGGGACCTCCTGAAACTTAAAAGCTTCTGTAGAGCAAAGGACGCCATCATCAAAACAAAGCGACTGCCTACAGATTGGGAAAGAATCTTCACCAAAACTTTATCTGACAGAGGACTAATATCCAGTACATACAAAGAACTAAAGAAGATGAAAAGCAGCAAACCAAGTAATCCAGTTAAAAAATGGGGAAAAGAGCTAAACAGAGAATTCTCAACAGAGGAATATCGAATGGCAGAGAAATGCTCAACGTCATTAGCCATTAGGGAAATGCAAATCAAAACAACCCTGAGATTTCACCTTATACCCAGTAGAATAGCCAAGATGAAAACCTCAAGTGACAACACATGCTAGAGAGGTTGTGGAGAATGAAGAACCCTCCTCCACTGCTGGTGGGAATTTAAACCGATACAACCACTTTGGAAGTGTATCTGGCACATTCTCAGACAAATAGGAATAGTGCTTTCTCAAGACTCAGCTATACCACTGCTAGGTACATACCCAAAATTTTCTCAAGTACACAAAAGGGATATTTGCTCAACCATGTTTATAGCAGCTCTAGTTGTAATAGCCAGAACTTGGAAACAATAGAGATATCCATCAACGGAGGAGAGGACACAGAAATTGTGGTATTTTTACACAATGGAATACTGCTCAGCAATCAAAAAGGAGGAAATCATGAAATTTGCAGGCAAATTGTGGGATCTAGAAAAGTGAAATATCCCAGAAGGAGAAAGACAATCACGGTATATACTTGCTTATATAGACCTATAATATATGATAAACATAATGAAATCTATACCCCTAAGAAAGATAATCTAGAGAGCAGACATGGAGTAAGATGATCAATCCTCATTTAGAAAAACAGATGAAATGTGCATTGAATGTATGACAGGGGTCTACCTCAGAAGGTATCTGAAATTCTCTACCTAGCAGTGTTTCAAAGCAGATACTAAGACTCATAACCAAACTTTCGGCAAAGTACAGGGAATCATATGAATGAATGGGAGTTAGTATGATGGGGACAGGAAATGAGCTCCACAAGTACCAAATATATCTGGGCAGAGGGTCTTTTCTGAGACTGACATTCAAGCAAGGACCATGTATGTATATAACCTAGAACCTCTGTGCTGATGTAGCCCGTTTTAGCTTAGTAACCAATTGGTTTCCAACAGTAAGGGGAACAAGGACTATTTCTCACAGGAACTCAATGGGCAGCTCGTTGAACTCCTCACCTCCTAAGGGAGGAGCAGTCCTGTTAGGACACAGAGGAGGACTTTGCAGCCAGTCCTGAAGATACCTGATAAAACAGGAGCAGATGAATGGGGAGGAGGTCCCCCCATCAGTGGACTTGGAAAGGGGCAGGGAGGAAACCAGGAAGGGATTGTGGG
Source organism: Meriones unguiculatus (assembly GCF_030254825.1). Classification (NCBI taxonomy): domain Eukaryota; kingdom Metazoa; phylum Chordata; class Mammalia; order Rodentia; family Muridae; genus Meriones; species Meriones unguiculatus. Next base: position 22,037,329 of record NW_026843710.1, on the reverse strand, counting down.
GTTGGGGAGAGAATGAGGGAGCAGAATACAGCTGGTTACAGAGTTAATAAAATGTAACTAATAAGAAAAAAATAAAATTAAAAAAAAATAAAAATGCTCAAGTCCTAAAAAAGAAAAATATTCAAGACAACATAAAAAGAGAAAACCTAAGAATAATAGGAATAGAGGGAAAAGAAAATTCCCTCCTTCAAAGCCCAGAAAGTATTTTCAACAAAATCATTGAAGAAAATTCCCCCACCTCAAAGTAGAGGCCAATAATAATACAAGAGGCCTATGAAACACACAATAAATCATACCAGAAAAGAAAATCCTCCTGCTACATAACAATCAAAATAGTAAGTATACAGAACAAAGAAAAAATACTAAAAGCTGCAAGGGAAAAAGGCAAAGTAACATATAATAGCAAACCAATCAGAATCACACCTGATTTCTCAACAGAAACCATAAAAGTCAAATGGCCTAGATGGATATCATGCATGCCCTAAGACAACACAAATGTCAGCCCAGGCTACTATACCCAGCAAAATTTTCAGTCCTCATAGACAAAGAAAAAATATCAATGACATAAACAAAATTCAACAATACCTACACCCAAATCAATCGTTATAGAAGACACTAGAAGGGGGGAAAATCAACCCAATAAAACTAGCTACTTTCTAGAAAACACAGGAAAAAATTAACCTCACTACAGTCAAACAAAAAAGAAACAAGCACACAAACTTACTACCACAGCAAACATCAAAATCAAAGGTTCTAACAGCCACTGGTAATTAATCTCTCTAAACATCAATGGAATCAATTCTCCAATAAAAAGACACAGACCAACAGAATGGATACTTAAAAAAGATCCAGCAAAGAAACTCACCTAAGCCACAAAGATAGACATTACCTGAGGGTAAGGGGCATGAAGACAGCTTTCCAAGCAAATGGGCCCAAAAAGCAAGCAGAAGTAGCCATTCTAATATCTGATAAAATAATCTTAAAAACAAATTTAATCAAAAGAAATGGGTTAAGACACTTCATACTCATCAAGGGAAAATTCCACCAAGAAGACATCACAATCTTAAACATCTATGGCCCCAAAACAAAGGCATGCACATTTGTAATGATAAAACTTAAACCACACATAGATCCCCACACATTAATATTGGGAGACTTCAACATTCCACTGTCAAAAAAATGACAGGTCAACAAAACAGAAATTAAACAAAGAAATAATGTCTCTGACAGAGGTCATGATACAATGGTCCTAAGAGACATTTACAGAAACTTACGACCAAACACAAAATAATTTACCTTGTTCTTATCACCTCATGGAACCTTCTCCAAAACAAACCATATGGTTGATCAGAAAGCCAGCCTCAAAAGACACAAGAAGATTTAAATAATCTCTTATATCCTGTCAGATCACCATGGAATAAAAGTGGACATCAACAACAGAAAAAGGGAAAAGCCTACACTCATATGGAAACTGAACAACTTGCTTTTAAATGACAGCTGGGTCAGGGAAGAAATAAAGAAAGCAATTAAAATCTTCCTAGAATTCAATGAAAATGAAGATACAACATACTGAAACTTCTGGGACACAATGAAAGTAGTGCTGTGATGAAAATTCATAGTACTATGTGCCTTCAAGAAGAAATTCGAGAGAGCTCATGCAAGCAACTTAATGTCTCACCTAAAAACCCTAGGAAAAAAAAAAGAAGCAGACACATCAAAAAGGAGTAGAGGGTTGGATATAATCAAACTTAGGGCTGAAATCAATAAATTAGAAACAAATAAAACAATTCAAAGAATCATTGAACTCAAGAGCTGGTTCATTGAGAAAATCAACAAGATAGACAAACCCTTAGCCAAGCTAACTAAAAGGCAGAGAGACACCACACAAATCATCAAAATCAGAAATGAAAAGGGAAACATAACTATAGACACTGAGGAAATCCAAACAATCACTAGGACTTACTTCAAAAGTCTATCTGCCACAAAATTTGAAAATCTAAAAGAAATGGACAATTTTTTGATCGATTTCACTTACCAAACCAGAATCAAGACCAGGTAAATCAATTATCCCCTAAGGAAAGAGAAGCAGTCATTGAAAGTCTCCCATCCAAAAAAAGCCCAAGACCAGATGGTTAGAGCACAGAATTCTACCAGACTTTCAAAGAAATGCTAACTCCAATTCTCTTCAAAATATTTTACAAAGTGAAAGCAGAAGGAACACTAACAAATTCATTTATCGAGCAACAGTCAACTTGGTTCCTAAACTTCAAAAAGATCCAACAAAGAGGGAGAATTTCAGACCAATCTACTCTATGAATGATGCAAAAATACTCAACAAAATATTTGCAACCCGAAAACATCAAAGATATCATTGACTATGAGCAAGTAAGCTACATTCCAGGTTTGCAGGGGTGGTTCAATATACAGAAATCCGTCAATGTGATCCACCATATTAACAAACTAAAAGAAGAAAAATAAACAAACAAACCCACATGATAATCTCCTTAGATGCTTAAAAAGCATTTGACAAAATCCAACATCCATTCATATTTAAAGTATTGTAGAGATCAGGGATACAATGCACATACCTAAGTATAGTAAAGGCAATCAATATACAGCAAGCCTAGGCCGACATTAAATTAAATGGGGAAAAAATTAAAGCAAACCCACTGAAATCAGGGACAAGGCAAGGCTGCCCACTCTTTCCATATCTCTTCAACATAGTTCTGGAAGGCTAGAATAATAAAACAATTGAAGGAGATCAAGGGGATACAATTTGGAAAGGAGGAAGTCAATTCATCACTATTTGAAGATGTTATGATATTATACCTTAGTGACCCCAAAAATTCTACCAGGAATTCCTACAGCTGATAAACACCTTCAGCAAAGAGGCTGGATAAAAAATTTACTCAAAAAAAAAAATCCGTAGTCCTCTTGAATACAAAAGACAAAAGGGCTGAGAAAGAAATTAGGGAGACAAAACCCTTTCCAATAGCCACAAATCACATAAAGTACCTTGCTGTAAGCCTAACCAAGCTAGTCAAAGACTTGTATGAAAAAAATTTAAGTATCTGACGGGTCTGATGCTCTTTGGGTGGTTGACACCTAAATGAACATCGGTACAAAGTCCCAATTTATTTCTAATATCAGAGATAAGACCTCTACTCTTGCCTGATGCATCTAAAACAAAAAGGGGGAACTGTAAAGAGCTGTGGAATGCTATGCCTTAAAGATGGAGCTGGTTTCCACCTTCCACCTTCCCGATGGTGAGTGCTCTCTGTCACGAACAATTCCACATTTGGCTAAGTCTGAGGATCTGGCTTGCTTCCATGTATGTGGACCTATCTGCATTGCCCATGTGGCATGCCTGGGTTGGCTACCCAGAGGCTAATTAAGCTGTGGGCTGGCTTTCCCCAGGGTCTGAGGATTGTTCAAGGTTCCTGAATAAACTGCATTGAAAAAAAAAAAAAAAAGAAGAAGAAGAAGATTGAAAGATCTCCCATGCTCATGTTTTGGCAGGAGAAACAAAATGAAAATGGCTATCTTACCAAAAGCAAGCTACAGATTCATTGCAATTCTCAACACAATTATCAACACAATTCTTTACAGAACTTGAAAGAAAAATTCTCAACCTCATATGGAATAACAAGAAACCCAGAATTGCTTAAACAATCCTCTACAATAAAAGATCATCTAGACGTGTCTCCATCGCTGATCTCAAGTTGTGCTATAGAGCAACAGTAATAAAAACTGCATGGTACTGGCTTAGAAACAGAATAGTGGATCAATGGAACCTAACAGAAGACCCAGAAATAAACTCACACACTTATGGACAACTGATCTTTGATAAAGTTGCCAAAACCATACAATGGAAAAAAGATAGCAACTTCAACAAATGGTGCTGGTGTTGGATGTCTACATGTGTAAAAATGAAAATAGATCTATACTTATCACCCTGCAAAAAACTGAAGTCCAAGTGGATCAAGACCTCAACATAAAACCAGACACATTTAATCCCTTAGAAGAAAAAGTGGCGAAGAGCATAAAATTCATTGGTACAGGGGACAGCTTCCTGACAGCACAGGTTCTAAGAGCAAAAAACAAAAAATGGGACCTCATGAAATTGAAAAGCTTCTTTAAAGCGAAAGACACTGTCGTCAGAAGAAAACGACAGCCTACATGCTGCGAAAGAGTCACCAATTGTTTATCTGACAAAGGGCTGATATCCAGAATATATAAAGAAATAAAGAAGTTAAAAATCAATAAGGCAAGTAATCCAATTAAAAAATGGGTCTTATAGCAAACAAAGAATTCTCTGCATATAAATATAAAATGTCACAGACATACTTAAAGAGATGTTCAACATCCTTTAGCATCAGGGAAATGCAAATCAAAATGACCCTGAAATTTTACCTTACACCCATCAAAATGGCTAAAATCAAAAACTCAAATGACAACACCTGCTGGACAGGTTGTGGAGAATGGAGAACACTCCTCCATTTCTGGTGGGAATGTAAAGTGGTACAACCACTTTGGAAATCAATCTGGCACTTTTCAGACAGTTAGGAATAGTGCTTCCATAAGACCCAGCTATAACACTCCTAGACATATACCTAAATTTACTCAATTACACTCCAAAACATTTGCTCAACCATGTTTGTAACTGCTTTATTTGTAATAGCCAGAACCTGGAAATAACCCAGATGTACCTCAACAAATGAATGGATACAGACATTGTGATATTTTTACACAATGAAATACTACTTAGCAATCAAAAATGAAGAAATCATGAAATTTGCAGGTAAATGGTGGGATCTAGGAAACATCATTCTGAGTGAGGTATTTCAGCAGAAGAAAGACACACATGGTATATACCCACTAATATAGATCTATAAGATATGATAAACATTTTGATATCTATACACCTAAAGAAGAGAAATAAGAAAGAGGACCAGGGTACGATGGTCTATTGTCACTTAGAAAGACAAACAGGATGTGTATTGGACATCGGTGACAACAAGTAACAGGATAGGTGCCGACTGCAGAGGGCCTCTGCTAGTTCAGTGTTGCCACCTGAGCTCATAGGGTCTGTGGAATCTGGGTGACCATTAGTTCATGGCTAGAATTCTCTGCTACATAATGAGTTCCTGGAAAGTATGCCTTGAAAAGTTAAACTCTGCCCTCCTTTAGGGGTATCTTTTTTCCATGATGACATCAGTGTAAAAATTGTCAACATATTTTTATTGATTATGTGTGAAATTCATATAAAATGCATTACACTCCTTTCCCATTGTTCCCAGTTTCAAATTACTACCCATGTGCCACAGTAAAATTTTTTTTACTTAAAATATATCAATTGAAATATGTTTTGTTAATATGCTATTATAAGATGATCAGAGTCTCAGTGCCAGTCCCTTAAAGAAAATTAGTTTTATCCTTGTTGCACCCTGGAACCACCAACAAGAAGCCATCTATCCTGAAGAGCGCTATACTTCATCACCTTGATCACAGTTTTTCTTATGAATTTATTTATTATGAAGTGTTCACTTTATATCCCCTCTGGTGCCCCAAATTTCTTCTCCTTCCAGTCCCACCCAGCCACCTCCTTCTATCTCTATAACCTTTTTTTCAAGTTCCCTGATAGGGAAGGTTCTCCTCCACCTTATATCTGAAGCTAGCTTATCAGGATTCATCAAGGCTGTGTTCTGCCCAGTTCATGAACCCCAAAAGACCAGGAATAAACAGACTCTGTTGTAAATACATGAGGTTCTTTTTATTGTAAATTACAAGCTGCAGCTTGGACCCACACACACCCACAGCTGAAGCAGTGAGAGTTGAGCACCCTGCACCCAGGTTAGTTGGGTGATTTAAAATATCTGGTCCATCCCAGCATGCCCAAGGCAGGGGCAATTCCTGCCTGGCAAGCATCTATTGGTCAAAATGCTACATTTTTAATTAATTGGCTATAGGAAGGTTTCCAGGCCATTAATGATCTGGTGTCCCTCCCTAGGGGGATGGTCCAATTTCCTAGCAACTGTATCTCTAGTGGGTGGGGAAAGAATGCATTAAGGTGGTCCTTCCCCTTCGGGCATTACTGGACTTCTCCACCCTCCCAGTTCAGGCCTTAATTAATAATAGCTGCTAATTTTTAATCTTTTGGTCTCTCATTTCCCCCTTTCCCATGATCATTTGAAGACCCAAGATTGGGTCTTCCACATGACCCATTGTATCTTATAGATTTACCTTTTTATAATGGGATCTGAGTACCATTAATGTATTGCTCTCAAGCATTTCTTTATGAAAGCCATTAAGCAATTGAAAATACAAGGCCCAAAGATAAAAATAAAAATAAGTAGGGGTCTCTTCAGCATGGGTATAGGGGTAGTAAGCCAATTAGAACTATTATCCTTTCTTTCTAGGATCTTTCTAGGCTTTTAGTCCAGTTGGTGCAATATTAGTTTCCATTTCAGCTAAGCAGATGCACAAGATAATAGCTAATGCCAGGGAGCCAGTCCCTTCTGACTTAGCATTTCAGCCTGCTAGAGGGGATTTTGGTGAAGATTTGTCTTCTGGATCTTCTTCAATTCTGACAGTTGGACCATAGGCATCAGGGGCTAGGTAGGCTGAAATACCAGTCAAAGGCTGGGCAATAGGGCAGTCCCAAGCATCTGGTTAGTTGCTCCACTGGAAGATGCAGGGAGCAATCATGTCAGTTTCCAGGAAGTCCAGATTTCAGCTTGCAGTCCACAGCTTATCCCAGAACAGACTTAAACTGGTGAAAATCTGTTGAGACAAATTCAGACTGGTGACAGAAGTTAAAATTTGTCTATTAAATGGGAAAGACCAGAGAAAATCTCATCTGCAATCCTTTTGAGCTATGCCAGATCCAGGTCACATCCTGAAACTCATATGAACTTTTTAGTACACAAAAGTAAATACATAATTTTAAATACTCAGAAAAGTAACATATTAGCAAATTGAACATTTTGATTTGCTAACAGTAACAGGTAAAACTGCATCCCACTGAATGAGTATCAGCTGTTTGTTTTATAACCTTTATAAAAATCTTAAGTGTGCCCATGGTAACTCTTCTTCTGTGGGCATAGCTGTTGGTAATCAGCCACTAATGTAGCTTGGCCATTTTTCATACACTCAGCATCTACTTTTAGCCCCATCTTCATGTTCACACTGTAAAGTTAGGCAGAAATACATAAATAGATTTAGTGCTAAACCATGTATGCTTAGACTTTCCTCAACAAAGCAACTAGAAGGAATATGTTTAAGATATCCTTAACTCCTATCTACCTCAGAAATGGCAGATATTAAGGATACTATAGTAAAGGCTATGGCTTTGATCAGATATACACATTAAACACATGTTTTAACATGACGAGAAGCACGTTTAAGTCTATCTCCAGAAGACAACCAAAGGAAATTAAAATCTCAAGCTAGTGACTGAATAATAAGCAGTCAGTGCTCCATCAACTTATCAGAATTCTATTGATCAATGCCAAAACTCTGAACTTCTGAAATTTTATAACATAAGCACAATAGTAGCAAAGAGGGAAAATCTAAAATATATCCCATTTTTAATATATTTTAAAATATTTTTGTATCTTTATAACTCATAATTATAGACCTTAAAACACCTACTTAGACTCTCCAATCTTTTGCATTTATCAACCCTGAAACATTTTCTTAGACTAAATAACAACACTCTCTGGATTTTTATGATCTAAACTTTTATATCCTCAGACCCTCCATAGGCTCCATTTTTTTTTTAATCTTAAGACACAGGCAACTAACATGAGACCTGTGAGCAAGGCAATCCTGTTTTTCTTCTAAATAAGAGATCCAGTACCTAGTAGTTTTAGCTAGCTAATAAACTGATCAATGAGCGAACAGTGGATTGGATCTAATTGTCTGCTCTTTAGCTGTAAAGCTACCATTAGCTTCACATAACCATCAAAGTGATTAGAGACCTGAGAAGGATAAATTATAAGCTAAATAAATATACCAATCCATGTGCCAATCAAAATGACAGGGATGGCTAGTTAGTCCATCACCTAGGCAGTGTCCCTGGCTCTTGTGGTCTCATAACATCATGGTCAGAGGCAGTCCATCTAGGCACAGATGAGAGACTGCTTCTGTAGAAAGAGGAACATGAGCGATTGACCTCATCTTGCCTCTCAAAATGTGAGTCAATAGCTCTCAAGGTGCCCATGGCTTTCTCTACAATTTAGGCTGGGCCTGAGCAGTGGGCCAGTTGAGGCAGTATTTCCCAGTGGTTAGCATACCACAATCCAGAGTCACAGTCATCTGTTGTTGTTCCCAAATCTTCTTGGAGACCTTGGGGAGCTACTCCAGGATTTCCGCACTTCTATCACAATAAGCTTACACAGTTAAAATGCCATATTTATCAGATCTCTGACAAGCTTGATGGCCAGCAAATCTGAGTTACTCTTTGTTTTTATCATCTGTTCTAAACTGTGTCCTGTAAAACAGAATGCTATGCAATCTAGTTCTAGCATATTTCTGAGATGCATGTTCTAGAACTATATATTTTAAGATAAATAGGCAAACTTCACAGTTACCCATCCTAGGCATAACCTTAAAAAAAAAAAAAAACCTGAACAAACACTAGGTAAGGTTCAACTGCAATATTTAGCATGATTTTAAATCTGCTTTTTCTGAACTAAACTCAAAGCAAACCTTTTAATCAGATGCAGTTCATAGAGACACTAGCAAATCTTGTTGGTCCTGCCACTTGCATTAAAATTGAAAAATAAAAAGCTTTGCATTTAGCACTAATCAGAGAACTGAAAATAACTCAGACCTAAACAAAGATGATCGAAAACTCATGGATCCACCCTCTTTATCTCTGGACTAGCATGGTGGCTGGCCACATGTAACTGAACTCAGCTGGAAGCCCTAAACAAATATGGCAGCAAAACTACAGCTTCACATGCTTTCTATCTCTGAACCATCATGTCCGCTAGCCATGTGTTAACACAGGCTGCAACTGACAATACCAAACATAGCCATTAGGTGCTGATGATAATACAGCAAACACTGTGGAGCATCCACAATCCCCCACAACCAAAAGTTCTACCATAGTGATCAAATAAGTTTTAGAACCAACTACATAACAGAACAGTACAGAACAATCGTAAACTGTACGGATTATTCTAGCCATACCACACCTATCAGCCAGAATTATTTCCACTTAAAAGAGCTTAAAAAACATTTTGCAATGAAGAATCACCAGCCTTTTAAATGAAGTACAACATACTTAAATACAGTTCTTTCTCAAGTCATATTAACTCGCTGGCTTATTATAATACATCCACTAATCTTCTACAACATTCTATATACCTTCAAGTTCCTAGCTTCATTCTTCTGGCTTAACCAAACATTCTTACTTTCTTGCTTTCTCTCTCTTGCTTTTTATATAACAAAAGAACTCTCATCAAAATCTTTTCCATCCTGACATGATCCTGCTGGAGCCTAGCATCCACAATTTGCTTTTGATAGGCAAAGTAAAAACAATTTACATTAATACAAAAAGTTCTAAAACTGCCAAATTATTTTTTAAATAACTTCCCTGTAGCAGATAACATAAAGGTAACATAAACAAACTCTAAGGAACTTAGAACCAGTTTTAAGGAACTAGGTGAAAACATGATTTCCATAAACAAAGCACCTTAACACACAAACAGCTCCCCAGAAGATACATTTTAAAAACTGCAATTTTCTCAATTAGTGCAAACCATATGGCTTGGTTTAGTAAAATAAATAAATACCAATGTCACATACCTAGCTTATCAGGTATCATCAGGCTGGCTGCATAACTTCTTGTGCAGGATTCTCAGGGCATTGTTCTCATTGTGTCCTCAATTGCCTCTACTTATGGCACTACTTCTTCCTCCTCTCCTGCAGGCTTCCCAGAGCTCTGAGAGAAGGTTGTATTTCATAGGGAAATCCCATTTAGAGCTGAGTGTTTTAAGGTCATTCTCTGCATAATATCAAACTGTGGGTCTCTGTATGCAATCCCATTTAATGCAGAAGGAAGCATCTCAGTGGGTATAAGGACATGACACTGATCCATTTGTTGAGGGCAGAGAGCAACATACTTTAATAACAATAGCCTTGATTCTTTGAAAATTTCCGTGATATGACATGGCCCAACAACCCAACTAACTGCCACCCAATTCCCCTCATGAAGACTGGTTTGGTTACAATAGATGCCCTATTGGAACTCTATCCCTCACTATTACAAATCCTTTTAATAAGTGAATACATACCATATTTGTCTTTCTGCATTTTAGTTACTTCACCTAGAATAATTTTTCCTTGTTCCATCCATTTGCCTGAAAATATCATGATGTCATTTTGTTAGTTGAATAATACTCCATTATGGAAATATTCCACATTTTCCCCAATGGAGATTGTTAGTCCTGTTCTTTGTTACTTGGAAGTTGAATGAGAAATGATCAGGATAATTATGTTCTTTTAGCCTAGAAGTCCATCCATCTTCCTCCAATTCCTGGTGATTTGAATTGAAATGTTCACTTGAAGCATGTCTATTTATTTGTTTATTCTGCAGGGAGGAAATATTTGTGAAGGGTTAGGAGGTAAGCACATGTTAGATAATATACTTCCTATTGAAGTTATAGTATAGGAGGTTGTGCTTTGAGGTTGATATGGCAATGAAAGTGACCAGACACACTGGATTCTGTATCACAGTCTCTAAAATATTATCATCTTTGTTTCTGTCAGTCTTGGTTTCTCTGAATCTGTCTCTCTAATATTTTCTCTCTATCTCTGTCTCTGTCTATCTCTCTGTCTACATCTTTCTGCCTGCAGCTTGTGGTACAGATTGAAAAGCTCTTAGTTCTCCTGAAGTACTGCAACTCGATGAGTAATTGCAAATGTGTACCTAGATGTTCTTTCTAAAAAATATAAGCAACGTTCCAATTAAACACTTTTTGATCAAAGATTTGTCAGGGAGCATTTCCCACTTAGTAATTCACTGACTGAGGACATAGCTGTGCTTTTATAAAATAATAATGGAATCTGTGATGGTGCGAAACTCACATGTCAAGGACATGTGACTTTATTAATGAACACTTGAAAGAAATATGTGACAGCTTTCCTGAAATAAGAGTCTTAGATACAAGAACCGACATCTCTGGGTTGTGTGTTTTCAGTTGCCCAGATTGAGGCATGCTGGGCTGCTCAGGCTTTCTCTCAAGCATGCTGTCCACTTGGCCCTTTTAATAACTGTTTCCTGAAACACTTGCTGGCTTTAATTTTTTTCATGATATCATGATATGCATTTCATGATATGCATCTCAGTCAATCAGTGCATGAGAGAATCTATTGCTCAACATTGTGTTCTAGGTAAACTAAACCCAGTCTCTGTACAGTGATTTGGTTATGCAGCTATTTAGGACTAACAACAGGTTTACCAGAAGATATATCAATAGTAAATATTATTAGATTTTTGCATCACCAGTCACTTTGCCAATGGAGTTTATCAGCTGTAGAAGTTCCCAAGTAGAAATTTTTTGGGGGGTTACTCAGGTACACTATCATATCATCTGCAAATAGTGATACTTGGTCTTCTTCATTTTGCATTTCTATCCCCTTGATTTTCATCAATTGTTTTATATCTCTATCAAGGACTTCCAGAACTATGTTAAAGAGATATGAATAGAGTGTGCAGCCTTGCCTTAGCCCTCATTTCTGTGGGATTGCTATAAGTTTCTATCAGTTTAGTTTAATGTTGGCTATAGGCTTACTGAATGTTGCCTTTACTATATTTAGATATAGTATTTACTTTGTATTCATGATCTCTCTAATAGTGTAAACATGAATGGAGGTTGGATTTTGTCAAATACTTTTTCAGCATCTGAGAAGATTATCATCTGTTTGTTTGTTTTTTTTTCTTTCAGTTTGTTAATATGGTGGATCACATTGATGGATTTCCTTATGTTGAACCACCCCTGCATACCGGGGATGAAGTTGACTTGTTCATAGTTGATGGTAACTTTGATTTTTGCTTGTATTTGGTCAAAGACATAAAGTAACTTGGTATGACCCTACCCAAGCAAGTCAAAGACTTGTATGAAAAAAAATTCAAGTCTCTGAAGTAAAAATTAGAAGAAGATATCAGAAGAAGGAATGATCTCCCATGCTTATGCCTTGGCATGATTAACATATTAAAAATGGCCATATTACCAAAAGTAGTCTACAGATTAAATGCAAATCACATGAAATTACCAACATAATTCTTTACAGAACTTGAAAGAAATCTCAACTTAGTATGAAAAATCAAAAATTCCAGAATTACTAAAACAATGCTCTACAATAAAAGATCTTCTACAGGAATATCCACCCCTGATCTCAGGGTGTATTACAGAGCAACATTAATAAAAATTTCATTGTACTGGCATAGAAAAGGAGTAGTGGATCAATGGATATAAATAGGAGACCCAGAAATAATACCACACAATTATGGACACCTGATTTTTGACAAAGATGCCAAAACCATACAATGGAAAATAGATAGCATCTTCAACAAATGGTGCTGGTCTAACTGGTTGTCTACAGGCAGAAAAATGCAAATAGATCCATACTTATCAGAGTGCACAGAACTAAAGTCCAAATGGATCAAAGACCTCAACCTACAAACAGACACATTAAATCAGTTAGAAGAAAAAGTGAGTTAGAGCCTTGAACTCATTGGCACAGGAGACAACTTCCTTGAAAGGAACACCAACAGCACAGGCTCAAAGAGCAACAATCAATAAATGGGACCTCTTGAAACTGAAAACCTGTAAAGCAAAGGACACTGTCATCAAAACAAAATGAATGCTTTCAGACTGGGAAAGCATATTCATCAAGTCTCCATGTGACAGAGGGCTGCTAATCAGTATATATAAAGAACTAAAGAAGTTGAAAAGCAACAAATCAAGTAATCAAATTAAAAAATGGGGAAAAGAGCTAAACAGAGAACACTCTGTAGGAGAATATCGAATGGCAGAGAAACACTTAAAGAAATGCTCAACATCATAAACCATCAGGGAAATGCAAATCAAAACAACTCTAGACTCTCATTGGTTTCATGACATCATTCTCTCTCTCAGCCTGAGAGAATCATGATGTTTCCATGGAGATGAGTAAATAAACTTTCCTCAGTGTCCCTTATCTCTGATGCTGTGCACATGTGACTTTTTCTTCTGAAACCCAACAACACTTTATCTCATCCCTTTATATAGATCCAACACCTTTACTTATGTATACCTCTGTGACAATGACAGGTAGGAAACAAAATTTTAATGTTTATTTAATTTGACTGCTTCCTAACTAAGGAATCTTTAAAGGCATGTGGAATTAAGGTGTGACAAAGTAGTCACCTACTGTTGTCTTGGATCTGAAATTTCCTAATTTGTGACTTTGAACTGCACAGTTACTTTCCATAATCACTAAATGTATCTTCACATTCTTATTGATATCAAAGGCTGGCAGAGCCTAGGGTTAGCTGGGGAATTGAGTCTTTAATAAGAGCAGGGAAAAGAGAAGGAAACTAAAGAATTCCTGGGACTGGTTTGCCTGAAACAGAGAAAGATAGGTGAGTGTAAAAGTAAAACTGAGGGTTCAAGATATTATTTGAGAGCTTGTGCTGTTTCTCAATAGTTTTGCCAACCCTCTATAAGCAAGACTGCATTTCCTGAGCTGGGTGAATCAACAGCTATGTCCTACTAAGTGGTCAGTGAGGAACCCAACAGGTTCTGGGATTTACAGTTAAAACTGGGCCTACATTACAAAGTAATGGGTCCGTGTTATAGGGCCAGGACACAATAGCATCTGTGTCCTTCAAAGAAACACTCTAATCATAGTGTTTGTTCCAGGGCTTATTGTTCAGAAGTGACAACTGAGCTCATGGAGTCTGAGTTAGGTGGGAAACCAGTAGTTCGCTGATAGGATTTTGTGCTACATTATGAAATCTTCTGGAGTTACTTCATTTCAAGCTATACAGTAGAGCAACAATAATCAAATCTGCATGGTCCTGGCATAGAAGAGAAGACCGAGAAATAAACCCACACATTTATGGACATGGACACCTGAGTTTTGACAAATCTTCCAAAACCATACAATGGAAAATAGATAGCATCTTCAACAAATGATGCTGGACTTGCTGGCTGTCTTAATGTAGAAAAATGCGAATAGAGCCATACTTTTCAGATTGCACAAAACTAAAGTCCAAGTGGATCAAAGAGCTCAAACTGAAACCAGACACATTAAATCAGTTAGAAGAAAAAGTGGGTAAGAGCCTTGAAATCATTGGCACTGGAGAGTACTTGCTGAACAGAACACCAACAGGTTGTTGCACCAGCTGTAAGAGGAACAATCAATACATTGGGCCTCATGAAATGGAATCATTTCTGTAAAGCAAAGGATACTGTCACCAAAACAAAGTGAATGACTACAGATTGGGAAAGACTCTTCACCAAGCCTCTATGTGACAGAGGGCTATTAATCAGTATGTATAAAGAACTAAAGAAGTTGAAAAAGAACAAATCAAGTAATCAAATTTAAAAAATGGGGAACAAGTTTAAACAGAGAATTCTCAATAGAGGAATATCAAATGGTAGAGAAACACTTAAAGAAATGCTCAACATAATTAGCCACCAGGGAAATGCAAATCAAAACAACCCTGAGAGTTCACCTTTCACCCACCAAAAGGGCCAAGATCAAAAACTAAACTGACAACAATGACTGGAAAGGTTGTGTAAAAGATGAAACCTCCTCCACTGCTGGAGGGTACATAAACTTGTACAACCACTCTGGAAATCTATGTGTCACTTTTTCAGAAAACTAGGAACAGTGCAACCTCAAGATCCAGCTATTCCACTCCTAGGCATATGTCCAAAAGAGGCTCAAATGAACGATAGGGTCATTAGCACAACCATGTTTGTAGAATCTTTAATTGTAATAACCACAACCTGGAAACAACCTAGATGCCCCCCAACTGAAAATGAATACAGAAATTGTGTTACAGCTACACAATGGAATATTACTCATTAATAAAAAAAAAACAAAAAAAAAAAAAAACAAAGAAATCATGAAATTTGCAGGCCAATGGTGGTAACTGTAAAAGATCATCCTGAGTGAGCTATCCCAGAATTAGAAAGGCACACTCTATATGCTCACACATATAGGATAAACCTACTAAAGTCTATACAGCTAAAAACTATACAAGATGGAGGACTCAGGCTAAAATGCTCAATCCCCATCCCAAAGGTCAAAGAGGATGGACATCAGAAGAAGGAGAAAACATGGAACACAATAAGAGCTTACCACAGCAGGCCTCTGAAAAACTATGCCTTACAGACTATCAAAGCAGATGCTGAGTCACATGGCAAACTTTTGGGCAGAATGCTTGGAATCTAATGAAAGAAGTAGGAAATAGAAAGATCTGGAGAGAACAGGAGATCCAAAGGAGAGCACCAAAACCAAATATCTAAGCACATTGATCTTTTCTGAGACTCTAACCAAGTACCATGCCTGAAGTTAACCTAGAACCACTGCTCAGATGTATCCCATGGCAGGTCAATGCCCAAGTGGGTTCCACAGTACTGGGAGCAGGTATTGCCTATGACAAGAAATGATTGCCCTGTTCTTTGAACACCTCAACCTCATGGGGGAGCAGCCTCAATGCAGCCACTCCTGATGAGATCAGATAGACTGATTAGAATTAAGGAATGGTTGGAGTACCAGTCTCAGGAAATATCCCTGTGCTCAGATTTTTGGTTCTGTTGCTCTCCTTGTGGAGTTCCTCTCCTCTCCAGATCTTATTGTTTTCCACTCCTTTCAGAAGATTCCCTGCACTCTGCCCAAAGGTTGCTGATAAGTCTCAGCAGCTGCATTGATATTCTGTAGGACATTCAGAGGTCCTCTGTGTCAGGTTCCTGACATCTCTGGGTTTGTGCTTTCAGCTGCCCAGATTGAGGCATGTAGGGCTGATGACCCTTTCTCTCAAACATACAGTCTACTTGGCCCTTTTAATAACTGGCTCCTGAATCTCTTACCAACTTTACCTGTTTCATGACATCATTCTGCCACTCAGCCAATCAGTACCTGAAGGAATCTTGAGGTTTCCATAGAGATGAGTAAACAAACTTTCTCAAAGACCAGTATCTCTGATCCTATGCATATGTGACTTTTTCTTGTGAAATCTAATAAGCCTTTATCTCATCCCTGTATCCATATCCCAAACCTTTACTCCTGTTTGCTTCTGTGTCATTGTTAGGAAGGAAATGAAATGTTAATGTTTATTTAATTGGATAGCATCCTAAGTAAGGAAGCTTCAAAGTGATGTGGGATTAAAGGTAATATACCTAATGACAAGGTGATCTCCTACTGAGGTGTTGGATCTGAAATATCCTTGGTTGTGACTTTAAACTGAGGTGTTATTCATGTCCTCACTAAATGTACCTTAACATTCTTATTGATATAATAGGCTAGCAGGGTCTAGAGTTCCTTGGGGTATTGAGTCATTAAGAGCAGGGAAAAAAATAAGGAAACCAAACAACTCCTGGACTGTTTTGGCTGAAAGAGAGAAAGATTGGTGTATGTAAAAGGAGAACTGAAAGACAATAAACTATTTGACAGCTGGTGCTGTTTCACAGTAGTGTTTCCAAGCCTCTATGAGCAGGATTAATTTGTCTGACCTGACTGGATTGGCAGTTGTATACTATTCAGTGGTGAGTTGGGAACTCTCCTGATCCTGGGGTTTACAGTTAAAACTGAGCCTTAAGTACAGAGAAATATGTCCATGTTATATACCTAGGACACAATAGCAGCTATGTTTTCTCCTGTGGTCCTCCAGACAAACCCTTAAATGTAGTGTTAGTGCCAGGACTGCTTGTTCAGTAGTGCCACCTGAGATGATCATTGGGTCTCAGGTTTCTGGATAACCACGAGTTCCTTGCAAGGATTCTCTGCTACATAATGAGATCCTGGAAAGCATGCCTTACAAAGTCAAACTCTGGGGGCTGGCGAGGTGGCTCAGTGGTTAAGAGCACTGTCTGCTCTTCCAAAGGTCATGAGTTCAATTCCCAGCAACCACATGGTGGCTCACAACCAATCTATAATGTGAACTGATTCCCTCTTCTGGCAGGTGTAAATGCAGATAGAACACTCATATAAATAAAATAAAAATCTTTAAAAAAAGAAAAAAAAAACAAAACAAAGTCAAACTCTGCGCTCCTTTAGCAGCATCTTTTTTCCACATTAAAAGTGATTCTAAAAATTGTGAACATCTTACCTCCGGTCCTCATTTCTGTTTATCTTCTTTAGGTACATAGATTTCATTGTTTATCAAACAGTGGCAGACTCTTTGACCTCCCCACTCTCCAAGGGAGGAGCGTCCTGCTAGGCCACAGAGGAGGACTTTGCAGCAAGTCCAGAAGATACCTGATAAAACAGGGTCAGATGAAAGGGGAGGAGAACCTCCCCAATCAGTGGACTTGGAAAGGGGCAGGGAGGAGATGAGAGAGGGAGGGGTGGAGAGAATGAGGAAGCAGGATAAAGCTGGGATAGAGAGTTAATAAAATGTAACTAATAAAAAAAGTTGTCAACACAATATTTTTATTGTTTATGTGGGAATGTCATATAATATACATTACACTACTTTTCCATTGCTCCAGGTTAAAATACCTACCCATGTGTCACACATAATTTTTTTATTTAAAATACATCAAATGAAGTATTTATTTTTGATATAATCAGTAAAACATGATCAAGAGTTTTAGTGCCAAGTCCCTTAAAGACTACTTAGTTCATCCTCACAGCACCCTGGGCACCACCCCCAAGAAGTTGCCATCAGTCCTGAAGAGCTCTATACTTCATCACCTTGATCACAGTTTTTCTTATGTATTTATTTAATATAATTTGTTCACTTTGTATAAGCTCTGCTGCCCCCTCCCTCTTCTCCTTCCAGTTCCACTCACTCTCCTTCTACTCTCCCTATGCCCTTTCTCTATTTCCCAGAAAGGGCAGGTACTCCTCCCTCTTCTACCTGACCATAGCTTATCAGGTCTCATCAAGTCTGGCTGCCTTATTTTCCTCTGTGGCCTGATTCTCATGGCATTGTTCTGCTTGTGTCCTCAATTCCCTCTACTTAGGACACTGTTTCTGCCTCCACTCCTTCAGTCCTCCCAGAGCACTGAGGTAAGAGAAAATTTCATATGGAAATTCCATGTAGATCGGGTGTTGTAAAGTCTCTCTCTGCATAATATTGGATGTGTGTCTTTGTATGCAATCCCATTTGATGCAGAAGGAAGCATCTCTGTGGATACAAGGACATGGCAATGATCTAACAGGTGAGGGAAGAGAACTACATATTTTCATAACAACAGCCTAGGTTGCTTGACAATTTCCATAAGATGTCCTGGCCCAAGAACCCATTATACTGCTATTGAATCCCCATGGTGGAAGACAGTTTTGGTCAAAACTAGATGGCCTATTGCAACTTTAACCACCAATATTGGGAGACTACCTAATTATTGAATACATACCATATTTGTCTTTCTGCATTTTAGTTACTTCTCTCAGGATGATTATTCCTGGCTCCATAATTTGCCTGAAAATATTATGATGTCATTTGTTAGCTGAATAAAATGCCATTATGGAAATATTCTACATTTTCCCTAAAGGAGATTGTCAGTGCTTTTCTTTTTTTTTTAATTAATTTATTTTTTTTAATCAGTTACATTTTATTAACTCTGTATCCCAGCCATGTCCCGCTCCCTCATTCCCTCCCAGTCCCTCCCTCCCTCCCTCATCTCCACCGTGCCCCTTTCCAAGTCCACTGATAGGGGGGACCTCCTCCCCATTCATCTGATCCTGTATTATCAGGTATCTTCAGGACTGGCTGCAAAGCCCTCCTCTGTGGCCTAACAGGACTGCTCCTCCCTTCGGGGGTGGGGAGACCAAAGAGCCAGTCATTGAGTTCCTGTTAGAAATAGTCCCTGTTCCCCTCACTTTGGGAAACCAATTGGTTACTGAGCTACCACAGGCTACATCTGAGTGGAGGTTCTAGGTTATATCCATACATGGTCCTTGGTTGAATGTCAGTCTCAGAAAAGACCCTGTGCCCAGATATATTTGGTCCTTGTGGAGCTCCTATCCTTTCCCCATCAGACTAACTCCCCTTCTTTCTTATGATTCCCTGTACTCTGCCAAAGGTTTGGTCATGAGTCTTTGCTTTTCTTTAGTCCTTGGAAGTTACTGGGACTTTAAGCGTATTGAATGACAAACTATCAGGATAACTGTGTTCTTTCAGCTCAAAAGTCCCTCCATCTTCTTCCAATTCCTGGTTATTTGAAATGAAATGTACACTTGAAGCTCATCTATTTAATGTGGGGCCCCAGTGAGAAAATGTGTGTGAAGGTTTATGAGGTATGGCCTTGTTACATAATAAAATTCCCGTTGGAGTTATATTTTAGGAGGGTGTGCTTTGAGGTTGATTTGCCAATGAAAGTTACCAGACACACTGGAGTTTCTGTCTCTTGGTCTCTGTCACTTTATATCTTTGTTTCTGCTGGTTTTGGTCTCTCTATTTCTGAATCTTTCTCTCTAAATCTTTCTCTCTCTATCTCTGTCTCCTTCTCTCTGCCTGACACATGTGTTATGAAAAGCTGTCAGTTCTGCTGAAGGAGTACAAAGAGATGACTGCTTGCTGAGTTGACATTCTGGATGAACTCTGTAAAAATATAAGCAAGGTCTCAATTAAACACTTTTTGTTCAATAATTTGCCTTTATAAGGAATCATTTTCCCAGTAAGTAATTCACTGACTGAGGACATATCTGTCAATTTAACAAATAATAATGGAATCTATGATAATGGGAAACTTACAGAGCTATGAGAGGAAGTGAAATCCCATTTAGAATTGTCTGCTATCTCTGCATTATATCAGACTGTGGTTCTTTGCATTCAAGAATATAGCACTGGCCTATCAGTTGAGGGCAAAAAGCAACAGGCTGTTGTTATTTAATAACAACAGGCTGGGTTGTTTAAAAATTTTGGTAGGATGCCCTGTCCAAACAACTCAATTAACTGTCACCTAATCCCCATAGTGGAACACTGGTTTGTTTGCAATAGATGGCCTAATGGAACTTTATTCCCCACTATATGGAGACCTCCTAATAACTGAATACATACCATGTTTGTCTATCTGTGTTTTAGCTACTTCATCCATAATGATTTTTCCTGGTCCATTTAGTTGAAAATATCATGATGTCATTTTTCTTAGCAGAATAGTATTATTGTGCTAAGAATAATAAGGAAATATTCCACATTTTCCACAAAGGAGATTGTCAGTACTGTTCTTTTGTCCTTGGAGGTTGCTTTGACTTTACTCATTGTATTGAATAAGAAACTGTCAATATAACTATGTTCTTTTATCCTAGAAGTTCCTACATCTTGTTCCACTTCCTATTAGTGTACTTGCAGATGGGCATGCATGGAGAAGGTGGAAGGAAGCTGCAATGGAGAGGGAAGATATGAGAGGTTTATAGAGAGATAAGAAATTGAATAAAGTGTAATTAATAAAAAGTATAATTAAAATATTTTAAAATATAATTTTTTGGAGTTTTCTTATAAGAGGGTGTGCTTGTAGGTTGATATGCCTATAAAAGTGACCAGGCAGAAGTGAATTTCTCTGTCTTGGTCTAGGTCAATTTATTTCTTTGTGTCTGTCTGTCTTGGCCACAATATTCTAAGTTTGTTTCTCCAGCTCTTTTGCTCTCTTGCTTTCTCTGTCTCCCTTTCTCTGCCTGACACTTGTGGTTCAGTATGAAAAGCTCTCAGTTGTGCCTAAGGACTACAACAAGTTGAATGATTGGTGAAGTGACATGAGGAATGGTCTCTATAAATATATAAGCAAGGCCCCAATTAAACTCTTTTAGTTCAAAGATTTGCCTTGGTCAAGGAGCATTTTCCCAGTAAGTAATTCACTGACTGAGGACATATCTGTATACTTAACAAATAATAATGGAACCTGTGATAATGTGAAAGTCACACGTCAAGTACACATGAGTTTATTAATGACCATTTGAAAGCATTTTGCGACACGTTTCCTGAACTAGGAGTCTTGGACACAGGAAATGACATCCCTAGGTTGTGTGCTTTAAGCTGCCCAGTTTGAGGCATGTAGGGCTGCTTAGACTTTCTCTCAAGCAGGGTGTCCATTTGGCCCTTTTAATAACTGGCTCCTGAAACTCTTACTGGCATTCACCTGTTTCTTGATATTATTCTGTCTCTCAGCCAATTAGAGCCTGATAGAATCTTGTATTTTCCATGGGGATTAGTAAACAATCTTTCCTCAGTGTCCAGAATCTGTAATCCTGTGCACTCACGAAGTTTTCTTGTGAAACCCAACAAGTCTTTATCTCACCCCTTTATGAAGATCCCATACCTTAACTCCTGGTTACCTCTTTGACAATGTCAGGTAAGAAATGAAAATTTACTGTTTATTTAATTGGACAGCTTCCCAAGTAGTGAATCTTACAAGTGATGATGGATTAAAGCAATGTATAGAATTACAAGGGGCTCTCATAATGGGTTCTTAGATCTTAAATTTCTTAGGTTCTAACTTTGAACTGAGCAGTTACTTGCATACTCACTTAATGTCCTTCACATTCTTATTGATATAATAGGCTGGTAGGGTGAACTGTTTCCTGGGTTATTGAGTCTTTAAAAGTAGGAAAAAGAGAAGGAAACCAGACAATTCCTGGCACTGGTTTTGCTAAACTAAAAAAAATCAGTGAGTATAAAAGGAGAACTTCCGGGCAAAAAAGTATTTGAAAGCTGGTGCTGTTTCACACTAGTGTTGCCAACCCTCTATGTGCAGGGCTTCCTTAATTGACATTCCTGGATAGGCAGCTATGTGTCCTACTCTTGGGTCAGTTCAAACTGGGCCTTCAGACTAGAGAAATGGGTCCATGTTATATGCCTTGTACACAAGAGCATTAGTTTTTCCTGTTGTGGTCCTCCAGACAAATCCTCTAAATGTAGTGTTATTGTCAGGACTCCTTGTTCAGAAGTGCTGAGGTCATGGGGTCTGAGATAGTTGGGTAACCACTAGTTCATGGCTAGCATTCTCTGAACTCATACTGAGTTCCTAGACAGACCTTATAAAGTCAAACTCTACCCTCCTTAAACAGAATCTTTTCTCATTAAAAGTCATTGTAAAAATTGCCAACATATTATTTTGAATGATTATGTGGGAATTTCATATAATTTACATTACACTCCTTTTCCATTGCTCCCAGGTTCAAAACCTACCAAGTGCCACATTAAAATTATTTTTCCTTTAAAATACACCAATTGAAGTATGTGTTGTTCATATGCACATTGCAACATGATCAGAATACCAGTGCCAAATACCTTAAAGAAAACTGAGTCCATTCTTGGCATACCGTGGCACTACCCCCAAGAAGAATTCATCAGTCTTGAAGAGCTCTATTCCTCATTACCTTGATCAGAGTTTTTCTTATGTATTTATTTATTATGAACTGTTTACTTTGTACCCCCTCTGCTGCCCCTCTTCTTCTTCCAGTCAAACCCACCCTATTTCTTCCACCCCAATGGAATTTCTAAAATTCACCTGATAGTTGAGGTCCTTCTCCCCCTTCTAACTGACCCTACCTTATCAGCTCTCAGCAAGGCTAGCTGAGTCATCTTCCTCTGCATCCTGCACGGCATTGTTTTCCTTTTGTTCTCAATTTCCTCTACTTTTGACACTCTTCCTGTCTCCTCTCCTACAGCCTTCCAAGATCTCTGAGGGGAGAGAGAATTTCATAGGGGAAATATATCCCATATAGAGCTGGATGTTTTAAGGTCTCTTTCTTGGCATCATATAGGACTGTGGGTCTTGTTTGTATAATCTTCTTTTGAAATGTATACACCTTACCCTTGTTCATTCAAGCGCTGATTTCTCTCCCAACCCCCACTCTCTGGTTTCAATGGGATATAGCATTGTAATACTTATTCTAAGCATCCTGTCTCAACTGTGTATAAACAAGCCAAAATAAAGAAATTTTGCACATTTTTCCAAGAGGAGATTATCTGTCCTCTTCTTTAATAATTGGAAATTGTTAGGACTTCAATCATTATATTGAATTAGAAACTATCAGGATAACTATGCTCTTTTAACCTTGAAGTCCCTCCATCTTTTTTCCACTTCCTGGTAATTTGAATTGCAATATCCACTTGAAGCTCATTTATTTACTTGTTTACTCCCCAGTGAGGAAATGTCTGGGGAGGGATAGGAAGTATGGCCTTTGTAGATAATATAATTCATATTGGAGTTAAATTATAGGAGGTTGTGTTTTGAAGTTGACATGCCAATGAATGTGACCAGAGAAAATGGAGTCTCTGTCTCTGGGTCTCTGTCACTTTATATCCTGTTTACCTCTGTGACAATGTCTGGTAGGAAAAAAAAAAACTTTAATGTTTATTTAATTGGACAGCTTCCTAAGTAGGAACATTTCAAAGGGATGCAGGATTAAGTGTAATGTACTGAATGACAAGGTGGTCTTCAACTGTTCTCTTGGATCTAAGATTTACTAGGTTATGACTTTGAACTGAGCAGTTACTGTCCTACTGGCTAAATATACCTTCACATTCTTATTGATATAATAGGCTGGCAGGTTTAGGGTTACCCTATTGAAACCAAACTAAAAACCCAGAAATATAGCCACACACTTATGGACACCTGAATTTTGATAAAGATGGAAAAAAAACATACAATGGAAAAATGATAGCATCTTCAGCAAATGGTGCTGGGATAACTGGATGTCTACATGTAGAAAAATGCAAATATTTCCATGCTCATCAGAGTGCACAAAACTAAAGTCAAAGTGAATCAAAGACCTCAACATAAAACTAGGCACATTTAATCAGTTAGAAGACAAAACAGTTAAGAGCCTTGAACTCATTGGCACAGGAGACAACTTCCTGAAAAGAACACCAACAGCACAAGCTCTAAGAGCAACAATCAGTAAATGGGACCTCATGAAACTGAAAAGCTCCTGTAAAGCAAAGGACACTCTCATCAAAAGAAAACAAATGCCTATAGATTGGGAAAGACTCTTCACCAAATCTCTATGTGACAGAGGGCTATTATCCAGTATATATAAAGAGAAAAAAGGAATTTGAAAAGCAACAAATCAAGTAATCCAATTAAAAAATGGAGAACAGAGCTAATCAGAGAATTCTCAAGAGTGGAATATCAAATAGCAGAGAAACACTTAAAGAAATGTTCAATGTCATTGGCCATCAGAAATGCAAATCAAAACGAACCTGAGATTTCACCTTACAACCATCAGAATGGCCAAGATCAGAAAGTCAAGTAACAACATGTGGAGAGCCGAGAGAATGCAATCGCCATTACGAGATGGCACCGACATCCAGCCTCGGCCCTAGTGAACAAGTAATAGAGCGCATGTGCAAGTTGTGAAAGCACGCCAAGTCACTGCCTAGCCTGGGGCATAAGCGCACCAAGTCACTGCCCAACCCAGGGCATCATATAGGGCAATGAGCAAGCAGCCAACCAGCGGAGTACACGCTGCTATAGGGTGTATTTAAGCAGCACCATTCTGGGGCTTGGGGTCTTCCTCCTCTCATTGCTTGACTGCAATAAAGCTTGCTGCAGAAGGATCCTGTTGTCCATGTGCTTTCTTGCTGGCGAGACAACTATGCGGGTTGCAACAACTGGTGCCGAAACCCGGGACGCCGGGCAGCCTTTTATCGCCAGCCCTGAGAAGGCTTGTCAGGAGGATTCAGAACTGCAGCACTAAGGTAAGTTCTGAGAGGTATGTTTGGTCTTGATTTGTCTCATCTTTCACCCAGTTGGCAGGAGCACTTCTAGCTTTACCGTTTGTGATCGTGGCTCTCATTGTCTTTCTTTTGGTTTCATTTTGTTTTCACAAATATTCATGCTAAAACACCCTATTTCGGTGGGACACAGTTAGATGAGCGTAGATTAGCCGCAGTGTCCCCCTTTTGGTGTGCCGTTGGGTACTATTAGCCGGGTGTAGATAAGCTGCGGTGCCCCTCCCTGTGTCAGTTTCTCTTGTAGATAAGGGGGCAACATGTAAGCTTCACATTGGGTGATTATGGCACTTCAGTCACTTTTAAAACAGTATGAACTAAAGCTTTCAAAAAGAACGTTGGAAGGATTTATTAAGGAAATTGATCGCATTGCTCCCTGGTTTGTATGTTCAGGGTCGCTGACGCTTGCTTCCTGGGATAAGCTAGAAGGTGATTTACTCAGGGAGGAAGAAAATGGAAAGCTAAAAGTTGGAACTAGGTCATTGTGGATTTTAATAAAATCTTGCTTAGAAGATGAGAAATGCCGCTCATCTGTGGCAGCTGGCTAAGGGGTGTTAGAGGAACTACAAGACAGCATGTCAGAAACAGAACTGGATAAAAGGTTAGGGGCCCTTAAAGAAAAAGAAAAAGACGTCTCTAAGAAAAAAGGCCCTTCTGTGGATGGTAAGTCCACAGACAGGATAGACAGGGGAAAGGACGCCCTGGGAGAGAAAGGT
This sequence comes from Meriones unguiculatus, assembly GCF_030254825.1. NCBI lineage: Eukaryota > Metazoa > Chordata > Mammalia > Rodentia > Muridae > Meriones > Meriones unguiculatus. The sequence goes on along the minus strand of NW_026843710.1, from coordinate 22,011,706 downwards.
GAGAAGGGAAAGAAAAACCCAAAAAGAAGCCTCTTTATTTCGATAAAAGAATTGGAGGCTTTGGGGCTTGATAGTTCTGAATGTGAGGAGCTGAGTCCCTCTGAGGAAGAGGACTTAGAGGAGGAAGCGGCTCACTATGAGGAAGAGAGGTACCACCTTGATGAGCAGCCGTTACCACCAAATCAACAGCAAAAGAGGGGAGGAGCTGGAATTCGCGGGGCTTTCCCATTGACCCCTAGTGCTCCTCCACCTTATGTTGAGAGGCACTGTTTAGATTCCTTCTTTTCGAAAAGGGATAAAAAGAAGCTTTTACAGGCCTTCCCTGTATTTGAGGCCGCGGAAGGGGGCCGTGTTCATCCACCGGTAGAATATCCCCTTGTTAAAGAACTTGCTGAATCGGTTAACAAATACGGGGTAGATGCTAACTTTACAATCATGCACCTTGAAAGACTTGCTAGCATGGCCATGACTCCAAATGATTGGCAAAATACCATAAAAGCTGCTCTCCCTAGTATGGGACAGTACTTAGAATGGAAAGCCTTGTGGCATGATGCTTCCCAAACTCAGGCAAGGGCCAATGCCCATGCAGAAGACAATCAGCGGCAATGGACCTTTGATTTGCTAATGGGGCAAGGCCAGTTTGTTCATAATCAGACAAATTATGATTGGGGGGCATATGGTCAGATCTCAGCTGCCACTATTAAAGCACGGAAAGTCCTTTCAAAGAAGGGCGAGGCCAGAGGACACTTGACAAAGATTATACAAGGCCCTCAGGAGCCATTCTCAGATTTTGTGGCCAGAATGACAGAAGCAGCAGGTAGAATATTTGGAGATCCGGAGCGAGTTAGGCCAATGATAGAACAGCTGGTATATGAAAATGCTTCCCCAGAATGTAAAACAGTCATTACTCCTAGAAGGAACAAAGGGCTTACAGATTGGATAAAGATCTGCCGAGGACTCGGAGGTCCACTTACCAATGCTGGCCTTGCAGTGGCTATACTACAGAGCAAGAGCCGCTCAAGTCCTGGAGGCAATAAAACCTGCTATAGTTGTGGCAAACCAGGCCATTTGAAGCAAGATTGCCGTGCTACTGCACAAAAGAAAGTTCCAGGATTGTGCCCCAAATGTAGGAAGGGTAATCATTGGGCCAATGAATGTCATTCAGTTAGAGATATTCACGGAAAACTTATTCAGCGTGAAATCCCCCCCTAATGAGAGGAATGAGAATATTCCAAAAAATGGGTCTCAGGGCCCCAGGTCTCAGGACCCCAAAATATATGGGACACAAGCAGGCAACAGGAGGGTCTATCCAGCTGTAGAGCAACAAGAGGATCAGCAGGATTGGACCTCTGTTCCACCTCCCAGTTCTTATTGATGCCCCAATTGGGTGTTCAGCCTATTCCAGTTGAGTTTGAGGGCCCTCTGCCCAAGGGAAGTGTTGGCCTGATACTTGGACGCTCCTCTCTTACCCTAAAGGGGCTTATTATCCATCCTGGAATAATAGATCAAGATTATACTGGAAGGCTTCGAGTTCTTTGTTCTTGTCCGCAAGGAGTATTTTCCATCTCCCCTGGAGATAGGATTGCCCAGTTAGTTCTCCTTCCAAGCTTGCAGGATGTTTTCCCATCCACAGGAATAACAAGGGGCAACAATGGGTTCGGTTCTTCAGGAACTGACTTTGCTCACTTGGTGGTTGATTTAAAAACTAGGCCCACCTTACAATTACAGATAGAAGGGAAACTTTTCACTGGCATTTTAGATACTGGGGCTGACCGGAGCATTATCTCCTCAAATTGGTGGCCCAAGGTGTGGCCTTTTACACAATCATCTCATTCCTTACAAGGGTTAGGATATGAAGCCAGCCCCACAGTCAGCTCAGGCCCGTTGACCTGGCAAGTACCAGAGGGTCAGACAGGAAGTTTCATACCTTATGTACTCCCTCTCCCCGTTAATCTCTGGGGAAGAGACATCTTGCAAGACTTGGGATTGGCATTGACCAATGAGTACTCTCAACAAGCTGTTGATATCATGAAAAGGATGGGTTATAAGGAAGGAAAAGGCCTTGGTAAACAGGAACAAGGGAGATTACACCCGATTTCACAGGAAAGTAATACAGGGAAACAAGGCCTGGGTTTTCATTAGCTGCCATTGAGGGTTCCATGCCCATATCTTGGCTCACAGAGGAGGCCGTGTGGGTTCCTCAATGACCCCTTTCCTCTGAAAAGCTGGAAGCCGCTACAAGGCTGGTTAAAGAACAGGTACAGCTTGGTCATTTGGAACCATCTACTTCCTCCTGGAACACACCTATTTTTGTTATTAAAAAGAAGTCTGGAAAATGGAGACTTCATGATTTAAGGGCCATTAATGCACAGATGTGGCTCTTTGGCTCTGTTCAGCAAGGCCTACCTTTACTTTCTGCTTTGCCTAAACAATGGAGAGTCATAATTATAGATATCAAGGATTGCTTCTTCTCCATTCCTCTGTGCCCACGAGACAGACAGAGATTTGCCTTTACTCGACCTGCTGTTAATCACCATGAGCCAGATAAAATATATCAATGGAGAGTTTTACCTCAAGGCATGGCCAATAGCCCCACCATGTGTCAGCTGTATGTTCAAATGGCCCTTGAACCGGTTAGAAAACAATTTTCTTCTTTACTGTTGATCCATTATATGGATGACATTCTTTTGTGCCATAAAGAGTTAGCTGTCTTGCAGACTGCATATCCTCTACTGCAAAAAACCTTAAGGCAATGGGGCTCACATATTGCTACTGAAAAGGTCCAAATTTCAGAAGTAGGTTCCTTTCTAGGGACTGTTATTTATCCGGAAAGAATAGTTCCTCAGAAAATAGAGATTCGGAGGGACCATTTGCATACCTTAAATGATTTTCAAAAATTATTGGGTGATATAAATTGGTTGAGGCCATTTCTGAAAATTCCTTCTGCTGAATTAAAACCCCTGTTCGATGTTTTGGAGGGGGATGCTCATATGTTTTCACCCAGAACTTTAACACCGGCGGCAAGCTGCACTTTGAAATTAGTAGAAGAAGCCTTACAAGATGCCCAGCTGAAACGCATAGATGAAACCAAAGCCATTGAGCTATGTGTCTTTAAAACCAGAGGTTTACCAACTGCTGTGCTATGGCAAGACGAACCCTTGCTGTGGGTTCATCCCAATGCCTCCCCTGCAAAAATCATTGAATGGTATCCAGATGCAGTTGCTCAACTTGCCCTTCGTGGTTTAAAAGCAGCCACCACTCACTTTGGAAGAGAACCTAAGGCTTTGATAGTGCCTTATACTGCCCACCAAGTTCAAATTTTATCTGCTACTTCAGACGTTTGGGCAGTGCTAGTCACCTCCTTTGGTGGTTTGATAGATAATCATTATCCTAAACATCCCAACTTACAATTTGCTTTGACAAAAGCAGTTGTGTTCCCACGCATCACCTCCACGGAACCTCTTCGGGATGGGTTAGTAGTGTATATTGATGGATCAAAGACAGGTGTGGGAGCCTATGTGGTTAATAACAAGGTTGTTTCTAAACAATATCATGAAACCTCACCCCAAATTGTGGAATGTCTAGTGGTATTAGAAGTTTTGGAGAAATTTTTGGGTCCTTTAAACATTGTTTCGGATTCCTGTTATGTGGTTAATGCAACAAAGATTTTGGAGGCTGCTGGGTTAATTAAGGCATCTAGTAAACTTGCAAAAATTTTTCAAAAGATTCATTCTGTCTTGATTAATAGAAGATCCCCTGTTTTTATTATGCATATTAGAGCCCACTCGGGCCTGCCAGGGCCTATGTCCCATGGGAATGATTTGGCAGATCAAGCCACAAAATTAATTGGGTTCACCCTCTTATCAAAACTGGAAATGGCTAAGGAGTTTCATAAAAGGTTTCATGTCACAGCTGAGACGCTGCATCGTCAATTTGACATAACTAGAAAAGAAGCTAGAAATATAGTAACCCAATGTCAAAATTGTTGTCAATTCTTACCTGTGCCTCATGTTGGAATTAATTCTAGGGGAATCCATCCATTACAAGATTGGCAAATGGATGTTACTCACATCCCATCATTTGGTAAATTACAATATTTGCATGTTTCTATTGATACCTGTTCTGGAATTATTTTTGCTTCCCCATTAACTGGGGAGAAAGCAGCTTATGTCGTTCAGCATTGCCTCGAGGCATGGAGTGCCTGGGGAAAGCCTAAAATCCTTAAAACTGATAATGGACCAGCTTATACTTCCCAAAAATTTGGACAATTCTGTCGCCAGATGGGGGTGACCCATCTGACAGGTCTCCCATATAACCCTCAGGGACAAGGCATCATAGAACGAGCTCATCACACTCTCAAATCTTATTTATTAAAACAAAAAGGGGGAGTCGAGGAGGCTCTGCCCTTAGTCCCACGAGTGACTATCTCCATAGCACTTTTCACTCTTCATTTTCTAAATTTGGACAGTCAGTGCCGCACTGCAGCTGACCGTCATTACTCAGAGCCTGATAGGCCAAAAGAAATGGTTAAATGGAAAGATGTTTTGTCCGGACAATGGAGAGGCCTGGATCCTATTTTAATAAGATCCAGGGGGCCTGTTTGTATTTTTCCACAGGACGAAGACAATTCATTCTGGCTGCCTGAGTGATTGACGCGTTGCCTTATAATATCTGAGAATGACACTTCAACAAATGCATCTACAGAAGACCTTGACCCATGCCTGGATCCTCCTAATTTGGGTTCCTAGTATTCTGGGGGAACAACATTGGGCCATTTTGTCTGCCTTCCCAAAACCTATGCTGGTTAGCCTCAATTCATTAGTCTTTCCCAAAATTTTTACATCCAACAAGACCTTGGGTTTCCCTTATTTGCCTTATAATGGGACTCAAGTGCCATTGGGGGAAAGTCATATGTTCCCTGAGGTTGGCTCGCTTTGTTTTCAACTTGATGATGACGAGGGGAATTGCATTCAACTTGGTAATAGAGCCCTGGGATCATTTGACCATAACGAACAGGGCGATGTAAATATCACTCAGAAGGAATGAAGCTCCAATGAAAATATTACTGATGTTTATTGGACCTTTTGGCAAAAGGTCACTTGGATAAATGGTACCTTTTTAACACCAAATCTTATGGATAGAGATAGGCCTTCACAACCTAGGGTGGCTCCCTCTTGTTTGTGGGAGGATGGAAACGTTATTCCACCTTGGTCTGAATGTCAGTCACACATCACTCTCTGGGCTGATAAGAGCAAAACCTTTTCCTTCTCCCCTAATATGATGGTGGACCCAACGAATGGATGGGTCATGAAACAAGGGCTTTTTATACAAGATCAAAGAATGGACCCCTTTCATAAGTGACTACTTTGTGGGATAAATGGAAGCTGCACAAATCTTAACCCACTGGAATTTATCCTTGGAGGCACAGTGGGTGTGGCAATATTTACAGTCACTGCGGTGTATACTGAAATAGGAGCAGCCGGTGAAAAAAAAGACAACGGTTAATGAAACCGACCAAGTCGTAGCTTGGAATAATACTCTGGTTAATTCAACAAATTTCCCACCTAGCCCTATTTGTGTTTATCCCCCTTTTCTGCTCATACTTTCCAATGCCTCCTTTACTAATTGCAGCAATGAAACTTGCTGGATGTCCCAATGCTGGGATGCAAGGCGCTTTTCTCGTGCTTTGGTTGCTAGAGTGCCACAGTGGATTCCGGTCCCTGTGGAAACCCCATCTACATTATCTTTATTTAGGCAAAAGTGAGATTTTGGTGTAACCGCAGCTGTTGTAACAGCTATATTTATTAGTGCAGGTACCGCAACTGCGGCTGGATTGGCCATGGCAAATTCTGTACAAACAAGTACTACTATAAATCAGTTATCATCTGCTGTAGTGGAAGTGATGAGTTTACATTCATCTGCGACTGCTCAATTAAATAAAGGGTGGCCTTATGATTCTTAATCAACGCCTGGATCTAATGGAAGAAAGATTAGATATCCTGTTCTAACTGGCACCGTTAGGATGTGAAAGAAAGATGGGAGCGCTGTGTATTACCAGCGTACAATATGAAAATTTCACTTGAGCAGCTAATCTGTCCAGAAAATTGTCCTTTTATCTTGCAGGAAATTGGTCAAAGGGTTTGAGGAAACACCATTGAGTGCAGCAGTAGTGACGATAAATAGCACCCGAGTAGACCTGTCATTGATTAATGGACTGTCATCTTGGATTTTCTCACCATTTTCCTTCTTTAAGGAATGGGTGGGGGTAGGGTTGTTTCGTGCCGCCCTATGTTGTGGCTTAGTGTTTCTGCTCTGGTTGGTCTATAAGCTCAAAGCTCAACAACAATGTGACAAGGTCGTGATCGCACAAGCACTTGTGGCCTTGCAGCAAGGATCATCTCCCGAAATTTGGTTATCCATGTTAAAAAATTAAAACAGACTGTGACACTCAGACGATGCACCTCAGGGGTTTTACCCATTGCACTGAGTCGATGAGTGATCCAAGTCACAATGTTGCCTTTGCCTAAGCGGCTGAGGTACCAAGATAGAAGGATGACAGCCCTTGCACTCCATGGAATTTTATTCCATTGCACGGGAATGGGTGTCACCTCCATTTTTAATCTTCTCCCTTAGCCCCTGCACCCAGAGGACTTGTCTCCATTGCACCTGGTGGGGTAAGGGAGTAATCTAAAGCTCTTGATCACTTACTCCCCAAAGAAGGAGTTCGCTTGATCGAGCTTAGGGCTTTCTTGTGCCGTGCTTACAAGGCTTTGAGGCAGTTTTCATTTATTAAAACAAAAAGGAAGAGATGTGGAGAGCCGATAGAATGCAATCATCATTATTAGATGGCACTGACATCTGGCCTCGGCCCTAGTGAACAAGTAATAGAGTGCATGTGCAACTTGCGAAAGCGCGCCAAGTGACTGTCCAGCCTGGGGCGTAAGTGCGCCAAGTCACTGCCCAGCCCAGGGCATCACTTCCCAGCCCGGGGCGTCATATGGGGCATTGAGCAAGCAGCCAAACGGCAGAGTACACGCCGCCATAGGGTGTATTTAAGCAGCACCATTCTGGGGCTTGGGGTCTTCCTCCTCTCATCGCTTGACTGCAATAAAGCTTGCTGCAGAGGGATCCTGTTGTCCGTGAGTGTTCTTGCTGGCAAGACGACTATGTGGGTCGCAACAACAACACATTTCTGCAGAGGTTGAGAACAAAGGGGAACTCTCCTCCACTGCTAGTGTGAAGGTAAACTTGTACAACCACTCTGGAAATCAATCTGGAGGTTTCTCAAACAACTAGGAATAGCGCTTCCTCAAGATTCAGTTATCCACATCTAGGCATATATCCAAAAGAGGCTCAAGCAGACAATAAGGATATTTGCTAAACAATGTTTGTTTGAGCTTTATTTGTAATAGGTACAACCAGGAAACCACCCAGATATCCTGAAACTGAAAAGTGGATACAAAACTTGTGGTTCCTCTAAACAATGAATATCATTCAGCAATAAAAGAAGGAAATCATGAAATTTGCAGGTCAATGGTGGTAAATGGAAAAGGTCATCCTGAGTGAGCTATTCCAGAATCAGAAAGACACACATGGTATATACTCACTAACAGGCATATAATATAAGATAAACTTACTAAAATATGTACACCTAAAGAAACTAATCAAGAGAGAGTTCTCTGGTTAAAATGCTCAATCCCCATCCCAAAATACAGAGGATGGACATCAGAAGAAGGAGAAATCAGGGAATAAGTTAGGAGCCTGCCACAGAGGGCCTCTCAAAGGCTCTGCCCTGCAGAATATCAAAGCTAATGCTGAGACTTATGGCCAACTGTGGGGCAGAGTGCAAGGAATGTAATGAAAGAAGTAGGGAATAGTAAGATCTGCAGAGGATAGGAGCTCCACAAGGAGAGCAATAGAACCAACATAATCTGAGCACATGGGTCTTTCCTTAGACCATACTCTAACCAAGTACAATGTATGCAGATAACCTAAAACAACTGGCCAGGTATAGCCTGTTGGAGTTCAGTATGCACAGGGCTTCAGTAGTAAAGGGAACAGGGAATGCCTCAGAGAAGAACTTATTTGCCTGCTCTTTGATCATCTCACCCTGATGTCAGAGCAGCCTTTCCAGGCCATAGAAGAAGACAGTGCAGATAATCATGATGAGATAAGATAGACTTGCATCAGAAAGAGGCAAAGAGGAACTCCCCTGGAATTGAGGAAGAGCATTCAAGGAAAAGGTAGAGTGAATGTGGGATTGGGAGAAGAGATGTGGTTGGATGGGGGGATACAAAGTGAATAAACAGTAAATAATAAAAATTAAAATAAAAATATTAAAAAATATAATTCCCTTTGGGGGGGTTATATTATAGGAGGTGTGCTTTAAGGTTGATATGCCAATGAAAGTGATCAGACAGAATAGAGTCTCTGTCTCTCAGTCTCTGTCACTTTGTTTCTGTTGGTCTGGATATCTATTTCTGAATCTGTCTCTCTAGTTCTTTCTCTGTGAAAATATAAGCAAGGTCCCAATTCAATGCTTTTTGTTCAAAGAATTGCCTTGGTTGGGGAGCATATTCCCAGTTTGTAATTCATGGAGTGGGGACACATCTGTGCATTTAACAAATAATAATGGAATATTTTATAATGTGAAGATCACATTGATATGTGACTTTCTTAATGGCTCCTTGAAAGATATATGTGACAATATTCCTCAAGTAAGGGTCTTGGACACAGAAACTGTTATCTCTGAGTTGTGTGCTTTTAGCTGCCTAGATTGAGGAATGTAGGGATGCTCAGCCTTTTTCTCAAGCAAGCTGTCCACTTGGACCTTTTAATAACTGGCTCCTAAAATGCTTACTTGCTCTCACCTGTTTCATAACGTCATTCTCCCTCTCAGCCAATTAGCACCTGAGAGAATCTTGAAGTTTCCATGGAGACAAGTAAACAAACATTCCTCAGTGTCCAGTATCTCTGATCCTATGCAGATGTGACTTAGTCTTGTGAAACCCAACAAGCCTTTATCTCTTCCCTTTATCTAGTTCCCACAACTTCACTCTTGTTTACCTGCGTGACAATGTCAGGTGGGAAATGAAGCTTTAATGTTTATTTAATAGGACAGATTCCTAAGTAGGGAAGCTTCAGTTTGGGTGGGATTAAGAGGATTGTATGTAATGACAAGATGATATACTACTGTGGTTTTAGTTCTGAAATTTCCTAGGCTGTGACTTTGAACTGAGCAATTCTGGCATACTCATTATATGAACCTTCACATTCTTATTGATATAATAGGGTGGCAGATTCTAGGGTTCCTTAGGGTATTGAGTCTTTGTGAGCAGGATAATGAGAAGGAAACCAGAGAGTTCCTGGGACAGTTTTGGCTGAAATAGAGAATGATAGGTGTATGAAAAGGAGAACTCAGTGGTAATAAACTTTTTGTCAGCTGGTGCTCTTCCACACTAGTGTTGCCAGCCCTCTATGAGCAGGATTGCCTTGTCTGACCTGACTGGATCAGCAGCTATGTCCTACTGAGTGGTCAGTGCAGAACCCTCCTGGTTCTGGGGTTTAAAGTTAAAACTGAGTCTTCTAGACAGAGAAATTGGTCCTTGTTTTATGTGTAGGACACATTAGCATCTGTGTCCTCAAGACAAACTCTCTAAAAATATAGTTAGTGCCAGGACTGCTTGTTCAGAGGTGCTACCTGAGCTCATGTCATCTGAAGTAGCTGGGCAACTACTAGCTCATGTCCAGATTTCTCTGCTCCATAATGAATTCCTGGAAAGTTTGCTCTTCAATGTCAAAACTCTTTCCTCCTTTAGTGGAATCATTTATCCATGTTAAAAGTCATTGTAAAATTTGTGAACCTGTTGTTTTTATTGATTTTGTAATTTAACATAATATATTTTCCACTCTTTTTCTATTGCTCCCCAAGTTCAAATACCTACGCATGTGTCACACTAAAAATTTTGATCTTTAAAATACCTCAAATGTAGATGTGTTGTTCATATACTCATTGGAACATGATCAGTGTCTCAGTGCCAAGTCCCTTAAAGAAAACTGGGTTCATCCTTGCTGCACCTGTCATGACCCACAAGAATAAGCCATAAGTCCTGAAGTGCTGTCTACTTCATCCCCTTGATCACAGTTTTTCTTATGTATTTATTTATTTTGATTTGTTCACTTTGTTTCCCATCTGCTCTCCCCTCTCTCTTCTCATTCCAGTCCCACCCACCCTCCTTCTTCTACCTCTATGCACTTTCTCTACTTCCCTGATAGGGTAGGTCCTCCTCCCACTTCTATCTGACTCTAGCTCAACAAGTTTCATCAATCCTGGCTGCATTATATTCCTAAGCAGCCTGGTTCTCAGGGCATTATTCTGTTTGTGTCCTCAACTCCTTCTACTTAGGGCACTCTTCATGCATATATTCCTTCAGGATTCCCAGAGCACTGAGGGGAGGGAGAATTTCATCAGGAAATCACATTTAGAGATAGGTGTTTTAAGGTCTCTCTCTCATAGTATCAGACTGTGGGTTTCTGTATGCAATCCCAATTAATTCAGAGGAAGCATATCTGTGGATATAAGGAGATGGCATTGATTTAACAGTTGAAGGCAGAGAGCAACATATTTTAATAATAACAGCCTAGGTTGCTTAACAATTTCCATAGGATGCCCTGGGTCAACAACCCAATTAACTGCCATCCAGTCCCCACATTGAGTGACTTGTTTGGTCACAATTAGCTGCCTTGTTGGAACTCCCCCTCCCCCACTGTTAGGAGACCTCCTAAAAATTGAATTTTCCTGGTTCCATCCATTTGCCTGGAAACATCATGATGTCCTTTTTTTTTTTTTTTTTTTTTTTTCAGAAAAATACTTCATTATGGAAATATTCCACATTTTTCCTGGAAGGAAATTGCCAGTCCTGTTCTTTAGTCCTTAGAAGTTGCTTGGACTTGGACAATCATTTTATTGAATGACAAATTATCAGGATAACTCTGTTCTTTTAGCCTATAAGTTCAATTGAAGTATGTGTTGTTCATATACTCATTGAACATGATCAGAGTCTCAGTGCCAAGTCCCTTAAAGGAACCAAGTTCATCATGCCACAAACTGGCATCACCACAAAGAAGAAGCCATCAGTCCTGATGAGCTCTATATTTCATCACCTTGATCACAAGTTTTTCTTATGTATGCATTTATCACAATTTGTTCACCCTGTATCCCCTATGCTGCCCCCCTCTTTTCCTTCAAGTCCCATCCACCCCCTTTTATACCCCTATGCCCTTTCTGTAGTAACCTGATTAGGAAGGACCTCCTACCCCTTCTGTCTGACACTAGCTAATCAAATATCTTCAAGGCTGGCTGTATCATCTTCCTCTGCTGTCTGATTCTCAGGGCATTGTTCTTCTGTCCTCTGCTCATGACATTCTTCCTACCTCCTGTCCTGCAGGCTTCCCAAAACTCTGAGAAGAGGGAGAATTTTATAATGTAATCTCATTCAGAGCTGGGTGTATCAAGTTCTCTCTCTGCATAATCTCAGACTGTTGGTCTCTATGAATTCCAATTTCATACAGAAGGAAGCATCTCTGTGTGTACAAGAACATGGCATTGATCTATCAGTTAAGGGAAGAGAGCAATATATTTTAAAAACAACAGCCTGGGTTGCTTGACAATTTCTGTAGGATGCCCTGGCCTCATAACTCAATTCACTTCCATGCAATTCCCCTGGTGGAACACTGGTTTGGTCACCATAGATGTCCTATTGGGTCTTTATGCCCCACAATTACCAGACCTTCTAATAAGTGAATACATACCATATTTGTCTTTTTGAATTTTACTTACTTCACCAAGGATGATTTTTACTGGTACCATAAATATATCTGAATATTGACATAATTTCTTAGCTGAAAAATACTCTGTTATGGAAATATAACTCATTTTTCCAAAAAATATTGTCACTTCTGCTCTGTAGAACTTGGAATTTGCTGGGACGTTAATCATTGTATTGAATGACAAACTATCAGGATAATTATATTCTTTTATTCAAAATTTCCTCCATCTTCTTCTTTTTTGTGGTGACTTGAATTGCAATATCACATGAAAACTCATCTATTTACATGTTGAGGCCCAGTGAGGAAGAGTCTGGGAAGTGTTAGGAAAAATTACTTTTTTTGGAGTTATATTATGGGAGGTTATGCTTTGACTTGGATATGCCAATGAAAGTGACCAGAAATAATGGAGTCTTTGTCTCTTGGTCTCTGTCATTTTAAATCTTTCTGTGAGTCTCAGTCTCTCTATTCCTGAACCTGTCTCTCTAGCTCTTTCTCTCTCTGTCTCTCTCTACTTCCTTCAGTCCAGTCTGCCTGCTGCTTGTGGTTCATCATGAAATGATCTTAGTTCTGTGGAAGAACTATGACATGATGACTGCTTGCTGACATGACATCATGGATCATCTTTGTAAAAATATAAGCAATGTCCCAAGTAATTGTTCAAAGATTTGCCTTGGTAAGGGAGCACATTCACAGAAAGTAATTCACTGACTGAGGACATATCTGTGCATTTAACAAATGATAGTGGAATAAAGGGCTGCTCAACCTTTCTCTCAAGCAGGCTGTCCTCTTGACACTTTTAATAACTGGCTAAGAAAGTCTTACTGGTTTTCATGTGACTCATGACATCATTCTCACTCTCAGCCAATCAGCACCTGAGTGAATCTTGTTTACTCATGACGATGTGTAAACAGACTTTCCTCAGTGTCCAGTATCTGTGATCCTATGTACACATGATTTTTTTCTTCTGAAACCCAACAAGCCTTTACCTCATTCTTATCCTGCACCTTTACTGCTGTTTACTTCTGTCACAATGTCATGGAGGAAAGGAAACTTTAATGTTTATTTATTTGGACAGTTTCCTAAATAGGGAAGTTTTAAAGTAGTGTGGAATTAAGGGAAATATACTGAATGACAAGGTAACTACTGTGTCTTAGATCTGAAATTGGCTAGGTTGTTACTTTGAACTGAGCAGTGTTCACGTACTTACTCTATGTATGTTTACATTCTTCTTGATATAATAGGCTAGCAGGGTCTAGGGTTTCTTGGGATATTGAATCCAGACAATACCTGGGACAGGTTTGGCTGAAAGAGAGTAAGACCTATGAGAGTACAAGGAGAACTGAGGGGCAAAATCTCTTTGGCAACTGGTGCTGTTCCACACCTCTATGAGCACAATTGCCTCGGCTGACATGGCTGGATTGGCAGCTGGGTCATATTTATTGGTCAGTGAGGGACCCTCATGGTTCTGGGTTTTACAGTTAAAACTGAGCGTTCAGGACAGAGAAATGAGTCTGTGTTATTGCCTAGGACACAAGAGCAGCTTTGTTTCCTTCAGTGGTCCTCCAGAAAAACCCTCTAAACTTAGTGTTAGTGCCAGGACTGCTTCTACAGTGGTTGCACCTGAGCTCATGGGCTCTGAGGTAGGTGGGAAACCACTAATCTATTTCATGGCTAGGATTCTCTGCTACATAAGGAGTTCCTGAAAAACATGCCTTACACTGTGGGCTGGCTTTCCCCAGGGTCCGAGGATTGTTCAAGGTTTCTGAATAAACTGCATTGAAAAAAAAAAAAAAAAAAAAAACATGCCTTACACAAACTTTTGCATTATCTTTTCTCCATGTTAAAAGACATTGTAAAAGTCGCCAACATTATTTTTATTCCTTATTTGGGAATTTCATATAATATACATTACACTCCTTTTCCATTGCTCCCAGGTTCAAATTCTTATACATTTCTCGCATTTTCCCTATAAAATACATCAGTTGAAGGATGTGTTGTAAATATACACATGGGAACATGATCAGAGTCTCAACGCCAAGTTTCTTAAACAAAACTGATTTCATTCTTGCCATACACTGGCACCATGCCCAAGAAGAAGCCATCAGTCCTGAAGAGGTCTATAGTTCATCACCTTGATTACAGTTTTCCTTATGTATTAATTTTTCATGATTTGTTCACTTTGTATCCCCTCAACTCCCCCTTTTCTCTTCTTCTAGTGAAACCCAGGCTTCTTCTTCAAACCCTATGCCATTCCTTTATTTCCCTCATAGGCGAGGTCCTCCTCCCCTTTCTATCTCATCCTAGCTTATCAGGTATCATCATGTCTGGCTGCATCATCTTCCTCTTGGGCTGATTCTCAGGGTACTGTTCTCTTTGTGTCCTCAATTCCCTCTATTTATGACACCCTTCCTGCCTCTTCTGCAGGCTTCCCAGAGCTCTGAGTGGAGAAATCCCATTTAGAGCTGGGTGTTTTAAAGTCTCTCTCTGCATAATAGCAGACTATGGGTCTTTGTATGTAATCCCATTTGATGCAGAAGGAAGCATCTCTGTGAATCCAAGAACATGACACTCATCTGTCAGTTGAGAGCAGAGAACATATTTTAATAACCAGGTCCTGGTTTGCTTGACAAATTTCTGTAGGATGCCCTGGCCCAACAACTCATTTAACTGCAACCCAATCCCTCATTTTGAAGACTGGTTTGGTACCAGTAGATGGCCTATTGGAACTTTATCCTCCACTATAAGGAATTTTCCTAATAAGTGAATTCATACCATATTTTCTTCCTGCATTTTAGTTGCTCCACACACTATTCTTTCTCCTGGGTCCATTTATTAGCCTGATAATATAATGATGTCTTTTTTTTAGCTGAAGAACCATCCATTATGGAAACATTCCATGTTTTTCCAATGGATGTTTGCCAGTCCTGTTCTTCAGAACTTGGATGTTGCTGGGATTTTAATCATTGTATTGAATGACAAACTAGCAGGATAATTATTTTCTTTTAGTCTAGAAGTCCCTTCCTCTTCTTCTACTTCCTGGTGATTTGAACTGCAAAGTCACCTTGAAACTCATCTAGTTATATATGAAGACCCCCGTGAGGAAATATCTGGTTAGGGTTAGGAGGTATGGCCTTCTTAGATAATATATTTCCTTTTGTAGTTATCTTATAGGAAGGTGTTCTGTCAGGTTGATATGCCAATGAAAATGACCAGACACAATGGAGTCTTTGTCTTTTAGTCTACGTCGCTTTATATACTTGCATATGTAGGTCTTCATCTCTCTATTTCTGAATCTGTCTCTCTAGATCTTATCTCTCTCTGTCTCTCTCAGTCTCCCTCTTTCAGCTTGCCACTTGTTGTTTAGTATAAAAAGCTCTCCATTCTGCTGGAAGACTACAAGATGACTGCTTCCTGACTTAAAATCATGAATGTTCTTTGTAAAAATATAAGCAATGTCCCAATTAAACACTTTTTGTGCAAAGAATTGCCTTGGTCAGGAAGCATTTTCCTGGTAAGTAATTCACTAAGTGAGTACATATCTGTGCATTTAACAAATGATAATGGAAGCTGTGATAATGTGAAACTCACATATTGAGGACATGTGACTTTATTAATGACCACTTGAAAGAAATATGTGACACTTTTCCTGAACTAAGAGTCTTGGACACAGGAACTGCCATCTCTGGGTTGTGTGCTTTCAGCTTCCTAGATTTAGGCATATAGGGCTGCTCAGCCTTTCTCTCAAGCAAGAAGGTCCACCTGGCCCTTTTAATAACTGGGTCCTGAAACTCTTACTGCCTTTCACCATTTGCCTGATATCATTCTTCCTCTCAGCCATTCAGTACCTGAGAGAATCTTGATGTTTCCATGGAAATGAGTAAACAAACTTTCCTCAGGGTCCAGTGTTGATATAATTTTCTTTTAAAATGTATATGCCTTACCCTTGTTAATTCAAATGCTGATTTCCCCACCCCCAACTCTCTGGTTTAAGTCCAGATATTGAATTGTGATACTCACTATAAGCATCCTGTCTCAACTCTTGTGTAAACAGGAACAAAATAAAAGCAACTAGACACAATGTTGAGCAGAGAGGAGCCAGAGGACAGGAAACGGGAGGAGCCAGAAGGCAGGAGATGAGTGGGAGTGAGGAGAAGAGGAGAGGAGAGCAAGGAGAGCAGAGTTGGAGGAGAGAGCTTGGAGGAAGTCAAGCATGAACCAGACCTAAGATTACAAAAAGCAAGTATAATGTGGTAAATCTAAGTGTTAGGAAACTTAGGGCTTGGAGGTTTAGGAGGGAGTAAATATTGCCCAGCATTGTGTTCTGGGTTAACTAAAAACCCAGTTTCTATGTGGTGATTTGGTTATACAGATGCTGAGGATTAACAGTGGCATTATAAGAAGATAAAACAATAGCAAATATTAATAACCAACTACAACAATCCAGTATGTTTGATCAGGTACACATGTGACTTTTTCTTGTGAAACCCAACAAGGCTTCATCTCATCCTTTTATCCAGATCCCACACCTTACTCCATTTTACCTGTGTGACAATGTCGGGTAAGAAATGAAACTTTAATGTTTGTTTAATTGGACAACTTCCTAAGTAGGGAAGCTACAAAGTAATGTAGAATTAAGGGTAATATACTGAATCAAGAGGAGGTCTCCTACTATGGTCTTGGATCTGAAATTTCCTAGGTTGTGACTTTGAACTGAGCTGTTACTTGCAAACTGACTAAATGTACATTCACATTCTTAATGATATATTAGGCTGGTCAGGGTCTAGGGTTCCCAGGGATATTGAGTCTTTAAGAGCATGGATAAGAAAAGGTAACCTGATAGGTCTGCAGGCTAGTCTAACAGGGTCCACCTGAATGAGGAAGAGTAAATTTGGGGAAAAAGACTCAAAGAACAGAGACAAGATAGATTCCTGTTCAATTATCAGTTTGAGGAATGTCCATACAACACTTATAAAGCAAAGGTTACACACAAATTTTTTGACAGTAGTAACACTTCTGTGCCACCTGTCAAGGCATCCAGGAATTTATTCAGGTTACACCAAGTTTGCTTTTTGGTTCACAAGGTTGGAGGGAGCTTGCTGTCTACTACTCATACTCAGAACACCCAGCAGGCAGACACCACCAAGGACAGTCTCTGAGACATGGAAGTTAGATAAGACTTGCATCTATATTGGCTAGGAAGAAGAATTCTAATTACCAGACTCCTTCAGTTCTCCCTTCTTCATTTTATGGAGAGCCTGTCTTAGGTTGGAGAAATGTGCACATTCCCTTATTTGTCATCAAGGTATAGGATGTGATTTTTATGAGCCTCTGTCTTAGGTTGAAAAAAAAACAACACAATTTTACTCTTAAACGTCATTGACCTACCTCCATATCAAGTGGAGTTCTTAGCAATTTTTAATTTAAATTCATGTAACTGCACTTGCATCTATTGAAGTTGTTGAAGAAGGAAGTGTAATAGTTAAGGCACGCAGGCATAGGCCAACAAACCAATACACACCAGGACCACAAGTGTCAGCCCCTCCCCCTCCCTTAAGCACAGAGTCAAAGGATGGAAAGTGCCTCCTGAGGCTCTTGTATCCCAGGTTGTATTGGCCATTTCTAGCCTAGGTTTCTTGGCAGAATCTATGTCATGGATCTTATTTCTTATTGTCAACATCTCCAATGAGAAGTCTTTATAGACCAAATACCAGCAAGGTGATTCTGAACCTGAGTCCAATCAAATTCTGTTTCATCATACCAAGAATTAGAAACCCTAACAGGAATCATAACAAAAGCAGGTTGGTTAACAACTAATCCTGAAAGAGCAGTATTATCAGCACTAACAAAATTAGTAAAATTGTAATATACACATTCAATTGAATTATCATCGTTCTTAAAATGTCTCACTGAAATGTTTCCAATTAGCAGTAAATAAGGAGGATTCACACATGCCAAAATAGTAGTATGATTGATTAATATGGCAAAGGTACTTGCATTTCCAGAGAAAATGCCTAAATATCCCAAGGCAGGCCCCACTTTCTATACATAGGTTTGCCAGTTTTTATTTGAAGTCCTCCAAAGTCCAGAACTAACAGCTTTTTCTAATACAAAATAATTTTGACTGCCTTTACCAGAAGCCAGGTTCTCTTCTGCCTTTACCAGAAGCCTTAACGATAGACCAGTCCAGTCCACAATTGTAAATGCAGGGTCATTGTTCTAGGTGTAGATACTTTCTCTGATAAAACTTGTCCAAAAAAAATCATCATTCAAGGACAAGTTCATTGATCCCCTTTCTCATGGGGAGGGGGCGGGCAGGGAGGTAACTCATTGGATGTAAAACTGTCATTCTTAAGTCCCATAGAAAGGGATAATAATATCCCTCAATGTTCCACTTTGCCTGGTTGCAAAGGGAGGCTTGAGCTGCCACCTCAACTTTATAAAAGTAGGCATTCTGACCTACGACCTGGACAGATATGACTGGTAAGCAGTCCTGAGGAATAATCTCTTCGGTAAAGCAAGGAGGATGACCTCTTCCTAGTCCTGAAAAGTTAAGAGTCTGTTTTGCTTGTGTTCCTTCAAAAGCGAGAATAACCAGCAGCCAAGTATGAAAGGGTTAGACTAACTTTGTAACCTATATGTCTTCTAAAGAGTATAGTTTTGAGTTTTAGGTCCAGGTTAAGCTAAAGCCTCTTAGTACCTTTCCAGCGAGTGAAGGAATGTGACCCTATCTGTGAGGACAGATATAAAAAAGGGGGCAAGCAAGCTATGACCTTCACTCAGCAAAAGGAGGACCAGACCCTTGTCCTTGAGATAGCGTTTCTTAGCAATGAACCTAGACTTCTTCTGAGTAGCGTTTGACCTCCAGCCAAAAGTCTGTAGCCCCTAATCTTCAAGGATGAGCAAACCACCCACACCTTAAATTGCAGCTGCATCCAGGACTTGGCAGGACTGGCCAAGCTTGAGCACCTAAGACTAACCAATTATCTTACTTTATAACTTCCTCATCCAATCCTAAATTGCCAAAACTGCAACTTCAAATTTCCCGCAATTTTTCTTTTAAAAACTTAAAGGCCTTTGTCTCACGGTGCCACTCTTTGCTGACCAGAAGGGGTGACCCCGTTGTACAATGGTTAATAAACCTCTTGCTTTTGCAACGAGTCTTGGTCTGGGGGAGTTTCTGGGAAGGGCGCGATTGAACTCCTGAGCTGTGAGACCCCAGGTCTTACAAGTATTGTTGACATATAAACAAGGACTTCTGGATCATCCCAGAAGACTAGATGTAGTCAAGGTGGAAGAGGAACGTAGGTCCAGTAAGCAGCCATCTTGACTGGAGGGGCCTTCATTGACATAATTATTATTGGAAGGAGAAAACTCATCATCCTTTTGACACACCGGGCATTTGGTAACCATTGAGCTGCAAAAGTTTCCTGTGAAAAAACACAGACAGCTCATTGTCCCCATATGAGTACAGGTTTGGATCCATGCCATTGATTTGTTAAAGGATCCCTCCATTTTACTTTAGCAGTTTTTTTTTGGTTTTTCTATGCCAAAATCTATCTGCTAAAGATTTACCATGCTTATCCAAATTTTAAAAAATTCAGAATGAAAAGAACATGATTACAATGATTCTTAAGTGTCCAGAGGAGTAGCTCCCCCATATTTGTTTTTTGCAAGTAATCTTAATTGTTTAATAGGCATGCTCTACTGTGCCTTGTCCTTGAGGATTTTAAGGTATTCCAATTATATGAGAAACTTGAAACTGTTGACAAATTTTTTTTAAAAGATTTGCTAGTATATCCTGTTCCATTGTCAATTTAAATTGTTTAGGAACTCCTAGATCATTTAAACCCTGCAGACAATGAGGAATAACATTCTTTGCAGCTTTCTTTCTCATTGGGGAGTGGCAAAAATAAATCCAGAATAGGGATCTATGCAAACATATTTTAATTTTCCAAATTCAGGAATATGAGTAATATCCATTTGCCAAGTTTGATTTGGAAACATTCCTTTAGGATTGACTCCCAAATGAGGAACAGGATGAAATTGAGGATGAGTCCTGCAAGCCTTGACTATACTATGAGCTTGTTCCTTAGTCAACCCATATTTAAGTCTCATGGTTGATGCATATTATGGTTATCCTGGCCTCTTTAACTGAACAATGGACTTTGGTGGCTTTATCTGCCAAGGCTTTTGTTTTTTCAGACTTGGGTGCTGGCAAATCAGAATGAGCCCTCAAATGTCCTATAAAAATTCCAGCAGAAGATGTCTGAATTTGACCTGAATCTGTAACCTAGGCAAATTATGAGCTATGTATGCACTCTCTGTAAAAATGTTCAAAGACTGCTTATTGAAACTGAAACACAGCCAATACTGCAGATAACTCTATTTGTGCAGATGTGCTAGACACTTGAAAAGAAATTATTTTTCTTTCATAAGCATAGGCAGCAACACCAGTTAATAAACCATCAGTAAACACCGTTAAAGTATCAACATTTGGGTTAACTTTTGTTTTAAATGGAAAAAAAAAAAAACTATAGGTTTTATCTTTAAAAAGTGAATTAATTTGTTTTCTTGTGCCTCAAAAATTTGAGCTGTCATAATAAGCTTATATATGTTAAAATGTCATATTTATCAGATCTCTGACAAATCTGAGGCCAGCATATTTGAGTTATTCTTTGTCTACATTTATCATCTGCTCTAAACTGCATCCAAATCAGGATGTTATATATAAATCTCTAATTTTGATAAAATTTTTAAATGTATGTTTTAGAAACAAATTTTAGGTAGATTTATATAGGCGAACTTTATGATTTCCCATTTTAAATTTAACCTTTAAAAAAAGAAAAAAAAGAACAACCTAAACAAAGAGACTAGGTAAAACTCAATCTTGTACTCAACTATAATCTTTAGCATAGCTTTAAATGTGCTCTTTTTAAACTAAAATCATAACAAAACTTTTAATAAAACTTAATTTATAAAGGGGCTAGTGAATCTTGTTAATCCTATCATATTGTAGTAAAAGTTAACAGCAAAAAATTAAAGGACAAAAGTTTTATTTATCATTAACCTTAGAACTAAATTTAGCTTGCAACCCTCTGCAAAAATGGACTGTTTTGGCCATACCAAATCCATAAGCCAGAGAGAAACAGCATTAAATCATGTATTTAGGTACTGGCACCCAGGCATATATTTGATATAATGTTTTTACAATGATCTGAATGTAATCCTGAAAAACTCTTGGCAAACATGGAATTGCAGTCCTTTTTCTCCTCCAAAAGAGCATAAGAAAACATTTTGCTTTGAAGAATCTCCAGGCTTTTTAAATGAAGAGCAACATATTTTATAGTTTTTTTTTAACATGATATATTGTAATAACTGCAGTTTTTTGTTTGTTTGTTTTGGTTTTATTTGTTTTTGGTTTTGTTTAATTGGCTCAAACAGCATGGCTTGGTTTTACTTTCTAAAATTAATTAAAATCATACCCATGTCTTTTGACCTCACCCAAAGGGTTGAAAAAGTGTTTTAAGTTTTTTGTTAGACTGCCCAAGGGTTACTATACAAAATACCTGATAAGTTTAAAATGTTTTATAGACTTTAACTCCGATGGTCGAGGGCCAAAGAGGTGTTGATTCAAACTGTCTTATGTCTAAAAATATCTAAGTCTACCGAAAAACATAAAAACCCAGATAAACGAAAACACATACATAAGGAACATAGAAATCCTACATTGCCACTTTGAAGTAACCAGAATACTCAAATACTAGGAATTGCCCAGCAACTACCAGACACAAGTCCCACATATTCCAGAAAGAGTGGACCCCCTCATGGGTCCCCACCACATACATAGATACCAGAAGGAGCAGAGCCCCCAAGGCCCTCTCCACACCTCGCTGATGGAGAGCCGGCTCAAGTAGCCCACTTATCACACGAAATAGGGTCCCAGTGACCCTCTCTCCTCGTTCCAAAAGAAGTAGAGCCTTTTTGGGCCTCCTCCATGGGAAATGGAGCTCCTCCATGTTCCCTTGATCAGATTGGAAACTCTCCAAGTTTTGCCAGACCTTGAAAACAAACCAAAACCAAAAATCAAAACAGACAGCTGGCAAACAAAAACAAAAAACAGAGACAAAGACAAAAAACAACCACAGTACCTGATTTTTAAATATTAAAATATTTTTGATCTGTTTTTTGGGAGGGGACACGATAGTTCCACCAGGAGAACAATGTGTCTGGGGATCAGGGAAACATTTTCTGTACAACGACCAAGAAACTGAAGTCTGGGCCCTAAAATAACATTGATCGTGTTTCCCAGGTGAGAGGAAACCCCCATAACATGAGAATTAGTTTGGTCAACTCTAAGGTAACCCAGCCAGAACGCAGAAGAGATCCCAGGATGCTCAGGCACTAGGTCGCCTGACCACACCCACACTCCTGAGTGTCCTGATCATCATCCCAGGCTGAATGGTGGGCAAAAAATCAACACAGACTGGGAGTCACAGTTGCGAAAAAAACAAAAAACAAAAATGAAAACCAAAACCAAAACAAAAAACAAACAAACAAACAAACAAACAAACAAAAAACACAGGGAAGGAAAGCAAATGGACTGGCCTTGGGTCATCCAGTCTTTACCTGGAAAAGGTCTCATAGATTGAAAGGTGCGAGCTGCCATCAAAGAACTGGGCCCCAGTTGTGAGCAACTAGAGATGATGCAGTTAGCTCTCTCACACAGACAAAGCTGTGCACCCCAGAGAAACAGAGACTGGGAGTCCCTGACAGGAGTGAACCCCACAGGGAAGGAAGGAAACTGTACTAACTTGGATCACCCAAAATTCCCCTGGAAAAAAGTCTTGCAGAATGGCGGGTACAAGCCACCATCACTGAATGGGCTCCAGCCATGATGATAGAGACTTGCTGTGCACACAGCTCTCCATCACAGACAGTGCTGTGTGCCCCAGGAAAACAGAGATTGGGAGTCCCTGTTGGGAGTAAACCCCACAGGGGAGGAAGGAAATGGGGACACAAATTAGGTCACCCATTATATCCCTGGAAAAGGTCCTGCAGATGTCATAATATTATTGTGATGTCATAATATCAATGTGATGTCGTCATAGCATTGTGATGTCATCATAGTGATGTGATTTTTTTTCTTTATTACTTACACTTAACTCACTTTGCATCACCCCTGCGGTTTTCTCCCGCCTCCCATCCCAATCCCTACCTTCCTCCACCCTCCACATGCATGCCCCTCCCCAAGGCCACTGATGCGGAAGACTTAAAGTATTTTTAATCTTTAATGAAATTTAATTAAATCTTTTCCTTCCTTCCGTTCCTAACCAATTAGTTCTCATCAGGAGTGACTGCATTGTCTTCTTCTGTGGACTGGTAATGCTGCTTCCCACTCAGGGGGAGGTAATTAAAGAGCAGGCCAATCAGTTCATGTCAGAGACAGTCCCTGCTTCTAATACAATGGAACCCACTTGAATACTGAACTGCCATGGGCTACATCTGTGCAGGGGTCTTAGGTTATCTCCATGCATAGACCTTTGGAATATCAGTCACAGGAAAGACCCCTGTGTTCAGATTTTTTGGTTCTGTTGCTCTCCTTGTGGAGTTCCTGTCCTCTCCAGATCTTACTCTTTCCTTCTTCTTTCCTAAGATTCCCTGCACTCTGCCCAAATGTTGTCCATAAGTATCAGCATCTACATTGATAGTCTACATGGCAGAGTTTTCAAAGGTCCTCTTAGACAGGCTCCTGACTTGTTCCCTCTTTTCTTTTTCTTCTGATGTCCAGCCTCTTTGCCTTTCTGGATAGGAACTGAGCATTTTAGCAAGAGTACTCCCTTTTGATTAGTTTATTGAGGTGTACATATTTTAGTAGGTTTATCCTATATTATATATCTATATGAGTGAGTATATACCATGTGCATCTTTCTGCTTCTTTGATAGCTCACTCAGAATGATCTTTTCCAGATCCCACCATTTAGTTGCAAATTTAATGATTTCTTTGTTTTTTATTACTGAGTAATATTCCATTGTGTAGATATACAACAATTTGTGCATCCATTCTTCAACTGAGGTGCATCTGGGCTGTGTCCAGCTTCTGGCTATTACAAATAAGGATGCTACAAACATGGTTGAGCAAATGTCCTTATTGTATACTTGAGAATCTTTTGGATATATGCATAGGAGCAATATACATGGATCTTGAGGAAGTGCTTTTCCTAGTTGTCTGAGAAAGTGCCAGATTGCTTTCCAGAGTTTCCAGAGTTGTACAAGTTTACATCCCCATCAGCAATGGAGGACGGTTCCAATTTCTCCACAACCTCTTCAGCATGTGTTGTCACTTGAGTTTTGATCTTATTAATTCTGATGGGTGTAAGGTGAAATCTTAGGGTTGTTTTGATTTGCATTTCCGTGATGGCTAATGACATTGAACATTTCTTTAAGTGTTTCTCTGACATTCGATATTCTTCTGCAAAGACTTCTCTGTTTAACTCTGTACCCATTTTTTAATTGGATTACTTGATTTTTTGCTCTTTAACTTAATAGTCCTCTGTCAGATATAGGGCTGACAGAAGAACCTTTCCCAATCTGTAGTCTGTTGTTTTGTTCTGAGGAGAGTGTCCTTTGCTTTACAGAAGCTTTTCAGTTACATGAAGTCCCATTTATTGATTGTTGCTCTTAGAGCCTCTGCTGTTGGTGTTCTGTTCAGGAAGTTGTCTCCTGTGCCAATGAGTTCAGGGCTCTTCCCCACTTTTTCTTCCAAGCAGGTTAGTATGTCTGGTTTAATGTTGCGGTCTTTGATCCACATGGACTTTAGTTTTGTGCAGGGTGATAAGTATGGATCTATTTGCATTTTTCTACATGTAAACATCCAGTTAGACTAGCACCATTTGTTGAAGATGCTGAATTTTTTCCATTGAATAGATTTGTCATCTTTGTCAAAAATCAGGTGTCCATAAGGGTTTAGATTTATGTCAGAGTCTTATTCGATTCCATTGATCTACCATTCTGTTTCTATGCCAGTACTATGCAGTTTTTTAGTATTGTTGCTCTATAGTACAGCTTGAGATCAGATATGAAGATACCTCCTGAAGATGTTTTACTGTAGAAAATTGTTTTAGCAATTCTGAGTTTGTTGTTCTACATGAAGGTGAGATTTTTCTTTCAATATCTGTAAAGAATTGTGTTTTTAAATTGATGGGAACTGCATTGAATCTGTAGATTGCTTTTGGTAAGGATGGTCATTTTTACTATATTAATCCTGCCAAGCCATGAGCATGGGAGATCTTTCCATCTTCTGATATCTTCTTTTAATTCTTTCTTCAGAGACTGGAAAGTTGTTCATACAAGTCTTTGACTTGCTGGTTAGGTTCACAGCATGGTACTTTACGTACTTTATGGCTATTGTGAAGGGTGTCATTTTGCTAATTTCTTTCTTGGCCCTATTGTCTTCTGTATACTGGATGGCTACATATTTTTTGAGTTAATTTGGTATCCAGCCACTTTGCTAAAGGTGTTAATCAGCTGTAGGAGTTCCCTGGTAGAATTTTTGGGGTCACTCAGGTATACTATCATATCATCTGCAAACAGTGAAACTTTGACTTCTTCCTTTCCAATTTGTATCCCCTTCATCTCCTTCAGTTTTGTTATTGCTCTAGCTAGACTTCAAGAACAATGTCAAAGAGATGTGGATTAAGTGGACAGCCTTGCCTTGTCCCTGATTTCAGTGGGAATGATTTAAGTTTCACTCCATTGAGTTTGATGTTGGCTATAGGCTTGCTGTATAACACCTTTACTATGTTCAGGTATGTGCTTTGTATCCCTGACCTCTCCAATCCTTTAAACATGAATGGATGTTGGATTTTGTCAAATGCTTTTTCAGCATCTAAGGAGATGATCATGTGTTTTTTTCTCCTTCAGTTTGTGTATATGGTGGATCAAATTGATGGATTTTCATATATTGAACCACCCCTGTATGCCTGGGATGAAGCCTACCAGGTCATATGGATGATATCTTTGATGTGTTCTTGGATTTGGTTTCCAAGTATTTTGTTGAGTATTTTTGCATTGATGTTCATGAGGGAGATTGACCTGAAATTCTCTTTCTTTGTCATATCTTTGTGAGGTTTAGGTACCAAGGTGACCGTGGCTTCATAGATTGAGTCTGTAGTGATCCTTCTGTTTCTATCTTGTGGACTAGTTTGAAGAGTATTGGTGTTAACTCTTCTTTGAAGGTTTGGTAGAATTTGGCACTGAAACCATCTGTCCCTGGACTTTTTTTTTTTGCATAGTAGACTTTTGATGACAGCTTCTGTTTCCTTAGGGTGTATAGGCCTATTTAATTGGTTTACCTGGTCTTGATTCAGCTTTGGCATGTAGATTTGGTCAAGAAAATTGTCCATTTCATTTAGATTTTCAAATTTTGTGGCATATAGACTTTGAAAGTAAGACTTAATTATTGTTTGGATTTATTCAGTGTCTGTGGTTATGTCCCTCTTTCATTTCTGATTTTGTGCGGCCTTCAGTTCAGTCTGGTACAGTGATCAGAGCACACTGGCTTGTGGCTCTGGACTGGGAACCAAGGGCCTGGTGGAACTGTGATCTCTTCGATGGTTTAGCCAGGTGAATTAAAGCTGATTGAATCTTCCACCATGGGTATCCTCTCACCTGGGAAACACAGTCATTTGTGTTTTATGGCCTTGAGTTCTCACACTTGTCACTGTGCTCACCCTGTTGTATTGCTGGTCAGAACAAAAGTCATCAGTGGGCCACCATCTTGCCCTTCCTCTAAGCTGCATTGTAATTTGTCATACCTCTGTTGGTATAATGTTCTTTTGAAATGTTTACACCTAACCCTTGTGCATTCAAATGTTGATTTCTACCCCCTACTCTCTGCTTTCAATCTGCATATTGCATTGATATTTATTTTAAACATCCTGTCTCAATTTATGTAAACAAGCCAAATAAAGCAACTAATCACAATGTTGAGCAATGGGAGGAGTCAGAGGGCAGCAAATGAGTGGGAGGTGCAAGAGGGCATTAAATGGGTAGGAGGAGCAAGAGGGCAGGAAATGTGTGGAAGGAGAGTGTGAGAGGGAACAAAGCTGGAAAGAGCAGAGCTGGAGGAGAGGTCTAAGAATAGCATGGAGAGAATGAACCAGACCTAAGACTTCACAAAAAGCAAGTATAATAGGTAAAATCTAAATGGTAGGAAACTATGAGGACTTGAACTTTTAGGAAACAGTAAGTATTGACCAGCATTGTATTCTAAGTTAACTAAATAAACCCAGTCTCTCTGTGTTAGTATTGGTTATACAGCTGTTAAGAATTAACAGCAAGCATTAATAAAATATAAACCAATAATAAATATTAATCATTGCCTACAGTAATCATCACCTACAACATACCATTGTGAAGCCTTTATATCATTGTGATGTCATAACATCATTGCAATATCATATCATGTGAAGATACATCGTGATATCATAATAGCATTTTGACATTAAAATAGCATTGGGATGTCATAATACATTTGGATATCATGACAACATTGTTATGTCATCATACCATGGTGATGTCAAAATACCATTGGAGTTCATCAAAGCATTGTGATGTCGTACTATGGTGATATGATAGTACTGTTGTGATATCATGATATCATAGTGATGTCATAAAAGCATTGTGATGATATAATAGAATTTTGAAGTCATAATGCCACTGTGAAGTGAAAATTCCACTGTGATGTCATACCACAATGATGTTGTAATAGCATTGTAATGTCATAATATGATTGTGATATGATATATGATAACAGTAGTGTGATATCATGATAGCATTGGGATGTCCAAATTGCATTGTTATGTTATATTATTATTGTGATGTTATAATTCCATTGTGATATCATACCATATGAGGTCATAATAGCATTATGATATCATAATAGCATTGTGATGTCATAATTTCATATTGATGTCATATGATCAATGTGATGTCATAAAAGCATATTGAGGTCATAAATCCATTGTGATATCATAACACCATTGTGATGTCAAAATTCCATGCTGCTGATATACCAAATGATTTTATCCATGACTTCTTGAAAGAAATATGTGACACTATTTCTGAAGTAAGAGTATTGGACAGGAACTCTCATCTCTGGGTTGTGTGCTACCAGCTGCTTCAATTGAGACATGTAGGGCTGATCACCATTTCTCTCAAGGAAGCTGTGTCCTTCCATTGGTCATTGAGGAACTGTCCTTGTCCTGGGCCTTCAGGACTGAGAAATGGATCCATGCTATATGCCTAGGACACAAGTGCAGCAGTGTTTCCTTCAATGGTTCTCCAGACAAACCCTCTAAATATAGTGTTAATGCCAGGATTGTTTATTCAGTGGATATTTTATCCATTTTCACAGACACTGTATAAGTCGTCAACATATTATTTTTACTGATTATGTGGGAATTTCATATAATATATATTATAGTCCTTTTCTATTGCTCCCAGATTCTAATTCCTACACTTGACACACTATTTTTTCTTTAAAATACAGCAATTGAAGTAAGTGTTGTTCATCTACTCATTGTAACATGATCAGTCTCAGAGATAAGTCTCTTAAAGAAAACTGAGTTCAACGTTGCTGCACAGTGGCACCACCCCCAAGAAGTAGCCATCAGTCCTGAAGAGCTCTATACTTCATCATCTTGATCATGGTTTTTCTTATGTATTTATTATGATTTGTTCACTTTGTATCCCCTCTGATGTCACCTCCATTTCTTCTCACAATCCCACCCACCCTACTTCCCCTACTCTTAGGCCCTTTCTCTACTTCCATGAGAGGGTAGGTCCTCCTACCACTTCTATCTGACCTAGCTTATAAGGTCTCATCAAGGCAGGCTGCATCATCTTCTTCTGGGGCCTGATTCTCAGGGCATTTGTTTCCTCAATTTTCTCCACTTATGACAGTCTTCATGCTTCTTTTCCTGCAGGTATCCCAGAACTCTGAGGGGAGGAACTTTAATGAGGAAATCCCATTTAGAGCTTAGTGTTTTAAGGTCTCTTTCTCCATAGTATCAGACTGTGGGTCTCTGTATGCCTTCCCATTTGATGCAGAAGGAAGCATCTCTATGGATGGAAGAATATGTCACTAATCAAACATTTAGGGCATTGAGCAACATGTTTTGACAACAACAGTTTGCATTGCTTGAAAATTTCCCTAGAATGCCCAGGGGCAACAACTCAATAAACTGCCACCCAATCCCCCTAGTGGAAGTAGTGGAAGATTGGTTTGGTCACAATAGATATCCTAGTGGACCTTTATCTCCCAGTATTAGGAGACCTCCTAATAAGTGAGTACATACCATATTGTCTGTCTGCATTTTTTATGCTTAATCCAGGATGAATTATCTAGTTCCATCCATTTGCCTGAAAATATCTTGATGTCATTTTCTTAGCTGAATAATTCTCCATTAAATAAATAATCCACATTTTCCCCAAAGGAGATTGCCAGTCCTGTTCTTTAGTTCTTAGAAATTGCTGGGACTTTAATCATTGTATTAATTGACAAACTATCAGGGTAACTATGTTGTTTTATCATAGATGTCCCTCCATCTTCTTCCAATTCCTGGTGATTTGAATTGCAATGTCCTCTTGAAGCTCATCTCTGTATATGTGGAGTTCCCAGAAAGAAAATGTTTGGGAAGGATTGGTGAGGTGATATGGCCTTGTTACATAATATAATTCCTTTGTTAGATAATATAATTTCTATTAGAAGCATATTATGGATGTGCTTTGAGGTTGAAATGTCAGTGAAAGTGACCAGACAGAATGGAGTCTCTGTCTCTCAGTCTCTGTCACTTTATGTTTTTGTTTCTGTCAGTCTCGTTTCTTTCTTTCTGAATCTGTTTCTCAGTCATCAATATTACTCAGCATTAAACACACAAGAAAACCAAGAAATTTACAGGTAAATAGTGAACTGGAAAAGACCATCGTGATTGAGCTATCCCAGAATGGGAAAGACCCACATGGTATATACACACTCATAGAGACATATAATATAGGACAAACCTACTGAAATCTGTACACCCAAAGAAACTAATCAAGAGTAAGGACTCTGGCTAAAATGCTCAATCCCCATTCTGAAAGAAAAAGATTATGGACACCAGAAGAAGGAGAACAAAGGAAACAAGGTAGGAGCATGCCACAAAAGCCTGCAGAAAGGCTCTGCCTTGCAGACTATCAAAGAAGATGCTGAGACTAATGGCCAACTGTTGGGCAATGTGCATGGGATCTAATGAAAGAAGTGGGAAAGTGTAAGATCTGGAGAGTACAGAAGCTCCACAAGGAGAACAACAGAACCAAAAAATCTAAGCACATGGGTCTTTCCCGAGACTCATGCTCCAACCAAATACCATGCATGGAGATAACCTAGAACCCCTGCACTGATGTAGCCCATGGCAGTTTACTATCCAACTGGGTTCCACAGTAATGGGAACAGGGACTGCCTCTGATATGAACTGATTAGCCTGAACTTTGATCACCTCTCCCTGATAAGAGAGCAGATCTAGCAGGCCACAGAGGAAGCAATGCAGCCACTCCTTATGAGATCTGATAGACTAGGATTAGAAGTAAGGAGAGGACATCCTCCCCTATCAGTGGACATGGGGAGGGGCATGCATGGAGAAGAGAGAAGGAAAGTTGGATGGAGAGGGGAGAAAGAAGAGGATTATGGGGAGATAGAAAATGAATAAATTGTAATTAATAAAATTATAATAAAAATACTTAAAGAAAATATAATTCCTTTTGAGTTATGTTATAGGATGGAGTGCTTGGAGATTGATATGTTAATAAAAGTGACCATACATAAGTGAGTCTCTCTCTCTTGGTTTTGTCAATTTATATCTCTTTTTCTGTTGGACTCAGTCTCAATATTTCTGAATAGAACTTTTTAGTTCTTTCTCTTGTTCTCTCTATCTGCTGCTTCTGTTTCAGTATGAAAAGCTCTCAGTTCAACTGAAAGACTACAACAAGTTGACTGCTTACTGACATGACATCAGGGATGGTCTCTATCAAAAATAAACAAACTCCAATTAAATGCTTTTTCTTCAAATATTTGACTTAGTCAGGGAGCACTTTCCCACTAATTGACTAACTGTAATTTTCTGGTAATTGACTGACTCAGGACATATTTGTGTTTATAAAAAATAATAATGGAATGTATGATAATGTGAAACTCACATGTCAAGGACATGTGACTTTATTAATGAATACTTGAAAGTAATACATGACAGCTTTCCTGAACTAACAGTATTGGACACAGGAACTGTCATCTTTGGGGTTATGTATTTAGAGCTGTCCATAATAACGCATGTGGAGTTGCTCAGCATTTCACTCAAGCACACTGTCTACTAGGCTCTTTTAATAACTGGCTCCTGAAACACTTACTTTCTTTATTTTGTTTCAAGACATCATTTTGCCTCTCAGCCAATCAGTGCCTGAGAGAATCTTGAGGGTTCCATGAAGATGAGTAACAAACTTTCTTTAGTATCCAGTATCTCTGATCCTGTGCACACTTAAATTTTTCTTATGAAAATCAATAAGATTTTATCTCATCCCTTCATCCAGCTCCCACACCTTTACACTAGTTTACTTCTGTGACAATGTCATGAAGGAAATGAAACTTTAATGTTTTATGAAGCCATGACAAATGGTCTCACATATCAATGCTATTATGTCATCACAATGATAGGACATCACAATGGTGTTATGGTATCACAATGGCATTATGATATCACCATGGCTTCATGACTTCAAAAAGCTATCATTACATCAAAATACTCTTATGAGATTACAATCATATTTTGACATCATAACCGTATTATGACATCACAAATTCACAATGATATCTCAATGATATTATGTCATCACAAAGGTGCCATCCCATATAAGTGCTTTGAAGACATCACAATGGTGTTATGAAATAAAAGCAGTGTCGTGAACTTCTAATAGTATTATGACATCAAAATGCTATTATGATATCACAATATTATGACATTCCAATGCTCTTATAATATCGAAATGGCATTATGATATCACAGTGCTATTATGACAACTAATGGAATTATTACATGATAATGGTAAAACATCCCAATGGTATAATATCTTCAAAATTGTATGACATCACAATGGTATTGTAACATCACAATGCTGTTATGACTTCACAATGGTATTAAGACATCACAATGCTATTATGACAACACAATGATATTATGACATCACAATGGTCTTATAACATAATAAAGGTATAATAGCTTCACAATGCTCTTATGACATATCAATGCAATCATGACATCACCATGATATAACACCTACATGCTATTATGACATCAAGGCTATAATGTCTTGAAAATGATATAACATCACAATGCTATATTGACATCAATAGGTATTATGACTTCACAATGGTATTATGACCTCACCATGCTATTATGACAACACATTGGTATTATAGCATTACTGTGGTATGACATCACAATGGAATTTTGACATCAAAATGCTATTATGACTTACAACCTTATGATTTCACAGTGCTATGATGACATCACAATGGTATTATGACATCACAATGCTATTACTACAGTACAATAACATGAAAGCACAATGCTATTACAGCATCACAGATGTTTTTTGTTATCACAATGCTATTATGACATCACAATATTATGATATCCAAATGGTATCCTTTCACAATATTCTTATGTTATCACAATGCATTTATGACATCACAATTCCATTATGACATCACAATGCTTGATGACATACAATGCTTTTATGACATGTTGTTTTATGATATCACAATGAAATTATGATATTATAATGACTTTGCAATGATATTAAGACATCACAATGCTATTATGATATCTCAATTCTATTATGACATCACAATGATAGGAAATCACAATGTTATTATGACCTCACAAAGGAATTTTGACATCCTAATGCTATTATATGATCTTGAAATATTATGACATCCCATTGGAATTATGGTTAAATTATGCTATTTTGACATGACAATGCTATTATGACTTCAAAATGATATTAGGACATCCAATGCTATGATGACATTACAATGCTATTATGACATCACAATGGCATTATGACATGGAAATTTATATAATATCCCAATGCTATTATAATATCTCAATGGTTAGGTTCTGATTGATGAGAGGGAAGAATGATGTCAGGAAAGGGTGAAAGCTAGTAAGATTTTCTGGAACCAGTTTTTAAAAAGGCCAAGTGGACAGCCTGCTTGAGAGAAAGGCTGAGAAGCCCTACATCCCTCCATCTGGCAAGCTGAAACCACACAACACTGAGATGACAGTTCCTGTGTCCAAACCTCTTAGTTCAGATAATCTGTCACATACTTCTTTCAAATGGTCATTAATAAAGTTATGAATCCTTGACATGTGATTTTTCACATCATCGCGGAATCCAATATTATTTATTAAATGTACATATATTTCCTTAGTCAGTGAATTACTTTCTATGAAAATGCTCTCTGACTAAGGCAACTGTTTGAACAAATAGCATTTAATTGGGACCTTAATTATATTTTTACAGAGACTATCCATAATGTCACATCAGCAAGAGGGAACCTTTTGTAGTCCTTCTACAGAACTGAATCACAGGCAGCAGAAAGAGAGAGGGAGACTGAAAGAGACAGAGAGAGAAAGAGATAGAGAGATAGATTCAAAGATAGAGAGACTGATACCTACAGAACAAAGATATAAAATGACAGAGACAGAGAGAAAAAGACCTGTTCTGTCTGGTCACTTTCATTGGCATATCAAACTCAAGGCACATTCTCATACAATATAACTCCCATAGGAATTATATTTTCTAACAAGGCCATGCCTCCTAACCCTTTGGGGAAAATGTAAAATATTTTTATAATGAAGTATCATGTAGCTAAGAAAATGTCATCATGATATTTTTTTCAGGCAAATAGATGTAACCAGGAGAAATCATCTTTTGTGAAGTAACTAAAATGCAGAAAAACAAATATGGTATGTATTCACTTATTAGGAGTTTTCCTAATACTGGGAGATAAAATTCCAAAACACCATCTATTGTGACCAAACCAGTATTCCACTAGGGGTACTGGGTGGCAGGTAATTGAGTTGTTGTGCCAAGGAATCCTATTGAAAATTTCAAGCCACCCAGGCTGTTTTTATTAAAGGATGTTGCTCTCTGCCCTCAACTGTTAGATTGGTGCAATGTTCTTGGATCCACAGATATACTTCCTTCTGCATCAATTGGGATTGCATACAGAGACCCAAAGACTGATATTATTCAGAGAGAGATACCTTAAAACTTCTATCACTGAATGGGATTTCCCTATGAAAATCTCCCTCTCCTCAGAGATCTTGGAAGCCTACAGGAGAGGAGGCAGGAAGGAAGATGATGCAGCCAGCCTTGATGAGATCTGAGAAGCAAGGGCCAGATAGAAGGAACTGGAGAACCTCCCCTGTCAGGGAACTAGAAAAAGGTCACAGAAGTAGAGGAGAGAGGGTGGGTGGGACTGGAAGGAGAAGATTGCAGGGGCAGCAGATGTGTTACAAAGTGAACAAATCTTAATAAATAAATACATAAGAAAAAATGTGATCAAGGAGATGAAATATAGAGATCTTCAGAACAGATGGCTTCTTCTTGGTGGTGCTTCCAGAGGGCAGCAAAGATTAATTCATTTTTCTTTAAGGGAATTGGCACTGAGATTCTGATCATGTTCCAATGAGTACATGAACACATACTTGAATTGAAGTATTTTAAAGAAAAAAAAATTAGTGTGACACATGGGTAGGAATTTGAAACTGGGAGCAATGGAACATGAGTATGAGGCAAAGTATATGAATTTCCCACATAATAAAAAATAACATATTGACAACTTTTACAATAACTTTTAAAATAGAGAAAAGATTCTGGAAAAGAAGGGCAGAATTTGACTTTTTAAGGCATACTTTCCAGGAATCCATTATGTAGCAGAGAATCCTAGCCATGAGCTGATGGTTACCCAGCTACCTTAGACCTCATGAGCTTAGGTGGCACCTCTGACCAAGCAGTCCTGGCTAACATTATGTTTAGAGGGTTTGCCTGGAGAACCACTGCAGGAAACACAGCTGCAATGGTGTCCTAGGCATATAACATGCACATACTTCTCTTTCTTCATATTTCTCTAGCTTGACCTGTAACCCAAGACAAGGAGAATTGCTCACTGACCACTGAGTCAGACATAGCTGAAAATCCAGCCAGGTCAGACAAGGCAACCCTGCTCATAGAGAGTTGGCAAAACTAGTGTGGAACAGCACAAGTTCTCAAATAATTTATTGCCCCCAGTTCTCCTTTTACATACAAAGATCCTTCTCTCTTTCAGCCAAACCAATCCTAAGAATTATCTGGTTTTTCTCTCTTTTTTCTGCTCTAAAGACTGAGTACCCCAAGGAACCCTATTCCAAGTCTGCCTGTTATATTAATAAAAATGTGAAGGTGCATTTAGTGAGTATACCAGTAAATGCTCAGTTCGAAGTCTCAACCTAGGGAATTTCATATCCAAGACCACAAGACCACACTTGTCATTTGGTACATTCCCCTTAATCCTACATCACTGTGAAGATTCCCTATTTTGGAAGATGCCCAATTCAATAAACAGTAAAGTTTCATTTCATACCTGACATTGTCACAGAGGTAAACAAGTATAAAGGTGTGGGGTCTGGATAAAGGGATGAGATAAAGGCTTTTTTGGTTCCACATGAAAAAGTCAGAAGTGCAAAGGATCAAAAATGCTGGAAACTGAGGAAAGTTTGTTTCTTCATCTCCATGGAACCTCAAGATTCTCACAGCTGTTGATTGGCTGACAGGGAGAATGATGTCATGAAATAGGTGAGAACAAGTAAGAAATTCAAGAGCCAGTTATTAAAAGGGCCAAGTGGACAACATGCTTGAGAGAAAGGCTGAGCAGCCATACTTGCCCTAATCTGGGCAGCTGAAAGCATACAACCCAGACATGACAGTTCCTGTGTCCAACACTCTTAGATCAGAAAAAGTGTCACATATTTCTTTTAATCATTCTTTAATAAAGTCACGAGTCCTTGACATGTGAGTTTCACATTATGACAGATTCCATTATTATCTTTTAAATGCACAGATATGTACACAGTCAGTAAATTACTTAGTCACTCGCCCTTGACATGTGATTTTCATATTACCACAGGTTCTATTATTATTTGTTAAATGTAGAGATATGAGGACTCAGTCAGTGAAGTGCCTACTAGGAAAATGTTCCCTGACCAACACATCCCTTTGAACAAATAATTATTTACTTGGGACCTTGTTTATATTTTTATGGAGATGGACCATGTTGTGACATCAGCAAGAAGTCATCTTGTAGTAGTCCTCAGGCAGAGCTGACATCTCTTCATATTTAACCACAAGGGGAAGGCAGAGAGAGCATGACACAGAAAGAGCTAGAGAAACAGATTCATAAATAGAGAGAAAAAATGACAGAAACAAAGATATAAATTGACAGAGACTGAGAGACAGATACTCCATTCTGTCTGGTCACATCCATTGGCATATCATCCTCAAAGCACATCCTCCTCTAAGATAACTCCAATAGGAATTATATTATCTCACAAGTCCATATATCCTAACCATTTCAAGACATTTCCTCAAAGGGGACTCCACATAAAAATAGATGAGCTTCCAGGAAACATTGCCATTCAAAACACCAGGATGTGGAATAAGATGGAGGGAATTCTAGGCTAAAAGA
This sequence comes from Meriones unguiculatus, assembly GCF_030254825.1. Taxonomy (NCBI): domain Eukaryota; kingdom Metazoa; phylum Chordata; class Mammalia; order Rodentia; family Muridae; genus Meriones; species Meriones unguiculatus. The sequence goes on along the minus strand of NW_026843710.1, from coordinate 21,975,057 downwards.
ACTTAGTTATACTTACAGTTTGTAATTCAGTATAATGTTTAAAATCCAGCAACTTCTCTGGTGGAAAGAATAGGAATGGCAATCTCCTTTGGGGAAAATGTGGAATATTTCCATAATGGAGTGTTTTTCAGCTAAGAAAATGACATCATGATATTTTTCAGCAAATGGATGGAACCAGGAAAAATCATCCTGGGTGAAGTAACTGAAATGCACAAAGATAATTATGGTATGTATTCAGTTATTAGGAGGATTCCTAATAGTGAGGGTGAAATTCCAGTAGGCCATCTTTGTGACCAAACCAGTCTTCCATTAGGGGAATTGGGAGGCAGTGAGTCGAGTTTTTGGGCTAAGGTATTCTATGGAAATTTTCAAGCAACTCAGGCAGTTGTTATTAAAATATTTTGCTATCTGCCCTCAACTAATAGGTCAGTGCCATGTTCTTGTATCCACTGAGATGCTTCCTTCTGCATCAAATGTGGTTGCATACAGAGACCCATAGTCCAATAAAATGCAGAGAGAGACCTTAAAACATCCAACTCTAAGTGGGATTTCCCTATGAAATTCTCCCTTCCCTCAGAGCATTTTCAAGCCTGTAGGAGAGAAGGCAGTGAGTATGTCATAATAAGAGGAAATTGAGGACACAAGGAGAACAATGCGCTGAGAATCAGGCCACAGAAGAAGATGATGCAGCCAGCTGATACCTCATAAACTAGGGTCAGATAATAGCCAGAGAAGGATCTCCCTTACAAGGAAACTAGATGAAGGGCATAGGTGTAGAAGAAGGAGTGTGGTTAGGATTGGAAGGAGAAGAGGAAGGGGGCAGCTGAGGGGATTCAAGGTGAAAAAAATCATAATAAGTACATAATAAAAATTATGATGAAAGTAATGATGAACAGAGCTCTTCAGGACTCATGGCTTTTTTTGTGTGTGGAGACAGGTTGATGGAAGTATGAACTCTGTTTTCTTTAAGTAAATTGACATTGAGACTCTGATCATGTTCCTAAGAGTATATGAACATCACATATTTCAATTGATGTATTTTAAAGATAAAGTATTTTTAATGTGACTCTTGGGTAGTAGTTTGAACAAGGGCACAATGGAAAAAGAGTGTAATGTATATTATATGAAATTCCCACATAATAAATACTGAGATATTATATGTTGAAATAAATAAAAATAATATGTTGAAAACTTTTACAGTGACTTTTAACATGGAGAAAAGATTTTGCAAAAAGAGGGCAGAGTTTGACATTATAAGGACTGCTTTCCAGGAACTCATTATGTAGCAGAGAATACTTGCCATAAAATAGTGGTTACCCAGCTACCTCAGACCGCATGAGCTCAGGTGGCACCTCTGAACAAGTAGTCCTGGATATAACACTACATTTAGAGTGTTTGTCTGGAGGACGGCAGCGAGAAACACAGCTGCTCTTGTTTCCTAGGCATTTAACATGCAATAATTTATCTGTCCTGAAGTTCGAGGTTTACCTGTAAACTTCGGGAACAGGAGGATTGCTCACTATCCACTGAGTAGGACATAGCTGCCAGACCAGCCAGGTCAGTCAATGCAACCTTGCTCATACATGGTTGGAAATTCTAGTGTGAAACTGCACCATCTGTCAAATAGTTTATTGCCCCTCAGCACTCCCTTTTCATACCACAGATCTTTCTCTGTTTAAGCCAAACATTCCCAGCAATTGTCTGGTTTCCTTCTCTTTTTCCTGTTCTTATATTATAATACCCCAGGAAACGCTAGGCCTGGCTAGCCTATGATTACAATAAGAATGTGAAGGTAAATTCACTGAGCATACAAATAAGTGCCCAGTTCAAAGTCATAACCTAGGAAATTTTAGATTGAAGACCAGTCAGAGACCACATTATCAATTGGTACATTTCCCTTAATCCCATATCATTCTGAAGCTTCCCTACATAGGAACTCCAATTAAATAAACATTAATGTTTGATATCCTACCTAACATTGTCACAGAGGTAAACAGGAATGAAGGTGTGTAGGATATGGATAAAGGGATGATATAAAGACTTGTTGTGTTTCACAGGAATATGTCACATGTGCAGAGGATCAGAGATACAGAACACCGAGGAAAGTTTGTTTACTCATCTCCATGGAAACCTCTTATGTGTTGATTAGCTTAGATGTAGAATGATATCATTTAACAGGTGAAAGCTGGTAAGAGTTTCAGGAGGCAATTATTAAAACAGCCGAGTGGACAGAGTGTTTGAAAGAAATGCTGAGCAGCCCTACATGCCTCAATATAAGCAGCTGAATGCACACGAACCAGAGATGACAGCTTCTGTGTCCAATATTCTTATTTCAGGAAAAGTGTCACATATTTCTTTTCTCTTTTTTATTTTAAATATTATTAATTACAATTCATTCACTTTGTATCCCTCCAATAAAATACTCCCTCAACCCTCCCAATACCACCTTCCCTCCCCTATCTACATGCATGCACCTCATGAAGTCTACTGATAGGGGATGTCTTCCTCTCCTACTTTCTGAAACTACTCTATCAGATCTCAACGGGAGTGGCTGCATTGTCATCTTCTGTGGCCTGGTAAGGCTGCTCCCCTCTCACAAGGAGGTGATCAAAGAGCAGGCTTAATCAGTTCATGTCAGAGGCAGTCCCTTTTCCCATTACTGTGGAATACACTTCTACACTGAACTGCTATGTTCTACATCTGTCCAGGAGTTCTAGGTAATCTCCATGCATGGTACTTGGTTGGAGTAGGAGTCTCTGGGAAGACCCATGTGTTCAATTTTTTGGTTCTGTTGTTCTCCTAGTGGAATTCCTGTCCTATCCAGATCTTCATATTTCCCACTACTTTCATTAGAGTCCATGCACTCTGCCCAACTGTTGGCCATAAGTCTCAGCATCTGATTGGATATTCTGCAGAGAAGAGACTTTCAGAGGCTCTCTATAGCAGGTTCCTAACTTGTTCCCTCGTTTTTCCTTCTTCTGAAGTCCATCTTCTTTGCCTTTCAGGATGGAAATTGAGCATTTTAGCCAGAGTCCTCCTTCTTGATTAGTTTCTTTAGCTGTACAGATTTTAGTAGGTTTATCCTATATTATATGTCTATATGAGTGAATATATAATATTTTGGGGAAAACTCACTCATGATCCTTTCCAGTTCGCACCATTTATCTGCAAGTTTTATGATTTCCTTGTTTTTCATTGCTGAGCAATATTCCATTATATATATATATATATATATATATATATATATATATATATATCACACATTCTGTATCCATTCTTCAGTTGAGGGGCAGATGGGTTGTTTCCAGCTTCTGGCTATTACAAATATAGCTGCTACAAACCTGGTTGAGCAAATGTCCTTATTGTGTACTTGAGCCTCTTTTGGATATATGCCTAGGAGTGGTATGGTTGGATATTGAGGAAGCATTATTCCTAGTTGTCTGAGAATGCACCAGATTGATTAACAGACTGGTTGTACAAGTTTACAAAACTTGTATGAATACAATATCAAGAATCTGAAGAAACAATTAGAAGATGATATCATAAGATGGAAAGATCTTGCCTGCTCATGGCTTGGCAGAATTAACATACTAAAAATAGCCATCTTACCAAAAGCAATCTACAGATTCAATGCAGTTCCATCAAATTACCACACAATTTTTAACAGTCCTTGAAAGAAAAATTCTCAAATTCATATGGAAAAAGTAGAAACAATAGTATACTATAAAAATCTTCTAGAGGTAGCTCCATCCCTGATCTCAAGCTGTACTATAGAGTAAGAGTAATAAAAACTGCATGCCACTGGCATAGAATCAGAATGGTGAATCCGTGGAACTGAATAGAAGACCCGGAAATAAACCCGAATTCTCTGAACACCTGATTTTGACAAAGATGACAAAAGCATACAACAAAAAAAAGATAGCTTTTTGCATTGTATGCTGATGGTCTAACTGGATATCTACACATAGAAAATGCAAATAGATCTATACTTATCATCCTGCATATAACTAAAGTCCAAATGGATCAAAGGCCTCCACATAAAATCAGACACATTAAATTGGTTAGAAGAAAAATTGGGGAAGAGCCTTGACCTCATTGGTACAGGAGACAACTTCCTGAACAGAACACCAACAGCACAGGCTCTGAGAGCAAGAATTAGTAAATGGGACCTCATGGAACTGATAAGCTTATGTAAAGCAGAGTACAAAGTCATCAAAGCAAAATGAATGGCTACAGATTATAAAAGACTCTTTACCAAGCCTCTATGTGACAAGCCAGGGTATATAAAGAAGTAAATAAGTTGAAAAGCAATAAATCAGATAATTTAATTAAAAATGAGAAACAGAGCTAAACAGAGAATTCTTGATAGAGGAATATCGAATGGCAGAGAAAAACTTAAGAAATGCTCAATGTTATTAGCTATCATGGAATTGAAAATCAAAACAATGCTGAGATTTTACCTTACACCTATCAGAATGGCCAAGTTAAAAAACTCAAGTGACAACACATGCTGGAGAGATTGTGGACAAAGGGGAATCCTCCTCCACTGCTGTTGGAAATGTAAACTTGGACAACCACTCTGGAAATCAATCTGGTGCTTTCTCAGACAACTAGCAATAGCACTTCCTCAAGATTCTGCTATCTGGCTATAGGGATATATCCAAAAGAGGCTCAAGTACACAATAAAGATATTTGCTTAACCATGTTTGTAGCTGCTTTATTTGTAATAGCCAAAACCTGGAAAAAACCCAGATGTCCCTCCACTTAAAAATGAATACAGAAGTTGTAGTACATCTACACAATGGAATATTACTCAGTAATAAAAAGCAAAGGAATCATGTAATTTTTACATCAATAGTGGGAACTGGAAAAGATCTTCCACAGTGATGTATTCCAGGAGCAGAAACACAAGTACGGTACATACCCACTAACAGATATACAAAATAGGATATGCTTACTAAAATCTGTACATCTAAAGAAACTAATCAAGAAGGAGGACTCTGGCTAAAATGCTCAGTCTCCATCCCCAAAGACAAAGAGAGTGGACAGCAGAAGTAGGAGAAAACAGGGAATAAGTTAGGAGCCTTTCCCAGATGGCCTCTGAAACGTTCTGCCCTGCAGACTGTCAAAGCAGATGCTGAGACTTATAGTAGACTCTTGGGGAAAATACATGGAATCTAATGAAAGAAGTGGGAAATAGTAAGATCTTGAGAGGCCAGGAGCTCCACAAGGAGAGCAACAGAACCAACATAATCTGAGCACTGTGTCTTTCCTGAGACTCATACTCCATCTAAGTTTAACCATGAATATAAGGTAGAACCCCTGCACAGATGAATTTCAGTGTCCAAGTGGGTTCCAAAGTAATGGGACCAGAGACTGTCTCTTACATGAACTGATTAGCCTGATCATGTCACCCTGATGGGGGAACAGCCTTACCAGGCCACAAAGGAAGACAATGCAGCCACTCCTGATGAGATCTGATAGAATGGCATAAGAAGGTAGGAGAAGTCCTTGCCTTTCAGTGGACTTGGTGAAGGGCTTTTGTGGAGGAGGGGGAGGGAATGTAGGCTTAGCAGGGAATTTGAGGGTATTATTGGGGGCTACAAAGTGAATAAAATCTAATTAATAAAAATTAAAATAAAAATATTAAAATATATAATTCCTTTTGGAGTTATATTATACAAGGGTGTGCTTTGAGGTTGATATGCTAATGAACTCCCATACAGAAGGGAGTCTTTGTCTCTCAGTCCATGTCATTTTATATCTTTGTTTCTGTCAGTCTTTTTTTTCTCTATTTCTGAATCTGTTTTTCTAGCTCTTTCTCTTTCTGTCTCTGTCTCCATCTCTTTGCCTGATACTAGTGTATGAGATGCTCTCCGTTCTGCTGAAGGATTACAAGATGACTTTTTTATTGACATGGCATCTTGAAGGCCTTTGTAAAAATATAATCAAGGTTCCAATTAAATGCATTTTGTTCAAGGATTTGCCTTGGTCAAGGAGCGTTTTCACAATAATTCACTGAAGGAGGAACATATCTCTCATTAACGAATGATTAATAAAATTTGTCAACATAATATTTCTTTGTTGTTTATGTGGCAATTTCATATTACACATTACACTCCTTATTCATTGCTCGCAAGTTCAAATTCTTACCTAAGTATAACACTATTTTTTTCTTTAAAATACATCAATATAATAATGTGAAAGTAACAAGACTTTATTAATTACAACATGAAGTAAATGTTTGACACTTTTCCTGAACTAAGAGTCTTGGACACTGGAACTGTCATCTGTGGTTTGTGTGCTTTTAGCTGCTCTTATTCATGCATGTAGGGCTGCTCAGCCTTTTTCTCATGTAGGCTGTCCACTGGGCACTTTTAATAACTGGCTCCTGAAACTCTTACTAGCTTTCACCTGCTTCATGACATCATTTTCCCTCAGCCAATCAACACCTGAGAGAATCCTGAGGTTTCCATGTAGATGAGTAAACAAACTTTTCTCAGTGTCCAGTATCTCTAATCCAGTGTACTTATGACTTTTTCTTGTGAAACTCAATAAGCCTTTATCTCATGGCTTTATCCAGATTCCCACCTTTACTCCTGTTTAACACTGTGATATTGTCAGGTAAGAAATGAAACTTTAATGTTTATTTAACTGGACAGCATCCTAAGTAGGGAAGCTTCAAAGTGATGTGGGATGCACGGAATAACAAGGTGGTTTCCTATTGTTATTTGATCTGAAATTTCCTATGTTGTCTCTGAACTGAGTAGTTACTTGTTTACACAGTAAATGTTCCTCCACATTCTTATTGATACAATAGGCAACAGGTCTACAGTTTTCTGGGGTATTTTTTCTTTAAAAGCAGGGAAAAAGAGAAGGAAACCAGATAATTGCTATGATTGGTTTGACTGAAATAGACAAAGATAGAAGTCTGAAAAAGAGAACTGAAGGGCAAGATATTTTATTACAGCTTGTTCTATACCACACTAGTGTTGGCAACCCTCTATGGGCAGGGATGCCTTGGCTGACCTGGATAGATCAAAAGCTGTATCCTTCTCAGTGATCAGTGAGCAGGTTGCCTGGTCCTGGGGTTTATAGTTAAAACAGGGGCATCAGGACAGAGAAATGGGTCAGTGTTATATGCCTAGGATACAAGAGCAGCTGTGGTCCTGCTATGGTCCCCCAACAAACCCTCTAAATGTAGTGTTAGATCCAGGAATGCTTGTTCAGAGGTGCCACCTAAGCTAATGAGGTCTGACATAGCTGTGCAACCAATAGTTCATTCCAAGCTATCTCTGCTATATAATGAGTTCCGGGAACAAATGCCTTACAAAGTCAAACTCTGCCCTCCTTTAGCGGAATCTTTTCTCCATGTTAAAATTCATTGTAAAAGTTGTCAACATAATATTTCTTTGTTGATTATGTGGCAATTTCATATTACAAAGTACACTCCTTATTCATTGCTCTCAAGTTCAAATTCTTACCTAAGTATAACACTATTTTTATCTTTAAAATACATCAATTGAAGTAAGTTTTGTTCATTAACTCATTGTAAAATGATTAGAGTATCAGTGCCAATTCCCTTAAAGAAAACTGAGTTTATTATTGCTGCACACTGCCATCACACCCAAGAAGAAACCATCAGTCCTCAAAATACTTCATCTCCTTGTTCACAGATTTCCTTATATATTCATTTATTCTGAATTTTTCAATTTGTTTCCCCTCTGCTTCCCCCTCCCTCTTCTCCTTCCATTCCCACCCATCCTCCTTGTTCTATTTCTATGCCCTTTTTCCAGTTCCCTGAGAGGACTCCTCACCATTTTATCTTACACAAGCTTATTGGTTATCATAAAGGCTGGCTGCATTATTTTCCTCTACGGCCTGATTCTCAAGGCATTGTTCTTGTGTCTTCAGTTATCTCTACTTATGACACTCTTCCTGCCTCCTCTCCTTCAGGATTCCTGGAGAACTGAGGGAAGGTAGATTTTCATAAAGATTTAGAGCTGGGTGTTTTAAGGTCCGTGTGTGCATAATATCAGACTGTGAGTCTCTCTATGCAATCCAATTTGATGCAGAAGCAAGCATCGCTGTGGATCCCAGAACATGGCACTGATGTATCAGTTGAGGGCAGAGAGCATCATATTGTAATAACAACAGTCTGGGTTGATTGACAATTTCCATAGGATGCCCTGACACAACAACTCAATTAACTGCCTTCCAATCCCCCTAGTGGAAGAATGGTTTGATCACAATAGATGGCTTATTGGAACTTAATCCCCCACTATTAGAACTCCTAATAATTTAATACATACCATATTTGTCTTTCTGAATTTTAGTTATTTCACACAGCATGAATTTTCCTGGTTCCATTCATTTGCCTGAAAATAACTTGTCATTTTCTTACCTGAATAATACTACCTTATAGGAATATTCCATGATTTTCCCAAACGAGATTGTCATTCCTGTTCTTTAGGCATTGGAAGTTGCTGGGACTTTGCTCATTATATTGAATGAAAATGATGATGTTTTTTTGTTTATTTGTTTGTTTTGTTTTTCCTAGAATTCCCTTCTTCCTCCCCCACTTCTTGGTGATTTGAATTGAACTGTTGCCTTGGACCCCATCTATTTACATGTTGAATCCCCAGTGACCAAATGTGTTCTTAGGGTTAGGAGGTATGACCTTATTAGATAATATAATTCCTTTTATTTCCCTGATTTCTTTCTCAGCCCTTTTGTCTTTTATATACAGAAGGACTGCTAATTTTTTTGAGTTAATTTTGTATTTAGCCATTTTGCAAAGATGTTTATCAGTGGTAAGAGTTCCCTGGTAGAATTTTTTGGGTGACTCTGGTACAGTATCATATAACTTGCAAATAGTGATACTTTGACTTCTTCCTTCCCAATTTGTATCCCCTTGATATCCTTTAATTGTCTTATTGCTCTAGGAAGGTCTTCCAGAAGTATGTTGAAGAGATATGGAGAGTGGACATACTGGCCTTGCCCCTGATTTCAGTGGGATTGCTTTATACTTCTATCCATTTAGTGATGATGGCTATAGACTTGCTGTATATGGCCTTTACTATATTTTGATCTGTGTCTTGTATCCCTGATCTCTCCAGTGTTTTAAATATTTATTGTGGTTGATTTTTTTCAAATGACTTTTCAGCATCTAAGGAGATTATCAGGTATTTTTTTTTCTTTCAGTTTGTTAATATATTGGATCACATTGATAGATTTTGCATATTGAACCACCCATACATACCTGTGATGAAGCCTACTTGGTCATAGTAGATGATATCTTTGATGTGATCTTGTACTCATTCAAAGATAAAGTACCTTGGTGTTACCCTAAACAAGCAAGTCAAAAACTTGTATGGAAAAAAAAATCAAGTCTCTGAAGAAAGAATTAGAAGATATTATAAGATGGAAAGATCTCCCATTTTCATGGCTTGGCATACTAAAAATGGCCATCTTACCACAAGCAATCTATAGATTCAATGCAATTCCTATTAAATTACCAACATAATTCTTTACAAACCTTGAAAGAAAAATTCTCAAATTCATGTGAAAAAACAAGAAACCCAGTATACATAAAACAATCCTCTTAAATAAAATATCATCTAGCTGTATCACCATCCCTGATCTCAAGCTGTATTATAGAGAAACATTCATAAAAACTGCATGCCACTGGCATAGAAACGGAATGGTGGACCAGTGTACCCAAATAGAAGACCAAGAAATAAATCCAAACTTTATGGACACCTGAATTTGACATAGATGCCAAAATCATACAATGGAAAAAAGATAGCATCTTCAACAAATGGTGCTTGTCCAAATCGATATCTACATGTAGAGAAATGCAAATAGATCCATATTTATCACTCTGCACACAACTAAAGTCCAAATGGATCAAGGACATCAACATAAAATCAGACACATTAAATCGGTTATAAGAAAAATTGGGAAAGAGCCTTGACCTCATTAGCACAGGAGACAACTTCCTGAACAGAACACCAATGGCACAGTCTCTAAAGTGCAACAATCTTAAATGAGACCTCGTGAAACTGGAAAGCTTCTTTAAAACAAAGGACAGTGTCATCAAAACAAAATGAGTGCCTATAGATTGGAAAAGAATATTTATAACCCTCTATGTAACAGAGGGCTATTATTCATTATATATAAAGAACTAAAGAAGTTGAAAAGCAATAAATCAAGTAATCCAATTAAAAAATGGGGAACTGAGGTAAACAGAATTCTCAAGGAATATCGAATGGCAGAGAAACACTTAAAGAAATGTTCAACGTCATTACCCACTAGAGAAATCAAACCAAAATGACCATGAGATTTCACGTTATACCTAGCAGATTTCACCTTACACCCAGTGACAGCAGATGCTAGAAAGTTTTTCCAGAAAGCAAACCCTCATCTACAGCTGGTGGTAAGGTAAACTAGAACCACTGCTAGTGGGGATGTAAAATTGTACAACCATTCTGTAATCAATCTGGTGCCTTACCAGACCACAAGGAATAGCACTTCCTCAAGATCCAGTTATACCATTCCTTGGCATATATACAAAAGTGGCTCAAGTACACCATAAGGACATTTGCTCATCCATGTCTTTAGAAACTTTATTTATATAATAGCCAGAACCTTGAAACAATCCAGATGGCTCCCAACTGAAGAATGGATACAGAAATATTGGTACATCCTCTCAATGGAATATTACTCAGCAATAAAAAACAAGGAAATCATGAAATTTGCACGTCAATGTTGGGAACCTAAGTCAGCTATACCAGAAGCACAAAGACACACATGGTATATATTCACTCATATGGATATATAATATAGAATAAACCTACTAAAATCTGTACACCTAGTCAAGAAGGAGAAATCTGGCTAACATCCTCAGTCCCCATCCCAAAAGTCAAAGAGGATGGACATCAGATAAAGGAGAAAAGAGGGAAAAAGGTAGGAGCCTGCCACAGAGGACCTCTGAAAGGCTTGGCCTTGCAGACTATCAAAGCAGATGCTGAGACTTTTGGTCAACTATTGCTCAGGATGCATGGAATCCAATGAAAGAAGTGGGAAATAGTAAAATCTGGAGAGGACAGGAGCTCCACAAGGAGAGCAACAGAACCAAAAATTTGAGCCCAGGGATCTTTCCTGAGCCTAGTACCAAATGACAAGGTTGTCATTTGTACCAAATGTACCAAATGATAAGGTTGTCTCATAATGTGGACCTGGATCTGAAAGTTCTTAAGTGTGACTTTGAACTGAGCAGTTACTCATTTACTCACTGAATGTACCTTCACATTCTTATTGATATAATAGGCTGGCAGGTTCTAGGGTTCCCTGGGGTAGTATTTCTTTAATAGCAGGGAAAAGAGAAAGATACCAGATAATTCCTGGGACTGAATTGTGTGAAACAAAGATCTGTGTATGTAAAAGGAGAACTTAAGGGCAATAAACTCTGACAGCTGCTGTTCTTCAACACTAGTGTTGGCAACTATCTATGAGCAGGGTTGTCATGGTTGACCTTGTGGATGGGCAGCTGTGTCCTACATTAAGCAATCCTCCTAGTCATAGGGTTTACAATTAAAACTGGTCATTTAGGAGAGAATTGGGTTCCTGTTATATGTCTAGGACACAAGAGCAGAAGTGATTTTTGATGTTTTTCTCCAGACAAACCATCTAAACGTAGTGTTAGTGGAACAACTGCTTGTTTAAAAGTGCCACCTGAGCTCATGGTGTCTGAAGTAGCTTTGAAACCACTAGTTCATGGATAGGATTCTCTGCTATATAATGAGTTAAAAGCATGCCTTATAGAGTCCAACTCTGCCTTCTGGAATCTTTTCTCCAAGTAAAAAGTCATGGTAAAAGTTGTCACCATATCGTTTTTTTTTTTTATTATGTGGGAATTTCATATAATATACATTATAGTCCTTTTCCATTGTCTCCAGGTTAAAATTCCTACCCATGAGTCACAATATTTTTTTAAATACATCAGTTCTAGTATGTGTGGTTCATCTACACATTGGAACATGATCAGAATCTTACTGCCAAGCCCCTTAAAATAAACTGAGTTCACCTTTGCCACACCTTGACGCCACCCCCAAGTAGAGGCCATCAGTTGTGAATAGCTTTATGCTTCATTACTTTTATCACAGTTTCTCTTATGGATTTGTTTATTACGATTTGTTCACTTTCTATCTCCTCGGCTGGCCCCTCCCTCTTCCCCTTCCAGTCCTACTCACCCTCCTCCTTCTACCTTTATGCACTGTCTATAGTTCCCTGATAGAGCAGTTCTGCTTGCCCCTTCTATCTGATCCTAGCTTATCAGGTCTCAACAAGGCTGGCTGCATGCTCTTCTTCTGAGGCCTGATTCTCAGGGCACTGTTCATTTTGTGTCCTCAATTCCCTCTACTTATGACACTCTTCCTGCCTCTTCTCCTGCAGGGGGTCAAGAGCCCTGAGGAGAGGGAGAATTTTAAAGGGACATCCCAAATAGAGCTAGGTGTTTTAAGATCTCTCTTTAAGCATAATTTTTGACTGTGGGTATCTGTATGCAATCTCATTTGATGCAGAAGCAAACATCTCTTTGAATGCAAGAACAGGACAGTGATCTATCACTTGAGGGCAAAGAGTAACATATTTTAATAAAAACAGCCTGGGTTGCTTTAAATTTCTGTAGTATTGTCTGTCCAAACAAATCACTTAACTGTACCCAATCGCACTAGTGGAAGACTTCTTTGGTCACAATACATGGCCTAATGTAACTTTATGCCCCACTATTAGAAGACCTCCTAATGAGTGAATATGTATCATATTTGTCTCTCTGCATTTTAGTAACTTAACCAAGGGTGGTTTTTCTTGGTTCCATACATTTGCCAGAAAATATCATGATGTCATCTTCTTACCTGAAAAATACTCCTTTATAGAAATATTCCACATTTTCCCCGAAGGAGATAGTCAGTCCTGTTCTTAAGTTCTTGGAATTTGCTGGGATTTTAAACATTGTATTGAAGGACATAATATCAGGATAACTATGTTCTTTTAGCCTAGAAGTCTCTCCATCTTCTACTTCCTGGTGGTGCAATGTCCCATTGAAGCTCATCTATTTACATGTTGTGTCCTCAATGAGGCAATATCTGGGAAGTGTTCAGAAGAATGAACTTGTTGGAAAATATAATTTATTTTCAAGTTAGAATATTGGAGGGTGAGCTTTGAGGTTGATATGTCAATGAAAGTGATTAGACAGAATGAAGTCTCTGTCTCTCACTCTCTGTTACTTTAGATAGATAGATAGATAGATAGATAGATAGATAGATAGATAGATGTTTATGTTGTTCTTGGTCTATAAGAATATCTCTCTTTCTCTTTCTCTATATCTCTCTGTCTACCTCTCTCTGCATGTTGCTTATGGTACAGTTTGAAAAGCTCTAGTTTCTCCTGAAGTACTACAATAAAATGACTGCTTCCAGATGTGTACCTGGCTGGTCGCTGTAATAATATCAGTTAGGTCCAATTAAACACTTTTGTTTTCAAAGACTTGATTTTGTCAGGGAGCCTGTTCCAACTAGGTAATTGACTGACTGAGGACATATCTGTGCTTCTAACAAATATTAATGGACTGTGTGATAATGTGTAATCCACATGTCAAGGACACATGACTTTATTAATGACTACTTAAAAGAAATACATGACAGCTTTCCTGAAATAATGGTCTTGGACACAAGAATTGACATCTCTGGGGTGTGTATTTTCAGCTGTCCAGATTAAGGCATGTGGGGCTGCTCAGCATTTTGCTCAAGCATGCTGTCCATTAGGCCCTTTTAAGAACTGGCTCCTGAAACACTTAGTAGCTTCATCTTGTTTCATGACATCATTCTCCATCTCAGCCACTCAGTGCCTGAAAGAATCTTGAGGTTTCTATGGAGATGAGTACACAAAATTTCCTCAGTGACCAGTACCTCTAATCCTGTGCACAGGTGAGTTTTTCTTGTGAAACAAACAAGCCTTTATCTCATCTTTTTGTCCAGATTCCACACCTTTACTCCTGTTTAACTTTGTGACAATATCAGGTAGAAAATGAAACTTTCATGTTTACTTAACTGGACAGATTCATAAGTAGGAAAGATTCATAGAGATGTGGTATTAAGGGGAATGTACTGAATGACAAGGTGGTCTCATAATGTGGTCTTGGATCTGAAATTTCCTAGGTTGGGACTTAGAACTGAGAAGTTATTCACATCCTCACTAAATGTAACTTCCCATTCTTATTGATATAATAGTCTGGCAGGGTTTAGGGTTCCCCAGGCTTTTGAGACTTTAATAGCAGGGGAAAGAGAAGAAAACAATAGAATTCCTAGGACTGGCTTGGCTGAAAGAGAGAAAGATCTTTGAATGTAAAACTAATATTGAATGGCAATAAACTTTTTACAGCTGGTAATGTTACACACTAATATTACCCATCCTCTATGAGCAAGGTTGCCTTGACTGACCTTGATGGATGGGTAGCTGTGTACTACTCAGTTGTCACTGAGAAATCCTCCTGTTCCTTGGTTTTAGTGTTAAACCTGGGCTTTCAGGACAGAGAAATGGGTACCTGTTACATGCCTAAGACAGAAGAACAGAAGTGTTTCTTGATGTTGTCCTCCAGACAAACCATAAAAATATAGTGTTAGTGGCAGAACCGCTTGTTCAGAAGTGCCACCTGAGCTCATGTTGTCTGAAGTAGCTGTGTAACCACTAGTTCATGTCTAGGTATCTCTGCTACATGATGTTGTCCTGGGAAGCATGCCTTACACAGTCAAACTCAGTCCTCCTTTAGCAGAATCATTTCTCCATGTTAAAAGTCATTGTAAAAGTTGTCAACGTATTATTTTTATTGATTATGTGGCAATTATACATTACACTCCTTTTCCATTGCTTCCAGGATAAATTCCCACACTTGAGTCACACAATTTTTTAATTTTAATTTTTATTTTTATTAATTACACTTTATTCACTTTGTATCTCCCCATACACCCCTTCCCCCTCCCAATCCCACTGTCCCATCCCCTTCTGCATGCATGCCCTTCCCTAAGTCCACTGTTAGGGGAGGTCATCCTCTCCTTCCTTCTGATCTCACTCTATCAGAATCTCATCAGAACTGGCTGCATTGTCATCTTTTGTGGTCTGGCAAAGGCTGCTCCCTCCTCAGGGGGAGGTGATCAAAGAGCAGGCCAATCAGATTGTGTCGAAGGCAGTCCCTCTTCCCATTACTATGTAACCCACTTGGACACTAAACTACCCTGGGTTACATCTGTGCAGGGGTTTTAGGTTATCTCCATGTATGATACTTGGTTGGAGCATGAATCTCTGGGAAGATCCCTTTGTTAAAATTTCTAGTTCTGTTGCTCTCCTTGTAGAGTTCCTGTCCATTCCAGATCTTACTGTTTTCCACTTCTTACCTAAGATTCCATGCACATTTTTTTTTCTTTAAAATACATCAGTTCTAGTACTGATACTCATATACTCATTGGAACATGGTCAGAATCTCAGTGCCAAGTCCATTAAAGAAAAATGAGTCCACCCTTGCAGGACCCTAACAGTACCCCAAGAAGCAACCATCAGTCCTGAAGATCTTTATACTTCATAACCTTTATCACACTTTTTATTATATATTTATATATTATGATTTGTTTACATCATATCTCCACTACTACTGCATCCTAATTCTCCTTCTAGTCCCACCCACCCTCCTTCTTCTACCCCTATACCCTCTCTCTACTTAACTGGTAGGAGAGGTTCTAGTACCTCTTCTATCTGACCCTAGCTTCTCAGGTCTCAAAAGGCTGGCTGCATGTTCTTCTGTGGCCTGATTCTCAGTGCATTGTTCTTGTGTCTTCAATTCCCTCTACTTATGACACTCTTCCTGACTCTTCTCTTGCAATCTTCAAAGAGCTCTGAGGGGAGGGAGAATGTCATAGAAAATCTCATTTAGAGCTGGGTAGTTTAGATCTCTCTCTGCTAAATTTCAGACAGTGGGTCTCTGTATTCAATTCCATTTTATGCAGAAGGAAGCATCTCTTTGGATGCAAGAACAGGAAAGTGATCTATCATTTGAGGGCAGAGAGCAACATATTTTAATAACAACAGCCTGCTTGCTTTAACATTTCTATAGGATGGCCTGGCCCAACAACTCAATTAACTGCCACTCAAGCCCCCTAGTGAAAGACTGGTTTGGTCACAATTTATGGCCCAATAGAACTTTATCTTCCACAATTAGGACATAATAATAAGTGAATACATAACATATATTTTCTGCATTTTAGTTTCTTAATCCAGAATGATTTTCCTGGTTCCATTCATTTGACTAAAAATATTATGATGTAATTTTTTTAGCTGAATAATTCTTCACTATGGAAATTTTCCACATTTTCCCCAAGGATATTGTAAGTCCTGTTCTTTAGAAATTGGGAGTAATTGGTCTTTAAACATTGTATTGAATGACAAACTATCAGTATCAGATTATGTTCTTTTAGCCTAGAAGTTCCTGCATCTTTTTCCACTTCCTGGTGATTTGAACTGCTATGTCCCCTGAAAGATCAGCCATTTACATATTTAGTCCCCAGTGAAGAAATGTATGGGAAGGTTTAGAGGAATGGCCTTGTTGTATAATATAATTCCTTTAGGAGTAATATTATAGGATGGTGGGCTTTCAGATTGATATGAAAATGAAAGTGACCAGACAGAATGGAGTCTCTGTCTCTTTGTCTCTGTCACTTTTTATCTTTGTTTCTGTTGGTCTCCTTCTATTTCTCAGTCTGTCTCACAAGCAATTTCTCTGTTTCTCTAAGTCTCCCTTTCTCTGCCTGTAAATTGTAGGTCAGCATGAAAGCTCTCAGTTCTGCTGAAGGACTACAAAATGATGAATCTTGCTGAGGTGACATACTGGATGGTGTTGGTAAAAAAATAAGAAAGGTCCCAATTAACCCATTTTTGATCAAAGAGTTGCCTCAGTCAGGTAACATTTTCCCAGTAAATAATTCCATGACAGAGGATATATGTGTATTTAACAAATATTAATGGAATCTGTGATAATGTGAAAGTTACATGTCAAAGACATAGGATTTTATTAATGACCACTAGAAAGGAATATGTCACACTTTTCCTGAACTCAGTCTTGGACACAGGAACTGTCATCTCTGGGTTGAGCGCTTTCCACTGCCCAGATTGAGCCATGTAGAGCTTCTCAGCCTTTCTCTCAAGCAGGTTGTCCACTAGGCCCTTTAAATAACTGGATCCTGAACCTCTTACTGGCTCTCACCTGTTTCCGACATCACTCCCTCTCTCAGCCAATTAGCACCTGAGGGAATCTTGAGGATTCCATGGAGATGAGAACAAAAACTTTCCTCAGTGTCCAGTACCTCTGATCCTCTGCACATGTGACTTTTTCTTGTGAAACCCAACAAGCCTTTGTCTCATCCCTTTATCCAGATCCCACAACTTATTCCTGTTTACCTCTGTGAAAATGTCAGGAAGGAAATGAAACTTTAATGTTTATTTAAGTTGAAAGCTTCCTATGTAGCATAGTTTCATAGTGATGTGGGATTAAGTTGAATGTGCCAAAGGACAAGGTGGTCTCATCATTGGGTCATGGATCTAAAATTTCCTAGGTTGTGACTTAGAACTGAGCAGTTACTGGTGTACTCACTAAATGTACCTACCCATTCTTATTGATATAATAGGCTTGCAGGGTCTATGTTTTCCCTGTTGTATTGAGTCACTAAGAACAGCTAAAAGAGTAGGAAACCAGACAATTCCTGGGACTGGATTGGGTGATACAGAGAGAGATCTGTGTATGTAAAAAGAGAACTGAGGCTCAATAATATATTTGACAGCTGGGCTGTTCCACACTATGGTTGACAACCATTTATGAGAGATGACATTTCCTCATCTGTCTCCTATTCTGTGGTCAGTGATCAATCCCTGGGCCTTCAGGACAGAGAAATGCATCCATGTCATATAATTAGGACACATGAACAGTTCTATTTCCTCCTGTGGTCCCCCTCTAAATGTAGTTATAGTGCCAGGACTGCTTTTTCAGGGTGCCACCTGAGCTCATGAGGTCTGAGGTAGATGGGTAAAAACTAGTTCATTCCTAGGAGCCTCAGCTCCTTAATGAGTTCCTGGAAAGCAAGGAAAATTCATATTCCTTGCTCATTTAGCAGAATCTTTTCTCCATGTTAAAAGTCATTGTACAAGTGTGAACATATTATTTTTATGGTTTATGTGGAATTTCATATATTATACATTACACTCCTACTCTATTGATCCCAGGTTTAAATTCCAACCCATGTGTCACATTAAAATATTTTTTCTTCATAATTAATCAAATGAAGTATGTGCTATTCATATATTCATTGGAATATGATCAGTGTCTCAGTGTCAAGTCCTGTAAAGAAAACTGAGTTCATACTTGCGGCACTCTGGAAACAACCCCCAAAAGAGGCCATCAGTCCTGAAGAGCTCTGTACTTTATCACCTATTCTTTTTTAATTTTTATTTTTTTTAACATTGCTCATAGATTATGTACTTTGTATACCAGCCATAGCCCTCCTCCCTCATTCCCTCCTATATCCACCTTTGCTCTCTCAACTCCTCCCTGTCCCTTTCTATGCCCTGATAGGAGAGGTGCTCCTCCCTTTCCATCTGACCCTAGCTTATCAGGTACCTTCAGGACTGGTTACAATGTCCTCCTGTGTGGCCTAGCAAGGCTGTTCTTTCCTGAGGGGAGGCGTAGGTAAATGAGCCATTTATTGAGTTCATGTCAGAAATAGTTCCTCTTACCCTTACTAGGAAAACACACTTGGATACTGAGCTTCCATGGGATTCATCTGAGCAGGGCTTCTAGGTTATATACATACATGGTCCTTGGTTGGAGGAACAGTCTCATAGAGGAAACCTGTGCCCTGATATATTTTGTCCTTTTGGAGCTCCTATCATCTCCCATTCATACTAACTCCCCCTTTTATCATATGATTCCCTGCACTCTACAGAAGATTTAGTTAGGATTCTCAGCATCTGCTTTGATAAGCTGTTAAGTAGAGACTTTCAGAAGCCGTTTGCGGTAGGCTCCTGTCTTGTATTTTTTCTTCTCCTACTTCCCATGAATGTCCATCCCATTTTGCTTTCTAAGTGAGGATTATCCATTTTACTTGAGGTCTTCGCTTTTGTTTATCTTCTTTAGATGCATATATTTTACTATATTTATCCTATCTTATAGGACTACATAAGTGAGTATATACTATGTGTGTGCCTTTCTGCTCCTGGCATACCTGACTCTGGATTATATTTTCTATATCCCACCATTTGTTTGCAAATTTCAAGATTTCTTTGTTTTTAATTGCTGAGTAGTTTTCCATTGTGTAAAAGTGCCACAATTTCTGTATCCGTTCCTCCATTGAGGGACATCTGGATTTTTTCCAAGTTCTATTACAAATAAAGCTGCTACAAACATGGTTGAACAAATGTCCTTGTTGTGTACTTGAGCATCTTTTGGATATATGCCTCGGAGTGGTATAGCTGGATCCCAAGGAAGTACTATTCCTAATCGTCTGAGAAAGTGCCAGTTTGATTTCCATAGTGGTTGTATGAGTTTATATTTCCTCTAGCTGTGGAGGAGAGTTCCCCTTTCTCCACAACCTCTCCAGCACTTGCTGTCACTTGAGGTTTTAACCTTTGCCGTTCTGACAGGTGGAAGGTGAATATCAGGGTTGTTTTATTTCATCTCACTTAACCATCTCCTCAGGTGTTTCTCTGCCATTCTAAATTCCTCTACAGAGAATTCTCTTTTTAGTTCTATACCCCATTTTTTAATTGTATTCTTTGGTTTATTGCTTTTTAACTTCTTTAGTTCCTTCTATATTCTGGATATCAGCCCTCTGTCAGATATAGGGTTAGTGAAGATCCTTTCCCAGTCTTTAGGCAGTTGTTTCTGATGACAGTGTCTTTTGCTTTACAGAATTTGCTCAGTTTCATGGGGTCCTATTTATTAATTGTTGCCCTAAGAGCCAGTGTTGTTGGTGTTCTCTTCAGGAAGTTATCTCATGTGCCAATCAGTTCAAGGCTCTTCCCCACTTTTTCTTCAAACCTATTTAATGTATCTGTTTGTATTTTGAGGTCTTTGATCCACTTGGGCTTTAGATTTGTGCAAGGTGATAAATATGGATATATTTTCATTTTACTGCAGGTAGACAACCATTTTGGCCTAGCACCATTTGTTGAAGATGCTGTCTTTTTTTCCATTGCATAATTTTGAATTCTTTGTTGAAAATCAGGTATTTATAGGTGTTTGGGTTTATTTTGGGGTCTTGTATTTGGTTCCATTGATCTACTTGAGAATTTTTTTTCAATGTCTATAAAGAAACGTATTGGTATTTTCATGTGAATTGCATTGAATCTGTAGATTGCTTTTGGCACGATCACCATTTTCACTATGTTAATCTTACCAATCCATCAGCATGGGAGAGCTTTATATAATCTGATACCTTCTTCAATTTATTTTTTCAGAGACTTCAAGTTTTCTTCAAACAGATCTTTCACTCACTTAGATAAAGTCACCCCAAGTTACTTTAAGTTATTGTGGCTATTGTGAAGGGTGTTGTTTCCCTGAATTTTTATCTTGGGTATACAGGAGGGTTTCTGAATATTTGAATTAATTTTATATCCAACCACTTTGCTGAAGGTATTTATCAGCTGAAGGAGTTCTTTGGTTGTTTTTTTGGGATCACTCATGTATACTATCATGTTATCTGAAAATAGTGAAACATTGACCTCTTCCTTTCTGATTTGTATTCCCTTGACCTCCTTTAGTTGTGTTATTCTTCTAGCTAGGAATTTCAGTACTATGTTGAATAGATATGGAATGAGTGGGCAGCCTTGCCTTGTCCCTGATTTTAGTGGGATTGATTAAAGTTTCTCTCCATTTAGTTTGATGTTGGCTATAGGCTTGCTGTATCTTGACTTTACTATTTTTAGGTATGTGCCTTCTATTCCTGATCTCTCCAATACTTTAAAATAAATGGATGTTGTATTTTGTCAAATGCTTTTTCAGCCTCTAAGGTGATGATCATGTGGTTTTTCTCCTTCAGTTTGTTAATATGGTGGATTACATTGATAGATTTCCATATATTGAACCATCCTTACATGCCTGGAATGAAGCCAATTTGGTCATGGTGAATATCTGGTTTGCTAGTGTCTTATTGAGTATCTTTGCATCAATGTTCATAAGAGAGATAGGTCTGAAGATCTCCTTTTGTTGGGTCTTTGGGTGGTTTAGGTATTCATTCATAGAATGAATCTGGTATAGTTCCTTCTGTTTCTGTTTTGTGGAATAGTTTAAAAAGAATTAGAATAAGCACTTCTTTGAAGATCTGGTAGAAATCTGTGCTGAAACCATCTGGAACAGGGTTCTTTTGAAAAGGGAGATTGTTGATGACTGCTTCTATTTCCTTGGAGCATATAGGCCTATTTAATCTTTTTATCTGACCTTGTCTTAATTTTGGTAGATGGAACATCTAGAAAATTGTCCATTTCATCATTTAGATTTTCAATTTTAGTTGCATATAGGCTTCTGTCGTACAACCTGATGATTGTTTGGATTTCCTCAGTGTCTGTAATCATGTCCCCATTTCATTTCTGATTTTGCTGATTGGATAGTTTCTCTCTGCCTTTTAGTTAGTTCAGGTAACGTTTTGTCTATCTTGTTGATTTTCTCAAAGAACCAGCTCTTAGTTTCATTTGATTGTTGAATAGCTTTATTTGTTTCCAATTGATTGATTTCAGCCCTGAGTTTGATTATTTCCAGCCAGGAGTTCCTTTTGGGTATATTATCTTCGTCTTGTTCTTCTTGTTCCTGTTCTTGTTGTTGTTGTTGTTGTTGTTGTTCTTCTTCTTCTTCTTCTTCTTCCTAAGTTTTTCAGTTGGGCCATAAAATTGCTTGTATGCTATGTTACAAATTTCTTCTTGTAGGCAATTAGTGCTATAAATTTTCCTCTGAGCATTGCTTTCATTGTGTCCCTCTGAGCATTGCTTTCATTTGATATGTGGTATCTTAATTTTCATTGAATTCTAGGAAGTCTTTAATTTCTTTCTTTTAATTTTCTTTTTTTAATTAATTTTTTTATTTTTCGTATTAGTTACATTTTGTTAACTCTATATCCCAGCTGTATCCCGCTCCCTCATTCCATCCCAAATCCCACCCTCACTCTCTCATATCCTCCCTGCCCCTTTAGAAGTCCACTGATAGGGGAGGACCTTCTCCCCTTTCAACTGACCATGTTTTATTAGATCTTCAAGACTGGCTGCAAAGTCCTCTTCTGTGGCCTAACAGGACTGCTCCTCCCTTGGCAGGTGGGGAGGTCAAGGAGCCAGCCACTGGTTCCTCTTAGAAATAGTCCTTGTTCCCCTTACTATGGGAAACAAATTGTTTACTGAGCTACCACAGGCTACATCTGAGCAGAGGTTCTAGATTATGTCCATACATGGTCCTTGGTTGAGTGTCAGTCTCAGAAAAGACCCTCTACCCAGATATAGTTGGTCTTGTGGTACTCCTATCCTTTCCACATCATACTAACTACCCTTCTTTCATATTATACTTGTATTCTGTCGAAGGATTGGTTATGAGTCTTAGTATCTGCTTTGAAACACTTCTAGGTAGAGTCCTTCAGATGCCTTTTGTGGTAGACTCCTGTCATAAGTTCAATGCAGATCCCATTTGTCTTTCTAAATGAGGCTTGATCATCTTACCTCATGTCTGCTTTCTTGATTATCTTCTTTAGTTGTGTAGATATCATTATGTTTATCATATCTTGTAGGTCTATATAAGTCAGTATATACCATGTTTGTCTTTCTCCTTTTGTGATAATTCATTCAGAATGACCTTTTCTAGACACCACCATTTCCTGCAAATTTCATGATTTCCTCCTTTTTGATTGCTGAGTAGAATTCTATTGTGTAAAAATACCACAATTTCTGTATCTATTCCTCTGTTAATGGACATCTGGGTTGTTTCCAGGATATGCCTATTACAAATAAAGCCCCTATAAACATGGTTGATCAAATGTCCTTGTTGTGAACTTGAGCAAATTTTGGGTATATACATAGCAGTGTTATAGCTGTGTCTTGAGGAAGCACTATTACTAATTGTATGAGAAAGCACCAGATAGACTTCCAAAGTGGTTGTACCAGTTTACATTCCCACTAGCAGTGGAGGAGGGTTCTGCTTTCTCCACAACCTCTCGAGCATATGTTATCACTTGAGTTTTTCATCTTGGTCATTTTGATGGGTGTAAGGTGAAATCTCAGGGTCGTTTTGATTTGCATTTTCCTAATGGATAATGAAGTTGAGCATTTCTTTTTTTAATTTAATTTAATTTTATTAATTAAACTTTAATCCCAAATAAGACTCCCCCCATAAGCCAGTCCATCCTCCCCTCCTGATCCCACCCTCCCTAACCCTTTTTCACACATGCCCCTCCCAACTCCACTGAAAAGGGAGGTCCTCCTCTCCTTCCTTGTGATCATAGTCTATCAGATGACATCAGAAGTAGCTGCATTGTCAACTTCTGTGCCCTGGTAAGACTGCTCTCCCCTCAGGGGGAGGTGATCAAAGAGCAGGCCAATCAGATTGATTTGAAGGCAGTCCCTCTTCCCATTACTATGTAACCCAAGTAGACACTAAACTGACATGGATTACA
Organism: Meriones unguiculatus; assembly: GCF_030254825.1. Lineage (NCBI taxonomy): Eukaryota > Metazoa > Chordata > Mammalia > Rodentia > Muridae > Meriones > Meriones unguiculatus. The sequence continues at coordinate 21,951,313 of NW_026843710.1, read as the reverse complement.
TCTGTGCATGGGTTCTAGGTTATCTCCATGCCTGGTAATTGGTTGGAGTATGGATCTCTGAGAAGACTCCTGTGTTCAAATTTTGTAGTTCTGTTGCTCTCCTTGTGGGGTTCCTGTCCTCTCCATAACCTACTGTTTCCAACTTCTTACATAAGATGCCATGAACTCTGTCCAACAGTTGGCCATAAAGTTTCAGCATCTGCTTTGATAGTCTGCAAGGCAGAGTATTTCAGAGACACTCTGTGGCAGTTTCCTACGTTGTTTCCTGATTTCTTCTTCTTCTGATGTCCATCCTCTTTGCCTTTCAGGATGGGGATTGAGCATTTTAGTCAGGGTCCTCTCTCTTGATTAGTTTCTTTAGATATACAGGTGTTAGTAGGTTTATGCTATAAGTCTATATGAATGAGTATATACCATGTGTGTCTTTCTGCTTCTGGGACAGCTCACTCAGGATGATCCTTTCCAGGTCCAAGCATTTACCTCCAAATATCATGATTTCCCTATTTTTCAATGCTAAGTAATACTTCATTGTGTAGATGTACCACAGTTTCTTCATCCATTCTTCAGTTGAGGGGCATCTGGGCTGTTTCCAGCTTCTGCCTATTACAAATAAGGCTGATACAAATGTGGTTGAGCAAATGTCTTTATTGTTGAGCCTCTTTATACTTGGGCCTCTTTTGGTTATATGCCTTGGAGGGGTATGTCTGACTCTTGAGAAAGCGCTATTACTATTTTTCTGAGAAAGTACCACATTGATTTCCACAGTGGTTATAAAAGTTTACATTCCCACCAGCAGTGGAGGAGGGTTCCCCTTTCTCCACAACCTCTCCAAAATATTTGATCACTTGAGGTTTTCATGTTGACAATTATGATTGGTGTAAGGTGAAAGCTCAGGGTCATTTTGGTTTTCATTTCCCTGATGGCTAATGAGGTTGACCATTTCTTTAAGTTTTTTTCTGCCTTTTGATATTCCTCTACAGAGAATTCTCTATTTAGCTATGTTCCACATTTTTTAATTGGATAACTTGGTTTGCTGCTTTTAAACTTCTTTAGTTCTTTATATATGCTGTATATTAGCCCTCTGTCTAATATAAAGGGTTAGTGAAGATTCTTTCCCAATCTTAGGCAGCCGTTTTGTTTTGATGATGGTGTCCTTTGCTTTACAGAAGCTGTTCAGTTTCAAAAGGTCCCCTGTATTGATTGTTGATCTTAGAGCCTGTGCTGTTGGTGTTCTGTTCAGGAAGTTATCTCCTGTGTAAATGAGTTCTAGGATATTCCCCACTTTTTTTTCTAGCTGATTTAATGTGTCTGATTTTACGTTCAGGTCTTTGATCCACTTGGACTTCAGTTTTGTGCAGGGGGATAAGTATGGATCTATTTGCATTTTTCTACATGTAGCCATCCAGTTGGACCAGCACCATTTGTTGAAGATGCTATCTTTTTTCCATTGTATGGTTTTGGAATCTTTGTCAAAAATTAGGTGTCCATAATTGTGTGGGTTTATTTCTGGGGTTCTGTTCAGTTCCATTGATCCACCATTCTGTTTCTATGCCAGTACCATGCAGTTTTTATAAGTGTTGCTCTAGAGTACAGCTTGAGCTCAGGGATGGTGATACCTCCAGGAGATCGTTTCTTGTAGAGGATTGTTTTAGCAATTCTGGGTTTCTTGTTATTCCATATGAAGTTGAGAGTTTTTTCTCACCAGGACTGTAAGAATTGTGTTGGAATTTGATGGGAATTGGATTAAATCTGTAGATTGCTTTTGGTAAGATGGCCATTTTTACTATGTTAGTCCTGCCAAGCTATGAGCATGGGAAATCTTTCCATCTTTTTATATCTTCTTCTAATTCTTTCTACAGAGAATTGAATTTTTTTTATCATACAAGACTTTGGCTTGCTTGGTTAGGGTTACACCAAGGTACTTTATGTCATTTGTGGCTATTGTGAGGGGGGTTGTTTCCCTAATTTCTTTCTCAGCCTTTTTGCCTTTTGTATACAGGAGAGTTACTGATTTTTTTTTTTTTTTTTTTTTTAGATAATTTTGTATCCAGCCACTTTGCTGAAGGTATTTATCATCTGTAGGAGTTCCCTGGTAGAGTTTTTGAGGTCACTCATGTATACTATCTTATCATCTGCAAATAGTTATAATTTCACTTTTTCCTTTCCAATCTCTATCCCCTTGATCTCCTTCAACTGTCTTATTGCTCTAGCAAGGACTTCCAGCACTATGTTGAGGAGATATGGAGAGGGTGGTCAGCCTTGTCTTGTCTGTGATTTCAGTGGGTTTACTTTAATTTTCTCTCCGTGCAGTTTGATGTTGGCTATAGGCTTGCTATATATCTTCTTTACTATGATTAGATATATGCCTTGTATCCCTGATCTTTCCAATACTTTAAACATGAATGGATGTTGGTTTTTTTTTCAAATGCTTTTTCAGCATCTAGGGAGATTATCATGTGTTTTTTTTTTTCTTTCAGTTTGTTAATATGGTGAATCACATTGTTGGATTTCCATTTATGGGACCACACCTGCATACCTGGGCTGAAGCCTACTTGATCATAGTGGATAATATCTTTGATGTGTTCTTGTATTCGGTTTGCAAGTTATGTTGTTGAGTATTTTTGCATCAATGTTCATAAGGGAGATTGCCCTGAATTTTTTTCTTTTTTGGGTCCTTGCGAGGTTTAGGTACCAAGGTGACTGTGGCTTCATAGAATGAGATTGGTAATGTTCCTTTTGTTTCTATTTTGTGGAATAGTTTGAAGAGAGTTGGAGTTATCTCTTCTTTAATGGTCTAGTAGAATTCTATGCTGAAACAATCTGGTCCTGGGCTTTTTATGGATGTGAGACTTTCGATGGCCACTTCTATTTTTTTGGGGGTGGGGATATAGCACTATTTAATTGATTTACCTGGTCCTGATTCAGCTTTGGTAAGTCAAATAGATCACGAAAATTGTCTATTTTCAATTTTTGTGGCATATAGAATTTTGCAGTAAGTCCTAATGATTAAACAATCAAACTTCCTTAGTTTCTGTATTTATGTCCCATTTTCATTTCTGATTTTCCTGATTTGGGTGGTGTCTCTCTCCCTTTTAATTAGCTTGGCTAAGGGTTTGTCGATCTTATTGGTTTTCTCAAAGAACCAGCTCTTGGTTTCATTGATTTGGTGACTTATTTTATTTGTTTCTAATTGATTGATTTCAGCCCTGAGTTTGATTATTTCCAACAGTCTACTCCATTTTAGTGTGTCTGCTTCTTCTTGTTTTAGGGTTTTTAATTGAGCCATTAATTTGCTTGAATAAGCTGTCTTGAATTTCTTCTTGAAGGCACTTAGTGCTATGAAATTTCCTCTTAGCACTGCTTTCACTGTGTCCCACAAGTTTGGGTATGTTGTGTCTTCATTTTCATTGAGTTCTAGGAAGACTTTAATTTCTTTATTTCTGCTCTGACCCAGCTGTCATATAGTAACAATTTGTTCAGTTTCCATGTGTGTATAAGCTTTTTGCTATTTCTGTTGTTGTTGAGGTCCAGCTTTATTCCATGGTGATCAGACAGGATACAACGGATTATTCCCATCCTCTTGAATCTGTTGAGACTTGCTTTATGACTGACTATATTGTCTATTTTCAGAGAAGTTTCCATTAGGTGTTGAGAAGAAGGTAAATTCTTTTGTGTTTGGGTGTTAGGTCCATTTGATTCATGACCTTTGATAGAGACATTGTTTCTTTGTTTAATTTCTGCTTTGTTGACATCTCCCTTTTTTGAGACTGGGGTGGTGAAGTCTCCCCCTATTAATTTTTGGGGATCTATGTTTGTTTTATGTTTTATTAATGTTTCTTTTATAAATGTGGGTGCTCTTTTATTTGGGGCATAGATGTTCAGGATTATGATATCTTCCTGGTGGAATTTTCCCTTGATGAGTATGAAGTGTCCTTCCCCATCTCTATTGATTAATTTTAATTGAAAGTCTATTTTAACAGATATTAGAATGGTTACTCCTGTTTGCTTCTTGGGTCCATTTGCTTGGAAAGTAGTCTCCCAACACTTTACCCTCAGGTAATGTCTATGTTTGTCTCTTAGGTGTGTTTCTTGTATGCAACAGACTGCTGGGTTTTGTTTATGTATTCATTTTCTTAGTCTGTGTATTTTTATTGGAGAGTTGAGTACATTAATGTTGAGAGAGATTAATGACCAGTGGCTGTTAGAACCTTTGATTTTTATGTTGGCTGTGTTCATAAGATTGTGTGCTTGGTTGCTTTTTGTTTTACTGTAGGAAGGTTAATTATTCCATGTGTTTCTTGAGAGTAGCTATTTTTTTATTTGTATTTTCCTTCTAGTGTCTTCTGTAATGCTTGATTTGTGTGTAGGTAATTTTGAAATTTATTTTTGTCCTTGAATATCTTGTTTTCTCCATCTATGAGTACTGAGAGTTTTGCAGGATATAGTAGCCTAGGCTGACATCTGTATTCTTTTAGGGTCTGCATGATATCCATCCAGGCCCTCCTGGCTTTTATAGTCTCTATTGAAATGTCAGGTGTGATTTTAATGTGTTTGCCATTGTATGTTACTTGGCCTTTTTCCCTTGCAGCTTTTAGTATTTTTTTTTCTTTGTTTTGTATAGCTACTGTTTTGCTTATTATGTGGCTGTAGCTTTTTCTTTTCTGGTCAAATTTATTGGGTGTTCTATAGGCCTCTTCTATTCTTATTGGTCTTTCCTTTAACTTGGGGAAATTTTCTTCAATGATTTGGTTGAAAATATTTTCTGGGCCTTGGAGAAGGGAATATTCTTTTTTCCTCTATTCCTGTTATTCTTAGGTCTTGTCTTTTCATATTGTCTTGTATTTCTTGGTCGGTCTGTGTCAGGAAGTTTTTGGATTTAACAGTTTCCTTGACAGATACATTGATTTCTTTCATTGAATCTTCTACACCTGATATTCTTTCTTCCATCTCTTGCAGTCTGTTGGTTATGCTTACCTCTGTTGTTCCTGTTTCCTTCCCTAAATTCTTCCTCTCCATTTTTTCCTCCATTTGTGTTTTCTTTAATTTTTCCAGTTCTATCTTCAGGTCTTCAGTTGTTTTGTCTACTTCCCTTACCTGTTTGATTTTATTTTCTTGTTTTTCTTTTAGTTCCTTCAACTCATTTATTTATTCATTTATTTATTTCAGTGACTTAATTATTTCTTTGCTGAAGGCCACAAACTGGCTGCATATTCCTCTATTTCTTCATGGATGGCCATAATCTGCTTGTCTTTAAGTCCTCCATTTCTTTATGTTTTGTTTTGGTTTTATCTTCCTCTAATTCTTTGTGTATTTTATTTATTTCCTGGTCATCTTCTTGATTTTTTATTATGCTGTGTTGTCCAGGGCTGCTCGCCCCTGGATGGCTGGGTTGTAGAAATACCATATTGCTCTGTCTTTTGTTGGTTGATCTGTTATGCTGACCTCTACCCATTGGGCTGTTTTAGGTATTGGTTGTTAGTTTCTAGTGCTTCCTGGAGTCCTGAGGTAGGGAGAATTCCCTTGGTCAGAGATGATTTTTCCTGAAGGAGGTCTCTTCTGCTTTTTGGGTATGGTCTCTGTATGGTCAGTGTTTCTCATGATTTGCCACTGCTCACCTCACATGTTTAGACCTGAGTAGTAGCTGTGGTCTTTGTTAGTCAAGGGGGCTGTCCTTTCACCCAGAGAATTCCTCAAGATAGGTGCCCCATTGCTGGGTTTCTCATTCTGAATTTAGTGACCTGATGCTGTTGTTATAGTTTTCCAGGTACAGCCCTCTTAAAGAACCTGCTGATTCTGGGCTGGGGGATTGTGTGCCCAAGTTTGAGATGGAGCCTAGGGTTGCTTCTCTGGTCTGAAGGCTGTGCAACCTGGTCTGGGATGGTGACAGGGGTGCTGCTCTGGTCTGGAGGATGTTCAGTCCTCTTTAAGCTGGCAACGGATGGCTCCACTCTGGTCCAGAGGCTGTGCTCTCAGGTCAGGAATGTTGGATGTGGTGACCACTCTGGTCTGGAGGCTCTGCGCTCTGATCAGGGCTGACAGTGTGTGTCCCTTTCTGGGCAAGAGGGTGCATGCCTCTCTTGGCTGAAAATTAATGGCTCTGCTCTGGGTCAGAGGTGTGGTGCCTCACTCTAGGCTAGAGGCTGTGCCCCCCTGTCTGAGATGGTGGCTGGGGTGGCTGATATGGGCCCAAGGATGTGAGTGCCATCTGGGCTGGCAGCTGTGTGCCCAGCTTTGGGCCAGAAGCTGTGCACTCCACTCTGGGCTGGTAATTGAGGTCTCTATTCTGGAAACAGGCTGAGCACCTCACTCTGAGCCAGAGGCTGTGTGTTTCAATCCTGGATGGTGGCTGGATACCTTCAGGTGGCTGTGTGTGCTGATCTGGGGTGGAGGGTGTGCCTACCTGTCCCCAGGACACTTACCAGGTATTGACTGGGTGACCTGAGGTTGCTCCCAATTAATTTCCACACTGTAGGCTTTCCTCTCACCTGGCAATTACAAATGCTGGTGTTTTAGGTACCTGAGTTCTGTCTCCTGGTAGCTCTGCCAACACTGCTGTCCTGCTCCTCAGAAAGAGTGTTCTGCTGGCTCCATCATCTTGTCATTCCTCACCCAGATACTCCCTCTTGTCTAGTCCCTTTTTTGGTATTTCAACCTCCATGCACATCCTCCTATAATATAACTCCAAAAGGAATTATATTTTTTAGATATTTTATTATTAATTTTTATTAATTACAATCTTTTTTTTAATTTTTATTTTATTTTTTTTATCAGTTACATTTTATTAACTCTGTATCCCAGCCGTGTCCCGATCCCTCATTCCCTCCCAGTCCCTCCCTCCCTCCCTCCCTCATCTCCACCGTGCCCCTTTCCAAGTCCACAGATGGGGGGGACCTCCTCCCCATTCATCTGATCCTGTTTTATCAGGTATCTTCAGGACTGGCTGCAAAGCCCTCCTCTGTGGCCTAACAGGACTGCTCCTCCCTTCGGGGGTGGGGAGACCAAAGAGCCAGTCATCGAGTTCCTGTTAGAAATAGTCCCTGTTCCCCTCACTTTGGGAAACCAATTGGTTACTGAGCTACCACAGGCTACATCTGAGTGGAGGTTCTAGGTTATGTCCATACATGGTCCTTGGTTGAATGTCAGTCTCAGAAAAGACCCTGTGCCCAGATATATTTGGTCCTTGTGGCGCTCCTATCCTTTCCCCATCAGACTAACTCCCCTTCTTTCTTATGATTCCCTGTACTCTGCCAAAGGTTTGGTCATGAGTCTTTGCTTTGAAAACACTGCTAGTTAGAATCTTTCAGATGCGCTCAGTAGACTCCTGTCATACGTTCGATGCACATCAATCTGTCTTTCTAAATGAGGATTGATCATCTTACCCCATGTCCGCTCAATTGATTATCTTTTTTAGGTGTATAGATTTCATTATGTTTATCATATCTTATAGGTCTATATAAGTGAGTGTATCCCATGTTTGTCTTTCTCCTTCTGGGATATTTCACTCAGAATGATCTTTTCTAGATCCCACCATTTGCCTACAAATTTCATGATTTCCTCCTTTTTGATTGCTGAGTAGTATTCCATTGTATAAAAATACCACAATTTCTGTACCCATTCCACCGTTGATGGACATCTGGGTTGTTTCCAGGTTCTGGCTATTACAAATAGAGCTGCTATAAACATGGTTGAGCAAGTGTCCTTTTTGTGTACTTGAACAAACTTTGGGTATATACCTAGCAGTGGTATAGCTGGGTCTGGAGGAAGCACTATTCCTATTTGTCTTAGAAAGCGCCAGATAGCTTTCCAGAGTGGTTGTAACAGTTTACATTCCCACCAGCAGTGGAGCAGGGTTCCCCTTTCTCCACAACCTCTCCAGCATGTGTTATCGCTTGAGTTTTTCATCTTGGCCATTCTGATGGGTGTAAGGTGATATCTCAGGGTCGTTTTGATTTGCATTTCCCTGATGGCTAATGAGGATGAGCATTTCTTTAAGTGTTTTTCTGCCATTCGATATTCCTCTGTCGAGAATTCTCTGTTTAGCTCTGTTCCCCATTTTTTAATTGGATTACTTGGTTTGCTGCTTTTCAGCTTCTTTAGTTCTTTGTATATACTGGATATTAGTCCTCTGTCAGATAAAGGGTTAGTGAAGATTCTTTCCCAATCTGTAGGCAGTCGTTTTGTTTTGATGACGGTATCCTTTGCTTTACAGAAACTTTTCAGTTTCATGAGGTCCCATTTATTGATTGTTGCTCTTAGAGCCTGTGCTGTTGGTGTTCTGTTCAGGAAGTTGTCTCCTGTGCCAATGAGTTCTAGGCTGTTCCCCACTTTATTTTCCAATTGATTTAGGGTATCTGGTTTTATGTTGAGGTCCTTGATCCACTTTGACTTTAGTTTTGTGCAGGGTGATAAATATGGATCTATTTTCATTTTTCTGCATGTAGACATCCAGTTGGTCCAGCACCATTTGTTGAAGATGCTGTCTTTTTTCCATTGAATGGAATTGGCTTCTTTGTCGAATATCGAGTATTCATAGGTGTGTGGATTTATTTCTGGGTCTTCTATGCGGTTCCATTGATCCTCCTTTCTGTTTCTATGCCAGTACCATGCAGTTTTTATTACTGTTGCCCTGTAGTACAGCTTGAGATCAGGAATGGAGATACCTCCAGATGATCTGTTGTTGTACAGGATCGTTTTGGAGATTCTGGGTTTTTTGTTTCTCCATATGAAGCTGAGAATCTTTTTTTCAAGGTCTGTAAAGAATTGAGATGGTATTTTGATGGGAATTGCATTGAATCTGTAGATTGCTTTTGGCACTATGGCCATTTTTACAATGTTAATCCTACCAATCCATGAGCACGGGAGATCTTTCCATCTTCTGATATCTTCTTCAATTTCTTTCTTCAGAGACTTGAAGTTTTTCTCAAACAGGTCTTTCACTTGCTTGGTTAGGGTCACACCAAGGTACTTTATGTTATTAGTGGCTATTGTGAAGCGTGTTGTTTCCCTAATTTCTTTCTCAGCCTTTTTGTCTTTGGTATATAGGAGGGCTTCTGAATTTTTTGAGTTGATTTTGTATCCTGCCACTTTGCTGAAGGTGTTTATCAGCTGAAGGAGTTCTCTTGTTGAATTTTTGGGGTCGCTCATGTATACTATCATATCATCTGCAAATAGTGACACTTTGACCTCTTCCTTTCCGATTTGTATCCCCTTGATCTCCTTTAGTTGTCTTATTGCTCTGGCTAGGACTTCAAGTACTATGTTGAAGAGATATGGGGACAATGGACAGCCTTGTCTTGTCCCTGATTTCAGTGGGATTGATTTAAGTTTCTCTCCATTGAGTTTGATGTTAGCTATAGGCTTGCTATATATTGCCTTTACTATGTTTAGGTATGTGCCTTGTATCCCTGATCTCTCCAAGACTTTAAACATGAATGGGTGTTGGACTTTGTCAAATGCTTTTTCGGCGTCTAAGGAGATGATCATGTGGTTTTTCTCCTTCAGTTTGTTTATGTAGTGGATTACATTGATGGATTTCCGTATGTTGAACCAACCTTGCATGCCAGGGATGAAGCCTACTTGGTCATGGTGGATGATATCTTTGATGTGTTCTTGGATTCGGTTTGCAAGTATTTTATTGAGTATTTTTGCGTCAATGTTCATAAGAGAGATAGGCCTAAAGTTCTCTTTTTTTGTTGGGTCTTTGTGTGGTTTAGGTATTAAGGTGACTGTGGCTTCATAGAATGAGTTTGGTAGTGTTCCTTCTGTTTCTATTTTGTGGAATAGCTTGAGGAGAATTGGAGTTAGCACTTCTTTGAAAGTCTTGTAGAATTCTGCGCTGAAGCCATCTGGTCCAGGGCTTTTTTTGGAGGGGAGACTGTTAATGACTGCTTCGATTTCCTTGGGAGATATAGGGCTATTCAGTCTTTCTACCTGATCTTGACTTAGTTTTGGTAGATGGAATCTTTCAAGAAAATTATCCATTTCATTTAGATTCTCAAATTTTGTGGCATATAGGCTTTTGTAGTATGACCTAATAATTGTTTGGATTTCCTCAATGTCTGTGGTTATGTCCCCATTTTCATTTCTGATTTTGCTGATCTGGATAGTTTCTCTCTGCTTTTTAGTTAGTTTGGCTAAGGGTTTGTCTATCTTGTTGATTTTCTCAAAGAACCAGCTTTTTGTTTCATTGATTCTTTGGATAGTTTTATTTGTTTCTAGTTGATTGATTTCAGCCCTTAGTTTGATTATTTCCAGCCGTCTGCTCCTTTTGGGTGTATCTGCTTCTTTTTGTTCTAGGTTTTTCAGTTGGGCCATTAAGTTGTTTGTATGTGATGTTACGAATTTCTTCTTGCAGGCACTTAGTGCTATAAATTTTCCTCTGAGCACTGCTTTCAGTGTTTCCCATAAATTTGGGTATGTTGTGCCTTCCTTTTCATTGAATTCTAGGAAGTCTTTAATTTCTTTCTTTATTTCTTCCTTAACCCAGCTGTCATTGAGTAGTAAGTTGTTTAGTTTCCATGTGCGTGTCGGCTTTTTGTTGTTTCTGTTGTTGTTGAGGTCGAGCTTTAGTCCATGGTGGTCAGATAGTATACAAGGGATTATTTCAATCCTTTTGTATCTGTTGAGGCTTGCTTTGTGGCCCACTATATGGTCTATTTTGGAAAAGGTTCCATGGGGTGCTGAAAAGAAGGTGTACTCTTTTGAGTTTAGGTGAAATGATCTGTAGACGTCTATTAGGTCCATTTGATTTAGGGATTCTGTGAGTGCTTTTATTTCCCTATTTGGTGTCTGTCTAGTTGATCTGTCCCTTGGTGAGAGTGGAGTGTTGAAGTCTCTCACTAGTAAGGTATTAGGATCAATGTATGATTTAAGCTTTAATAATGTTTCATTTACGAATGTCGGTGCTCTTGTATTTGGGGCATAGATATTCAAGATTGTGATGTCCTCTTGGTGGATTTTTCCTTTGATGAGAATATAGTGGCCCTCCTTATCTTTTTTGATTAACTTGGGTTGAAAGTCTATTTTATTAGATATTAGGATGGCTACTCCAGCTTGTTTTCTGGAACCGTTTGCTTAAAAAACAGTTTTCCAGCCCTTTACTCTGAGGTAGTGTTTGTCTTTGTTGCATAGGTGTGTTTCTTGGATGCAACAGAATGTTGGATCCTGTTTCCTTAACCATTCTGTTAGCCTGTGTCTTTTTATTGGTGAGTTGAGTCCATTGATATTGATAGATAATAGTGACCAATGCATGTTAGTTCCTTTTGTAATGGAGTCGATGATCTAACCCTGATTCATTGCTTGTTTTCTTTTCATTTTTGTTGGGACATTATTTGTATGCCCTGTTTTCTTGGGTGAATTTGTTTTCATTGGATTGGAGTTTTCCTTCTAGTATCTTCTGTAGGGATGGTTTGCTGTGTAGATATTGTATAAATTTAGTTTTGTCATGGAATATTTTGTTTTCTCCATCTATGTTGATTGAAAGCTTTGCAGGGTATAGTAGTTTGGGTTGACATTTGTGATCTCTTAGAGTCTCCATGATACTTGCCCAGGCCCTTCTGGCTTTCATAGTTTCTGATGAGAAGTCCGGTGTGATTCTGATAGGTCTACCTTCATATGTTACTTGGCCTTTTTCCCTTGCTGCTTTTAATATCTTTTCTTTGTTCTGTAGATTTAGTGTTTTGACTATGATGTGATGTGATGTGTTTCTTTTCTGGTCTAGTCTATTTGGAGTTCTGTAGGCCTCTTGTATATTTATGGACATCTCTTTCTTTAAGTTGGGAAAATTTTCTTCTATGATTTTCTTGAAAATATTTTCTGGACCTTGGAGTCTGGAGTCTTCTTTTTTGTGAATTCCTATTATTCTTAGATTTTGTCTTTTCATAGCATCCTTGATTTCTTGGATATTTTGTGATTGGAACTTTTCTGATTTTACTTTTTCTTTTAGAGAAGTATCCATTTCTGCAAGTGTGTCTTCAGCTCCAGAGATTCTCTCTTCCATCTCTTGTATTCTGTTGGTGATGCTTACTTTTGTGGTTCCTGATCTTTTCTCCAAGTTCTCCAGCTCAAGGGTTTTCTCATTTTGTGTTTTCTTTATTGATTCTAATTCTGTTTTCATGCCTTGCACCATGTCTTTCATGTGTTTGAATTTGGATTCCTGTCTCTCTACGATGGCCTCTATTTCTTTTTTCATTTTCTTCTTATATGCCACTAATTTTTCCTCTACTTGTGTATCTATTTGTTTGGCTATGTTTGCCTGTGTTTCTTTAAGGATATTGTCTATTTCTTCTTTCTTTGCCTCCAATTGACTGGCCATCTCTTTGAAAGACTTGTTCATTTCCTCCTTATGAGCCTCAAATAATTGGGCAAGCATGGCTTTAAAATCATTTTCCTGTGCTTCTGCTGAATTGGTGTATCCATCGATTTTGGGATTTGCTGGTGAAGTCATGATGTCCTGATTTTTGTTGGAAGTGTTCTTTCGCCTACCTCTGGCCATTGGCTTATCTGAAACCTTCCCTGTTTGTTTTTGGATTCTGCAGATCAGACTGGTGCTGTCTCTCTCTGGTGTCTGGAGAGTTCTTCAGGAAGCTGAGCACTCTCAGAGTGTGCTGAGGACTAGCTGTACAGGCAGGTCTCTTGGCCGAGATCGTGGTATCCGGGGCTCTCTGCTCTCTGGTTTGGCCCTGCTTCTTTGATGTGTTCCGCCAGTTCTGTGCTGCTGTCACTGCCAGGTTCTGAGGTCTTGCTGCAGCTGGAGATTTCAGGGTGGTCACTTCAGTAGGGATGGGGTAATCAGGCTCTCTGTTCTCTGGCTTGGCCCTGGTTAGTCTTAAACTGGAGGGCTGTGGTGCCCCGCCAGTTCAGTACTGCTCCGCTGCCACGTCGTCCTGCTGTAACTGGAGACTGGCTTGCTAGTCCCAATGCTTTCTGGGAAGTCCTGGGATCTCTTCGTTGTGCTCTCCAAGCTTGGGAGGCCCAGTGCCTGGTGTGTCCAGGTTGTATGACGTTTCTGCCTGGTTTCGGTGAGTATATAGCGTATTCTCTGTCACTGTGGGATTGGGCGGGTCGTACCGTCAGTGATGGCGATCCTGCGGAGCTAGTATGGTGTCTAGCAGATTCGCGCCCTGGGAGGATGGTGCAGCCGCTGCGCGAATCTGGGACTCCGGGGTACGTACTGCTGGCTTTTGTCTGCAGCTAAAGTGCTTGGGGCTCCGTCTCAGCGGCTGTATACCCCAGGCAGTTAGGTCTGCGCTGAGAAAGATGAGTCCGCTGTGCCGCTGTGCTGAGGAGGAAGGAGGTCTGGGGGAAGGGAGTGCAGCAAGAACAAAGGATCTTTTCTCTCCCTCCCCAAGCAAGTCTCCGGGTGACCGGAGGCCAAAGTTTTCACCTCCTGCGATGTTCTCTGGTGTTCAGAAAGCCTCGCTGTGGTTTTCCTGGGTTGGGGGTCCTTCCATTCTCCAACTTAGAAGATCAGGTATCCCACTGCTCAGAAACTGTGTGTGCTAGTCGCCATCTTGGCTTCGCCTCTTCTATTAATTACAATCTATTCACTTTGTATCTCTCCATAAATTCCTCCTTGCTTCCTTCCCCATCCCACCTTACCTCCCCCTTCTCCATGCATGTCCCTGCCCACTGATAGGGGAGAACTTCCTCTCCTTACTTCTAATCCTAATCTATCAGATCTCATGAGGAGGGGCTGCATTGTCTTCCTCTCTGGCCTGGTAAGACTGCTCCTCCATCAGGGTGATTTGATCAAAGTGCAGGCCAATCAGTTCATGTCAGAGGCAGTCCCTGTTCCCATTACATTGGAATCCACTTGGACACTTAACTGTCATGGGCTACATCAGTGCAGGCATTCTATGTTATCTCCAGGTGTGGGACTTGGTTGGAATATGAGTCTCAGGAAAGACCCCTATTCTCAGATATTTTTGATCTTTTGCTTTCCTTGTGGAGCTCCTCTTCTCTCCAGATCTTACTATTGCCCACTTCTCTCATTAGATTCCATGCACTCTGCCCAATACTTGGCCATAAGTCTCAGCATCTGATTTGATAATCTTGCAGGGCAGAGCCTTTCAGAGGCCCTCTGTGGCAGGCTCCTAACTTGTTCCCTGTTTCTCCTTCTTCTGATGTCCATCTTCTTTTCCTTTCCAAATGGGATTGAGCATTTTAGCCAGAGTCCTCCCTCTTGGTTAGTTTCCTTAGGTGTACAGATATCAGTAGGTTGATCCTATATTATATGTCTATGTGAGTGAGTATATACCATTTGTGTCTTTCTGCTTCTGTGATAGCTCAGTCAAGATAATCTTTTCCAGTTCCCACCATTTGGCTGCATATTTCATGACTTTCAAATCACCAGGAAGTGGAAGAAATTGGAGGGACTTCCAGGCTGAAAAAACATAGAGTTATCCTGATATTTTTTCATACAATGATTAAATTCCAGTAATTTCTAAGGAATAAGGAACAGGACTGACTATCTCCTTTGGGGAAAATCTGGAATATTTCCATAATGGAGTATGATTCAGCTAAGAAAATGACATGATATTTTCAGGCAAATGGATGGAACCCTAAGAACTCATCCTGGGTGAAGTAATTAAAATGTAGATAGACAAATAAGATATGTATTTACTTATTAGGAAGTCTCCTACTAGTGGGAGATAAAGTTCCACTAGGACATCTACTGTGACCAAACAAGTCTTCCACTAGGGGGATTGGGTGGCAGTTAATTGAGTTTTTGGGTCAATATCCTATGGAAATTGTCAATCAACCCAGGCTGTTGTTGTCAAAATATGTTGCTGTATGCCCTCAACTGATACATCAGTACCATGTTTTGGATCCACAAAGATGCTTCTTTCTGCATTAAATGGGAGACTCACAGTCCAATATTATGCAGAGAGCGAGAGAGAGACCTTAAAACACCCAGCTCTAAATAGGATTTCCCTGTGAAATTTCCTCCCTGCAGACCTCTGTGAAGCTTGCAGGAGAGGAGGTAGGAAAAGTGTCATAATTAGAGTTAATTGAGGACACAAGGAAAACAATGACCTGAGAATCAGGCCACATAAGAAGATGATGTAGCCAGCCTTGATGAGAACTGATAAGCTAGGGTTAGGTAGGGGGAGGAGAAACTATCCTATCAGAGAATTAGAGAAATGGCCTAAGGGTAGGAAAAGAAGGGTGGATGGTACTGTGAGAAGAAGACAGAGGGGAAAGCAAAGGGGATACAATTTGAACAAACTGTAATAAATAAATGCATGAGAAAAACTGTGATCAAGGTGAAGTAGAGAGCTCTTCAGGATTGATGGATTCTTCTTGGGGGAGGTGCCAGCGTGCAGCAAGGATGAACTCAGTTTTCTTTAAAGGACTTGGCACTGAGACTCTGATCATGTTCCAATGTGTATATGAACAACTGAACAACACATATTTCAATTGATGTATTTTAAAGAAAAAAAATAGTGTTACACATGGGTAAGAATTTAAATGTGGGATCAATGTAAAAGAAGTTTAATATATATTATATGAAATTCCCACATAATCAGTAAAATATGTTGACTACTCATACAATGGCTGTGAAAATGGAGAAATGATTCTGCTGAACAAGCCGTCCTGGCACTAACACTACTTTTAGAGTGTTTTTCTGGAGAACAACTGAAGAAAACACAGCTGCTCTTGTGTCCTAAGCACTTATCAGGGAACCATTTATTCGTCCTGAAGGCCCAGGTATAACTACGAGGGTTCCTCACTGACCATTATATAGGAGACAGCTTGCTTAAGAGAAATATTGAGCAGCCCTACACGCCTCAATCTGAGGAGCTGATATCACACAACTCAGAGATGACAGTTCCTGTCCAAGACTCTTATTTCAGGAATAGTGTCACATATTTCTTTCAAGAGGTCATTAATAAAATAACCTGGTATGAGAGCAGAATGAAATTTTGACATCAAAATGGTATTATGACATCACAATGCTAGGATTACATCATAATGCTATCATGACTTCACAATGGGGGTTTGACTTCAATATTATATGACAACACACTGATATTATGACATCACAAAGTTATTATAATATCACATTCTTATTATGATCTCATATGGTATGATATCACAATGAAACTGTAGCACCACAATAATTATATAACATAGTAATGCAATTTTGATATCACATGACATCACATTATATTACCATATTAAAATCATATTATGACAGCAAAATGCTATTACGCCGTTATTTTGGTATGACATCACAATGGAATTTTGACTTCACAATGTTATTATGACCTCAAAATGCTATTATATCATCACTATGCTTTTATGACATCACAACAGTATGACATCACAATGCTATGATGAGCTTCCAATAGCATTATGACATCACCATGGTATGATGACATAACAATGCTCTCATGATATCCCAATGGTATTATGACATCCAAATTCTATTATGACATTACAATGCTATTATGACATCACAATGCTATTGTATCTTCTCAATGATAGGACATTGCAATGATGTTTTGAGATCACAATAATATAATGGCTTCACAATGATATGTTGTAGGTGATGATTATTATAGTTGATTATTAATATTTACTATTGATTTATCTTTTATTAATGCTTGCTGTTCTAAACAGCTATATAACCAATTTACCACACAGACACTGGGATTATTTTGTTAACTTAGAAGACAATGCTAGTCAATCATTACTCCCTCTTAAACCTTCAATCCCTCATATTTTCCTAACATTTAGATTTTACCCACTGTACTTGCTTTTTTTGAAGTCTTACGTCTGTTTCATTCTCTCCACTCTGTTCCAAGATCTCTCCTCCTGCTCTGCCTCCAAGATCTGCTCCCTTGCCCTCTCTCCTCCCACTCATTTCCTGCCCTCTGGCTCCTCCCATCCTCAAAATTGTGGCTAGTTGCTTAATTTGGCTTGTTTACAGAAGGTTGAGACAGGATGGTTAGAATAACAATCACAATACTATATCTGGACTGAAACAAGAGAGTGGGGGGGTAGAAACAAGCACTTGAATGAACAAGAGTAATTTGTATACATTTCAAACTAACATTATACCAACAATGGCATAATAATATCACAATGCTCTGAAGACATCACAATGTTATTATGACATAACAATGTGGTTATTACCTCAATATGCTATTATGATATCACAAAGAGGTTTTGACCTCAGTATGCTATTATGACATCTCAATTTTATCATGTCATCATAATTGTGTCACGACATCTGTGTGCTATTTTGACATCACCATAGTATTATGACATCTAAAGTATATTATGAAATCACAATTGTATTATGATATCACAACTTTATTATGATATCTCAATGCTCTCTGTCATCACATTGGTGTCATGATATCTCAGTGCTATTATGACATCACAATTCTATTATGACATCACATTGTAATTATGATATCACAGTGGAATTTTGACATTACAATTTCATTATGACCTCAAAATGCTATTATGACATAACATTGCTTATATAGCATCAAAATGTTATTATGACATAAAAATGCTATTATGACATCACAATCATATAATGACATCACAGTATTATGACATTATGAAGGTATTAATATTTCACTGGTATTATGACATCCAGATGCTTATGTGTAATTTCAATGCAATTATGACATAACAACAAAATAATGACATGACAATGCTTTGCATCAAAATGTTATTATGACATAACAAGGCTATTATGATATCACAATATTATGACATCAAAATTTTATTATGACATGATTGTTGTATGATAGCACAAAGGCATTATGAACTCAAAATGCTTTTATGACTTCACAATGGTATTATGACATCCCAATGTTATTACAACATGATTGTGGTATGATATCACTGTGGTATTATATCATCACAATGCTATGACATCCCAATGGTATTAATATTTTACAATGCTTTCATGACATGGCAATGCTATTATGACATCCCAATGGCATTTTGACATCACAATGATATGACGTATCAATGGTATCATGACAACACATTGATATGCCATCACAATATTTTGACATCTCAATTATATTATGATACCACAATTTTATTATGACATCACAATTGTTTATGACATCTCCATGGTGTTATGTTATCTCAATGGTGTCATGACATCTCAGTGCTATTATGACTTCACAATGCTTTTAGGACATCTGCTATTATATCCTCATATGGTGTACTATCACAATGGAATTATAACAACACAAGTAATAATATAACATAACTGTGAAATTATGACATCCCAATGATATCCTGTCATTACATGAATATTATCATATCACAATGCTATTAGTTCACCAAAATTCTGTTTTGACATAATAGTATTATAGCATCAGAGTGGTATTAATACAACAAAATGCTATAATGATATATTCATATATCACCTCAATGCAATTATGACATCAGAAAGTTATGACATCAAAATCATTTTACGACTTTTCAATGATAGAACACTTCAATGCTATTGTGACATCACAATGGTTTTATAACATCACGATTGTACTATGACATCACAATGATAAAATTACATCACAATGATATGACATCACAAGGCTATTATAATAGCACAATGCAATTACAATATCATAAATCTATTGTGATATCACAATGCAATTACAACATGATTGTGGTATGACATCACCATGGCATTTTGACATATCAAAGGCATCATGACATGAAAATGCTATTATGCCAAGGGTATTTTGACATCAGAATGATATTAAGAAGTCACAATGCTAATACAACTTCATAACAGTATGTGTACACAATAGTATTTGATATCACAATGATATGACATCATAATGCTACTGTGAATACACACTGTTATTATGACATCACAAAGTTTTATGACATCACCATAAATTTGTGATATCACAATAGTATAACAATATGACATCACAATAGAATTTTGACATCACGATGTTATTATGACAACACAATGGTGTTATGACCTCACAATGCTATTATGACATCACAATGCCACTATGACATCATAATGTTATGACATCACAATGTAATCATGATGCCACATGGTATTATGTCCTAAAAAATGTATTAAGAAATAACAATCATATGAAATCTAAATGCTATTATGAAGTCACAAAGATACAACATCACATTGGTATTATGTTATCACAATGCTGTTATGACTTCACAATCCTATGATATCTCAATGGTGTTATGACTTCATAATGCTATTATGATCTTACAATTCTATTATGACTTCAAAAGGGCATTATAGTTTCACATGGTATTATGACATCACTGTTATTATGACATCACAATATATTTTTACAACATGATTGTGGCACAACATCACAGTGGAATTTGAAATCACAATAATATTGTGACATCACAATGCTGTTATGACAAGATTTTTGGTATGACATAATACCAAAATGGAACTTTGACATCACAATTCTCTAAATATGTGATTTTAAAATAGTATTGGGATATCATAACACCATTAGGAGGTCTTGATAAAGTTTATATGTCATCATAGCATTGTGACATCCTAAAATCATTTGATGCGATAATAGCTTTGGGGTGTCATCAAAGCTATATATATTATAATATATATAATCAAAGCTAAATATATTATAGTACTATAACAATAAGATAGGTGTTTTACATCACAAGGGAGTTATGAAATAAAAATGATATTATTACACAATAATGCTCTTACGCCATCACAAAGGTATCACATCTCAATGCTATTGTGACATGACAATGCTATTATGACATCAAAATGGTGTTATGACTTCAAGGTGCTATGATGACAAAAAAAGTCATTAAGAACAAAAGTTCAATTATGACATCACAATGTTATTATAACATCACAATTTATTACACATCACAATGCTATTGTGACTTTAAAATAGTATTATGACATCACAATGGCAATATGATATCACAATACAATTTTTATGTCAAAATTGTATTATGACATCACGAGTCTATGATGGAATCACAAAGCTATTATGACATTACAATGATGTTATATCATCACAATGGTATTATGATATCCCAATGTATAATATTATAGTGCTATCATGACAACAAAATACTAATGTGACATCACAATAGTATTAAGATCTGGAAATGGTATGACAGCTCAATGCTTTTATGACAGCACAATTCTAATATAATCACACAATGGTGTTATAACTTCAAAATGCTATTATGAAATGATTGTGTTATGAGATCACAATGGAATTAGGATATCAAAATGCTTTGATGACATCACAATGCTTTGATGACACCACAATGCTATGATGAGCTCAAAATGCTATTATGACATCACAATGATATTATGACTTCACAAAGACATGAGGATATGACAATGATATGATGACATCACAATAGTATGATGATATTACACTGCTTTGATGACATCCCAAAGCTATTATCACATCAAAATGGTATTAGGATGTCACAATGCTATGATGACATATAAATGTTATCAAGACCTCCTAATGGTGTTATGATATCCCAATACTATTTTAAAATCACAATGATATTATCACAATACCATGCTATTACGACTCACAAAGCTATTACTATATGTTTTGACATCACAATGGAATTATGACACCATAATGCTAATTTGACATCACAATGCTATTATGACATTACAATGCTATGATGACATCACAATGCTATTATGACATCAAAATCAGATGACATCACATTTCTATGATGGCATCACAGTGGGTTTTATATTATCACAATGATATTATGACAACATTGAAATAATGATATCACAATGGCATTTTGACCTCAAAATTCATTATGACATCCAGTGCCATTATGATATCACAATGCTATGATGACATCACTGTGCTATTATACTATTAAAATGGTGTATGACTTCAAAATGCTATTGTGACATTACAATACTATTATGGTACTATAATGGTATTATGACATCACACTGCTATTGAGACATTATGATGCTATAATGACATCCCAATATTTTAAAGACATGATTGTGTCATGATATTGTAATGTCACAATGGCATTATGACATTACAATACTATTATGACTTCACAACGGTATGTCTTTACAGTGATATTAGGACATCTCAATGCTATTATGTTATCACAATGCTTTTATGACATCACAATGCTATTATGATATTCCAGTGCTGTTATGACATCAGAATGGTATTATGTCATCACAATGCTTTTATGAGGTCAAAAGGCTGCCATGACATCACAATGGTATGATATCTAAATGCTGTTATGGCATCACAATGCTATTATGACTTCACAATGCTACAATGAGATGACAATTGTATTATGGTATCACAATGGAGTTATGAGTTCACAATGCTATTTTGACATAACAATACTATTATGACCTCAGAATTGTTTAATGACTTCGCAATGGTATTATGATATCACCTTGCTTTTATGACATCACAATGGTATTACAATATGATTGTGGTATTACATCACAATGGAATTTTGACATTAGGACACCAAATGCTATTATGACATCACAATGCTATGATGACATCAAAATTCATCATGACATCCCAATCCTATTATGAAATCACAATGGTTAGGTGCTGATGGACTGAGCAGGAGAATGATGTCCTGAAACAAGTTAAAGCTAGTAAGAGTTTCAGGAGCCACTTTTTAAAAGGGCTAAGTGTACAACCTGCTTGAGAGAAAGGCTAAGCAACACTTGCCTCAATATGGGCAGCTGAAAGAACACAACACAGACATGACAGTTCCTTTGTCCAACACTCTTAATTCAGTTAAACTATCACATATTTCTTTCAAGTAGTCAATAATAAAGTCAGAAGGCTGTTGTAAGAATCTATTACTTTTACTATGAAATTATCTTTTAATAAAGCTACTGTTAATCCTAAGCAAATGTATTACCCATTCACCACACAGAGACTGGGTTTATTTAGTTAACCTAAAACACAATGCTGGATAATAGTTATCCCCCCCCCAAAAAAAAAAACTCCAAGCACTCCTAGTTTTGTAACATTTAGATTTTCCACATTATACTTGCTTTTTCTGAAATAGGTCTGGTTCATGCTCCACATCCTCCAAGATCTCTCCTCCAGCTCCCTCTTAAAGCTCTCCTTGCCCTTTCCCCTCCAACTTATTCCCTACCCTCTAGCTCTTCCCCTGTTTCCTGTCCTCTGGCTCCTCTCTTTGCACAACATTGTGGCCAGTTGTTTTATTTTGGTCTGTTTACACACGGTTGAGACAGGATGATTACAATAAGTGTCACAATGCAATTTTCAGATTGAAACCAGAGAGGAGGACATAAATCAGCATTTGAATGAACAAGGGTAAGGTGTATACATTTCAAAAGAACATTATACCAACATTTACCCCTTTAAGTCAAATAAAACCCTGTTTTTCTTTCAATACAATAATAAGTATGAATTGATGAAAACTTTTAGATAAAATCTACATGAGCAACATCTAGTCCATGTGTATTTAGCAACCTAGGAAAAAGTGTCTGATTATCCTAACTGTCTTGACAAGTTAAAATTTCTATACCTAAATTAACTTTTATCCTTTTGGTAATACCTATATGAAAGGATTTCTTAACTTTTAAACAACTTAATCCTAATTGTGGCACTATAACTATTTGGTCTTCAGCCTTATCAGAGACTTCAGAAGGAATAAAATTAGTTACTTGAAAGTGTAAATAGGAAGTGCATTTTAGCAGCTTCCAAAAAAATTAAAAAAAAAATCTCAGAAACACTTTGCTGCTTAAAGAGTCACCCATCATCTTCAGTTTTCTGGCACAGTATATTTGAGAGACATATTTGTGAAGCAGGAAATAGTTAGGACTTGCTTGCCCTGTCTTGGCAGAGTTCTGCAGTCAACTTGTCCTGCATTAGTTAGCCCATTTTTGGCAGAATTTGTCTGTCAAAAAGTGAGGGTATTTTCTTTACCCAAGTGGCCATCTCTATATTTGAGGCCATCTCCATATTGAGGTTCTTTGGTGCTCATTACCTTCTTTCAGGCAGACGATGTGCTGCCAGGAGATGACCTGTCTCATTTTCAAAGAATCTTCAAAGTAATAAAATATATTTAAGTGCCATAATATGTAGGTCTCTGAAGTTTTTGAAGACTACCTATCCGTATATAATAAATAGATCTGTCTATAAAATCATATCTTTCTGTTAAACCTAGGTTATATATGCCTATGATAAAGTATGAGTTCAATAACTAGCAAATAACTTAAATTACCTAATACCCTAACCAGTTTTTATAGCAGTTTAAAAGTGTTGGAAGTAACCTTGAAATTGTATCAATATACTAAATATACAATGCATCAAAATAGACCTATTTTTTCATCAATATGCAAAATCTAATGCCAGATTTAAAATTCACCTTATTTGAGAATAACTAATAAAACCCTAAGTTGAGTAGATTCAATAATCTATTTTTTCTATTCCTATAATATATCCCTGTATATACCTTGTTTCACTTTGAAAAAGACCATTAATAATAAACATCTCTGAATGACAATAACTTTTCATAGCCATAACAAACCATCAAAAACATACCCAACCCCCTTTAAGGAAAATTGGACATTGTTCTCATTAATTTCTTCTAGCTGACATTTTGGACATGTAGAAATCCTGTTGGGACCCCAAATAAAATTGGGAAAATGTTAATTAGCCAAGCAATAAATAAATAAGCAAGCAATAACAGTCTTTGAATGTTGACAAATTTCAGGCTTAATAAATTCCTCTTTGGAACAGTTTAAAATGCTGGATCAATTATGATCAGTAGCTTTCTTCAAAGTTCTTTTGGGAGCAGGCTTTGATGTGAAACAGCAATTGAAGTAGTTGAGGCAGGAGTAAGAAGAATGCTGGGACATGCAAGATTGTGGAATAAATGTATCAATGTCTCAGCATGCTAAAGAATGATTCTATCAGGTTTTCTCCAGCATCTCTGGTGTCCAGTTCTTTTGTTCTGCAAACATAATTTCTCACAAACATTATAGAGTTCTAAAATTATGAAGGTAAGAGATGTAACCACAAAAATTGTACCATGGAACTACTACAGCTGATAAACTACTTAGGCACTGTGGATGGATACAAAATTAACTCAAAAAATCAGTATACTTCCTGTATAGAAAAAAGACCAAATGGATGAGAAAGAAATTAATGAAACAAAAGAAATTACATTATCTAACAAGGCCATACCTCTTATCCTTAACCAGACATTTCCTCACTGGGGACTAAACATGTAAATAGATGAGCTTCAAGAGGATATTGCAATTCAAATCACCAGGAAGTGAAAGAAGATGGAGGGACATCTAGGGTAAAAGAACAGAGTTATCCTGAAATTTTGTCATTCAATAAAATGTTTAAAGACCCAATTACTTCCAAGGAGAAAAGAAGAGGACTGAGAATCTCCTTTGGGTAAAATGTGGAATATTTTCATAATAGAGTATTATTCAGGTAAGAAAATTACATCATGATATTTTCAGGCAAATTAATGGAAGTAGGAAAAATCATCCTAGGTGAAATAACTAAAATGCAGAAAGGCAAATATGGTATATATTAACTTATTAGGAGGTCTCCTAATAGGGGTGATAAAATTCCAATAAGCAATCTATTGTGACCAAACCATTGTTCCCCTAGGGGTCTTGTGTGGCAGTTAGTTTAATTTTTTTCCTAGGACATTCTATGGAAATTTTCAATCAACCCAGGCTGTTGCTATTAAAAAGGTTGCTCTCTGACCACCACTGATAGATCAGTTTCATGTTCTTGGATATGCAGAGACTTTAAAACACCCAGCTCTAAATGGGATTTCCCTATGAAATATTCCCTCTTCTCAAAACTCTTGAAAGCCTGTAGGAGAGGAGGCAGGAAGAGTGTCATAAGTAAAAGGATTTGAGAACACAAGCAAAAAAAAATGCCCTGAGAATCAGGCCACAGAGGAAGATGATGCAGCCAGCCTTGATGAGACCTGATAAGTGAGGGTCATATAGAAGGGTGAGGAGTACCTCCCCTATCAGGGAAGTAGAGAATGGGAATAGGGGTAGAAGAATGAGTGTGGGTTGGACTGGAATGAGAATTGAGATTAGGCCTCAGAGGAGATACAAAATGAACAAATTTTAATAAATAAATACATAAGAAAAACTGTGACCAAATTGATGAGTTGGGGGCCAGGACAAGATGGGGATCATCACTGTGCATTGTTTCTGAGAGCCAGAAGTTTTGTAACCTGAAACTGGTGAGACAAGGGGCAACTGAAGCCAGGAAATAGACTTTGTGACTTCTTGAAGGAGGGGGGACAGCACAGGAGTGGATATCTCTTTGATTCAGGCCAGACACGAACTTCTTGTGAACGGAAAAGGGCTTTTGCTTCCTTGGGCCTCTCTCTGCCTAGGAGTAGCAGAGCCACAGCACCAGTGATGCAGATCTTGCTGCCTGAGAACCAAAACAGCAGATGCGGGAACACTAGCACCTCACCCTTGGCAGTCAGTTTAACCTGCTTTCTGAACCCCAGATCCATGGTAAAAGCCTGCCTGGTCCCAAACCCAAGAATGGCCAGCCCTGTCTACTCCACAAATTCTGACTGTACTGCATGGGGCTGCTTAGTCCCTCAGTGTGTACAGAGAGCTGTGCTATGGGCTGTGTGGTGGTCCTGCAAAAACACCTAGGTGCACCAAGTCCTGAGCCAGGAAACTGCCTCGACAGGACTTCCTGGCAGTGAACTAGATACCTCAGACTGCACTCACAGCTGGACTGCCAAGTACAGGGGCTACAAC
Source organism: Meriones unguiculatus (assembly GCF_030254825.1). Classification (NCBI taxonomy): domain Eukaryota; kingdom Metazoa; phylum Chordata; class Mammalia; order Rodentia; family Muridae; genus Meriones; species Meriones unguiculatus. Next base: position 21,925,524 of record NW_026843710.1, on the reverse strand, counting down.
ATCCCTGAGGTATCTGAGCACACATTTGACTCAGAAAACAGGAGGATCCCCTTTGCTTTATGATTTGACCTTCTAGAGGGTGACTACATCCCCTAGTGCCTGCAAAAGCCTCAGATCCAGGGTGCTTCTAAGCTAGCAGCCAGACATCAGAAACCTCCCACCCACACATCCACTGTGGGAAACAGAGGGTAGCCTGAGACAGGGATATTGTGGCTCTGTGGCACCACAGTGGAGTTTAGGCAAATAACTACTGGAGCTCAGTTAGAAACAATACGAATAGTCTGTAGGCCACTGTCATACCCAGCAAATTTGCACACATGATCAAACCAGTGCATGCAATAACTTCAGCATCTGCAAAACACTTTGGTAAACTCAAGGCAACCTTCCTTCACACTGAAGGCCTCTACATTCTCTAACACCATATTCCTCAAGGCAAACTTCCATGAACATGCACACATAACCTGCCTTCATCTGTGTTTCTGCACCCATGGATTTCTCTCCGACAAGTACAGCTAAAGCATGAACACAAAGGCTGAAACCTTCGGAACTCTCAAAATTCCCTGGAGAATTCTCCAGACAGCAGAAAAAGATGGTAACAATCTGAACTGCAGAATCCAAGAACAAACAATGATAAATAAAGAAATATCTAGAGGTCGGTGAGAGAACACTCCCAACAAAAATCTGGAAATTTCATGGCCTCACCCACAACCTCCCACATCAATGGATACCCCAATTCTGCCAGAACACAGAAAAATGACCTTTAAGATATGTTTATCCATTTATTAGATTCACATATAAAGGAAACAAACAAATCTTTTAGAGAAATAGTCATGCAAATAGAAGGACAAGTAGAGGTAAAATTAGTGGCATATAAAGAAGAAACAAACAAAAAGTAGAGACCATCATACAGAGACAGGAAGCCACATTCAAACAGATGAAGAAAATGGCACAAGACATAAAAATAAAATTAGAATCAATAAAGAAAACACAGAGAAAACCCTGGAGCTGGAAAACTTAGAGAAAAGATCAGGAACCACAAAAGTAAGTTCCACCAACAGAATACAAAAAATAATAGATTCTCTGGAGCTGAAGATACACTTGCAGAAATTTATTCTTCTCTCAAAGAAAATGTGAAATCAGTAAAGTCCTAAACACAAAACATTCAAGAAATCAAAGACGTCATGAAAAGGCTCAATCTAAGAATAGCAGGATTGATGAAAAAGAAGACTCCAGTCTCCAAGGTCCAGAAAATATCATAAAGAAAATCATAGAAGAAAATTTCCCCAACTTAAAGAGATATCCATAAACATACAAGAGGCTATAGAATACCAGACTAGACCAGAAAAGAAAATCCTCATGTCATTTCATTGTTGAAACAGAAAATACACAGAACAAAGAAAAAAAATATTAAAAGCTGCAAGGGAAAAAGGCCAAGTAACACATAAAAGTAGACCTATCAGAATCACACAGGACTTCTCATCAGAAACTATAGAAGCCAGTAGAGCTTGGACAGAGGTCATGCAGGCTTTAAGGTACCACAGATGCCATCCCAGAATATGATACACAGCAAAGCTTTCAATCAACATAGATGGAAAAAACAAAATATTCCATGATCAAACTGAATTTAAGCAATTTCTACACAGCAAACCAGCCTTACAGAAGATACTAGAAGGAAAACTCCAATCCAATGAAAACATAGGATACAAATAACATCCCTACAAAAATTAAAAGGAAATAAGCAAGGACTACCAACACCACAATAAAAGAAACTAATGTTCATTTATCTATCAACATCAATGGACTCAACTCTCCAATAAAAAGACACAGACTAACAAAATGGGTGCAGAAACAGGATCCAACATTCTGCTGCATCCAAGAAACACACTTCTGCAACAAAGATAAACACTACCTCAGAGTGAAGGGCTGGAAAATGTATTCCAAGCAAATGGACCCAAAAAACAATCTGGAGTAGCAATTCTATTTTCTAATAAGATAGACTTTCACCCAAAATTAATAAAAGAAAAGAGGAGGAGGGGAACTACATCCTCAACAAAAGAAAAATCCACCAAGAGGATATCACAATTCTGAACATCTATTCCCCAAATACAAGAGCACCTACATTTGTAAGGAAACTTTATTAAAGCTTAAATCACCCATCGATCTCAACACCTAAATAGTGGGAGACTTTAACATCCCACTCTTACCAAGGGACAGATTATCTAGACAGAAGCCAAGTAGGGAAATAAAGGCACTTACAGAGGCCCTAATTCAAATGGACCTAATAGGTATCTACAGAACTTTTCACCCAAACCCAAAAAGAGTATACCTTCTTTTCAGCACCTCATGGAACCTTCTCCAAAATACACAATATAGTTGGTCACAAAGCAAACCTCAATAGATACAAGAGGATTGAAATAATTCCCTGAGTTCTATTTGACCACCATGGTCTAAAGCTGGACCTCAACAACAATAGAAATAACATAAAGCCTACACACATATGGAAACTGAACAACTTGCTACTCAACGACATCTGGGTTAATGAAGCAATAAATAAAGAAATTAAAGACTTCCTAGAATTCAATGAAAATGAAGATTCAATTTACCCAAACTTATGGGACACAGTGAATGCAGTGCTTGGAAGAAAATATGTAGAGCTAAGTTTCTACAAGAAGAAATTTGAAACATTTCATAAAAGCAACTTCATGGCCCAACTGAAAGCCTTAGGAAAAAAAAATAAGAATATATGCCCAAAAGGAACAGATGGGTGGGAATAATCAAACTCAGGGCTGAAATCAATCAATTAGAAACAAATAAAACTATTCAAAGAATCACTGAACCCAAGAGCTTCTTCTTTCAGAAAATCAACAAGATAGACAAACCCTTAGACAAACTAACCAAAAGGCAGAGATAAACTAGCAAAATCAGAAATGAAAAAAGGGGCATTATTACAAACACTGAGGAAATCCAAACAATCATCACATTGTACAGAAGCCTTTATGCCACAAAATTTGAAAATCTAAATGAAATGGGCTATTTTCTAGATAAATTTCATTTAACAAAATTAAATCAAGGTCAAATAAAAAGAAAGAATAGGCCAATATACTCAAAGGAAATAGAAGCTGTGATCAACAGTCTCCCCTCTGAAAGAAGCCCTGGTCCAGATGGTTTCAGCACAGAATTTTACTAGACCTTCAAAGAAGTGCTAATTCTAATTCTCTTTAAACTATTCCACAAAACAGAAACAGGAGGTACTTTACCAGACTCATTCTATGAAGCTAAAGTCACGATGATACCTAAAACACACAAAAACCCAACAAAAAAAGGAGAACTTCACACCTATCTTTCTTATGAACATTGATGAAGATACTCAGTAAAATACTCACAAACTGAATGCAAGAGCACATAAAAGATATCATTCACCATGACCAAGTTGGCTTCATCCCAGGCATACAAGGATGGTTCAATATATGGAAATTGTTCAATGTAATCCATCATATTAACAAACTAAAGGAGAAAAAAAAAAGTGCATGATCATCTCCTTAGATGCCAAAAAAGCATTTGACAAAGTCCAACATCCATTCATTTTAAAGTATTGGAGAGATCAGGAATACAAAGCACATACTTAAATATACAGCAAGCCTATAGCCAACATGAAACACAATGGAGAGAAACTTAAATCAATCCCACTGAAATCTGAGATAAGGCAAGGCTGCCCACTCTCTCCACATCTATTCAACATAGTACTGGAAGTCCTAGCTAGAGCAATAAGACAGGTAAAGTAGATCAAGTGGATACAAATCAGAAAGAAAGAGGTCAAACTTTCACTATTCGCAGATGACATGATAGTATAAATGAGTGTTCCCAAAAATTCAACCAAAATCTTTCAGTTGATAAAGACCTTCAGCAAAGTGGCTGGATATAAAAGTAATTTAAAAAAATCAGAAGCCCTCCTCTATACACAAGAAAAAAGGGCTGAGAAAGAAATCAGGGAAAGGACACCCTTCACAATAGCCACTAATAACAAAGTACCTTGGGATAAATTTAACCAAGTGAGTGAAACATCAATTTGAAAAAAAAAAAAAAAAAAAAAAAAAAAACAAAGTCAAGTCTCTGAAGATAGAAAATGGAGAAGAAATAGGAAGATGTAAAGATCTCCCATAGGAGATTAATGCAGTGAAAATGGCCATCCCGCGAAAAGCAATCTACACATTCAATGCAAATACCATCAAAATACAAATACAATTCTTTATGGATACTGAAATAAAAATTATCAACTTCATATGGAGCAAAAATAAACAAAAACAAAACAAAACAAAACAGAATTTACAAAAATATCCTATACAACAACAGATTGTCTGGAGGTATCTCCATCCCTGAACTCAAGCTGTACTACACAGAAATAGTAATAAAAATGGCATGTTATTGGAATAGAAGCAGAAAAGTAGATCAATGGAACCAAATAGAAGATTCCAAAATAAAAACAAACACCTATTAATGAATACTTGATTTTTGACAAAGAAGCCAAAACTATTCATTGGAAAAAAAGACAGCATCTTCAACAAAGGGTGCTGGTCCAACTGGTGATCTATATGCAGTAAAATGAAAATAGATCCATATTTATCACCCCGCACAAAAGTAAAGTCCAAGTGGATTAAAGACCTCAACAGAAATCCAGATACACTAAATCCGTTAGAAGAAAAAGTGGGCAAGAGCCTTGAAGTCATTGGCACAGGAGATAACTTCCTGAACAGAACACCAACAGCATAGGCTCTTAGGGTTACAGTAAATAAATGGGACCCCATGAAACTGAACAGCTTCTGTAAAACAAAAGACACTGTCATCAGAACAAAACAACAGTCTACAGACTGGAAAAGGATCTTCACCAACTTTATATCTGACAGAGGGCTGATACCCAGAATATATAAATAACTAAAGAAATTGAAAAGCAAGAAACCAAGCAATCCAATTAAAAAATTGGGTATGGAGCTAAACAGAAAATTCTTTGTAGAGGAATTTAGAATGGCAGAGAAACACCTGAAGAGGTGGTTGGCATCCTTAGGCATCAGAGAAGTTGCAAATAAAAACAACCCTGAGATTTCACATTCCACCCATCAGAATGGCAAAGCTTAAAAACTCAAGTGACAGCAAATGCTGGAGAGGTTGAGGAGAAAGGGGAACACTTCAATACTACTGGTGGGAATGTAAACTCGTACAACCACTATGGAAATCAATCTGGCACTTTTGCAGACAATTAGGAATAGCACTTCCTCAGAATCCAGCTACACCACTCCTAGGCAAAAATAAAACAAAAAGCTCAAGTACACAATAAAGACATTTGTTCAATCATGTTTATGGCAGCTTTATTTGTAATAGCTTTATTTTTAATAGAACCTTGAAACAACCCAAATGTCCTTCAACAGAGGAATGGATACAAAAATTGTGGCACTTTTACACAATGGAATACTACTCAGCAATTAAAAACAAGGAAATCATGAAATTTGCAGACAAATGGTTGGACCTAGAAAAGATCATCCTGAGTGAGGTATCCCAGGAGCAGAAAGGCACACACATGGTATATCCTCATTTATATAGTCTTATAAGTTAGGATAAATATACTAAAATATGTGCACCTAAAGAAGATAAACAAAAAAGAAGGACCAGGGTAAAGTGATCAGTCCTCACTTAGACAATTGGGATGGATATGGGAAGTAGGAGAAGGCAAACAACAAGACAGGAGCTTATATCAGAGGGCCTCTGAAAGACTCTACCTACCAGCTTATCAAAACAGATTCTGAGACACATAACCAAATCTTCGGTAGAGTGCAGGGAATCATATGATACAAGGGGCAGTTAGTATGAATGTGAGAGTACAGGAGCTCCACAAGGACAATATATATCAGGGCACAGGTTTTCTCTATGAGACTGTTTCTCTAACCAAGGACCATGTATGGATATAACCTAGAAGCCCTGATCAGATGAAGCCCATCGAAGCTCAGTATCCAAGTCGACTTTCTTAGTAAAGGGAACAGGAACTATTTCTGACATGAACACAATGACTGTCTTCTTTACATACACCCCCATGCCTCCAAGGGAGGAAAAGCCTTTTTAGGCCACAGAAGAAGACATTGTAGCCAGTCCTGAAGATACCTGATAAGCTATGGTCAGATGGAAGGGGAGGAGAAACTCCCTTATATCACAGGACTTGAAAAGGGACAGGGAGGAGATGAGGGAGGAAGGGCGGGTGAGGGAATGAGAGAGGGGGCTTTGGCTGGGATAAAAAGTAAATAACCTGTGATTAATATTAAAAAAATTAAAAACAATATATGTGATTAAGTACAGAGCTCTTCAGGACTGATGGATTTCTTTTTTTTTTTTTGGGGGGGGGGGTTGCCAGGGTGCCACAAGTATAAACTCAGTTCTCTTTAAGGGACTTGGTATTGAGACTCTGATCATGCTCTACTGAAAATAAGAAAAACACATATGGGGGACTGAGCCAAAATGGCGACTAGCACACACAGTTTCTGAGCGGTGGAATACCTAAACTTCTGAGTTGGTGAATGGAAGGACCTCTAACCCAGGAAAACAACAGCGAGGCTTTCTAAACAACAGGGAACATCGCAGGAGGTGAAAACTTTGGTGTTGAGTCACCGGAGACTTGTTTGGGGAAGGAAAGAAACAATCCTCTGATCTCACGACACTCCCCTCTCCCAGACCTCCCTTCTCCTCAGCACAGAGGGCTGATCTTTCTCAGTGCAGACCTAACTGCCTGGGGTATACAGCTGCTGAAGAGGAGCTCCAAGCCCTTTAGCGGAAAGCAAAGGACAGCAGTACGTGTTCCAGAGTCCCAGATTCGCGCATGTGCTGCACCATCCTCCCAGGGCCCAAGTCTGCTAGATGCCATACTAGCTCCGCAGGATCACCATCACTGGCTGTATGGCCCACCCAATCCCACAGTGACAGAGAATACAATATATACTCACCAAAACCAGGCAGAAATGTCATAAAAGATAGACACACCAGGTGATGGGCCTCCCAATCTTGGAGAGTACAACAAAGAGACCCCAGAACTTCCCAGAAAGCATCGGGACTAGAGACCCAGTCTCCAGTTACAGCAGGACTTTCTAACCTGGCGACAGAGCAGCACTGAGCTGGCGGGGAACAAAAGCCCTCCAGTTTAAGACTAACTGCGGCCAAACCAGAGAACAGAGAGCCTGATTACCCTGATGTGGCCACCCTGAAATGTCCAGCTGCAGCAAGACCTGAGAACCTGGCAGTGACAGCAGCACAGAACTGGCGGAGCACATCAAAGAAGCAGGGCCAAACCAGAGAGCAGAGAGCCCAGATACCCCCATTTCTGCCAAGTGATCTGCCTGTGAGTGCACCCTTGAGAATCTGCAGATCCCCAGATCCTGGGTCCTTCTAAAACAGAAGCCAGGCATTGAACCCCCCTTCCACCCACATACCCACTTTGGGAAACAGAGGGGCACTAGGGACATTGAAGTTCCTGCTCTGTGGGTCTAATTGAGGAGTTAAGGCAGTTAATGCCAAAAATTGCACTGCGATCATCACTAGTGCCTGCAACATATTCAGTCCCACACACTCAAGGGTTCAACATTAGCCATCACTCTGTCCCTCGAGACACATGTCCACGCACACTTACACACACACACACACACACACACGTGCACACTCTTGCATTTGCCCCGTTTGAGCCTGCGTACTTTCCTTCCACAGGTACAGCTAGTTCTCTAGCACACACTAAGAGTTCTCAGCTTCCTGAAGAACTCTCCAGATGCCAGAGAGAGACAGTACCATTCTGATCTGCAGAATCCAAAAACAAACAGGGAAGGTTTCAGATAAGCCAATGACCAGGGGTAGGCAAAAGAACACTTCCAACATAAATCAGGACATCATGACTTCACCAGCAAACCCCAAAATCAATGGATACTCCAATTCATCAGAAGCACAGGAAAATGATTTTAAAGCCATGCTTGCCCAATTATTTGAGGCTCATAAGGAGGAAATGAACAAATCTTTCAAAGAGTTGGCCAGTCAATTGGAGCTAAAGAAAGAAGAAATAGACAAAATCCTTAAAGAAACACAGGCAAACATAGCCAAACAAATAGATACACAAGTAGAGGAAAAGTTAGTGGCATATAAAAAGAAAATAAAAAAAGAAATAGAGGCCATCGTAGACCATCGTAGAGAGACAGAAATCCAAATTCAAACACATGAAAGAAATGGTGCAAGGCATGAAAACAGAATTAGAATCAATAAAGAAAACACAAAATGAGAAAACCCTTGAGCTGGAGAATTTAGAGAAAAGATAAGGATCCACAAAAGTAAGCATCACCAACAGAATACAAGAGATGGAAGAGAGAATCTCTGGAGCTGAAGACACACTTGCAGAGATGGATACTTCTCTCAAAGAAAAAGTAAAATCAGAAAAGTTCCAATCCCAAAATATCCAAGAAATCAAGGATGCTATGAAAAGACAAAATCCAAGAATAATAGGAATTGATGAAAAAGAAGACTCCAGACTCCAAGGTCCAGAAAATATTTTCAAGAAAATCATAGAAGAAAATTTTTCCAACTTAAAGAAAAAGATGTTCATAACTATACAAGAGGCCTACAGAACTCCAAATAGACTAGACCAGAAAAGAAACACATCACGTCACATCATAGTCAAAACACTAAATCTACAGAAGAAAAGATATTAAAAGCAGCAAGGGAAAAAGGCCAAGTAACATATGAAGGTAGACCTATCAGAATCACAACGGACTTCTCATCAGAAACTGTGAAAGCCAGAAGGGCCTGTGCAAGTATCATGTTGACACAAATGTCAACCCATACTACTATACCCTGCAAAGCTTCAATCAACATAGATGGAGAAAACAAAATTTCCCATGATCAATCTGAATTTAAGCAATTTCTACACAGCAAACCAGCCCTACAGAAGATACTAGAAGGAAAACTCCAATCCAATGAAAACAACTATACCCAAGAAAACATAGGCCATAAAAACAATATGTTGACAACTTTTACAATGATCATTAACATGGAGAAAAGATTTTGCTAAAGGAGGGCATAATATGACTTTGAAAGGCATGCTTCCCAGGAACTCATTATGTAGCAGAGAATCATAGCCATGAACTAGTTTTACCCAGCTACCTCAGACCTCATCAGCTCAGGTGGCACCCTGAAAAAGCAGTCCTGGCACTGTAACTCTGTTTAGAGGATTTGTCTGGAGAACCACAGCAGGAAACACAACTATTTTGTGTCCCAAGCATATGATATGTACATGTTTCTGTTGTGACAGCCCAATTTTAACTTTAAACTCCAAGACCAGGGAGATTGCTCACATACCACTGCATAGGACACAGCTGCATAATTGGACAAGTCAGTCAAGGCAACCTGAGGGTTGCCAACCATAGTGTAGAACACCCCCAGCTTTCACATAGTTCATTGAGCCTCAGTTCTCCTTTCACATACACAGATCTTTCTCTGTATCACCCAATCCCATCACAGAAATTGTCTGGTTTCCTACTGGTTTCACTGCTCTTAAACACTCAACATAGCCCTGCCAGCCTATTATATCAATATGAATGTGAAGGTATATTTAGTGAGTACATCAGTAACTGCTCAGTTCTAAGTCACAACCTAGGAAATTTCAGTCCCAAGACCACATTATGAGACCACCTTGTCATTTGGTACATTCCACTTAATCCCACATCACTATGAATTTTCACTACTTAGGAAGCTTTCCAATTAAAAAAACATAAAAGTTTCATTTCCTACCTGACATTGTCACAGAGGTAAACAGGAGTAAAGGCGTGGGATCTGGATAAAGGGATGAGATAAAGGCTTGTTGTGTTTCACAAGAAAAACTGAGGAAAGTTTGTTTACTCATCTCCTTGGAAACCTCAAGATTCTCTCAGGTGGTGATTGGCTGAGGGAGAATGATGTCGTGAAACAGTGAAAGCCAGTAAGAGTTTCAGGACCCAGTTATTAAAAGGTCCAAGTGGACAGCCTGATTGAGATAAAGGCTGAGAAGCCCTACATGCTTCAATCTGGGCAGCTAAAAGCACCCAACACAGAGATGATAGTTCCTGTGTCCAAGACTCTTAGTTTTTGAAAAGTGTCAAATATTTCTTTCAAGTGGTCACTAATACAATCATATATCCTTGATATGTGAGTTTCATATTCTCATAGATTCCATTAATATTTATTAAATGGACATATATGTCTTCTGTCATGGAAATATTTACTGGGAAAATGTTACCTAACATTTTCAAAGGCAACTCTTTGAATAAAAAGTGTTTAATTGGGGCCTTGTTTACATTTTTACAGAGATCATCCAGGATGTCACCTCAGCAAGCAGTCATCTTGTTGTAGTCCTTCAGCAGAACTGAGAGCTTTAATACTGATCGACCCCCAGCAAGCACAGAGAGGGAGACTAAGAAAGAGAAAGAGAGAACAAGACCAACAGAAACAAAGATATAAAGTGACAGAGATGGAGAGACATAGACTCTATTCTGTCTGGTCATTTTCATTGGCATATCAACCTCAAAGCACATCCTCCTATATTTTCTCTCCTAAGCAATTTTATTATATAATATGACCATACCTCCTAACACTTCCCATACATTTCTTAACAGGGGACTAAACTTGTAAATGGATGAACTTACAGGGGACATTGCAATTCAAATCACTACGAAGTGCGATTTAATGAGAAAGCATGCTGGCCATTTGGTAATGATACGCGTAACATGACATAGTTATCTTGATAGTTTGTCATTCAATACAATGTTTAAAGTAGAATTACTTCCAAGTTCTAAAGAACAGGATTGACAATCTTCTTTGGGGAAAAAATGTAATATTTCCATAATGAAGTATTATTCAGCTAAGAAAAATAACATCATGATAATTTAAGGAAATGAAAGGAACCAGGAAAATCATTCTGGATTAAGAAAGTAAAATGCAGAAAGAAGTATGTTATGTATTCACTTATTATTATCTCCTAATAGTGGGAGATAAAGTTCCACTGGACCATCCTTTGTGATCAAACCAGTATTTCACTAGGGGGATTGGGTGGCAGTTAATTGAGCTGTTGGGCCAGGGCATCCTACAAAAATTTTAAAGCAACCAGGCTGCTGTTATTAAAATATGTTGCTCTCTGCCCTGAAATAATAGATCAGTCTCATGTTCTTGGATCTACAGAGATGCATCCTTCTGCATCAAGTGGAATTACATACAGACACCCACAGTCCAATATTATGAACAAGACATGCTAGAATTAATGCATTTTAAAGAAAAAACACAGTGTGACTCGTGGGTTGGAATTTGAAACTGGAAGCAATGGAAAAGGTGTATAATGTATATTATATGAAATTCCCATAAAATCAATAAAAATAACATGTTGACAACATTTGCCATGACTTTTAACATTTTCTTTTAGCCCACAAGTCCCTCCATTATCTTTCACTTCTTGGTGATTTGAGTTGTATTGCCTACTTGAAGCTCATCTATTTACGTGTGAAGTACCCAGTAAGCCAATGTCAGGGAAGTGTTCAGAGGTATGGCCTTGTTAGATAATGTGATTCCTGATGTAGTTATAGTACAGGAGGATGTGATTTGAGGTTGATATACCAATGAAATTGACTAGACAGAATGAAGTCTCTGTCTCTCAGTCTCTGTTACTTTATATATTTGTTAATGTCAGTCTCAGTCTCTCTATCTGAATCTGTCTCTCTAATTCTCTTTCTCTCTCTCTTTCTCTCATACTTATCCTGATAGTTTGTCATTCATATGAGATTTTAATCATTTAATCAATGATTAAAATCCCAGCAAATTCCAAGGACTAAAGAACAGGACTGACAATCTCTTTTGTGGAAAATGTGCAATATTTCCATAATGGAGTAATTTTTAGCTAAGAAAAGGACATAATGATATTTTCAGGCAAATGGATGTAACTATGAAAACCATCCTAGGTGAAGTTACTACAATGCCGAAAGACAAATATGCTATGTATTCATTTATTAGGAGGTCTCCTAGTAGTGATGATAAAGTTCCAATAGCACATCTGTTGTGACTAATTCAAGTGCAATTGGGTGGCAGTTAATTGAGCTGTGCCAGGGCTTCCTATGGAAATTATCGAGCACTCCAGGCTGTTATTAAAATATGTTGCTATCTCTCCTCAAAGGATAGAGCAATGTCTTGTTCTTGCATCCAAAGAGATGTTTCCTTCTGCACCAAACGGGATTGCATACAGAGACCCACAGTTTGATATTTTGCAGAGAGAGACCTTAAAATGGACACCTCTAAATGGGATTTCCTTATGAAACTCTCCCTCCCCTCAGAGCTCTTGGAATATTTCAGTAGAAGAAGCAGGATGAGTGTCATAAATACAGGTAATTGAGGACCCAAGGAGAACAATGCCCTGAAAATCAGGCCTCAGAGGAATATGATGAAGCCAGCCTTGTTGAGACATGATAAACTAGGAAAAGATAGGACTTGGAGAAGGACCTCCCCTACCGGGGAACTAGAAAAAGGGCATAGGGGTAGAAGAAAGAGGCTGGATGAGACTGGAAGCAGAAGAGAGTGGCAGCAGAGGGGATACAAAGTGAAGAAATCATAATAAACAAATACATAAGAAAAATGTGATCAAGGTGATAAAGTATAAAGCTGTACGGGACTGATGGTTTCTTTTGGGTAGTGTAAAGGTGAGACAAGAATGAACTCAGTTTTCTTTATGGCATTGGTACTGAGATTCTGATCATGTTCCAATGATTATATGTACAACATATACTAGAATTGATGTATTTTAAAGAAAAAAAGTTAAAATGACACATGGGTAGGACTTTGAACCTGGGAACAATGGTAAAGGAATATAATGCATATTATATGATATTCTCACATATTCAATAAAAATAATTTGTTGACACCTTTACAGTGACTTTTAGCATGGAGAAAAGATTCTGCTAAAGAAGGGCAATTTGACTTTGTAAGGCATGTTGTCCAGGAACTCATTATGCAGCAGAGAGTCATAGCCATGAACTAGTTTTTACCCAGCTACTTCAGACACATGTATTCTGATGGCACTTTTAAACAAGCAGTTCTGGCAGTAACACTAGATTTAGATGGTTTGTCTGGAGGACAAATATAAAGAAACAATTCTACTCTTGTGTCCTAGGCCTAAAAACACAGACCCATTTCTCTGTCCTAAATGACCAGTTTTAATTGTAAACCCTGGACCAGGAGGATTTGCTGCCAATCCAGCCATATCAACCAAGGCAACCCTGCTCATAGTGGGTTGGCCACAGTAGGGTGGAACAGTGCCAGCTGTCTATAAATTTATTGCCCCTAGTTCTAATTTTACATACACATATCTTTCTCTGTTTCAGCCAAGACAGTCCCAGGAATTGTCTGGTTTTCTTCTCTTCTCCCTGCTCTAAATACTCAATTGCACAGGGTTCCCTAGACCCTGCCAGCTTATTATATCAATAAGAATATGAAGGCATGTTTAGTGAGTACATAAGGAACTGCTCAGTTCGAAGTCATAACTTAGGAAATTTCAAATTGAAAAGCACAGTATGAGAATATGTTACCATTTGTTACATTCCGCTTAAAATTCCACATCACTTTGAAGCTTTCCTACTTAGAAAGCTGTCCAGTTAAATAAACATTAAAGTTTCATTTCCTACCTGACATTGTCATAGAGGTAAAGAGGAATAAAACTGTTGGATCTGGATAAAGGGATGAAATAAAGGCTTGTTTCACAAGAAAATATCACCTGTGCACAGGAACATATATACTGGACACTGAGGAAATTTTTTTAACTCATCTTTATGGAAACCTTAAGGTTCTCTTAGGTGCTGATTGGCTGAGAAGGAGTATGATGTGATGCAAGAGTTGAAAGCCAGTAAGAGATTCAGGAACCAATTATTAAAAGTGCCTAGTGGACAGCCTGCTTGAGAGAAAGGCTGAGCAGCCCTACATGCCTCAATCTGGGCAACAGAAAGCACACACCCCAGAGATGTCAGTTCTTATGTCCAAGACTCTTAGTTCAGGAAAGCTGTGACATATTTCTTTCAAGTAGTCATTAATAAAGTCACATGTTCTTGACTTGTGATTTTCACATTATCACAGATTCTAATTATTATTTGTTACAAGCACAGATATGTCCTCAGTCGGTCAGATACTTAGTGGTAAAACACTCCTGAAAAAGTCAAATCTTTGAACAAAAAGTGTTTAATTGGGACCTTGCTAGTATTATTACAGAGACCACCTAGGTACATGACCTTAAGCAGTCATCTTATTTTAGTAACTAAGGAGAACTGACAGCTATTCATACTGTACCACAAGCAGCAGGAAGAGAGAAGCAGACAAAGAGAAAAAGAGAGAGAGAGAGAGTTAGAGAGATTCAGAAGTAGAGAGACTGAGACTGATGTAAAAAAATATATAGTGGCAGGAACTGAGAGACCGAGACTCCATTCTGTGTGGTCACTTTCATTGGCATATCAACCTCAGAGCACACCTTCCTCTATTATATCTCCAACAGGAATTATATTTTCTAACAAGGTCATACTTCTGAACATTTCCCAGACATTTTCTCACTTGAGACTCCACATGTAAATAAATGAGCTTCAAGTGGACATTGCAATTCAAATCACCAGGAAGTCAAAGAAGATGGAGGAAATTCCAGGCTAAAAGAACATAGTTATCCTGATAGTGTGCCATTCAATATAATTATTAAAGTCACAGCATCTTCCAAGGACTAAACAACATGACTGAAATTCTCCTTTGGGGAAAAATGTGGAATATTTCCATAACAGATTATTATTCAGCTAAGAAAATGACATCATGATATTTTAAGGCAAATAGATGTAACCAGGAGAAATCATCTTGGGTAAAGTAACTAAAATATAGAAAGACAAATATGGTAAGTATTCACATATTAGGACATCTCCTAATAGTGGGAGATAAAGATTCAAATGTCCATCCATTATAACCAAACCATTCTTCTTTTTTTTTCTTATTTAGAAAACTGTATTAAAACTAAATTTTAGATCTGCCATTTAAATTATTTTTTTTCCAATGCAGTTTATTCAGAAACCTTGAACAATCCTCAGACCCTGGGGAAAGCCAGCCCACAGCTTAAATAGCCTCTGGGTGGCCAACCCCAGTGTGCCACGTGGGCAATGCAGATAGGTCCACATACATGGAAGCAAGCCAGATCCTCAGCCTTAGCCAAATGTGGAATTGTTCGTGACAGAGAGCACTCACCATCGGGAAGGTGGAAGGCGGAAACCAGCTCCATCTTTAAGGCATAGCATTCCGCAGCTCTCTACAGTTCCCCCTTTTTGTTTTAGATGCATCAGGCAAGAGTAGATGTCTGATCTCTGATATTAGAAATAGATTGGGACTTTGTACCGATGTTCGTTTAGGTGTCATCCACCCAAAGAGCATCAGACCAGTCCGATACCTTTTTCTCAGAGGCGGGACCTGGGGCATCAACCCGCATGCAACCACACATGCTCTTCTCTGGGTCCAAAGTGGCTGACCCTGAGTGCAGTGCTTAGCCTCGCATCCTGAGCATAACATTTTAGCTTTTTATGGTATCCAACCATGCTTGGGGAGAATGTCCTGCTTCAATGGCTGTAAAGGCCTGAATGATCAAGGCTGCATCACACTGTTGTGAGACTCTAATCTTGCATATATACCACAGGCAAACAAAGGAGACCAACACCAGAAGGCCTGCTAACGCTCCCATGCCCGCCCATTCCTTCAGATGATTCATGGCTGCAGCAATCCATGATGAATTGGTGGCAGTTAAATGAGTTGTTGGGCCAGACCTCTTACAGAAATTTTCATGCAATTCAGGCTGTTGTTATTAAAATAAATTGCCATCTGCCTGAAATGATAAATCAGTGTCATGTTCTTACATCCAAAGAGATGCTTCTTTCTGCATCAAATGGGATGACATACAGAGCCCCACAGACTGATATTATGCAGAGAGAAACCTTTAAATAGCCAACTCTATTTGGGATTTCTTTTTCAAATTCTCCCATCCCTAAGAGATCTGGGAAGCCTGCAGGAGTGGGGACAGGAAGAGTGTGTTAAGTAGAGGTAATAGAAGACACAGGGAAAACAATGCCCTGAGAATCAGGCCATATGGGAAAATGATACAGCCAGCGTTAATGAGATCTGATGAGCTTGGTTCAGATAACAGGGTGAGGAGGACCTCGCTTATCACAGAACTAGAAAAAAGGCATATGGATAAAAGAAGTAGGGTGGATGGGACTGGAAGGAGAACAGGGAGGTGGCGGCAGTGGGTTACAAAATGAACAATTTCTAATAAATAAATATACATTAAAAAATCTGAACAAGGTGACAAAGTATAGAGCTCTTCATGATTGTTGGCTTCTTCTTTGGGGTGGTGATAGGGTGCAGCAATGATAAACATAGTTTTCTTTTTTTTATTTTATTATTATTTTTTTATCAGTTACATTTTATTAACTCTGTATCCCAGCCTTGTCCGGATCCCTCATTCCCTCCCAGTCCCTCCCTTCCTCCCTCATCTCCACCATGCCACTTTTCAAGTCCACTGATAGGGGGGACCTCCTCCCCATTCATCTAATCCTGTTTTATCAGGTATCTTCAGGACTGGTTGCAAAGCCCTCCTCTGTGGCCTAACAGGACTGCTCCTCTCTTTGGGGGTGGGGAGACCAAAGAGCCAGTCATTGAGATCCTGTTAGAAATAGTCCTTGTTCCCCTCACTTTGGGAAACCAATTGGTTACTGAGCTACCACATCTGAGTGGAGGTTCTAGGTTATACCCATACATGGTCCTTGGTTGAATGTCAGTCTCAGAAAAGACCCTGTGCCCATATATATTTGGTCCTTGTGGAGCTCCTATCCTTTCCCCATCAGACTAACTCCCCTTCTTTCTTATGATTCCCTGTACTCTGCCAAAGGGTTGGTCATGAGTCTTTGCTTTGAAAACACTGCTAGTTAGAGTCTTTCAGATGCACTCAGTAGACTCCTGTCATACGTTCAATGCACATCCCATCTGTCTTTCTAAATGAGGATTGATCATCTTACCCCATGTCCGCTCAATTGATTATCTTTTTTAGGTGTATAGATTTCATTATGTTTATCATATCTTATAGGTCTATATAAGTGAGTATATCCCATGTTTGTCTTCCTCCTTCTGGGATATTTCACTCAGAATGATCATTTCTAGATCCCACCATTTGCCTGCAAATTTCATGATTTCCTCCTTTTTGATTGCTGAGTAGTATTTCATTGTGTAAAAATACCACAATTTCTGTACCCATTCCTCTGTTGATGGACATCTGGGTTGTTTCCAGGTTCTGGCTATTAGAAATAAAGCTACTATAAACATGGTTGAGCAAGTGTCCCTTTTGTGTACTTGAGAAAACTTTGGGTATATACGTAGCAGTGGTATAGCTGGGTCTGGAGGAAGCACTATTCCTATTTGTCTTAGAAAGCGCCAGATAGCTTTCCAGAGTGTTTGTACCAGTTTACATTCCCACCAGCAGTGGAGGAGGGTTCCCCTTTCTCCACAACCTCTCCAGCATTTGTTGTCGCTTGAGTTTTTCATCTTGGCCATTCTGATGGGTGTAAGGTGATATCTCAGGGTCGTTTTGATTTGCATTTCCCTGATGGCTAATGAGGATGAGCATTTCTTTAAGTGTCTTTCTGCCATTCGATATTCCTCTGTCGAGAATTCTCTGTTTAGCTCTGTTCCCCATTTTTTAATTGGATTACTTGGTTTGCTGCTTTTCAGCTTCTTTAGTTCTTTGTATATACTGGATATTCATCCTCTGTCAGATAAAGGGTTAGTGAAGATTCTTTCCCAATCTGTAGGCAGTCATTTTGTTTTGATGATGGTGTCCTTTGTTTTACAGAAAATTTTCAGTTTCATGAGGTCCCATTTATTGATTGTTGCTCTTAGAGCCTGTGCTGTTGGTGTTCTGTTCAGGAAGTTGTCTCCTGTGCCAATGAGTTCTAGGCTCTTCCCCACTTTTTTTTTCCAATTGATTTAGGGTATCTGCTTTTATGTTGAGGTCCTTGACCCACTTTGACTTTAGTTTTATGCAGGGTGATAAATATGGATCTATTTTCATTTTTCTGCATGTAGACATCCAGTTGATCCAGCACCATTTGTTGAAGATGCTGTCTTTTTTCCATTGAATGGATTTGGCTTCTTTGTCAAATATTGAATATTCATAGGTGTGTGGGTTTATTTCTGGGTCTTCTATGCGGTTCCATTGATCCTCCTTTCTGTTTCTATGCCAATATCATGCAGTTTTTATTACTGTTGCCCTGTAGTACAGCTTGAGATCTGGGATGGAGATACCTCCAGATGATCTGTTGTTTTACAGGATCGTTTTGGAGATTCTGGGTTTTTTGTTTCTCAGTATGATGCTGGGAATCTTTTTTTCAAGGTCTGTAAAGAATTGAGTTGGTATTTTCATGGGAATTGCATTGAATCTGTAGATTGCTTTTGGCAATATGGACATTTCACAATGTTAATCCTACCAATCCATGAGCACGGGAGATCTTTCCATCTTCTGAGATCTTCTTCTATTTCTTTCTTCAGAGACTTGAAGTTTTTCTCAAACAGGTCTTTCACTTGCTTGGTTAGAGTCACACCAAGGTACTTTATGTTATTAGTGGCTATTGTGAAGGGTGTTGTTTCCCTAATTTCTTTCTCAGCCTTTTTGTCTTCGGTATATAGGAGGGCTTCTGATTTTTTTGAGTTGATTTTGTATCCTGCCACTTTGCTGAAGGTGTTTATCAGCTGAAGGAGTTCTCTTGTTGTATTTTTGGGGTCGCTCATGTATATTATCATGTCATCTGCAAATAGTGACACTTTAACCTCTTCCTTTCCGATTTCTATCCCCTTGATCTCCTTTAGTTGTCTTATTGCTCTGGCTAGGACTTCAAGTACTATGTTGAAGAGATATGGAGACAATGGGCAGCCTTGTCTTGTCCTTGATTTCAGTGGGATTGATTTAAGTTTCTCTCCATTGAGTTTGATGTTGGTTAATGGCTTGCTGTATATTGCCTTTGCTATCTTTAGGTATGTGCCTGTATCCCTGATCTCTCCAAGACTTTAAACATGAATGGGTGTGGGACTTTGTCAAATGCTTTTTCGGCATCTAAGGAGATGATCATGTGGTTTTTCTCCTTCAGTTTGTTTATGTATTGGATTACATTGATGGATTTCCATATGTTGAACCACCCTTGCATGCCTGGATTGAAGCCTACTTGGTCATGGTGGATGACATCTTTGATATGTTCTTGGATTCGGATTACAAGTATTTTATTGAGTATTTTTGCATCAATGTTCATAAGAGAGATAGGCCTGAAGTTCTCTTTTTTTGTTGGTCTTTGTGTGGTTTAGGTATCAAGGCGACTGTGGCTTCATAGAATGTGTTTGGTAGTGTTCCTTCTGTTTCTATTTTGTGGAATAGCTTGAGGAGAATTGGAGTTAGCACTTGAAGGTCTTGTAGAATTCTGTGCTGAAGCCATCTGGTCCAGGGCTTTTTTTGGAGGAGAGACTGTTAATGACTGCTTCGATTTCCTTGGGAGATATAGGGCTATTCAGTCTTTCTACCTGATCTTGACTTAGTTTTGGTAGATGGAATCTTTCAAGAAAATTATCCATTTCATTTAGATTTTCAAATTTTGTGGCATATAGGCTTTTGTAGTATGAGCTAATAATTGTTTGGATTTCCTCAGTGTCTGTGTTTATGTCCCCATGTTCATTTCTGATTTTGCTGATCTGGATAGTTTCTCTCTGCTTTTTAGTTAGTTTGGCTAAGGGTTTGTCTATCTTATTGATTTTCTCAAAGAACCAGCTTTTTGTTTCATTGATTCTTTGGATAGATTTATTTGTTTCTAATTGATTGATTTCAGCCCTTAGTTTGATTATTTCCAGCTGTCTGCTCCTCTTGGGTGTATCTGCTTCTTTCTTTTCTAGGTTTTTCAGTTGGGCCATTAAGTTGTTTGTATGTGATGTTACAAATTTCTTCTTACAGGCACTTAGTGCTATAAAGTTTCCTCTGAGCACTGCTCTCAATGTGTCCCATAAATTTGGTTATGTTGTGCCTTCATTTTCATTGAATTCTAGGAAGTGTTTAATTTCTTTATTTCTTCCTTAACCCAGCTGTCATTGAGTAGTAAGTTGTTCAGTTTCCATGTGCGTGTCTGCTTTTTGTTGTTTCTGTTGTTGTTGATGTCTAGCTTTAGTCCATGGTGGTCAGATAGTATACAAGGGATTATTTCAATCCTTTTGTATCTGTTGAGGCTTGCTTTGTGACCCACTATATGGTCTATTTTGGAAAAGGTTCCATGTGGTGCTGAAAAGAAGTTGTACTCTTTTGAGTTTGGGTGAAATGATCTGTAGACGTCTATTAGGTCCATTTGATTTAGGGATTCTGTGAGTGCTTTTATTTCCCTATTTGGTGTCTGTCTAGTTGATCTGTCCCTTGGTGAGAGTGGAGTGTTGATGTCTCCCACTATTAAGGTATTAGGATCAATGTATGATTTAATCTTTAATAATGTTTCATTTACGAATGTCGATCCTCTTGTATTTGGGGCATAGATATTGAAGATTGTGATGTCCTCTTGGTAGATTTTTCCTTTGAAGAGAATATAGTGGCCCTCCTTATCTTTTTTGATTAACTTGGGTTGAAAGTCTATTTTATTAGATATTAGGATGGCTACTCCAGCTTGTTTTCTGGAACCATTTGCTTAAAAAACAGTTTTCCAGTCCTTTACTCTGAGGTAGTGTTTATCTTTGTTGCATAGGTGTGTTTCTTGGATGCAACAGAATGTTAGATCCTGTTTCCTTAACCATTCTGTTAGCCTGTGTCTTTTTATTGGTGAGTTGAGTCTATTGATATTGATAGATAATAGTGACCAATGCATTTTAGTTCCTTTTGTAATGGAGTCGGTGATCTAACCCTGTTTTCTTTGCTTGTTTTCTTTTCATTTTTGTTGGGATATTATCCGTATCCCCTGTTTTCTTGGGTGAATTTGTTTTCATTGGATTGGAGTTTTCCTTCTAGTATCTTCTGTAGGGTTGCTTTGCTGTGGAGATATTGTGTAAATTTAGTTTTGTCATGGAATATTTTGTCTTCTCCATTTATGTTGATTGAAAGCTTTGCAGGTTATAGTAGTCTGGGTTGACATTTGTGATCTCTTAGAGTCTCCATGATACTTGCACAGGCCCTTCTGGCTTTCATAGTTTCTGATGAGAAATCTGGTGTGATTCTGATAGGTCTACCTTGATATGTTACTTGGCCTTTTTCCCTTGCTGCTTTTAATATCTTTTCTTTGTTCTGTAGATTTAGTGTTTTGACTATGATGTGACGTGATGTGTTTCTTTTCTGGTCTAGTCTATTTGGAGTTCTGTTGGCCTCTTGTATGTTTATGGACATCTCTTTCGTTAAGTTGGGAAAATTTTCTTCAATGATTTTCTTGAAAATATTTTCTGGACCTTGGAGTCTGGAGTCTTCTTTTTCATCAATTCCTATTATTCTTAGATTTTGTCTTTTCATAGCATCCTTGATTTCTTGGATATTTTGGGATTGGAGCTTTTCTGATTTTACTTTTTTTTGAGAGAAGTATCCATTTCTGCAAGTGTGTCTTCAGCTCCAGAGATTCTCTCTTCCATCTCTTGTATTCTGTTGGTGATGCTTAATTTTGTGGTTCCTGATCTTTTCTCCAAGTTCTACAGCTCAAGGGTTTTCTCATTTTGTGTTTTCCTTATTGATTCTAATTCTGTTTTCATGCCTTGCACCATTTCTTTCATGTGTTTGAATTTGGATTCCTGTCTCTCTACGATGGCCTCTATTTCTTTTTTCATTTCCTTCTTATATGCCACTAATTTTTCCTCTACTTGTGTATCTATTTGTTTGGCTATGTTTGTCCGTGTTTCTTTAAGGATATTGTGTATTTCTTCTTTCTTTGCCTCCAATTGACTGGCCATCTCTTTGAAAGACTTGTTCATTTCCTCCTTATGAGCCTCAAATAATTGGGAAAGCATGGCTTTAAAATCATTTTTCTGTGCTTCTGCTGAATTGAGTATCCATTGATTTTGGGGTTTGCTGGTGAAGTCATGATGTCCTGATTTATGTTGGAAGTGTTCTTTTGCCTACCCCTGGACATTGGCTTATCTGAGACCTTCCCTGTTTGTTTTTGGATTCTGCAGATCAGACTGGTGCTGTCTCTCTCTGCCGTCTGGAGAGTTCTTCAGGAAGCTGAGAACTCTCAGGGTGTTCTGAGGACTAGCTGTACCTGTGGGAGGAAAGTATGCAGGTGCAAACGGGGCAAATGAAGCGTGTGTGCACGTGCGCGTGTGTGTGTCTGTGTGTGTAAGTATGCGTGGATGAGTTTCTCGAGGGACAGAGTGATGGCTAATGTTGAACCCTTGAGTGTGTGGGAGGGGCTCTGCATTGTATATGTCGCAGGCGCTAATGATGATCGCAGCGCAATTTCTGGCATTAACTGCCTTAAATCCTCAATTAGGCCCACAGGGCAGGAACTTCATTGTCACTAGTTCCCCTCTTTTCCCAAAGTGGGTATGTGGGTGGAACGGGGGTTCGATGCCTGGCTTCTGATTTAGAAGGACCCAGGATCTGGGGATCTGCAGATTCTCAAGGGTGCACTCACTTACAGGCAGGTCACTTGGCAGAGATTGTGGTATACAGGTCTCTCTGCTCTCTGGTTTGCCCCTGCTCCTTTGATGTGCTCCGCCAGGTCTGCGCTGCTGTCACTGCCAGGTTCTCAGGTTCTCAGCTGCAGCTGGAGATTTCAGGGTGGTCTCTTCAGCAGGGATGGGGTAACCAGGCTCTCTGTTCTCTGGTTTGGCCCTGGTTAGTCTTAAACTGGAGGGCTGTGGTGCCCTGCCAGTTCAGTGCTGCTCTGCTGCCATGTCCCCCTGTAACTGAAGACTGGGTCACTAGTACCAATGCTTTCTGGGAAGTCCTGGGGTCTCTTCGTTGTGCTCTCCAAGATTGGGAGGCCCAGCGCCTGGTTTGTCCAGGTTGTATGACGTTTCTGTCTGGTTTTGGTGAGTATATAGCGTATTCTTTGTCACTTTGGGATTGGGTGGGCCGTACCGTCAGTGATGGTGATCCTGTAGAGCTAGTATGGCATCTAGCAGATTCGCGCCCTGGTGCAGCACATGCGCGAATCTGGGACTCTGGGACACTTACTGCTGGCTTTTGCCTGCCGCTAAAGTGCTTGTGGCTCCGCCTCAGTGGCTGTATACCCCAGGCAGTTAGGTCTGTGCTGGGAAAGATGAGTCTGCTGTGCTGCTGTGCCTAGGAGGAAGGAGGTCTGGTGGAAGGGAGTGCAGCAAGATCAAAGGCAACTTAGTTTTCTTTAAGGGACTTGTCACTGCTACTCTGATCATGTTCCAATAAGTATATGAGCAACATTTACTTCAATTGATTATTTTAAGAAAAAATAATTTAATGTGATACATAGGTAGGAATTTGAACCTGGGAGCAATAGAAAAGGACTATAATATATGTAATATGATATTCCCACATAATCAATAAAAATAATATGTTGAAAACTTTTACAATGAATTTTGCCATGGAGAAAAGATTGCAATAAAGGAGGGCAGAGTTTGACTTTGTAAGGCATTCTTTCCAGGAACTCATTATGTAGCAGAGAATCTTTGCCATGAACTTGTGGTTACCAAGCTACATCAGACCCCATGAGGTTAGGTGACATCTCTGTATATGCAGTACTGTCACTAACACTATGTTTAGAGGGTTTGTCTGGAGCACCACAGCAGGTAACACTGCTACTCTTGTATCCTAGGCACCTAACAACTACCCATTTCTCTGTCCTGATGGTTCAGTTTTAACTGTAAATCCTGAAACCAGGGGACTTGCGCAATGGTCTCTGAGTATGATAGAGCTGTCCATTAAGACAGGTCAGCCAAGGCTACCCTGCTCATAGAGCATATGCAACTCTAGTGTGGAATAGCACCAGCTCTCATATATCTTGCTTTTCTGTTCTCCTTTTACAGACACAGATCTTTCTCTTTTTAACTAAACCAGTACCAGAAATTATCTTGTTTCCTTCTCTTTTCCCTGCTCTTAAAGAATCAATGCCCCAGGGAACCTTAGACCCAGCCATCCTATTATATCAATAAGAATGTGAAGGTACATTTAGTGAGTATTCAAGTAACTGCTTAGTTCAAAGTCACAACGTAGGAAATTTCACATTTAAGACCACAGTAGGAGATTGCCTTGTCTTTCAGTACATTCTACTTAATCCCACATCACTTTGAAGCTTCCCTACTTAGGAAGCTGTCCATTTAAATAAAGGCAGATTAAAATATCATTTAATACCTGACATTCTCACAAAGGTAAACAGGAGTAAAGGTGTGGGATCTAGAAAAAAAGGATGAGATAAAGGCTTGTTGGGTTTCACAAGAAAAAGTCACAAATGCACAGGATCAGAGATACTGGACACTGAGGAAAGGTTTTTTCACTCATCTCCAACGAAAGCTCAAGATTCTCTCATGTACTGATTGGGTGAGAAGGAGCATGATGTCATGAAACAGGTGAAACCAGTAGGAGTTTCATGAGCCAGTTATTAAAGGGCTAATGGAGAGCCTGATTGAGAGAAAGGCAGAACAGTCCTACATTCCTCAATGTAGGCAGCTGAAAGCAACCAACCCAGAAATGACAGTTCCTGTGTCTAAGATGCTTAGTTCAGGAAAAGTGTCACATATTTATTTCAAGTGGACATTGATAAAATCACGTGATTTTTACATTATCACAGATTCCATTTTTATTTGTTAAATGCACACATATGTCCTCTTTCAGTTAATTGCTTTCTGTGAAAATGCTCCTTAAAAAGGTAACTCTTTGAAAACAAGCATTTAATTAGGACCTTGCATATTTTTACAGAGACCATCCAGGATGTCATGTAAGCAAGCAGTCATCTTGTTATAGTCCTTCAGCAGAACTGAGAGAATTTTGTAGTGAATCACAAGCAGCAGGCAGAGAAAGGGAGACAGAGAGAGACAGAAAGAGAAAGAGCTAAAAAAACATATTCAGAAATAGAGAGACCAAGAACAACAGAAACAAATATATAAAGTGATAGAGACTGAGAGACAGAGATTGGATTCTGTCAGGTCAGTTTCATATGCATATCAGACTCAAAGCACACTATCTGATAATATAACTCCAATAGGAATTATATTATCTAATAAGGCCATATATTCTAACCTGGGGACTCCACATATAAATAGAAGAGCTTCAAGAGGACAGTGCAATTCAAATCTCCAGTAAGTGGAAGATGATGGAGGGACTTTTAAGCTAAAAGAATATTTATTTTGTTAGTTTGTCATCTAATAGAATGATTAAAGTCCCAGCAACTTGAAAAGACTAAAGAACAGGACCGACAATCTCCTTTGGGGAAAATGTGGAATATTAACATAAGAGAGTATTATTCAGCTAAGAAAATTACATCATATTTTCAGGCAAATGAATGGAATCAGGAAAAATCATCCCAGGTGAAGTAACAAAAATGGAGAAAAAAATTATGGTATGTATTTTCTTATTAGGTGGTCTCCTAATAGTGGGTGACAATGTATCAGAAGGCCATCAATTGTGACCAAACCAGTGTTCCACTATAGGGATTGGTCTGCAGTTAAGGGTTGTTGGGCCAAGGCATCTTCACTAAATTCAAGCAACCCAGGTTTATTTTATTAAAATATGCTGCTCTCTACCCTCAACTAATACAGTGTTATGTCCTAGATTCACAGAATTGCATCAATCTGCATCAAATGGAATTGAATACAGAGACTTATATAGTCTGATATTATGCAGAGAAAGACTTTAAAACACCCAGATCTAAATGGGATTTTACTATGGAATCTCCATCCTCTCAGATCTCTGGGAAGACTGCAGGAGGAGAGGCAGGAAGAGTGCCATAAGTAGAGGGAATTGAGTACACAAGGAGAACAGAGCCATGGGAATTAGGCCTCAGAAGAAGATGCAGCCAGCCTTGTTGAGACCAGATAACTAGGGTCAGATAGAAGGGGGAGGAGGACCTTCCCTATCAGGGAATTATAGAGAGAGAAAGGGGGTACAAGAAGGAGGGTTAGTGGGACTGGAAGGAGAACATGGAGGGGGCAGCCGAGAAGATACAAGGTGAAAAAAATCATAAAAAAATACATAAGAATAGCTGTGATTGAGGTGATGAAGTATAGAGATCTTCAGGACTGATGGCGGTACCAGGCTGCAGCAAGGATAAACTCAGTTTTCTTTAAGGGAATTTCACTGAGCCTCTGATCATGTTCCAATGAGTATATGAACAACACATTCTAGAATTCATGTCTTTAAAAAAATATTCCCACATAGTCAATAGAAATAATATGTTGACAACTCATACCATGACTTTTAACATAGAGAAAAGATTCCACTAAAGGAGGGCAGAGTTTGACTGTATAAGCATGTTTTCCAGGAACTCATTGTAGAGCAGAGAATCCCAGAGATGAACTAGTAGTTATCCAGCTACTTCAGACAACAGGAGCTCAGGTTGCAAGTCTGAACAAGTAGTTCTGGCACTAACACTATGTTTAGAGTGTTTGTCTGGAGGACAACATCAAGAAACACTTCTGCTCTTGTGTCCTAGGCATAAAAAGATGGACCCATTTCTCTGTCCTGTAAACTTCAGGATCAGGAGGATTTCTCAGTTACCAGTGAGTAGGATACAGCTGCCGATCCAGCCAGGTCAGCCATGGCAACTCTGATCTTAGAGAGCATTGCCAACACTAGAATGGAACATTACAAGCTGTCAAATAGTTTATTGTCCCACAGTTTTCTTTTTACACTCACTGATCTTTCTCCATTTCAGCCAAACCAGTCCCAGGAATTATCTGGTTCCTTCTATTTTCCATGTTCTTAAAGACTCAATACCCCAAGGAATCCTAGACCCTGCCAGCATATTATATCAATAAGAATGTAGAGGTCCATTTAGTGAGTACACAAGTAACTCTTCAGTACAAAGTTACAACCTAGGAAATTTCAGATACAAGACCACAGTATGTGACCACCTTGTCATTCCATATTTTCATTCCCCTTAATCCCACATCACTTTGAAGCTTCCCTACTTAGGAAGCTTTCCAATTAAATACACATTCAAGTTTCATTTCCTACCTGACATTGTCACAGAGGTAAACAGGAAGAAAGGTGTGGGATCTGGATAAATGCTTGAGATAATGGCTTGTTGGATTTTACAAGAAAAAAGTCACAAGTGCACAGGATCAGAGATAGTGGACACTGAAGAAAGTTTGCTTACTCACCTCCATGGAATCATCAAAATTCTCTGAAGTGCTGATTGGCTGAGAGGGAAAATGATGTCATGAAACAGGTGAAAGCCAGTAAGAATTTCAGGAGCTAGTTATTAAAATGGCCAAGTAGACAGCATGCTTGATAGAAAGGCTGATCAGCCCTACATGCCTCATTCTGGGCAGCTGAAAGCACACAACCCAGAGATGACAGTTCCTGTGTCCAAGACTTAGTTCAGGAAAAGTGTCACATATTTCTTTCAACTGGTCATTAATGAATATCATGTGTCCTTGACATGTGAGTTTAATGTTATCACAGATTCCATTAGTATTTGTTAATAGCACAGATATACCTAGCTCATGGAAATATTTACTGTAAATAATATTTACTGTAAACGCTCCATGACCAATGCAGAGACCATCCAGGACAGCATGTCAGGAAGCAAAACTGAGAGCTTTTCATACTGAACCACAAGAGGCAGTCAGAGAAAGGAAAAGTGAAAAATTCAGAGAGAGAATGAGCTAGAGAGACAGATTCAGATATAGAGAGAACTAGACCAACAGAAACAAATATACAAAGTTAAAAAACCAAGAGACACTCCATCTCTTTGATAACTTTCAGTATCATATCAATCTCAAAGTATGCCATCCAATAATATAACTCCAAAGGAATTATATATTTTTAATATTTTTTTAATTTTAATTTTTGGGAATTATAATTTATGACCTTTGTATAACCCCCATAACCCCTATCCCCTCTCAATTCCACCTTCCCTCCCATTTTTCCATGCTTGCTTATCCCAAAGTTCACTGGTAGGAGAGTTCTTTTCCTTTCTTCTGATCCTAGTCTATCAGGTCTCATTACAAGTGGCTGCATTGTCTTCCTCTCTGGCCTGCTAAAGGCTACAATCCCACCAGGGTGTGGTTTTCAAAGAGCAGGCCAATCACTTCATGTCAGAGGCAGGTACTCTTCCCATTACTGTGGAACCCCCTTGGACACTGAACTGCCCTGTGCAAGATCTGTGTAGGAGTTCTAGTTTATCTACATGAATGTTAACTGGTAGGAGTAAGAATTTCAGGAAAGACCTCTATGTTCAAATTTTGTTTTTTTGGTTCTGTGGCTCTCCTTGTTGTACTCCTGTCCTCTCCAGAACTTACTATTTCCCACTTCTTTCATTAGATTTCATGTACTCTGCCCAAGTTTTGAAAATAAGTTTCATCATCTGTTCTGATAACCTACAGGGCAGAGCCTTTCAGAGGCCCTCTGTGGCAGGCTCCTAACTTATGCTGTTTTATCCTTCTTCTGAGGTCCATTCTTTTTGTCTTTGAGGACAGAGAGTGAGCATTTAGCCAGAGTCCTCCCTCTTGATTGTTTTGTTTAGGTATAAAGATATTAGTAGGTTTATCCCATATTATATGTCTATATAAGTGAACATGGCATATACCATGTGTAACTTTTTTTCTTTTTTCTATTTTTTTAATTTTTTTATTCATTTTGTATTCCCCCATAAACCTCCCTCCCCTCCCAATCCAACCCTCCATCCCCTTTCTGCATGCATGCCCCTCCCCAAGTCAACTGACAGAAGAGGGTCTCCTCTCATTCTTTCTGTTCTTAGTCTATCAGTTCTCATAAAAAGTGGCTGCATTGTCCTCTTCTGTGGTATGGTAAGGCTGCTCCCCCTCAGGGGGAAGTTGTCAAAGAGCAGGCCAATCAGATTATGTCAGAGGCAGCAGTCCCTACTCCCATTACTATATAACCCACTTGGATACTGCACTGCCATGGGCTACATCGGGGCAGGGGCTCTAGGTTATCTCCATGAATAGTCCTTGGTTAGAGTATGAATTCTCTGTGTTCAAATTTTCTTGTTCTGTTGATCTCCTAGTGTAGTTCCTGTCCTCTCCAGCTCTTACTATTTACCCACTTCTTACATAAAATTCCATTCACTTTGCCTGACAGTTGGCCATCAGGCTCAGCATCTGCTTTGATATTCTGCAGGGCAGAGGATTTAAGAGGACCTCTTTGGCAGGTTCCTATTTTGTTTCCTGTTTTCTTCTTCTGATGTCCATTCTCTTTGCCTTTCAGGATGGGGATTGAGAGTTTTAGTTAGGGTCTTATCTCCTGCTTAGATTTTTTAGATGCACAGAGTTTAGTTGGTTTGTAATATGTTGTATGTTTATGTGAGTGAATATATACCATGTGTGTCTTTTTGCTTCTGGGACAACTCACTCAGGATGATCCTTTCCAGGTCCCACCATTTACCTGTAAATTTCATGATTTCTTTATTTTTCATTGCTGAGTAATACTCCATTGTATAGATGTACCACAGTTTCTGCATCCATTCTTCAGTTGAGGGGCATCTGGGCTAATTCCAGCTTCTGGCTATTACAAATAAAGGTGCTACAAACATGGTTAAGCAAATGTCCTTTTTGTGCACTTGAGCCTCTTTTGGATATATGCCTAGGAGTGGTATGGCTGGGTCTTGAGGAAGTGCTATCCCTAGTTGTCTGAGAAAGTGCCAGATTGATTTCCAGAGTGGTTGTACAATTTTACATTCCCACCAGCAGTGGAGAAGGGTTCCCCTTTCTCCACAACCTCTCCAGCATGTGTTGTCACTTGAGTTTTTGATCTTGGCCATTCTGATTGGTGTAAGGTAAAATCTCAGGGTTGTTTTGATTTGCATTTCCCTAATGGCTAATGATGTTGAGCATTTCTTTAGGCGCTTCTCTGCCATTTGATATTCCTCTATTGAGAATTCTCTGTTTAGGTCTGTTTCCCATTTTTTAATTGGACTACTTGGTTTGCTGCTTTTCAGCTTCATTAGTTCTTTATATATACTGGATATGAGTCCTCTGTCACATAAAGGGTTGGTGAAGATTCTTTCCCAATATGTAGGCAGTTGCTTTGTTTTAATGACAGTGTCCTTTGCTTTACAGAAGCTTTTCAGTTTCATGAGGTCATGAGGTCACATTTATTGATTGTTGCTCTTAGAGCCTGTGCTGTTGGTGTTCTGTTTATTTTCTAGCAGATTTAATGTGTCTGGTTTTTTCTTGAGGTCTTTGATCCACTTGGACTTTAGTTTTGTGCAGGGTGATAAGTATGGATCTATTTTCATTTTTCTACATGTAGACATCCAGTTAGACCAGCACCATTTGCTGAAGATGCTACCATTTTTTCTTTGTATGGTTTTGGCATCTTTGTCAAAAATCAGGTGTCCACAAGTGTGTGGGTTTATTTCCGGGTCCTCTGTTTCGTTCCATTGATCCACCATTCTGTTTCTATGCCAGTACCATGCAGTTTTTAAAACTGTTGCTCTATAGTACAACTTAAGATCAGGGATGGAGATACCTCCAGAAGATCTTTTACTGTAGAGGATTGTTTTAGCAATTTGGGGTTTCTTAATATACCATATGAAGTTGAGGATTTTTCTTTCCAGGTCTGTAAAGAATTGTGTTTGTAATTTGATGGGCATTGCATTGAATCTGTAGATTGTTTTTGGTAAGATGGTCATTTTTACTATGTTAATCCTGCCAAGCCATGAGCATGGGAGATCTTTCCATCTTCTCATATCTTCTTCTAATTCTTTCTTCAGAGACTTGAAATTTTTTTTTTCATATAAGTCTTTGACTTCCTTGGTTAGGGTTACTCCATGATACCTTATGTCATTTGTGGCTATTGTGAAGGCTGTTGTTTCTCTAATTTCTTTCTCAGCCCTTTTGTCTTTTGTATACAGGAGTGCTACTGATTTTTTTGAGTTAATTTTGTATCCAGCCATTTGCTGAAGGTGTTTATCAGCTGTAGGATTTCCCTGGTAGAGTTTTTGGGGTCACACATGTATACTATCATATCATCTGCAAATAGTGATAATTTGACTTCTTACTTTCCAATTTGTATCCCCTTGATCTCCTTCAACTGTCTTATTGTTCTAGCAAGGACTTCCAGAACTACGTTGAAGAGATATGGAGAGAATGGGCAGCCTTGTCTTGTCCCTGATTTCGGTGGGATTACTTTAAGTTTCTCTCTGTGCAGTTTGATGTTGGCTATAGGCTTGCTCTATATTGCCTTTACTATGTTTAGATATGTGCCTTGTATCCCTGATCTCTCCAATACTTTAAACATGAATGGATGTTGGATTTTTCAAATGCTTTTTCAGCATCTAGGGAGATTATCATGTGGTTTTTTTTCTTTCAGTTTGTTAATATGGTGGATCACATTGATGGATTTCTGTATATTGAACCACCCCTGCATACCTGGGATGAAGCTTACTTGGTCATGTTGCATGATACCTTTGCTGTGTTCTTGTATTCATTTTGTGAGAATTTTGTTGAGTATTTTTGTGTCACTCTTCACAAGGGAGATTGGCCTGAAGTTCTCTTTTTTTGTTGGGTCTTTGAGAGGTTAGGAACCAAGTTGGCTGTGGCTTCATAGAATGAGTTTGATAGTGTTCCTTCTTTTTATATTTTGTTAAATATTTTGAAAAGAACTGGAGTTAGCGCTTTTTTGAAGGTCTGGTAGATTTCTGCACCGAAATCATCAGGTCCTGGGCTTTTTTTGGATGGGAGACTATCGATGACTGCTTATATTTCCTTTTGGGATATAGGACTATTTAATTGATTTACCTAGTCCTGATTTAGCTTTGGTAGTGGAATCAATCAAGAAAATTGTTTATTTCATTTAGCTTTTCAAATTTTGTTGTGTATAGACTTTTGAAGTAAGTCCTAATGATTGTTTGGATTTCCTTAGTGTCTGTAGTTATGTCCCCCTTTTCATTTCTGATTTTGTTGATTTGGATGGTGTCTCTTTGCCTTTTAGTTAGCTTGGCTAAGGGTTTGTCTATCTTTTTGATTTTCTCAAAGAACCAGCACTTGGTTTCATTGATTCTTTGAATTGTTTTATTTGTTTCTAGTTGATTGATTTCAGCCCTGAGTTTATTTCTAGCTGTCTACTTCTATTTGGTGTGTCGGCTTCTTCTTTTTCTAGGGTTTTTAAGTGAGCCATTAAGTTGCTTGAATGGGCTGTGTCGAATTTCTTCTTAAAGCACTTGGTGCTTTAACTTTCCTGTTAGCACAGCTTTCATTGTGTCCCACAAGTTTATGTATTGTGTCTTTATTTGCATTGAGTTCTAGGAAGACTTTAATTTCTTTTTTTTTTTATTTCTTCCCTGACCCAGATGTCATTTAGAAGCAAATTGTTCAGTTTCCATGTGTGTGTAGGCTTTTTTCTATTTCTGTTGATGTTGAGGTCCAGCTTTATTCTATGGTGATCAGACAGGATACCAGAGGTTATTTCAACCTTCTTGTATTTGTTGAGGTTTGCTTTGTGATCAACTATATGGTCTATTTTGGAGATTGTTCCATGAGGTGCTGAGAAGAAGGTAAATTCTTTTGTGCTTGGGTGTAAGGTTCTGTAAATGTCTGTTAGGTCCATTTGATTCATGACCTCTGTTATAGATATTTTGTCTTTGTTTAATTTCTGTTTTGTTGACCTGTCCTTTGTTAAGAGTGGGGTGTTGAAGTCTCCCACTATTAGTGTGTGGGGATCTATGTGTGGTTTAATTTTTATCAATGTTTCTTTCACAAATATGTGTGCCCCTGTATTTGGGGTATAGATGTTCAGGATTGGGATGTCTTCTTGGTGGCATTTTCCCTTCATGTGTATGAAGTGTCCTTCCCCATCTCTTGATTAATTTTGGTTGAAAGACTATTTTATCAGATATTAGAATGTCTACTCCTTCTTGCTTCTTGCATCCATTTGCTTGGAAAGCTGGTTTACATCCTTTATCCTCAGGTAATATTTATCTTTGTGACTTAGTTGTGTTTCTAGTATGCAAGAGATTGCTGAGTTTTCTTTATGCATATATTCTGTTAGTCTGTTTTTTTTTTCTTTTTTTGTTATGTACATATATATTGTTTATTGTTTATCATAAAAATTATTTCGATTATGTTTTTTTCAATGCAGTTTATTCAGGAAACTTGAACAATCATTGGACCCTGGGGAAAGCCACCCCACAGCTTAAATAGACTCTGGGTAGCCAACCCAGCGTGCCATGTGGGCAATGCAGATAGGTCCACATACATGGAAGCAAGCCAGATCCTCAGCCTTAGCCAAATGTGGAGTTGTTTGTGACAGAGAGCACTCACCATCTGGAAGGTGGAAGGCGGAAACCAAGGCGGAAACCAGCTCCATCTTTAAGGCGTGGCAATTCGCAGCTCTCTACAGTTCCCCCTTTTTGTTTTAGATGAATCAGGCAAGAGTAGAGGTATGATCTCTGATATTAGAAATAAATTGGAACTTTGTACCAATGTTCATTTAGGTGTCATCCACCCAAAGAGCATCAGACCTGTCCAATACCTTTTTCTCAGAGGCGGGACCTGGGGTATCAACCCGCATGCAATCTGACTTGCTCTTCTCTGGGTCGAAAGTGGCTGACCCTGAGTGCAGTGCTTAGCCTCGCATCCTGAGCGTAACATCTTAGCTTTTTATGGTATCCAACCATGCTTGGGGGACTGTCCTGCTTCAATGGCTGTAAAGGCCTGAATGATCATGGCTGCATTACGCTGTTGTGAGACTCTAATCTTGCATATTCACCACAGGCAAACCAAGGAGACTAACACCAGAAGGCCTGCTAATGATCCCATTGCCAGCCCATTCTTTCAGATGATTCATGGCTGCAGCAATCCATGGTGATAATCCTGTGGCTAGTCCTGCGTCCACTCTGGTAGAATTTACTGTGATAATGGCCACTCTCAGCTGCTCCATCATAGTATTGAATTCTAAAGTCCATTTACCTAAACTATAGCTAGACAATTGTTTAGACTGATTTGCAGTACAGGAAAAAGTCTCATGTTGTATGCTAGTGACACAAAGTCCAGCATACTTTCATTGGCAGCCAGGTTGAGCGATTTGACATAGGGTATCAATTTGCTCCTGCACGAGGTCAATCCTCTGATTGAACACCATCAAGCCTCCTTTTAGTTGAGCATTAATTCCTTTTTGTACATCTAAGGCATGAGCTACATTGGCTAAAAGGTTATTCAGGATCTGAGCAGTCTGCACAGTATGACTCATGGCTAATGCCACGGTGGTAGCTCCAACAGCTGCCAATGAGATGGCAGTAACAGTGGCGGCTTTAGTTTCAAGATCCCTTTTCTGTCTGAAGAGAGTCATAGTGTGAGGGGCATCAAAGGGCACAGGCACCCCGCGAGGCATGCGAGTAACCAGGGCATACCTAAATTCACTAGCATTCCAGCATTGGGCAAAAAAGCAAGTATCATCACCACAATTACTTGGCTCTATCTGGCTAATAATGAATAAAAATGGGGGATATAAACAAACAGGTGTGGGCTTATAGGAAATATTATTTCTTTTATTGAAAAATTAAGTCCATTGATCTTGAGAGAGATTTATGACCAGTGGCTCTTAGATGCTTTGATTTTGATGTTGGCTGTGGTCATAAGGTTGTGTGCTCGGTTCCTTTTTGTTTTATTGTAGTGAGGTTATTTATTTCCTGTGTTTTCTTGAATGTAGCTAGTTTTATTGCCTTGTATTTTTCCTTCTAGTGTGTTCTGTAATGCTGGATTTGTACATAGGTATTGTTGAAATTTGTTTTTGTCATTGAATATCTTGTTTTCTCCTGCTATGAGGACTGAGAGTTTGCTGGGTATAGTAGCCTGGGATGACATCTGTGTTCTGTTTAGGGTCTGCATTATATCCATCCAGGCCCTTCTGGCTTTCATAATCTCTGTTGAAAAGTCAGGTGTGATCCTAATGGGTTTGTCATGATATGTTACTTGGCCTTTTTCTCTTGCAGCTTTTAGTACTTTTTCCTTGTTCTGTATACTTACTGTTTTGATTATTATATGGCAGGAGGATTTTCTTTTCTGGTCTAATTTATTGGGTGTTCTGTAGGCCTCTTGTATTCTCATTGGCCTCTCCTTTAAATTGGGGCCATTTTCTTCAATGATTTTGTTGAAAATGTTTTCTGGGTCTTGGTGCAGGGAATCTTCTTTTTCCTCTATTCCTATTATTCTTAGGTTTTGTCTTCTTATGTTGTCATGAATTTCTTGGATGGTCTGTGTCAGGAATTTTTTTTAGATTTAACAATTCCTCTGACAGATACATCTATTTCTTCCATTGTATCTTCCATACCTGAGATTCTTTCTTCCATTTCTTGCAGCCTATTGGTTATACTAACCTCCGTAGTTCCTGCTTTCTACCCTAAGTTCTTTCTCTTCACAATTTCTTCCATTTGTATGTGTGTGTGTTTAATATTTTCTAATTCTATCTTCAGATCTTAAGCGATTTTGTTTGTTTCCCTCACCTGTCGGACTGTATTTTCATGTTTTTCCATCAATTCCTTCAGCTGTTTGTTAGAACAATCCTCTGTTTCTTTTATTTCATTCAGTGATTTAAGCATTTCTTCTTTAAAGGCCACAAACTGTTTGGCTGCAGCTTCCTCTATTTACTTACATATTTTATTCGTTTCCTCTGTTATGTTCTTCATGAGCATAGATGTTAGATCATCTTCTTGAATTTCAATTATGCTAGGGTGTTTAGGGATATTTGCCCCTGGATAACTGGGTTCTGGTGATGCCATATTGCTCTGGCTTTTGTTGGTTGAACTTTTATGCTGGCCTCTACACTTTGGGCTATCTTAGGTGAAGTTAGTTTCTAGTTGTTCCTGGATTCCTGTGTTGGAGAGAATCCCTTTGGCAGGAAGATGGTTTTTCCTGAAGGAAGCCTTTCCAGCTTTTTGGGTATAGTCACTGGATGTCTGGTGTTTTTCAGGAGTTGCTACAGCTCACCTCAAGCATAGAGACCTGGGTAGTAATTGTGGTCCTGATTAGTTGAGAGGGCTCTCCTCTCACCGGGAGAAGTCCTGGAGACAGCTGCCTTCCTTCTTGCTGCGAATTTAGTGATCAGCTGCTGTAACATGTGTGTCCCGTGGTTTGGTTGGTTTTGTTAGGGATAAGTGGTTGCCCCTTGGAGCAGTATCTGGGGGTTGATCTCAGGGTTCCCGGTCTTTTGTAGGTCTGAGGCTGGGGCTCTGTGTCCCAAGAGGTAGTCTGTGGTGGGTGGGTATTGCTCTCCTGGTAACAGCAGGCTATCTGGGGCACAGCAGTTCCCTGGGTTGGGCCCGGACCTTTTCCAGGGATATACTGGGTTGCCTAAGTCTGTCCCCTTTGCTTTGTTCCTTGTTCCTTATGAGGGTTTCTCCAGACAGTTTCTCCACCAGTTTCTCTGGTGTCTTGGGGCACACAGTTCTGTCTGTAAGGAGTAGTTGGTACAAATCAGGTCTCTGGGCTGGTGTTGTATGTGTCTGCCAGCTAGTCTGCAGGAGCTTGGTTCCCAATAACTCTGTGCTCCCTGCTTGGGCCCAGATTCATGATGGCCTGGCATAGTAGTCTGTCTGCTGTCTGAGGTCTGTGAGACTTTCCCCAGGCAAAGCTTTGGTGACCCAAGCAGCAGGGTTACTTTTTTCCCTGTGGGGCCCTCTCTGGACAAGGATTCTCAGTCTCTGTTGCACTGGGGCACTCAGCTAGTCTGTACTGGTGAGCTGGGTGTGCAGCTGCTTACACATGGCGGGAGCTCAGTTGTGATGGTGGCAGGTACCTGTGGTCAGCAAGACCTTCCAGGGAAAGACTGGGTGACCAGTGATCAGACTCGCAACATTCTTTTTCTGTGGGATTTTCTTGTGACTTGGACTCTCAGTCTTTGGCACCCTTGTGCCCACCAATCAGCCTGGAAAAGTGATCAGGATATGCAGGTATGAAGCTCCAGCCCAGAGACACAATGCCAGCTTTACCAGGTATCTCTTCCAGGTTCTGGATAGGCGGCCGAGAGTAGACCTGACCAATTCCCATGCCTTGGGAGCCTCCTCTGACCTAAGAAAACAGGATTGCTGTAGTTTTAGGGCACAGAGTTCAGTCTCATGGTCGCTGCTGGGACAGTGTTGTCCTGCTTCTTAGACACAGTGCTCTCCTGGTGCTGCCATATTGGTCCCCCCACCATGTGTATCTTGGTACTTCTGGGTAGTTCATTCAAGATGATCTTTTCCAGTTCCCACCATTGATCTGCAAATTTCATGATTTTCTTTATTTGTTGTTGTTGCTGAGTAATATCTCATTGTGTAGATGTACCACAATTTTTGTATCCATTTTTCAGTTGTGGGGCATCTAAGTTGTTTATAGGTTCTGGCTATTACAAATAAAGCTGCTACAAATGTTGTTGATCAAATGGCCTTATTGTGTACTTGAGCCTCATACCTAGGAGTGGTATAACTTGATTTTGTGGAAGTACTTTTCCTAGTTGTCTGATAAAGCACCAGATTCATTTCCAGAGTGGTTGTAAAAGTTTACATTCCCATCAGCAGTTGTATGAATTTACTTTTGATGATAGGACTATTTAGGGGATATAGGACTATTTAATTGATTTGCATAGTCTTGAATCAGCTTTGGTAAGTGGAATAGATCAATTAAATTGTCCATTTCTTTTAGATTTTCAAGTTTTGTGGCATGTAGAATTTTAAACTAAGTCCTAATGATTGTTTGTATTTCCTCAGTGTCTGTAGTTATGGCCAACTTTTCATTTCTGATTTTGTTGATTTGGATGGTGTCTCTCTGCCTTTTAGTTAGTTTGGCTAAGGTTTTGTCTATCTTGTTGATTTTCTCAAAGAACCAGCTTTTGGTTTCATTGATTCTTTCAATTGTTTGTTTCTAATTGATTGAATTCAGCCTTGAGTTTGATTATTTCCAGCCATTCTCTTTGGTGTGACTGCTTCTTTTTTCAAGGGTTTTTAGGTGAGCCATTACATTGCCTGAGTGATCTGTCTTGAATTTCTTCTTGATGGAATTAGTGCTATGAACTTTCCTCTTAGCACTGCTTTCCTTGTGTCCCATAAGTTTTGGTATGTTGTGCCTTCATTTTAATTGAATTCTACTAAGACTTTGATTTCTTTATTTCTTTCTTGACCCAGCTGTCATTTAGTAGATAGTTGTTCAGTTTTCATGTATGTGTAGGCTTTTTGCTATTACTGTTGTTGTTGAGGTCCAGTTTTATTACATGATTATCAGAGAGGCTACAGGGATTATTTCAATCTTCTTTTATCTGTTGAGGCTTGCTTTGTGACCCACTATATGGTCTATTTTAGAGAAGATTCCATGACATGCTTAGAAGAAGGTAAATTATTTTGTGTTTTGTGTAAAGTTCTATAAATATCTGTTAGGTCCATTTGATTCATGACCTCTGTCAGAGACATTGTTTCTTTGTTTAATTTTTGTTTTGTTGACTTGTGGTTGTTGAGAGTGGGGTGTATATAAATACACTATAAATGTGTGTTGATCTATCTGTTGTTTAAGTTTTATCAATGTTTCTTTTACATATGTGGGTACCCTTATATTTGAGCCATAGATGTTCAGAATTTTGATATCTTCCTTGTGGAATTTTTTCTTGATGAGTATGAAGTGTCCTTGCCCATCTCTTTTTATTAAATTTGGTTAAAAGACTATTTTATCAGATATTAGAATGGCTACTCCTGCTTGTTTCTGGGATCCATTTGTTTGGAGAGCCATTTTCTAGGCCTTTACCCTCAGGTAATGTCTATCTTTGTGATTTAGGTGTGTTTCTTGTATGCAACAGATTGCCGGGTCTTGTTTAAGCATCCATTCTGTTAGTCCGTGTCTTGTTATTGGAGAATTGTGTCCATTGATGTTGAGAGAGATTAATGTCCAGTGGCTGTTAGATCCTTTCATTTCGATGTTGGCTGTGGTACTAAGTTTGTGTGCTTGGATGCTTTTCTTTTCTTGAAAGGAGCTAGTTTTCTTGGGTTTTATTTTTCCTTCTAGTGTCTTCTATAATGCTGCATTTGTATGTAGGTATTGTTGAAATTTGTTTATGTCATTGAATATCTTGTTTTCTCCATCTATCTATGAGGTTGAGAGTTTTGCTAGGTGTAATAGCCTAGGCTGATATCTGTGATCTTTTAGGGCCTGCATGATATCCATCCAGGCTTTTCTGGCTTTTATAGTCTCTGTTGAGAAGCCAGGTAGGATCTGATGGGTTTGCCATTATATGTTACTTGGCCTTTTTTCCTTGTAGCTTTTAGTATTTTGTTGTTGTTTTTGTCCCACATACTTACTCTTTTGATTATTAGATGATGGCAGGATTTTCTTTTCTGGACTAATTTATTGGTTTTGTAGACCTCTTATATTTTTATTGGCCTCTCCTTTAAGTTTGGGGAATTTTCTTCAATGATTTTGTTGAAAATACTTTCTAGACCTTGGAGGATGGAATCTTCTTTTTCCTGTATTTTTATTCTTCTTAGCTTTGTCTTTTTATGTTGTCTTGAATTTCTTGGATGGTCTGTGTCAGGAATTTTTTAGATTTAACATTTTCTTTGACAGATACATCAGTTTTTTTGATTATATATCCCACACCTGAGATTCTTTCTTTCATCTTTTGATGTCTCTTGTTTATGCTTACCTCTGTAGTTTCTGTTTGTTTCCCTATGTTCTTTCCATAATTTTCTCCATTTGTGTTTTTTTTTAATTTTTTCAAAAATACATATGGAACAATTCACCAATTTGCAAGTCATCCTAATGGTTGGGCCTTTCTAATCTCTGTATTGTTCCAATTTTGTGTATATGTGCTGCCGAAGTGAGCACCACATATTTCTTTCAAGTGTCCATTAATACAGTCATGTGTCCTTGACTTGTGAGTTTCACATTGTCACAGATTCCATTACCATTTCTTCAATGCAGAGATATGTCCTTAGTCAGTGAATTATTTTCTGTGAAAATGCTCCCTGACCAACACAAATCTTTCAACAAAAAGTGATTAATTGGGCCATTGCTTATATTTTTACAGAGACCATCACTGATGTCACATCAGCAATCAGCCATCTCGTTGTAATGCACCAAAAACTGAGAGCTTTTCATACTGAACCACAAGTGGCAAGCAGAGAGAGGGAAAATGAAAGAGTCAGAGAGAGAGAGAGAGAGAGCTAGAGAGACATATTCAGAAATAGAGACTGAGACCAACAGAAACAAAGACGTAAAGTTACAGAGACAGAAAGACAGACTAGAATCTGTCTGGATCACTTTCATTGGCATATCAACCTCAAGGAACAACCTTTTATGATATAAATAAAAATGGAATTATATTTTTTAATATTTTTATTACTTTTTATTAATTACATTTATTCATTTTGTATCCCTCCATAACCCCCATCCACTCTCAATCCCACCTTCCCTCCATGTATGCCCATCCCCAAGTCCAATGATAGAGCAGGTTTTCTCTCCTTGCTTCTGATTCTAGTCTATCAGATCACATCAGGAGATGTTGCATTGTTTTTCTCTCTGTCCTGGTAAGGCTACTTTCATTATCAGGATGAGGGGAACAAAGAGCAGGACAATCAGTTCATGTCAGGGGCAGTCTCTGTTCCCATTACTATGGAACCCACTTGAACACTGAACTCCCATAAGCTACATCTGTTAAGAGGTTCTAGGTTATCTCAATGTATGATATTTTGTTGGAGTATGAGTTTTAGGAAAGACCCCCACGCTCAGATTTTTTGGTTTTGTTGCTCTCCTTGTGAAGCTCCTGTCCTCTCCAGATCTTACTATTTCCTGCTTCTTTCATTAGATTCCATGCACTCTGCCCAATAGTTGGCCATATGTCTCAGCATCTGCTCTGATATTCTACAGGGCAGAGCCTTTCAGAGGCTGTGGCAGGCTCCTAACATGCTCCCTGTTTTCTTCTTCTTCTGATGTCCATCCTCTCTATGTTTCAGGATAGGGATTGAACATTTTAACCATATTCCTCCATCTTGATTAGTTTTTTTTTCAGTGTACAGATTTTAGTAGGTTTATCCTATATTATATGTCTATATGAGAGAGTATATACTGGGTGTGTCTTTCTGCTTCTGGGATAGCTCACTCAGAATGATCCTTTCCAGTTCCCACCACAGACCTGAAAATTGCATAATTTCCTTGTTTTTATTTTTATTTTATTTTTTATAGCTGAGAAATATTCCATTGTGTAGTAGATCTACCACAATACCTGTAATCCATTTTTCATTTGGGGGGCATTTGGGTTGTTACCAAATTCTGGCTATTACAAATAAAGCTGCTACAAACATGGATGAGTATATGTCCATATGGTATACTGGATCCTCTTTTGGATATATGCCTAGTTGTGGTATAGCTGGATCTTTAAGAAGCACTATTTCTATTTGTCTGAGAAAGCATCAGACTTGTTGTACAAGTTTATGTTCCCACCAGGAGTGGAGGAGTGTTCCCCTTTGTCCACAACCTTTCCATCACTTGAGTTTTTGATCTCGGTAGAGGAATATAGGATGGCAGAGAAACACATAACAAAATAACAATGTAATTAGCAATCACCGAAATACAACTCAAAATGACCCTGAGATTTCACCTTACACCCATCAAAATGGCTAAAATCAAGAACTCAAATGACAACACATGCTGGAGAGCAACTCATTATGTAGCAAAGAATTCTAGCCATGAACTAGTGGTTATCCAACTACCTCAGACCATATGAGCTCAGGTGGCAACTCTTAGCAAGCAGTCCTGGCACTATATTTAGAGGGTTTGTCTGGAGTAACATAGCAGGGAACACAGCTGCTCTTTTGTCTTAGGCATATAACATGAGCGCATCCTGTTTTATAGTATAAACTTTAGAGCAGATGATAAAGATAGACAAATAGTAACTCAAAATTGCTGGCCTTCAGACTTGTCATAGATCTAATAACCATGGCATTTTAACATATGTAAACTTATGACAGAATCCAACCTGTTGAGGCACCAAAAAAATTCAGTTTTTATAGGTGCAAGCTATATATTTAAAAGAAAAGTTTGCCCAACTGTTGAAACTTTAATGGTAATTGCTGATGGCTCATTATCTCGTGTTGCTGCCTATGCTTATAAAAGAAAAAAAAAATATCTTTTCAAGTGACTAACACATCTAAGCAAATAGCAGAGTTATCTGCAGTACTGGTTATGTTATGAAGTTTTAATAAGCATTATTGAACATTCTTATAGATACTGCATATGTAATACAGTCTTTGCCTAGGTTAAAAACTGCAGGTCAAAATCAGACATCTTCTCCTGCTGAAATTTTACTTTTACAAATTCAAAATTTGATACATTTTTTTTCCTTTTTTTATAGAACATTTGAGGGTTCATTCTAATTTGGCAGGACCCCTGTTTAAAGGAAATGCATTGGCAGATAAAGTCACCAAAGTGTATTGTTCACATTTAAAAAGAGACCAGGATGTCCATAATATATATCATCTTCATAGTCAAACCTTGAGACTTAAATATGAATTACCTGAGGAGCATATTACAGTCAAGGCATGCAGTACTTGTCCTCTGTTTCAGTGTGTTCCTCATTTGGGAGTTAATCCTAAAGGTCTAGCTCGAAATCAGATTTGGCAAATGGGTATTGCTCGTATTTTTGAATTTAAACATTTGAAATATGCACATATTTGCATAGATACCTACTCTAATATATTTTTGCCACTTGTCAACCAGGAATGTTATTGCTCTTTGTCTGACAGGCTTTTAAAGTTCTAGGAGTTCCTAAGCAATTTAAAACTGACAATGGAACAGGATATAGTAGCAAACCTTTTAAAAGATTTTGACAACAGTTTTAAATTTCTCATATAACTAAAATACCTTACAATCCTCAAGGACTAGACATGGTAGAGTATGCCAACTAAACAATTAAGATTTATTTGCAAAAAGACAAAGAAGAGGAAGATACTCCCATGGACACCAAAGAATCATCTTAATCATGTTCTTTTCATTCTGAAATTTTTTAAATTTGTAAAACATGGTAAATCTGCAGCAGATAGATTATGGCATAGAGAAAACTTTTGCTGAAGTAGAATAGAGGGATCCTTTACAAAATCAATGGCATGGAACCCACCCTGTACTCATATGGGGAAGAGGTTCTATCTGTGTTTTTCTGCAGGAAAATGATGTAGTTTAATGGTTAGCAGAATATCTGGTGGGACAAATGGATGAGGAATTTCTTCTGACAATGATAATATCAATGAAGAGCCCTCTGCTTAAGATGCTCAAGATGATTCCTTATTGAGCTTATGTTCCTAATCCACCTCTTCTACATTCAGTTTCCTGGGATGATCCAGAAGTTCGTGGTTGCTGGCTTTTCCTTGCTTTTGAAGGATCACAATTAAAACAGACTCTTAAATTTTCAGGAATAGTAAGAGGCCACCCCCTTCACTTTAGCAGAGAGAGTATTCATCAGTACAGCTTACCAGTCTCCCTTGTCCAGGTCATGGGTCAGAATGCCTATTACTCTAAAGTTGGG
This sequence comes from Meriones unguiculatus, assembly GCF_030254825.1. Taxonomy (NCBI): domain Eukaryota; kingdom Metazoa; phylum Chordata; class Mammalia; order Rodentia; family Muridae; genus Meriones; species Meriones unguiculatus. The sequence continues at coordinate 21,881,816 of NW_026843710.1, read as the reverse complement.
GTGACAGCTCAAGCCTCCCTTTGCAAGCAGGCAAAATGAAACATTGGAGGAATATTATTGTCCCTTCCTTTGGGAGTTAAGAATGACAGGCTTACATCTCCAATGAGTTGCCCTCCCTGTAAGAAAGGGGATCAAATCACTTTTCCTCAACTGATGGTTCCTTGGACAAGAGGCATTGGAGAAACACCCACCATCTACCACTGGCACAATGACCCTGCCTTTACAGTCGTGGACTGGACTGGTCTTTCATTAAGCGTATTAAGAACTTGGCTTCTGGTAAAGGCAGTCAAAATTCCTTTGTTTTAGGAAAAAAAGCTGTTTGTGCTAGACTTTGGAGTACATCAAATAAAAATTTACAAAACCATATATGGAAATTGGGGACTGAGTTAAGATCTAAAGGCATTCTCTGTGGGAATGCAAGTAGTTTTGCTATATTAATCAAGTATACTTCTGTTTTGGCATGTGTTAATCCTCCTTAATTACTGATAATTTGAAACTCTGTACTAAGACATTTTAAGAACAATGATACCTATTCAATTGAATGTGTATATTACTGTCTTACTAATTGTGTTAGTGCTGATAATAATGCTCTTTCAGTATTAGTTGTTAAACAACTTGCTTTTGTTTTGATTACTGTTAGGCTTTCTTGGTATGATGAAACAGAATTTAATTGGACTCAGGTTCAGAATCACCTTGCTGGTATTTAGTCTAGCAAAAACTTGTCATTAGACATGTTAACAAAGATAAGATCCATGACATAGAATCTGCCAAGAAACCTAGATTAGAACTCACCAATACAGCCTGAGATATATTTACTAGCCTCAGGAGGTGCATTCCATACTTTGACTCTGTGCTTAAGTAGGGACTGACACTTGTGGATATGGCCGGTATGGGTTTGTTGGCTTGTGCCTGCTATCCTGCTGTGTTTCAGTTCCTTCTTCAACAACTTCAATGCATGCAACTACACTTGTCTGAATTTAAATTGAAGATCTCTAACAACCCCATTTGATGTGGAAGTAAGGTAATGACACCTAAGAGTAAAATTGTAGTTTTTCCAACCTCAGACAGAGGCTTTTAAAATCGCATCTGAGACCTTGATGGCAAGTAAGAAAAAATGCACATTTCTCCAATATAAGAAAAGCTCTCCATGAAAAAGCAGGGAGAACTGAATGACTCTGTTAACTGGAATTCTGCCTCCTAGCCATGGCAGATGTGGGTGTTATCCAAGTGCCATGTCTCAGAGACTCTCCTTGGAGGTCTCTGCAAGCAGGGTGTTCTGAGCCTGAGAAGTATATAGCAAGCATCCTGTAACCTTGGGAACCAGAGAGCAAACTAGGTGCAACCTTAAGTGATGCCTTGACAGGTGGCATATATGTGTTGCTATGGTAATATAAAGTAAAAAATAGCGTGTATCTTTTGTTTTATACATATTGTTTGCACATTCAATAAACTGAGACTTGAACAGGAATCTGTCTTATCTCCATTCTGTTGTTATTAAAATATGTTGCTCTCTGCCCTCAACTAATAGATCAGTGCCATGTTCTTATATTCACAAAGATATTTCCTTCTGTATCAAATAGTATTGCATATAGAGACCAGCATTTCAATATTATGCAGAGAGAGGTCTAAATGGGATTTTCCTATGAAATTCTCCCTCTTGTCAATGCTCTTGGATGCCTATAGGAGAGGAGGCAGGAAAAGTGTCATAAGTACAGGAAATTGAGGTCAGAAGGAGAAAAATGCCCTGAGAATCAGGACTCAAAAGAAGATGATGAAGCCAGCCTTGATGAGATAGGATAAGCTAGGGTCACTTAGAAGGGGGAAGAGGACCTCATCTATCAGGGGAATTTTAGAAATTCCAAATGGATAGAAGAAGAAGGGTTGGTGGGACTAAAAGAATGAGGGGGCAGGAGAGGGGATATTATATAAACAAATCATAATAAAAAATACATAAGGAAAACTGTGATCAAGCTGATGAAGCATACAGCTCTTCGCGACTGATGCCTTATTTTTGGGGGTGGTACCAGCGTGCAGCAAAGATGAACTCAGTTTTCTTTAAGGACCTTGGCACTGAGACTCTGATCATGTTCCCGTGATAATATGAATGACAAATACTTGAATTTATGTAGTTTAAAGAAAAAAAAAAATTGGTGTCACACATCGGTAGGAATTTGAAACTGGGAGTAATGGGAAAAAAAGTATATTATATGAAATTCCCAAAGAGGCACTAACACTACATTTTGAGAATTTGTTGGGAGGACCGCAGCAGGAAAAACAGCTGCTCTTCTGTCCTAAGCACATAACATGGACCCATATCTTTGTCATGAAGGCCCAGATTTAACTGCAATCACCAGACCAGGAGGGTTCTTTACTGACCACTCAATAGTACACAGCTGATCCACCCAGGTCAGCCAAGGCAAACCTGATCATTTAGGGTTGGCAAAACTAATGTGGAACAGCACCAGCTGTCAAAAAGTTTATTTCCTCTCGGTTCTCCTTTTACATACTCTGATCTTTCTCTCTTTCAGCCAAACCAATCCCAGGAACTGTCTAGTTTCCTTCTCTTTTCCCTGCTCTTAAGACTCAATAACCCAGGGAATCCTAGACCCTGCCACCCTATTATATCAATCAGAATGTGAAGATCCATTTAGTGAGTACATGAGTAACTGCTCAGTTCAATGTCACTACCTAGGAAATTTCAGATACAAGACCACAGTAGGAGACCACCTTTTTATTCGGTACATTCCCCTAAATCCCACATCACTTTGAATCTTCCATATTTAGGAAACTGTCCAGTTAAACATTAAAATGTCATTTCCTACCTGACATTTTCACAGGGGTAAACAGGAGTAAAAGTGTAGGATATGGATGAAGAGATGAGGTAAAGGCTTGTTGGGTTTCACAAGAAAAAGTCATGTGTGTGCATGATCAGAATACTAGACACTGAGAAAAGTTTGTTTACTTATCTCCATGGAAATCTCAAGATTCACTCAGGTGCTGATTGGCTGAGAGGGAGAATGATGTCATGAAACAGATTAAAGCCAGTAAGAGTTTCAGGCATCAGTTATTAAAAGGGCCAAATGAACAGTCTGCTGAGAAAAAGTCTAAGCAGCCCTACATGCCTCCATCTGGGCAGCTAAAAGAACAAAACCCATAGATTTCAGTTTCTGTGTCCAAGACTATTAGTTCAGGAAAAGAGTCACATATTTCTTTTAAGTGGTCATTAAAAAAGTCATGTGTCCTTGACATGTGACTTTTAAATGATCACAAATTCAATTATTAGTTGTTACATGCACAGATATGTTCTCATTCAATGAATTACTTACTCTGTAAACACTCACTGACCAAGGGAAATCTTTGAACAAAAAACACCTAATTGTGACATTGCTCATATTTTTACAGAGAACATCCAGGATGTCATGTCCTCAAGCAGTCATCTTGAGGACATGACATCTTGCTGTAGTCTGCAGCAAAACTAAGAGCTTTTCATACTGTACCACAAGTGACAGGCAAAGATATGGAAACTGAGAGAGACAGAGCAAGAAAGTGCTAGAGAGAGATTGATTCAGAAATATAGAGAAACAAATACATAAAGTGACTGAGCCCTAGAGATAGAGACTCTATTCTGTCTGAACTATTTCATTGCATATCAACCTCAAAGCACACCCTCCTATAATATAACTCCAAAAGAAATTTTTATTAATTACACTTTATTCACTTTTTATCAACCATAAACCACTCCCTCCTCCCCTCCAAATCCCACCCTCTCTCCCACTTGTCCACACATGCCCCTGTCCACTGATTGGGGAGGTTTTCCTCTCATTACTTCTCGACCTAGTCTATGAGATCTCATTCAGAGTGGCTTCATTGTGTTCCTCTGTGGACTGCTAAGGCTGCTCCCATATCAGGATGAGGTGATCAAAGGGTAGCCCAATCAGTTCATGTCAGAGGCAGTCCTGGTTCTCATTACTGTGGAACCCCCTTGGACAGTGAACTGTCATGGGATACATCTGTGCAGAGATTCTAGGTTATATCCATGCATGGTACTGGGTTGGAGTTTGAGTCTCAGGAAAGACCCCTATGCTCAGAAAGCTTGTAGAGCTTCTGTTCTCTCCAGATCTTACTATTTTTCACTGCTTTAAACTGCTTGCACTGTGCAAAATAGTTGGCCACAAGTTTCAGCATGTGGTTTGATAGTCTGCAGGGCAGAGCCTTTCAGAGGCCTTCTGTGAAAGACTGCTAACTTATTCCCTGTTTTCTCCTTCTTCATATGTACATCCTCTTTGCCTTTTGAATGGGGATTGAACATTTTATCCAGTCGTCCTTCTTGATTAGTTTCTTTAGGTGTACAGATTTTAGTAGGTTTATCTTATAATATATGTCTTTTAGTGAGTATATACTTTTAGTGAGTATATGCTATTTGTCTTTCTACTGGAATAGCTCACTCAAGATGATCTTTTTCAGTTCACAACATTTACCTGCAAATTTCATGATTTCTTTGTTTTTTTTATTGCTGAATAATATTTCATTGTTTAGATGTATAACAATTTCTGTATTGATTCTTAGATTGGGGGGCATCAGGATTGTGTCCAGGTTCTGGCTATTACAAATAAAGCTGCTATAAACATGATTGAGCAAATATCGTTATTGTGTACTTGCCTCTTTTGGATATATGCCTAGGAGTGGTATAACTGGATTTTAAGGAAGCACTATTCCTAGTTGTCAAATAAAGCACTCAACTGATTTCCAAAGTGGTTGTAAAAGTTTACATTCTCACCAGCAGTTTTACAAGTTTACATTCCCATTAGCAGTACAGCAGGGTTCCCCTTCTCCACAACCTCTCCAACATGTATTGTCACTTGAAGTTTTTCAATTTCATGAGGTCCCACTTACTGATTGTTGTTCTTAGAGCCTGTGCTGTTGGTGTTCTGTTCAGAAAGTGTCTCCTGTGCCAATGAGTTCAAGGGTCTTCCCCTACTTTTTCTTCTAACCGATTTAAAGTTTTTGGTTTTATGTTGAGGTCTTTGATTAACTTGGACTTTAGTTTTCTGCAAGTTGATGAATATGGATCTATTTGTAATAGTTTTATATGTAAACATCCAGTTAGACCAGCAACATTTGTTGAAGATGCTATCTGTTTTCCTTTGAATAATTTTGGAATATTTGTCAAAAATCAGGTGTCCATAGTGAGTGGGTTTATTTCTGGGTCTTCTATTCAGTTCCATTGATCCACCACTCTGTTTCTATGCCAATACCATGAAGTTTTTATTACTGTTGCTCTATAATACACCTTGATCAGGGTTGGAGATACTTTCCTAAGATCTTTTACTGTAGATGATTGTTTTAGCAATTCTGAGTTTCTTGTGTTTTTTTTTTTCCATATGAAGTTGAGAATTTTTCTTTCAATGTATGCAGAAAGAGAGACCCCTTAAAACACCCAGCCCTAAACAGGATTTTCCTAGGAAATTCTCCTTTCCCTAAGACATCTGGGAAGTCTGCAAGAGAGGAGGCATGAAGACTGTCATATATAGAGGGAAGTAAGTACACAAGCAGAACAATGACCTGAGAATCAGGTACCCAAAGATGATGATGTAGACAGCCTTGTTGAAAACTGATAACCTAGGGTCTGATAGATGTAGAACTAGGCCCTCCCCTATCAGGGAATTAGAAAAAGTCATAGGGGTGGGTGAGACTAGAAGGAGAAGAGGGATTGGACAGCAGCATGCATACAAACTGAACCTATCAAAATAAGTAAATACATAAGAAAAACTGTGATCAAGGTGCTAATGTATAGAACTCTTCAGGACTGATGGGTTCTTGTGGGTGGTGCAAGGGTACAGCAAGGATGAACTCAGTTTTCTTTAAGGGATTTGACACTGAGACTCTGGTCATGTTCCAATAACAATATCACCAACATATACTTTGAATTATGTGTTTAAAAAAATAAAAAAAAAATAGTGTGACATATGGGTAGTAATTTGAACCTGGGAGCAATGGAAAAGTAGTGTATTGTATGTTATATGGAATTACCATATAATCAATTAAAATAATATGTTGACAACTTTTACAATGACTTTTAATATGAAGAAAAGATTCTGCTAAAGGAGGGCAGAGTTTGACTTTGTAAGGTATGTTTTCCAGGATCTCATTATGTAGCAGAGAATCCTAGCTATGCACTAGTGGTTACCCAGCTACCTCATACCCCATAAGCTCAGGTGGCACTCTAAACTATAAGGTCTTGCACTAACACTACATTTACAGTGTTTGTCCAGAGGACACAGCTGCTCTTGTGTCCTAGACCTATAAGAAGGACTGATTTCTTTGTCCTGTCCTAGTTTTATCTGTAAACCCCAGGACCAAAAGGGTTCATCACTGACCGCTTAGTAGGACAAAGCTGCTGACTCAACCAGGTCAGCCAAGGCAGTCCTGCTTATAGAGGGTTGGCAAAACTATTGTGGAACAGCACCAGCTCTCAAATAGTATCTTGCCCTTCAGTTCTCCTTTTACAGTCACTGATCTTTCTCTGTTTCAGCCAAACCGTTCGCAGGAATTGTATAGTTTCCTTCTCTTTTCCCTGCTCTTAATGATTCAATTCCCCAGGGAACACTAGACCATGCCAGCCTATGGTATCAATAAGACTATGAAGGTACATTTAGTGATTACTTAAGTAACTGTTCACTTCAAAGTCATAAGCTAAGAAATTTGAGATCCAAGACAACAGTATGAGTCCATCTTGTCATACAGTATATTTCCCTTAATCTCTATTTCCCTACTTATGAAGCTATCAATTTAAATAAACATTAAAGTTTCATTTACCTGACATTGTCGTAGAGGTAAACAGAAGTAAAGATGTAGGATCTGGATAAAGGGATGAGATAAACCCTTGTTGAGTTTCAAAAGAAAAAGTCACATGTGCACAGCATCAGAGATACTGGACCCTAAAGAAAGTTTGTTTACTCATCTTCATGGAAACCTCAAGATTAGATTCCCTCAGATGTTGATTGGCTGAGAGAGAGAATAATGTCATGAAACCACCTAGAGCCCATAAGAGTGTTAAGATCCAGTTACTAAAAGTCCAAGTGTACAGCTTGATTGAGAGACAAGCTGAGCAGCACTACATGCTTCAATACAGGCAGCTGAAAGCACAGAAATCAGAGGTAATAGTTCTGGTTTCCTAGACTTTTAGTTCAGGAAAATTGTCACATATTTCTTTCAAGTGCTCATTAATAAAGTCACATGTCAAGGACATCATCAAAGATTCAATTTTTTGAATGATTTTTTTATTATTATTTACACTTCATTTTGTATCCCCCATAAGCCCCTCCCTCCTCCCCTCCAGAACTCAACCTTCCTCCCCTTTCTGTATGCATGCTCCTCCCCAAGTTCACTGATGAGGGAGGTCCTCTTCTCCTTTCTTCTGATCTTAGTATATCAGATCACATCAGGAATAGCTGCATTGTCTTCTTCTGTGGCCTGGTAAGGCTGCACCCCCCTCAGGAGGAGGTGAGCAAAGAGCAGGCCAATCAGTTTATGTCAGAGGCACTCCCTCTTCCCATCACTATATAACCCACATGGACACTAAACTACCATGGGCTACATCTGTGCAGGGGTTCTAGGTAATCTCCATGAATAGTCCTTGGTTGGAGTATGAGTCTCCGGGTAGTTCCCTGTATTCAAATATTCCTGTTCTGTTGCTCCCCTTGTGGAGTTCCTGTCCTCTCCAGCTCTTGCTATTTCCCACTTCTTACATAAAATTCCATTCACTCTGCCCGTCAGTTGGCCATCAGGCTCAGCAGCTGCTTTGATAGTCTGCAGGGCAGAGGCTTTCAGAGGCCCTCTGTGGCAGGTTTCTAGGTTGTTTCCTGTTTTTCTCTTCTGGCTTTCAGAGGCCCTCTGTAGCAGGTTCCTAGGTTGTTTCCTGTTTTCTTCTTCTTCTGATGTCCATTCTCTTTGCTTTTCAGGATGGGGATTGAGAGTTTTAGTTAGGGTCTTATCTCTTGCTTAGTTTTTTTAGATGCACAGATTTTAGTGGGTTTGTAATATGTTGTATGTTTATATGAGTGAGTATATACCATGTGTGTCTTTTTGATTCTGGGATAACCCAGTCAGGATGATCCTTTCCAGGTCCCACCATTTACCTGTAAATTTCATGATTTCTTTATTTTTCATTGCTGAGTAATACTCCATTGCATAGATGTATCACAGTTTCTGCATCCATTCTTCAGTTGAGGGGCATCTGGGCTGTTTCCAGCTTCTGCCTATTACAAATAAAACTGCTACAAACATGGTTGAGTAAATGTCCTTTTTGTGTACTTCAGCCTCTTTTGGATATATGCCTAGGAGTGGTATGGCTGGGTCTTGAGAAAGCGCTATTCCTAGTTGCCTGGATTGATTTCCAGTGTGGTTGTACAAGTTTACATTCCCACCAGCAGTGGAGGAGGGTTCCCCTTTCTCCACAACCTCTCCAGCATGTGTTGTCACTTGAGTTTTTGATCTTGGCCATTCTCATGGGTGTAAGGTGAAATCTCAGGGTTGTTTTGATTTGCATTTCCCTAATGGCTAATGAGGTTGAGCATTTCTTTAAATGGTTCTCTGCCATTTGATATTCCTCTACAGAATGTTCGCTGTTTAGCTCTGTTCCCCATTTTTTAAGTGGATTACTTGGTTTGCTGCTTTTCATCTTCTTTAGTTCTTTATATATACTGGATATGAGTCGTCTGTCAGATAAAGGGTTGGTGAAGATTCTTTCCCAATCTGTAGGAGGTCGCTTTGTTTTGATGACAGTATAGTTTCCTTTACAGAAGGTTTTTGGTTTCAGGAGGTCCCATTTGTTGATTGTTGCTCTTAGAGCCTGTGCTGTTGGTGTTCTGTTCAGGAAGTTCTCTCATGTACCAATGAGTTCTAGGGTATTCCCCACTTTTTATCTAGCCAATTTAATGTGTGTGGCTTTATGTTGAGGTCTTTGATCCACTTGGACTTCAGTTTTGTGCAGGGTGATAAGTATGGATCTATTTTCATTTCTCTACCTGTATACATCCAGTTAGACCAGCACCATTTGTTGCAGATGCTATCTTTTTTCCATTGTATGGTTTTGGAATCTTTGTCAAAAATCAGGTGTCCATAATTTTGTGGGCTTATTTCTGGGTCTTCTGTTCTGTTCCATTGATCCACCATTCTGTTTCTATGCCAGTATTGTGCAGTTTTTAAAACTGTTGCTCTATAGTACAACTTAAGATCAGGGATGGAGATACCTCCGGAAGATCTTTTATTGTAGAGGATTGTTTTAGCAATTTTGGGTTTCTTTTTATTCCATATGAAGTTGAGAATTTTTCTTTCCAGGTCTGTAAAGAATTGTGTTGGCAATTTTATGGGAATTGCATTCAACCTATAGATTGCTTTTGGTAAGATGGCCATTTTTACTATGTTAATCCTGCCAAGCCATGAGCATGGGAGATCTTTCCATCTTCTCATATCTTCTTCTAATTCTTTATTCGTAGACTTGATTTTTTTTTTTCATACAAGTCTTTGACTTGCTTGGTTAGTTACACCAAGGAACTTTATGTAATTTGTGGCTATTTTCAAGGGTGTTGTTTCCCTAATTTCTTTCTCAGCCCTTTTTTCTTTTGTATACAGGAGTGCTACTGATTTTTTTGAGTTAATTTTGTATCCAGCCACTTTGCTGAAGTTATTTATCTGCTGTAGGATTTCCCTGGTAGAGTTTTTGGGTTACTCATGTATACTATCATATCATCTGCAAATAGTGATAATTTGACTCCTTCCTTTCCAATCTGTATCCCCTTAATCTCCTTCAACTGTCTTATTGCTCTAGCAAGGACTTCCAGCAGTATGTTGAAGAGATATGGAGAGAGTGGGCATCCTTGTCTTGTCCCTGATTTCACTGGGATTGCTTTAAATTTCTCTCTGTGCAGTTTGATGTTGGCTATAGGCTTGCTGTATATCTCCTTTACTATTTTGAGATATGTGTCTCGTATCCTTGATCTCTCCAATACTTTAAACAAAAATGGATGTTGGATTTTTCAAATGGTTTTTCAGCATCTAGGGAGATTATCCTGTGTTTTTTTTTTTTACTTTTTTACTTTTTTAATATGGTGGATTACATTGATGTATTTCCATATATTAGACCACCCTTGCATATCTGTGATGAAGCGTACTTGGTCATAGTGGATATTATCTTTGATGTGTTCTTGGATTTGGTTTGCAAATATTTTGTAAAGTATTTTTGCATCAATGTTCATAAGGGAGATTGGCCTGAAATTCTCTTTCTTTGTTGAGTCTTTGTGAGGTTTATGTATCAAGGTGACTGTGGCTTCACAGGATGAGTTTGGTAATGTTCCTTCTGTTTCTATTTTGTGGAATAGTTTGAAGAGAATTGGTGTTAGCTCTTCTTTGAAGGTCTGGTAGAATTCTGCACTGAAGCCATCTGATCCTGGGCTTTTTTTTGGATGGGAGACTTTTGATGACCGCTTCAATTTCTTTGGGGGATATAGGACTATTTAATTGATTTATCTGGTCCTGATTCAGCTTTGGTAAGTCAAATCGATCAAGAAAATTGTCCATTTTATTTAGATTTTCAAATTTTGTGGCATATAGACTTTTGAAGTAAGTCCTGAAGATTATTTGGATTTCCTCAGTGTCTGTAGTTATGCACCTCTTTTCATTTCTGATTTTGTTGATTTGGATGGTGTCTATCTGCCTTTAGTTAGCTTGGCTAAGGGTGTGTTGATCTTATTTATTTTCTCAAAGAACCAGCTCTTGGTTTCATTGATTCTTTGAATTGTTTTATTTGTTTCTAATTGATTTCAGCCCTGAGTTTGATTATTTCCAGCCGTCTACTCCTTATTGTTGTGTCTGCTTCTTCTTTTTCTTGTGTTTTTAAGTGAGACATTAAGTTGCTTGAATGAGCTGTCTCAAATTTCTTCTTGAAGGCACTTAGTGCTATGAACTTTCCTCTTAGCACTGCTTTCATTGTGTCCCATAATTTTAGGTATGTTGTGTCTTCATTTTCATTGATTTCTAGAAAGACCTTAATTTCTTTCTTTATTTCTTCCCTGACCCAGCTGTCATTTAGTAACAAGTTGTACTGTTTCCATGTGTGTGTAGGCTTTTTGCTATTTCTGTTATTGTTGAGGTCCAGCTTTATTCCATGGTGATCAGACAAGATACAAGGGATTATTTCAATCTTCTTGTATTTGTTGTGGCTTGCTTTGTGACCCACTATATTGTCTATTTTGGACAAGGTTCCATGAGGTCCTGAGAGGAAGGTAAATTCTTTTGTGTTTGGGTGTAAATTTCTGTAAATGTCTGTGAGGTTCATTTGATTCATGACCTCTGTCAGAGACATTGCTTTTTTGTTTAATTTCTGTTTTGTTGACCTGTCCTTTGTTGAGAGTGGGGTGTTGAAGTCTCCCCTATTAGTGTGTGGGGATCTATATGTGGTTTAAATTTTATCAATGTTTCTTTAACAAATGTGGGTGCTCTTGTATTTGGGGCATAGATGTTCAGGATTGTGATCTCTTCCTGGTGGAATTTTTCTTTGATGAATGTGAAGTGTCCATCCCCATCTTTTTTGATTAATTTTGGTTGAAAGTCTATTTTATCAGATATTAGAATGGCTACTCCTGCTTGCTTCTTGTGTCCCTTTGCTTGGATAGTCATCTTCCAACCCATTACCTTCAGGTAATGTCTATCTTTGTGCCTTAGGTGTGTTTCTTGTATGCAACAGATTGCTGGGTTTTGTTTACACATCCATTCTATTAATATGTGTCTTTTTGTTGGAGAGTTGAGTCCATTGATGTTGAGAGAGATTAATGACCAGTGGCTGTAAGATCCCTTGATTTTGATGTTGGCTGTGTTCATAAGTTTGTGTGTTCGGTTGCTTCTTGTTTTACTGTAGTAACATTAATTATTTCCTGTGTTTTCTTGAAAGAAGCTAATTTTTGGGGGTTGTATTTTCCCTTCCAGTGTCTTCTGTAATGCTGGATTTGTGTCTAGGTATTGTTGAAATTTGTTTCGTCATTGAATATCTTGTTTTCTCTGTCTATGAGGAATGATAGCTTTGCAGGGTATAGTAGCCTGGGCTGACATCTGTGTTTTCTTAGGGTCTGCATGATATCTGTCCAGGCCCTTCTGGCTTTCATAGTCTCTGTTGAAAAATCAGGTGTGATTCTAATGCGTTTGCCATTATATGTTTTTGGCCTTTTTTCCCTTGCTGCTTTTAGTATTTTTTCTTTGTTCTGTATACTTACTGTTTTGATTATTATGTGGTGGGAGGATTTTCTTTTCTGCTCAGATTTGTTGGGTGTTCTGTAGGCCTCATGTATTCTTATTGGCTTCTCCTTTAACTTGGGGAAATTTTCTTCAATGATTTTGTTGAAAATATTGTCTGGGCCTTGGAGAAAGGAGTCTTCTTTTTTCTCTATACCTATTATTTTTAGGTTTTGTCTTTTCATATTGTTTTCGATTTCTTGGAAGATCTATTTCAGGAATTTTTTGGATTTAACATTTTCTTTGACAGATACATCGATTTCTTCCTTTGTATCTTCTACTCCTGAGATTCTTCCTTCCATCTCTTGTATTCTGTTGGTTATGCTTACCTCTGTAGTCCCTGTTTTCTTCCCTAAGTTCTTCCTCTCCATTATTTCCTCCATTTGTGTTTTCTTTAATTTTTCCAATTCTATCTTCAGGTCTTGAGTTGTTTTGTTTATTTGCTTCAAATAAATAAATAAATTGTACTTTCCTGTTTTTCTTTTAGTTCCTTCAACTCTGTTTCTTTTATTTCATTCAGTGCTTTAAGCATTTTCTTTCTAAGTGCCATAAACTGCTTGGCTGCAGCTTCCTCTATTTCTTTAAGGATAGCAATATTCTGTTTGAGTTCATCTTCCTCTATGTCTTTACATATCTTATTTGTTTCCTCTGTTATCATCTTCTTAAGTATAGTTGTTAGGTCATCTTCTTGAAATTATGTTATGCTGGGGTGTCCAGGGCTACTTGTCCTTGGGTAACTGGGTTCTGGAGATGCCATATTCCTCTGTCTTTTGTTGCTTGAGCTTTTATGCTGGCCTCTACCCATTGTGCTACCTTAGGTGTTTGGGGTTATTTTCTGGTGGTTCCTGGGGATCCTGTAGTGGAGAGATCCCCTTTGTAGAAAGCTGATTTTTTCTGAAGGATGCCTTCTCAGCTTTTTGGGTATAGTCCCTGGATGGATGGCATTTTTTCAGGAGTTGCTGCTGCTCACCTCAGGGATAGAGAACTGAGTGGTAACTGTGGTTTTTGTTAGTCGACAGGGTTCTCCTCTCACCCAGGGAAGTCCTGAGCACAGCTGCCCTGTTTCTGGGTTTCTTGCTGTAAATTTAATGATCAGCTGCTGTGACCCAGTTGGACATCTGGTGTGCAGCAACTGTTTGTGCCTGTGTCTGGAGCACAGCTGAGTGATGGCATCTTGGCCACACTGGTCTGCTAGGCTTTTTCTAGGGAAGGATTGGGTGATTTAAATCAGTACAGTTTCCTTCCTTCCCCGTGGATTCTCTGGAGACACGGACTCCCAGTCTTTTTTTTTTTTTTGCCGTGGTGTGTACTGCTCAGTCTCTGCCAGCTGGCTGGCAGCAGAGACTGCCTGTGTCTAGAGCACAGCTGAGTGATGGCAGCTCAGTCTCTGTCAGCTGCCTGGCATGCAGAAACTGCCTGTGTCTGCCTTTCTGGCCTTTGGGAGCCTGGGAGTCTGCCTAAACTGGGTAATTTTCCTGAGACCTTTTCGGGGTGGGGGTGTCAGCTGAGTGCTCTGAGATCAGACCAGCTGTTTCCTTCCCTGTGTGTTTGCACCGGACAGTGAAACTCATTTGCTGGTGCCCTAGTGCCCACAGTTCTATCTCAGGTGGCAAATCAGGTTGGCAGGCAGAGCTCTGCCTAATATTCAGATTCAAATATTCAATATTTCCTAATATTGGTCCCTAGTTCTTGCTCTGGGCTGGCTCCTGGGGTGCCTGTGGAACCCGAGTCTTTTCCAGGGGATGTCTGTGTGACCTAAGGACAGTCCCAATTGTTTCCTGCACCTTGGGGTTATCTCTCAACTGAAAATTCCAGTCTCTGATAGTTTGGTGTGCACAGTTCAGTCTGGGACCATGACCAGAAACACTGGCTTGTGGCTCTGGGCTGGGGCTGGGGCTGGGGCTGGGGCTGGGGCTGGGGCTGGAGGCCGGCAGCCAAGCATCTGGAGGAACCGGGATCTCTTCTGTGGTTTAGTTGGGTGAATTAAAAGCTGATTGAATTCCCCCACCATGGGGTATCCTCTCACCTGGGAAACACAATCACTGTGTTTTATGGCCGTGAGTTCTGATTGCTGGTCACTGTGCTGATCCTGCTGTGCTGATGGTCAGAATGAGAGTCCTCCTGGAGCCGCCATCTTTCCCCACCTCCCAAAGATTCAATTTTTATTTATTAAATGCACAGGTATGTCCTCAGTTAGTTAATACTTACTGGGAAAACATTAGCTTACCAAAGAAACTCTTCGAACAAAAAAGGTTTTAATTGGCAGCTTGCTTATATTTTTATGGTCTATCCATGATGTCACATCGGCAAGCAGACAAAATGTTGTAGTCCTTCAGCAGAACTGAGAGATTTTCATACTGATCCGTAAGCGTCAGGCAGAGAGAGGGAGACTAGAAGATACAGAGAGAGAAAGAAATAGAAAGACAGATTCAGATATAGAGAGACTGAGACTGACAGAAACAAATATATAAAGTGACAGAAACAAAGAGACAGAGACTCCATTCTGTGTGGTCATTTTCATTTACTTACCAACCTCAAAGCATACCCTCCTATAATATAACTCCAATAGGAATTATGTTATTAGCAAGGACATAACTCCTAACGTTGCCAAAAAATTTCCTCACTGTGATTCAGCATGTTAATAGATGAGACTTGAGGGAGGGGACATTGCAATTCAAATCATCAGGAAGTTGAAGAAGATGGAGGGACATATAGGGTAAAGAAATATAGTTATCCTGATACTTTGTCATTCAACATAATGACTAAAGACCAAACAACATCCTCATTCTAAAAAACAGAACTGGCATTCTCCTTTGAAGAAAATGTGGATTATTTCCACCACAGAGTATTATTCAGCTAAAAAAATGACATCAAGACATTTTTAGACAAATGGATGGAACCAGGAAAATCATCCTGGTTAAAGTAACTAAAATGAAGACAGACAAATATGGTATGTATTTACTTGTTGGGAGGTTTCCTAATATTGGGTGATAAAGTTCCAATAGGCCATGTATTGTGACCAAACCAGTCTACCAGTAGGGAGACTGGGGTGCATTTAATTGAGTTGTTGGGCCAGGTAATCCTATGGAAACTTTCAAACAACCCAGACTGTTGCTATCTCTCCTTAACTGATAGATCAGTGCCATGTTCTTCAATCCATAGAATTGTTTTCTTCTGCATCAACTGGGATTGCATATAGATTGCCACAGTCCAATATTGTACACAGAGATACCTTAAACACCCAGCCCTAAATGGGACTTTTCTATGAAATTCTCTCCTTAGAGCTCTAGGAAGCCTGGAGGAGAGGAGACAGAGAGAGTGTCGTAAGTAGATAAAATTGAGGATGCAAGGAGAATTAGGCTGCAGAGGAAGATGATGCAGTCAGCCTGGATGAGACCTGATAAGCTAGTTTCAGATAGAAGGACAAAGAGAACTTCCCCTCTCACAGAAGTAGAGAAAGGGCATAGGGGTAGAAATGGGTGGGACTGGAAGGAGAAGAGGGAAGGGACAGCAGAGTTCATATAAAGGTAACATCTTAATAAATCAATACATAAGAAAAATTGTGATTAAGTTGACAAAGTATAGAGCTCTTCAGGACTCATGACTTCTTGTGGGTGGTGCCAGGGTGTGGCAAGGATGAACTCAGCTTTATTTAAGGGAGTTGGCAGTAAGACTTGGATCATGTTCCAATGAGTATATGCATAAAAATACTTCACTTTATGTAATTTAAAGAAAAAAAATATTGTGACACATGGGTAGGAATTTAAAC
Source organism: Meriones unguiculatus (assembly GCF_030254825.1). Classification (NCBI taxonomy): domain Eukaryota; kingdom Metazoa; phylum Chordata; class Mammalia; order Rodentia; family Muridae; genus Meriones; species Meriones unguiculatus. Next base: position 21,865,762 of record NW_026843710.1, on the reverse strand, counting down.
CTGTGAGTAATGGAAAAGGAGTGTAATGCAGATTATATAAATTTCCCACATAAACAATAAAACTAAAATGTTTACAACCATTTACATTGAATTTTAATGTGGAGAAATTTTACTTCTAAAGGAGGGCAGAGTTTGACTTTTAAGGCATACTTTCCAGGAACTCATTATGTAGCAGAGAATCCTAGCCATGAACTAGTTGTTACCCAGCTACCTCAAACCCCAAAAGGTCAGGTCGCACCTCTAAACAAGCAGTCCTGGTACTAACACTACATTCACATGTTTTTTTCTGGAGGACCATATAAAGGAAGACATTTGATTCTGTATCCTAGGCATATAATACAGACATATTTCTCAGTCCTAAAGGCCCAGTTTTAACTCTAAACTCCAAAACTAGGAGGTTTCTTCACTGACCACTGAGAAGGACACAGCTGAAATCCAGCTAGAACATGCAGGGCAATACTGCTCATAGAGGGCTTGCAAAACAAGTGTGGAACAGTACCAACTGTCAAATAGTTTACTTCCCATCAGTTCTCTTTTTACATATACCCATCTTTCTCTTTTTCAGCCAAAGCAGTCCAAGGAATTTTCTGGTCTCCTTCTCTTTTCCAGATTTTAAAGACTCAATACCCCAGAGAACCTAGACCATGCCAGCCTATTATATCAATAAGAATGTCAAGGTACATTTAGTGAATACATGAGTAACCACTCAGGTCAAAGTCACAACCTAGAAAATTTCAGTTCCAACACCACAGTAGAAAACTACCTGGTCATTTGGTGTATTCCTCTTACTCCCACATCACTTTGAAGTTTTCCTATTTAGGAAGTTGACAATTTAAATAAATATTAAAGTTTCATTTCCTACCTGGTATTGTCACAGAGGTAAACAAGAGTAAAGGTGTAGGATATGGATAAAGGATGAAATAAAGGCTTGTTGATTTTCACAAGAAAAAGTCACATATGCACAGTATCAGAGATACTGGACACTGAGGAAAGTTTGTTTACTCATCTCCACGGAATCCTCAAGATTCTCCCAGGTGCTGATTGCCTGAGAGGCAGAATGATATCATGAAACAGGTGAAAGCCAGTAAGAGTTTCAGCAGTCAGTAATTAAGCAGGCAAAGGGGACAGCCTACTTGAGAGATAGCCTGAACAGTCCTACATGCTTCTTCTGGGAAACTGAAAGCCCAAACCCACTGATGACAGTTCTTGTGTCCAAACTCTTATTTCAGGAAAATGTTCACACATTTCTTTCAAGCGGTCATTACTGAAGTCAACTGTCCTCGACATGTGAGTTTCACATTATCACCAATTCCACTACTATTTGTTAATGCACACATATGTCCTCATTAAGTGAATTGGTTACGGTGGAAATGTTCCCTGACAAAGGCAACTCTTTGAACAAAAAACTTTTAATTGGCAGCTTGCTCATAATTTTACAGAGACCATCCACGATCTCATGTCACCAAACAGTCTTCTTATTGTCATCCTTCAGCAGAATAAGAGTGTTTCATAAGCCACAGTCAGAGATAGGGAAACAGAGAGACAGAGAAAGATCTAGAGAGACAGAATCAGTTGTAGAGATGGAGAACGACTGAATCAAAGATATAAATTGACAGAGACTCCATTTTTTCAGGTCACTTTCATTGGCAGCTCAACCTCACAGCACACCCTCCTATAATATAACTCCAATAGGAATTATATGTAACAAGGCTATTACTCCTAACAATTCCCAGATATTTCCTTACTGGGGACTCAACATGTAAATAGATAAGCTTCAATTGGACATTGCAATTCAAATCAACAGGAAGTGGAAGAAGATAGAGGGACTTCTACTCTAAAATAACATAATTATCCTGATAGTTTGCCATTCAATACAATTATTAAAGTCCCAGCAAATTTCAAGCTCTAAAGAACAGGACTGACAATCTCCTTTGGGAAAAATGTGGAAAATTTCCATATTGCAGTATTAATCTGCTAAGAAAATGCCATCATGATATTTCAGGCAAATGGATGGAACCAGGAAAATCATCCTGGTTGAATTAACTAAAATGCAGAAAGACAAATATGGTATGTATTCACTTATTAGGATGTTTTTTAATAGTGGGGGATAAAGTTCCAATAAGCCATCTACTATGACCAAACCAGTCTTCCACTAGGGGTATAATTGAGTGGCAGTTAATTGAGTTATTGTGCCAGGTAATCCTATGAAAATTTTCAAGCAATCCAGGCTGTTGTTGTTTAAATATGTTGTTCTCTGTCCTCAAATGATAGATTACTACCATGTTCTCGTATACTCAGAGATGTTTTCTTCTGCATCTAATGGGATTGCATACAGAGACCCACAGTCTGGTATTATGCAGAATGAGCCCTAAAACACACAGCTCTAAATGGGATTTTCCTATGAAATTCTCCCTCGCCTCAGAGCTCTGGGAAGCCTGAAGGAGAGGAGGCAGGAAGTGTGTTATAGGTACAGAAAATTGAGGACACATGGAGAACAATACCCTGAGAATCAGGCTGCAGAGAAAGATGATGCAGCTAGACTTGAAGAGACCTGATAAGCTAGGGTCAGATAGATGGGGAGGAGGACCAACACCTAACTGGGAAATAGAAAAAAGGCATAAGGATAGATAAAGGAGGCTGGTAGGACAGGAAGAAGAATAGGGGATACAAAGTAAACAAATCTTAATAAATTAATATATAAAAAAAGCTGTTATAAAGGTTATGAAGTATAGAGCTCATCAGGACTGATGCTCTTCTTGTAGGTGGTGCCAGGGTGTATCAAGGATGAACACAATTTTCTTTGAGTAACTTGACACTGAGACTGTGATCACATTTTAATGAGCATATGAAAAACAAATACTTTAATTGATGTATTTTAAATAAAAAATGTATGTGTGACACATGGGTATGTATTTTAACCTAGAGCAATGGAAATGTACTGTAATATCTATTTTTAAAATTCCCACATAAGCAATAAAAACAGTATGTAAACAACTTTTACAATGACTTTTAACATGGAGAAAAGATTCTGGTAAAGAAGGGCAGAGTTTGACTTTGTAAGGCATGCTTTCCAGGAACTCATTATGTAGCATAGAATCCTAACCATGAACTTGTGTTTACTCAGCCTCCTGAGACCCATTGAGCTCAGTGGCACCTCTGAACAAGGAGTACTGGCACAACACAATGTTTAGAGGGTCTGTCTGGAGGACCACAGCAGAAAACACAGCTGTTCTTGTATCCTAGGCATTTAACACGGACCATTTCTCTGTCTTGAAGGCTTAGTTTTAACTGTAAACCCCAGTACCAGGAAAGTTCCTGACTTACCACTGAATAGGACACTATTGCCAATTTACACAAGTCAGACAATGCAATCCTTCTCATAGAGAGTTGACATCAGCAGTGTGGAACACCACCAGCTGCCAAATAGTTTATTGCCCTTCAGTACTCCTTGATATATATATATATATATATATATATTAATTAATTCAATTTTATTCACTATGTATCATCCATAAGCTCATCCCTCCTTCTCTCCCAATTCCATCCTCCATCCTCCCTCTTTATGCATGGACTTTTTCCCCAAGTACACTGATAAAGGAGGTCCTCCTCTCCTTCCTTCTGATCTCAGTCTAATAGATCACATAAGGAGTGGCTGCATTGTTGTCTTCTGTGGCCTGGTAAGGCTGCTTCCTCCTCAGGGCGAGGTGATCAAAGAACAGGCCAATCAGATTGTGTCAGAAACAGTCCCTTTTCCCATTACTATATAACCCACTTAGACACTAAACTGCCATGGGCTACATCAGTGCAGGGGTTCTAGGTTATCTCCAGGCATGGTACTAAGTTGGAGTATGATACTCTGAGAAGACCCCTGTGTTCAAATTTCTGGTTCTGTTGCTGTCCTTGTGGATTTCCTATCCTCTCCAGATCTTACTATTTCCCACTTTTACATAAGATTCCATACACACTCATGAACAGTTTGCCATAAGTCTCAGCATCTGCTTTGATAATCTGCAGGGCAGAGAATTTAGAGGCCCTCCATGGTGGGTTTCTAGCTTGTATCTGTTTATCTCCTACTTCTGATATCCTTCCTCTTTGACTTTCGGGATAGGGATTGAGCGTTTTGATCAGGGTCTTCTCTTTTGATTAGTTTCTTTAGTTGTACAGACTTTAGTAGGTTTATCCTATATTACATGTCTATATGAGTGAGTATATACCATGTGTGTCTTTCTACTTCTGGGACAGCTCACTCGGGATGATCCTTTTCAGGTCCCACCATTTACCTGCAAATCTCATGAATTCCTTGTTTTTCATTGCTGAGTAATATTCCATTGTGTAGATGTACTAAAATTTCAGCATCCACTCTTCAGTTGAGGGGCACCTGAGCTGTTTCCAGCATGTGGCTATTACAAATAAAACTGATAGAAACATGGAGGAGCAAATGTCCTTATTGTGTACTTGAGCCTCTTTTGGATATATGCCTAGAAGTGGTATGGCTGGATCTTGAGGAAGCACTATTCCTAGTTGAGAAAGCATCAGATTGATTTCCAAAATGGTTGTACACGTTTACATTCCCACCTCCACACCCTCTCCAGCATGTGTTGTCACTCGAGTTTTTCATCTTGGCCATTCTGATGGGTGTAAGGTGAAATCTCAGGGTCATTTTGGTTTTCATTTCCCTGATGGCTAATGACATCGAGCATTTATTTAAGAATTTCTCTGGAATTTTATATTCCTCTACAGAGAATTCTCTGTTTAGCTCTGTTCCCCATTTTATAATTGGAATACTTGTTTTGCTGCTTTTCAGCTTCTTTAGTTCTTTATATATTTTAGCCCTCTGTCAGATAAAGGGTTAGTGAAGATTCCTTCCTAATCTGTAGGCAGTTGCTTTGTTTTGATGATGGTGTCCTTTGCTTTACAGAAGCTTTTCAGTTTCATGTGGTCCCATTTATTGATTATTGATCTTAGAGACTGTGCTGTTGGTGTCTGTTCAGGAAGTTGTCTTTTATACCAATGAGTTCTAGGGTCATCCCAACTTTTTTTCTAACCAATATAATGTGACTGGTTTTATGTTGAAGCCTTTGATTCTCTTGGACTTTAGTTTTGTTCAGGGTGATAAGTATGTATCTATTTGCAATTTTCTACATGTAGACAACCAGTTAGACTTGCACAATTTGTTGAAAATGCTATCATTTTCCAGTGTATGATTTGGCATCTTTGTCAGATATCAGGTATCCATAAGTGTGTGGGTTTATTTCTGGTTTTCTATTAAATTCCATTGATCTACCATTCTGTTTCTATGCCTGTATCATGCAGTTTTTATTACTGTTGCTCTGTAGTACAGCTTAAGATCATGATGGAGATACCTCCAGAAGAACATTTATTGTTGAGCAAATCTGAGTTTCTTTTTTTTCCATATGAAGTTTAGAATGTTCTTTCAATTCTTCTGTAAATAATTTTGTTTGTAATTTAATAGGAATTGTATTGAATCTGTAGACTGGTTTTGGTAAGATGGCCATTTTTACAATGTAAATCCTGCAAAGCCATGAGCATGGGAGATCTTTCCATCTTCTGATATATTTTTCTAATTCTTCATCAAAGTCTTGAAATTTTTTTACATACAAGTCTTTGACTGGCTTGGTTAGGGTTACAGAAAGGTACTTTATGTCATTTGTGGCTTTTGGGAAAGGTGTTTTTTCCCTAATTTCTTTCTCAGCTCTTTTAGTTTTTGTATATAGGAGGGCTACTGATTTTTTCTTTTGAGTAATTTGTATCCATCCACTTTGCTGAAGTTATTTATCAGTTATAAGAGTTCCCTGCTGGAATTTTTGTGGTCACTCTGGTATGCTATTATACCTTCTGCAAATAGTGATACTTTAACTTCTTCCTTTCTGATTTGTATCCACTTGATCTCTATCGATTGTCTTATTGTCCTAGCAAAGATTTCCAGAATTATGTTGAAGAGATATGGAGAAAGTGGGCAGCCTTGCCTTGTTCCTGATTTTAGTGGAATTGCTTTCAATGTCTCTCCCTTTAGTTTGATGTTGGCTGTAGGCATGCTGTATATGGCCTTTACTATGTTTCAGTATGTGCCTTGTGTACCTGATGTTGCCAATACTTGAAACATGAATGGATGTTGGATTTTCTCCAATGCTTTTTCATCATCTATGAAGATTATCATGTTTTTTTATTCTTTCTTTTTTTTAATATCGTAGATCACCTTTATGTATTTGCATGTATTGAACCACCCCTGCATATCTTGGATGAAGCCTGCTTGGTCATAGGTTATGATAGCTTTGATGTGTTCTTCTTTTTTTAAAAAAAAAACTCAGTTTTTATTTTCATATTTATTTTTTTCTCATTTAAAACAGGCATCACTTACCATGAATATAATTTTTTAAAATTAATTCACTCTAAGTAAAGTCTGAAACCAATTCTGAACACACACACAAAAAAAGTTTACTCAAGTAGTTCAAGAGATTTAGCAAAAAAAAAAAAACCAAGAGATTAAAAAAAAGTGGTAGGAACAGGATTCAGGCAATTTTCAGATTCTGAGAAATCCACAAATAATTTTGTACTAAGACTTGTTATATATTTTACATGTGGCATATAAATGAAGCAAAGTTCATATTTTTGTGGAATTTGAAATTTTATGATAACTATTACCAATCTCATGATATACATTAATTGTATCTAACATGCTGTTAATGTTTAATGACCAGATTAATTCTAATATTATGTGATTTATGTTACATTTAATTATATGCTATACACATATAGAACTCACATTTGGATTAAGTTTTTAACTAACATTATTTGATTTGTTCTTTTATTCGGTTTGCAAGTATTTTGTTGAGTATTTTTGCATCAATGTTCATAAGGGAGATTGGCCGGAAATTCTCTTTCTTTATTGGGTCTTTGTGAGGTTTAGGTACCAAGGTGACTGTGGCTTCATAGAATGAGTTTGTTAGTATTCCTTCTGTTTCTATTTTGTGGAAAAGTTTGAAGAGAATTTATTTGAAGATCTGGTGCAATTCTGTGTTGAAACTATCTGGTCTGGGCTTTTTTTTTTTTTTTTTTTTCTTTTTCTTTTTTGGATGGAAGATTTTTGATGACAGCTTCAATTTCCTTAGGGGATACAGGATTATTTAGTTGATTTATCTGGTCATGATTCAGCTTTGGTAAGTGGAATGGATCAAGAAAATTGTCGATTTCGTTTACATTTTCAAATTTTGTGGAATGTAGAACTTTGAACTAAGTCCTAATAATTGTTTGGATTTCCTCAGTGTCTTTAGTTATGTCCCCCTTTTCATTTCTCATTTTGTTGATTTGGATGATGTCTCTCTGCCTTTTAGAAAGTTTGGCTAAGGTTCTTTTTTTCAATGGTTATTAGGTGAGTCATTAATTTGCTTGAATAAAGTGTCTCAAATTTCTTCTTGAAGGCACTTAGTGCTATAAACTTTCCTCTTAGCACTGCTTTCATTGTGTCCCATAAGTCTGGGTATGTTGTGCCTTCATTTTCTTTTCTTTCGTTTTTTTTTTTTTTTTTTTTTTTTTTAATTCTAGGAATACTTTAAATACTTTATTTCTTCCCTGAACCAGCTGTCATTTAGTAACAAGTTGTTCAGTTTCCATGTGTGTGTAGGATTTTTGCTATTTCTGTTGTTGTTGTGGTCCAGCTTTATTCCATGGTGATCAGATAATACAAGGGATTATTTGAATATTCTTTTATCTATTGAGGCTCGCTTTGTGAGCAATGAGATGTTCAGAAGAAATTAAAATATTTTGTGTGTGGGTGTAAGGTTCTATAAATGTCTGTTATGTCCATTTAATTATGACCTCTGTCAGAGACATTGTTTCTTTGTTTAAATTTTGTTTTGTTGACCTCTCCTTTGTTGAGAATAGGGTGTTGAAGTTTCCCACTACTAATGTGTGGAGATCTATGTGTTGTTTAATTTTTATTAATCTTTCTTGTATATATGTGGGTGCCCTTTTATTTGGGCCATAGATGTTCAGGACTGTGATGTCTTCCTGGAGGAATTTTCTCCTGATGAGTATGAAGTGTCCTTGACCATATCTTTTGATTAATTTTTGTTGAAAGGCTATTTTTTCAGATATTAGATTGGTTACTCCTGCCTGTTTCTTGGATCCATTTGCTTGGAAAGTCATCTTCCAGCCCTTTACCCTCAGGTAATCTCTATCTTTGTGACTTTGGTCACAACAGATTGCTGGTTCTTGTTTACACATTCATTCTGTTAGTCTGTGTCTTTTTATTGGAGAATTTCATCCATTGATATTGGGAGAGACTAATGACCAGAGACTTATAGATACATTGATTTTGATGTTGGCTATAGTAGTAAGTTTGTGTGCTTGGTTGCCTTTTGTTTTACTACAGTGAGGTTAATTATTTTCTGTGTTTTCTTGAAAGGAGCTAGTTTTCTTGGGTTCTATGTTTCCTTCTAGTGTGCTCTGTAATGCTGGATTTGTGTGTAGGTATTTTTGATATTTGTTTTTGTCATTGAATATCTTCTTTTCTTTGTCTATGAAGACTATGAGTTTTGCTGGGCAGACCTCTGAGTTCTTTTAGTGCCTGCATGATATCAGTCAAGGCCCTTCTGTTTTTCATAGTCTCTGTTGAGAAGTTAGGTGTGGTTCTAATGGGTTTGCCATTTATATGTTACTTGGTCTTTTTCCCTTACAACGTTCAGTATTTTTTCTTTGTTCTGTACACGTACTGTTGTGATTATTATGTGATGGGAAGATTTTCTTTTCTTTTCTGGACTAATTTATTGGGTGTTTTGTAGACCTCTTATATTCTTATTGGCCTCTCCTTTAAGTTGGGGGAATTTTCTTTAATGATTTTTTTGAAAATACTTTCTGGGTCTTGGAGGAGGCAATCTTCTTTTTCCTGTATTTTTACTTTTTTAGCTTTGTCTTTTTATGTTGTCTTGAATTTCTTGGATGGTCTGTGTCAGGAATTTTTTAGATTTAACAGGTTTTTTTTTTTTGACAGATGCATTAGTTTCTTCCCTTGTATCTTCCACAGTTGATATTCTTTCTTTCATCTCTTGTAATTTATTGGTTATTCTTACCTTTGCAGCTTCTATTTTCTTCTCTAAGCTCTTTCTTTCTATAATTTTCTCTCATTGTTTTTTCTTTAATTTCTCCAAAATATATGGAACACTTCACAAATTTGCATGTCATCCTTGATCAGGGGACTTGCTAATCTTCTCTGTCATTCAAATTTTATTATATGTGCTGCTGAAATGAGCATCACATATTTCTCACAAGTGGTCATTAATAAATCTTGTGTCTCACTTGATTGTGAGTTTCACATTGTCACAGATTCCAGCATTATTGTTAAAAGACAGACACATCCTCAGTCAGTGAATTATTTTCTGTGACAATGCTCTCTGACTAAGGCAAATCTTTAAACAAAAAGCAATTAATATGGGACATTGCTTCTGTTTTTATATCGACCAGCCATGAATTCATATAGGAAAGCAATCATCTTGTTGTAGCTTCTTCAAAACTGAGAGCATTTCATACTGAACCACACGCAGCAGACAGAGAGAGGGAAACTAAAAGAGACAGAGAGAGAGAGAGATAAAGAGACATATTCAGAAATGGAGAGACCGACACCAACAGAAACAAAGATATAAAGTGACAGAGATAGAGAGACAGTAACTTCATTCTGTCTGGTCATTTTCTTTGGCATATCAACTTCAAAGCACACTCTCCTTTAATGTATATCCAAAAGTAATTATATTTTTAAAGTATTTTTTATTTTAAATGTTATTAATTACACTATATTCACTTTGTATCCACCCAAAACACCCGGTCTCCTCCCAATCCCACCTTCACTCCCCCTTCTCAAACACATGCCCCTATGCAAGTCCACTGGTGGGGAGGATTTTCTCTCCTATCGTTTGATCCTAGTATATTAGACCTCATATGTAGTAGCTGTATTGTCTTCCTCTGTGGTATGTTAAGGTTGCTCAACCATCAGGGTGAGGTGATCAAAGAGCAGGCCAAATACTTCATGTCAGAGGCAGTCCCTGTTCCCGTTACTATGAAACCCACTTGGACACCCACCTGCCATGGGCTACATCTGTGTATGGGGTTTAGGTTATCTCCATGTGTGCTACTTGGCACCTGGGTTGTTTCTAGGTTCTTACTATTACAAATGAAGCTGCCACAAATATGGTTGAGCAAATGTCCTTATTGAGTACTTGAACTTCTTTGGATATATGCCTAGGAGTAGAATAGCTGGATCTTGAGAATGAGCAATTTGTAGTTGTCTCAGATCACACCAGATTGATTTCCAGAGTGGTTATACAAGTTTAAATTCCCCTTCTCCACAACCTCTCCAGCATTTTTTGTCACTTCAGTTTTTGATCTTTGCCATTCTGATGGGTGTAAGGTGAAATCTCAGGGTTGTTTTGATTTGGACTTCCCTGATGGCTAATGATGTTGAGCATTTCTTTAAGTGTTTCTCCCTCATTGGATATTCCTCTATCAAGAATTATCTGTTTAGCCCTATTCCCCATTTTTTAATTGGATTACTTTATTTGCTGCTTTTTAACTTCTTTAGTTCTTTATATATACAGTCACATAGATGGTTGGTGAAGAGTCTTTCACAATCTGTAGACATTCTTTTAATTTGATGACAGTGTCCTTTGCTTTACAAAAGCTTTTCATGTTTATGAAGTCCAACTTATTAATTATTGGTCTTAGAGTCTGTGCTTTTGGTGTTCTGTTCAGGAAGTTGTCTCTTGTACCAATGACTTCAAGGCTCTTCCCCAATTATTAGTCTAACCTATTAATTTTGTCTAGTTTTATGTTAAGTTCTGGGATCCACTTGGACTTTATTTTTGTGCAGGCTAATGAGTATGGGTTTATTTGCATATTTTTACATGCAGACATCCATTGAGACCAACACCATTTGTTGAAGGTGCTATCATTTTCCATTGTATGTTTTTGGCCTCTTTGTCAAAAATCAAGTGTGCAGTAATGTGTGGTTTTATTTCTGGGTCTTCTATTTGATTCCATTGATCCATCATTGTTTTTCAATGCCAGTACTATGTAAATTTTATTACTGTTGCTGTATAATACATGTTGAGATCAGGGATGTACATAGCTCCAGAAGACCTATTATTGTAGAGAATAGTTTCAGCAATTCTGTGTTTCTTGTTTTTTTTTTTTTTTCATATGAAGTTTAGAATTTTTCTTTCAAGGTCAGTAAAGAATTGTGCTGGTAATTTGATGGGAATTGCATTGAATCAGTAAATTGCATTTGGTAAGATGGCAATTTTTACATTGAAAATCCTGCTAAGCCATGACCATGGGAGAATTTTGAACCTCCTATCTTCTTCCAATTCTTTCTTAAGAGACTTGAAATTTTTTTCATACAAGTCTTTGACTTGCTTTATTACGGTCACATCAAGGTACTTTATGTCATTTACTGAATACAAGAACACATCCAGGATATCATTCACTATGACTAAGTAGAATTTATCCCAGGTATGCAGGGGTGGTTAATATACAGAAATCTATCAATGTGATCCACAACATTAACAAACTGTTGGAAAAAAAAAACATGATTATCTCCTTAGATGCTGAAAAAGCATTTGACAAAATCCTACATCCAGTCATGCTTAAAATTTTGGAGAGATCATAGATACAAAGCACATATCTAGACATACTAAAGGCAACAACAAGCCTAGAGCCATCATCAAAATAAAATGAGAGAACCTTAAAACAAACCCACTGAAACTGGGACAAGGCACTGACCACTCTCTCCATATCTCTTCAACATATTTTTGGAAGTCCTTGCTTGAGCAATCAGACAATTAAATGAGATGAATGGGATACAAGTAGGAAAAGAAGACATCAAAGTATGACTATTTGCACATGATATGATAGTATACACCAGTGAGCACCAAAATTCTTCATGGGAAATCCTACAGCTGATAAATGCCTTTGGCAAAGTGACTGGATACAAAATTAAGTCAAAAAAAAAAGAGTAGCCTTTCTTTTTTCAAAACCAAAATGGCTGAAAAAAAATAGAGAAACACAAGGAATTATATTATCAAACAAGTCAATACCTCCTAACCCTTCCCAGATATTTCCTTACTGAAGACTAAACATATAAATAGATGAGCTTCAAGAGGATTGGCAATTCAAATCACCAAGAAGTGGAAGAAGATTGAGGGACTTCTAGGCTAAAAGAACATATATATCCTGATAGTTTGTCATTCAGTGTAATGATTAAAGTCATTCAATGCAATGATTAAATTTTCGTTTCTTACCTGACATTGTCACAGAGGTAAACAGGAGTTAAGGTTGCTAGATCTGAATAAATGGAGGAGATAAATGCTTGCTGGTTTTCACAAGAAAAAGTGACACATGCACAGGATCAGAGATATAGGATACCTAGGAATGTTTGTGTTCTAATCTCCATGGAAACCTCAAGATTCTTTCACGTGCTGATTAGTTGACAGGCAGAAAAATGTCATGAAACAGATGAAAGCCAGTAAGAGTTTTCAGGAGTCTGTTTTTTTGTTTTTGTTTTTGTTTGTTTGTTTGTTTTTCTCATATGAAGCAGCTCTTAAACCTATGGTTTCACTGTCAATTAAGCATTTAACAAAGTTGCTGAATCTTACTGATAAAAGTCACTCTTCATAAACAATTTATAATAGCAAACATATTGCTTATGTTAATTGTTTTTTTTTTTAATTTTATTTTTTCTTATCAGTTACATTTTATTAACTGTATCTCAGGAGTCTGTTTTTAAAAGGGCCTTGTGGACAGTCTGCTGGAGTGAAAGAGTGGTTAGCCCTACATTCCTCAATCTGGGCAGCTAAAGAAAACAATCCAGAGATGACAGTTCCTGTATCCAAGACTCTTAGTTCAGGAAAATTGTCACATATTTCTTTCAAGTGTTCATTAATAACATCACGTGTCCTTAATATCCTTAATATGTGACTTCCACATTATGACAGATATCATTATTATTTGTTAAATGCACATATATATCATTAGTCAGTGAATTACTTACTGTGAAAATGCTCCCTGACCAAGGCAACTCTTTGTACAAAAAGTGTTTAATCGGGACCTTGCTTATATTTTCAGAGACCTTCCATGTTGTTACATCAGCAAGCTCTCATTTGTTGTAGTCCTTCAGTAGAACTGAGAGATTTTCATACTGAACCACAAATGGCAGGCAGAGATAGAAAGAGCTAGAGAGACAGACTCAGAAATAGAGAGACTGACAAAAGCAAAAATATAAAATGACAGAAACCTAGAGACAGAGACTCAAGTATGTCTAGTCACTTTCATTTGCATATCAACCTCAAAGCACACCACTCTATAATATAACTCCAATAGGAATTAAATTATCTAACAAGGCCATACCATATAACATTTCCCAGACATTTCCTGACTCTGGATTAATCTTGTAAGTAGATGAGGTTCAAGGAGATATTGAAATTCAGAAACCCAGGAAGTGGAAAAAGATGGAGGGATTTCTAGTCTAAAAGAACATAGTTATCCAGAGAGTTTGTCATTCAATACAATGATTAAAGTTCTAGAAACTTTGAAGTTCTAAAGAATAGGATTGACAGTCTCCTTTGGGAAAAATGTGGATCTTGCTATACTGGAACATTATTCAGCTAAGAAAATTATATATTAATACGTTCAGGCAAATGGATGGAACCAGAAAAGAAAATCATCCTGGGTGAAGTAACTAAAATGCTGAAAGCTAAATTTGGTATGTATTCACTTTTTAGGAGGTCTCCTAATAGTGGGGGCTAAAGTTCCAATCAGAAATCTATTGTGACCAAGCCAGTGTTCCACTAGGGGGATTGGGTAGCAGTTAATTGAGTTGTTGGGCCATGACATGCTACTGAAACTTTCAAACAACCCAGGTTGTCCTTATTAAAATATGTTTTTCTCTACACTCAACTGATAGATCTGTGCCATGTTCTTGTACACATAGAGTTGCTTCCTTCTGCAAATGGGAATGCATAGAGACCCACATTCTGATATTATGCAGAGACAGACCTTAAAACAAGGAGCTCTAAATGGGATTTGATTATGAAATTCTCCCTCCCCTCAGAGATCTGTGAAGCCTTCAGAAGAGGACACAGGAAGAGTGTTATAAATAGAGAGAACTGACCACTGAATTGGACACAGCTTAATATTCTATCAGATCAGTCAAGGCAACCCTGTTAAAAGAAGTTTGCTAACACTAGTGTGGAACAATACCAGTGGTCAAATAGTTTATTTCCCCTCAGTTCTCCTTTACACTAACTGACCTTTCTCAGTTTCAGCCAAAATAGTCCCAGGAATTACCCAGTTTCCTTTTCTTTTCCCTGTTCTTAAAAACTCAATAACCCAGGGACCCCTTGGTCCTGCAAGCCTATTATATCAATAGGGATTTGAAGGTACATTTAGTGAGGACACAAGTAACTGTTCAGTTCAAAATCACAAACTAAAATATTTCAGAACTGAGACAAGAGTACCTTGTCATTTGTTACATTCCACTTAATCCTATATCACTTTGAAACTTCCCTACATAGTAAGCTGTCCAATTAAATAAACAATAAAGTTTCATTTCCTACCTAACATTTCCTCCTGTCACAGACGTAAACAGGAGTGCAGTTGTGGGATCTGGATAAAGGGATGAGATTAAAGCTTCTTGGGTTTCACTAGAAAAAGTCCCATGTGCATAGGATCAGAGATACTGGACACTGAAGAAAGTTTGTTTACTCATCTCCATGAAAACTTCAAAATTCTCTCAGTTGCTGATTGGCTGAGAGGCAGAATAATGTCAGGAAACAGGGGAAAACAAGTGACAGTTTCAGGAGCAAGTTATTAAAGGGCCAACAGAACAACAAGCTAGAGAGAAAGGCTCAGTAGCCCTTTATGACTCAGTCTGTGCAGCTGAAAGCACACAACCCAGAGATGACAGTTCCTGTGTCCAAGACTCTTGGTTCAGGAAAAGCATCACATATTTCTTTCAGGTGGTCATTAATAAAGTCTCTTGTCTTTGATATGTAACTTTCATATTATGAAAGATTCTAGCCTTATTTGTTAAAAGCCCAGATATGTCTCAGTCAGTGAATTACTTACTGTGAAAATGCTCCCTGACCAAGGGAAATCTTTGAACAAAAATCATTTAATTGAGACTTTGCTCATATTTTTACAGAGACCACCCAGAATGTCATGTCAGCAAATAGTCATCTTGTTTTACTCCTTCAACAGGACTGAGATTTTTCATACCATCAGCAGCAGGCAGAGAGACAGACAGAGATAGAAAGAACTAGAGAGACAGATTCAGAAAAAGAGTGCCCAAGACCAACAAAAACCAGGATATAAAGTGCCAGAGCCCAAGAGACAGAGACAAAATTATGTCTGGTCACTATCATTGGCATATCAACCACAAAGCACACCCTCCTATAATATAACTGCAATAGGAATTATATCATCTAAAATGGCCATAATTCAGACATTTCCTCACTGGGAATCCACAAGTAAATAGAAAGCTTCAAGCAGACATTGCACTTCAAATCACCAGGAAGAGAAAGAAGATGGAGGAAATTTTTGGCTAAAAGAACATTGTTATCTTGAAATTTTGTCATTCAATACAATGATTAAATGTCCATAAACTTCCTAGGTCTAAAGAGCAGGACTGACAATCTGCTTTAGAAAAAAATGAGGAATATTTTCATAAGGGAGTATTCTTCATCTAAGAAACTAACATCATAATATTTTCAGGCAAATGGAGGGAACCAGGAAAAATAACCCTGGGTAAAGTAAGTAAAATGCAGAAAGACAAATATGGTATTTATTCACTTATTATGAGTTCTACAAATAATGAGGGATTAAAGTTCCAATAGGCCATCTATTGTAAACAAACCAGTCTTCTGCTTGAGGGATTGGGTGGCACTTAATTGAGTTGTTGAGCTAGGGTATCCTAAGCAAATTTTAAGCAACCAAGGCTCTTTTTATTAAAATATGTTTTTCTCTGCCCTCACCTGATAGATCATTGCCATATTCTTGAATCCAGAGAGTTTGTTCTTTCTGCATCAAATGGGATTTCATATAGAGACCCACAGTCCAATATTATACATAGAGATCCTAAAACACTAAGCTATAAATGGTATTTCCCTATGAAATTCTCCCTCCTCTCAGAGCTCTGGAAAGCCTGCAGGAGAGGACATAGGAAGAGTGTGATTAATAGAGGGAATTGAGGACACCGGAGAAAAATACCCTGAGAATGAAGCCACAGATAAAGATGATGCAGCCAGCCTTCCTGAGACATGAAAAGCCAGGGTCAGATAGAAGAGGGAGGAGAATCTCCCCTATCAGAGAATTAGAAAAAGGTCATAGAGATACACGAAGGAGGGTGGGTGGAACTGGAAGGAGAATCAGGAGTGGGCATCAGAGGGGATACAAAGTGAACAAATCGAAATAACTAAATATATAAGAAAAACTGTGATCAAGGTGATGAAGTACAGAACTCTTAAGGGCTGATGGCTTCTTCTTGTGTGTTGTATCAGGGTGCAGTGAAGATGAACTCAGTGTTCTTTAAGAGACTTGGTACTAAGATTCTGATCATGTTCCAATGAGTAGATGAACAACACATACTTCCATTGATGTATTTTTTGTTTTGTTTTGGCTAGTGTTTCTTTTTTTTCAATATTTTTTTTATTTTTAATTATACTTAATTTACTTTGTATCCCCCTCTAGTTCCCTCCCTCCTCCCCTACCAATCCCTTCTTTCCTCCTCCCTTCTTCACACACTCCCCTCCCCAAATACACTGGGGAGGATTTCTTTTTCTTCCTTCTGATCCTAGTCTGTTAGGTCTCATCAGGATTGGCTGCATTGTCTTCCTCTATGGCCTGGTAAGGCTTCTCCCCCCTTAGGGGGAGGTGATCAAAGAGCAGTCCAATCAGTTCATGTCAGAAGCAATCCCTGTTCCCATTACTATGGAACCCACTTGGACACTGAACTGCCATGATCTGCATTTGTACAGGGGTTCTAGGTTATTTCCATGTGTGGTAGTTTGGTGGAGTATGAGTCTCAGGAAAGACACCTGTGCTCAAAATTTTTGGTTCTGTTGCTCTTCTTGTGGACCTCCTGTCTTCTCCAGACCTTACTATTATTTCCAACTTCTTTCATAAGATTCCCTGCATTCTACCCAAAGTTTTGCCAGAGGTCTCAACATCTGCTTTGATAGTCTACAGGGCAGATTCTTTCAGAGGCCCTCTGGGGAGGCTCCTAACTTGTTTCCTGTTTTTTTCTTCTTGTAGTGTCCACCTCTTTGCCTTTCAGAGTGAGGATTGAGTATTTTAGCCAGAGTCCTCCCTCTTGATTAATTTCTTCAGGTGTACATATTTTAGTAGGTTTATCCTATATTATAAGTATATATGAGTGAGTATATACCGTGTGTGTCTTTCTGCTTCTGAAAGGGAAACCCTCCTCCACTGCTGGTAGGAATGTAAAATGGTACAACCACTCTAGAAATAAATCTGGTGCTTTTTCAGGCAACAAAGAAGAGTGCTTCTTCAATATCCAGCTATACCACTCTTAGGCATATATCCAAAAGAGGCTCAAGTACACCATGAGGACATTTGCTCAACCATGTTTGTAGCAGCTTTACTTGTAATAGCCAGAAGCTGGAAACAGCCCAGATGCCCCTCAACTGAAGAATGGATACAGAAATTGTGGTGCATCTACACAATGGAGTATTGCTCAGCAATGAAAAACAAGGAAATAATGAAAATTGCAGGTAAATGGTAGGATATGGAAAGGATCATCCTGATTGAGCTATCTCAATTGATGTATTTTAAAGAAGAAAAATTAGTGTGAAACAGGGATAGGAATTTGAACCTTAGAATAATGGAAAGCAGTGTAATATATATTTTATGAAATTCCCGTATAATCATTAAGGATAATATGTAGACAAATTTTACAGTGACTTTAAACATGGAGAAAAGATTCTGGTAAAGGACATCAGAGTATGACTTTGTAAGGCATGCTTTCCAGAAACTCATTATGTAGCTGAGAATCTCAGCCATGAAGTTGTCTTTACCCAGCTACCTCAGACTCCATGAACTCATGTGACACCATTGAACTTGCAGTCCTGGCACTAACACTAAGTTTAGAGGGTTTTTCTGAAGGACAACAGCAAACAAAACAAAACAAAACAAAAAACAAAAAACAAACAAACAAAAAAAAAACAAACAGCTGCTCTCATGGACCCATTTATCTGCATTGAAGGAACATTTTTAAATGAAAACCCCAGGACCAGGAGGGTTCCTCACTGACCACTGAATAAGGCAAAGATGCTGATCCAGCCAGGTCAGACAAGGCAACACTACTCACAGAGGGTTGCCAAAACTAGGGTGGAACAGCACCAGCTGTTAAATAGTTTATTGCTTCTCAGTTCTCCTTTTACATACATGATCTTTCTCTTTTTCAGACAAACAAGTCCCAGAAATTGTAGGGTTCCTTCTCTTTTCCCTGCTCTTAAAGATTCAATACTCCAGGGAACCCTAGACGCTGCCAACCTATTATCTCAGTATTTGCTCAAGTACACAAAAAGGACATTTGCTCAACCATATTTGTAGCAACTTTGTAATAGCCAGAACCTGGAAACAATGGAGGAATGGATACAGAAATTGTGGTATTTTTTACACAATGGAATACTACTCAGCAATCAAAAATGAGGAAATCATGAAATTTGCAGGCAACTGGTAGGATCTAGCAAAGATCATTTTAGTGAAGTATCCCAAAAGGAGAAAAACAAACATGGTGTATACTCGCTTATATAGACCTAAAAGATATGATAAACATAATGATATCTATACAACTAAAGAAGATAATCAAGAAAGGGGACATGAGGTAAGATGATCAATCCTCATTTAGAAAGACAAATGGGATGTGCATTGAATGTATGAGTCTACCACAGAAGGCATCTGAATAACTTTACCTAGCAGAGTTTCAAAGCAGATACTAAGACTCATAACCAAACCTTCTGCAGAGTACAGGGAGTCATATGAAAGAAGGGGAGTAAGTATGATGTGGAAAGGATAGGAGCTCCACAAGGACCAAATATATCTGGGAACAGGGTCTTTTCTGAGACTGACACTCAACCAAACACCATGAATGGATATAACCTAGAACCTCTGCTCGGATGTGTCCCAGTAACCAATTGGTTTCCAATAGTAAGGGGAACAAGGACCATTTCTAACAGAAACTCAAAGGCAGGCTCTTTGACCTCCCCACCCTCAAAGGGATGACCTCCCCACCACCAAAGGGAGGAGCAGTACTTAGGTCACAGCGGAGGACTTTGCAGCCAGTCCTGAAGATACCTGATAAAGCAGGGTCAGATGAAAGGGGAGGAGATTCTCCCCTATCAGTGGACTTGGAAAGGGGCAGAAAGAGATGAGGGAGGGAGGGCGGGATTGGGGAGGGAATGAGAGAGCAGAATACAGCTGGGATACAGAGGTAACAAAATGTAAGTAATAAGAAAAATAAAATTAAAAAATAAGAATGTGAACATACATGGAGTGAGTATAACAGTAAGGACTCAGTTCAAAATCACAACATAGGAAATTTGAGAACCAAGACCACAGTAGGAGAGCACCTTACCATTTGGTACATTCCACTTAATCCCACATCACTTTGAAGCTTCCATACTTAGGAAGCTGTCCAATTAAGTAAACATTAATGTTTAATTCCTACCTGATATTGTCACAGAGATAAACAGAAGTAAGTGTGTGGAGTACGGATAAAGCAAAGAGATATAGGCTTGTTGGATTACACACACACACACACACACACACACACACACACAAAGTCACATGTATACAGGATCAGTGATGCTGGACACTGAGGAAAGTTTGTTTACTCATCTCATGGAAAACTCAAAATTCTCTCACATGTTGATTGGCAGAGAGGGAGAACTATGTCATGCAAAAGGTGAAAGCCAGTGAGAGTTTCAGAAGCCAGTTATTAAAAGGGCCAAGTGGAAAACAAGCTTGGGAGAAAGGCCTAGCGACCCTACATGTCTCAATTTCCTCAGCTGAAACACACAATCCAGAGATGACAGTTCCTGTATTCAAGACTCTTAGTTCAGAAAAGGTATCACATATTTCTTTCAGTTGGTCATTAATATGTCACTTGTCCTTGACATGTGACTTTCACATTATGACAGATTAATCATTAGTTGTTACATGCACAAATATGTCCTCAGTCAGTGAATTTCTTGCTGTGAAAACACTCCCTACCAAGGTAAATCTTTGAACAAAAAGCATTTAATTGGGACCTTGCTCATATTTTTACAGAGACCATTAAGACCATTAAGGATGTCACATCAGCAAGTAGTCACTTTTTGTAGTCTTTGAGCAGAACTGAGATCTTTTCATAACACAAGCAGCGGGCAAAGAGATGTAGACAAAGATAGAAAGAGGGAGAGGGTCAGATTCAGAAATAGAGTGTGAGACTGACAGAAACAAAGATAGAATATGACAAAGACTGATAGACGGAGAATCAATTCTCTCTATTCACTTTCATTGACTTATCAAAAGCACACCCTCCTGTAACATTAGTTGAATATGAATTATAGTATATTATTTAACAAGTCCATAATTTATAACCATTACCTGACATTTGCTTACTGGGAACTAAATATGTAAATGGATGTGCCTTGATGGGACATTACAATTCAAATCAGCAGTAAGTAGAAGAACATGGAGGGAATTCTAGGCTAAAAGAACATAGTCATTAAATACAATGATTAAAATTGCAGCAACATCCAAGGTCTAAAGAAGAGGACTGACAATCTCCTTGGGTAAAATGTAGAATATTTGCATAATGGAGTATTCTTCAGCTAAGAAAATGACATCCTGATATTTTCAGGCAAATGGATGGAACCATGAAAAATCATCCTTGGTGAAGTAACTAAAATGTAGAAAGACAAATATGGTACATATTCACTTATTGGGAGGATTCCTAATAGTGAGGGATAAAGTTCCAATAGGCCTTCTATTGTATCTAAACCAGTCTTCACCTGGGGGAATTGGGTGGCAGTTAATTGGGTTGTTGAGACATGGCATGTAACAGAGTTTTTAAGGAACCAAGGCTATTGTTATTAAAATACATTGCTCTCTACCCTCAAGTGATAAATCAGTGCCATATTCGTAGATCCACAGATAAGAGATTTCATACAGAGACCCACAGTCTGATATTATACAGAGAGAGACTTTATAAACCCAGCTGTAAATGGAATTTCCCTATGAAATTCTCCCTCCCCTCAGAGCTCTGGGAAGCCTGCAGGAGAGGAGGCAGGAAGAGTGTAATAAGTCAAAAGAATTGAGGACATAAGGAGAACAATGCACTGAGAATCAGACTGAAGAGGATAATGATGCAGCCAGCCTTATTCAGACCTGATAAGTTAGGGTCTGAGATGAGGGGGAGGAGGAAATCCCCTATCAGGGTATTAGAGAAAGTTCATAGGGATAGAACGAGGAGGGTGGGTGGTACTGGAAGGAGAAGAGGGAGGGGCAGCAGAGGTGATACAGAGTAAACAAATTGTAATAAATAAATACACACACAAAAAAAAGAAACTGTGATCAAGGGGATGAAGTATAGCCCTTTTCATGACTGAAGACTTCTTCTTGGAGGTGGTTGCAGGGTGCAGCAAGGATGAACTCAGTTTTCTTCAAGGTACTTGGACTGAGACTCTCATCATGTTCCAATGAGTATATGAACAACACTTACTTGAAATGGTGTATTTTAAATAACAAAAAATTTAGTGTGACATATGGTTATGAAATCGAAACTGGGAGCAATGGAAAAAGAGTGTATTGTAAATTATATGATATTCCCATATAATCAGTAAAAACAATCTGTTCAAAACTTACACAATGACTTTGAAAATGGAGAAAAGATTCTGCTGAACAGCAGTCATGGCACTAACACTATGTTTAGAGAATTTGTCTAGAGCACCACTGAAGGAAACACAGCTGCTCTTGTGTCATAGGTATATAGCATGGAGTCAGTTCTTTGTCCTGAAGGCTCAGGTATAACTGTAAACCCAAGAAACAAGAGGATCCTTCACTGGCCACTGAGTAGGACATAGCTTGCTTGTCCTACATACCTCAATTTGGGCAGCTGATAGAAAACAACCAGGGATGACAGTTCTTGTCCAAGACTCTTAGTTCAGGAATAGTGTCACATATTTCTTTTAAGAGATCATTAATAAAAAAAATCACCTGGTATGACAGAAAAATGAAATTTTGACATCACATTGGTATTATGACATCCTATGGTATATCATTCCCCATGTATTTTGTAATTCTCCTCCCAGCATGGCTCTCCTTACTCTGTTCTTGCCCTCTTTCAATCCCTTCATTTCCTGTACTCTGGGTCCTCCCTTCTTTCCTGTACTATGCCTCATCTCCTCTCCTTGCTCAACATTATAGTTAGTTGTTTTATTTTGGCCTGTTTACACAAAGTTGAGACAAGGATGCATAGAAAAAAGAATCACAATGCAATATCCAGATAGAAACTAGAGAGTGGGGGTTAGAAATCAGCATATGAAATAACGATGGTAAGGTAGACACATTTCAAAAGATCATTATACCAACAATGTTATGTCAAATCACAATCCTATAATGACATCACAATGCTGTGATAACTTCACAAAGCTATTATTTCATCACAATGCTTTGAGGATACCATAGTGCTATTATGACATCAAAATGTTATTATGACACCACAATATTATGATGATATACACAATGCTCTCATAACATCACAATGGTATTGATATCACAATGGTCTTATGTACCACAATAGTATGACATTACATTGCTATCATAACATCTCAATGCTATGATGACATTACAATCCTATGATGACATCACAATGGTCTTATTACATCACAATAATATTGTGATATCACAATGCAATGATGACATCCAAATGGTATTTGTTTTCACAATGTATCACAACACAATGTTTTTATGACATCACATTGGTATTATGACATCACAATTTTATTATGCCATCCCAATGCTAATATAACATCAAATTGTTTTCATGGGATCCCATTGCTATTATGACATCCAATGATATGACATTACAAAGTTTTTATGACATCATATTATTATTTTTTACTTTATTTTTCTTTATTAATTATACTTTATTCACTTTGTATCCCCCTCATGGTTCTCTCCCTCCTCCTGTCCCAATCCCTCCCTTCCTCCACCCTCTGCCTGCATGCCCCTCCCCAAGTCCACTGATGGGGGAGGGCTTCTTTTCCTTCCTTCTGATCCTAGTCAATTAGGTAGCATCAGGAGTGGCTGCCTTGTCTTCTTCTGTGGCCTGGTAATGCTGCTTCCCCCTCAGAGAGAGGTAATTAATTGGTAATTCAGGCCAATTAGTTCAACATCATATTATTATGACACCAGAGTAGTATTATTACATCACATTAATATCATGATATCCTAATGGTTCATGATTTCACAATGTTATTATGACATAACAATGGTATTATGACCTCACATTAGTATTATGACATCCCAATGAAACTATGATTTCACCATGGTATTATAACATCACAGTTATTATGATATCACAATGCTATTATGACACCAAAAATTTAAGGAATATGAAATAAAGAAAATTGGGACCAGGGCTGGAGATGTGGCTCAGAGGTTAAGAGCATTGTTTATGCTTACAGATATCATTCTTCAATTTCCAGCAACCACATGGTGGCAAACAACCATCTATAATGAGAACTAGTGCCTTCTTTTGGCCTGCCAGAAGAACACTGTATATCTAATATACAGTGTTATATTTGTTATATATATATATATTATATATAATAAAATAAATAAATAAATAAATAAATAAATTTTTGGTACAATGTTCTTTTAAATGTATACAAGTATACAATTTACTCATGTTCATTCAAATGCTGATTTCTGTACCCCACTCTCTGGTTTCAATGCAGAAATTGCACTGTGATGCTTATACTACATATCACCTATCTCAAGTTTGTGTAAACATGCCTCCATTTGTTCTTTGTATTTTCAATAAAACAACCGGCTACAATGCTAAGCGATGGAGAGAATAAGGTAGAATATCCTTGTCAATAGTGGGAGGAAGAAGGAAGCAGGGGAGGAGAGGTGCAGAATCAGGAGGAAAGAAAGGTCTTTGAACCACATGGAGAGATGGACCATACCTAGGATTTGACAAAAAGCATGTATAATGACTGAAATATGAATGGTAGGAATCTACACGGTCTTGGAGGTTTAGGATGGAATAATTATTGCCAAGCATTTTGCTCTAGGTTAATTAAATAAATCCCAGTCTCTGTACTGTGATTTGAGTATAGAGCTGGTTTAGGAATAACCGCTGCTTTAATAAAAGTTACTTCAATAGTAAATATTAATAACTGTCAACAAATGGCACCCAGGTAATCTAACTGTTTAATAAAAGGCCACCAGCTAATCTAAGTATCCACACCCTATAAATCATATTTTAACATAATTTGGTGGGGGGAATAAGCTCACAATAATATAACCCCAACAAGCCAAATATATAAACCAAAATTCACAGGTCAATTACTGTTTCTTTAAGAGAGACTCTTAAACAGCCCAGGAATAAAAGACAGCTTATTATGGAGAGACCTGAGACTTAACATAACAAAGCTGGCTGCTGCTACAGTCTAACAGGAGGATACACAAGCATGGCTTCCTTCAGCTCAACTAAACTCAGCTTACATGTCTAGAAAGAAAGAAACTTGAGGCACACAGACCTCTAGACAGAGATTGGCCTAAAACTGCATCTAAAATTAAAAAAAAAAAAAATGCCATGGGTGTTTTTAATCCACTTTGGCTTTGTTTTGGTTGTCGTAGTTATGGGTCTGGTTGCAATATATTTAATGATGATAGCTCTTCTGGAGGACTTCTCCAAGAAAGTAAATTGAGAAAACAACCAGGGAATGGAATACTAAGTTACAGACAATAGAAATTGCACTCTTCCTAATAAAAATTAGCTTAATAACGGCTGAAATTCAAAGCTCTCTGGCTGAAAGATACTTGTCAGATCTTTCTGGTAAGGGTCCACCAATTCACTAAAACATCAACTAAATTCCGTAAAACAACCAACTGGGCTTTGTTTGTTACAGCATAACAACTGATCCAAATTTTAAAATTTTCCAGTCTCTTTACTTAATTTTCACTTAAAGGCTTTGAGTTACAATTATATTGATTTGAGAAAAAAAAATATTTGAACAAGTTGATGAGGACACATGCCTTTAATCCCAACACAAAGTAAAAAGAAACAGGCAGATATGTGAGTCCCTGATCAGCCTAATTTACTTAATAAAAGCCAGATGGCAACTCCTTCTGTTTAGCCCCTTGCAGAAATAGCCTAAGATTCAAAAATCACAAAATTTTCCTGAAGGTTACCATGTAAATTCTTTTTTCTTAGTAATATATGTTATGTTCTTACTGTATTAAATATTGAATTAACATCAATTTTAGGTTTATATGAGGAGAGATGATGTAAAGATGATCTAAAAGGGCCAGCCAATCTCAGAAAGTGGGACTTCCAAAGAAAAACTGGTGCCAAAGCACATTTTGGCTTAAGAAGTATGTTCTGTTGGTCATTGTAAAGATCTAAAATTAGGCTAGAAGACAAACATGCAAACTGCATGCCTGCCAATTTAAAAATAACAAAAACCTTTTAAATGCTGACTAAATTAACATACTGCTCTGGAAGCTGGCTTATCCTTTCTCTATGAGATATTTTCACAAGGGATACATATTGTTCATGCCTAATGCATGATAGACACAGAAGGCTTACAGCTGGCAAGGTACATACCAGCCTAGTTAAGTACTAAAAATTCAAAAATTATACTTCATAAATTTAAAAGACAAAACTATCCATCCCATTTCAAAAAGGGCATAAACAAAAGATAGATAAAACAAATATCAAAAGCCAGGTACAATATGCCTAAACCTAACCCTAAACCTAACCACTAACCCTAACTGTATTCTTAAACCTAAACTCGACCCTAAGCCTAACCTAGTACTATGCTGATGTCACAATAGTATAATGGCTTCAAAATGCTATTATGACATCACAATGTAATGCTGACATAAAAATGCTACTATGACATCACAATAGTGTCATGACAACCAATGCTATTATGACATCACAATTCTATTATGACATGATTGTCATAAAAAAGTACAATGGTATTTTGACATCAAAATGCTTTTATTACCTCACAATTCTACTATTACATGATTGTTGTAAAACATAACAATGGAATTTTGACATCATAATTTAATTATGACATCAAAATGCTATTATAATATTATAAAGGTATTTTGACATCTTAAAGATAGTATGACATCACAATGGAATTATGAAACACAATGCTATAATGAAATCATATATTAGAACATCAAAATAATAATGTAATATAACAATGCAATTATAACATCACAGTGTGATTATGACATCACAATGATATGACATCCAATGGTATTTTGATGTCACACCGTTTTTATGACCTCACAATGCTATTATTATTTCACAGTGGCATTAGAACATCACAATGTGGTATGACATCAAAATGGAATTTTGACACCACAATGGCATTTTGACCTAAAAATACTATTATATCTTTACAATGCTCTAAAAACAACACAAGGATATTATGACATCACAATGGCATTATAACCTCAAAATGTTGTGACACAATGCTATTATGACATCAAAATCCTATAATGGCTTCACAATGATAGGACATCACAATTGTTTCATCACATCCAAATGATAGCAAACCATCACAAAGGCATTAAGACATCAAAATGCTATTATAACATCAAATGCTTTAACGACATCACAATGGTATCATGACATTACCACTTTATTATGACATCTCAGTGGTATTATGTCATAACAATCGTGTCATGACATCTCATTGGTTTTATTGCATTGCAGTAGTATTATGAAATAAAAATGGTGTCATCATATCCCAATGGAATCAGGGCCTCACAAAGCTATTTAGAAAAGATTGTGTTATCAAATCACAATGGAATTTTGAAATCACAATGGCATTATGTCCTTAAAATGCTATTATGACATCACAATCTTATTATGATAACAGGATGGTTTTAACAATATCACCATGATATTATGACATCACAATGATATTTTGACATCAAAAGGCGATTATGACATTGAAATATATGACATTCCAATACAATTATGACATCACAATGGTACTTTGACATCACAATGATATTATGAGACCACAAGGCTATTATGACATCAAAATTATATGACATTTCAATGCTATTATGACATCAAAATGAAAAGACATCACAATAGTGTTATGATATTATAATGGTATTATGATAACACAATGAATTTATGACATCAAAATGCTATTATTATATCAAAATGCTGTTATAACATCACAATGGCATTATGATATCACAATGGTATTATGACATCGCAATGGCACAATGATCTCAATATGAAATTATGACATCAAAATGCTATTATGACATCATAATGGTATTATAATATCTTATTGGTACAACAACAGCACAATGGTGTTACGACATCACAACTTTATAATGACATCATGATGGCATTATGTCATCACAGGGGTATGATCACATATAAAAGCTTTTATGACATCACAATGGTGTTATGAAATAAAAATGGTGTCATGAAATCTCAATTGTATTATGACATCATAATATGACATTCCAATGCTATTATAATATTGAAATGGCATTATGATATCACAGTGCTATTATGATGTCTAATGGAATCATTAACTGACGATGGTAAGATATCCCAATGCTGTAATATCCTCACAATGCGATGACATCACAATGGTATTGTAATATCACAATGTTGTTATGACTTTAAAATGGTATTACGACATCACAATGCTATTATGACCTCAAATTGCTATTATGACATTACAAAGGTATTATAACTTCACAATGGTTATGACATATCAATACAGTCATTACATCACCGTGATAAAACACCTAAATGCTATTATGACATCATAATGGCATTATGGGTTCACAATGGTATTATGACATCACAGTCCTATTATGATTTCACAATTATATTATGATGTCACAATGCTATAAGGACATCACAATTTTATGACATTAAACTGGTATTAGGAAATCATAATACTTTGATGACATCATATTGGCATAATGATATCATAATGGTGTTATGATATCACGAAGGTATGGCACCACAACACTATTATGACATCACAATTATATGCCCTCACAATGTCATGTTAACATCAAAATGGCATTAAGACTTTACAATGGTATTATGACATCACCATGCTATTGTAACCTCACAGTAGTATTACAACATGATTGTGGTATGACACACAATGGAAATTTGACATCAAAATGATATGACTTCACAACTTTGTGACTTCACAATAATATGATGAAATCACAATGGCATTATGACATCACAATGACATGATGACATCACAATGTTATTATGACATCACAATGACACAATGACATCACAATGGCATTATGACATCTCGATGCTATGATGACATCACAATGCTATGATTTGATTACAATGTTATGATCACATCATAATGGTATTATAATATCAAAATTCATTATGATATCTCAATGCTTTTCTGACATCACAATGCTATTATGACCACAAAATTATATTAGGACCTCAAAGTGCACAATGCTATTATGATATCACAATGGTATTTTGCCATCACAATGGTATTGGCACATCATAATTCTATGATGATATTGTGATGGAATTATAATATGACAATGGCATTATGACATCTTAATTGTATGATGATATCAAAATGGCATTATGATAACAAAATTCATCATGACATCCTTATCCTATTAAGACATGATGGTGGTATGACATCACAATGGACATATAACATCACAATGCAATTTTGTTATCACATTGGTATATTGACCTCACAATTCTTTGATGACTTCACAATGCTATTACGACATTATAATGTTTTTTTCATCACAGTGGTATTATGACGTCCCAATGCTATTATTACATCACAGTGCTGGCATGATACCAGAATGCTATCATGACATCACAATGCTATTGTGACCTGTCAAAATGTATGACATCTCGATACTATTATGACAGCACAATGCTATTATGACATCACAATGGTGTTATGAATTCACAATGCTATTATGACATCACAATGTAATTACAAAATGATTGTGGTATGACATCACAAAGAAATTTTGAAATCATAATGCCATTATAACATCACAATGATATTATGATATTTTGAAATCATAATGCTATTATTACATCACAATGCTAGCATGAAATCAAAATGTTATGATGACAAAACAATGCTATGATAACATCACAATATCATTATTGTATCGAAATGGCATGATGACATAAAAGTCATCATGACATCCCATTGCTATTATGATAGCACAATGCTATTTAGAAATGATTGTGGTATGACATCACAATGGAATTTTGATATTACAATGGTATTATATCACAATCGTGTTATGAGTTCACAGTGCTATTATGACATAACAATGTTATTATGACATCACCAAGCTATTGTATAATCACAATGGTATGACAACATGATTGTGGTAGGACATCACAATGGAATTTTGACATTAAAATTCTTTCATGAATTCACAATAATATAGGACATCTGAATGCTATGATGACATCCCAAATGTATTGAGATCATAATGGCCACATAATATCAAAATTCATCCTGACACCCCAATGCTATTTTGACATCACTAAGACATGATTGTGGTATGACATCACAATGGAATTTTGACATCACAATGGTATTATGACATCACAATGCTATTATGATATCACAATGCTATTACAATATCACAAAGCTATTATGACATCACATGCTAGTATGACTTCCAAAAGATATTATTATATAACAATAGTATGACATCCAAATGCTTTATGACATCAGAATGATATGACATCATAATGCTTTTATGACATCAGAATGCTATGTTGACCTCACAATGATATGACTTCAAAATTGTATTATAACATCACCATGCTATTAATACAGTGGTATTACAAGATTGTGCTATGACATCACAATTGAATTTTGACATCAAAATGCTATTATGACTTCACAGTGGCATGACTTCACAATGCTATGATGATATCACAATGGTATTATGACATCAAAATTCATCATCCCAATGCTATTCTAATGTCAAAATGCTATTACAACATGATTGTTTTATGACATCACAAAGGAAATATGACAATCACAATGATATTATGACATCACAATGCTATTATGACCTGAAAATGTTATTATGACATAAGAATCATATGACATCACAATGGTATTATGATATCATTAACATGATATCATATTAATTATGATATCAATCTTAATATGGCTTCCCAATGCTATTATGTTATCTCAATGCTGTTATGACATAACAATGATATGAAATCACAATGTTATTACAATATCACAAAGGTAATATGACATCATAATACTATTAGGACATCACAATGTTATGACATTCCAATGGTTTTATGATTTCACAATGTTATTATGATATCACAATGCTATTATTATATCACAATTCTCTTATGACATCACAATGCTTGATGATACCACAATGTTCTTACTACATGTTTATCTTATGATATCACAATGGAATTATGACATTAAAATGCTGTTATGAGATCACAACTGTATTACTTTCCAATGATATTAAAACATCTCAATGCATTTGACATTTCAATGCTCTTATGACCGCACAAAGCAATTATGATATCTCAATACTATTATGACATCATTAAGATATTTGGACATCACAATTCTATTATGACATTACAGTATTATGGCATCCCAATGTTTCACAATGATTTCACAATATTATGCCCGCACAATGCTATTATGACTTTGCAATGGTATTCGACATAAATGTATTATGAATCACAATGGAATTTTGAAATAAAAAAGCAAGTATGACTTCACAACAGTATGATTTCATGATCCTATGATGACATCACATTGCTATAAAGACAACACAATGCTATTATGACATCACAATGACATCATGATATCAAAATTCATCATGACATCCCTATGCTATTATGATATCACAATGGTTAAGTGCTGATTGGCTGAGAGGAAAAATGATTTCAAAGAAACAGGGGAAAGCCAGTAATATTTTCTGGAGCTAGTTAATAAAAGGGGCAGGTAGACAACATGCATGAGAGAAAAGCTACATGACTCAATCTGGGCAGCTGAAAGCCCACAACCATGAGATGACTGTTTCTGTTTCCAAGACTCTTAGTTCAGGAAAAGTGTTACATATGTCTTTCAAATGGCCATTCATAAAGTCCCATGTCCTTGACATGTGACTTTCATATTATCAAAGATACCAATATTATTAATTAAATTCACAGATATGTCCTTAGTAAGTGAATTACTTACTGGGAAAACACTCCCTGACCAAGACAACTTTTGGAACAAAAAGCATTTAATTGGGACCTTGCTTTTATTTTGACAGAGACTATAGATGATGTCACATCCACAAGCAGACAACTTGTTGTAGTCCTCAGCAGAACTGAGAGTTTTTCATACTGAACCACAAGCAGCAGGCAGAGAGAAGGAGACTGAGTAAGACAGAGATAGAAACAACTAGAGAGACAGGTTCATAAATAAAGAGACCAATACTGACAGAAACAAAGATATAGAGTGACAGAGACAGAGAGACGGAGACCCATTCTGTCTAGTCACTTTCATTGGAATATTAATATTAACCTCAAAGCAAAACCAGCTACAATATAACTCCAATAGGAATTGTATTATCTAACAAGGCCATATCTTGTAACCCTTCCCAGACATTTTCTCACTGGGGACTAAACATGTAAATATATGAAATTCAAGAGGACATTGCAATTCAAATCACCAGGAAGTGGAAGAAGATGGAGGGACTTTTAGGCTAAAAGAATATAGTTATCCTGAGAGTTTGTCATTCAATACAAGGATTACAGTGCAAACAAATTTAAAGTTCTCAAGAACAGGAAGCCAATTTCCTTTCCGAAAAATGTGGAATATTTCTATAATGGAGTGTTATTCAGCTAAGAATATACAACATGATATGAGAAAGGGCACGTGTGGACAAGTAGGAGGGAAGTTGGGATTGGAAGGGGATTGGGAGAGAAATGGGGTTATGGGAGTGTACAAAATGAATAAAGTGTAATTGATAAAAAATAGAATAAATTATTAATTCCTTTTGGAGTTATATTATTGGAGGGCATACTTTAAGGTTGATATGCCAATGAAAATGACCAAAGTGATGGAATCTTTGTCTCTTGGTCTGTCCTTTTTATCTTTGTTTCTGTCAATCTAGGACTCTCTATTTCTGAATCTGTCTCTCTTTGTCTCTATCAGTCTCTATTTCTCTGACTGCCACTTGTGGTTCAGTATGAAAAGCTCTCAGTTCTGCTGAAGGACTAAAAAGATGACTGACTACTTGCTGACATGACATCCTGAATTGTCTCTGTAAAAATATAAGCAGTGTCCAAATTGAACGCCTTATGTTCAAAGAGTTGCCTTCATCAGGGAGCAATTTTCCAGTAAATATTTCCATGAGAGAGGACATGTCTGTGCATTTAAAAAATTATAATAGAATCTATGATAATGCAAAAGTTACATGTCAAGGGCACATGACTTTATTAATGACCACTTGAAAGAAATATGCAACACTTTTTCAGAACTAAGAGTCTTGCACACAGGAACTGTCACCTCTGGTTTGTGTGCTTTCAGCTGTCCATATTGAGTCATGTAGGACTGCTCCGTCTTTCTCTCATGCAAGCTGCCCACTTGGCCCTTTTAATAACTGGATCCTGAAACTCTTCCTTGCTATCACCTGTGTCATGATATCAGTCTCCTGCTCAGCCAATCAGTACCTGAGATAATCTTAAGGTTTTCATGGACAAGAGTAAACAGTATTTCCTTAGTGTCCATTATCTGTGAGCCTGTGCACAAGTGACTTTTTCTTGGGAAACCCAATAATCCTTTATCTCATCCTTTTATCCATATCCCACACCTTCACTCCCATTTATCTCTGTGAAAATGTCAGGTAAGATATGAAACTGGGTCCTGAAACACTTACTGGCTTTCACCTGTTTCATGACATCATTCTCCATCTCAGCCAATCAGCACCTGAAAGAATCTTGAGGTTTCCATGGAGATGAGTAAACATACTTTCTTAAGTATCCAGTCTCTCTAATCCTATGCACAGGTGACTTTTTTTTTTTTTTTTTTTTTTTTTTTTTTTTTGTGAAACCCAACAATCATTTATCCATTTCCTTCATCCATTTCCCACAACATTACTCTTGTTTATCTCAGAGACAATGTCAGTTCGTAAATGAAACTTTAATATTTAATTTGACAGCTTCCTAACTAGGGGAGCTTCAAAGAATGTGGGATTAAGGGGAATGTATATAATAAGGTGGTCTCCTACTATGGTCTTGGTTCTGAAATCTCCTTGGTTGTGACTTAGATATGAGCAGTTACTCACAAACTCACTAAATATACCTTCACATTTTTATTGATATAATAGGCAATACAGCCCTAGGATTACTTGGAGTATTGAGTCTTTAAGAACAGGAAAAAGAGAAGCAAACCTGACAATTCCTAGGAATGGTTTGGCTGAAACAGAGGAATATCAGTGAGTCTAAAAGGAGAAATGAGGGCAAGATACTTTTTGACAAATGATGCTGTTAAACACTAGTGTTGCAAACACTCTATGAGCAGGGTTGCTTTGTCTGAACTGGCTGGATTGGCAGTTGTGTCCTATTCAGTGGTGAATTGGGAACTCTCCTGGTCCTGGGGTTTACAGTTAAAACTGAGCCTTAAGGACAGAGAAATGAGTCCATGTATATGACTTGGACAAAACAGCAGCTGTGTTTTTTGCTGATCTCCTCCAGACAAACACTCTAAATGTAGTGTTAGTGGGACTGTTTGTTCAGAGGTGCCACCTGAGCTCATTGGGTCTCAGGTAGCTGGGTAAACACTAGTTCACGGCTAGGATTCTCTGCTACATAACGAGATCCTGGAAAGCATGTCTTACAAAGTCAAACAATGCCCAACTTTAGCAGAATCTTATCTCCATATTCAAAGTCATTGTAAAAGTTGTCAACATATTATTTTTATAATTTGAATATAATATGATATAATTTCATATAATATATTATATGAGATTTCATATAATATATATTAAAATAGTTTTCCATTGCTCCAGGTTCAAATAGTTACCTAGTGGTAATAAGTATTTTTTTTTCTTTAAAACACATCAATTTAAGTATGTGTTGTTCATATACTCATAGAAACAAGATCAGAGTCTCAGTGCCCACTGAGTTTATCCTTGCCACATCCTGGCACTACCCACAAGAAGACCATCAGTCCTGATGAGTTCTATACTTCATCATCTTGATCATAGTTTTTCTTATGTATTTATTTATTATGATTTGTTTACTTTATATGCCCTATTCTGCCCATTACTGCTTCTTCCAGTCCCACCCACCCTCCTTCTTCTAATCCAATCATCTCTCTATAGCTCACAGATAGTGGAGGTCGTCCTCCCCCTTCCATCTGACTCTGGCTTCTCAGGTCTCAACAAGGCTGGATGCATCTTCTTCTTCTACGGCCTGATTCTCAGGGAATTGTTCTTCTTGTGTCCTCAATTTCCTCTACTTTTGACACTCTTCCTGCCTCCTCTCCTGCAGGCTTTCCATAACTCTGAGGGGAGGGAGTATTTCATACTGAAATCCCATTTAGAGTTATGTGTTTTGAAGGTCTCTCTGTGCATAACATCAAGTTCCCCCACTTGATGCAGAAGGAAGCATCTCTGGGATACAAGAACATGGCACTGATCTCTCAGTTGAGAGCAGAAAGCAAAATATTTAAATAACACAAGCCTGGGTTGCCTGAAATTTTCCAGGGGATGACCTGGCCAAACAACTCAATTAACTGCCACCAAATCCCCCTATGAAAAACTGGTTTGGTCACAATAGATTGCTTATTGGAACTTTATTCCCCACTATTAGGAAACCTCCTAAGAAGTGAGTACATACTATATTTGTCTTTATGCATTTTAGTTACTTCATCCAGGATGATTTTGCCTGGTTCCATCCATTTTCCTCATTGACATGCAAATTTCATAATTTCCTTGTTTTTTATTGCTGAAGAATATTCAATTGTACAGATGTACTAAAATTTCTGTATCCATTTTTCAACTGGAGAGCATCTGGATAGTACCCAGGTGTTGGCTATTACAAATAAATCTGGTACAAACATGCTTGAGCAAATGTCCTTATTGTGTACTTGAGCCTCTTTTAGGTATATGTCTAGGATTGGTATAACTGTATCTTGAAGAAGTGCTATTCCTACTTATCTGATAAAGCACCAGATTGATTTCCAGAGTGCTTGTCCAAGTATACATTCCCACAAGCAGTGCAGAAGGGTTCCTTCTCCACAAACTTTCCAGCATGTGTTGTCAATTGAGTTTTTGATCTTGGCCATTCTGATCTGTGTAAGGTGAAATCTCAGGGTCATTTTGATTTGCATTTCCCCAATGGCTAATGATGTTAAGTATTTCTTTCAGTGTTTCTCTGCCATTCGATATTCCTCTATCGAAGTTCTCTGTTTAGCTTTGTTACACATTTTTTTAAATAGATTACTTGATTTGTTGTTTTTTGACTTATTTAGTTCATTATATATACTGGCTATTAGCCCACTGTCACACAGAAGGATGTTGAAGAGTCTTTGCCAATCTGTAGACATTCATTTTGTTTTGATGACAGTCTCCGTTGCTTTACAGAAGATTTTCAGTTTCACAAGATCCCATTTACTGATTGTTGCTCTTTAGAGCCTATGCAGTTGTTGTTCTGTTCAGAATGTTGTCTCCTGTGCCAATGAGTTCAAGACTCTTCTCATTTATCTTCTAACCAATTTAATGTGTCTGGTTTTATGTTGAAAGTTTTGATCCAGTTGGAATTTAGTTTTTTGCAGGGTGATAAGTATGAAACTATTTCCATTTTCCTATATGCATATATCCAATCAGACCAGCACCATTTATTGAAGATGCTTTTTTCCATTGTATGTTTTTGATATTTTTGTCAAAAACCAGGTGTCCATTGTAAGTATGTTTATTTCTGGGTCTTCTCTTCATTTCCATTGATCCACCATTCTGTTTCCATCCCAGTACCATGCATTTTCTTTTACTATTGCTCTGTAATACAGCTTGAAATCAGTGATGGAGATACCTCCAGAAGATCTTTTATTGTAGAGGATCATTTTAGCAGTTCTGGGTTATTTGTTTTTCCATATGAAGTGAGTTTTTCTTTCAAGGTCTGTAAAGATTTCTGTAGTAATTTGATGGGAATTGCATTGAATCTGTAGATTGCTTTTGGTGTGATGGCCATTTTTATTATGTTAATTCTGCCAAGCCATGAGAATGGGAGATATTTCTATATTTTGCTATCTTCTTCTAATTGTTTCTTCAGAGAGTTGAAATTATTTTAATACATGCTTGGTTATGGTCACACCAAGTTACTTTATGTCTTTGAGCAAATATAAGGACACATCAATGATATCATCCATTATGACCCAGTAGGCTTCATCCAAGGTAGGCAGGGATGGTTCAATATGCAGAAATCCATCAATGTGATCCACCATGTTAACATATTAAATGAAAAATACCACATGATAATAACCTTAGATGCTGAAAAATCAGTTGAGAAAATCTAATATCCATTCATGTTTAAAGTATTGGAGAGATGAGGGATAGAAGGCACATACCTAAATATAGTGAGACATATACAGCAAGGCTATAGGCAACATAAAACTAAATGGAGAAAAACTTAAAGCAATACTACTGAAATCAGGGACAAGTCAAGGCTGCCCAATCTCTCCATATCTCTACAACATAGTTGGAAATCATTGTGAGAGCAATAAAACAATTGAAGTAGATAAAAGGGGTTAGAAATATGAAATGAAGAAGTCAAAGTATGCAGATTATATGTTAATATACCTGAGTGACCCCAAAAATTCTACATAGAAACTCCTACAGCTGATAAACACCTTTGGCAAAATGACTGGATACAAAATCAACTCCAAATAAAAAGTAGCCCTTCTATATAAAAGACAAAATTGCTGAGAAACAAATTAGGGAGAAAAAGGGAATTACAATAATCTAACAAGGCCATAGACCTAACCATTTCCAGGTATTTCCTTACTGGGCACTAAACATGTAAAGAGATGAGCCAAAGGGAATTTGCAATTCAAATCGCCAGAAAGTGGAAGAAGATGGAGAGACTTCCACGCTAAAAGAACATAGTTATCATGATAGTTTATCATTCAATACAATGATTAAAGTCCCAACAATTTCCATGGAGTATAGAACAGGACTGACAATCTTCTTTGGGGGAAATGTGGAATATTCTAAGGAGATTATGATGTGTGTTTTTTCTTTCTTTCAATTTGATAATAAGGTGGTCATATTGATGGATTTCCATACATTGAATCTCCCCTGCATATCATATGGGATGAAGCTTACTTGGTCATATGGATGATATCTTTGATGTGGTCTTGTATTTGGTCAAAGACTTAAAGTACCTTGGTATGACCCTAACCAAGCAAATCAAAGACTTGTATAAAAAATTTTCAAGTCTCTGAAGAATTAGAAGAAAATATCAGAAGATGGAAAGATCTCCCAGGCTCATTGCTTGGCAGGATTAACAGTAAAATGGCCATCTTATGAAATGCAATCTACAGATTCAATGCAATTCCCATCAAATTAATAATTTTTTACTGAACTTGAAAGAAAAATTCTCAACTTCACATGGAAGAAAAAGAAAACCAGAGTTGCTGAAACTATCCTCTACAATAAAAGATCTTCTGGAGTTATCTCCATCCCTGATCTCAAGCTGTACCATAGAGCAACAGTAATAAAACCTGAATGGAACTGGCATAGAAACAGAATGGTGGATTAATGGACACAAATAGAAAACCAAGTCCCTTAAAGTAAACTGAGTTCATCCTTGCTGCACACTGCCACCACCCAAAAGAAGAAGCCATCAGTCCTGAAGAGCTCTATATTTCATCACCTTGATCTGATCACAGTTTGTCTTATGTGTTTATTTATTATGATTTGTTCACTTTGTATACCCTCTGCTTCCCCCTCCCTCTTCTCTGTCCAGTCTCAGGAAGCCTCCTTCTACCCCTATGCCATTTCTCTAGTTCCCTGATGGGGGAGGTCCTCCTGATGCTTCCATCTGGCCCCACTTTATCAGGTCTCATCAAGTCAGGCTGCATCATTTTATTCTGTGGCCTAATTCTCAGGGTATTGTTCTCCTTGTGTCTTCAGTTCCCTCTAGTTATGACACACTTCCTGCTTTCTTTCCTGCAGCCATCCCAGAGCTCTGCGGTGGGGGAGAATTTCATAGGGATATCCCATTTGAGCTGGGTATTTTAAGGTTTCTCTCTGCATAAAATCCATATGTGGGTCTCTGTATGCAATCCCATTTTATGCAGAAGGAAGCATCTCTGTGGATCCAAGAACATGACACTGATCTATCAGTTGAGGGCAGAGAGCAAAATATTTTAATAACAACAGCCTGAGTTGCTTGAAATTTTCTATAGGATAACCTTGCCCAAGAATTCAATTCACTGCCAACTAACCACCCTAGTGGAAGACCGGTTCTTCACAATAGATGGACTATTGGAACTTTATTCCGCACTATAAAGAGATCTCCTAATAAGTGAAAACATATCATATTTGTCTTTATGCATTTTAGTTGTTTCACTCCAGAAGATTTTTCATGGTCCCATACATTTGACTGAAAATATCATGATGTCATTTTCTTAGCTGAATAACACTCTCTTATGAAAATATTTCAACTTATTCCCCAAAGGAGATTATCAGTCCTGTTCTTTAGAACTTGGAAGTTGCTGTGACTTTAATCATTGTTTTGGATGACAAACTATCAGGATAACTATGTTCTTTTAACCTAAAAGTCCTTCTATCTCCTCCACTTCCTTGTTATTTTAATTGAAATGTCCCCTTGAAGCTCATCTATTTAGATGTTGCATTCCCAGAGAGGAAATGTCTGGTATGGGTTAGGAGTTATGGCCTTGTTAGATAATATAATTCTTATTGGAGTTATATTATAGAAGGGTGTGCATTGAGGTTGATATGACAATGACACTGACCAGATACAATGGTGTCTCTGTCTCTCAGTCTCTGTTACTTTATATCTTTGTTTTTCTTGGTCTTGGTCTCTCTATTTTTGAATCTGTCTATCTAGCTCTTTCTCCCTCTGTCTCTCTGTGTCCCTCTCTCTGCTTGCCAAATATAGTTCAGCATGAGAATTTCTCAGTTCTGCTGAAGGACTACCACAAGATGATTGCTTGCTGATGTGACATCTTGGATAATCTCTGCAAAATATAAGCAAGGTCCCAATTAAACTATTTTTGTTCAAACAATTGCTTTGGTCATATAGTGTTTTTCCAGTAAGTAATTCACTGAGTAAGGACATTTCTGTATATTTAACAAATAATAACTAAATATGTGATAATGTGAAAGTCACAGCTCAAGGACACATGACTTTATTAATTACCTCTTGAAAGAAATATTTGACACTTTTCCTGAACTAAGTCTTGGACACAGACAATCTCTGGGTTGTATGCTTTCAGCTGCCCAGATTGGGGCATGAAGGGCTGCTCAGACATTTTCTCAAGCATGCTGTCCACTTGGCCCTTTTCATAACTAGCTTCTGAAATTCTTACTGGCTTTCAACTGTTGCCTGACATCATTTTTCCTCAGCACCTTAGAAAATCTTGAGTTTTCCATGGAGATGATTAAAAAAAAAAAAAACCTCGCCTTGTGTCCATTATGTGTGATCCTGTTCACATATG
Organism: Meriones unguiculatus; assembly: GCF_030254825.1. Classification (NCBI taxonomy): domain Eukaryota; kingdom Metazoa; phylum Chordata; class Mammalia; order Rodentia; family Muridae; genus Meriones; species Meriones unguiculatus. Next base: position 21,825,695 of record NW_026843710.1, on the reverse strand, counting down.
ACTTTTTCTTGTATAAACCAACAAGCCTTTATATAATGCCTTATCCAGATCCCACACCTTTACTCTTGTTTACCACTGTGACAATGTCAGTTAGGAACGGAAACATTAATATTACTTTATTTAATTGGAGAACTTACTATGTAGGGAAGCTTCAAAGTGATATGGGAATAACGGGAATATACAGAATGACAAGGTGGTCTCATACTGTGGTCTTGGATCTCAAATTTACAAGTTGTGACTTCGTGTACTCATGAATGGACCTTCACATTCTTATTGATATAATAGGCTGGCAGGGTCTAGGGTTCCCTGGGTTTTGAGTTTTTAAGAGCATGGAAAATAGAAGGAAAACAAAAAATTCCTGGGACTGGTTTGGCTGAAACAGCGAAAAATCAGTGTATATAAAAGGAGAACAGTGGGATAATAAAGGATTTGACAGATTCTGCTGTTCCACATTACTGTTGCCAAACCTCTATGAACAGGGTTGCCTTGTCTGACCTGGCTGGATCAGTAGCTTTGTCCTACTCAGTAGCCAGTGAGCACTCCTCTTGGTCCTGGGCTTTAGAGATAAATAATGTTCTTTAGGACAGAGAAATCGGTCAGTGTTATATACCTAGGACACAAGAGCAGCTGTGTTTCCTGCTGTGGTCCTGCAGACATACCCTCTGAACATAGTGTTAGTTCCAGGACTGCTTGTTCAGAGGTAAACCTGAGCACATGGGGTATGTAGAAGCTGGGTAAATACTAGTTCATGGCTAGGATTCTCTGTTACATAATGGAGACCTGGAAAGCCTGCCTTACTTAGTCAGACTCTGCCCTCCATTACAAAATCTTTTCTCCATGTTGAAAGATATTATAAAAGTTGTCAAAAAACTATTTTTCTTGATTAGGTAGTAATTTCAGATAACATATACATTATACTATTCCTCCCAGGTTCAAATACCTTTCATGTGTCACACTAAATTTTTTTTTCTTTAAAATACATCAATTGAAGTAAGTGTTGTTCATATACTCACTGGAATATTATCAGAGTCTCAGTACCAAGTCCCTTAAAGAAAACTGAGTTCATCCTCCCACAACATGGCAACACCCTCAAAAAGAAGCCATCAGACATGAAGAGCTCTATACTTCATCAACTTGATCAAAATTTGTCTTATGTGTTTATTTATTATGATTTGTTCATTTTGTATTTCCTCTGCTTCCCCCTATGTCTTCTTGTTCCACTCTATCCAACTCTTTTTCTCCTACCCCTATGCCATTTCTACAATTCCCCTGAGTGGGGAAGCCCTCCACCCCTTTCTATCTCACCTTAGCTTATCAGTTCTTATCAAAGCTGGCTGCACTATCTTCCTCTGTAGCCTGATTTTCAAGGATTGTTCTTGTTTTGTCCTCAATTCCCTCTAATTATGAGACTTTTCTTGCCTCCTCTCATGCAGGCTTCCCAGAGCTCTGAGGGGAGGGAGAATTTCATGGGAAAATCACATTTAGAGCTTGATGTTTTAAGGTCTCTCTGTGCATAGTATTGGACTGTGAGTCTCTGTACAATTCCATTTGATACAGAAGGAACCAGCTCTGTGGATACAAAAACATGGCTCGGATCTATCAGGTGAGGACATGAACAACATATTTTAATAACAAGAGTCTGGATTTCTTTAAAATTTCCATAGGATACACTGACCCAACAACTCAATTCACTGCCATCCAATCCCCCGAGTGGAATACTAATTTGGTCACAACATATGGCCTTTGGAACTTTATCCTCTTCTATTAGGAGACCTCCAATTAAGTGAACACATACCACATTTGTCTTTCTGCAGTTTTGGTACTTAACACAGGATGATTATTTCCTGGTTCCATCCATTTGGCTAAAAATAAAATAATGTCATTTTTTAGCTGAATAATACTCATTATGGAAATATTCTACACTTTCCCCAAAATAAATTTTCAGTCTTGTTATTTAGTCTTCTGAAGTTGAAGAGACTTTAAACATTGTATTGAAAGAGAAACTATGAGGATAACTACAGCTTTTAGTCTAGAAATACCTCCATCTTCTTCCACTTTCTGGTGATTTGTGTTGCAAATCCCCTTGAAGCTCATCTATTTATATGTTTAGTCCATAGTGAAGAAATATCTGGAAATGTTTAGGAGATATGGCTTTGTTTACTTACCTAATTGCTTTCTCAGACTTTTTATCTTTTTTATACAGGAAGGCTACAGATTACTTTTGAGTAAATTTTGTATCCAGTCACATTGCATAAGGTCTTTATTAGCTGTAGGAGTTCGCTGGTAGAATTTTTGGGTTCACTCAGGTATACTATCATATCATCTGCAAATGGTGATGCTTTGACTAATTCCTTTCCATTTTCTATCCCGTTGAAATATTTCAATTATTTTATTGTACTAGCAAAGAATGCTGGAACTATGTTGAAGAGATATGGAGAGAAGGCGCAGCCTTGTCTTGTCCTTGATTTCAGTGGGATTGCTTTATTTTTTTCTCAGTTTAGCATGATGTTGGCTATAGGATTACTGTATATAGCCTTTACTATATTTAGATATGTGACTTGTATCCCTGATCTCTCAAATGCTTTAAACATGAATGGATGTTGGATTTTGTTAAATGCTTTTTCAGCCTTAAGTAGATTATCATATGAGCTTGATGACATTGAAGGCTTTCTGTATATTTAAACATACATGCATACCTGGAATGAAGCTTACTTGGTCATTTCAGATGATATTTTTGATGTGTTCTTATATTTGGTCAAACATCAAGTACCTTGTTTAAAGACCCTAAACAAGCAATTCAAAGACATGTGTAAAAAACAATCAAGTCTCTGAAGAAAGACTTAGAAGAAGATATCAAAAAATTGAAAACCTTCCATGGTCATGGCTTGGCAGGATTATTATTGAAAAATGGCCATCCTAACAAAAGCAATCTACAGATTCAATGGAATTCCCATCAAATTACCAATATCATACTTTACAAATCTTGAAAGAAAAATTCTCAACTTCATATGGAAAAAGAAGAAACCCATTATTAAAACAGTCCTCTACAATAAAAGATATTCAGGTGATAGCTCCATCCCTGATCTCAAAATGTACCATAAAGCAACAGTAATAAAAACTGCATATTACTGGCATAGAAACAGAATGGTGGTTCAATGGAACTGAATAGAAGAAACAGAAGTCAATGCACACAATTATGGATACTCGAGTTTTGACAAAGATACCAAAACTATACAATGGAAAAAAGATAGCTTCTTCAACAAATGATTCTGTTCTAACTGGATGTCTACATGTAGAAAAATGTAAATAGATCCATAATCATCACCCTGCACAAAACTTAAGTCCAAGTGGATCAAAGACAGCAAAAAAATACCAGACATATTAAATTAGTTAGAAGAAAAAGTGGGGATGAGCCATGAACTCAGTAGCACAGGAGACAACTTCCTGAACAGAACAACAACAGCACAGGCTCTAAGAGCAACAATCAGTAAATGGGACTTCATGAAACCAAAAAGTACATGTAAAGCAAAGGACATTCTCATCAAAACAGAATGAATGCCTAAAGATTGTCAAAGAATATGCACCAAGCCTCTCCATGACAGAGGGCTAATATGCAGTATAAATAAAAACGAAGGAAATTGAAAATCAACAAATCAGGTCATCCAATTAAAAAATGGGGAACAGAGATAAACAGAGAATCCTCGATAGAGGAATATGGATTGAAAGTGAAACGGAAAGAAATGCTCAACATCATTAGACATCAGGGAAATACAAGTCAAAATGACCCTGAGATTTCACCTTACACCCATCAGAATGGCCAAGATAAAAAATTCAAGTGACAACACATGCTGACAAAATCATTGAGAAAGGGGAACCCTCCTCTCCTGCTTGTGGAAATGTAAAATTATATAACCACTCTGGTAATTAATCTGGAACTTTCTCAGACAACTAGGAATAGTGCTTCATAAAGATCCAGCTATACCACTCCTAGGCACATGTCCAAAAGAGGATCAAGTACACAATAAAGACATTTGACCAAATATGTTTGTAGCAGCTTTATTTGCAATAGTCAAAACCTAAAAATAACCCAGATGACTCCCTACTGAAAAATCAATACAGATATTGTAGTACATATATACAATGGAATATTATTTGAAAATTTCTGTAGGATACCTTGAACCAAAAACTCAAATTACTGCCACCTAATTCCCTTAGTGGAAGACTGGTGGTTCACAATAGATGGCTTATTGGAACTTTATCCCTCACTATTACAAATCCTCCTAATAAGTGAATACATACCATGTTTGTCTTTCTACATTTTAGTTACTTCACACAGCATGATTTTTCCTGGTTCCATCCATTTTCCTGAAAACATAATGATATCATTTTCTTAGCTGAATAATACTTTGTTATGGAAATATTTCACATTTTTTCCTGAAGGAGATTGTTACTCCTATTCATTACACCTTGGAAGTTGTTGGGACTTTAATCATTGTACTGAATTAAAAATTATCAGAATAACTAAGTTCTTTTAGGCTTGAACCCCCTCCATCTTCTTCCACTTCCTGGGGTGAATTTTTTTTTTTTTTTGTTTTTTTGTAGACATCTATTAGGTCCATTTGATTTAGGGATTCTGTGAGTGCTTTTATTTCCCTATTTGGTGTCTGTCTAGTTGATCTGTCCCTTGGTGAGAGTGGAGTGTTGAAGTCTCCCACTATTAAGGTATTAGGATCAATGTGTGATTTAAGCTTTAATATTGTTTCATTTATTAATGTAGGTGCTCTTTTATTTGGGGCATAGATATTCAAATTTGTGATGTCCTCTTGTGGATTTTTCCTTTGATGAGAATATAGTGGCCCTCCTTTCTTTTTTGATTAACTTGGGTTGAAATTTTATTTTATTAGATATCAGGATGCTACTCCAGCTTGTTTTCTGGAACCATTTGCTTGAAAAACATTTTTCTAGCCCTTTACTTTGAGGTAGTGTTTATCTTTGTTGCATAGGTGTGTTTCTTGGATGCAACAGAATGTTGGATCCTGTTTTTACAACCATTCTGTTAGTCTGTGTCTTTTTATTGGCGAGTTGAGTCCATTGCTATTGATAGATATTACTGACCAGCAATTGTTACTTACTTTTGATGTGGGGTTGGTGGTGTCACTGAGTTTCATTGCTTGCATTCTTTTGTTTTTGTTGTTGTTGTTGTTGTTGTGTAGTTATCTATTTTCTCTTTTTCCTTGCATGTAGTTGTTTTCTTTGGTTTGGAGTTTCCCTTCTAGTAACTTCTGTAGAGCTGGGTTACTATGTAGATATTGTTTAAATTTGGTTTTGAAATGGAATATTTTGAATTCTCTGTCTAAGTTGATTGAAAGTTTTGCTAGGTATAGTAGTCTCGGTTGGAATCTGTGGTCCCTTAAGAACTGTGTGATTTCTGTCCAGGCCCCTCTGGCTTTAATAATTTCTGTTGAGAAATCTGGTGTGATTCTGATAGGTCTACCTTCATATGTTACTTGGCATTTTTCCCTTGCTGCTTTTCAAATTTTTTCTTTGTTCTGTAGGTTCAGTGTTTTGACTATGATGTGACTTGAAAAATTTCTTTTCTGGTCTAGTCTACTTGGTGTTCTGTAGGCCTCTTGTATGTTTATGGACATCTCCTTCTTGGAAAGTTTTCTTCTATAATTTTCTTGAAAATATTTTCTGGACCTTTGAGTCTGATGTCTTCTTTTACTTCTACTCCTATTATTCTTAGATTTTGTCTTTTCATGGTGTCCTTGATTTCTTGGATGTTTTGTGTTTGGAACTTTTCTGATTTTATTGTTTTCTTTGAGAGACGTGTCAATTTCGCTAAGTGTATCTTCAGCTCCTGAGATTCTTTCTTCCATCTCTTGTATGCTGTTGGTGATGCTTACCTTTGTAGTTCCTGTTCTTTTCTCTATGTTCTCCACCTCCAGGTTTTTCTCCATTTGCGTTTTCTTTATTGAGTCTAATTCTGTTTTCATGTCTTGCACCATTTCCTTCATCTGTTTGAATGTGAAGTCCTGCTTTTCAATGACAGCTTCTATTTTTTTCCGTCCATTTCCTCTCTATGTATCACTAATTGTGCCTCTACTTCTTTGGCTATAATTGCCTGTATTTCTATGAAAGCTTGTTTATTTCTTCTTCATTTGCCTTCATTTGTGTGGACATTTCTCTGAGAGCTCTATTTGTTTCCTCTTTGTTCGTTTTGATTTCTTTGGCTATTTCTCTGAGGGCTTTGTTCATTCATCTTTATGGGCCTCTAATTGCTAGAAAAACATAGTTTTGAGGTCATTTTCTTGTATATCTAGTGAATTGAAATGTCCATTGGTTTGTGGGGTTGCTAATGAGGTCATTATGTCCTGATTTTTGTTGGGTGTGTTCTTCTGTCTGCCTCTAGCCATCAGGTTATTTATAACCCTCACTCTTTGTTTCTCGAGTTTGTAGTTCGGGCTATGATCATCTCTTTCTGTTTTCTGGACTGTTTTTTCAGAAAGATGAGAGAGTTTCACTGGTTTGGGAGTGTGCGTTGTGTTTTCAGTTTTGCTGAAGTAAGGAATGTGATGTTGGTGCAATTTGCATGCGCTTTTAGCAGGCACTGTGTGCATGTGCAGATTCTCTGACTATTGCAGTGGCCTGCAGGCCACTATTATGCAGTTCTGTCTGAGATCCAGAGATTTTTTGCCTGCTTTACACTGGTGGACCCACAAGGCAGAGGCTTCAACATTGGGGTCACTATCCCAAGAATCGCTATGATGCCCACATTAGGGGGGTGCTGGCAGGGATCTTATCTGGTTGCTTCCATGGAGAGGCCCTCAGTCTGGGGCAAACTCTCCCTAGAAGGCTCACTCACTCTCTTGCAGGACCAGTTGGAATGCACAGGGGTTCCCCTTGCTCTCTACTCTCTGATTTGGTCCTGCTGCGGAAAATGCATGGGTAGGCTAACATTCACCTCTGTGATACTGTGGCTACAGGACTCGGTGTCCACCTTTCCTGTGTGCTGCCTCTCTGTCCCTTCCCTCTGCCAGAAAGGGTTATGTTGACTGGTCCTGGGGTAGCGTGGGAAAGAGTTAGGTTGAGTGTTCTCAATCCCAGATCCAGGGCCCACCTCTCTCTGCCAGAAGCAGCCTGGCAGTAGAACCTATGTTTGCTGATCCCGAGAGAGTACCAGGTAGGGTTGATTTTCCTCAGATCCAGAGCTTGGGTTTCTCTGCCAGGGTTAGCTGGAGATGGGGTGCTCTGTCCTGTGGCAGGCTGCCTCTCTGTTCTTCCCCTCTGACCTTCCCCTCCACTAGGGCAAGCTTATGGTGGTGTTCTCAGGGGACTGCCAGAAGGGTTTGGGGACTTCTTAGCCCCAATCCTGAGCCAGGGTTTCTCTGCCAGAGGTCGGGGGGGGCGGTGTTAGGACTTGGTGCTAAACCTTATTGTGCTGGATCCAGGAGAGTCTCAGGACATGTTGAATGACCACAATGCCAGATCCCTAGCTGATGTTTGTTTGCAGCCAGCAGCACTGGATTCCCGGCACTGTGAAGCCTCTGTGTGCCTCTCTATCCCTCAGCTCAGCTGTGGCAGGGTTATGGCTGCCTTTGGGTGAGTGCCCGAAAGGATTGGGTTTTCTCAGCCCTGATCTCAGGTTGGGGTACAGACAATGTGGTCTGTGGCAGATTCTGCTGGACGCTTCTTGCCTCCTCCAAAGAGGGAGTAGGCATTTTGAGCTGGGTGTGCAGCCCCTCTCCTTGTGTGGCGGGAGCTCAGTTGTGATTTCCAAGGGTACCCATGGTCAGTGAGACCTTCCAGGGAAAGACTGGGTGACCTGTGATCAGTCTAGCAACTTTCCTTCCCTGTGGAGTTTTTTTTTTTTTTTTTGTTTTTGTTTTTTTTTTTGTTTTGTTTTGTTTTTTTTTTGTTACTGGGACTCCCAGTCTCTGGCACTGTTGTGCCCACCAATCAACCTGGGAAAGTGATCGAGACAAGCAAGAGTACTGCTCCAGCCTAGAGACCCTATGCCCACATTCCCCGGGATCTCTTCAGGGTTCTGACTGGACAGCAGAAGAGTGGACCTGACTGATTCCCAGGCTGCAGGAGCCTCTCCTCACATGAGAAACATGATCGCTATAGTTTTAAGGCCCAGAGTTCAGTCTCCTGGTCTTGCTGTCCTGGGTCTCAGACACAGTGTTATCCTGGATCCGCCATCTTGGCCCCTCCTCTTGGCATGATTTGAACTGTAATGTTTACTTGAGTCCCCATTGAAGAAATGTCTAGGAAGGGTTAGTGTGATAAATTTTCAGGATAACTATGTTCTTTTAGCTTAGAAGTTCCTTTATCTTTTTCCACTTCCTGATGATTTCAATTTCAATGTCCCATTGAAGCTCATCTATTGACATCTTGAGTTCCCAGTGAGGATAAGACTGGGAAGTGTTAGGTGGTATGGCCTTGTTAAATAATATAATTCTTACTGGATTTATATTATAGGAGGGTGTACTTTGAGGTTGATATGCCAATGAAAATGACCAGACAGAATGGATTATCTGTCTCTCAGTCTATGTAATTTTATAGGTTTGTTTTCTCAGTCTACCTGCCTCTATTCCTGAATCTGTCTCTCTAGCTCTTTCTCCCAAATGAGTAAATGTCTAGGAATGTTTGGAGTTATGGACTTGTTAGATAACATAATTTATTTTGTTTCCCTAATTTCTTTTTCAACCCTCTGGTCTTTTGTATACTGAAGGTCTACATGCTCTACTATAGAACAACAGTAATAAAAACTGCATGGTACTGGCATAGAAAAAGAATGGTGGATCAATGGAACCAAATAGAAGACCCAGAAATTAACTCAAACACTATAGACACAAAGATGCCAAAACTATACAATGGAAAAAAAGCTAGCTACTTCAACAAATGGTTCTATTCTAACTGGATGACTACATGTAGAAAAATGCAAATAGATCCATACTCATCAGCCTGTACAAAACTAAAGTCCAAGTGGATCAAAGACTCAACATAAAATCAGACACATTAAACTGGTTAGAAGATAATTGGGAAAAAGCCTTGAACTCTTTGGCACAGGAAAAAAAATTCCTGAACAGAACACCAACAGCACAGGCTCTAAGAGCAACAATCAGTAAATGAGACCTCATGAAATTGAAAAGCTTCTGTAAAGCAAAAGACACTGTCATCAAAATAAAACGAATGCCTACAGATTGTGAAAGAATTTTATTCAAGCCTCTATGTGACAGAGGGCTATTACCTAGTATCTATAAAGAACAAAAGAAGATGAAAAGCAACAAATCAAGTCATCCAATTAAAAAATGGGGAACAGAGGTAAACAGAGAACTCTATGTAGAGGAATATCAAATGGCAGAAAAACACTTAAAGAAATGCTCAACATCATTAGCCATCAGTGAAATGCATATCAAAACAACACTGAGATTTCACCTTACACCCAGCAAAATGGCTGAGATAAAAAACTCAAGTGACAACACATGCTGGGGAAGTTGTGGAGAAAGAGGAACCCTCCTCCACTGCTGGTGGGATTGTAAACTTGTTCAACCACTCTGGAAATCAATTTGGAGCTTTTTTGGACAACTATTATTAGTGCTACTCAAGCTCCAGCTATACCACTCCTAGGCATATATCCAAAAGAAGCTAAAGTACCCAATGAGGACATTTGCACAGCAATGATTATAGCAGCTTTATTTGTAATAGCCAAAACTTGGAAACAACCCAGTTGCCCCCATCTAAAAAATGGATACAGAAATTGTGGTACATTTACACATTGGAATATTACTCAGCAATAAAATCAAGGAAATCATGAAAATTGCAAGTCAATGGTGGGAACTGAAAAGATCATCCTGAGTGAGCTACCTAATAAAAAGAAAGACACACATGGTATATACTCACTCATATAGACATATAATATAGGATAAACATACTAAAAACTGTTCACTGAAAAAAAAATCTAATTAAGAGCGAGAACTCTGGCTGAAATACTCAATCCCCATCCCAAAAGACAAAGAGGATGAACATCAAAAAATGGAGAAAACAGGGAGCAAGGCCACCCAGGGCCTCTGAAAATCTCTGCCCAGCACACTATCAAAGGAAATGCTGAGACTTTTGGCCAACTGTTGAGCAGATTGCATGGAATCTAATGAAAGAAATGGGAAATAGTAAGTTCTGGAGAGGACAGGAGCTCCACAAAAAGAGCAACAAAACCAAAAAATCTGAGCACTGGGGTCTTTCCTTAGACTCATACCCCACCCAAGTACCATGCATGGAGATAACCTAGAATCCCTGCACAAATGTAGCCCATGGCAGTTCAGTACCCAAGTGAGTTCCTCAGTAATGGGCACAGGGACATGAACGGATTGGCATGTTCTTTGATCACCTCACTCTGATGGGGGAGCAACCTTACCAGGCCACAGAGAAAGACAATGCAGATGCTCCTGATAAAACCTAATAGACTAGCATCATAAGAAAGGAGAAGAACTCCTCTTTCAGTGGACTTGGGGAAGGGCATGTGTGGAGGAGGGGGAGAGAAGGTTTGATATGGAGGGAAGAAGTGAGGGGTGTATGGGGAGATACAAAGGGAATAAAGTGTACTTAATAATAATTTCAATAAAAATATTAAAAATATATAATTATTCTTGGAGTTATATTATTGGAGAGTGTGCTTGGAGATTGATATTCCAATAAAAGTGACCAGACAGAAGGGAGTCTCTAACTCTTGGTCTAGGTAAATTTACAACTATGATTCTGTCGGTCTTGCTCTCAATATTTATGAATCAGTTTCTCTAGCTCTTTCACTCTTTTGTTCTCTCTGTCTCCCTTTCTTTGACTGCTCCTTGTGGTTAATTATGAAAAGCTCTCAGTTCTGCTGAAGGACTATATCAAGTTGACAGCTTGGCGATGTGACATCAGTCATGGTCTCTGTCAAAATATAAGCGTGGGCCCAATTAAATGCTTTTTGTTCAAAGAATTGCCTTGGTCATGGAGCATTTTCCTTGTATGTAATTCACTGACTGAGGACATATCTGTGCATTTAACAAATAATAATGGAATCTGTGATAATGTGAGACTCACGTGCCAATGCCTTCTGACTTTATCAATGACCACTAGAAAGCAATATGTGACATTTTTCCTGAACTAGGAGTCTCGGACACAGGAAATTTCATCTCTGGGCTGTGCGCTTTAAGCTCCCCAGAATGAGGAATTCAGAATTTCTCTCAAGCAGGCTGTCCACTTGGTCCTTTTAATAACTGCCCCCTGAAACTCTTACTAGTTTTCACATGTTTCATGACATCATTCTCCATCATAACCAATCAGCACCTGAGAGAATCTTTAGGTTTCCATAAAGATGAGTAAACAAACTTCCCTCAGTGTCCAGTTTCTGTGATCCTGTACACACATTACATTTTCTTGTGAAAACCAACAAGCTTTTATTTAATCCCTTTATCCAGACCCCAAACTTTTACTCCTGTTTACCTCTGTGACAATGTCAGGTAAGATATGAAACTTTAATGTTAATTTAATTGGACACTTTCTACATAGGGAAGCTTCTAAGTGATATGAAATTAAGGGGATGTATAGAGTGACAAATGTGTCTCACACTGTGGTCTTGCATCTGAAATTTTCTAGGTTGTGACTTTAAACTGAGCCGTCCTCACTAAATGTACCTTCACATTATAATTAATAAAATAGTCTGGGAAGGTCTATGGTTTCCTGAGGTATGGAGTTTTTAAGAGCTGGGGAAAGAGTAGGAAATCAAACAATCCCTGGAATAGTTTGGCTGAAAAAGAGAAAATTGGTGAGTGTAAGAGGAGAACTTAGGGCCAATAAAGTATTTGAAAGCTCATGCTGTTCTTGTGTTTTCACTATGAGAATGGTTGCCTTGGCTGACCTTCCTGGAAATGCAGCTGTGTCCTTCTCTTGGGTCAGTGAGGAAATCTTCTGGTCCTGAGATTTGCAGATCAAACTGGGCTTTCAAGACATAAATGGGTTCATATTATATGCCTAGGACACAAGAGCAGCAGTGTTTCCTCCTGTCTTCCTCCAGACAATCCCTCTAAACATAGTGTTAGTTCTAGGAGTGTTTGTTCAGAGGTGCCACTTGAGCTCATGGGTTCTGAGGTAGCTCGTAAACACTAATCCATGCCAAGGATTCTCTGCTACACAATGAGTTCCTGGAAAGCATGCTTTACAAAGTCAAACTCTGCCCTCCTTTAGTGGAATCTTTTATCCATGTTAAATGTCACTGTAAAAGTTGTCAACATATTTTATTATGTTGGAATTCCACATAACAAACATAACAGTCCTTATTTATTGTTCCCAGGTTCAAATTCCTACTCTTGTGTTACACTAATTTTGTTTTTCTGATAAATACATCAATTAAAGTATGTATTGTTTATCTACTCATTGGAACATGAGTAGAATCTTTAGGTTTCCATGGATATGAGTAAACAAACTTCCCTCAGAATCTCATTGCCAAGTCCCTTAAAGAAAACTGAGTTCGAGCAACAGAACAAGAAAACTTGAAAACAGGGAAATTCCCAGAGACTCATACTCCAACCAAGGACTATTCATGGAGATAACCCAGAACCCCTGCACAGATGTAGCCCAGGGCAGTTCAGAGTCCAATTGGGTTACATAGTAATGTGAAGAGGGACTGCCTCTGACATAATCTGATTGGCCTGCTCTTTGATCACCTCCCCCTGGGGGGGAGCAGCCTTACCAGGTCATAGTAGAGGACAATGCAGCCACTTTTGATGTGAACTGATAGACTAAGATCAGAAAGGACAGGAGAACCTCCCCTATCAGTGGACTTGGGGAGTGGCATGCAAGCAGAGGAAGGAGGGAGGGTGGGATTGGGAGGGGAGGAGGGAGGGGCTTATGGGGGGATGCAGAATGAATAAAGTGAAATTGATGAAAAATTAAAAAAAAAGAAAAAAATAATTTAAGAACCTTAAATGACTTTCAAAAGTGGAGAAAAACATGGGAGTTAGTCAATTGGCATGGAGCACATCTCGCCCCTGGGGGCAATGGTCTCCTGAACCTACTCAGACCTCGTACACCACCACTGCTAGTTCTAGAACTGATGCAAGATGTTCCAACGAGGGGGTTAAGGTTTCTCATAATATTTCCTACAAGCCCACACCTGTTTTTTTATATCCCCCATTTTTATTCATTATTAGCCAGATAGAGCCAAGTAATTGTGGTAATGATACTTGCTTTTTTGCCCAATGCTGGAATGCTAGTAAATTTAGGTATGCCCTGGTTACTCGCATGCCTCGCTGGGTGCCTGTGCCCATTGATGCCCCTCACACTATGACTCTCTTCAGACAGAAAAGGGATCTTGGAATTACAGCCACATTGTTACTGCCATCTCATTGGCGACTGTTGGAGCTATCACTGTGGCATTAGCCATGAGTCATACTGGGCAGACTGCTCAGACCCTGAAAAATCATTTAGCTAATGTAGCTCATGCCTTAGTTGTAGAAAAAGGAATTAATGCTCAACTAAAAGGAAGCTTGATGGTGTTCAATCAGAGGATTGACCTCGTGCAGGAGCAAATTGATACCCTATGGCAAATCGCTCAACTTGGCTGTCAATGAAAATATGCTGGATTTTGAGTCACTAGCATATAACATGAGAATTTTTCCTGTGCTGCAAATCTGTCTAAACAATTGTCGAGCTATAGTTTAGGTAATTGGACTGGAGAATTCGATACTACGATGGAGCAGCTGAGAGTGGCATTGTCACAGTAAATTCTACCAGAGTAGACGCAGGACTAGCCACAGGATTATCATCATGAATTGCTGCAGCCATGAATCATCTGAAAGAATGGGCAGGCATGGGAGCGTTAGGAGGCCCTCTGGTGTTGGTCTCCTTGGTTTGCCTGTGGTATATATGCAAGATTAGAGTCTCACAACAGCGTAATGCAGCCATGATCATTCAGGCCTTTACAGCCATTGAAGCAGGACAGTCTCCCCAAGCATGGTTGGCTACCATAAAAAGCTAAAATATTACGTTCAGGATGCAAGGCTAAGTAAGCACTGCACTCAGGGTCAGCTGCTTTGGACCCAGAGAAGAGCATGTCTTATTGCATGCGGGTTGATTCCCCAGGTCCCGCCTCTGAGAAAAAGGTATCAGATGGGTCTGATGCTCCTTGGGTGCATGACATATAAATGAACATCAGTACAAAGTCCCAATTTATTTCTAATATCAGAGATCAGACCTCTACTCTTGCCTGATGTGTCTAAAACAAATAGGGGGAACTGTAGAGAATTGCGGAATGCTATGCCTTAAAGATGGAGCTGGTTTCCGCCTTCCACCTTCCCGATGGTGAGTGCTGTCTGTCACGAGCAATTCCACATTTGGCTAAGGCTGAGGATCTGGCTTGCTTCCATGTATGTGGACCTATCTGCATTGTCCACGTGGCACGCTGGGGTTGGCTACCCAGAGGCTATTTAAGCTGTGGGCTGGCTTTCCCCAGGGTCAGATGATTGTTCAAGGTTCCTGAATAAACTGCATTGAAAAAAAAAGAGAAAAGCTGAAAAGACCTGGGAAAAAAAAAAAAGAAAAAGAAAACTGAGTTCATCCTTGCAATGTCCCCTTGTAGCTCATTTATTTAAATGTGGAGTCCCCAGTGAGGAAATGTCTAGAAAGGGTTAGAAGTTATGGCCTTGTTAGATAATATAATATCTTTTGTTTCCCCTATTTCTTTTTCTTTTTCAGCCCTTTTGGCTTATGTGTACAGGAGGGCTATTATTTATTTTTTTTTTTGAGTTACCTTAGTATCTAGCCACTTTGCTGAGGTGTTTATCACCTTTAAGATTTTCACATGTGGAATTCTGGGTTTTGCCAGATATACTATCATAAAATCTGCAAAGAGTGATTCTTTGGCTTCTTCCTTTCTGAATTCTATTCTCTCTATCTTGTTCAAATTTCTTATAATACTAAGGACTTCCAGAACTATGTTGAAGAGATATGGAGAGAATGGGCAGCCTTGCCTTGATCCTGATTTTAGTGGGATTGTTTTAAGTTTCTCTCATTTTATTTTGATGTTGGCTATAGGCTTGCTCTATATTGCCTTTACTATAATTAGATATGTGCCTTGTATCCCTGATCTCTTCAATACTTTAAATTTGAATGGAGGTTTGAATTTGTCAAATGCATTTTCAGCATCTAAGGATATTATCATTGCATTTGCCTGAAAATATTATGATGCCATTTTCTTAGCTGAATAATACTCCCTTGTTGATATATTTCACATTTTTCCCAAAGGTGATTTTCAGTCATGTTCTTAGACCTAGGAAGTTGATGGTATTTTGATAATTGTCTTGAAAGACAAAATACCAAAATAACTATGTTCTTTTAGCCTAAAAGTACCTCCATCTTCTTCCACTTCCTGTTGATTTGAATTGCAATGTCCACTTGAAGCTCTCTATTTTCATGTGGAGTTCCCAGGGAGGAAATATCTGAGAGGGGTTAGGAATTATGGCTGTGTTAGATATTATAATTCCTATTGGAGTTATATTATAGTAGGGTGTGCTTTGAGGTTGATATGCAAATGATAGTGACCAGACATACTTGAGTCTCTGTCTCTCAGTCTATATCACTTTATGGCTTAGTTTTTATCTGTCTCAGTCTCTCTAATTCTGAATGTGTCTCTCTAGCTCTTTCTATCTCTGTCTCCCTCTCTCTGGTGCCAATTTTTGGTTCTGTATTAAAAGCTCTCAATTTGCTCAAGGAGTACAGCAAAATGACTGCTTGCTGACATGACATCCTGGATGGTCTAAATAATAAGATGGTTTAAAAATAAGAGCACAGTCCCAATTAAACTCTTTTGTTCAAAAGTTGCCTTGGTCAGGGAACATTTTAACAGTTAGTAATTCACTGTCTGAGGACATATCTGTGCACATAACAAATAATAATGTAATCTGTCATAATGTGAAACTCACATGGCAAGGACTAGTGACTTTATTAAAGACCTCTTGAAAGAAATATGTGACAGTTTTCCAGAACCAAGAATCTTGGAAACTGGAACTGTCATCTCTGGGTTGTGTGTTTTCTGGTGCCCAGACTGAGGCATGTCGGGCTGCTCAGCCTTTCTCTCATGCAGTCTGTACAGATGGCCCCTTCAATAACTGGCTCCTTAAACTATTACTGGCTTTCACCCGTTTCATGACATCATTCTCCATCTCAGCCAATCAGCACCTGAGAGAATCTTGAGGAGTCTATAGACATGAATAAACAAACCTTTCTCAGAGTCCAGTATCTCTGATCCTATGAATGTATGAATTTTTCTTGTGAATCCCACAAGACTATGTATCATCCCTTTATACAGATCCCAAACCTTTATTCCTGTTTACCTCTGTGACAATGTCAGGTAGGACATAAAACTTTAATGTTTATTTAATTGGACAGCTTCCAAAGTAGGGAAGCTTCAAAGTGAAGTGGGATTAAGGGTGATGTACCAAAAGAAAAGGTGGACTCCTACTCTGGTCTTGGATCTTAAATTTCCTAGTTTGTGACTTTGAACTGAGAAGTTACTCACATATTCACTAAATGTAGATTCATATTCTTATTCTTAAATGGGCTGGGAGTGTCTTTGGACTATTGAGAATTTAAGAATAGGAAAAGTGAAGGAAACCAGACAATTCCTGGGACTGGTTTGGCTGAAACAGAGAAAATCAGTGAGTATAAAAAAAAAAATCTTGGTGGCAATAAAGTATTTGAAAGCTGGTGCTGTTTCACACTAGTGTTGCCAAACCTCTATGAGTAGGGCTCCCTTGATTGACCTTCCTGGAGAGGCAGCTGCGTCATACTTTTGGGTCTGTGAGGAACCATCCTGGTCCTGAGGTTTCCACTTCCAACTGGGTGTTCAGCACAGAGAAATGTGCCCCTGTTATATGACTAATACACAAGAGTAGCAGTGTTTCCAGCTGTGGTCCTCCAGACAAACCATCAAAACATAGCTTTAGTGTCAGGACTGCTTTTTCAGAGGTGCCAGCTTAGTTCATGGGGTCTGAGATAGTTGGGTAACCACCAGTTCATGGCTAGTATTTTCTGCTACAGAATAAGTTCCTGGAATAAGGCCTTATAAAGTCAAACTCTGCCCTGCTAAATCAGAATCTTTTCTCCAATGTTAAAAGTCATTGTAAAAGTTGTCAACATATAAGCAGGCACCTCTAACAGCCAGCCCCAAGGGACCTGACAACCTGGTTATAAGGCATTTGTAAAGACACCAAGAAGCCCACCAACTGACCACCTGAAACTACCTGTGCATGCCCTGGGTCAGCTTATAAGAGAACTCTTGGATCCCCTCCTCTCTCTCTCTCTCTCTCTCTCTCTCTCTCTCTCTCTCTCTCCTACCTCCTCTCTCTGTGACCCCTTTTCTCTTCCCCTAATAAATCTCACAAGTGGAACAAATCTCATGGTGTGATTTGTGATCCCGTTGTGTAATCTTCACAGGCGCACATTTCCTAACATCATTTTTACTGATTATGTGGAAATTTATTACTGACACAAAGTGAAAAGAAACAGGCATGTATCTGATATCAGGATCAAGCTAATTTACATAATAAATGCCAGCATGTTAACTCCTGCTGTTTAGTCATTTACAGAAATAGTCTAAGATTCAAAATGCCAAAATTTCCTTTAGGTTTTCAAGTAAATTCTTTTTTCTTAATAATAGGTTTTATGTCCTTACTGTTCTAAAGGCTGGATTCATATCATTTTTAGGTTTATATTAAGAGAGATAAAGTCACACTTCTCTAAAAACTGCCTTAGCCTTTCAACATGAGACATTTTCATGGGGGAAAAGACACAAGAGGCTTAAAGATGGCAAAGTACATGCCAACCTAGTTTAGTCCTAAAAACTCAAAAATTATATTCTTATGTCTAAAAAAACAAAACTGTCCATCCCATATTAAAAAGGGGGAAAGCCAAAGATAGCCAAAATCAATGTAAAAACCAGTTTCAAGATGCCTAGGGATATACTTAAATGCTAATGCTAAGAGAGTTTATATAAAGTTCAGCTATAAAGACGTAACTGCTCATCCTGTATAAAAAAATGGGCAAGCCAAAAAGTAGCCACTATCAATATAAAGCCCAGGTACAAGGTGCTTAGGGTATGCTTAAATGCTAAAAATAAAAGGGAACTAAAATTAAGTTTGGCTATAAAGGCATAACTTCTCATTCTCTATAAAAAAGGGGTTAGGACAAATAGCTACAATATATATAAAAATCTAGGGCTAAACCTCTAAACAGGTACAAGATACCTATGGTATGCTTATATTTTAAATTAAAAAGGAGTTTATATAAAGTTTACTTAAACCATGCATTTTCTATTGCTCAAGGCAATCAGCTTGTCTCTCTAATGGGATGCTTCTCTAGTGAAATAGGTAGCAGCTTAGCCTAATACAATAGGTATGCAAGAGCATGTTTTGATTTCAACATGATAATGATTGTACTTTCAATAAAAATGGTAATTTATATTGCTCTGATCCCTTTACATGGGAATAACTCTAAAACTGACTGAGACATAAAATATGTTTCCAGAACTCCAACAGTACTTGGCCAATAAATCCTTGGCTATAATATCCTCAAAATGTATTATGCTAATCTTTTAATTGCATAGATAAAATTGGCTTAAAGTTTAGTTCCATCCTGCACATCTAAAGCATTCATAATTTTAGAATGCTATAATGCTTGTTAGAAATTATAAGTTTGCAGAACAAAAGAACTGGACATCAGAGATGCTGAATCAAATATGACAGAATCATTCTTCAGAATGCTGAAACATTGACACATCTGTTACAGCATCTTGCATGTTCCAGCATTCTGCTTGTTTCTCCCTCAACTGCTTCAATTGCTGTTTCTCATCAAAGCCTGTTACCAAAAGAACTTTGAAGAAAGCTATTAATTGTTCCAGCATTTTAGACTGTCCCAAAGAGAAATTCCATTAAGATTTAATAATTTAGATTTAATAATAAAGATTTTATTAAGAGAAATTTTATTAAGCCTGAAATTTCTCAAAATTCAATGACTGTACCACAAATGTTATTGCTTGCTTAATTAATTTCCCCAATTTTAACTGGGTCCCCTACAGAATTTCTAGATGTACAAAATGTCAGCTAGAAGAGTAGATATGCGCAGGAACAAATTCCAATTTTCCAATTGGGTATGGTTTTGTTTGTTTGCTGTTACTATGAAATTTTATTGTTATTGGGAGATGTTTATTATTAATGGTCTTATTCAAAGTGAAACAAGGAATATATAGGGGTATCTTATAGGAGGAAAAAAGGTAGATTATTGTATCTACACAACTTAGTGTTTTATTTGTTATTTTCAAATAAGATTAATTTCAACTCCGGTATAGGATTTGCATATTGATGCAAAATAAGTATTTTTGATACATTGGTATAAGCTTTAGTATATTGATACAAATTCAAGGTTACTTCCCATACTTTTAAACTGCTATTAAAAACTGGTAAGGATCCTAATCTTTTCTCCATGTTCTCCAACTCCAGGGTTTTCTCAGTTTGTGTTTTCTTTATTAATTCTAATTCTGTTTTCATTCCTTGCACCATTTCTTTCATTTGTTTGAATGTTCATTCCTGTCTCTCTACAATGGTCTTCTTGTTGTTGTTGTTCATTTCCTCTCTATATGCCACTAATTGTATCTCTACTTGTGCCTCTATTTGGTTGGCTATGTTTTCCAGTGTTTCTTTAAGAATTTTGTCTATTTCCTCTTTCTTTACCTCCAATTGACTGGCCAAATCTTTGATAGATTTGTTCATATCTTCTTTAACTATCTGAAATTGCATTGGTATTGCTCTGAGAGAATTCTTTGTTTCTTCTTTACGAGCCTCAAATAATTGGGTAAGTATAGCTTTAAAGTCATTTGCCTGTGCTTAGGATGAATTGGAGTATGTATCAATTTTGAGGGTTGCTGGTGAAGTCATGATGTACTGATTCACGTTAGATGTGTTCTCTCGCCTACCCCTAGCAACTGGCTTATCTGAAACCTTCCCTGTTTGTTTCTGGATTCTGCAGTTCATACTAGTACTGTCTCTCTCTGTCATCTGGAGAGTTCATCAGGAAGCAGAGAGAGATCCCGTGTCTTCAGCATATGCATCGGTGCACTAGATGTACCTGTGGGAGGAAAGTACATGGGAGCAAAGGGCAAATGCAGGTGTGTGTGTGTGTGTGTATGTTTAAGTGTGAGTGTGCTTGGAAGTGTGTCTCAATGGACAGAATGATACAGAATGTTTAACCCTTGAGTGTGTGGGAGGGGCTTTACCTTGAAGGCTGCTAGGTTTTTTTTTTTGTTTTTTTTGTTTTTTTTTTTATGTAGCAGGCACTCATGATTGTGGTGGCACAATTTCCAGCAATAACTGCCTTAACTCCTCAGTTGGACCCACATATCAGGGGCTTCAATGTTCCAAGTAACCCTCTCTTTCCCACAGTGGGTATGTGGGTGGGAGGGGTCCGATGTCTGTCTTCTATTTTAGAAAAACCCTGGATCTGTGGCTCTGCAGACACTCGAGTGTGCACTCATTCTCAAGCAGGTAAAATCGGCAAGGATGGGGGCATTTGGGCTTTCTGCTTTCTGATTTTGCCCTGTTTGGTCTTATGCAGGAGGACTGACACATTCTGCCAGCTCAGTACTGCTGCAGCCACCAGGTTAGGAAGTCTGGCTGTAGCTGGAGACTGGGATGACTGTCCAGATGTCTTCTGGGAATTCCCAGGGGCCCTCCACTGTGCTCTCCAAGACTGGGAGGCCCAGCACCTTGTGTACTTAGCTCATATGACAGGTTTGTTTGGCTTTGGTGGGTATATAGCATATTATCTGTCACTGAGGGATTGGGCAGGTCATGCTGTCAGTGGATGAGAGACCACGTGGGGCCAGTATGGTGGCTAGCAGACCTGAGACCTGGGATGATGGTGCCATAGGTCTGGACCCACAGAGAAGGGGCCTCAATGTCCCAAGTGACCCTCTGTTTCCCACAGTGGGTATGGGGGTGGGAGGGGTCCAATGTCTGGCTTCTATTTTAGAAGGACTCTGATCTGGGGCTCTGCCAACACTCAAGGGAACACTCACTCTCAAGCAGGTCACATCAGCAGGGAATGGGGTATCCAGAATCTCTGCTCTCTGGTTTGGCCCTGCTTGGTCTTCTACAGGAGTACTGACACGTTCCACCAGCTCAGTGTTGCTGCAGCCACCATGAAGAGGCAAAATTGGTGGCATATAGAGAAGAAACAAACAAAAAAATAGAGACCATCATACAATGATAGGAAACCACATTCAAACTGATGGAGGAAATGGTACAAGACATAAAAATAGAATTAGAATCAATAAAGAAAACACGAATAGAGAAAACCCTGGAGCTCAAGAACTTAGACAAAAGATCAGATTTTCTGATCTTGTCTTGTAATTTTAATTGTAAATGTAATTATCACAAATGTAAGCATCACCAACAGAACACAAGAGATGGGAGAGAGAATCTCTGGAGCTGAACATACACTCATAGAAATTGATATTTCTATCAAAGAGAAAGTAAAATCAGAAAAGTCCCAAACAGGAAATATCCAAGAAATCAGGGATGCCATGAAAAGTCAAAATCTAAGAATAATAGGAATAGAGGAAAGAGAAGATTTAAGGCTCCGAGGTCCAGAAAATATTTTCAAGAAAATCATAGAAGAAAATTTTCCCAACTTAAAGATATTTCTATAAATATACAAGAAGCCTACAGAACACCAAATAGACTACACCAGAAAAGAAACAAATCATGTCAAATCATAGTCAAAACATTAAATCTACAGAACAAAGATAAGATATTAAAAGCACCCAGGAAAAAAGACCAAGTAACATATGAAGGTAGATCTATCAGAATCACTCCAGATTTCTCATCAGAAACTATGAAAGCCAGAAGAGTCTGAGTAGGTGTCATGCAGACTCTAAGAGATGACAGATGCCAACCCAGAATACTATACCCTGCAAAGCTTTCAATCATCATAGATGGAGAAAATAAAACATTCCATGACAAAACTAAATGTATGCAATATCTACACAGCAAATCAACCCTACAAAAGATAGTAGAACGAAAACTCCAATCCAGTGAAAACAACTACACTGAAGAAAACATAGTATACAGATAATTTCACAATTAAAATTACAAGAAAACAAGCAATGAAACAGAGTAAGACCACCGATTTCACTATAAAAGGAAGTAACGTTCATTGGTCACTTTTATCTATCAACATCAATAGACTCAACTCTCCAATAAAAAGACACAGACTAACAGAATGGGCATGCAAAGTGCATCCAACATTCTGCTGCATCCAAGAAACACACTTCTGAAACAAAGAAAAACACTACCTCAGAGTAAAGGGCTGGAAAAATGTCTTTCAAACAAATGGACCCAGAAAACAGGCTGAGGTAACTATCCTAATATCTAAAAGAATAGACTTTCAACCAAAATTCAGAAAAGATGAGAAGGGATACTACATTCTCATCAAAGGTAAAAACCACCAAGAGGACATCACAATTGTGAACATCTATGCCTCAAATATAGGAGTGCCTACATTCATAATTGAAACATTATTAAAACTTAAGTCACAATCAATCCTAACACCTTAATAGTGGGAGAATTCAACACCCCATTTTCACCAAGATCCAGATCATCTAGACAGACCCCTAATAAGAAAATAAAGGCACTTACAGATGTCCTAAATCAAATGGACCTAATAGATGTCTACAGAACTTTCCACACATATCAAAAGAGAATACTTTCTTTTCAGCACCTCATGGAACCCTCTCAAAAATATACTATATAGTTGGGCAGAAAGCAAGCCTCAACAGATACAAAAATATGGAAATAATCCCCTGTATTCTGTCTGACCACATGGACTAAAGCTGGACTTCAACAATAACAGAATTAGAAAAAAGCCTAAAATCACATGGAAACTGAACAACTTCGTGCTCAATGACAGGTGGGTTAAGGAAGAAAGAAAGAAAGAAAGAAAAAAGAAAGAAAGAAAGAAAGAAAGAAAGAAAGAAAGAGAGAGAAAAAGAGAAAGAAAGAAAAAAAGAAAAAAGACTTCCTAGAATTTAATGAAAATGAAGCTACAACATACCCTAATTTATGATACACCATGAAAGCAGTGCTCAGAGGAAAATTCATAGATAAGTGCCTTCAAGAAGAAATTCGTGCATCTCACACAAGCAACTTAATGGCCCAAGTGAAAGCGCTAGAAAAAAAGGAAGCAAATAAACCCAAGAGGAGCAGACAGCTGGAAGTAATCAAACACAAGGCTGAAATCAATCAATTTGAAACAAATAAAACTATTCAAAGAATCAGTGAATCCAAGAACTGGTTCTTGGAGAAAATCAACAAGATAGACAAATCTTTAGTGAAACTAACTAAAAGGCAGAGAGAATCTATCCAAATCAGCAAAATCAGAAATGAAAAGGGAAACATAACTACAGACACCTAAGAAATCCAAACAATCATTAGGTCATAGTACAAAAGCTTGTACACCACAAAAATCAAAAATCTAAAAGAAATGGTCAATTTTCTTGATAGATTACATCTACCAAAATTAAGTCAAGATCAGGTAGAAAGACTGAATAGTCCTATATCCCCAGAAGAAATAGAAGCAGTCATCAACATTCTTGTTTCCAAAAAAATGCCCTGGGAAACATGGATTCAGTGCAGAATTCTACAAGACCTTCAAAGTGCTAACTACAATTTTCTACAAAATATTCCAAAAATAGAAAGAGAAGGAACATTACCAAACTCATTCTAATAAGCTACAGTCACCTTGATACCTAAACCACACAAAGATCCTACAAAAAAAAGAGAGTAATTCAGACCTATCTTTCTTATGAACATTGATGCTAAAATACTCAGTAAAATACTTGGAAACTGAATTCAAGAACACATCAAAGATATATCCACCATGACCAAGTAGGTTTCATCCCAGGCATGTGAGGGTGGTTCAACATACATACAGAAATCCATCAATGTAATCAACCATATAAACAAACAGAAGGAGAAAAAACATATAATCTTCCCCTTAGATGCTGAAAAATCATTTGACAAAGTCCAACACCCATTCATGTTTAAAGTCTTGGAGAGATGAGGGATACAATACACAACCTAAATATAGTAAAGGCAATATACAGCAAGCCTATAGCCAACATCATACTCAATGGAGAGAAACTTAAATAATTCCCATTGAAAGCAGGGACAAGACAAGGCTGTCCACTCTCTCCATATGTCTTCTACATAGTATTGGACATTCTAGAGCAATAAGGCAGTTGAAGGAGTTCAAGGGGATACAAATTAGAAAGGAACAGGTCAAAGTGTTCATATTTGTAGATAATATAATAGTATTATCATATAATAATATAGATAATATGATACTATATGATCTATATGATATACTATCATATACATAATATGATAGTATACATGAGTGACCCCAAAAATTCAGCCAAAGAACTCCTTAAACTGATAAACACCTTCAGCAAAGTGGCAGGATACAAAATCAACTGAAAAAAAAAAAAAGATGCCCTCCTGTATACCAAAGACAAAAGGGCCAAGTAAGAAATCATGGAAATAACACCCTTCACAATAGTCACTAATAACATAAGTACCTTGGGATGACACTAACCATCAAGTGGAAGACCTGTTTGAAAAAAAAAAAAAAAAAAAAAAACTTTAAGTCTCTGAAGAAAGAAATAGAAGAAGATATCAGAAGATGGAAAGATCTCCTGTGCTCATGGATTGGTAGGATTAACATTGTGAAAATGGCCATCCTGCCAAAAGCAATCTACAGATTCAACACAATTCCCATCAAAATACCGACACAATTCCTTACAGACATTGAAAGAAAAATTCTTAGCTTTATATGTAGAAACAAAAAAGCCAGAATATCCATAACGATCCTGTACAACATCCTCTGTAGGTATTGCCATCCCTGACCTCAAGCTGTAGTACAGACAAATGCATTGTATTGGCATAGAAACAAAAAGGAGGATCAATGGAAACAAATTGAAGACCAAGAAATAAACCAACACAGCTATGAATACTTGAGTTTTGACAAAAACTAAAACGATTCAATGGATAAAAAGACAGCATCTTTAACAAATGTTGCTGATCCACCTAGATGTCTACATGCAGATAAAAAGGAAAATAGATCCATATTTATCACCCTGAACAAAACTAATGTCCATCTGGATCAAAAAACTCTAAATTGGCTAGAAGAAGTGGGGAAGAACCTAGAACTCATTGGTGCAGGAGAAAACATTCTGAGCAAAACACAAACAGCACAGGCTCTAAGAACAACAATCAATAAATGGAATCTCATGAAACTGAAAAGCTTCTGTAAAGCAAAAGACACTGTCATCAGAACAAAACGGCAGCCTACAGACTGGGAAAGGATCTTCACCAACTGTACATTTGACAGAGAGCTGATATACAGAATATATAAAGAACTAAAGAAGCTGAAAAGCAACAAATCAAGACATCCAATTAAAAAATGGGGTAAGGATATAAAGAGAGAATTCTCAGTAGAGGAATATAGAATGGCAGAGAAACACTTAAAAAGATGCTCAAAATCCTTAGCCATCACGGAGATGCAAATCAAAATGATGCTGAGATTTCACCTTCACACTTCAAAATGGTTAAAATAAAAAACTCAAATGACAACACATGCTGGAGAGTTGTAGAAAAAGAAGAACCCCCCCCTCCATTGCTGCTGTGAATGAAAACTGATACAACCACTTTGAAAATCAATATGGCACTTTCTCTGACAATTAGGAATAGCACTTCCTCAAGACCCAGCTATACCACTCCTAGGCATATATCCAAAATTTGCTCAAGTACACAAGGACATTTGCTCAAACATGTTTGTAGCAGCTTTATTTTTAATAGCCAGAACCTGGAAATAACCCAGATTTCCTTCAATTGAGGAATGGATACAGAAATTGTGTTATTTTTACACAATGGAATACTACTCAGCAATTAAAAATGAGGAAGTCATGAAATTTGCAGGCAAATAGTGGGATCTAGAAAAGATCATTCTGAGTTTGAAGAAAGATACACATGGCGTATACTCACTCATACAGTCCTATAAGATATGATACACATAATAAAGTCTATACACCTAAAGAAGATAAACAAGAAAAGAGGACACAAGGTAAGATGATCAACCCACAGTTAGAAAGACAAACAGAATGTGCATTGGATGTAGGGGAAACAAGTAAAAGGACAGTGGCCTACCACAGAGGACCTCTGAAAGACTTTATATAGGAGTGTATCAAAGCACATATTTAGACTCATAACCATACTGTCAGCAGAGTGCAGAGAATCATATGAAAGAAGGGGGAGTTAGTATGATGTGGAAAGGACAGGAGCTCCACAAGGACCAAGTATATCTGTGCACAGGGTTCTTTTCTGAGACTCCACCAAGGACCATGTATGGATATAACCTAGAACCTCTGCTTGGGTGAAGCCCATGGTAACTCAGTAACCAATTGGTTTCCCATGGTAAGCGAAACAAGGACCATTTCTGACAGGAACTCAATGGCAGGCAGTTTGCCCTCCCCACGCGCCAAGGGAGGAGCAGTTCTGCTAGGTCACAGAGGAGGACTTTGCTGCCAGTCAAAAAGATACCTGATAAAACAGGGTCAGATGAAAGGGGAGGAGGTCCTTCCCAAGCAGTAGACTTGGAAAGGGATAGGGAGGATATGAGGGAGGGAGCATGGAATTTTTACGGAATGAGGGAGCAGGATATAGCTAGGATACAGAGTTAATAAAATGTAACTAATAATAATAATAAAAACTTGTTAGGATAGTAGGTATGCAAGTTAATTGCTAGTTACTCAACTTATAGTCATGCCAGACACTAGTCTAACTCATCACAGGAGTATACATCTTAGGTTTAACAGATAGATAAGATTTTGTAGAAAGATCAAAAATATGAAGTTAGGTAGTTTTAAAAATCTTCAGAGACCTACAGAAAATGACATTTAAAATATTTTTATTATTTTAGAGATTGTTTGACAATGAGAGAAGTCATCTCCTGGCAAAACCCCGTCTACCTCAAAGAATATAATGAGCATCACAGAACCTCCATATAGAGATGGCTTCAAATGTGGCAAACAAGCCACTCGGGTAAAGAAAATACCTTTCCTTAACAACAGAAAAATTCTGCCTAAAATGCGCTAGCAGGACAAGTTAACTGCTGAACCCTGCCAAGACAGGGTAAGCAAGTCCTAACTAGTTCCTGTTTCACATATATGTCTGTCAAATATTCTGAGCCAGAAGGCTGAAGATGATACTCCAAAGTTACAGAGAGTTATGGCTGACTATTCAGGCAACAAACATTTTCTGTTTTGTTTTTCTGTTGTTGTTGTTGTTTGTTTGTTTGTTTTGTTTTTTTATTTTGTTTTGTTTTTTTAAGCTGCTAATATGTACTTCCTATTTACTCTAATAACAAAATTTATTCCTTCTCAAGTCTCTGATGCAGTTGAAGTCCAAAAAATTCCAGTGCCACAATTAAGCTTAAGTTGTTTAGAAGTTAAGAAATCCTTTTTTTATAGGTAATAACAATTGGGAATATTTTTAATTTAGGTGTAGAACTTTTAACTTGTCAAGATAGATAATATAATCAGATACTTTCTTCTAGGTTGCTAAATACATGTGAACTGGATATTGAACATGTAAATATTATCTAACAGTTTTCATAATTTCATACTTACTATTGTATTGAAAGAAAATGAGCCTATTATTGGAGTTAAAGGGGAAAATGATGGTATATTGTTCTTTTGAAATGTGTACACCTTACCCTTGTTCATTCAAATGCTGATTCCCCCCACCCCCTTCTCTGGTTTAAGTCCAGATATTGCATTGTGATATTTATTCTATACATCCTGTCTCAACTGTTTGTAAACAGGTCATAATAAACAAGTAGCCACAATGTTGTGTAAAGGGAGGAGCCAGAGGGCAGGAAATGAGTGGGAGGAGAAAGGGCAAGTAGAGAGCTAGGAGAGCTGGAGGACAGACCTTGGAACAAGAACATGGAGAGATAGACAGGACCAAATATATCACTAAAAGCAAGTATAATGTGGTGAAATATGAATGTTAGGAAACTATGAGGGCTTGGAGGTTTAGGATGGAGTAACTATTGCCCACAATTGTGTTCGAGGCTAACTAAATAAACCCAGTCTCTGTGTGGTGATTTGGGTATACAGCTCTTTAGTACTAACAGCAGCATTACTAGAAGATTAGTCATTAGTAAATACTAATAATCACATACAAAAGGGTCTCTTCAAGGAATCCCATTTGAGGCAGTAGGAACCATCTCTGTGGATACAAAAAAATGGCACTGATTTATCAGTTGAGGGGAGAGAACAACATATTTTTTTTAAAAAGCCTGGTTGCTTTAAAATTTCTATAGGATGCCCTGGCCCAACTATTCAATTCACTGCCACTCAGTCTCTCCAGTGAAAGATTGGTTTGGTCACGATAGATGGCTTATTGGAACGTTATCCCCCACTATTAGAAGAATTTCTGATAAGTGAATATATACCATATTTTTCTTTCTGCATTTTAGTTACTTCACCCATGATGATATTTCCTGGTTCCATACATCTGCCTGAAAATATCTTGTTTTCATTTTCTTAGCTGAATAATACCCCTTATAGAAAATTTCTACAATTTTCCCAAAGGAGATTGTCTGTCCTGTTCTTTAGTCCTTATAAGTTTCTGGGATTGTCATCATTGTATTGAATGACAAACTATAAGGAAAACTATGTTCTTTTAGCCTAGAAGTCCCTCCATTTTCTTCTATTTTCTGGTGATTTTAAATATAATGTCCACTTGAAGATCATTTATTTACTTGATTACTCTCCAAGTGAGGAAATGTCTGGGAAAGGATAGGAAGTATAGCCTAGTTAGATAATATAATTCCTATTTATATTATAGGAGGTTGTGCTTTGAGGTTGATATGCCAATGAAAGTGTCCAGACAGAACGGAATCTCTGTCTCTTGGTCTCTGTTACTTCATATCTTTGTTTCTGTCTGTCTCTTTCTGAATATATCTCTCTAGATTATTCTCTGTTTCTATCAGTCTCCCTCGCTCTGCCTGCCGCTCGTGGTACAGTATGAAAAATCTCCCAGTTCTGCTAAAGGACTACATCAGGATGACTGCTTGCTGATATGATATCCTCGATAGTCTCTATAAATAATATAAGTAAAGTCCCAAGTAAATGCTATTTGTTCAAAAAGTTGCCTTGGTCAGGAAGCATTTTTCCAGTAAGTAATTCACTGACTGAGGACATATCTGTGCATTTAACAATTAATAATTGAATCTGTGAAAAAGTGAAAGTCACATGTCAAGGACACATGACTTTATTAATGACAAATTGAAAGAAATATGTCACAATTTTCCTGAACTAAAAGACTTAATCACAGGGACTTTCATCTCTGGGTTGTGTGCTTTCAGCTGCCCAGACTGAGGCTTGTAGAGATGTTCAGCCTTTCTCTTAAGCCTTCTCTCTGACCTTTCTAATAACTGGCTTCTGAAACTCTTAAGGTCTCTTACCTATTTCATGACATCATTCTCTCTCTCAGCCAATAGCACCTGAGATATTCTTGAGGTTTCCATGGAAATGAGTAAACAAACTTACCTCGGTGTCCATTATCTCTGATCCTCTGCACAAGTGACTTTATCTTGTGAAACCATGAAGCCTTTATCTCTCCCCTTTATCCAGATCCCACACCTTTCTTCCTGTTTACCTCTGTGACAATGTCAGGTAGGAAGTGAAACTTTAATGTTTATTTAATTAGAAAGCTTCCTAAGTATGGGAAGCTTCAAAGTGATATGGGATTAAGGGGAACATAACGAATGACAAGGTTCTCTTCAACTGTTCTCTTGGACCTAAAATTTCCTAGACTTTGAACTGAACTGGCACACTGACTAAAAGTACCTACATATTGTTATTGATATAATAGCCTGGCAGGATCTAGGTTTTCCTGGGTTATTGAGTCTTTAAGAGCAGGGAATAGAGAAAGAAACCTGACAATTCCTGGCACTCATTTAGCTGAAACGGAGAAAGATCTGTAATGTAAGAGAAAAACTGAGGGGCAATAAACTATTCGAAAGCTAATGATGTACCACACTAGTGATGCCAAACCCCTATAAGAAGGGTTACCTTAACTGATGTGGCTGAATTGGTAGCTGTGTCCTACTCAGTGGTCAGTGAGCAATCCTCCTGATCCTCGGGTTTATATTTAATACTGGGGCCTTCAGGAGAGAGAGATATGTCTATGTTATATGCCTAGGATACAAGAGCAGCTTTGTTTCTTTCAGTGGTCCTATGGACAAATTCTCTCAATTTTGTGTTATTACAAGGACTGCTTGTTCAGACATGCCACCTGAACTTATGGAGTTTGAGGTAGCTGGATAACCACTAGTTCATGGTTAGAATTCTCTGCTACATAATGAGTACGTGGAAAGCATGCCTTATGCAGGAACTCTACCCTCCTTTAGCAGAATCTCTTCTCCATGTTAAAAATTTTTTAAAAAGTTGTGAACATGTTATTTTTATTGATTATGTTGGAATTTCATATAATACACAATACACTCCTTTTCCATTGGTCCAAGTTCAAATTTCTACTGACATGACACATTAAAGAAAATTGTTTTACAATATTTCAATTCAACTATGTTCATATACTCATTGGAACATGATGAGAACCCCAGTGCCAAGTCCCTTCAAGTAAACTGAGTTCATTTTTGCCCCACTCTGGAACCACCCTCAAGAAGAACCCATCAATTTTTAAGACTTCTATACTTCATCCTCTTGATCACAGATTTTCTTATGTATTTATTTATTACAATTTGTTTTATTTGTATGTTCTCTGCTATCCCCTCCCTCTTCTTCCAGTTCTACCCACCCTCCTTCTTCAAATGCTATGCCCTTTCTCTAGTTCCCTAATAGGTGAAGTCCTCGTCTTTCTGCATTCTGAACCTATATCATCAGGTCTCATCAAGCCTGGCTGGATCATTTTCCTCTGTGGCCTGATTCTCAGGGCATTGTTTTCATTGTGTCCTCATTTGCCTCTTGACACTCTTCTTCCATCCTCACCTGCAGGCTTCCAGAGATCTGAGGGGAGGGACAATTTCATAGGGAAAATCTCATTTAGAGCTGGGTGTCTTAAGGTTTCTCTCCGAATAATATGAAACTGTACTTCTCTGTATACAATTCCATTTGATGGAAAAGGAAGCATCTCTGTGTGTAAAAGGACATGACACTGATCTATCAGTTGATCAGTTGATGTTGGCTATAGGCTTGATGTATATTGCCTTTACTATATTTAGATAGGTGCTTTTTATCTCTGATGTCTCCAGTACTTTAAAATTGAATAGATGTTGGATTTGGTCTAAAGCATGTTCAGCATTTAATGATATTATGATTTGGTTTATTTTTCTTTTGTTGTTTTTTTTTTAATATGGTGGATCACATTGGTAGAATTTCATATATCGACCACCCTTCATAACTGGGAGGAAGCCTACTTGGTCATAGTGGATGGGATCATTGATGTGTTCTTGTTTTCAGTCAAAGACATAAAGTACCTTGCTATGACCCTAACCAAGCAAGTCAAAGACTTGCATGAAAAAAAAATCAAGTCTCTGAAGAAGAATTATAAGATTTCAGAAGATGGAAAGAACTTCCTTGCTCATGGCTTGGCAGGATTAACATAGCAAAAATGGCCATCTTACCAAAAGCAATCTACATATTTATAGCAAATCCCATCAAATTACCAATGCAATTCCTTACAGGTCTGGAAAGGAAAATTCTCAAGTTCATATGGAAAAACAAGAAACCCAGAATTGCTAAAACAATCTTTCACAATAATATATTTTCTAGAGGTATCTCCATCCCTGACCTTGGCTCTATTATAGAGCAACAATAACAAAAGCTTCATGGTACAAGCATGAAAACAAATGGTGGATCAATGGAATTGAATAGAAGACTCAGAAATGAACCCACACATTTATGGACACCTGATCTTTGACAAAAATGCCAAAACCATACAATAGAGAAAAGGTAGCATCTTCAAGAAATGGTGCTGTCTACTAGATGTCTACATGTAGAAAAATGCATATAGATGCATAATCATCAACCTACACAAAACTAAAGTCCAGGTGAATCAAAGATCTCAATATCAAACCAGACACATTAAATCAGTTAGAAGAAAATTTGGGAATCCTTGATCTCATTGGCACAGGAGACAACTTCTCAAACTGAGCACCAACAGCAAAGGCTCTAAGAATAACCATCAGTAAATGGGACCTCACGAAACTGAAAAGCTTCTGTAAAGCAAAAGAAACTGTCATCAAAACAAAACAAATGCCTACAGTTTGTGAAAGAATCTTCACCAAGCCTCTATGTGACAGAGGGCTAATATCTAGTATATATAAAGAACTGAAGCAGTTGGAAAGCAGCAAATCTAGTAATCCAATTTAAAAAATGGGGAAAAGAGCTAAAGAGAGAATTCTCAACAGAGGAATATTGAATGGTAGAGAAATACTGTAAGAAATGCTGAATGTCATGAGCCATCAGGGAAAGGCCAATCAAAACCTGAGATTTCACCTTTCACCCATAAGAATGGCCAAGATAAAAAACTCAAGTGAGAACATATGCTGGAGAGATGTGATCAAAGGGGAACCCTCCTGCACTGCTGGTAGGGATGTAAACTTGTACACTACTCTGAAAATCAATCTGGTGCATTCTCAGACAACTAGGAATAGACCTTCCTCAGGATTCAGCTATTCACAGCTAGGCATATATCTAAAAAAGGATAAAGTACACAATAAGGACATTTGCACAACAATGTTTGTAGCAGCTTTATTTGTAATAGCCAAACCTGGAAAAAAGACAGATGCCCCCATCTGAAAAAATGGGTACAGAAATTGTGGTACATCTATACAATGGAATATTACTCAGCAATAGAAAAAGGAAATCATGAAAATTGCATGTAAATGTTGGGAACTGGAAAGATTATACTGAGTGAGCTATTGCAGAAGCAGAAAGACAAACAAGTTATATTCTCACTAACAGGCTTATAATTTAAGATAAACCTACTGTAAAACTAAAATCTGTACACCTAAAGAAACTAATCAGAGGGAGAACTCTGGCTGAAATGCTTAATCCCCATCCTAAAAGACAAAGAAGATGGGCATCAGAAAAAGGAGAAAACAGGGAAGAATTTAGGAGCCTATCACAGAGAGACTCTGAAAAGTTGTCTACATGTAGAAAAATGCATATAGATGCATACTCATCAAAGATGCAGACTATCAAAGCAGATGCTGAGACTTAGGGTCAACTGTTGGGAAAAGTGCATGGAATCCAGTGAAAGAACTGGGAAATAAGATCTGGAGAGAACAGGAGCTCCACAAAGACAGCAACAGACCAAAAATATCTGAGGAGAGGGGTCTTTCCTTAGACCATACTCTAACCAAGTACAATGCAAGGAGATAAACTAGAACCCCAGCCCAGTTGTAACCCATGGAATTTCAGTGTCCCAAGGGGCTTCCCCAGTAATGGGAACAGGGACTGCCTCTGACATGAACTTATTGGCCTGCTCTTTAATCACCCCCCCGATGGGGGGTAGCCTTACCACACTACAGAGGAAGACAGTGCAGCTACTCCTGATGAGGTATGATAGAGTAACATCAGAAAGAGAAGAAGAAATCCCCTTTCAGTGGACTTGGGGAAGAACATACAAGGAGAAGGGAGAGGGAAGGTGGGATTGGGAGTGGAGGAGGTAGTTTTGTCAGAGGATATAAAGTGAGTCAACAGTAATTAATAAAAAAATAAATTTTAAATATTTTAAAAATTATACAATTCCTTTTGGAATTATATTATAGTTATATTTGAGGTTGACATGACAATGAAGTGACCAAACAATATGGAGTCTCTGCTTTTCATTTCCTTTCTATTTTTTTCTGTTGGTCTTTTTCTCTTTCTGAATCTGTCTCTCTAGTGCCTTTTCTCTGTGTATCTCTCAGTCACCCTCTCTCTGTCTGCTTTTTGTGGATCACTATGAAAAGCTCCCATTAAGCTGAAAGACTACAACAAGATGATTGCATGAATACATGCAATAGTATTGGATAGTCTCTGTAAAAATATAAGCATAGCCCCAATTAAGTGCTTTTGTTCAAAGAGTTGCCTTGGTCAGGGAGCATTTTCCCAGTATGTAATTCACTGACTGAGGACACATTTGTACATTTAACAAACAATAACGGAATTTTTATAATGTGAATTATTAATGACCACTAGAAAGAAATGTGACAATATTCCTTAACTAAGAGTCTTGGACACATGAACTGTCATCTCTGGGTTGTGTGCCTTCAGCTGCCCTGATTGAGGAATTGTAAGGCTCTAAGCCTTTTCCCAAGCAGGCTGTCCACTTGGGCCTTTCAATAACTGGCTGAAACACTTACTGGCTCTCACTTGTTTCATGACAGCATTCTCCCTCTCAGCCAATCAGCACCGAAGAATCTAGAGGTTTCCATGGAGATGAGTAAATAAACTTTCCTTAGTGTCCAGTATCTCTGATCCTTTGCACAGGTGATGTTTTCTTGTGAAACCCAACAAGCATTTATCTCATCCCTTTATCCAGATCCCAAAACTTTACTCTTGTTTACCTCTGTGACAATATCAAGTAGGAAATAAAACTTTAATGTTTATTTAATAGGACAGATTCCTAAGTAGGGTATCTTCAAAGTGATGTGGAATTAAGGGGAATGTACCAAATGACAAGGTGATCTCCTACTGGGTCTTGGATCTGAAATTTCCTAGGTTGTGGCTTTGAACTAAGCAGTTCCTGGCTTACTTCTTACATGCACCTTCACATTCTAATTGATATAATAGCTTGACAGGGTCTAGGATTCCTTGGGGTATTGACTCTTTATGAGCAGGATAATGAGAAGGAAACCAGATGGTTCCTGGTACTGGTATGGCTGAAACTGAGAATAATTGGTGTATGCAAAAAACTGAGTGGCAATAAACTTTTTGACAGGTAGTGCTCTTCCACACAAGTGTTGGCAACCCTCTAAGTGCAGGGGTGCCTTGGCTGACCTGTCTGGATCAGCAGTTGTGTTCTCCTGACTGGTCAGTGAGGAACCCTCCTTCTGCTGGTGTTTACAGTTAAAACTGGGCCTTCTGGACAGAGAAATTGGTCCATGTTATATGCCTAGGACACAATGGTATCTGTGTCCTCAAGACAAACTCTCTAAAATTATGGACAGTTCCAAGAATGCTTGTTCAGAGTTGCCACCTGAGCTCATGGGGTCTCAGGTAGCTGGGTAACCACTTGTTCATGGTCAGGATCTCTGCTCCATAATGAGTTCCTGGAAAGCATGCCTTACAATGGCAAAAATCTGTCCTCCCTTAGTGGAATCATTTCTCCATGTTAAAAATCATTGTAAAAGTTGTCAATATATTATTTTCATTGATTGTGTAACTTCACATAATATATGTTTACCCTCCTTTTCTCTTGTTCCCAGGTTTAAATTACTAACCATGTGTCACACTAAAACTTTATCTTTAAAATACATCAATTGAAGTTTGTGTTGTTCATATACTCATTGAAATATGATCAGTTTCAGTGCCAAGTCCCTTAAAGAAAACTGAGTTCATCATAGCCACACCAGTTACCACGCACAAGAAGAAGCCATCAGTCCTAAAGAGCTCTATACTTCATCACCTCAATCACAGTTTTTCTTATGTATTTATTTATTACGATTTTTTCACTTTGTTTCACCTCTGCTGTCCCCTCCCTCTTCTCATTCTAGTCCCACCCACCCACTTTCTTCTATCCCTATTCCCTTTCTCTATTACCCTGATAGGGTAGGTCCTCCTCCCCCTTCTGTGTGACCTTAGCTTACCAGGTCTCATCAAATCTGGCTGGATTATCTTCCTAAGTAGTCTGATTCTCAGGGCATTGTTCTGCTTGTGTCCTCAATTCCCTCTACTTAGGATATTCTTCCTGCCTCCACTCTTTCAGGTTTCCCAGAGCACTGAGGGGAGGGAGAATTTCATGGGAAAAATCCCATTTAGATCTGGGTGTTTAAGGTCTCTGAATAATATTGGACTGTGGGTCTCTGTATGCAATCCCCCTTGATGCAGAAGGAAGCATCTCTGGATATAAGGACATGGCTCTGATCTAACAGGTGAAGGCAGAGAGATACATTTTAATAACAACAACCTAGATTGTTTGACAATTTCCATAGACCCCTGGCCCAACAACCCAATTAACTGCCACCCAATCCTCCTAGTGGAAGATTTGTTTGTTTACAATTAGATGGCCTGTTAGAACTTTTTCCCCACTATTAGGAGACCTCCTAGTAAGTGAATACATACCATATTAGTCTTTCTGCATTTCAGTTACTTCATAGGTGATTTTTCCTGGTTCCATCCATTTTCCTGAAACTATCATGATGTCTTTTTTTTTTTGCAGAAAAATATTCTGTTATGGAAATATTCCACATTTCCCCCAAAGGACATTATCTGTCCTGTTCTTTCATCCTTGGAAGGGATTTGAATCATTGTATTGAATGACAAACTATCAGGATAACAATGTTTTAGCCTAGAAGTCCCTCCTTCTAGCGTTTCCCGGTTATTTGAAATACACTTGAAGCACATTTTAAAAGTCATTGTAGAAGTTGTCAACATATTATTTTTATTGATTATGTGGGAATTTCATATATTATATATTACACTCCTTTTCCATTGCTCCCAGGTTCAAATTCCTTTCCATGTGTCACCCTAACTTTTTTTTCTTTAAAGTACAGCAATTCAAGTACGTATTGTTCATATATTCATTGGAACATAATCAGAGTCTCAGTGCCAAGTTCCTAAAAGAAAACTTAGTTCTTCCTTTCCACCCTGGCACTACCTCCAAGAAAAAGCCTTTAGTCCTGAAGAGCTCTATACTTTATCACCTTGACCACAGTTTTTCTTATGTATTTATTTGTTATGATTTGTTCACTTTGTATCTCCTCTGCTACCCTCTGCTTCTTCTTCACCAGTACCTCCCAGCCTCCTTCTTCTATCCCTATGCCCTTTCTCCAGATCCCTGATAGGGGAGGTCTTGCTCCCCCTTCTAACTGACCCTAGCTTATCAGGTCTCACCCAGGGTGGCTGCATCTTTTTCCTCCACAGTCTGATTTCTCAGGGCAATGTTCTTCTTGTGTCCACAATATCCTCTACTTATAACACTCTTTATGATTCCTCACCTGCAGGAATCCTAGATCTATTAAGGGGAGGGGAAATATCATTTAGAACTGGTTGTTTTCTGGTCTCTTTCTGCATAATATAACTGTGGGTCTCTGCAGGCAATCACATTTGAGGAAGAAGAAAGCATCTCTGTGTAAATGAGAACATGGCACTGATCTATCAGTTGACTGCAGAAGGCAACATATTTTAATAGCAACAGCCTGGGTTTTTTGAAAATTTCTGTAGGATGCCCTGGCCTAACAACTCAATTAACTGCCAGCCAATCCTCCTAGTGGAAGACTGGTTTGGTCACAATAGATGGCCTATTGGAACTTTATCCCCCACTATAAGGAGACCTCCTAATAAGTGAATACATACTGTGTTTGTCTTTTTGCATATTAGTTACTTCAATCATAATCATTTTTCCAGGTTCTGTCCATTTAGCTGAAAATATCATGTTCTTTCCTTAGCAGAATAACACTCTGTCATGGCAAAATTGCACATTTTTCACAGAGATGATTGTCAGTCCTTTTCTTTTGTCCTTGGATGAAGATGGGGCATTACTCATTGTATTGAATGAGAAACTATTGATATAACTGTGTTCTTTTAGCCTAGAAGTCCCTCCACTTTCTTCTACTTCCTGATGATTTGAATTGCAATATCCCCTTGAAGGTCCTCTACTTACATGTGGAGTCCCTGTGAAGAAATGTCTGGGAAGGGTTGGGAGTTTTGGCCTTGTTAGAGAATATAATTCCTAATGTAATTATATTCTGGAAGGATTTGCCATGAGGTTGATATGCCAATGAAAGTGACCACACAAAATGGAGTCTCTGACTCTCAGGTTCTGTCACTTTATATAATTGTTTCTGTCAATTTCCATATGTATTTCTGATTCTGTTTCTCAAGCTCTTTCTCTGTCTTCCTCTCTCTGTCTGCCACTTGTGGTTCAGTATGAAAAGCTCTCAGTTCTGCAGACTGAGTTGACTGCTTGATGATGTGACATTAAGGATGGTCTCTGCCAAAATATAAGCAAGGTCCAAATTGAATGTTTTTTTTCCAAGAGTTGCCTTGGTCATGTAGTATTTTGTCAGTAAATAATTCACTAACCTAGGTTTCTTGGCAGATTCTATGTTATGGATATTATTTCTCATTGATAACATGTCCAATGAGAACTTTTTGTCCAATTAAATTCTGTTTCATCATACTAAGAATCAGAAACCCTAACAGGAATAATAACAAAAGCAGGTTGCTTAACAACTAATACTGAAAGCATTATTATCAGCACTAACGCAATTAGTAAGATTGTAAAATACACATTCAATTGAATGTCTTACTACAATGTTTCCAATTAGCAGTAAATAAGGAAGAGTAACACATTCCAAAACAGAAGAATACTTGATAAATTTAGCAAAGCTACTTGCATTCCTAGAGAATGCTATATGTTCCAATACAGCCCCAAATTTCCATACATAGGTTTGCCAATTTTTATGTGGAGTCCTCCAAAGGCCAGCTGTAACAGCTTTTTCTAAAACAAAGGAATTTTCACTGCCTTTACCAGAAGGCAAGCTTTAAATACACTTAACAATAGACTAGTCCAGTCCACGACTGTAAATGCAGCATCATTTTCCCAGGAGTAGATGGTGTGGGTTCTCCTATGCATCTTGTCCAATGAACAAGCAGTTGAGAACAAGTGTGTTGATCCCCTTTCTCACAGTGTCGAGAACACAATGGAGATGTAAGACTCATTCTTAACTCCCATAGGAAGGCACAATAATATGCCTCCAATGTTCCACTTTGCCTGCTTGCCAAGTGGGGCTTGAGCTACCACCCCTATTTTAGATTAGTGGGCATTCTGACCTATGACACACACAGGGAGACTGGTAAGCAGCCCTGATGAATATTCTCTCTGATAAAGCAAAGAGGATGACCTCTTCCAAGTCCTGAAATGTTAAGTGTCTGTTTTACTTGTGTTCCTTCAAAAGCAGGAAAACCCAACAACAAAATGCTGTTGCCATCAACAAGGACTTCTGCATCATCCCAGAAAACTGTATGTAGTAGAGGTGGGTTAGGAATGTATGCCCGATAAAAAGTCATCTTGACCAAAGGGTTCACATTAACATCATGTTGGTACCTGAACCTCACAAAGACTCAACAAAGAAAGATAATTTCAGGCCAATCTCCCTTATGAACATTGATACAAAAATACTCAACAAAATACTTGCAAATCAAATACAAGAACACATCCAAGATATTATCTACTATGACCAAGAAGGCTTCATCCCAGGTATGCAGGGGTGGTTTGATATTAGGAAATCGAACAATGTGATCTACCATGTTAACAAACTGAAAAAAATCAAACACATGATAATCTTCCTAGATGCTGAAAAATCATTTGACAAAATCCAACATCCATTCATGTTTAAAGTATTGGAGAGATCAGTGATACAAGGCACCTATCTAAACGTAGTAAAGGCGATATACATCAAGCCTATATCAAGCATCAAAATGAACAGAGAGAAACTTAAAGCAATCCCACTAAAAACAGGGAGAAGACAAGGCTGTCCACTCTCTCCATATCTCTTCAACATAGTGTTGGAAGCTCTTGCTAGAGCAATAAGACAGTTGAAGGAGATCTAGAGGATACAGATTGGAAAGGAAGAAGTCAAATTATCACTATTTGCAGATGATATGATAATATAAGTGAGTGACCCCAAAAACTGTAGCAGGGACCTCCTACAGCTGATAAATACCTTCAGCAAAGTGGCAGATACAAAATTTACTCAAAAAAAAAAATCAGTAGCACTCCTGTATAGAAAAGACAAAAGGGCTGAGAAAGAAATTAAGGAAACAACACCCTTCACAATAGCCACAAATGACATAAAGTTCTTGGTGTAACCCTAACCAAGCAAGTCAAAGACTTGTATGAAAAAAAATTCAAGTCTCTGAAGAAAGAATTAAAAGAAGATATGAGAAGATGAAAAGAACTCCCATGCTCATGGCTTGGCAGGATTAACATAATAAAAATGGTCATTTTACCAAAAGCAATCTACACATTTAATACAATTCCCATGAAATTGCCAGCACAATTCTTTATAGACTTTGAAAGAAAAATTGTCAACTTTGTATGAAATAACAAGAAGCCCAGAATTGCTAAAACAATCCTCTACAATAAAAGATTTTCTGGAGGTATCTCCATCCATGATCATAAGCTGCACTATAGAGCAACAGTTATAAAAACTGCATGGTAATGGCATAAAAACAGAATGGTGGATCATTGGAACCGAACAAAAGCCACAGAAATAAACATTAAGGACTCCTGATTTTTGACAGAGATGCCAAAACCATACAATGGAGAAAAAAATAGCATCTTCAACAAATGGAGCTGATCCAACTGGATGTCTACATGCAGAAAAAGTAAAATAGTCTCATACTTATCACCCTGCACAAAACTGAAGTCCAAGTGGATCAAAGACCTCAACATTAAACCAGACACATTAAATCAGCTAGAAAAAAAGTGGGAAATACCCTAGAAATCATTGGCATAGGGGACAACTTCCTGAACAGACCACCAACAGCAAAGGCTCTAAGAGCAACATTTAATAAATGGGACCTCATGAAACTGAAAAGCTTCTGTAAACTAAAGAACACTGTCATCAAAACAAAACAACTGCCTACAGAATCAGAAATAATCTTTACCAACCCTCTATCTGACAGAGGGCTTATATCCAGCATATATGAAGAACTAAAGAAGCTGTAAAGTGACAAACCAAGGAATCCAATTTAAAAAATGGGAAACAGAACTAAACAGAGAATTCTCTGTAGAGGAATATTGAATGGCAGAGAAACACTTAAAGAAATGTTCATCTTCATTAGTCATCAGGGAAATGCAAATCAAACCAACCCTAAGATTTCACCTTACACCCATCAGAATGGCTAAGATGAAAACCTCAAGTGACAATCCATGTTGGAGCGGTTGTGGAGAAAGGGGAACCCTCCTCCACTTCTGGTGGAAAAATAAACTTTTACAACCATTTTGGAAATCAATTTGGCTTTTTCTCAGACAACTAGGAATAGCACTTCCTCAAGTTCCAGCCATACCACTCCTAGGCATATATACAAAAGAGGCTCATGTACATAAAAAAGAAAATTGCACAACCATGTTTGTATCAGCCTTATTTGTAATAGCCAGAAGCTGGAAATAGCCCAGGTTTCTCTCAACTGAAGAATGGATGCACAAGTTGTGGTACATCTACACAATGGAGTATTACTCTGCAATGAAAAATAAGGAAATCATGAAATTTGGAGGTAAATGTTGGGACCTGGAAAGGATCATCCTGATTGAGCTGTCTCAGAAGCAGAAAGACACACATGGTGTATACTCAGTCATATAGACTTATAGAATAAACCTACTAAAATCTGTACATCTAAAAAAACCAATCAAGAGAGAGGACCCTGACTAAAACACTCAATCCTCATCCAAAAAGTAAAGAGGATGACATCAGTAGAAGAAGAAATCAGGAAACAACCTGGGAACCTGCCAGGGAGCCTCTGAAACGCTCTGCCCTGCAGACTATCAAAGCAGACCCTGAGACTTTATGGCCAACTCTTGGGCAGAGTGCATGGAATCTTATGTAAGAAGTGGGAAATAGTAGGTTATGGAGAGGACAGGAACCCCACTAGGAGAGCAACAGAATGAGAACATTTGAAAACAGGGGTTTTCCCAGAGGCCCATACTCCAACCAAATACCAGGCATGGAGATAACCTAGAATCCCTGGGCTGATATAATCCATGGCAGTTTAGTGTCTAAGTTGGTTACATAGTAATGGGGAGAGGGACTGCCTCCAACAAAATCTTATTGGTCTGCTCCTTGATCACCCCACCCAGAGGGGAGAGCAATCTAGCCAGGCCACAAAAGGTGACAATGCAACCACTTCTGATGTGATTTGATAGACTAAGATCAGAAGTAAGGAGAGGAGGACCTCCCCTATCAGTGGACTTGGGAAGGGGTATGTGTGAAGAAGGGGGATGGAGGGTGGGATTGGGAAGGTAGGAGGGAGGGGCTAATGGGGGATCTTAATTGGGAATAAAGTGTAATTAATAAAATAAAATAAAATAAGAAAAGAAATTTGCAGGTGAATGGTGGGAACTGGAACTGAACTACCCCAGATGCAGAAAGACACTCATGGTATATACTCTTTCATGTAGACATATAATATATGATAAACCTAGTAAAATCTGTACACCTAAGGAAACTAATCAAGAGGGAGGACTCTGGCTAAAATGCCCAGTCCACATCCTGAATGGCAAAGAGGATGGACCTCAGAAGTAGGAGAAAACACTGAACAAGTTAGAAGCCTGCCTCAGAGGGCCTCTGAGACTATTTAATAGTCTGCATATTAAAGCATATGCTGAGACTGGTGGCCAATTGTTAGGCAGAGTGCATGGAATGTAATGAAAGAAGTGGGATATATTAAGATCAGGAGAGTACAGGAGTGCCCCAAGGAGAGAAATAGAACCAAAATATTTGAGTACAGGGTCCTTTCCTGAGACTCATGCTCCAACAAAGTACCATGCATGGAGATATTCCAGGACCCCTGCACAGATATAGGCCATGTCAGTTTAGTGTCCAAGGTTTTTCCATAGTAATGGGAACAAGGATGACTGACATGAACTGATTTGCCTGCTCTTTGTAAACCACACCATGATGAAGAAGCAGCCTTAACAGGCAACAGAGGAAGACAATGGAGCTACTCTTGATAGGATCTGATAGACTAGGATCAGAAGAAAAGAGAGGAAGTCCTCTCCTAACACTGTACTTGTGGGTAGAGAAGGAGGATGTAATGTGGGATTCTGAGGGGAGGAGGGTGGGATTTATGGGGGGATTCAAATTGCATAAAATGTAATTAATAAAATTAAAATAAAATATTGAAAAATGTAATTTTTTGCAGTTATATTATAGGAGGGTGTGCTTAGAGGTTTGTATGCCAATAAAAGTAAACAGAAGAACATAGTCTCTACCACTCAGTCTCTGTCAATTTGTGTCTTTGTTTCTGTTGGTCTAGTCTCTCTATTTCTGAATCTGTCTCTCTGACTCTTTCTTTCTATGTCTCTCTCCGTGTCCCTTTTCAGCCTGCCACTTTAGGTTCAGTATGAAAAGCTTTCATTTCTTCTGAAGGACTACAACAAGATGATTGCTTGCTGACATGACATCCTTGAGGGTCTCTGTAAAAATATAAGCAAAGGTCCAATTAAATGCTTTTTGTTCAAAGAACAGGTGTTTTTTTGGTCAGGAAGCATTTTAACAGTAAGCAATTCACTGACTAAGGTCATATTTGTACATTTAACAATTAATAATGGATTCTGTGATAATCAGAAAGTCACATTTCAAGGTCACATGACTTTTATTAATGACACTTTTTCTCAACTAAGAGTCTTGGA
The DNA here is from genome assembly GCF_030254825.1 of Meriones unguiculatus. Taxonomy (NCBI): domain Eukaryota; kingdom Metazoa; phylum Chordata; class Mammalia; order Rodentia; family Muridae; genus Meriones; species Meriones unguiculatus. The sequence goes on along the minus strand of NW_026843710.1, from coordinate 21,781,947 downwards.
CACAGGAAATGTCATCTCTGCCTGTGTGCTTTCAGTCTTATTAAAGCCGCCCAGATTGAGGTATGTAAGGCTCCTCAGCCTTTCTCTCAAGCAGACTGTCCACTGGCCCTTTTAATAACTGGCTCCTGAAACTCTTACTGTCTCTCACCTGTTTCATGACATCATTCTCACACTCAGCCCACTAGTATCAGAGAGAGTATTGAGGTTTCCATGGAGATGAGTAAACAAACTTTCCTTGGTCTCCATTATCTCTGGTCCTGTGCACAGGTGACATTTTCTTCTGAAACCCAACAAGTATTTATCTCATCCCTTTATCCAGATACCACACCTTTACTCCTGTTTACCTTTGTGACAATGTTAGATAGGATATGAAACTTCTGTGTTTATTTAATTGGACAGCTTCTTAAGTGTGGAAGCTTCAAAGTGATGGGATTAAGGGGAATGTATGGAATGACAAGGTGGTCTCCAACTCTGGTCTTGGATCTGAAATTTCCTAGGTGTGAGTTTCAACTGAGCAGTTACTCCTGTACTCAATAAATATACCTTCACATTCTTATTAATATAATATTAATGGAATGATCTAGGGTTTCCCGGATATTGAGTCTTTAAGAGCAGTGGAAAATGAATGAAACCAGACAAATCCTGGGACTCATTTGAGTGAAACATAGAAATATGGGTGAGTGGTAATTGTACACCCTAATTTTAACAACCTGCTATGAACAGGGTTACCTTTGGTGACTTGGCTGCAATGGCAGCTGTGTCCTACTCAACAATCAGTGAGCACTCCCCCCAGTACTGGGGTTGACAGTTCAAACTGTTCCTTCAGGACAGAGAAATAGGTCCTTGTTATATGCCTAGAATACAAGAGCAGCTGTGTTTCATTCTGTGGTCCTCCAGACAAAGTCTCTAAACATATTGTTAGTGCCAGGACTGCTTGTTTAGAGGTTCCACCTGAGCTCTTGTTGTCTGATGTAATTGGGTAACCACTAGTTCATGGCTAGGATTCTCTACTATATAATGAGTTCCTGGAAAGCATGCCTTACAAAGTCAAATTCTGTCCTCCTTTAGCAGAATCTTTTCTCCATGTTAAAAGTATTTTAAATGTTGTCAACATATTATTTCTTTAATTATGTGGAAATTTCATATAATATACATTATATATATATATATATATATATATATATATTACTTTAAAATACTTCAATAGAAGTATGTGTTATTCATCTATTCATTGGAACATGATCAGAGTCTCAGTGTAATGTCCCTTAAAGAAAACTGAGTTCATCCTTGCTGCCTGCTGGTAACACCCCCCAAGAGGCCATCTTTCTGAAGACCTCTAATCTTCATCATCTTGGTCACAGTTTTTCTTATATATTTATTTATCACGATTTGTTCATTTTGTATCCCCTCTACTGCACACTCCCCTTCTCCTTCCTGCCCCTCAAGCCTCCTTCATATACCCCTGTGCCTTTCTCTATTTCCCTGCAGGGAAGGCCCTCCTCACCCTTCTATATGAACCTTGCTTTTCAGGTCTCATTAAGGCTGGCTGCATCATCTTCCTCTGTGGCCTGATTCTCACAGCATTTTTCTTCATGTGTCCTCAATTCCCTCTATTGTGACACTCTTCCTTCCTCCTCTCCTGCTTGCTTCCCAGAGCTCTGAAGTAGGAGGATTTCATAGGGAAATCCTATATAGAGCTAGGTGTTATAAGGTCTGTCTTTGCAAAACATCATATGGTGGGTCTCTGTATGTAAGCCCATTTGATGCATAAAGAAGCATCTCTGTGGATACAAGAACCTGGCACTTAACTCTCAGTTGAGGGCAGAGAGCAACAATAAAATAATAATATATTTTATTAACAACAGTGTGGGTTGCTTGAAAATTTTCATGGAATACCCTGGCCCCACAATTCAATTAACTCCCACCCAATCCTGCTAGAGGAAGAATGGCTTGTTCACAATACAAGGCCTATTGGAACTTTATCCCCCATCATTAGGAGACCTCCAAATAAATGAATACATACCATATTTATCTTTCTGCATTCTAGTTACTTCAGCCAGGATGATTTTTGCTGGTTCTATCCATTTGCCTGAAAATATGATGTCATTTCCTTCGCTGAATAATACTCCACATTTTCTCCAAAGGAGATTGTCAGTCCTGTTCTTTAGTCTTTGCAAGTTGCTGGGACTTTAATCATTGTATTGGAAAACAAACTATCAGGATAACTATGTTCTTTTAGCCAGAAGTCCTTCCATCTTTTTCCACTTCCTGGTGATTTCAATTTCAATGTCCCCTTGAAGCAGGTCTATTTTCATGTTGAGTCCAGAGTGAGGAAATGTCTGGGAAGTGTTAGCAGGTATGGCCTAGTTAGACAATATAATTCCTATAGGAGTATATTATAGGAGGGTGTGCTTTGAGGATGATATGCCAATGACCAGACAGAATGGGTTTCTGTCTTTCTGTCTCTGTTATTTTATATCTTTGTTTCTGTAGGTCTCAGTGTCTCTATTTCTTTCTCCCTTTGCCTGATGCTTGTGGTTAAGCATGAAAAGCTCTCAGTTCTGCCGAAGGTCTATAACTAGTTGTCTGCTTGCTGATGTGACATCATGTATAGTCTCTATAAAAATATAAGAAAGGTCCCAATTAAACACTTTTTGTTCAAAGAGTTTCTTTGTCAAGGAGCATTTTCCCAATAAGTAATTCACTAACTGAGGATGTATCTATACATTTAACAAATAATAATGGAATCTGTGATAATATGAGAGTTTCATGTCAATGAATAAATGATTTTATTAATGACCACTTGAAATAAATATATGACAGCTTAACTGAACTATGAGTGTTGGACACAGGAACTGTCTTATCTGTGTAGTGTGCTTTCAGCTGCCCAGATTGAGGGATGTAGGGCTGCTCAGCCTTTCTCTCAAGCAGGCTGTCCACTTGACCCTTTTAATATCTGGCTCCTGAAACTGTTAGTGGAGTTAACATGCTTTATGAAACCATTCCCCTCTCAGCCAAACAGCACCTAACCTTTGTCATGTAATAATAACATAGTGATATCACAATACCATTTTGAATTCATAATACCATTGAGATGTCATATTACCACTGTGATGTCATAATAGCATTGTGAAGTCATAACACTATTGTGAGAGCTAAATACCATTGCAATATCAAAATTCCATTGTGAAGTCATACCACAATAACGTCGTAATTGCATTGTTTTGTCATAATAACATTGGTACATCATGATGAATTTTGAAATCATAATGCCATCATGATATCATTATAGCATTGTGTTGTCATAATAGCATTGTGAAGTCATAACACCATTGCGATAGCATAATAGCTTGTGATCTCATCATAATATTGAGATGTCCTAATAAAGTCATATATACCTGCATACATACATATATAGCATTTTGACACCATAGTATACCATTGTCATGTCATACTATGATTGTGATGTCATAATAGCATTGTAATGACAAAATACATTGTGAAGTTATAACATCATTGGGATACATAATGCTATGATGACATTACAAGCATTGTAATGTCATCATAGCATTGTGATGTCATAATACCATTGTGAAATCATAACAGCATTGTGAAGACAGAAAACCATTTTCTGGTCATAATAGCATTGTGATGTCATAATAACATTGTGATGTCATCATACCAATACCATTTATATATCATGATAAAATTCTGATATCAAATGCATTATGATTTCATGTCATTGTGATATTGTAATGGCATTTGATATATCATAGTAGCATTGTGAAGTCAAAATAGCATTGTAATGTCATAACAGCATTGTGATTTCAAGAATTTTGATGTCATAACACCATTTTAATACCATAATACCATTTTGTGATGTCATATAATTGTGATGTTTTTAGCATTTACATGCCATACCATTGTGAAGTCATAATACCATATTGAGGTCTTAATTGCTTTTTGTTGCCATAATAGCACTGTGATAGCATAAAAGCATTGTGATGTCATAACATCATTGTTTTAGCATAATAGTGTTGTCATGTCATAATAACATATTAAGGTCAAAATAGCATTGTTTTGCCATAATTGAATAGTGATGTCGTACCCCAATCATGTCATAATAGCATTGTGAACTCAAACTAGCTTTGGGATGTCATGATGAATTTGGCTAGCATGATGCAACTTTGATGTCAGAATAGCAATATAATGTCCTAATATCCTTGTGAAGTCAAACCATTGTGAAGTCATAATAGCATTTTGATGTGAAACTTCCATTGTGATGCCATACCACTACCATGTCATAATACCAGTTTGATGTTATAATAACATTGTGTTGCCATAATAGCATTGTGATGTCATCATAGCATTGTGATATAGTTATACCATTGAGAAGAAATAATTGTATTGCCATGTCATCATAGCATTGAGATGTCCTAATATCACTGTAAAGTCATACCTTTTTAAAGTCATAATAGCATTGTTATGTCATAATACCATTGTGATGTCATCATAGCATTGTGATGCTATCATGATATTGTGATGTCATACCACAAACATTATACCATAGTGATGTCATAAGACCATTGGGATGTCATCATGAATTTCAATGTCATGATGCCTGTATGAATTCATAATAGCATTATGATATCATAATTCCATAGGGATGTCATAACATTGTAATATCATAATAGTATTTTGATGTCAAAATAACTTTGTCATGTCATAATAGCATTGTGATATCATCAAAATATTGTGATATCATAACAGCATTTAGATGTCATAACATTGTGATGTCATAATAGCTTTGTGATGTCATGATAGCATTGCGATGTAATAATAGCATTGTGATTCCATATCATTGTGATGTCATAACGACATTGAGATATAATAACATTGTAAAGTCATAATAGCATTATGAAGTCATAACACTACATAATAATACTGTGATAGTATAATACCTTGTGATGTCATCAAAGCATTGAGATGTCTTAATATCATTGTAAAGCCACAAATACATGCATATATGCGTATATAGCATTGTGATATCATAATACCAGTGTGATGTCATCATAATATTGTGATGTCATACAATTGTGATGTCACAGCATCATTGTAATATCATGTCACTGTTATGTCATAAGAGCATTGTGATGTCATATTATGATTCTGATATCATAATAGAATTGTGATGTCATAAATCCATTTTCCAGTCATAATAGCATTGTGATGTCATAAATCCATTTTCCAGTCATAATAGCATTGTGATGTCATTATAACATTGTGATGGCATAATAGCATTGATATATCATAATAGGATTGTTATGTCAAAGTTTTTTGTGATGTCATGAATGCTTATTTTCATGTCATTTGATGTCATAATGGCCTTGATATATCTTAATAGCATTGTGAAGTCAAAATAGCATTGTAATGTCATGACAGCATTGTGATTTCATGATGAATTTTGATGTCATAACACCATTTTGATGTCATATTACCCTTATGATATCATGATGGCATTCAGATGTCATACCATTGTGATGTAATAATACCATATTGAGCTAATAATAGCAATGTGAAGTCATAATCCCATTGTTAAAGCATAATAGTGTTATGTCATAATAACATGTTACTGTCAAAATAGCATTGTGTTGTCATAATTCCAAAGTGATGTCACACCACAATCATGTCAGAATAGCATTGTGATCTTATAATAGCATTGGGATATCATTATAACATTGTGCTATCATAAATACATTGTGATGTCATTATAGCATTGCGTTGTCATAGTACCACTGTAACTTCATAACATTGTGATCCCATAATAACTTATAGAAGTCATAAGATCTTGTGATGTCATATAATACTATTGTGATGTCATAATAACATTTTTCAGGCATAATAGCATTTTCCTGTCATAATAGCAATGTGATGTTACCTTTCCTTGAGATTTCCTAACATCTTTGTAAAGTCATACCTTGGTGAAGTCATAATAGTCACAATAGCATTGTAATGTCATAATTCATTTGTGATGTCATAACACAATGTCATAATAACTTTGTGAATTCATAAAAAATTGTGATGTCACACTAGCATTGTGATGTCATAATATCATTGTGATGTTAATAGTATTTAGATGTTATATCATTGTGATCCCATAATAATTTATAGAAGTCATAAGATCTTGTGATGTCATATAATACTATTGTGATGTCATAATAATATTTTTCAGGCATAATAGCATTTTCCTGTCATAATAGCAATGTGATGTCACCTTTCCTTGAGATTTCCTAACATCTTTGTAAAGTCATACCTTGGTGAAGTCATAATAGTCACAATAGCATTGTAATGTCATAATTCATTTGTGATGTCATAACACAATGTCATAATAACTTTGTGAATTCATAAAAAATTGTGATGTCACACTAGCATTGTGATGTCATCATAGGATTCTGATATCATAATAGCATTGTGATATCATACCACAATCATATCATAATAGCTTTGAGATGTTATAATAGCATTGGGGTGTATTGATGAAACTTAATGTTATGATGTCACTGTGATATCATCAAAGCTTGTGATGTCCTCTACGATTGTAAATCTTACCATTGTGAGGTTATACTAGCATTTTGATGACAAATTTCCATTGTGATCTCATACTACAATCATGTCGTAATACCATTGTGATGTCATAATAGCATATTGATGTCATAATACCATGGTGAAGTCATAATACCTTTGTTCTGTCAAAAGAGAATTGTGAAGTCATAACATCATTTTTGACAGCATAATAGAATTGTGATGTCATCAAACATTATGATGTCCTAAAATCCTTGTAAAGTCATAATGTTTTGAAGTCATAATAGCATAGTGATATAATACCATTTTGAGATCATAATAGCATTGTGATGTTATAACAGAACTGGGATGTCATAATAGAATAGTGAAGTCATAATACCATTGTGATAGCATAATACCATTGGACTGTCAAATAGCATTATGATGTCAAAATACGCTTGTGATGTAATAATTGCATTGTGATTTCATATCTTTCTTGTTATAATACCATTGAGATATCATAGAAACATTGTGATGCCATAATAGCATTGTGATGTTAAAATAAAAATGTGATGTCATTAGAAAATTAAGAAATCATAACAGCATAGTGATGTCATAACACCATTGTGATATCTTATCATTGTGATGTATGTAATGTCGTAATAGAATTGTCATTTCTAAATTTCATTGTGTTGTCATACTACAATCAAGTCACCTCATTTTGCAGTCATTACATAATTCTGATGTCATGATAGCATTGTGATAGAATTATGATGTGATAATATCATTGCTTTGTCCTAATACCATTTTGAGTTCATAAAACCATTGTGATGTCTTAATAACACTGAGATATCATAATAGCATTGTGATGTTATAATAGCTTTGTGATATCATAATACCATAATCATAATAACATAATCATGTCATACTAGTATTGTGATGTCATAATAGCCTTGGATGTCATGATGAATTTTTATATCACGATGCCATTCTGTTCTCATGATGCCATTTTGATTTCATAATAGCATGGTGATGTTATCACACCATTGTGAAGTCATAGCTTTGGGAAGTCGTTATAGCATTTTGAAGTCAAAATTCCATTGTGATATCATACCACAATCATGTCATAATTCCATTGTGATGTTGCACGGTGAAGTCAAAATACCATTGTAAAGTCATAATAAAATTGTGATGTCATAGTAATATTGAAATGTCATAAAAGCATTGTGAAATCATAACATGGTTGTGAAAGCATAATAGCATTCTGATGTCATAATACCATTTTGCAGTCATGATAGCCTTGTGATGTCATACTATCATTGTGAAGTCAAAAGCCCATTGTGTTGCCAAACCACAATCATTTTAAAATAGCATTTTGATATCATAAGATAATTTTGAAGTTATAGCTTTGTGATGTCATGATAGCATTGTGAAGTCATAACATGATTATGAAAACATAATGGCATTGTGATGTCATCATAGCATTGAGATATCTAAATATCATTGTAAGATCATACTATTATGAATTCCTAATAGCATTGTAATGTCAAAATTCCCTTTTACTGTCATTACACACTTTTAATGTTAATAATACCCTTTTTTAATTTTTTTATTTTTTAATTTTTCTTTATTAATTACACTTTACTCACTTTGTTGTCTCCTGTGCCAATGAGTTCAAAGGTATCCCCCACTGTTTTTTTCTAACCGATTTAATGTGTCTGGTTTTATGTTGAGGTCTTTGATCCACTTAGATTTCAGTTTTCTGCAGGGTAATAAGTATGGATCTATTTTCATTTTTTTACATGTAGACATCCAGTTAGATCAGCACCATTTGTTGAAGACGCTGTCTTTTTTTCATTGAATGGATTTGGCATCTTTGTCAAAATTCAGGTGTCCATAAGTATGTGATTTATGTCAGGGTCATCTATTTGATTCCATTGATCCACCAATCTGTTTCTATGCCAGTACCATGTAGTTTTTAATACTGTTGCTCTATAGTACAGCTTGAGATCAGGGATGGAGATACCTCCTGAAGATCTTTTACTGTAAAGAATTGTTTTAGCGATTCGGGGTTTCTTGTTGTTCAATATGAAGGCGAGAATTTTCTTTCAAAGTTGGTAAATTATTGTGTTAGTAATTTGATGGGAATTGCATTGAATCTGTAGATTGCTTTTGGTAGATGGCCATTTTTATTATATTAATCCTGCCAACCCATGAGCATGGGAGGTGTTTCCATCTTCTGATATCTTCTAATTCTTTCCTCAGAGACTGGAATTTTTTTTTTCATACAAGTCTTTGACTTGCTTGGTTAAGTTCACACCAAGGTACTTTATGTCTTTTGTGGATATTGTGAAGGGTGTTGTTTCTGTAATTTCTTTCTCACCCCTTTTGTCCTTCGTATACAGGAAGGCTACTGATTTTTTTTTTTGAGTTAATTTTGTATCCAGCCATTTTGCTTAAGGTGTTAATAAGCTGTAGGAGTTCCCTGATAGAGTTTTTAGGGTCACTCAGGTATACTATCATATTATCTGCAAATAGTGATACTTTGACTTTGCAAAACCTGCACTCCTTCGTACCGCTCCCTCCCCAAAGAGACTCACAGACCGCGGTTTGATGCAAAAGCAAGAGGCAGTTTATTCAGAGCGCAATGGGGGTCATCCCTTCAAGGCAGGAGAAGACCCCAAGCATACAAAGCACAGAGTTTTTATACCTAAAAGTCAGGCCACACATGTATCTTTACATTGACTAGTCAGCAGAAAAGATAGCAGTTTTGCAGCTGGCAGCTTACAGCTTCTTCCAAGTGCAGTCCTCCCTGCCTCAGGTTCTCTTATCTTAAAATTAGCTCATCCTGTCTTCTGAGGAGGGCCATCTGGTCTGGACTCTTCTCAAGGTGTAGTAGCCCTAATTGTCTGACTGTTCTTTCTTAGCTGGCCCTTATTCAAGGTCCAGTGATTTTTTTTTGTTTTTTTTTTGTTTGTTTTTCTAGTCTAGGATGGTCCCATTTCTCTCAAGGTCCAGTTGTTTTTCTTTCTAGTCTGGGATGGTCCCATTTCTCAACTTCTTCTTTTCCAATCTGTATCCCCTTGATCTCCTTCAATTGTCTTATTGTTCTAGCTAGGACTTCAAGAACAATATTGAAAAGATATGGAGAGAGTGGACAGCCTTGCCTTGTCCCTAATTTCAGTGGGAATGATTTAAGCTTCTCTCCATTGAGTTTGATGTTGGCTATAGGCTTGCTGTATATCACCTTTACTATGTTCAGGTATGGGCCTTGTATCCCTGATCTCTCCAATACTTTAAATATGACTGGATGCTGGACTTTGTCAAAAGCCTTTCCAGTATCCAAGGAGAGGATGATGTGTTTTTTTTTTTTTTTTTCTCCTTCAGTTTGTTTATGTGGTGGATCACATTGATGGATTTCCATATATTGAACCACCCCTGCATGCCTGGGATGAAGCTTACTTGGTCATAGTGGATATTATCTTTGATGTGTTCTTGGAATTGGTTTGCAAGTATTTTGTTGAGTATTTTTGCATTAATGTTCATGAGGGAGATTAGCCTGAAATTCTGTTTCTTTGTTGGGTCTTTGTGAGGTTTAGGTACCAAGGTGACTTTGGCTTCATAGAATGAGTTTGGTAGTGTTCCTTCTGTTTCTATCTTGTGGAATAGTTTGAAGAGTATTGGTATTAGCTCTTCTTTGAATGTCTGGTAGAATTCAGTGCTGAAACCATCTGGCCCTGGCTTTTTTTTTTTTTTGCATAGTAGACTTTTGATGACTGCTTCAATTTCCTTAGGGGATATAGGACTATTTAATTGGTTTACCTGGTCTTGATTCAGCTTTGGCATATAGAATAGGTCAAGAAAATTGTCCATTTAATTTAGATTTTCAAATTTTGTGGCATACAAACTTTGGAAGTAAGACCTAATTATTTTTTGGATTTCTTCAGTGTTTGTGGTTATGTCCCCCTTTTCATTTTGGATTTTGTTGATTTGGATAGTTTGTTTCTGCCATTTAGTTTGTTTGACTAAGGGTTTGTCTATCTTGTTGATTTTCTAAAAGAACCAGCTCTTGGTTTCATTGATTCTTTGAATTGTTTTATTTGTTTCCAATTTATTGATTTCAGCCCTGAAGTTGATTATTTCCAACCGTCTATTCCTCTTTGGTGTGTCTGCTTCATTTTTTTCTAGGGCTCTTAGGTCAGCCATTAAGTTGTTTGCATGTAATGTTTTGAATTTCTTTTTGAAAGCACTTAGTGCTATGAACTTTTCCTCTTAGCACTGCTTTCATTGTGTCCCATAAGTTTGGGTATTTTGTGCCTTCATTTTCATTGAATTCTAGAAAGTCTTTAATTTCTTTCTTTATTTCTTCTCTGACCCAGCTATCATTTAGAAGCAAGTTGTTCAGTTTCCATGTGTGTGTAGGCCTTTTGTTATTTTTGTCATTGAGGTCCAATTTTAGTCCATGGTGATCAGATAGGATATAAGGGATTATTTCAATCTTCTTGTATCTGTTTAGGCTTGCTTTTTGACCAATTATATAGTCTATTTTGGAGAAGGTTCCATGAGGTGCTGAGAAGAAGGTAAATTCTTTTGAGTATGGGTGAAAGGTTCTGTAATTTTTTTTTTATTTTTCCCTTGATGTGTATGAAGTGTCCTTCTCTATCTCTTTTGATTGATTTTGGTTGGAAATCTACTTTATAAGATATTAGGATGGCTACTCCTGCTTGCTTCTTGGGTCCATTTGCTTGGAAAACTATCTTCCAACTCTCAGGTAATGTCTATCTTTGTGATTTAAGTGTGTTTCTTGTATGCAACAGATTTTTGGGTCTTGTTTACGTATCCATTCTGTTAGTCTGTGTATTTTTATTGGAGAATTGAGTCCATTGATGTTGAGGGACATTAATGACCAGTGGCTGTTAGATCTTTTGATTTTGATGTTGGTTGTGGTCATAGGTTAGTGTGCACCCCATGGCACCAGAGACTGGGAGTCCCTGTCCAGAAAAATCCCCACAGGGAAGGGGGCAAACCAGACAGACTTTGACCACCCAAAAATTTCTGCAGACCAGCCCAATGGAGGGACCTTCTCTGCACCAGTGAGTCTGCTGTTACAAGGAGAGCAGTACTCACCTCCCACAGATTATCACTTTGATACTGGGGCACTGATCTCCAACCTCAGACCTACAGATGCCCAAGATCCCTGAGATCAAGCCCTAGATACTTCTCCAAATGGCAACGAGTTATCCTTAACAAAATTGACCAAACCAGAGGACACCTGGGGTGAGCTGTGGCAACTCCTGAAAAACACCAGCCATACAGTAGGCATACCCAAAAAGCTGAGGATGCTTCCTTCAGGGAAAAACCATCTTCCTGCCAAGGAGATTCTCTCCACCACAAGATTCCAGGAACCACGAGAAACTAACTCCCAACTACTAAGATAGAACAATGGGTAGAGGCTAGTGTAAAAGTTCAATCAACAAAAGACAGAACAATATGGTATCTCCAGAACCCACTTATCCAGGAGTAAGTAGCCCTGGACACCCCAGCAAAATTGGAATTGAAGAATATGCCCTAACATCCATACTCATGAAGAGTATAACAGAGGAAACAAATAAAATGTGTAAAGACATAGAGAAAGAGAAACTCATACAGAGTATGGCCATCCTTAAAGAAATAGAAGACGATAAAAACAGATTATGACCATCTGTAAAGAAATAGAAGAAGATATAAAAAATAGATTATGGCCATCCTTAAAGAAATACAGGAAGTTGCAGCCAAACAGCTGGTGGCCTTTAAAGAGGAAATATTTAAATCACTGAAAGAAATAAAAGAAACAGAGGACTGTTCACACAAATAGCTGAAGGAATTGAAGGAAAACAGGAAAATACAGTCAGACAGGTGAAGGAAATTAAAAAAAAGAAAAGCTCAAGATCTGAAGATAGAATTGGGAAAATTAAAGAAAACACAAATGGAGGAAATTGTGGAGATAAACAACATAGGGAAGAAAACAGGAACTACAGAGGTAAGCATAACCAACATACAAAGTTGGAAGGAAGAATCTCAGGTGTGGAAGTTATGATTGGAAGAAATCAATGTATATGTCAAAGAAAATGTTAAATTTAATACCTTTTTTAAGTCTTGAAACCATTGTAAATTCATAATACCATTTTGATGTCATAACATTATCATGTCATAATGCCATTATGATGTGATAATGCTGTTGTGATCTCGTAATAAAATTTTGCAGTCATGATAACATTGTGATGTTATCATAGCATTGTTATATGTTAATACCATTGTGGTGTCATGATAGCATTTTAATGTCATTAATTTTGTGAAGTCACAACACCATTAGGATGTCATATCATTGTGATATCATAATAACATTGACATATCATAATAACATTATGAAGTCATAATAGTATTGTGATATCATAAAAACATTGTGATGTCATAATAGCATTGTAATGTCATAATAGCATTGTAATACTTATTCTAAGCATCCTGTCTCAAATTTGTGTAAACTGGCCAGAATAAAGCAACTAGCCACAAAGTTGAGCAACAGGAGGAGCCAGAGGGCAGGAAATGAGTGGGAGGAACCAGCGGCAGGAAATGAGCGGAGAAGAGAGGGCAAGGGAGCAAAGCTTGGAGATACAGACTTGGAGGAGAGACTTTGGAAGAGGGTGGAGAGAATAAACCAGACCTAAACTTCAGAAAAAGCATGAATAATGGGTGAAATCTAAATGTTAGGAAACTATGAGGGCTTGAATGTTTTGGATGGAGTAACTATTGACGAACAATGTGTTCTAAGCTAACTAAATAAACCCAGTCTCTGTGGTGAATTGCTTATACAGAATTGCTTAAGAATTAACAGCAAGCATTAATAAAAGATAAACTAACAGTAAATATTAATCATCACCTACGACATACCATTGTAAAGCCATTATACTATTATGATTTCATAACACCATTGTGATGTCATATCATTGTGAAGATATAATAGCATTGTGGTGTCATGATAGCATTGTGAATTTATAATACATTGGACTGTCATATACCATTGGGCTATCATGGTAACATTGTTATGTCATCATACTATGGTGATGTCATAATACCATTTGAAGATTATCAAAGCATTGTGAGGTCATACTATTGTGATGTCAACACCACCGTGATATCATGATATTGTGATGGCATAAAAACATTGTAATGATATAATGGTATTTTGAGGTCATAATGCCACTGTGAAGTCAAAATTCTATTGTGTTGTCATACCACAATGATGTCATAATAGCATTGTAATATCATAATATGATTGTGATATGATAAAAATAACAAGATATCATGATGGCATTGTGATGTCAAAATTGCATTCTTATGTTACATTTTTTATTGTGATATTATAATTTTATTGTGATATCAAACCATATGAGGCCATAATATCATTGTGATATCATAATAGCATTGTGATGTCATAATTCCATTGTGAACTCATAATAACAGTATGATGTCATACTAGCATATTGAGGTCATAAGGCCATTGTGATGTCATAATAGCATTGTGTTGTCATGAAAGCATTATGAAAATACCATTGTGATGTCAAAATTCCATTCTGCTGTCATACCAGGTTATTTTATTAATGTCTTCTTAAAAGAAATATATGACACTCTTCCTGAACTAAGAGTCTTGAACTGGATCTGTCATCTCTGGGTTGTGTGCCATCAACTGCCCAGTTGGAGGCATGTAGGACTGTTCAGCCTTTCTCTCAAGCAAGCTGTGTGCTACACTGTGGTCAGTGAGGAAGCCTCCTCTTCCTGGGATTTACAGTCATATGTGGACCTTTAGGACAGAGAAATGGGTATGTGCTATTATATGCCTAGGACACAAATCAGCTGTTTTCCTTCAGTGGTGCTACAGATAAATCCTCTAAACATAGACTGCTTGTTCAGTGGAAACTTTTTTTCCATTTTCACAGCCATTGTATAAGCTGTCAACATAATATTATTATTGATTATTTGGGAATTTCATATAATATATATTTCATTCCTTTTCCATTGCTCCCAAATTCAAATTTCTACCTATGTATCACATTATTTTTTTTCTTACAATGTATCAATTGAAGTATGTGTTGTTCATCTACTCCTTGGAACATGATCAGAGTCCCAGTGAAAAGTCCTTTAAAGAAAACTGAGTTCATCATTGCTGCACCCTGGCACCACACCCAAAAGGAAGCCATAAATCCTGAAGAGCTCTATACTTCATCACCTTGATCACAGTTTTTCTTGTGTATTTATTACATTTTGCTCGCTTTTTTTTCCACTCTGCTGTCCCCTACCTCTTATAATATATGCACTTTCTATGGACTATGCAGTACCATCCCTCTTCTCTTCCCAGATCCACCCACCCTCCTTTTTCTACCCTTAGGTCCTTTCTCTAGTTCCATGATAGGGGAGGTCCTCCTCCCCATTCTAACTGACCCTAGCTTATCAGGTGTCATCATATCTGGCTGCATCATCTTCCTCTGTGGTCTGATTCTCAGGGTTTTGTTTTCCTTGTGTCCTCAATTCCCTCTACTTTTGACATTCTTCCTGACTACGCTTCAGCAGGCTTCCCAGAGCTCTGAGGTGAGGAAGAATTTCATAGGAAAATCCCATTTAAAGCTGAATGTTTTAAGGTCTCTCTGCATAATATTGGAATGAGTGTCTCTGTATGCAATCCCAATTGATGCAGAAGTAAGCATCTGTGGATACAAGAACATGACACTTATCTATCAGTTGAGGGCAGAGATCAACATATCTTAATAAGAACAACCGGGTTTGCTTGAAAATTTCCATAAGATGGCCTGGCCCCACAACTCAATTAAGTGCCAATCAATCTCCCTAGTTTAAGACTGTGTTGTTCACAATAAAAAGACAATTGGAACTTTATCCCCCTTAATAAGTGAATATATACCATATTTGTTTTTCTATATTTTAGTTACTTCATCCTGGATAATTTTTCCTGGTTCCATCTATTTGCCTGAAAAATATCATGATGTCATTTTCTTATCTGAATAATATTCCATTATGGAAATATTTCACGTTTTCCCCAAAGGAGATTGTCAGTCCTGTTCTTTAGAACATGGATGTTACTGGGACCTTAATCATTTCATTGAATGACAACCTGTTATTTTAGCCTAGAAGTCCCTCCATCTTCTTCCACTTCCTGATGATTTGAATTGCATTGGCCCCTTGAAGCTCATCTTCTTACATGATTAATCCCCAATGAGGTAAATCTGGGAAGGGTTAGGAGGTATGGACTTGTTAGATAATATAATTCCTATTGGTGTTATATTATGGGAGGGTGTGCTTTGAGGTTGATATGCCAATGACATATGAGCAGACAGAATGGAGTCTCTGTCTCTTGGACTCTGTCAATTTTTATCTTTGTTTCTTTTGGTCTTGGTCTCTGTATTTCTGCATAAGTCTTTCTATTTCTTTTTCTCTCTGTGTGTCTCTCATTCTCCCTCTCTCTGACTGCTGCCTGTTGTTCAGTATGAAAAGTTCTCAGTTCTTCTCAAGGCTACAACAAGATGACTGCTTGCTGAAGTGACATCAGGGATGGTCTTTGTAAAAATATAAGCAAGAACCCAATTAAAGGCTTTTTGTTCAAAGATTTGCCTTGTTAAGGCAGCATTTTCATAGTAAGTAATTCACTGACTGAGGATATATATGTGCATTTAATAATAATGGAATCTGTGATAATGTGAAACTGACAGGTCAAGGAAATGTGTCTTTATTAATGAACACTTCAAAGAAATAAGTGACAATTTTCCTGAAATAAGTGTCTTCTACTAAGAAATCGTCATTTCGAAGTTCTGTGCTTTCAGCTTCCTGAATGGAGGCATGTACTTAGCCTTTCTCTCAAGCAGGCTGTCCACTTGGCACTTTTAATAACTGTCTCCTGACACTCTTACTGGATTTCATCTGTTGCATGAGATCATCCTTCCTCTCAGCCAATTACCACCTGAGAGAATTGTGAGGTTTCCATGGAGATGAGTACACAAACTCTCCTCACTGTCCAGTATCTCTGATCCTTTCCACAAGTGAATTTTTCTTGTAAAACACAAGCTTTTATTTCATCCTTTTATCTAGATACCACACCTTTACTTTTATTTATCTCTGTAACAATGTCATGTAGGAAATGAAAATTTAATGTTTATTTAATGGGACAGCTTCCTAAGTAGGGAAGTTTCAATGTAATGTGGGATTAAAGTTTATGTACTGTCCCAATCCACAGAAGTTCAATGGGTTCCTAAAGAGGAGGGTGGAAAGAATGGGGTAGGACACAAAGATGCAAGGAGGGAGGCCAATTCTGTGTGTCTTGGTCTCATTTATTAGAAATTTTTACTCGACTTCTATAGGGAGAAGGCAGGAAAAGTGGGAAGGATAAATTACTGCTGCAGGAGAGTCCTTTTATGGCTTTAATACACCTGCAAGATACCACTAATGCTCTAAAACTAATAGACGAATGTACTCACAAATCTTTAACCTATCATTTAGGGTTCTAGGTAACTCTTTCACTACATAGCTTTAGGTTTCCATTAAATGACCTTTGCTCACTATTTGTCTTTGGCTTTAGTAAATAGCTTTGGCTCCTGGCAATGTACTGAATGACAAGTTGGTCTCCTTCTGTGGTCTTGAATCTGAAATTTCCTAAGTTGTGACTTTGAAGTGAGCAGTTATGTACATACTCACTAAATGTACCTTCACATTATTATTGAGATAATAGGCTGGCATGATCTAGGGTTTCCTGGGGTATTGAGTCTTACTGGGAGCCAAGGGTATTTACTGAAGCCAAAGTCAATTAGTAGGCCAAAGGTATTTAGTGGAGACAAAGCTATTTACTGAAGCCAAAGCCAAGTAGTGAGCAAAGATCATCTAGTGGAGACCTAAAGCTATTTAGTGAAAGAGTTACCTGAGACCCTAAACCATGGGTGATAGATTTCTGAGGACATCCGTCTGTTAGTTTTAGAGAGTCCGTGAGATATCTTAAGAAAGCATTCTTTTTTTTTTTTTTTTCAATGCAGTTTATTCAGGAACATTGAACAATCCTCGGACCCCAGGGAAAGCCAGCCCACAGCTTAAATAGCCTCTGGGTAGCCAACCCAGGTGTGCCACGGGGGCAATGCAGATAGGTCCACATACATGGAAGCAAGCCAGATCCTCGGCCTTAGCCAAATGTGGAGTTGTTCGTGACAGAGAGCACTCACCATCGGGAAGGTGGAAGGCGGAAACCAGCTCCATCTTTAAGGCATAGCATTCCGCAGCTCTCTACAGTTCCCCCTTTTTGTTTTAGACGTATCAGGCAAGAGTAGAGGTCTGATCTCTGATATTAGAAATAAATTGGGACTTTGTACCGATGTTCGTTTAGGTGTCATCCACCCAAAGAGCATCAGACCATTCCGATACCTTTTTCTCAGAGGCGGGACCTGGGGCATTAACCTGCATGCAATCAGACATGCTCTTCTCTGGGTCCAAAGCGGCTGACCCTGAGTGCAGTGCTTAGCCTCGCATCCTGAGCGTATCATTTTAGCTTTTTATGGTATCCAACCATGCTTGGGGAGAATGTCCTGCTTCAATGGCTGTAAAGGCCTGAATGATCATGGCTGCATCACACTGTTGTGAGACTCTAATCTTGCATATATACCACAGGCAAACCAAGGAGACCAACACCAGAAGGCCTGCTAACACTCCCATGCCTGCCCATTCCTTCAGATGATTCATGGCTGCAGCAATCCATGTTGATAATCCTGTGGCTGGTCCTGTGTCCACTCTGGTAGAATTTACTGTGACAATGGCCACTCTCAGCTGCTCCATCGTAGTATCGAATTCTCCAGTCCAATTACCTAAAATATAGCTCGACAATTGTTTAGACAGATTTGCAGCACAAGAAAAATTCTCATGTTGTATGCTAGTGACACAAAGTCCAGCATACTTTCATTGACAGCCAGAGTGGACGCAGGACTAGCCACAGGATTATCAACATGGATTGCTGCAGCCATGAATCTTCTGAAGGAATGGGCGGGCATGGGAGCGTGCCCCCGTGGCACGCCTGGGTTAGCTACCCAGAGGCTATTTAAGCTGTGAGCTGGCTTTCCCCGGGGTCCGAGGACTGTTCAATGTTCCTGAATAAACAGCATTGAAAAAAAAATGTTGACAAATTTTACAATGACTTTTAACATGGAGAAAAGATTTCACTAAAGGAATGCAAAGTTTGACATTTCAAGGCATGTTTTCCAGGAACTCATTATGTAGCAGAGAATACTTGCCATCAAATAGTGGTTACCCAGCTAGATCAGACCCCATGATCTCAGGTGGCACCTATGAACAAGCAGTCCTGGATCTAACACTAGAGCGTTTGTCTGGAGGACCAGAGCAAGGAACACAGTTGCTCTTGGGTCCTAGGCATATAGCATGGATCAATTTATCTGTCCTGAAGTCCCAGTTTTACTTGTAAACCCAGGAACAGGAGGGTTGCTCACTGACCACTGGGTAGGACATAGCTGCTGGACCAGCCAGGTCAGACAAGGCAACCTTGATCATACAGAGTTGGCAATCCTAGTGTGAAACAGCACCATCTTTCAAATAGTTTATTGCCCCTCAGCACTCCTATATACAGAGACTTTTCTCTGTTTCAGCCATATCAGTCCCCAGAATTGTCTGGTTTCCTTCTCTTTTCCCTGCTCTTAAAGTCTCAATAACCCAGGAAACCCTAGGCCCAGCCAGCCTATGATTACAATAAGAATATGAAGGTACACTTAGTGAGTATACAAGTAACTGCTCAGTTCAAAGCCAAAACCTAGGAAATCTCAGATCCAAGACCACAGTAGGAGACCACCTTGTCAATTGGTTCATTCCCCTTAATCCCACATCACTTTGAAGCTTCCCTAATTAGGAAGAACTCCAATTAAATAAACATTAAAGTATCAATTCCTACCTAACATTGTCACAGAGATAAAAAGGAATGAATGTGTGTGGGTCCTGGATAAAGGGATGATATAAAGGCTTGTTGGGTTTCACAGGAAAAAGTCACATGCGCACAGGATCAGAGATACTGGACACTGAGGAAAGTTTGTTTACTCATCTCCATGGAAACCTCAAGATTCTCTCATGTGTGATAGCTTTGATGTAGAATGTTGTTATTCAAGAGGTGAGAGACATTAAGAGTTTCAGGAGGCTGTTATTAAAACATCCCAGTGGACTGAGTACATGAGAGAAAGGCTGAGCAGCCATACAAGTCTCAATCTGAGCAGCTAAAAGCACAAAACCCAGAGATCACAGTTTATACGTCCAATACTTTTATTTAAGGAAAAGTGTCACATATTTCCTAATTTTTATTTTTATTTTTATTAATTATACTTTATTCACTTTGTAGCCTCCAATAAACTACTCCCTCCACCCTCCCAATACCACCTTCCCTACCCCATCTCCATGCATGCACCAACTCAAGTCTACTGATAGGGGAGGTCTTCCTCTCCTATCTTCTGAATCTACTCTATCATATCTCAACAGGAGTGGCAGAGATGATCAAAGAGCAGACTAATCGGTTCATGTCCAAGGCAGTGTCTGTTCCCATTACTATGGAACCCACTTGGACACTGAACTGCCATGGGCTACACCTGTGCAGAGGTTCTAGGTTATCTCCATGCATGGTAGTTGGCTGGAGTATGAGTCTCTTAAAAGACCAATATGTTCAAATTTTTGTTTCTATTCCTCTGCTTGTGGAGTTCCTGTCCTGTCCAGATCTTACTATTTCCTACTACTTTCATTAGAGTCCACAAACTGCCCATCAGTTGGCCATAAGTGTCAGCATCTGATTTGATATGCTGCAGGGCAGAGCCTTTCAGAGGCCCTCTGTGATTAGGCAGGAGCCTAAAACTTGTTCCCTGTTTTCTACTTTTTCTCATGTCCATCCTCTTTGACTTTCAGGATGGGGATTGAGTATTTTAATCAGGGTCCTCACTCTTTATTAGTTTCTTTAGGTGTACAGATTTTAATAGGTTTATCATATATTTTATTTCTATATTTGTGATTATAAAACATGTGTGTCTTTCATATTCAGGCATAACTCACTCAGGATGATCCTTTGCAGTTCACATCATTTACCTGTAAATTTCTTGATTTCCTTGTTTTTAATTGGAGAGTAAGATTCCACTCTGTAGATGTATCACAATTTCCATATCCATTCTTTAGTTGAGGGGCATCTCTGTCCTGTCTCCTACAAATAAAGCTGCTAAGAACATGATTGAGCAAATATATTGTGTACTTGAGCCACTTTTGGATACATGCCTACAAGTGGAATAGCTGGATCTGGAGGAAACACTTATCCTAGTTATCTGATAAAGCAGAAGATTGATTTCCAGAGTGGTTATAGAAGTTTACATTCCCATCAGCAGTGGAGGAGGGTTTCCCTTCTCCACAACCTTTCCAGCATGTATTGTCACTTGAGTTTTTGATCCTGGCCATTTTGATGGGTGTAAGGTAAGATTTCTGTGTCATTTTGATTTGCATTTCTCTGATGGCTAATGAGGTTGAGTATTTCTTTGTTTCTCTGCCATTCAATATTCCTCTATCTAGAATTCTCTGTTTAGCTCTGTTCCCCATTTTTTAAATGGATAACTTGAATTGTTGCTTTTCAACACCTTTAGTACTTTCTTTTAACCTTTATTAGTAACACTTTATTCACTTTGTATCCCCCCATAAATCCCTCCTTTTTTCCCTCCCAATCACACTTCCTCCCCCTTCTTCAAGCATGGCCCTCCCCGAGTCTACAGAATGGAGAGGCCCCCTCTCCTTCCTTCTGATCTTAGTCTATCAGAACTCATCAGGAGTGGCTACATTGTCATCTTCTGTGGACTGGTAGGCTTGCTCCCCCCTCAGGGGGAGGTGATCAAAAAGCAGGCCAATCAGTTTATATCAGAGACAGTCCCTGTTCCCATTACTACGTAACCCACTTGGATACTGAACTGCCATGGGCTACATCTGTGCAGGGGTTCTAGGTTATCTCCTTGCATGGTACTTGGTTGGCGTAAGAATCTCTGGAAAGATCTTGTGTTCAATTTTTCTGTTTCTGTGGCTCTCTTAGTGGAGTTTTTGTCCTTTCCAGATCGTACTACATCCCACTTCTTTCAAAACATTCCATGAACTCTGCCCATCACTTGGCCATGAATATTAGCTTCTACTTTGATACTCCACAAGGCAGAACCTTTCAGAGGCCCTCTGTGGCAGGTTCCTAACTTGTTTCCTGTTTTCTTCTTCTTCTGATGTCCATCCTGTTGGCTTTCTGGATGGAAATTGAACATTTTAGCCAGAGTCTCCCTCTTGATCAGTTTCTTTAGATGTACAGATGTTAGCAGGTTTATCCTATATTATATGTCTATATGAGTGAGTATATACTCAGTGTGGCTTTCTGTTTCTAGGACAGCTCACTCAGGATGATCCTTTCCATTTCACAATATTACATGCAAATTTCATGATTTCCTTCTTTTTCTTTGCTGAGTAATATTCCATTGTGTAGATGTACCAACATTTCTGTATCCGTTATTCACTTGAGGGGCATCTGGGTTGTTTTCAGAATCTGGATATTACAAATAAAGCTTTTACAAATATGGTTGAGCAAATGTCCTCATTGTGTACTTGAACCTCTTTTGAATATATGCCTAGGAGTGGTATGGCTGGATCTTCAGGAAGTGTTATTCCTAGTTGTCTCAGAATGTGCCAGATTGATTACCAGACTAGCCGTACAAGTTTACAAATTATACAAAGTTTACAAAGACTTGCATGAAAAAAAAATTCAAGACTCTGAAGAAACAATTAGAAGATGATATCAGAAGATGGAAAGATCTTTCATGCTGATGGCTTGGCAGGATTAACATAATAAAAATGGCCATCTTACCAAAAGCAATCTACAGATTCAATGCAATCCCCATCAAATTACCACACAATTCTTTACAGTCCTGGAAATGAAAATTCTCAAATTCATATGGAAAAACAAAAAACCTAGAATTGCTAAAATCATCCTTTACAATAAAAGATCATATGGAGATATGTCCACCTCTGATCTCAAGCTGTAGTATTGAGCAACAGTTTTAAAAACTGCATGGTATTGGCAGAGAAACAGTATAGTGAATCAACGGAAACAAATAGATGACTCAGAAATAAACCCAAACTCTATGGAAACCTGATTTTTTACAAAGACGACAAAACCATACAACACAAAAAGGATAGCATCTTCAACAAATGATGCTGTTCTAACTCAATATCTACATGTAGAAAAATGTAAATAGATCCATACTATCACCTTGCACAAAACTGAAGTCCAAGTGGATCAAAGACCTCAACATAAAACCATACACATTAAATCATTAGCGAAAAACTGGAGAAGAACCTTGAACTCACTGGCACAAGAGACAACTTCCTGAACAGAACACCAACAGCACAGGCTCTAAGAGCAACAATCTGTAAATGGGACCTCATAAAACTGAAAAGCTTCTGTAAAGCAAAACACACATATAGTATATCCCACCATCATGAAAACAAAACAACTGCCTACAGATTAAGAAAGAATCTTCACCAACCCTTTATCTGAAAGAGAGCTAATATCCAGTATATATCAAGGACTAAAGCAGCTGAAAAGCAGCAAACCAAGTAATCCAATTAAAAAAAAAAATGGGGAACAGAGCTAAACAGAGAATTCTCGATAGAGGAATATCAAATGGCATAGAAACACTTAAGGAAATGCTCAATGTCATTCGCCATCATGGAAATGCAAATCAAAACAAACCTGAGATTTCCCTTACATCCATCAGTATGGCCAAGTTCAAAAGCAAATGACAATACATGCTGGAGAGGTTGTGGACAAAGGGGAACCCTCCTTTACTGCTGGTGGAAATATAAACTTGTACAACAACTCTGGAAATCAATCTGGTGCTTTCTCAGACTACTGGGGATAGCACTTCCTCAAGATTCAGCTATCCACCTATAGGCATATATCCAAAAGAGGCTCATGTACACAATAAGGACATTTTCTCAACCATGTTTATAGCAGCTTTATTTGTAATAGGTAGAACCTGGAAACAATCCAGTTGCCTCTCAACTTAAAAATGGATACAGAAATTGTGGTACATCTACACAATAGAATATTACTCAGCAATAAAAAAACAAGGAAATCATTTAATTTGCATGTCAATAGTGGAAACTGGAAAAGATCTTCCTGAGTGAGGTATTCCAGAAGCAGAAACACACATATAGTATATCCCACTAACAGACATACAATATAAGATAAACCTACTAAAATCTATACATCTAAAGACACTAACACAGAAGGAGGACTCTGGCTAAAATGCTCAATCCCCATCCTGGAAGACAAAGAGAATGGACATCAGAAGAAGGCAAAAACAGGTAACAAGTTAGGAGCCTGCCCCAGAGGGCCTCTGAAAGGTTCTGCCCTGCAGACTATCAAAGCAGATGCTGAGACTTATGGTCAACTGTTGGGAAAAATGCATGGACTATAATGTAAGAAGAAAGAAATAGTAAGATCTGGAGAGGCCAGGAGCTCTACAAGGAGAGCAACAGAACCAACATAATCTGAGCACAGGGGTGTTTCCTGTGATTCATACTTCAAACAAGTACTTTTCATGTATATAAACTAGAACCTCTGCACAGGTGTAGCCCATGGAAGTTCAGTGTCCAAGTGGGTTCCATAGTAATGGGAACAGGGACTACCTCTGACATGAACTGATTAGCTTGCTCCTCATCCTGATGGGGGAGCAGACTTTCCAGGCCACAGAGGAAGACAATGTAGCCATTCCTAATGAGATCTGACAGATTAGCATCAGAAGGAAGGAGAAGAATTTTTCCCCTTTCAGTGGACTTGGTGAAGGACATGCGTGAAGAATGGGGAGGGAAGGTAGGATTATCAGGCAAGGGGGAGGGTTTTATGGTGGATACCAAGAGAATAAAGTGTAATTAATAAAAATTAAATTAAAATATTAAAAATATATAATTCCTTTTGCAGTTATATTATTCAGTGGAGTGATTTGATGTTGATATGCTAATGAAAGTGACAATATAGAAGGGAGTCTGTGTCTCTCAATCTCTATCACTTTATATATTTGTTTCTGTAGGTCTTTATCTCTCTATTTCTGAATCTGTTTCTCTGGCTCTTTCTCTTTCTGTCTCTTTCTGTCTCCATTTTGGTGCCTGATTCAGTATGAAATGCCCTCAGTTCTGCTGAAGGAATATAACAAGATGACTGCTTGCTGACATGGCATCCTGAAGGTCTCTGTCAAAATATAAACAAGGTTCCAATTAAATGCTTTCTGTTTAAAGATTTGCCTTGGACAAGGAGTGTTTTCACAATAGTTCACTGACTGAGGACATATTTGTGCATTTAATGAATCTGTAATAATGTGAAAGTATCATGATTTTATTAATGACCACATGAAAGTAAATGTGTTACACTTTTCCTGAACTAAAAGTATTGAACAGAGGAACTGTCATCTCTGGTTCATGTGCTTTTAGCTGCCCAGTTTGAGACATGTAGGCCTGCTCAGCTTTTTTCTCAAGTAGGCAGTCCACTTGGCACTTTTAATAACTAAATCCTGAAACTCTTACTGGCTTTCACCTCTTTCATGACATCATTATCCCTCTCAGCCAACACCTGATATAATCTTGAGGTTTCCATGGAGATGAGTAAACAAACTTTCCCCAGTGTCCAGTATCTCTGATCCAGTGCACATGTGACTTTTTCTTGTGAAACTCAACAAACCTTTATCTCACCCCATTATCCATATTCCCCAGCTTTACTCCTCTTGACTACTGTGACAATGTCAGGTAAGAAATGCAACTTCAATGTTTATTTATTTGGACAACTTCCTAAGTAGGGAAGCTTCAAAGTGATGTGGGATTAAGTGGATTAAGTGAAATGCACTAAATGACAAGGTGGTTTCCTACTCTGTGATTTGATCTGAAATTTCCTAGGTTGTGACTTTGAACTGAGCCGTTACTGGCATACTCACTAAATGGACCTTCACATTCTTATTGATATAATAGGCTGGCAGGATCTACAGTTTCCTGGGGTAGTGATTATTTAAGGGCAGGGAAAAGAGAAGGAAACCAGATAATTTCTAGGAGTTGTTTGGCTGAAATAGACAAAGAACAGTATATGACAGCTGGTTCTATACCACACTAGTGTTGGCAACCCTCTATGAGCATGGTTGCCTATGCTGACCGGGCTAGATGGGCAGCTATATCCCTCAATGATCAGTGAGCAAGTTTCCTGATCCCTGGGTTTACAGTTAAAACTGGGCCATCAGGACAGAGAAATGAGTCAGTGTTATATGCCTAGGATACAAGAACAGCTGTAGTACCTGCTATGGTCCTCTAGACAAACCCTCTAAATGTACTGTTAGATCCAGGAATGCTTGTTCAGAAGTGCCACCTGAGCTCATGTGGTCTGACATAGCTGTGGAACCACTAGTTCATGGTAAGGATTCTCTGCTACATAATGAGTTCCTGGAAAAAAATGCCTTACAAAGTCAAACTCTACCTACCCTCCATTAGCAGAATTTTTTTTTTCCATGTTAAAAGTCATTGTAAAAGTTTTTGACATTTTATTTCTTTGTTGATTATGTGGCAATTTCATGTTACATATATTACCCTCCTTTTATATTGCTCTCAGGTTCAAATTCCTACTTAAGTGTCACACTATTTTTTTTTCTTTAAAATACATTAATTGAAGTAACTTTTGTTCATATAATCATTGGAACATGATCAGAGTCTCAGTGTCAATTCCCTTAAAGAAAACTGGGTTTGTTCTTGCCTCATACTGCCCAAGAAAAAGTGCCACATACCACACCCAAGAAGAAGTCATCAGTCATGAAGATCTCTATACTTCATCACCTTGTTCACTGATAATCTTTCCTATTTATTTATTACAAATTGTTCACTTTGTATCCCCTCCTCTGCCCCCTCACTCTTCTCCTTCCAGTCCCACCCACCCTCCTTCTTCTACCCCTATTCCCTTTTTGTAGTTCCCTTAAAGTGGAGGGCCTCCTGACCCTAATATGTGACACTACCTTATCAGTTCCCAAAAAGGCTGGCTGCATCATTTTCCTCTGCAGCCTGATTCTCAGGGCATTGTTCTCCTTCCATCCTCAATTTCCTCTACTTATGACACTCTTCCTGCCTCTTCTCCTACAGACTTACCAGAGCTCTGAGGTGAGGGAGAATTTCATAAAGAAAGCCCATTTAGAGCTGGGTATTTTAATGTCTATGTGTGCATAATATCAGACTGTGGATCTCTGTATACAATCCAATTTGATGTAGAAGGAAGCATCCCTGTGGATCCAAGAACATGACACTGATGTATCAGTTGAGGTCAGAGGGCAACATATTGTAATAATAACAGGTTGATTGACAATTTCCATAGGATGTCCTCACCCAACAACTCAATTAACTGCCATCCAATCCCCCTGGTGGAAGACTGGTTTGGTCACAATACATGGGTTATTTTAACTTAATCCCCCACTATTAGGAGACATCCTACTATGTTAATATATACCATACTTGTCTTTCTGTATTTTAGTTACTTCATCCAGCATGAATTTTGATGGTTGCATTCATTTGCCTGAAAATATCTTGTTGTCATTTTCTTAGCCGAATAATACTCCCTATGGAAATATTCCATGTTTTCCCCAAAGGAGATTGTCATTCCTGTTCTTTAGACTTTGGAAGTTGCTGGGACATTTCTCATTGTATTGAATGAGAAACTATCAGGATAACTATATTTTTTTAGCCTAAAATTCCCTTCTTCTTCCAATTCTTGGGGAATTGAATTGAATTGTCTCCTTGAAGCCCATCTATTTACATGTGGAGTCCTGTTGCAGGTGGTATTAATATTTACTATAATTATCTTTTAATAATGCTGCTGTTAATCATAAGCAGCTGTATAACCAAATCACTACACAGACACTGGGTTTATTTAGTTAACCTAGAACACAGTTCAGGGCAATAGTTACTCTCTCCTAAAAACTAAGCCCTCATAGTTTCCTAATATTTAGATTTTACCCATTTTACTTGCTTCTAGTGATATATTAGGTCCAGTGCATCTCTCCATGTAGTTCCAAGATCTCTCCTCCAGCTCTGCTCTCCTAGCTACCTTTGCCCTTTATCATCCCCCTCATTTCCTGCCCTCTAGCTCCACCCCTCTTTGCTGTTCTCTGGCTCCTCCCAGTGCAACATTGTGTGTAGTTGCTTTATTTTTTTTCTGTTTAGATAAGATGCTTTTCTGTTGAGACAGGATGCTTAGAATGAGTATCACAATGCAATATCCAGATTCAAACCAGAGAGTCGGGGAGAAGGGAGAAATCATCATTTGAATGAAAACGGGTCAGGAGTATACATTTTTTTTTTCAATGCAGTTTATTCAGGAACATTGAACAATCCTCGGACCCCGGGGAAAGCCAGCCCACAGCTTAAATAGCCTCTGGGTAGCCAACCCAGGCGTTCCACGGGGGCAATGCAGATAGGTCCACATACATGGAAGCAAGCCAGATCCTCGGCCTTAGCCAAATGTGGAGTTGTTCGTGACAGAGAGCACTCACCATCGGGAAGGTGGGAGGCGGAAACCAGCTCCATCTTTAAGGCATAGCATTCCGCAGCTCTCTACAGTTCCCCCTTTTTGTTTTAGACGCATCAGGCAAGAGTAGAGGTCTGATCTCTGATATTAGATATAAATTGGGACTTTGTACAGATGTTCATTTAGGTGTCATCCACCCAAAGAGCATCAGACCGTCCGATACCTTTTTCTCAGAGGCGGGACCTGGGGCATCAACCCGCATGCAATCAGACATGCTCTTCTCTGGGTCCAAAGCGGCTGACCCTGAGTGCAGTGCTTAGCCTCGCATCCTGAGCGTATCATTTTAGCTTTTTATGGTATCCAACCATGCTTGGGGAGAATGTCCTGCTTCAATGGCTGTAAAGGCCTGAATGATCAT
The DNA here is from genome assembly GCF_030254825.1 of Meriones unguiculatus. Taxonomy (NCBI): domain Eukaryota; kingdom Metazoa; phylum Chordata; class Mammalia; order Rodentia; family Muridae; genus Meriones; species Meriones unguiculatus. Next base: position 21,753,349 of record NW_026843710.1, on the reverse strand, counting down.
GGCTGCATCACACTGTTGTGAGACTCTAATCTTGCATATATACCACAGGCAAACCAAGGAGAGGAGTATACATTTTTAAAGAGCATTAAGTATACCAACATTTCCCCCTTTAAGTCCAATAAAGGAATGATTTTCTTTCAATACAATAATCATTATGAAATTATGAAAACTGTTAGGTAAAATCTACATGTGCAATGTCTAGTCCATGTTTATTTAACAACTTAGGAGAAAGTATCTGATTATCTTATCTATCTTGACAAGTTAAAAGTTCTATATCTAAATTAACTTTTATCCTTATGGGGATTACCTATATGAAAGGATTTCTTAATTTCTAAACAACTCAAGCTTAATTTGTGGCACTATGACTATTTGGTCTTCAACCCATCAGAAACTTGCCAAGGAATAAAATTACTTGAGTAAATAGGAAGCAGATGCTAGCAGCTTCCAAAAAATAAAAAATAAAAAAATGACAAAACAGTTTGTTGCCTGAACAGTTACCCAAAACTCTCTGGAATGTTGGAAAATCATCTTCAGCCTTCTGGCTCAGAATATTTGAGAGACATATATGAAGCAGGAAGTATTTAGGACTTGCTTATCCTATCTTGGCAGAGTTCAGCATTTTAATTGTCCTGCTTTTAAGTTTGCCCATTTTTGGCAGAATTTGTCTGTTGTGAAGCAAGGGTATTTTCTTTCCCGGAATGGATTGTTTTCCACATTTGAAGTCATCTCCATATGGAGGTTCTTTGATGCTCATTATCTTCTTTGTGGTAGGCAAGGATTTGCCAGGAGATGACTTGTCTCATTGTCAAAGAATCTTTAAAATAATGAAAAAAATATTTTAAATTAATTTGCATACCTAATATCCTAACCAGTTTTTAATAGCTCTTTAAAAGTATTGGAAGTAACCTTGACTTCTATCAGTATATTAAAGCTTATACCAATGTATCAATAATAGACTTATTTTTGCATGAATATGCAGAATGTTATACCAGAGTTAAAATTAACCTTATTTGGAAATAACAATAAAACCCTAAATTGAGTAGATTCAATAATCTACCTTGCTTTCTCTTCCTATAAAATAATCCTGTATATCCGTTGTTTCACTTTGAAAAAGAACATTAATAATAAACAACTCACAATGACTATAAAATTTTGTAGCCATAACAAACAACCAAAAACATACCCAACTCCCCCTTAAGGAAAATTGGACTATGTTCTCATGAATTTCTTCTAGCTGATATTTTGGAAATGTAGAAATTTTGTAGGGGGCCCAAATAAATTGGGAAAAATGGTTAATTAAGCAAGCAATAACATTTGTGGTCCAGGCTTGAGAAATTTCAGGCTTAATAAAAGTCCTCTTTGGAATAGTCTACATGCTGGAACAATTAAGATTAGTAGCCTTTCTTCAATGTTCTTTTGGGAGCAGGCTTATATGAGAAAATTGCAACTGAAGCAGTTGAGGCAGGAACAAGCAGAATGCTGGAACATGCAAGATTCTGGAACAGATGTGTCAATGTCAATGCTGAAATGATTGTGTTAGGTTTAATCCAGCATCTCTGGTGTCTAGTTCTTTTGTTATGCAAACCTATAATTTCTCACAAGCATTATAGAGTTCTAAAATTATAAATGTAATACATGTTCAGGATGAAACTGTAAGCCAATTTAATCTATAGCAATAAAGTGTTTAGCTAATACATTTTGAGGATATTATAGCAAAGGATTTATTGACCAAGTACTGTTGAAGTTTTGGCTGAAGACACATTTTTATGTCTCAGTCATTTTTTGAATTGTTCCCATGTAAACAGATTAGCAAAATAAGTTACCATTTTTTATTGAACATACAATCATTATCAATCAAAACAAGGTTGGATAGATTAAAATATCTTTTGGGGCTCTTGTGTGTCTGTTGTATTAGGCCAAGCTGCTATCTATTTCCCTAGAGAAGCCTCCCATTAGAGAGACAAGCTGGTTACCTTGAGCAATAGAAAATGCATGTTTTAAGGAAACTTTATATAAACACCTTTTTGATTTAGAATATAAGCATACGATAGGTATCTTGTACATGTTTTGAGGTTTAGCCCTAGATTTTTATATATGTTGTAGCTATTTCTCCTATCCCCTTGTTAATATAGAATGGGCAGTTATACCTTTATAACCAAACCATATTTAAACTCCCTTTTATCTTTAGCATTTATGTATGCCCTAGGCATCTTGTACCTGGACTTTACATTGATAAGCATACCCTAGGTATTTTGTACCTGGGTTTTACATTGTTTGTGGCTATTTTTTGGCTTGCCCCTTATTTATACTTGATGGGCTGTTAGGCCTTTGTAGTGAAACTTTATTTAAACTCCCTCTTACCTTTAACATTTATATAAACTCTTTTAGTATTAGCATTTGAACTCTCTTACCCTTAGCATTTAAGCATGTCCTAGGCATCTTGTACCTGGGCTTTATATTGATAGTAGCTACACTTTGGCTTGCCCTGTATTGATATCGGATGGACAGTTTTGTTTTTTAAACACATGAATATAATTTTGAGTTTTTAAGACTAAACTAGGTTGGCATATACTTTTCAAACTGTAAGCCTCTTATGTCTTTTTTACATCAGTCATGTACAACATTTACAACATTTCCTCCCCATGAAAATATCTCATGTTTAAAAGGACAAAATAGTTTCCAGAGCAGTGTGACTTTATCTCTCTTTACATAAACCTAAAAATGATGTGAATCCAACTTCTAGACCAGTAAGGATATAACATCTATTATTAAGAAAAAAGAATTTATATGCTAACCTTAAGGAAAATTTTGTCATTTTGAATTTTAGACTATCTCTGCAAATGGCTAAAAAGCAGGAGTTGCCATCCTGGCTCATATAATGTAAATAAGGTTGATTCAGAACTCAGAGATCTGCCTGTTTATTTTTACTTTGTGTTGGGAAGGACAGCATCTGCCTTTACCAACATATATATATATATATGTATATATATATATATATATATATACATATATATGCACACACACACATGCGTATGTATGTATTTTTTTTCTTCAAATCAGTATCATTGAAACTCAAAGCCTTTAAATGAAAATCAAACAAAAAGACAAGAAAATTTTAAGTTTGGGGTCAGTTGTTAACGATTTACTCTGTAACACACAAAGCCCAATTGGTTATTTTTATTGATGTTTCAGTGAATTTATGGACCCTTACCAGAAAGAGCTGAACAGTATCTTGCAGCCAGAAAGCTTTGGATTTTAGCCGTTATTAATATAATTTTTTAGGAAAGGTGCCCTTTTTATTTTCTGTAACTTAGTATTCCAATCCTTGTTTTTCTTCCCCCATTTTCTCCTTGAATTTTCTTGGAGAAGACATGGAGAGGAAACAAGACAATTAAACATATTGCAACCAGATCCATGACTATGACAGCCAAAATGAAGCCAAAAGGGTTTAAAACACCCACTGTCATGACACTTGTTGTTAATTTTATTTTACAGTTCGTTTAGGCCAAACTCTGTCTAGAGGTTTGTTTGCCTCCAGTTCCATTCCCCCCCCCCTGCCATGGCTGTGGAGCTGAGCCAGCCACAGTATAAAAGAGCCATGCTTGTTTGCCCCTGAGTTAAAGTACAGTAGCAGCCAGTTTTGTTATGAAAGTCTTAGGTATGCTCACAAGAGGCTGTCTTTTGCTCCTGGGCAGGTTTAAGAGTGTCTCTTAAAGAGCCAGTAATTGACCTGGTTATTTTTAGGTTTTAAGTTTGGGTTTTATCACTGGAAGCTTATCCCATTCTCCAAATTATGTTTAAATATGATTTAAAGGGTGAGGATTTTTATGTTAGTTGGGCACCATTTATTGTAGGTAGTATTGATATTTACTATAATTATCTTTTAGCAATGCTGCTGTTAATTCTAAGAAGCTGTATAACCAAATCACTACATAGACACTGGGTTTATTTAGTTAACCTAGAACATAGTTCAGGGCAATAGTTACTCTTACCTAAACCTTCAAGCCCTCATAATTTCCTAACATTTAGATTTTATCCATTTTACTTGCTTCTAGTGATATATTAGGTCCAGTGCATCTCTCCATGTAGTTCCAAGATCTCTCCTCCAGCTCTGCTCTGCTAGCTACCCTCACCCTTTCTCTTCCCACTTATTTACTGCCCTCTAGCTCCACCCCTCTTTCCTGTCCAATGGCTCCTCTCAGTTTAACATTGTGTCTAGTTGCTTTATTTTGTCTGTTTATAAAAGAGTTGAGACAGGATGCTTAGAATGATTACCACAATGCAATATCCAGATTGAAACCAGAGAGTGGGGAGAGAAATCAGCATTTTAATGAGAGTAAGGAGTATACATTTTAAAAGAACATTACACCAACAGAGTCCACAGTGAGGAAATGTCTAGTTAGGGTGAGGAGGTATGGCCTTGTTAGAAAATATAATTTGTTTTATTTCCCTAACTTTTTCCCTTTTGTCTTTTGTATAAAGGATGGCTACTAATGTTTTTGAGTTAATTTTGTATTTAGCCACTTTTGCAAAGGTGTTTATCAGTGGTAAGAGTTCCCTGGTAGAATTTTTGGGTCCTGTGGTACAATATCATATAATCTGCAAATAGTGATACTTTGACTTCTTCCTTTCTGATTTGTATCCCCTTGATCTCATTCATTTGTATTATTGTTCTAGCAAGCAATTCCAGAATTTTGTTGAAGACATATGGAAAGAGTGGGCATCCTGGCCTTGTCCCTGGTTTCAGTGGGATTGTTTTATGTTTCTCTCCATTTAGTGATGATAGCTATAGGCTTGCTGTATATGGCATTTACTATATTTTGATATGAGTCTTGTATCCCTGATCTCTCCAGTCCTTTAAACATGAATTGTGGTTGGATTTTTTCAAATGATTTTTCAGGATCCAAGAAGATTATCACTTTTTTTTCTTTCAGTTTCTTAATATGGTGGATCACATTGATGGATTTCTGCTTATTGAACCACCCCTGCATAATTGTGATGAAGCCTACTTGGTCATTGTAGATGATATGTTTGATGTGTTCTTGTATTTGGGCAAAGACATAAAGTACCTTGGTGTGACCTAACCAAGCAAGTCAAAACTTGTATGAAAAAAATGTCAAGACTCTGAAGAAAGAATTAGAAGAATATGTCAGAAGATGGAAAGATCTCCCATGCTCATGGCTTGGCAGGATTAACATAGTAAAAATGGCCATCTTACCAAATGTTATCTATAGATTCAGTTAAATTCACATTAAATTACCAACACAGTTATTTAAACTTTAAAAGAACTTCTAGCAGTATCACCATCCCTGATCAAAAGCTGTATTATAGAGCAAACATTAAAAAAAAAAAGAAGAAAAGAAACTGCATGTTATGGCAAAGAAACAGAATGGTGGAGCAATGGACACAAATAGAGACCCAGAAATAAACCCAAACTTTATAGACACTTGAATTTGATATAGATACAAAAACCATACAAGGGAAAAAGATAGTATCTTCAACAGATGGTGCTGGTCTAATTCAATACCTACATGTAGAGAAATGCAAATAGATCCATACTTATTACCCTACACAAAACTAAAGTCCAATCAGTTTGAGGTGATAGAGAATAGAGCTAAATAGAGCTCTATTTAAACTGAGCTAAATAGAGAATTCTTGATAAAGGAATATGAAATGGCAGAGAAACACTTAAAGAACTGTATTAGCCATCAGGGAAATGAAATGAAAACAACACTGAGATTTAAACTTACACCCATCAGAATGGCCAAGTTCAAAAACTCAAGTGACAGCACATGCTAGAAAGGTTGTCGAGAAATCGAACCCTCCTCTGCTGCTGGTGGGAATGTAAACTTACACAACCAACTTATAATCAACCTGGCGCTTTGTCAGACAACTAGGAATAGTGCTTCCTCAAAATCTAGTTATACCACTCCTAGACATATATCCAACTGTGACTCAAGTACACAATAAGGGCATTTGCTCATCCATGTTTATAATATTTGCTCATCCTTATTTATAATAGCTAGAACCTGGAAACAATCCAGATGCCAGCCAAATGATTAATGGACACAGAAATGTTGGTACATCTACACAAAGGAATATTACTCAGCAATAAAAAACAGGGAAATCATGAAATTTGCATGTCAATTGTGGGAACTGAAGTGAGCTATCCCAGAAACAGAAAGACACACATGGCAAATTCTCATTCATATAGACATATAATAATGGATAAACCTCCTAAAATCTCTAGACCTAAAGAAACTAATCAAGAGGGAGAAATCTGGCTAATGCAAATGCAAATGCAAAAAGGATGGACATTAGATAAAGAAGAAAACAGGGAACAATTTAGGAGCCTGCCACAGAAGGCCTCTGAAAGGCTCTACCCTGCAGACTATCAATGCAGATGCTAAGTCTTATGGTCAACTGTTAGGCAGGGTTATGGAATCTAATGAAAAAAGTGGGAAATAGAAAAATCTGGAGATGACAGGAGTCCCACAAGGAGAATCACAGAACCAAGAAATCCAAACTCAGAGGTCTTTCCTGAACCATGCATGGAGATAACCTACAGTCCCTGCCCAGATGTAGCCCATGGAAGTTCAGTGTCCAAGGGGTTCCACTGTAATGGGTACACGGAATGTCTCTGACATGAACTGATTGACCTTTTCTTTGATCACAACACCCTAATGGGGGAGCATCCTTACCAGGTCCTACAGGAAGAAAATGCAGCCACTCCTGATGAAATCTGATAGACTAGGAACCTAAGGGAGGAAAGGAAGGCCACCCTATCAGTGGACTTATAGAAGGGCCTGGTGAACAAACAAGAAGAAAGCTTAGATTTGGAGGGGTGTAATTGGGGGATACAAACTGAATAAAGTATATTTAATAAAAATTGAAACAATATTTAAAAATATAATTTCTTCTGTCATATTATATGAGGGTGTGCTTGGAGGTTGATATGCCAATAAAAGTGATCAGACAGAATGGAGTCTCTGTCTTTTGCTCTCTGTCAATTTGTATCTTTGTTTCTGTTCTTCTTGATCTTAATAATCACAATCTGTTTCTCTACCTCTTTCTCTCTCTTGCTCTATCTGTCGCCCTCTCTCTGCCTGCCCCTTGTGGTTAAAAGTATGAAAAGCTCTCAGTTTTGGTGAAGGACTACAATAAGATGACTGCTTGCCAATGTGACATCTTGGATGGTCTGTGTAAAATATAAGCAAGGTCCCAATAAATTGTTTTTTTATTAAAAGATCTGCCTTGGTTGGGGAATGGTTTCTCAGTATGTAATTCACTGACTGAGGACATATCTGTGCCTATAAGAAATAATAATGGAATGTGTGATAATGTGAAACTCACATATCAAGATCACATGACTTTATTAATGACTCCTTGAAAGAAATATGTGAATGCTTTCCTGATCTACAACTCTTGGACACAAGAACTGAACTCTCTGTGGTGTATTTTTTCAGTTGTCCAGATGGGCCTCATGGAGGGCTGCTCAGCCTTTCTCTCAAGCATACAGTACACTTAGTCCTCTTAATAAATGGCTCCTGAAACACAAACAGGCTTTACCTTGTTTCATGACATCATTTTGCCTCTCAACGCTCAGCCAATCAGTGCCTGAGAGAATCTTGAGATTTCCATGGAAATGAGTAAACAAAATTTCCTCAGTGCCTGGTACCTCTTATCCTGTGCACAGGTGACTTTTGTGAATCCCAGCAAGCTTTTCTCTCATCCTTTTATCCAGATCCCACACATTTACTCCTGTCTACTTCTGTGACAATGTCAGGTAGGAAATGTTTCATGTTTATATAACTGGTCAGCTTCCTAAATACAGAAACTTCAAAGTGATGTGGGATTAAGGGGAATTCACCAAATGACAAGGTGGTCTCCTACTGTGGTCTTGGATCTGAAATTTTCTGGGTTGTGACTTTGAACTGAGCAGTTTCTGGTGTACTCATAAAATGTACATTCACATTCTTATTGATTTAATAGGCTGGAAGGGTCTAGGGTACCTTGGGGTAGTGCATCTTTAAGAGCAGAGTAAATAAAGGAAACCAGACAATTTCTAGGACTGGTGTGGCTGAAAAAGAGAAAGATCTGTGTATGTAAATAACTGAGGGGCCATAAACTCTGACAGCTGCTGCTGTTCCACACTTGTGTTGGCAACCCTCTATGAGCAGGGTTTTCATAGCTGACCTTGCTGGGTGGGCAGCTGTGTCCTACTCGGTGGTCATTGAGCAATCCTCCTGGTCTTGGGGTTTACAATTAAAACTGGTTATTTAGGAGAGAATTGGGTCTGTATTGTATGCCTGGGACAAAAGAGCAGAAATGTTTTTAGATGTTGTCCTCCAGACAAACCATCGAAAATACTCTGCTACATAATGACATCCTGGAAAGCATGAGTTACGTAGTCAGACTCTGCCATCTTTTAGTGGAATCTCTTCTCCATGTTAAAAGAAATGGTAAAAGTTTTCAACATATTATTTTTATTATGTGGGAATTTCATATAATACACATTATACTCCTTTTCCATGGCTGCCAGGTTCAAATTTTTGCACATGAATCACAAGAATTTTTTTCTTTAAAAATACATCATTTCTAATATGTGTTTGTTCATGTAATCAGTGAAACATGATCAGAATCTCAGTTCCAATTCCCTTAAAGAAAACTGAATTCATCCTTACAGCACCCCCAAGAGGAAGCCACAATTCCAGAAGAGTTCTATACTTCGTCACCTTGATCACAGTTTTCTTTCTATGTATTTAATTATTATGATTTGTTCAATTGTATCCCTCTGCTGCACCCTCCCTCTTCGTCTTCCAGTCCCACCCACCCTCCTTCTTCTACCTTTATGCTCTCTTTAGACTTTCCTGATAAGGGGATGTCCTCCATCCCTTCTATCTAACCCTAGCTTATCAGGTCTCAACAAGGCAAGCAGCATGTTCTTTTCTGTGGCCTGATTCTCAGGGCATTGTTCTTCTTATGTCCACAATTCCCTGTACTTATTACACTCTCCTGCCTCCTCTCCTGCAGGCAGCCCAGAGATCTGAGGGGAGGGAGAATTTCATAAGGAAATCCCAATTAGAGCTGGGGGTCTTAAAGTTTCTCTCTCCATAATATCGGCCTTGTGGTTTCTATATACAATTCCATTTTATGCAGAAGGAAGTATCTTTGTGGATGTAAGAACACTGATCTATCAATTAAGGGCAGAGAACAAAGTATTTTAATAACAGCCTAGGTTGCTTTAAATTTCTGTAGTTTGCCTGGCCAAACAAATCAATTAACTGCCACCAAATTGCACTAGTGGAAGACTGGTAGGTTCACAATACATGGCCTATCCGAACTCAATCCCCCATTAAGACACTTCCTAATATTTGAATACATACTATATTTGTCTTTCAGCATTTCAGTTTCTTCACTGAGCATGATTTTTCTTGGTTTCATCCATTTGCCTGAAAATATCATGGTGTCATTTTTTTAGCTGAATAATACTCTGTTAAGAAAATATTCCACATTTTCCCCAAGGATTGTCAGTCCTGTTCATGAGTTCTTGGAATTTGCTGGGATTTTAATCATTGTATTAAAGGACAAACTGTCAGGATAATTATGTTCTTTTAGTCGAGAATGCCCTCCATAGTCTTCCACTTCCTGGTGATTTGAATTTCAATGTCCCCTTGAAGCTCATCTATTTACATATTGAGTCATCGGTATGTGTTATCTGGGGAGTGTTCAGAAGTATGAACTCATTGGAAAATGTACAATCTGTTGGACTTAAAATATAGAAGGATGTGCTTGGAGGTTGATATGCCAATGAAAGTAACCAGGCAGAATGACTTCATTCTGTCTCTTAGTCTCTCACTATATATATATATATATATATATATATATATATATATATATATTATATGTTTGTCTCAGTCTTTTTACCTGAATCTGTCTCTCTAAATCTTTCTCTTTCTCTGTATCTCTCTGTCTAACTCTCTCTGCCTGATGCTTGTGGTACAGTATGAAAAGCTCTAGGTTCTCCTGAAGTACTACAACAAGATGACTGCTTGCAGAAATGTACCTTCATGGTCTCTGTAAAAAATATCAAAGTCCCAAATAAAAACCATGTTATCAATGATTTGCCTTTGTCATGGAGCCTGTTCCCACTAGGTAATTGAGTGACTTAGGACATATCTGTGCTCATAACAAGTAATAATAGAATGTGTGATAATGTGAAATATGTCAAGGACATGTGACTCACTAAATGTACCTTCCCATGCTTATTGCTATAATAGGCTGGCAGGATTTTGAGTTCCCTGGGGTTTTGAGACTTCAAGAGCAGGGAAAAGAGAAGGAAACCAGACAATTCCTGGACTGGCTTGGCTGAAACAGAGAAAGATCTGTAAATGTAAAGGGAGAATTGAAGGACAATAAATATTTGACAGCTATTAATATTACACACTAGGATTGCCAATCCTCTATTACAAGGGTTGCCTTGATTAACCTTTCTGGTTAGGCAGCTGTGTCCTACTCATTGCTAATTGAGAAATCCTCCAGGTCCTAGGGTTTCTTGTTACAACTGGGCCTTTGGAAAAGAGAAATGGCTACCTGTTATATGTCTAGGACTGAAGAGCAGAAGTGTTTCTTGATGTTGTCCTCAAGACAAACCATCTAAATGTAGTGTTAGTGGCACAAATGCTTGTTCAGAAGTGCCACCTGAGCTTATGTTGTCTGAAGTAGCTGTGTAACCACTAGTTCATGACTAGGATACTCTGCTACATAATGACTTCCTGGAAAGCATGAGTTACACAGTCAAACTCTACCCTCCTTTAGTGGAATCTCTTCTCCATGTTAAAAATCATTGTAAATGTTGTCAACATACTATTTTTATTTAATACATAGGAATCATATAATATACATTACATTCCTTTTCCATTGCTCCCAGGTTCAAATTCCCACCTGAGTCACACATTTTTTTTTCTTTAAATACATCAATTTGGGGAAGAAATGATGGTGGTGTCAGGAGAACACTGTGTCTGAGGAGCAGGACAAATGTTTCCATATAGAGACCATAAGCCCGAACTCTGGGCCCTAAAACAACAGCCATAGTGTTTCCCAGGTGAGAGGAAACCCCCACAGCATGGAAATCAGTGGCGTCCACTCAGGTAACCTGGCAGCACCTGGGAAAGATCCTAGGTTGTGTGTGCAGGCACTATATTGCCAGAACAGAGCCACATGCCTGCATGTCCTGATCACCTTCCAAGGCTGATCGGTGAGCAAAAAGCACACCAGAGACTGAGGGTCCCAGTTGAGAGAAAAACCCACAGGGAAAGAAGGGAATGGTACTGACTTGGGTTACCTAGTCTTTTCCTGGAAATAGTCTCACAGACCAGTAGGTACTAGCCACCATCACTGAATTGCACTTCAAACGCAGACACAGGCAGCTACTGCATGCCAGATCTCCAGAACAGACAGAGCTGAGCTCCCCAGGGCAACAGAGACTGCAAGTCCCTGTCTGGAGAAAACACCATAGGAAACAAAGCAAAAGGGACAGAGTTAGGCCACCCAATATATCCCCGGAAAAGGTCCAGCAGACTGCCCAAACCCAGGGACCTGCTGTGTACCAGATAGCCTGCTGTTACCAAGAGAGCAGTACCCACCTGCGACCAATCACTGCTACATACTGGGGCACAGAGCAACAACCTCAGACCTACGAAAGCCCAGAATCCCCGAGATCACCCCCAGATATTGCTCCAAGGGGCAGTCAGTTACACCTAACAAAACTGACCAAACCACAGGACACACAGTTTACAGCAGCAGATCACTAAATTTACAGCAAGAAACCCAAAAGAAGGGCAGCTGTTCTCAGAACTTCTCTGTGTGAGAGGAGATCCCTCTGGACTAACAAGGACCACAGTTACCACTAAGGTATCTATGCTTGAGGTGAGCAGTGGCAACTCCTGAAAAACACAGGCCATCAGTGACTATACCCAAAAAGCTGAGAAGGCTTCCTTCAGGAAAAACATCTTTCTGCCAAGGGGATTCTATCCACCACACGATTTCAGGAACCAACAGAAACTAACCCCAAACACCTAAGAGAGCCCAATGGGTAGATGCCAGCATAAAATTGCAACTAACAAAAGTCAGAGCAATATGGCATCTCCAGAAACCAGTTATCCAGGGACAAGTAGACCTGGATACACCAGCATAATTAAAATTTAAGAAGATGACCTAATATCTATGTTCATGAAGAGGATAACAGAGTTTCACAAATAAAATACATAAAGAACTAAAGGAAACTCAAACAGATTAAGGCCATCCATAAAGAAATAAAGTTAGATAAAAACAAGCAGATTATGGCCATCCATGAAGAAATAGAGGAAGTTGCAGCCAAACAGTTTGTGGAATCTAGAGAGGAAATGCTTAAAACACTGAATGAAATAAAAGAAAGATTGTTCAAACAAACAGCTGAAGGAATTGATGGGAAAATATAGTCAGACAAGGGAAAGATAGCAACAAAATGGCTGAAGATCTAAAGATACAATTGGAAAAATTAAAGAAAACAGAAACAGAGGAAATTGTGGAGAGAAAAATCTTAGGGTAGAAAAGAGGAACTACAGAGGTTAGCATAACCAATAGACTACAAGAAATGGAAGAAAAAATCTCAGGTGTGGAAGATACAATGGAAGAAATATATGTATATATATAAAAAAATGTTAAATCTAAAAAATTCCTGACACAGACTTTCCAAGAAATTCAAGACAACATAAAAAGAGAAAACCTAAGAATAATAGAAATAGAGGAAAGAGATTACCTAATCAAAGGCCCAGAAAATATTTTCAACATAATCATTGAAGAAAATTTCCCAAACTTAAAGGAGAGCCCAATAAGAATACATGAGGCCTACAGAACACGCAATAAATTAGACCAAAAAAGAAAATCCTCCCACCATGTAATAATCAAAACAGTAAGGATCCAGAACAAAGAAAAAATACTAAAAGCTACAAGAGAAAAAGGCCAAGTAACATATAATGGCAAACCAATTAGAATCACACCTGACTTTTCAACAGAGACTATGAAAACCAGAAGGGCCTAGATGGATATCCTGCAGACCCTAAGAGAACACAGATGTCAGCCCAGGCTACTATACTCCACAAAACTCTCAGTCCTCATAGATGGAGAAAATAAGATATTCAGTGACAAAAACAAATTTCTGACAAAAACAAATTTCAACAATACCTACACACAAATCCACCATTACAGAAGACACTAGAATGGAAAACACAACCCAAGAAAACTAGCTACTTTCAAGAAAACACAGGAAATAACTAACCTCACTACAGTAAAACAAAAAGCAACCAAACACACAACCTTATGACCAGAGCCAATATAAAAAAAAAAAAAAAATCTAACAGCCACTGGTCATTAATCTCTCTCAACATCAATGGACTCAATTCTCCAATAAAAAGACACAGCCTAAAAGAATAGATTGTGTAAACAAAACCCAGCAATCTATTACATACAGGAAACACACCTAAGTCACAAAGATAGACATTACCTGAGAGTAAAGGGTTGGAAGATGGCTTTCCAAGCAAATGGACCCAAGAAGCAAGCAGGAGTAGCCATTCTAATATCTGATAAAATAGACTTTCAACCAAAATTAAAAGAGAGGGGGAAGGACACTTTGTATTCATCAAGGAAAATTCCACCAAGAAGACATCACAATCCTCAACATCTATACCCCAAATACAAAGGCACTCACATTTGTAAAAGAAACATTGATAAAACTTAAACCATGTATAGATCCCCACACATTAATAGTGGGAGATTTCAACACCCTACTCTCAACAAAGGAGAGGTCAGCAAAACAGAAATTAAACAAAGAAGCAATGTCTCTAACAGAGGTCATGAATCAAATGGACCTAACAAATATTTACAGAACCTTACACCCAAACACAAAAGAGTTTTCCTTCTTCTCAGCACCTCATGGAACCTTTTCCAAAAGAGACCATAGGGTTGGTCAAAAAGCAAGCCTCAACAGATACAAGAAGATTGAAAAAAAATCCCTTGTATCCTGACTGATCACCATGGAATAAAAAGCTGAACCTCAACAATAGAAATAGCAAAAAGCCTACATACACATGAAAACTGAACAATGTGCTATTAAATGACAGCTGGGTCAGGGAAGAAATAAAGAAAGAAATTAAAGTCTCCCTAGAACTCAATGAAAATGAAGAAAAACATAACCCAAACTTGTGGAACACAATGAAAGCAGTGCTAAGAGGAAAGTTTATAGCACTAAGTGCCTTCAAGAAAAATTTGAGACAGCTCATTCAAGCAACTTAATGGCTCACTTAAAAACCCTAGAAAAAGAAGAAGCAGACACACCTAAAAGGAATAGACCTCTGGAAATAATCAAACTCAGGGCTGAAATCAATCAGTTAGAAACAAATAAAACAATTCAAAGAATCAATGAAACCAAGAGCTGTTTCTTTGAGAAAATCAACAAGATAGACAAATCTTTAGCCAAGCTAACTAAAAGGCAGAGAGACACCAACTAAATCAATAAAATCAGAAATGAAAATGGGGACATAACTACAGATACTGAGGAAATCCAAACAATAATTAGGACTTACTTCAAAAGTCTATATGCAACAAAATTTGAAAATCTAAATGAAATGGACAATTTTCTTGATCAAATCATCTTACCAAAGCTAAATCAGGACGAGGTAAATCAATTAAGTAGTCATATATCCCCCAAGAAAATAGAAGCAGTCATCGAAAGGTTCCCATCCAAACAGAGCCCAGTACTAGATGGTTTCAGCCCAGAATTCTACCAGATCTTCAAAGAAGAGCTAACTCCAATTCTCTTCAAACTATTTTGCAAAATAGGAACAGATGGAACATTACCAAACTCATGCTATGAAGCCACAGTCACCTTGGTACCTAAACTTCACAAAGACCCAACAAAGAAAGAGCATTTCAGGCAAATTTCTCTGATGAATATTGATGCAAAAATACTCACCGAAATACTTGCAAACCAAATACAAGGATACATCAAAGATATCATCCATGATGACCAAGTAGGCTTCGTCCCACGTATGCAGGGGTGGTTCAAGGTATGGAATTCCATCAATGTGATCTAACATATTAGCAAACTGAAAGAAAAAAAAAAACACATGATCATCTCCCTAGATGCTCAAAAAGCACTTGTGAAAATCCAACATCCATTCATGTTTAAAGTATTGGAGAGATCAGGGATACAAGGCACATATATAAACATAGTAAAGGCAATATACAACAAGGCTATAACCAACATCAAACTGAACAGAGAGAAACTAAAGCACCAGTGATGCAGATCTTCTGCCTGAGAACTGAGACAGCAGAGTCAGAGGTGCAACACTAGCACCAAATCCTGGGCAGTCATCCTTACCTGCTTGCTGAACCCCAGATCTGCAGTAAAAGCCTACCTGCATACCACTCCCAAGAGTGGGGGATAAAGTTACAATAGGCCATTTATTGTGACCAAACCAGTGTTCCCCTAGGGGGATTGGGTGGCAGTTAAATGAGTTGTTTGAACAGGCATCCTATGGAAATTTTCAATCAACCCAGGCTGCTGTTATTAAAATATGTTGCTCACTGAGCTCAACTGATAGATTCAGTGTCATGTTCTTGAGTATACAGAGATGTTTTGTTCTGCATCAAATTGGATCGCATACATAGACCCACGGTCCAATATTATGCACAGAGAGAGACCTTAAAACAGCCACTTCTAAATGGCACTTCACTATGAAATTATCCATCCCCACAGAGCTCTGGGAAACCTGAAGGAGTAGAGGCATGAAGAGTGTCGTAAGTAGAGAGAATTAAGACACAAGGATGACAATGCCCTGAGAATTAGGTCACAGAGAAAGATTATGCAGCCTGACTTGAGGCCTAAGAAGCTAGGGTCAGATAAAAGGGGAGGAACGCCTCCCAATCAGGGAACTAAAGAAAGGTCATAGGGGTAGAAGAAGGAAGGTGGGTGGGACTGGAAGGAGAAGAGGGATGGAGCAGCAGAGGGTATACAAAGTGAACAAATAATAATAAATAAATACAGAAGAAAAACTGTGATCAAGGTGATGACATATAGAGTTCTTCAGGACTTGATGGCTTCTTCTTGGGGGTAGTATAGGGTGAGGAAAGGATGAACTCAGTTTTCTTTAAGGGACATGACACAGAGACTGATCATGTTCCAATGAGTATATAAACAACACATAATTCAATTAAGGTATTTTAAAGGAAAAATAAATTAGTGAGACACATGGGAAGATATTTGTACCTAGGAGCAATGTTAAAGGAGTGTAATTTATATTATATGAAATGCACACAAAAGCAATAAAAATGGAAAGCTTTAATAATGCATTAACTTGGAGAAAAGTTTCTGCTAAAAATGGCAGAGTTTGACTTTTAAGACATTCTTCCCAAAAGCTCATTATGTAGCAGAGAATCCTAGCCATGAACAAGTGGTTACCCAGCTACCTCAGACACCATGAGCTCAGGTGGTACATCTGATTAAGCAGTCCTGGAATTAACACTACATTTAGAGGGTTTGTGTGGAGGACCACAGCAAGAAACACAACTGCTCTTGTGTTCGGCATATAATACCTACCAATGTGTCTGTTGTGACGGCTCAGTTTTAACTCTAAACCCCAGGACGAGGGTGGTTCCTTGCTTACCACTGAGTAGGACACAACTACTGATCCATCCAGGTTACTCAAGGCAACCCTGCTCATAGAGGGTTGGCAACACTAGTCTGGAACAGCATCAGCTGTCAGAGTTTATTGTCCCTCAGTTTTCCTTTTACACTCACCTATCTTTCTCTGTTTTAGTCAAACGAGTCCCAGAAATTGTCTGGTTTCCTTCTCTTTATCCTGCTGTTAAAAGCTCAATATCCAAGAGAACCCCAGATATAGCCAGGCTATTATATCAATAAGAATGTGAAGATACATTTATTGAGTACACCAATAACTGCTCAGTTCAAAGTCACAACCTAGGAAATTTCAGATCCATGACTACAGTAGGAGACCACCTTGTCATTAGGTACATTTCCCTTAATCCCACAACACTTTGAAACTTCCCCATTTAGAAAGCTTTTTTTTTTTCATCAATTACACTTTATTAATTCTGCATCCCCCCATAAGCCCCTCCCTCCTCCCCTCCCAATCCCACCCTCCCTCCACCCTCTGCTTGCATGCCACTCCCCAAGTCCATGAATAGGGGAGGTTCTCCTCTCTTTTCTGATCTTAGTCTGTCAGTTCATATCAAAAGTGGCTTCATTGTCCTCTACTATGGCCTGGTAAGGCTGCTCCCTCCCAGAGGGAGGTGATCAAAGAGCAGGCCAATCAGATTATGTCAGAGGCAGTCCCTCTTCACATTACTATGTAACCCAATTGGACTCTGAACAGCCCTGGGCTACATCTGTGCAGGGGTTCTGGGTTATCTCCATGAATAGTCCTTTGTTGGAGTATGAGTCTCTGGGAAGTTCCCTGTGTTCAAATTTTCTGGTTCTGTTGCTCTCCTTGTGGAGACCCTGTCCTCTGCAGCTCTTACTATTTCCCAGTTCTTACCTAAAATTCCATTCACTCTGCCCAACAGTTGCCCATCAGGCTCAGTATCAGCTTTGATAGTCTGAAGGGCAGAGGTTTTCAGAGGCCCTCTGTGGTAGGTTCCTAGGTTGTTTCCTGTTTTCTTCTTCTTCTGATGTCCATCCTCTTTGCCTTTCTGGATGGGGATTGGACATTTTATTTAGGGTCCTCTCTCTTGCTTAGTTTCTTTACATGCGCAGATTTTAGTGGTTTTGTCCTATGTTGTATGTCTATATGAGTGAGTATATACCATGTGTGTCTTTTTGCTTCTGGGACAACTCACTCAGGATGATCCTTTCCAGATCCCACCATTGACCTGCGAATTTCATGATTTCCTTATTTTTCATTGCTGAATAATATTCCATTGTGTAGATGTACCACAATTTCTGCATCCATTCTTCAGTTGAGGGGCATCTGGGTTGTTTCCAGCTTCTGGCAATTACAAATAAAGCTGCTACAAACAAGGTAGAGCAAATGTCCTTTTTGTGTACTTGAGCCTCTTTTGGATATATGCCCAGTAGTGGTATGGCTGGATCTTGAGGAAGCGCTATTCCTAGTTGTCTGAGAAAGCACCAGATTGATTTCCAGAGTGGTTGTACAAGTTTACATTCCCACAAGCAGTGGAGAAGGGTTCCCCTTTCTCCACAACCTCTCCAGCATGTGTTGTCACTTGAGTTTTTGATCTTGGCCGTTCTCATGGGTGTAAGGTGAAATCTCAGTGTTGTTTTGATTTGCATTTCCCTAATGGCTAGTGAGGTTGAGCATTTCTTTAAGTGCTTCTCTGCCATTCGGTATTCCTCTACAGAGAATTCTCTGTTTAGCTCTGTTCCCCATTTTTTAAGTGGATTACTTGGTTTGCTGCTTTTCAGCTTCTTTAGTTCTTTATATATACTGGATATGAGTCCTCTGTCAGATAAAGGGTTGGTGAAGATTCTTTCCCAATCTGTAGGCGGTCGCTTTGTTTTGATGACGGTGTCCTTTGCTTTACAGAAGCTTTTCAGTTTCATGAGGTCCCATTTATTGACTGTTGCTCTTAGAGCCTGTGCTGTTGGTGTTCTGTTCAGGAAGTTTTCCCCTGTACCAATGAGTTCTAGGGTATTTTTCACTTTTTTTTTCAAGCCGATTTAATGTGTCTGGTTTTATGTTGAGGTCTTTGATCCACTTGGACTTCAGTTTTGTGCAGGGTGACAAGTATGGATCGATTTTCATTTTTCTACATGTAGACATCCAGTTAGACCAGCAACATTTGTTGAAGATGCTATCTTTTTTCCATTGTATGGTTTTGGCGTCTTTTTCAAAGATCAGGTGTCCATAAGTGTGTGGGTTTATTTCTGGGTCCTCTGTTCAGTTCCATTGATCCACCATTCTGTTTCTATGCCAGTACCATGCAGTTTTTAAAACTGTTACTCTATAGTACAACTTAAGATCAGGGATGGAGATAACTCCGGAAGATCTATTATTGTAGAGGATTGTTTTAGCAATTCTGGGTTTCTTGTTATTAAAGATGAAGTTGAGAATTTTTTCTTTCCAGGTCTGTAAAGAATTGTGTTGGTAATTTGATGGGCATTGCATTGAATCTGTAGATTGCTTTTGGAAGATGGCCATTTTTACTATGTTAATCTTGCCAAGCCATGAGCATGGGAGATCTCTCCATCTTCTCATATCTTCTTCTAATTCTTTCTTCAGAGATTTGAAATTTTTTTCATACAAGTCTTTGACTTCCTTGGTTAGGGTTACTCCGAGGAACCTTGTGACATTTCTGGCTATTGTGAAGGGTGTTGTTTCACTAATTTCTTTCTCAGCCCTTTTGTCTTTTGTATACAGGAGGGCTACTGATTTTTTTGAGTTAATTTTGTATCCGGCCACTTTGCTGAAGGTGTTTATCAGCTATAGGAGTTCGCTGGTAGAGTTTTGGGGCTCACTCACGTATACTATCATATCATCTGCAAATAGTGATAATTTGACTTCTTCCTTTCCAATTTGTATCCCCTTGATCTCCTTCAACTGTCTTACTGCTCTAGGAGGGACTTCCAGCACTATGTTGAAGAGATATGGAGAGAGTGGGCAGCCTTGTCTTGTCCCGGATTTCAGTGGGATTGCTTTAAGTTTCTCTCCTTTCAGTTTGATGTTGGCTATAGGCTTGCTGTATATCACCTTTACTATGTTTAGATATGTGCCTTGTATCCCTGATCTCTCCAAAACTTTGAACATGAATGGATGTTGGATTTTGTCAAAGGATTTTTCAGCATCTAGGGAGATTATCATGTGGTTTTTTTCTTTCAGTTTGTTAATATGGATCACATTGATGATCAATGTGGATCACATTGATGGATTTCCGTATATTGAACCACCCCTGCATACCTGGGATGAAGCCTACTTGGTCATAGTGGATAATATCTTTGATGTGTTCTTGGATTTGGTTTGCAAGTATTTTATTAAGTATTTTTGCATGAATGTTCATAAGGGAGAGTGGCCGGAAATTCTCTTTCTTTGTTGAGTCTTTGTGAGGTTTAAGTACCAAGGTGACTGTGGCTTCATAGAATGAATTTGGTAATATTCCTTCTGTTTCTATTTTGTGGAATAGTTTGGGGAGAATTGGTGTTAGCTCTTCTTTGAAGGTCTGGTAGAATTCTGTGCTGAAGCCATCTGGTCCTGGGCTTTTTTTGGATGGGAGACTTTTGATGACCACTTCTATTTCTTTGGGGGATATAGGATTATTTAGTTGATTTACCTGGTCCTGATTCAGCTTTGGTAAGTCAAATCGACCAAGAAAATTGTCCATTTCATTTAGATTTTCAAATTTTGTGGCATATAGACTTTTGAAGTAAGTCCTAATGATTGTTTGGAGTTCCTCAGTGTCTGTAGTTATATCCCCCTCTTCATTTCTGATTTTGTTGATTTGGGTGGTGTCTCTCTGCCTTTTAGTTAGCCTGTCTAAGGGTTTGTCGATCTTGTTGATTTTCTCAAAGAACCAGCTCTGGTTTCATTGATTCTTTGAATTGTTTTATTTGTTTCCAATTGATTGATTTCAGCCCTGAGTTTGATTATTTCCAGCCGTCTACTCCTTCTTGGTGTGTATGCTTCTTCTTTTTCTAGGGTTTTTAAGTGAGCCATTAGGGTGCTTGAATGAGCTGTCTCGAATTTGTTCTTGACGGCACTTAGTGCTATGAAGTTTCCACTTAGCACTGCTTTCATTGTGTCCCACAAGTTCGGGTATGTTGTGTCTTCATTTTCATTGAATTCTAGAAAGACTTTAATTTCTTTCTTTATTTCTTCCCAGACCCATCTGTCATTTAGTAACAAGTTGTTCAGTTTCCATGTGTGTGTAGGCTTTTTGTTATTTCTGTTATTGTTGAGGTCCAGCTTTATTCCATGGTGATCAGACAAGACACATGGGATTATGTCAATCTTCTTGTATCTGTTGAGGCTTCCTTTGTGACCCACTATATGGTCTATTTTGGAGAAGGTTCCATGAGGTGCTGAGAAGAAGGTAAATTCTTTTGTGTTTGGGTGTAAAGTTCTGTAAATGTCTGTTAGGTCCATTTGATTCATGACCTCTGTCAGAGACATTGTTTCTTTGTTTAATTTCTGTTTTGTTGACCAGTACTTTGTTGAGAGTGGGGTGTTGAAGTCTCCCACTATTAATGTGTGGGGATCTATATGTGCTTTAAATTTTATCAATGTTTCTTTCACAAATGTGGGTGCCCTTGTATTTGGGGTATAGATGTTCAGGATTGTGATGTCTTCCTGGTGGAATTTTCCCTTGATGAGTATGAAGTGTCCTTCCCCATCTCTTTTGATTAATTTTGGTTGAAAGTCTATTTTATCAGATATTAGAATGGCTACTCCTGCTTGGTTCTTGGGTCCATTGCTTGGAAAGTCGTCTTCCAACCCTTTACCCTCAGGTAATGTCTATCTTTGTGACTTAGGTGTGTTTCCTGTATGTAATAGATTGCTGGGTTTTGTTTACGTATCCATTCTGTTAATCTGTTTCTTTTTATTGGAGAGTTGAGTCCATTGATGTTATGAGAGATTAATGACCAGTGGCTGTTAGATCTCTTGATTTTGATGTTGGCTGTGGTCATATTGTTGTGTGCTTGGTTGCTTTTTGTTTTACTGAAGTGATGTTATTGTTTTCCTGTGTTTTCTTGAATGTAGCTAGCTTTCTTGGGTTGTATTTTCCCTTCCAGTGTCTTCTGTAATGCTGGATTTGTTTGTAGGTATTGTTGAAATTTGTTTTTGTCATTGAATATCTTGTTTTCTCCATCTATGAGGACTAAGAGTTTTGCGGGGTATAGTAGCCTTGGCTGACATCTGTGTTCTCTTAGGGTCTGCATGATATCCATCCTGGCCCCTCTGGCTTTCATAGTCTCTGTTGATAAGTCAGGTGTGATTCTAATGGGTTTGCCATTATATGCTACTTGGCCTTTTTCCCTTGCAGCTTTTAGTATTTTTTCTTTGTTCTGTATACTCACTGTTTTGATTATTATGTGGCGGGAGGATTATTTTCTTTTCTGGTCAGATTTGTTGGGTGTATTCTAATTGGCCTCTCCTTTACCTTGGGGAAATTTTCTTCAATGATTTTGTTGAAAATATTTTCTGGGCCTTGGAGAAGGGAGTCTTCTTTTTCCTCTATACCTATTATTTTTAGGTTTTGTCTTTTCATATTGTCTTGCATTTCTTGGATGGTCTGTGTCAGGAATTTTTCTGATTTAACATTTTCTTTGACAGATACATCGATTTCTTCCATTGTATCTTCTACACATTCTTTCTTTCTTCCATCTCTTGTAGTCTGTTGGTTATGCTTACCTCTGTAGTTCCTGTTTTCTTCCCTAGATTCTTCCTTTCCATTATTTCTTCCATTTGTGTTTTCTTTAATTTTTCCAATTCTATCTTCAGGTCTTGAGTTGTTTTGTTTACTTCCTTCACCTGTCTGATTGTACTTTCCTGTTTTTCTTTTAGTTCCTTCACCTCTGTTTCTATCATTTCATTCAGTGTTTTAAGCATTTCCTTTCTAAAGTCCATAAACTGTTTGGCTGCAGCTTCCTCTATTTCTTTACGGATGGCAATATTCTGTTTGAGTTTATCTTCCTCTATGTCTTTATGAATCTTATTTGTTTCCTCTGTTATCATCTTCATGAGCATAGTTGTTAGGTCATCTTCTTGGATTTCAGTTATGGTGGGGTGTCCAGGGCTACTTGTCCCTGGGTAACTGGGTTCTGGAGATGCCATATTGCTCTGTCTTTTGTTGCTTGAGCTTTTACGCTGGCCTCTACCCATTGTGTTATCTTAGATGTTTGGGGTTATTTTCTGGTGGTTCCTGAGGATCCTGTGGTGGAGAGAATCCCCTTTGCAGAAAGCTTGTTTTTCCTGAAGGAAGTCTTCTCAGCTTTTTGGGTATAGTCCCTGAATGGCTGGTGTTTTTTCAGGAGTTGCTCACCTCAGGGATATAGACCTGAGTGTTAACTGTGGTCTTTGTTAGTCAAGAAGGTTCTCCTCTCACCCAGGGAAGTCCTGAGGGCAGCTGCCCTGTTTCTGGGTTTCTTGTTGTAAATTTAATGATCAGCTGCTGTGACCCAGTTGAACATCAGGTGCTCCTCAACTGTTTGTGCCTGTGTCTGGAGCTCAGCTGAGTGCTGGCGCTTCAGCCCCACTAGACTGCTAGACTATTTCTAGGGAAGGATTGGGTGATTTAGGTCAGTACAGTTTCCTTCCTTCCCCATGGATTCTCTGGAGACATGGACTCCCAGTGTCTTTTTTTGCCCTGGTGCACACTGCTCAGTGTCCGCCAGCTGGCTGGTGGCAGAAACTGCCTGTGTCTGCCTTTGCAGTTTTTGGGAGCCTGAGTGGCTCCCTAAGCTGGGTAATTTTCCGGGGACCTTTTCAGGTTGGGGGTGAGCTGAGTGCTCTGAGATCAGACCCTCTGGTGGCGAATCAGGTGCGCAGGCATGCAGGGCTCTGTGCTGGAACCTGGGTCCCCGGCTCTGGCTCCGGGCTGGCTCCTGGGGTGCCCGTGCAACCCGCCCGAGTCTTTTCCAGGGGATGTCTGGGTGACCTAAGGCCGGTCCCAATCGTTTCCTGTACCCTGGGGTTATCTCTTGACTGAAAATTCCAGTCTCTGATAGTGTGGTGCACATGGTTCAGTCTGGGACCGTGACCAGAGACACTGGCTTGTGGCTCTGGGCTGGGGCTGGGGCTGGCGGCCGGCAGCCAAGAGTCTGGTGGAACTGGGATCTCTTCTGTGGTTTTCCGGGTGAGGTAAAAGCTGATTGAATCCCCCACCGTGGGGTATCCTCTCACCTGGGAAACACAATGACTGTGTTTTATGGCCGAGAGTTCTGATTGCTGGTCACTGTGCTGATCCTGCTGTGCTGCAGCTCAGAATGAGAGTCCTCCCGGCGCCGCCATCTTGCCCCTCCCTCGAGATCTAGAAAGCTGTCTTAAATAAAATAATATTAAAGTTTCATTTTCTATCTGAAATTTTCAAAGAGGTAAACAGGATTTGCAAAGGTGTGGAATCTGGATAAACAGTTGGGTTTCACAAGAAAAAGTCAGGTGTGCACAGTCTCAGAGATACTGGACACTGAGGAAAGTTTGTTCACTCATCTCCATGGAAACCCAAGATTCTCTCAGGTGCTCTTTGGATGAGATGGAGAAGAAGTCATGAAACAGGTGAAAGCCAGTAAGAGTTTCAGGAGCCAGTTAAAGAAAGGCTGAGCAGCCCTGCATGGCTCAGCTTGTCAGCTGAAATCACCCAACCCAGAGATGACAGTTCCTGTGTCCAAGACTCTTAGTTCAGGAAAAGTGTCACTTATTTCCTTCAAGTGATCATTAATAACATCACATGACTTTCACATTATCACAGATTCTGTTTTCATTTGTTAAATGCACAGGTATGTCTTCAGTCAGTCATGTACTTACTGTGAGAACCCTCCCTGATGAAGGCAATTCTTTGAACAAAATGTGTTTCATTAGGACCTTGCTTATACTTTTACAAAGATCATCCAGCATGTCACAACAGCAAGCAGTCATCTACTTCTAGTCCTTCAACAAAACTGAGAGGTTTTCATACTGAATCACAAGCTGCAGGTAAAGAGAGGGAGACAGAAAGAGACAGAGCAAGAAAGAGCTAGAAAGACAGATTAAGATATAGAGAGACAGAGACCTACAGAAAAAAAGATGTAAAGTGACAGAGAATGAGAGACAGACTCAATTCTGTCAGGTCACTTTCATTGGCATATCAATCTCAAAGCACAACCTCTTACAATATAACTCCAGTAGGAATTATATTATCTAACAGAGCCATACCTCTTAACCCTCCCCAGACATTTCCTTAATGGGGTCTCCACATGTAAATAGATGAGCTTCAAGAGGACAGTGCAATTCATATCACCAGGAAGTGGAAGAAGAAGGAGGCAATTCTAGGCTAAAAGGATATAGTTATCCTGATAATTTATCATTCAATGCCATGAGTAAATTCCCAGCAACTTCCAAGGACTAAAGAACAGGACTGACAATCTCCTTTGGTGAAAATGTGGTATATTTCCATAATGGAGTATTATTCAGTTAAGAAAATGACAACATGATATTTTCAGGCAAATGGATTGAACCAGGAAGATTCATCTGAATTAACTAAAATGGAAAAAGAAAGTTATGGTATGTATTCACTTATTAGGTGGCCTCCTAATAGTGGGGCATAAAGTACCAATAGGCCATCTATGATGACCAAACCAGTCTTCCACTAATGCGATTGAGTAGCAGTTAATTGATTTGTTGTGCCAGGCCATGCTAACTAAATTCAAGAAACCCAGGCTGTTGTTATTAAAATATGTTGCTCCCTGCCTTCAACTGACAGATCAGTGCCATGATCTTGTATTCACAGTTATGCTTCTTTCCACATCAAATGGGATAGCATATAGGGACTCATAGTCTGATATTATGCACAGACCTGAAAATACCCAGCTCTAAATGAGATTTCCTACAGAATTCTCCCTACTTTCAGAGCTCTTGAAAGCCTTCCTGAGAGAGGCAGGAAGAGTGTCATAAGTAGAGAGAATTGAGGACACAAGGAGAACAATGCCCTGAGAATCAGGCTGCAGAAGAAGATGTTGCAGCTGGCCTTGATGAGACCTGATAAGGGAGGGTCAGATAGAAAAGGGAGGAGGACCTCCCCTATCAGGGAACTAGAGAATAGGAATAGGGGTAGAAGAAGGTGTGATGGTTGGACTAGAATGAGAAGAGAGAGTAGTCTGCAGAGGGGATACAAAATGAAGAAATCTTAATAAATAAATACATAAGAAAAACTGTTATCAAGGTGATTAATTGGGGGCCATCACTGTACTTACTTTGTTTCTGAGAGCCAGACAATTAGTAACTCTGAAACTAGTGAGTGAAGGGGCAACTGAAGCCCAGAAATTGACTTTGTGATGTTCTGAATGAGGAGGACAGCACAGGAGTGGAGAAATCAGGTCAGACATAGACTTCTTGTGCATGGAAAAGAGCACTTTCCTTCCTTGGGCCTCCCTCCACCTAGGAGTAGCAGAGCCACAGCATCAGTGATGCAGATCTTCTGCCTGAGAACTAAGACAGCAGAGGCAGAGGTGGAACACTAGCACCAAATCCTGGGCAGTCAGCCTTACCTGCTTGCTGAACCACAGATCTGCAGTAACAGCCTTCCTGGGTGCCAATCCCAAGAGTGGCCAATTCTATTGACTGAATAGAGTCTGAATGTACTGCCTAGAGGCCACTTAGTTCCTCAGTTGCAAACAGAGGGCTATAAAGGTAGACCCATCAGAATCACACCAGCCTTCACATCAGAAACTATGAAAGCCAGGAGTGCCTGGGCAGAGGTCATGCAGGCTTTAAGAGACCACAGATTCCGTCCCAGACTACTATACCCAGCAAAGCTTTTAATCAACATAGATGGAGAAAACAAAATATTCCATGATAAAACTAAATTTAAGCAATTTCTACATAGCACACCAGCCCTGTAGAAGATACTAGAAGGAAAACTCCAATTCAATGAAAACAACTATACCCAAGAAAACAGGATACAAATAATGTCCCTACAAAAATTAGAAGAAAATAAGCAATGAATCACAGTAAGACCACTAACAACACAATAAAAGGAAGTAATGTTCACTGGTCACTATTATCTATCAACATCAATGGACTCAACTCTCGAATAAAAAGACATAGACTAACAGAATGAGTATGGAAACAGGATCCAAAATTCTGCTGCATCTAAGAAACACACCTCTACAACAAATATAAACACTACCCCAGAGTGAAAGGCTGTAAAAATGTTTTCCAAGCAAATGGTAACAGGAAAAAACCTGGAGTAGCAATCCTATTATCGAATAAGATAGATTTTCAACCAAAATTAATCAAAAAAGATGAGGAGGGGCACTACATCCTCATCAAAGGAAAAACCCACCAATAGGACATCAGAATTCTGAACATCTATGGCCCAAATACAAGGGTGCCTACATTCGGAAAGGAAACATTATTAAAGCTTAAATCACACATCAATCCCAACATCTTAATGGTGGGAGACTTTAACACCCAATTCTTAACAAAGGACAAATCATCTAGACAGAAGCCAAATAGGGAAATAAAGGAACTTACAGAGGCCCTAATTCAAATGTACCTAATAGATTTCTACAGAACTTTTCACTCAACTCAAAAGAGAATACCTTCTTTTCAGCACCTCATGGAACCTTCCCCATATAGATCATATATGGGGAATAGACCATATAGTTGGTCACAAAGCAAACCTCAATAAATACAAGAAGGCTGAAATAATCCCCTAGATTATATCTGACTACCATGGTCTAAAGCTGGACTTCAACAACAATAGAAATAACATAAAGCCCACATTCACATGGAACCTGAACAATTTGCTTACTCAATGATGGCTGGGTTAAGGAAGAAATAAAGAAAGAAATTAAAGACTTCCTAGAATTCAATGAAAATGATGATACCACATATCTCAATTTATGGGACACAATGCAAGCAGTGCTCGGACGAAAATCCATAGAACTAAGTGCCTACAAGAAGAAATTTGAGACAGTTCATTCAAGCAACTTAATGACCAAACTGAAAGTCTTAGAAATAAAAGAAGAATATATATCCAAAAGGAACAGACAGCAGGAAATAATCAAACTCAGGGCTGAAATCAATCAATTAGAAACAAATAAAGCTATTCAAACAATCAATGAAACCAACAGCTTATTCTTTGAGAAAATCAACAACATAGACAAACCCTTGGCCAAATTAACTAAAAGGCAGAGAGAAACTATCCAAATCATCAAAATCAGATATGAAAAGTGGGACATAATTACTGACACTGAGGAAAGCCAAACAATCATCAGGTCGTACTAAAAAGAGTATATGCCACAAAATTTGAAATCTAAATGAAATGGACAATTTTCTAGATAGATTCCATCTACCAAAGTTAAGTCAAGGTCAGGTAGAAAGATTGAATAGTCCTATATGTCCCCCAAAACTAGCAGTCATCAACAGTTTCTCTTCTAACAAAAGTCCTGGGCCAGATGGTTTCAGTTTAGAATTCTACCAGACTTTCAAAGAAGTGCTAATTCTAATTCTCTTCAAACTATTCCACAAAACAGAAACAGAAGGAACTTTACCAGATTCATTCTATGAAGCTACAGATACCTAAAACACACAAAGACCCAACAAAAAGAGAGAGAACTTCAGACCGATCTCTTATGAACATTGATGCAAAGATATTCAATAATATACTTGCAAACAGAATCCAAGAGCATATAAAAAATATAATTCACAATGACCTAGTTGGCTTCATTCCAGGCATGTAAGGATGGTTCAATATATGGAAATCCATCAATGTAATCCACCATATTAACAAACTGAAGGAGAAAAAAAAAAAACACATGATAATCTCCTTAGATGCCAAAAAAGCATTTGACAAAGTCCAGCATCCATTCATTTTAAAGTATTGGAGAGATCAGAAATACGAAGCACATACATAAATATAGTAAAGGCAATATACAGTAAGATTATAACCAACATCAAACTGAATGCAGACAAACTTAAATCAATTCCACTGGAATCAGTGACAAGGCAAGGCTGCCCACTATCTCCATATCTATTCAACATAATACTGTAAATTCTAGCTAGAGCAGTAAGACAATTAAAGGAGATCAAGGGGATACAAATCAGAAAAGAAGAGTTCAAAGTTTCACTATTGGCAGATGACATGATAATATACATGAGTGATCTCAAAAAATCAGCCAGAGAAATCTGTCTAAACAATTGTCGAGCTATATTTTAGGTAATTGGACTGGAGAATTCGATACTACGATGGAGCACCTGAGAGTGGCCATTGTCACAGTAAATTCTACTGGAGTGGACGCAGGACTAACCACAGGATTATCAACATGGATTGCTGCAGCCATGAATCATCTGAAGGAATGGGCGGGCATGGGAGTGTTAGCAGGCCTTCTGGTGTTGGTCTCCTTGGTTTGCCTGTGGTATATATGCAAGATTAGAGTCTCACAACAGTGTGATGCAGCCATGATCATTCAGGCCTTTACAGCCATTGAAGCAGGACATTCTCCCCAAGCATGGTTGGATACCATAAAAAGCTAAAATGATACGCTCAGGATGCGAGGCTAAGCACTGCACTCAGGGTCAGCCGCTTTGGACCCAGAGAAGAGCATGTCTGATTGCATGCGGGTTGATGCCCCAGGTCCCGCCTCTGAGAAAAAGGTATTGGAATGGTCTGATGCTCTTTGGGTGGATGACACCTAAATGAACATCTGTACAAAGTCCCAATTTATTTCTAATATCAGAGATCAGACCTCTACTCTTGCCTGATGCGTCTAAAACAAAAAGGGGGAACTGTAGAGAGCTGCGGAATGCTATGCCTTAAAGATGGAGCTGGTTTCCGCCTTCCACCTTCCCGATGGTGAGTGCTCTCTGTCACGAACAACTCCACATTTGGCTAAGGCCGAGGATCTGGCTTGCTTCCATGTATGTGGACCTATCTGCATTGCCCCCGTGGCACGCCTGGGTTGGCTACCCAGAGGCTATTTAAGCTGTGGGCTGGCTTTCCCCGGGGTCCGAGGATTGTTCAATGTTCCTGAATAAACTGCATTGAAAAAAAAAATCAGCCACAGAACACCTTCAGCTGATAAACACCTTGAGCAAAGTGGCTGGATCAAACATAAATTAAAACAAAACAAAACAGAACAAAAAACAGAAGCCCTCCTGTATACCCAAGACAAAAGGGCCAAGAAAGAAATAAGGGAAACACCACCTTCAAAATAGCAACCAATAATATAAAGTACTTCAGGTGACTTTAACCAAGTGAGTGAAAAATCTGTATGAAAAAACAAAAACAAAAACAAAAAACAAACAAACAAAAAAAAAACTTTGAGTCTCTAAAGAAAGAAATTGAAGAAGTAGATAAATGGAAGTGATTAGAAGACCCTCAAATAAACCCAAACACCAATGAATATTTGATTTTTGTCAAAGAAGCCAAAATCATTCAATGTAAAAAAGACAGCATCTTCAGCAAATGGTGCTGGTCCAACTGATTGTCTACATACAGTAAAATGAAAATAGATCTATATTTATCACCTTACACAAACCTAAAGTCCAATTGGATCAAAGACCTCAACATAAAACCAGATACATTAAATCTATTTGAAGAAAAAGTGAAGAAGAGCCTTGAACTGATTGGCACATGAGATAACTTTCTGAAGACAACACCAGCAGTACAGGCTCTTACTGCAACAATGAGTACATGGGACCTCATGAAACTGAACAGCTTCTGTAAAGCAAAAGACATTGTCATCAGAACAAAACTAACTGCCTAAAGACTGGGAAAGGATCTTCACCAACCCTATATCTGAAAAAGGGCTGATATCCAGAATATAGAAAGAACTAAAGAAATTAAAAACCAATAAACTAAGCAATCCAATTAAAAAGTGGGGTACAGCACTAAACAGAGAACTCTCTGTAGAGGAGGAATTTATAATGCCACAGAAACACCTGAAGAGATTCTGGAGGGCTTAGCCATCAGAGAGATACAAATAAAACAACCCTGATATTCCACATTCCACCTTCCACCCATCAGAGTGGCAAATGTTAAAAACTCAAGTGACAGCACATGCTGGAGAGGTTGTGGAGAAAGGGGAACACTCCTCTATTGCTTAGTAGGAATGTAAATTCATACAACCACTATGGAAATCAGTCTGGCACTTTCTCAGACAATTACGAATAGCGCTTCCTTGGGATCCAGCTATACCACTCCTAGGCATATATTCAAAAGTTGCTCAAGTACACAACAAGGACATTTGTTCAACCATGTTTGTAGCAGCTTTATTTGTAATAGCTTTATTTGTAATAAAACCTGGAACAAACTCAGATGTCCCTCAACAGAGGAATGGATACAGAAATTCTGCCACTTTTACACAATGGAATACTACTCAGCAATTAAAAACAAGGAAATCTTGAAATCTGCAGACAAATTGTAGAACCTAGAAAAGATCATCCTGAGTGAGGTATCCCAGGAGCAGAAAGACACATAAGGTATCACTTATATAGTCCTATAGGATTAAATAAATATAGTAAAATATGTGCACCTAAAGAAGATAAACAAAAAAGAGGATCCAAGGTAAAATGATCAATCCTCATTTAAAAACACAAATGGGATGGACATGCATAGAAAGTAGGAAAAGACATAAAACAGGACAGGAGCCTACCACAGAGGGCCTCTGAAGACTCTACCTAACAGCTTATCAAAGAAGATTCTGAGACTCATACAAAATCTTCTGTAGAGTGCAGGGAATCATATGATAAAACAGGGAGATAGTATGAATGGGAGAGGACAGGAGCTCCATGAGTACAAAATATATCAGGGCACAGGGTTCCTCTATGAGACTGTTTCTCCAACCAAGGACCATGTATGGATATAACATAGAAGGACCGCCTTGGATGAAGCCTATGGAAGCTCAGTATCCATGTGGGTTTTCCTAGTAAGGGGAACAGGAAATATTTCTGAAGTGAACTCAATAACTGGCTCCTTTATCTAACTCCCCCCCCCCAAGGGAGGAACAGCCTTTCTAGGCCACAAAGGAGTACACTGCAGACAGTCCTGAAGCACCTATCAGGGTACTTGAAAAGGGACAGGGAGGAGATGAGGGAAGGGAGAGTGGAAATGGGATGGAATGAGGGAGGGGGCTATGGCTGGGACACAAAGTAAAAATAGCTGTAATTAATATTAAAAAATAAAAATTAAAAAAAATAGGCAATGAACTATAGAGCTCTTCAGGACTAATGGCTTCTTTTTGGGGTTGTTGCAAGTATGAACTCAGTTTTCTTTATGGGACTTTGCACTGAGATTCTCATCATATTCCAATGAATAAATGAACAACACATATTTCAATTGATGTAATTTAAAGAAAAAATATTTTAATGTGACACATGGATTAGAATTTGAACCTGGGATCAATAGAAAAAAGAGTGTAATATATTATATATGAAATTTGACATAAGCCATAAAAATAATATGTTCACAACTTTTACAATTACTTTTAACCTGGAGAAAAAATTCTGCTAAAGGAGGGCAGAGTATGAATTTGTAAGACATGTTTTCCAAGAACTCATTATGGAGCAGAGATTTCTAGCCATGAACTAGTTTTTACCCAGCTACCTAAGACCCCACGAGCTCAGGTGGCACACTGAAAAAGCAGTCCTGAAACCATAACTACGTTTAGAGGGTTTTTCTGGAAGACCACAGCAGGAAACACAGCTTTTCTTGTGTCCTAGCTATATGACATAGACACATTTCTCTGTCCTGAAGGCCCAGGTTTAACTGTAAACTCCAGGATGCGGGAAATTGCTCACTGACCACTGAGTAGGACACAGCTACCGAATTGGACAGGTCAATCAAGGCAATCCTCTCATAAAAGGTTGACAATCCTAGTGTGGAACAGCACCAGCTGTCAAATAGCTTATTGAGCCTCAGTTCTCTTTTTACATACACAGATAGTTCTTTGTATCATCCAATCCAGTTGCAGGAATTGTCTGGTTTCCTAATGTTTTAGCTGTTCTTAGTGACTCAATACAGCAGGGCAACATAGCCCCTTCCAGACTATTATATCAATAAGAATGGGAAGGTACACCAGGAACTGCTCAATTCAAAGTCACAACCTAGGGAATTTCAGATCCAAGACCACATTATGAGACTACCTTGTACATTCAACTTAATCCTACATCACTATTAAGCTTCACTACAAAGGAAGCTTTCAACTTACAAAAACATTAAAGTTTCATTTCCTACCTAACATTGTCACAGAGGTAAACAAGAATAAGTTGTGGGATCTAGATAAAGGGATGAGATAAAGGCTTGTTGGATTTCATAAGAAAAAAGTCACCTGTGCACTGAATCAGATATACTGGACACTGAGGAAAGTTTGTCTATTTGAGGAAAGTTTGTCTATTCATATCCATGGAAACCTCAAAGATTCTCTCAGGTGCTAATTGGCTGAGAGAGGGAATGATGTCTAAAACAGGTGAAAGCCAGTAAGAGTTTAGGGAACCAGTTATTAAAAGGGCCAAGTGGACAGACTGCTTGAGAGAAAGGCTGAGCAGCCCTTCATGCTTCTATCTGGCAGCTGAAATGCCCAACTTAGTAATGAGAGTTCCTGTGTCCAAGACTCTTAGTTCAGAAAAAGTGTCACATGTTTCTTTCAAGTGGTCATTAATAAAATCATATGTCTTTGACAAGTGACTTTCACATTATCACAGATTCCATTAATATTATTTAAATGTACATACATGTCCTCTGTTATATAAATATTTACTGGAAAAATGTTACCTGACCAAGGCAACTCTGTGACCAAAGATGGACTTATTGGGAACTTGCTTATATTTTTACAGAGACCATCCAGTACGTTACCTCAGCAAGCATTCATCATGTTGAAGTCCTTCAGCAGAACTGAGAGTTTTCATGCTGATCTACAAGCTACAGGCAGAGAGAGGGAGACTGAGAGAGACAGAGAGAAAAATTGCTAGTGAGACAGATTGAGAAATAGAATGAGACTGACAGAAACAAAGATAATAAGTGAGAGAGACAGAGATTCCATTCTGTCTTGTCAATTTCATTGGCATATCAACCTCGAAGCTCACCATCCTATAATATCACTCCTAAAGGAATATATTATACAACAAGTGCATTCTCCTAACCCTTCCCATACATTTCTGAACTGGGGACTAAACATGTAAATGGCTGAGCTTGCAAGGGACATTGCAATTCAAATCACCAGGAAGTAGAAAAGATGGAGGGACTTCTAGATTAAAACAACATCGTTAACCTGATAGTTTGTCACTCAATACAATGTTTAAAGACCAATTACTTACAGTTTCTAAAAATAGGTCTGACAATCTCCTTTGGGAAAAAAATGTGGAATATTTCCAAAATGAAGAATTATTCAGCTAAGAAAATGGTATCATGATATTTTTAGGCAAATGAATGGAACCAAAAAAATCATTCAGGATTAAGAAAGTAAAATGCAGAAATAAATATGTTATGTATTCATCTTTTATTATGTCCTAATAGTGGGAGATAAAGTTCCATTGAGCCATCCTTTGTGACCAAACCAATCTTTCACTAGGAGGATTGGGTAGTATTTAATTGTGTTGTTGGGCCAGGCCATCCAACAAAAATTTTAAAGCAACCCAGGCTGTTGTTATTAAAATATGTTGCTCTCGGCCCTCAAATGATAGATCAGTGTCATGTTCTTTGATCCACAGAGATGCTTCCTTCTGTATCAAACGGAATTGCATACAGAGACCCAAAATACCTCGCTCTAAATAGGATTTTTATATGAAATTCTCCCTCATCTCAGAGCTCTTGGAATTTTGCTGGAGAAGAGGCAGGGAGATTGTCAAAAGTAGAGGGAATTGAGGATACAAGGAGACAATGCCCTGAGAATCAGGCTGCAGAAAAACATTCAGCCAGCCTTACTGAGACCTGAGAAGCTAGGGTCAGATGGAAGAGGGGCTAGGCCCTCTCCTATCAGGGATGAAGAAAGAGAACATGGGGGTAGTAGAAGGAGAGTGGGTAGAACTGGAAGAATTGGAAAGGAGTATCAGTGGGGATACAATGTAAATAAATCATAATAAATAAATGCATATGAAAAACTGTGATCAACGTAATCAACTCTAAAGCTCTTGAGGACTGATGGCCTCTTCTTGGGGCTACTGTCAGGGTGCTGCAAGGGTAAACTCAATTTTCTTTAGGGGACTTGGCATTGAGATTCTGGACATGTTCCAATAAGTATGTGAACAACACATACTAGAATCGATGTATTTTATTTTATTTATTATACTTTATTCACTTTCTATGCCCCATAAGCCCCTCCCTCCTCCCTTCCCGATCTCACCCTCTCTCCCCCTTCTTCACGCATACACCTCCCCAAGTCCACTGATAGCGGAAGTCATCCTATCCTTCCTTATGATCTTAGTCTATCAGATCACATCAGGAGCAGCTGCATTGTCATCTTCTGTGGTCTGGTAAGGCTGCTATCAGATTATGTCAGAGGCAGTCCCTCTTCCCATTACCATGTAAGCCACTTGGACACTAAACTGCCATGGCCTACATCTGTGCAGGGGTTCTAGGTTATCTCCATGCCTGGTACTTGGTTGTAGTATAAGTCTCTGGGAAACCCCATGTTCAAATTTTCTGATTCTGTTGCTCTCCTTGTGGGGTCCCTGTCCTCTCCAGATCTTACTATTTCCCACTTCTTACATAAGATTCTATGCTCTCTGCCCAACAGTTGGCCATAAGTCTCAGCATCTGCTTTGATAGTCTGCAGGGCAGAGCCTTTCAGAGGTCCTTTGTGGCTGTTTCCTAGGTTGTTTCCTGTTTTCTTATTCTTCTGATGTCCATCCTGTTTGCCTTTCGGGATGGGAATTGAGAGTTTTACTCAGGCTCTTCTCTCTTGATTAGTTTCTTTAGATGTGCAGATTTTAGTAGGTTTATCCTATGTTATGTCAATATGAGTGAGTATATACAATTTGTGTCTTTCTGCTTCTGGGACAGCTCACTCCAGTTTCCACCACTGATTGTAAATTTCATGATTTCCTTATTTTTCATTACAGAGTGATACTCTATTGCGTAGATGTACCACAATTTCTGTATCCATTTTTAGTTGAGGAGTATCTGGGCTGTTTCCAGATTTTGGCTATTACAAATAAAGCTGCTACAAACATGGTTGAGCAAATGTCCTTGTTGCGTACTTGAGCCTCTTTTGGGATATGCCTAGGATTGGTATGGCTGAATCTTGATGAAGCACTATTCCTAGTTGTCTGAGAAAGCACCAGATTGATTTCCAGAGTGGTTGTACAAGTTTACATTTCCACCAGCAGTGGAGAAGGGTTTCCCTTTCTCCACAACCTCTCTAGCATATGTTGTCACTTGAGTTTTTGATATTGGCCATTCTGATAGGTGTAAGGTGAAATCTAAGTGTCGTTTTGATTTGCATTTCCCTGATGGCTAATGACATTTAACATTTCTTTAAGTGTTTCTCTGTCATTTGGAATTCCTCTACAGAGAATTTTGTTTAGCTCTGTTCTCCATTTTTTAATTGTATTACTTGGTTTGCGGCTTTTCAGCTTCTTTAGTTCTTTATATATACTGGATATTAGCCCTGTGTCAGATAAAGGGTTGGTGAAGCTTCTTTCGTAATCTGTAGGCAGTCGTTTTGTTTTGACGGTGGTGTCCTTTGCTTTACAGAAGCTTTTCAGTTTCATGAGGTCCTATTTATTGATTGTTGCTCTTAGAGCCTGTGCTGTTAGTGTTCTGTTCAGGAAGCTGTCTCATGTGCCAATGAGTTCAAGGGTATCCCCCCTTTTTTCTTCTAACCGATTTAATGTGTCTGGTTTTATGTTGAGGTCTTTGATCCACCTCCAAATAAGTGAATATATACCATATTTGTCTTTTTGCATTTAATTACTTCAGTGATGATGATTTTTCCTAGTTCCATCCATTTGCCTGAAAATATGATGATGTCATTTTCTTACATGAATAATACTCTGTTATGAAAATATTCCACATTTTTCCCAAAGAAGATTGTCAGTTCTGTTCTTTAAACCTTGGAAGTAATTGGGTATTTAAACATTGTATTGAATGACAAAATTTAAGGATAATTATGTTCTTTTAGCCTAGAAGTCCCTTCCTCTTCTTCCACTTCTTAGTAATTTGAATTGCAATATCCCCCTGAAGTTCATTTATATGTTTAGTCCCCAGTGAGGAAATGTCTGGTTAGGGGTAAAAGGTATGGCCTTGTTAGATGATATAGTTTCTTTTGTTTCCCTAATTTCTTTCTCAGCCATTTGGTCTTTTGTATACAGGAGGGCTATTGACTTTTTTTGAGTTAATTTTGTATCCACCCACTGTGCCAAATGTTTTTATCAGCTGTAAGATTTCCCTGCTATAATTTTTGTGGTCATGCCTCTTATATTCATAATTTTAGAACTCTATAATGCTTGTCAGAAATTATATATTTGCAGAACAAAAGAACTGGATACCAGAGATGCTGGATCAAACCTGACTAATCATTGTTTAGCTAATCATTGTTTAGCATGCTGAGACATTGATACATCTGTTTCAGCATCTTGTATGTTCCAACATTCTGCTTATTCCTGCCTCAACTGCTTAAATTGCTGTTTATCTTCAAAGCCTGCTCCCAAAAGAATTTTGAAGAAAGGCTACTAATCTTAATTGGTCCTGCATTTTAGACTGTTCAAAGAAGACTTTTATAGAGCCTGAAATTTCTCAACATTCAAAGACTGGACCACAAATGTTGGTTTGACCACAAATATTGCTTGCTTAATTAACCATGTTTCCCAATTTTATTTGAGCCCTGTACAGGTTTTTTACATGTCCAAACTATCAGCTAGAAGAAATTCATAAAAATGGTGTCCAATTTTTCTTAAAGGGGATTTGGTATATTTTTAGTGGTTTGCTATGACTACGAAATTTTATGGTCACTTGGAGATGTTTACTATTAATGGTCTTATTCAAAGTGAAAGAAGGAATACATAGTGATATCTTATAGGAATAAAAAAAAGGTAGATTATTGAAACTACCTAATTTAGGGTTTTATTTGCTATTCTCAAATAAGGTTAATTTTAACTCTGGTATAGGATTTTGCATATTGATGCAAAAATAAGTCTATTTTTGATACATTGGTATAACCTTTAGTATATTGATAAATTTCAAGGTTACTTCCAATACTTTTAAACTGCTATTAAAATCTGGTTAAGGTATTAGGAATGCAACTTATTTGCTAGTTATTGAACTCATAGGCATGTCAGACATTAGCATACTTTATCACAGGAGTGTATATATATATCCTAGGTTTAACAGATAGATTTGATTTTTTTAGACAGATCTATTAATTATATAAAGATGGGTAGTCTTCAAAAACTTCAGAGGCCTACAGATTAGTATAATTAAATGATTTTTATTATTTTGAAGATTCTTTGTCAATGAGACAGTTCATCTCTTGGCACTACCCTGTCTGCCTGAAAGAAGATAATGAGCATTGAAGAACCTCCATATGGAGATGGTCTCAAATGTGGCAAATGAGCCACTTGGGTAAAGGAAATATCCTCACTTCTTGACAGACAAATTCTGCCAAAAATGGACAAACTAATGCATGACAAATTTACTGCCAAACTCTCCCAAGATATGGTAAGCAACTCCTG
Source organism: Meriones unguiculatus (assembly GCF_030254825.1). NCBI lineage: Eukaryota > Metazoa > Chordata > Mammalia > Rodentia > Muridae > Meriones > Meriones unguiculatus. The sequence continues at coordinate 21,714,974 of NW_026843710.1, read as the reverse complement.
AATAGTTCCTGTTTCATATATATGTCATTCAAATATTCTGAGCCAGAAGGCTGAAGATGATCCTCCAAATTTATAGACAGTTATGGGGGACTATTCAGACAGCAAACTGTTTCCGACATTTTTTTTGTAAGTTGCTAACATGCACTTTGTGTTTACTCAAGTAACAAATTTTATTCCTTCTCAAGTCTCTGATGGAATTAAAGAATAAATAATCATAGTGCCATGTTTAGGATTAAGTTGTTTAGAATTTAAGAAATATTTTCATATAGGAAATACCAATAAGGATAAAAGTTAATTTAGGTACAGAACTTTTAACTTGTCAAGTTAGATAGGATAATCAGACACTTTCTCCTAAGTTGAATACACATGGATGAGACATTGCACATGTAGATTTTACTTAACAGTTTTCATAATTTCATAATTAGTAATGTATTGAAAGAAAAGGACCCTTTATTTGACTTACAGGGGAAATGTTGGTATAATGTTCTTATGAAATGTATATACCTTACCCATGTTCATTCAAATGCTAATTTCTATCCCCTACTCTCTGGTTTCAATTTAGAAAATGCATTGTGATTCTTATGGTAAGCATCCTGTGTAAGCATCTAAATGTTAGAAAACTAGGAGGGCTTTGAGGTTTAGGATGGCATAACTATTGCCCAGCATTGTGTTTAAGGTTAACAAAATAAACCCAGTCTCTGTATGGTGATTTGGGTATACAGCTGTTTAGGACTAATAGCAGCATTAATAAAAGATAATCATTAATAAATATTAATTACCCCTTACAAAAAATGGTGCCCAACTAATCTACATATCCACAAGCTTTATATCATACTTTATCATAATTTGGTGGGGGGAATAATAAAACTCAAACTTAAAACCTGAAAACTCCCAGGTCAATTACTGTCTCTTTTAGAGAGACTCTTAAACTAGCCCAGTTGCAAAAGACAGCCTCTTGAGGGCAGACTTGAGACTTTCATAACAAAACTGGCAGCCGCTGCAGTTTAACTGAGGGGTAAACAAGCATGGTTCTTTTATGCTGTGGCTGACAACACTTGCTGAGCTCCACAACCATATCAGGAAATAAAGGAATCGGAGTCAGACAGACCTCTAGACAAAGTTTAGCCTAACTGCATCTAAAATTGCCATGGCAGAAGGTGTTTTAATCACTTTTGGCTTCATTTTGGCTATCACATTCATGGATCTAGTTGCAGTATGTGTAATGGTGTTGGTTCTTCTCCATGCCTTCTCTGAAAAAAATTCAAGGAGAAAATGGGGAAAAAGCCACTGATTAGAATACTAAGTTACTGATAAGAAAGGGGGCACTCTTCCCAATAATTAGAATCATAATGTCTAAAATCCAAAGCTCTCTGGCTGCAAGATACTTGTTAACTCTTTCTGGTAAGGGTCCACAATTTCACTGAAACTTCAACAAAAAATAAACAACTGGGCTTTGTTATAGCGTAAATTGGCACAACTGACCCCAAACTTGTTTTTTTTTTTTTCTTGGCTTGATTTTAATTTAAAGGCTTTGAGTTACACTGATACTGATTTGAAAAAAGAAATGCAAAATGTGAAAACAATATCCAATTTTCCTTAAAGGGGGTTGGGTATGTTTTTGGTTGTTTGCTATGGTTACAAAATTTTATTGTCATTGGGAGATGGGGATATTTATTATTAATGGTCTTATTCAAAGTGAAACAAGGAATATACAGGGATATCTTATAGGAATAGAAAACAAGGTAGATTATTGAATTTACTCAATTTAGAGTTTTATTTGTTATTCCCAAATAAGGTTAATTTTAACTCTGGTATTGCATTTTGCATATTGATGGAAAAATAAGTCAAAATTTAATACATTATTATAAGCTGTAGTATATAGATAAAAAATCAAGGTTAATTCCAATACTTTTTAAAAAGCCATTTAAAACAGGTTAAGGTATTAGGTAAAGAGATTTAATTGCTAGTTATTGAACTTACAGTCATGTCAGACACTAGTCTAATTTATCACAGGAATATATATCCTAGGTTTAACAGATAAATATGATTTTGTATACAGATCAATTACATAAAGATAGGTAGTCTTCAAAAACTTCAGAGACCTACAGATTAGTACATTTAAAATATTTTTATTATTTTGAAGATTCTTTGATAATGAGACAAGTCATTTCCTGGCAGTACCCTGTCTACCTGAAAGAAAATAATGAGCATCGAAAAACCTCCGTATGGAGATGGCTTCAAATATGGCAAACAAGCCACTCAGGTAAAGAAAATAACCTTACTTCACAACAGACAACTTCTGACAAAAATGGACAAACTTAAATGCAAGACAAGTTGACTGACAAACTCTGCCAAGACAGGCTAAGCAAGTCCTAAATAGTTCCTGATTCACATATATGTCTGTCATATTTTCCTAGCCAGAATGCTGAAGATGATGCTCCAATGTTACAGAGAGTTATGGGTGACATTCCGGCAGCAATCTGTCTCTGTCAATTTTTTAACATTTGTAAGCTGCTAACATGCACTTCCTATTTACACTAATAACTAATTTTATTCTTTCTCAAAATCTCTGATAATTTGAAGACCAAATAGTTATAGTGCCACAATTAACCTTGAGTTGTTTAGAAGTTAAGAAATCTTTTCACATAGGTAATACCAATAAGGATAAAAGTTGATTTAGTTGTAGAACTTTTAACTTGTCAAGATAGATGGAATAATCAGATACTTTCTCCTAAATACACATGGACAGTACTTACACATGTAGATTTTACCTAACAATTTTCATAATTATTATTGTATTGAAAGAAAAGGAGCCTTTAATTGTACTTAAAGGGGAAAATGTTGGTATAATGTTCTTTTGAAATGTATACACCTTACTCTTGTTCATTCAAATGCTGATTTCCCACCCACACACACTCTCAGGTTTCAATCCAGATATTGCATTGTGATATTCAATCTAAGCATCCTGTCTTAACTTGGTGTAAACTTTCAAATAAAGCAACTAGACACAATGCTGAGCTTGGAAGAGACAAAGGACAGAAAAGAAGGGAGGAGCTAGAGGTCAGAAAATGAGTGGGAGGAAAAGGGGAAAGAGGGGAGCTGAGAGACGGAGCTGGAAGAAAGATATTGGAGGACATGGAGCATGAACCAGACCTAAGATATCACTAAAAGCAAGTATAATGTGGGAAATCTAAATGGTAGGAAACTATGAGGGCTTGGAGGTTTAGGATGGAAAAAATATTGCATAGCATTGTGTTCTAGGTTAACTAAATGAAACCTGTCTCTGTGTGGTAACTTGTTTATACAGCTGTTTAGGACTAACAGCAGCATTAATAAAAGATAATTATTAGAAAATAATACCACTTACAACAATCCTGTCTCAACTGTGTGTAAACAGGCCAAAATAAAACAACTAGCCACAATGTTGTTCAAAGGGAGGTGCCAGAGGACAGGAAAGAAGGGAGGAGCTAGAAGGCAGGAAATGAGTTGGAGGAGAAAGGGGGAAGAGAGCTTTGGGAGGGAGATGGTAGAGAGACATGGAGCATGAACCAGACCTAAGATATCACTAAAAGCAAGTATAATGTGCAAAATATAAATATTAGGAAGCTATGAGGGCTTGGAAATGTAGTATAGAGTAACTATTACCCAGCATTGTGTTCTAGGATGAATTAAAAAAAAAATTCTCTCTGTGTTAAATTGGTTATACAGCTGTTTAGAATTAACAACAGCTTTAGTAAAAGAAAAATTCATAGTAAATATTAATAGATTCTTACAACAGCCATCTGACTTTATTAATGACTACTTGAAAGAAATAAGTGACAGTTTAACTGAACTAAGAATCTTGGACACAGGAACTGTCATGTCTGGGTTGAGTTATTCCAGCTGCCCAGACTGAGGCACGTATGGCTGTTCAGCCTTTCTCTGAAGCAGATTGTCCATTTGGCCATTTTAAAAACTGACTCCTGAAACTCTTACTAACTTTAACTTGTTTCATTACATCATTCTACAACTCAGCCAATAAGCACCTAATTATTGTGATGTCATAATGGGATTGGGATGTCATGATGAATTTTGATGTGATGAGGTTATTGTGATGTCATAATAGCATTCTGATGTCTTCATAGCATTTGGTGACCTAATATCATTGTGAAGTCTTACCGTTGTGAAGTCATAAGAGCATTTGATGTTAAAATTCCATTGTGATCTCATACCACAATCATATCACAATGTTATAATAGCAAGGTGAAGTCATAACACCATTGTGAAATCATTAAACCATTGTGATATCATATCATTGTCATGTCACAATAGCATTGTGAATTCATAGTACCATTGTGATACTATAATACCATTTTGATGTCATCATAGCATTGTGAAGTCATAATAGTGTTGTGATGTTATCTCATTGTGATGTCATAACAGCATTTAGATGTCATTTCATTGTGATGTCATAATAGCTTTAGGATGTTATATTAGCTTTATGATGTCATAAGAGTATTTGGATATCATTATATTATTGTGATGTCATAAAAGCATTATGATATCATAATAGCATTAAGATGTCCTAATATAATTGTAAAGACAGACCTTGTAAAGTCATAATAGCATTGTAATATCATAATGCCATTGTGATATCATAACACGATCATGTCATAGGAGCATTGTGATATCATAATATTGTGAGGTCATAAAAGCAGTGTAATATCATAATACAATTGTGTTGCCAGAATAGCATTGTAATGTCATAATAGCATTCTCAGTTCATACACCATTGTGATAGTATAATAGCACTGTGATGTCATCATAGCATTGAGATGTCATAATGAATTTTGAGGTCATAATGTCATTGTGATATCATCAAACCATTGTTATGTCATCATATCGTTGTGATATCATAATACACATGATGATGTCATCATAGCAATGTGATGTCATATCATTTTCATGTCATAATAGCATTGTGATGTCAACATATCATTGTGATGTCATACCATTGTAATGTCAAAATAGCATTATGGTGTCATAAAAGCATCGTGAAATCATAACACCACTGTGATAACAGAATTGTGATGTTATAATGACATTGTCATCTCATATCATTGTGATATCATAATAGTATTGGGACTTCATACCATTGCATGTCAAAAGAGCTTTGTGCTGTCATATTTCCATTGTGATGTAGAAATACAATCATATAGTAATAGCTTTGTGATATCATAATAGCATGGTGATGTGAAAATACCATTGTGATTTTTTAATAGTATTGGGATATCATAATACCATTGGGAAGTTTTGAAAACATTTGGATGCATCATAGCTTTGTGATGTCCTAATACCATTTTGATATAATATCTTTTTTATATCATCAAAGCATTGTGATATCATCATACCATTGTGATGTCATCATAGCATTGTCATATTCTAATATCTTTGTGATATCATAATATCATTGTTATGTCATACTAGCATTGTGATGTCATCAAAGCATTGTGATGTCATCAAAGCATTGTGATGTCCTAATTCCCTTGTGTTGTTGTAACACAGTCATTTCATAATAGCATTGTGACTAAATCATAATATGGTGATATTATAACACCATTGTGTTTTCATAATATAATTGGGATGTCATATCACTGTGATATCATCTTAGCATTGTGTTGTCATAATACCATTATGATATCCTCATAGCATTGTGATAACCTCATAGTATTGTGATGTCCAAATAACATTTTGATGTCCTAATACCAATATGTGGTGATCTGGTTGTGAAGTCATAATAGCATTCTGATATCATAAGAGTAGTGTGACATCATGATAGCTTTGTGATGTCCTGATAGCATTGTGATGTCATAATATCATTTTGAAGTCATGATAGCATTTTGATGTTAAAATTCTATTGTGATGTCATACCACAATCATGTCGTAATACCATTGTGATGCTATAATAGCATGGGGATATCATAATACCATTGGGAAGTCATAATACCACTGTGATGTCTAATAACATTGGGATGTCATGATGAATTTTGATGTCATGTTGTCATTATGATATCATGTTGTCATTGTAATGTCATCCTAGCATTGAGATGTACTAATATCATTGTGAAGTTATACCGCTGTGAAGTTAATAGCATTGTAATGACAAAATTCCATTGTAATGTCAAATAATGATCATGTTGTAAAACCATTGTGACGTCATAATAGCATGGTGATGTCTTAATACCATTGTAAAGTCTTCATTAATACCTTTGTGTCATCATTATGGCGTTGTGATGTCATAATAGCACTGTGATGTCATCATTTTATTGCGACTTCATAAGAGTATTGTGATGTCATAATAACATTGTGAAATCATAATAACATCAGGCTGTCATAACATTAGGATGTCATAGTATAATTTTGATATCAAAATTCCATTGTTAGGTCATATCACGATTATGTTATAATATCATTGTGAAGTCATAATTCCATTCAGATGTCATACCACTGTGACACCATAATAGCATTGTTACATCATATTTATTGTGATGTCATCATACACTTCTGATGTTAAAACACCATTGTGATGTCTAATAGCATTGTGATGGCATGTCATTGTGAAGTCATAACACCATTGTGTTGTCATATTAGCATTGTGCTGTCATAAAAGCATTGAGATGTCACACCATCGCCAGATCATAATAGCATTGTGAGGTCATGAAAGCATTGTGATGTCATGATAGCACTGTGCAGTTATAATAGCATTGGGATTTTATAATACCATTGTGATGATTTAACACCATTGTAATGTCATAACAGCTTTGCAATGTCATCATAGACTTGTAAAGTCATAATACCATTTTGATATCAAAAATCCATTGTGATATCATAATTCCATTGTGGTATCATAACACAATCATGTCATAATACGATTGTGAGGTCATAATAGCATTGTGATGTCATCTTAGCATTGTTATGTCAAAAGACCATTTTGATATCATATATAGTTTTGATGTCATAATACTATTTTGAAGTCAGAAGAGCATTGTGATGTCATAATAGCACAGTGATGTCATAATATATTTTTGTTCATAATGCCATTTTATTGTCATCATAAGATTGTGAAGTCATAACACCATAGAGATGTCATAATAGCATTGAGATGTCCTGCCCTGACTTCAAAGTCCTGATGCTGGACTTCAAAGTGTTCCTAAAGAAAGGAGGGTGGAAGGAATGAGGGGGAAGGGAACAAGAGACTTGAAGAATGGAGCCAAGTCTGTTTGTCTTATCAAGGCCTCATTTATTAGAAATTTTTACCCAAATCATATATGGAGAAGGAAGTAAAAAGGGGGAAGGTTAATTCACTGCTGCAGGAAATAGGAAGATTGCTTCCATGGGTTAAATATTGCACCTTCAAGATACCATAAGGATGTTTTCTTAAGATATTTCATGGGATGCTCTAAACTAATTTGTCCTCACAAATCTATCACCCATGATTTAGAGTCCTAGGTAACTCTTTCACTAAATAGCATTAAGTCTTCACTAGATGACCTTTGCTCACTATTTGGCTTTGGATTCAATAAATAGCTTTGTTTCCACTAAATAACTTTGGCTCACTAATTGACTTTGTCTTCAGTAAATAGCTTTTGCTCCTGGCATCTCCTCCCTTCTTAAACAATTTAAGAGGCTAGCAGGTAGGTTTTGAACATGAGGTCTTTTGCAGATGGTGGGCATTAACCAGAGAGGAGAAGTAGTGACTTGATCCTCCCAAGGCTTTTTGCAGCCTTTTTGGGGAGGAGAGGAAGACCCCATCAAAACCTGAGGGCATCCCCAGCAGGTTGTGGTTAGGGGTAATCAGATACCAAACTCTATACAATCAGGTTTGCTTCTTAGGGGATTCAGAAGCAGGCAATTGGGACCTCCCCTTGCAATGTCATCTTGCACCCCATTACAGGTACCCATGCTATAACAGGCAAGCATTTATCTGAGTTTCATGCTGTTCTCATAAGAGCCAAATGCAAGCATTCAAGAGCCATGTGATGGATTGTCAGCAGTCTTCCTTGGACTCAGCTAAGCCTCTGTCAGCCAAATCAAGTCTGTGATAATGAACTTGTATTGGTTTACATTCCAGGTATTCAATTTGCTGTTTTACAAAGCCAGTAAGTCTTTTAATGGCCCATGGGCCAAAAGATACAAGGAGAAGGAAACCCACCAAGTGTCCCAGGATTAAAGGAAGGAGGTGGTGAGCCAGGAGGAGGATGAAATCCAATTATGAAAACAACTTTTCTCTTGTTCTCTCTGTCTCTTTCTCTCTTCTAAGCCTTCCCTAACCTTAGCCATGTTGTCCCTTACAATCCCAGTATAATCTGTGTAAAAGCAGCACCCTTCCTTAAGGGCAGCACATAAGCAGTCATCTTGACTGGAGGGGTATTGTTTGACATCATTATCATCATTAGGAGAAAACTCCTCATCTACTTGTTGTACCAGGTGTTCCAGTAGCCATCAAGCTGCATCATTTTCCTGCAAAAACTACAGACATCTCCTTGTCTCCCTATGAGTACAGGGTCGGGTCCATTTCATTGATTTGTCAAACGATTTCTCCATTTTACTTTAGCAAAAGTTATTTTGGCTTTTATATGCCAAAATCTATCTGTTGCTGATTTACCATGCTTATCCAATTTTTTAAGAAAATTTAGGTGTCCAGGGGAGTGGCTACCCCTTCTTTGTTTTTTTTTTTTAAGTAAATATTAATTGTTTTGTGGGCACACTCTAGCATGCCTTGTCCTTGAAGATTGTGAGGTATTTCAGTTATATGAGAAACTTGAAATTGTTGACAAATCTTTTAAAAGATTTGTTAGTATATCCTGCTCCATTGTTGCTTAGGAACTTCAAGAACTAAAGCCTGTAGACAATGAGAAATAACTTTTTGTTTTTGTTTTTGTTTTTTGTTTTGTTTTGTTTTGTTTTAGTTTCCCAGTGGAAATGCTGAATCCTATGTATTTTAGTGGCCACTGAAGAATGACGTTCCATCCAGACCTCCTTACCTCTAGGTCATGTTGGGTGCCTGACATGTCCCAATCCACAAGACCTCAACGGTTTCTTAAAGAAAGGAAGGTGGAAGGAATGAGGGGGGATGGAACTAGAGACATGAAGAATGGAGCCAAATCTGTTTGTCTGATGACAGGCCTCATTTAAGGCCTCATTTATTAGGAATTTTTACCCAACTTATAGAGGGAGAAGGCAGGAAAATGGGGAAGGTTAATTCACTGCTGCAGGAGATAGGAAGAGTGCTTCCATGGGTTAAATATTGCACCTGCAAGATACTTTAAGGATGTTTTCTTAAGATATCTCACTGATGCTCTAATAGACACATGTCCTCACAAATCTATCGACCATGATTTAGGATCTTAAGTAACTCTTTCACTAAATGGCTTTAAGTCTTCACTAGTTGACCTTTGCTCACAATTTGGCTTTGGCTTTAGTAAATAGCTTTGTCTCCACTAAATAGCTTTGGCTCACTAATAGACTTTGTCTTCAGTAAATATCCTTGGCTCCTGGCAATGTCAGACCTTTGTAATTGTATAATAGCATTGTTGTGTTATAATAGCACTGTGATTTCATAATTCCCATGTGATGTGATAAACTATCTTATCATAATAGTATTGTGATGTTGTTATAGTGTTGTGATTTCAAAATTCTATTTTGATATCATACCAAAATCTTGTCATAATAACATTGAGGTGTCATACCATTGTGATGTCATAATAGCATTGTCATGTCATAACATTGGGATGTCATCATAGCATTGAGATGTCATAGATTTGAGGGTCTCCACCAAGAAAAGGTAAGCAAGTCCTAAATAGTTCCTCCTTCACATAAATATCTGTCAAATATTCTGAGTCAGAAGGCTGAAGATGATGCTCCAACCTTACAGAGAGTTAAGGGTGACTGTTCAGGTAACAAATAGTTTCTGTCAAAATTTTAATTTTTTGGAAGCTGCTAACATGCACTTCCTATTTACTCTGGTTACTAATTTTATTTCTTCTCAAGTCTCTGATGGGGTTGAAAGGAGACAACTTCCTGAACAGAACACCAACAGCATAGGCTCTAAGAGCAACAATCAATAAATACGACCTCATGAGACTGAAAAGCTTCCGTAAAGCAAAGGACACCATTATCAAAACAAAATCACTGCCTACAGATTAGGAAACAATCTTCACCAACTCTTTATCTAATAGATGACTTATATCCAATATATATAAAGAGCTAAAGAAGCTGAAAAGCAGCAAACCAAGTAATCTAATTAAAAATGGGGAACAAAGCTAAACAGAGAATTCTCTGTAGAGGAATATCGAATGGTAGAGAAACACTTAAAGAAATGCTCAACCTCATTAGCCATTAGGAAAATGTAAATCAAAACGACCATGAGATTTCACCTTACACCAATCAGAATGGCCAAGATGAAAAATTCAAGTGACAACACATGAAGAGGAGGTTGTGTAGAAAGGAGAATCCTCCACTGCTGGTGAGAATGAAAACTTCCACAACCACTCTGAAAATCAATCTGGCACTATCTCAGATAATTAGTAATAGTACTTCGTCAAGATCCAGCCATACCACTCCTAGGCATATATCCAAAAGAGACTCAAGTACACAATAAGGACATTTGTTCAACCATGTTTGTAGCAGCTTTATTTGTAAAAGTCAGAAGCTGGATACATCCCAGATTCCCCTCAACTGAAGAATGGATGCAGAAATTGTGGTACATCTACACAATGGAGAATTACTCTGCAATGAAAAATAAGAAAATCATGAACTTTGCAGGTAAATGGTGGGACCTGGAAAGGTTCATCCTGAGTGATCTGTCCCAGAAGCAAAAGACACACAAGGTATATACTCACTCATATAGACCTATAACGTAGGATAAACCTGCTAAAATCTGTACATCTAAGGAAACTAATCAAGATAGAGGACCCTGACTAAAATGCTCAATCCCCATCTCAAAAGGCAAAGAGGATGGACATCAGAAGAAGAAAAAAGCAGGAAACAACCTATAAATCTCCCACAGAGGGCTTCTGAAAGGCTCTACCCTGCAGACTATCAAAGCAGATCCTGAGACTTATGGCCAACTGTTGGGGAGAGTGTATGGAATTTTATGTAAGAAGTGGTAAATAATAAGATGTGGAGAGGACAGGAATCCCACAAGGAGAACAACAGAATCAGAAAATTTGAACACAGGGGTTTTCTCAGAGACTCATACTCCAAGCAAGTCCTAGGCATGGACAGAACCTAGAACCCCTGCACAGATGGAAGTTAGTGTCATAGCCCATGGCAGTTTAGTGTCCAAGTGGGTTACATAGTAATGGGAAGAGGGACTGCCTCTGACATAATCTGATTGGCCTGCTCTTTGATCACCTCCCCCTGAGGGGAGAGCAGCCTTACCAGGCTACAGAAGATGACAATGCAGCCACACCTGATGTGATCTGATAAACTAAGATCAGAAGGAAGGATAGGAGGACCTCCCTTATCAGTGAACTTGGGGGGGGGGCATTTGTAGAAGGGGAAGGGAAGGTGGGACTGGAAGGGGAGGAAAGAGGGGCTTACGGCAGGATATAAAGTGAATAAAGTGTTATAAATAAAATAAAGCTTAAAAGTTGTTTAGAAGTTAATCAATGTTTTCATATTGGTAATACCAATGAGGATAAAGTTAATTTACATAAGAACTGTAAACTTGTCAAAATAGATAGGATAATTGGATACTTTCTCCTAAGTTGCTAAATACACATGGACTGGACATTGCACATGTAGATTTTTACCTAATAGTTTTCAGAATTTCGTAATTATTGTATTGAAGAAAAGAACTTTTGATTGGACTTAAAGGCTGAAATGTTGGTAAAATGTTCTTTTGAAATGTATACACCTTACCTTGTTTTTTCAAATGCTGATTTCTCCTCCCCCGCACCTCCCCAATCTGTTTTCAATCCAGAAATTTCATTGTGATACTTATTCTATACATCCTGTCTCAACTTTGTGTAAACAGGCAAAAATAAAGCAACTAGCCACAATATTGAGTAAGGATAGGAGATGAGCCAGAGGATAGAAAAGAAGGAAGGAGCCAGAGTAAAGGAAATGAGTACGAGGAAAAAAGAGCAGAGCTAGGAGACCCAATCTGGTAGGAGAACTAGGAACTACATGGAGAATGAACCAGACCTAAGATTTGACGAAAAAGTAAGTAAAATGAGTAAAATCTAAATGTTAGGAAAGTATGAGGGCTTGGAGTAATTATTTGCCAGCATTGTGTTGTAGGTTATCTAAATAATTCCAGAATCTCTGCGGAGATTTGGTTATACAGCTCTATCAGATTAACAACAGGTTTACCAGAAGATATATCAGTAGTAAATATTAATTGACACATACAACAGAGATGTTATATGATTGAAATGAAATAATAGCATTGTTATATCATAACAGCATTATGATGTCATAATACCACTGGGAAGTCGTGATACCATTGTGATGTCATACCAACATTTTGATGTCATTAAAGCATTATAATATCAAATAGCACTGTAAAATCATGATAGCCCTGTGTTGTCATGACACAATTGTGAAATCATAACACAATTAGGATGTGATACCACTGTGATGTCATCATACCATTGTGATGTCATATCATTGTTAAGGCATAATAGTATTGTGATGTCATAGGAACATTATGATGTCATAATACCTTTGTGAAGTCATCCAGTTGTGAAATCATAATAGCATAGTGACATTACAATAGCATTGCTTTGTTATAAAACCATTTGGATGTCATGACACCATTTTAATATCATCATAACATTGTGATATTGTAACAGTGTTGTGATGTCACAGTAGCATTCTAATGTCATCATACAATTGTCAAATCAATGTGGTGTCCTCATACCATTGTCAACTGATACCATTATGAATTCATAAAAGCATTGTGATGTCCTAAAAACATTGTGAAGCCATATCGTTGTGAATTCATAATAGAATTTTGTCGTCATAATACATTGTGATGTCAAATTATTGTGTTTTCATAACAGCATTGAGATGTCATACCATTGCGATGTCATCATAGCATTGTGATGTTATAATGGCATTGTGAAGTCATAATAAAATTGTGATGTCATCATTGCATTGTAATGCTGACATAGCATTGTGATGTCATGATATCATTGTGAATTCATATATTTATGAAGTCATAAAACCATTGTTATATTATCATAGCATTATGAATCCATAATGCAATTGTGATGTCAAAACACCATTGTGATGTTCTAACATTGAGATGTCATAATAGCATTGTGATGTGATTACACCATTATGATGATATATCATTGTGAAGTCATAATAGCATTTAGATATCATAGCATTGTGATGTCATAATATCTTATTGTGGTAATAATAGAATTGTGATATCATCATAGCATTGAGATGTCCTATATAGTTATAAGTTCATACCATTGTGAAGTCATAATAATATGGTGATGTCATAAAACAATTGTGATATCATAATACCAATGTGCAGTCATAATAGCATTGTGATGTAATAATAGTAATGTGATGTCATAATAGCATTTTAATTTAAAAATTCCATTGTGATGTCATGTGGTAACAATGTTGTAATAGCATTGTAATATAAGAATAGCATTGGGATGTCAAGATGAATTTTGATGTCATGATACCCTGATGATGTCATAATACCATTGTGATATCATAATACCATTGTGAGTTCATATCATTGTGATATCTTAACAGCATTTAGATATCATACGATTGTGATTTCTTAATACCCTTTTTAATCTTAATACCATTTTGACATCATAATAGCATTGTGATGTTATACCATTATGATGTCATAATAGCTTTGTGATGTCATAATAGCATTGTGAATTCATAACATCATTGTACGCTCATAATATCGTTGTGAAATTCTAATAGCATTGTGGTGTTATAATATCATTGTGTTGTCAAAATTCTATTGTGATGTCATACCACAATTATGTTGTAATACAATTGTGATGTCATAATAGCATGGTGATGTCATAATTGCTTTGTGATGGTATAATGGCATTGTGTTGTCATAAGAGCATTGTGTCATATCATTGTAATGTCCTAATATCATTTTGAACTTATATCAATATAAGGTCTTATTAGCATTGTGATGTCTTTTTTTTTTTTTATTTGTGACATGGCATTTATTTCCAATAATGAGTATATTACATTATTTCTGTATGACTTGAGTACCCTGAGGCAGAGAGGCAACTGTCCATGTATGGCATTGTACAGATGGCATTGGGGAAGCTATGGTTCACATCTAGACATTCTTAATTACCAGTTAGCAAGTGTCAGGAGAGTAGAGACCAGACAAGCAGTGTCTAGATTAATACATCAAGGAAATGAGTTGTGTTGGCTCAAGCCTACCATAATCACCATCAGAGAAGCTTCATCCAGCAGCTGATCGGAACAGACGCAGAGACCCACAGCCAAACATCAGGTGGAACTCGGGGAATCTTGCAGAAGAGGAGGATGAAGGACTGTCGGTGTCAGAGGGGTCAAGGACACCCCAAGAGTACACACAGAATCAACTAACCTGGGCTCGTCGGGGCTGGCAGAGACTGAACCAAAGTCCGGGAGCCTGCGTGGGTCTGACCTGGGTCCTCTGCGTATAGGCTGTGGTTGTGTAGCTTGGCATTCTTGTGGGATTCCTAACGGTGGAAGTGGGCTGCCTCTGACTCCTTCATCTGCTTTTAGAATCCCTTTTCTCTTACTGTGTTCGTGGTCCAGTCTTGATATGAAGGTATGTGCCTGGTCTAACTGTAACTTGATATGCCATGTTTGGTTGATATCCCTGGGAAGCTTGCTCTTTTCTCAGAATGCTTTCTTTTCCTTCCCTTCCTTCTTTTCCCTCCCCTCTCTTCCCTCCTCTCCCATGTCTTTTTTCTTTCCTTTTTTCTTTACCTATGTGCGTGCTCTATCTTCATAAATGCCAGAAGAGGGCGCCAGATCCTATCAGAGATGGTCGTATGCCGCTGTGTGGTTTCTGGGAATTGAATTCAGAACCTCTGGAAGCACAGCTAGTGTTCTTTTTTTGTTTGTTTGTTTGTTTGTTTGTTTGTTTGTTTGTTTGTTTGTTTGTTTTCAATGCAGTTTATTGAGGAACCTTGAACAATCCTCGGACCCTGGGGAAAGCCAGACCACAGCTTAAATAGCCTCTGGGTAGCCAACCAAGGCGTGCCACATGGGCAATGCAGATAGGTCCATATACATGGAAGCAAGCCAGATCCTCAGCCTTAGCCAAATGTGGAATTGTTCGTGACAGAGAGCACTCACCATCGGGAAGGTGGAAGGCAGAAACCAGCTCCATCTTTAAGGCATAGCATTCCTCAGCTCTCTACAGTTCCCCCTTTTTGTTTTAGACGCATCAGGCAAGAGTAGAGGTCTGATCTCTGATATTAGAAATAAATTGGGACTTTGTACCGATGTTCATTTAGGTATCATCCACCCAAAGAGCATCAGACCCGTCCGATACGTTTTTCTCAGAGGCGGGACCTGGGGCATCAACCCGCATGCAATCAGACATGCTCTTCTCTGGGTCCAAAGCGGCTGACCCTGAGTGCAGTGCTTAGCCTCGCATCCTGAGCGTATCATTTTAGCTTTTTATGGTATCCAACCATGCTTGGGGAGAATGTCCTGCTTCAATGGCTGTAAAGGCCTGAATGATCATGGCTGCATCACACTGTTGTGAGACTCTAATCTTGCATATATACCACAGGCAAACCAAGGAGACCAACACCAGAAGGCCTGCTAACGCTCCCATGCCCGCCCATTCCTTCAGATGATTCATGGCTGCAGCAATCCATGTTAATAATCCTGTGGCTAGTCCTGCGTCCACTCTGGTAGAATTTACTGTGACAATGGCCACTCTCAGCTGCTCCATCGTAGTATCGAATTCTCCAGTACAATTACCTAAAATATAGCTCGACAATTGTTTAGACAGATTTGCAGCACAGGAAAAATTCTCATGTTCTATGCTAGTGACACAAAGTCCAGCATACTTTCATTGACAGCCAGGTTGAGCGATTTGCCATAGGGTATCAATTTGCTCCTGCAAGAGGTCAATCCTCTGATTGAACACCATCAAGCTTCCTTTTAGTTGAGCATTAATTCCTTTATGTACAACTAAGGCATGAGCTACATTGGCTAAATGATTATTCAGGGTCTGAGCAGTCTGCCTAGTATGACTCATGGCTAATGCCCTGGTGGTAGCTCCAACAGCCGCCAATGAGATGGTAATAACAATGGTAGCTGTAGTTCCAAGATCCCTTTTCTGTCTGAAGGGAGTCATAGCGTGAGAGGCATCAATGGGCACAGGCACCCAGTGAGGCATGCGAGTAACCAGGGCATACCTAAATTTACTAGCATTCCAGCATTGGGCAAAAAAGCAAGTATCATTACCACAATTACTTGGCTCTATCTGGCTAATAATGAATAAAAATGGGGGATATAAATAAACAGGTGTGGGCTTATAGGAAATATTATGAGAAGCCTTAACCCCTCGTTGGAACATCCTGCGTCAGTTCTAGAACTAGCAGTGGTGGTGTCCGAGGTCTGAGTAGGTTCAGGAGACCATTGCCCCCAGGGGCGAGACGTGCTCCATGCCAATTGACTAACTCCATGTTTTCCTCCAATTTTGAAAGTCATTTAAGGTTCTTAAATTATTTTTTCCCTTTTTTTAAAATTTTTCATCAATTACACTTTATTCATTCTGCATCCCCCCATAAGCCCCTCTCTCCTCCCCTCCCAATCCCACCCTCCCTCCTCCCTCTGCTCATTGTGATGTCTTAATACAATTCCTATGTCAAAATACCATAATAGCATTTTCAGGTCATAATGCCATTGATATGTCAAAATGCCATTGTGATGTCATAACACAATCAGGTCGTATTAGCATTATAATATCATAATAGCATTGTGATATCATAATAGCATTGTGATATCATACCCTTGTGATGTGATTATAGCATTGTGATGTCATAATACCATTGTGATGTCACAATAGTGTTGTGAAGTCTAAACAGTCTTGGTAAGGCAGCATTTTCACAGTAAGTAATCACTGACTAAGGACATATCTGTGCATTTAACAAATAAAAATGGAATCTGTGGTGATGTGAAACTAACTTATCAGGACTGGTGATCTTCTTAAAGACCACATGATAGAAATATATGACACTTTTCCTGAACTAAGAGTCTTGGACTAAGAGTCTTGGGTTGTGTGCTTTCAGCACTGATCTATCATTTGGGAGCAGAGAGCAACATATTTTAATAACAACAGCCTGGGTTGCTTTAAATTTTTGTAGGATTGCCTGGCCAAACAAATCAATTAACTGCCACCCAATCGCACTAGTGGAAGACTGGTTTGGTCAAAATACATGGCCTATTGAAACTTTACACCCCACTATTAGGACACCTCCTAATACGTGAATACATACCATATTTGCCTTTCTGCATTTTAGTTACTTCACCAGCATAATTTTTGCTGGTTCCATCCAATTGCCTAAAAATATTTTGTTGTCATTTTCTTAGCTGAAGAATACTCAGTTATGGAAATAATACACATTTTTCCCACAGGAGATTGTTAAACTTCTTCTTTACTCCTTGGAATTTCTGGGACTTCAACAATTGTATTGAATGACTAACTATGAGGATAACTATGTTTTTTATCCTAGAAGTCCCTCCATCTTCTTCCAATTCCTGGTGATTGGAATTTCAAAGTCCCCTTGAAGCGCATTTATTTATATGTTGAGTCCCCAGTGAAGAAATGTCTGGGAAGTGTTCAGAGGTATGGCCTTGTTAGATAACATAATTCCTGTTGGGGTTATAATATAGGAGGGTGTGCTTTGAGGTTGATATGCCAATGAAAGTGACCAGACAGAATGGAGTTTCTTTCTCTTAGTTTTTGTCACTTTATATTTGTTTCAGTCATTCCCCGTTTCTCTATCCGAATTTGTCTCTCTAACACTCTCTCTGTCTTTCTCTATCTGACTACCTCTCCCTGCCTGCCGCTTGGGGTACAGCATGAAAAGCTCTCAGTTGTCCTGTAGTACCATAAATGACTGCTGGCAGACATGTACCTCCATTGTCTCTGTAAAAATATAAGCAAGGTCCCAATTAAACACTTTGTGGTCAAAGATTTGCCTTTGTCAGGGAGCATTTTCTCACTAAGTAATTCACTAACTGAGGACAAATCTGTGCATTTAACAAATAATAATGGAATTTGTGATAATGTGAAACTCAGATGTTAAAGACATATGACTTTATTTATTAATGACTACTTGAAAAAATATGATAGAAGCTTTCCTGAACTAAGAGTTTTGGACACAGGAACTGTCATCTCTGGGTTGTGTGCTTTCAGCTGCCCAGATTGAGGCATGTAGGGTTGTTCAGCTGTTCAGCCTTTCTCATAAGCACAGTGTCTCTTGGCCCTCCTAATAACTGGATCCTGAAACACATACTGACTTTCACCTGTTTCATGACAGCATTCTGCCTCTCAGCCAATCATTACCTGAGGGAATCTTGAGGTTTCCATGGATATGAGCAAACAAACTTTCCTAAGTGTCCAATATATTTGATCCTGTGCACACATGACTTTTTCTCATGAAACCCAACAGGCCTTTATCTCATCTTTTTTTTTTTTTCCTGATCCCACACCTTTACTCCTGTTTACCTGGTAGGAAGGAAATGAAACTTTAATGTTTATTTAACTGGAAAGCTTCTTAAATAGGAAAGCTTCAATGTGATGTGGGATTAAGGGGAACGTACCAAATAACAAGGTGGTCTCATTCTATTGTCTTGGATTTGAAATTTCCTACATTGTGACTTTGAACCGAGTGGTTACTCGCATCCTGACTAAATGTACTTTCACTTCTTATAATAGTCTGGCAGGGTATAGGGTTCCCTTGAGTTATTGAGTCTTCAAGAGCAGGGAAATGAGAATGAAAGCAGACAATTTCTGAGACTGGTTTAGTCAAAAGAAGAAAGATCCCTGTGTGTATATAGAGAACTGCAGGACAATAAACTATTTGACAGCTTCTAATGATCCACACTAGTGTTGGCAAGACTACAAGCAGAGTTGCCTTGGCTGACTTGCCTGGATAGTCTGCTGTGTCTTACTCTGTTTTCATTGGGAAATCTTCCCACTCCTGATGTTTTCAATTAAAACTGCTCATACAGAACAGAGAAATGGGTCCCTGTTATATGCCTAGGACTGAAGAGCAGAAGTGTTTCTTGATGTAGTGTTCCAAACAAACCCTCTAAACATAGTGTTAGTGTGAGAACTGCTTGTTCAGAAGTGCCTCCTGAGCTCATGGGGTCTGAAGTATCTGGGTAACCGCTAGTTCATGGCAAGGATTCTCTGCTACATAATGAGTTCCTGGAAAGCATGCCTTATAAAGTCAAACTCTTCCCTCCTTTTGCAGAATCTTTTCTCCATGTTAAAGTCATCGTAAAAGTTGTTAACATATTTTTATTGATTATGTGGGAATTTTATATAATAGTTATTAAACTCTTTTCCATTGCTCCCAGATTCACTCTATTTTTTTCTTTAAAATACATCAATTCAAGTATGCATTGTTCATCTACTCAATGGTACATGATCAGAATCTCAGTGCTAAATCACTTCAAGAAAACTGAGTTCTTCCTGGAAGAGTCTCTCGGTTACCTGATTCTAGATGTATTCAGTACATGGTTAGCCTCTTTCTTCCTGGTAGTCTATATAACTCTGTTTTGCACTGATCAGACCCTTGACTAGCCAATTTTGGCATTGTAGGTCTTTGCCCCTCAGCTAAGATGCACACTAGCTGCTGCCATCTTCTCTCACGTTGTCTTCACTAATTTACTCACAGATTCAATGCAATTACCATCAAAATAACAAGACAATTCTTCATAGACTCTGAGAGAAAAATTATCAACTTCATCTGGAGAAAAATAAACCAGCATTTCCAAAATGATACTGTCTAACAACAGATCATCAGGAGCCATCAACATCCCCAATCTCAAGCTGTACTACAGAGCAGTAGTAATGAAAACGGCATGGTATTGGCATAGAAATACAATAGTAGATCAATGGAACCTAATAGAAGACCCAAAAATCAACCCACATACATATAGATATTTGATTTTTGACAAAGAAGCCAAAACTATTCAGTGGAAAGAAAACAGCATCTTCAACAAATGGTGCTGGTGCAACTGGTTGTCTACATGCAGAAAAATGAAAATAGATCCATAGCTATCACCCTGCACAAAATTAAAGTCCAAGTGGATCCAAGATCTCAACATAAAACCAGATACACTAAATCAGTCAGAAGAAAAAGTGGGTAAGATATTGGAACTCATTGGCACAGGAGACAACTTTGTGAACAGAGCACCAACAGCACAGTCTCTAAGATCAACAATTAATAAATGGGACCTCATGAAACTGAAAAGCTACTGTAAAACAAAGAACGTAGTCATCAAAACAAAAAGACAGCCTACAGACTGGGAAAGGATCTGCACAAACCCTATATCTGACAGAGGGCTGTATCCAGAATATATAAAGAGCTAAAGATGTTAAAAAAAAAAGCAGCAAATAAAGCAGTATGATTAAAAATTGGGTTACAGAGCTAAACAGAGTATTCTCAGTACAGAAATACACAATGGCAGAGAAACACTACAAAACTCAATGTCCTTAGGCATCAGAGAAATGCAAATCAAAACGACACTGAAATTTCAATTGACACCCATAAGAATGGATAAGATCAAAAACTCAAGCACAACACATGCTGGAGAGTTTGTGGAGAAAGGTGAACCCTCCTCCATTGCTGATTGAATGCAAACTTGTACAAACAGTTTGGAAATCAATCTGGCACTTTCACAGACAATTAGGAATAGTGCTTGCTTAAGATCCACCTATACCACTCCTAGGCATATATACAAAAGATGCTCAAGTACGCAACAAGGGCATTTGCTCAACCATGTTTTTCATAGCTTTATTCGTAATAGCCAGAACCTGGAAACAACCCATATGTACCTAAGTTGAAGAATGGATACAGAAATTATGGTACTTTTACACAACGGAATACCACTCATCAATTAAAAATGAGAAAATCATGAAATTTGCAGGCAAATGGTAGGATCTAGAAAAGATCATTCTGAGTGAAGTATCCAAGAAGGAGAAAGACACATATGGTATATACTCACTTTTATAGCCCTATAAAATAGGATAAACATACTGAATTCTATACACCTAAAAAAGTTAAACAAGAAAGAAGACCCGGGGTATTATGTTCATTCCTCACTTAGAAAGACAAATGGAATGGACATTGGATGTAGGAGCAAACAAGTAACAGGACAGGATCCTACCACAGAGGGCCTTTGAAAGACTCTACCTAGCAGTGTATCAAAGCAGATATTAAGTCGTTTTTTTAATTTTTTATTAACTTTTATTAATTACACTTTATTCCTTTTGTATCTTCCCATAAACCCCCATAAACTTTTGTATCCTTCCCTCCTGGTCCCACCCTCCCCCCCTTTCTGCGTGCATGCCTTTCCCCAAGTCCACTGATAGATAGGGGAGGTCCTCCACTCCTTCTTTCTGATATTTATTTATTTATTTATTTATTTATTTATTTATTTATTTATTTTTGTTCTTCTCAATACAGTTTACTCAGGAACCTTGAACAATCTTCTGACCCTGGGGAAAGCCAGCCCACAGCTTAAAATAGCCTCTGGGTAGCCAACCCCAGCGTGCCACGTGGGCAATGCAGATAGGTCCACATACATGGAAGCAAGCCAGATCCTCGGCCTTAGCCAAATATGGAGTTGTTTGTGACAGAGAGCACTCACCATCAGGAAGGTGGAAGGCGGAAACCATCTCCATCTTTAAGGCGCGGCATTACGTAGTTCTCTACAGTTCCCCCTTTTTGTTTTAGACACATCAGGCAAGAGTAGAGGTCTGATCTCTGATATTAGAAATAAATTGGGACTTTGTACAGATGTTCATTTAGGTGTCATCCACCCAAAGATCATCAGACCCGTCCGATACGTTTTTCTCAGAGGCAGGACCTGGGGCATCAACCCGCATGCAATCAGACATGCTCGTCTCTGGGTTGAAAGCGGCTGACCCTGAGTGCAGTGCTTAGTTTCGCATCCTGAGCTAACATTTTAGCTTTTTATGGTAGCCAACCATGCTTGGGGAGACTGTCCTGCTTCAATGGCTGTAAAGGCCTGAATGATCATGGCTGCATCACACTGTTGTGAGACTCTAATCTTGCATATATACCACAGGCAAGCCAAGGAGACCAACACCAGAAGGCCTGCTAATGCTCCCATGCCCGCCCATTCCTTCAGATGGGCAGAGGCACCCAGCGAGGCATGCGAGTAACCAGGGCATACCTAAATTCACTAGCATTCCGGCATTGGGCAAAAAGCAAGTGTCATTACCACAATTACTTGGCTCTATCTGGCTAACAAGGAATAAAAATGGGGGTTATAAACAAATAGATGTGGACTTATAGGAAATATTATGAGAAGCCTTAACCCCCTCGTTGGAACATCCTGCATCAGTTCTAGAACTAAACTAGCAGTGGTGGTGTCGTTCTAGAACTAAACTAGCAGTAGTGGTATCCAAGGTCTGAGTAGGTTCAGTAGACCATTGCCCCCAGGGGCGAGACGTGCTCCATGTAAATTGACTAATTCCATGTTTTCTTCCACTTTTGAAAGTCATTTAAGGTTCTTAAATTATCTTTTCTTTTTTTTCTTTTTCATCAATTACACTTTATTCATTCTGTATCCCCCATAAGCCCCTCCATCCTCCCCTCCCTATCCCACCCTCCCTCTCCTTTCTGCATGCATGCTACTCCCCAAGTCCACTAATAGGGGAGGTTCTCCTCTCCTTTCTGATCTTAGTCCATCAGTTCACATCAAAAGTGGCTGCATTGTCCTCTACTATGGCCTGGTAAGGCTGCTCCCTCACAGGGGGAAGTGATCAAAGAGCAGGCCAGTCAGATTATGTCAGAGGCAGTCCCTCTTCACATTACTATGCAGCCCACTTGGAGACTGGGCTGCCATGGGCTACATCTGTGCAGGGGTTCTAGGTAATCTCCATGAATAGTCCTTGGTTGGAGTATGAGTCTCTGGGAAGTTCCCTGTGTTCAAATTTCTTGTTCTGATGCTCTCTTTGTGGAGGCCCTGTCCTCTCCAGCTCTTACTATTTCCCAGTTCTTACATAAAATTCCATTCACTCTGCCCAACTTTTGGTAGAGTGTAGTGAATCAAAAATAAAAAGGGGGGGGGGAATAATATGACCTGGAGAAGACAGGGGTCTTTTATGGGATTGTTTGTTTCTCCAAACAAGTACCATGTGTGGATGCAACCTAGCACCTCTGCTTATATGTAGCCCTTTGTAGCTCCATATCCAAGAGGGTACCCTAATAAGGGGAACAGAGAATGTTTCTGACTTGTACTCAATGGCCATCATTTTGACCTCTTGACCTCTCCACCGAATACAGGAACAATCCTGCTAGTCTACAAAGGAGGACTTCGCAAACAGTCCTGAAGACACCTGATGAACCAGTATTAGATGAAAGGGCATAACCTCCTCCCTTATCAGTGGACTTGGAAAGGGGCAGGGAGGAGATGAGGTTGAGAGGACTAGGAGGGAAAGTGGGAGCTGGATACAGCAAGGATACAAAGGTAACAAATTGTAACTAATATTAAAAAAATAAAAATTAAAAAATAAAACAGACAAAACAGACAAACAAACAAAAAAAGTGCTGTTCATCCTTGATGCACCCTGACACCATCCCCAAGAAGAAGCCAGCATTCCTGTAGAGATTTACACTGTATCACCTTGATCACTGTTTTTCTTATGTAGTTATTTATTACAATTTTTTTTGGCCTTAATTTCTCATGTTTCTTGTCTCTTCCCCCTTATTTTTTCCACCCTCCTTTCTTTAGGAACCCCACTGAAGTCCCATGGGTCAGGGCATAGTCTATAAGAACAGGATAAAGAGACTGAAATCAGACAATTCCTAGGACTTGTTTGGCTGAAAGAGTAAAAGATCAGTGTATTTAAAGGAGAACTGAGGGACAATTACATATTTGAAAGCTGGTGCTCTTCCACACTTGTATCGCCAACCCACTTTGAGCAGCTTGCATTGGCTGACCTCACTGGATTGGCAGCTGTGTCCTACTCAGGGCTCAGTAAGGATCCCTTCTGGTCATGTGGTTAACAGTTAAAACTGGGCCTTCAGGACAGCGAAATGGGTCTGTGCTATATGCCTAGGACACGAGCAGCTGTGTTTCCTTCAGTTGTGCTCCAGACAAACTCTGCATTTAGTGTTAGTCCCTGCACTACTTTTTAGAGTTTACGCCTGATCTCAGGGGGTCTGAGGAAGCTGGGTAACAACTAGTTCATGGCTAGGATTTTCTGCTACAAATTGAGTTCCTGAAAAGCATACCTTAGAAAGGAAAACTATACCCTACTTAAGGGAATCTTTTCTATATCTTAAAGTCATTGTACAAGTTGTCAATATAACAAGTTGTCATATTACTTTTAATGCTTATGTGGGAATTTCATATAATATACAATACTCTTTCATTGCTCCCTTGTTCAAATTCATACCCATGTGTCAAACTAAAATCTTTTTTTTTCTTTAAAATACCTCAATTGAAGTCCTCAAATGAATACTCATTGGAACATTATCAGAGTCTCTGTGCCAAATCCCTTAAAGAAAACTGAGTTCACCCTTGTCGTACCCTGTCACCAACCCCAAGAAGAAGCCATAAATCCTAAAAAGCTCTAAACTTTATCACTTTGGTCATTAACTTTTTTTGTATTTATTTATTATGATTTGTTCAATTCATTTCCAACATGCTGCCTCCTCCTTCTACTCCTTCCAGTCCCATGTACATTCCTTCTCCTACCCTTAGGTCCTCTCTTTAGTCCCTGAGAGAGTAAGTCCTCCTTCCCCTTTTGTGTGACCCTAGCTTATCAGGTGTCATCAGGGCTGGTTGCAACATCTTCCTGTGTGCTCTAATTCTCAGGGCATTATTTTCCTTGTGTCCTCAATTCCCTCTAATTATGACACTCTTCCTGCCTTCATTCCTGCAGACTTCCCAAAGCTCTAAGGGAAGAAGAATTTGATAGGGAAATTCCATTTAGAGCTGAGTGTTTTGAGGTCTCTCTCTTCATAGTATTGGAATGAGCATCACTGTATGCATTCCCATTTGATGTAGAAGGTAGCATATGAAAGCACAGAAGAGCATGGCACTAATCAATAATTTCAGGGAATAGAGCAACATATTGTAATAAGAACAGCCTGAATTGCTTGAAAATTTCCATACAATGCTCAGGCTCAACTACTAAACAAACTGCCACCTAATCCCACTAGTAGAAGACTGGTTCGGTCACAATAGATATCCTAATGGACAGTTATCTGGAGACATCCTAATAAGTGAATACATACCATATTTGTCTTTGTGCATTTTAGTTACTTAACCCAGGATTATTTTTCCTTGTTCCATCCATTTGCCTGAAAATATCATGATGTCATTTTATTAGCTGAATAATTCTCTTTTATGTAATGTTCCACATTTTTCCCCAAAGGAGATTGTCAGTACTGTTCTTCAGTACTTAGAAGTTTCTGTTATTTTATTGTTGTATTGAATGACAAACTGTCAGGATAACTATGTAATTTTAGCCTAGAAGTCCCTCCATTTTTTCATTCTTCCTGATTATTTGAATAGCAATGTACCCTTGAGGCTCATCTATTTACATGTGGAGTCCCCAGAGAGGAAACGTTTGGGAAGGGTTAGGTGATGTGGCCTTCTTAGATAATATAGTTCCTATTGGTGTTTTAATATGGGAAGGTGTCCTGTGATATATGCCAATGAAAGTGACCAGCAAAATGGAATCTCTGTCTCTTGTTCTCTGTCACATTCTTTCTTTGTTTCTGTCAGTCTCAGTCTATTTCTGAATCTGTCTCTCTAGCTCTTTCTGTCTATGTCTCTGTCTGTCTCCCTCTCTCTACCTGCCACTTGGGGTTCAGTATAGGAAGCTCTCAGTTCTGCTGAAGGACTATAACAAGATGACTGCTTGTTCAGTCATCAATGTTACTTGGCAATAAAAAATAAGTAAATTATGAAATTTGCAGATAAATGATGGGAACTGTTAAAGATCATTCTGCTTGATATATCCCAGAAGCAAAAATACACACACTGTATATATTCTCTCATATATACATATAATATAGGATAAACCTACTAAATCCTGTACACCTAAAAAATAATCAAGAGGGAGGACTCTGGCTAAAATGCTCAATACCTATCTGTTGTAGGTGAAGACTAATATTTATTATTGATTTATCTTCTGGTAACACTGCTGTTAATACTCAGCAGCTGTATAACCAAATCACCACACAGAAACAGGGTTTTTAATTAACCTAGAACACAATGCTGGGCAATATGTATTCCCTCTTAAAACTCCAAGCCCTCAGTTTCCTAACATTTAGATTTCCCACATTATAATTGCTTTTTGTGAAATCTTAGGTCTGGTTCATGTTTCATGTCCTCCAAGATCTCTCCTCCAGCTTTGCTCTCCTTGCTCTCCTTCTCCCTTCTCCTCCCACTCATCTCCTGCCTTCTGGCTCCTCCCCTCTTTCCTGTCCTCTGGCTCCTGCCTGCTCAACAGTGTATCTAGTTGCTTTATTTTGTCTTGTTTACACAAGAGTTGAGACAGGATGCTTACAATGCTTATCACAATGCAATATCTGGATTGAAACCAGAGAGTTGGGGGTGGAGAAATCAGCATTTGAATTAACAAGGGTAAGGTGTATACATTTTAAAAGAACATTATAACCAACACCTATCCCAAAAGGCTAAGAAGATAAAAATCAGAAGAGGGAGAAAACAAGGAACAAGTTAGGAGCCTGCCTCTTTAGAGGGACTCTGAATGGCTCTGCACTACAGACTATCAAAGCAGATGCTGAGATTTATGGCCAACTGTTGGGCGGAGTGAATGGAATTAATGAAAGAAGTGGAAATAAGATCTGGAGAGGACAGGATCACCACAAGGAGAGCACAGAATCAAAAAATCTGAGCACAGTTGATTTTTTTTTTTCCTGAGACTCATATTCCAACCAAGTACCATGTATGGAGATAACCTATTCTGCACAGATGTAGTCTGTGGCAGTTCAGTGTCCAAGGGGGTTCCATAGTAATGGGAACATGGACTGCCTCTGACATGAACTGATTGGCCTGCTCTTTTCTCACCTCACCTGATGGGGAACAGCCATACCAGGCCGCAGATGCCGCTACTCCTGATGTGATCTGATAGACTAAGGATCAGAAGGAAGGAGAGGAAGACCACCCCCCTTAGTGGATTTGGAGAGGGGCATGGTGGACAAAGAGGAGGGATGGTGTAATTGGGAGGTCAGGGAAAATTATAGGGGGGTACAAAGTAAAAAATGTATAATCAATAAAAATTAAAAATATTGAAAAATTATAATTCCTTTTGGAGTTATATTATAGGAGGTGTACTTTGAGGTTGATATGCCAAGGAATGTGACAAGACAAATTGGAGTCTTTGTCTCCCAGATTCTGACAATTTTTCTTTGTTTCTGTTGTCTCAGTCTCTCTGTTTCTGGGTCTGTCTTTCTATTTCTTTACTCTTTGTTTCTCTCTGTCTCCCTCTCACTGCCCACTGCTTATGGTTCAGTATGAAAAGCTATCAGGTTGCTGAAGGACTGCAGAAAGATGACTGCTTGCTGACACAGCTTACTGATGGTGTCTGTAAAAATATAAGGAAGATCCCAATTAAATTCTTTATGCTCAAAGATTTGACTTAATCATGTGCATTTTCACAGTAAGTAATTCACTGACTGAGGACATATCTATGCATTTAGCAAATAATAATGGAATCTGTGACAATTTGAATGTCACATTTCAAGGACACATGACTTTTTAATTTTTTATTATTCTTTTTTCAGATTTATTTACTTATTTATTTTATTATTTACATTTTATTAACTCTGTATTCCAGCTGTGTCCTGTTCATTCATGTGTCCCATTCATTCATGTCCCAAAACCTCCTTCCCTCCCTCCCTCATCTTCTCCCTGACCATTCCCAAGTCCACTGGTTGGGGAGGACCTCCCATTTCATCTGACCCTATTTTATCAGGTATCTTCAGGACTGGCTGCAAAGTCCTCCTCTGCAGCCTAGCAGGACTGCTCCTCCCTTGGCATACTGGGAGGTCATAGAGCCTGCATTTGAGTTCCTGTCAGAAATAGTCCCTGTTCCCCTTACTATGGGAAACCAATTGGTTACTGAGCAGATAGGTTACAAATTGGTTACTGGTTGGCTTCACCTAAGCAGAGGTTCTATGTTATATCCATACATGGTCCTTGGTGAAGTGATAGTCTCAGAATAGATCCCTGTGCCCAGATATATTTGGTTCTTGTGGAGCTCCTATTCTTTCCATGTCATAAAACTCCCCCTTCTTTCATATAATTCCCTGTACTCTGCCAAAGGTTTGGTTATGAGACATAGTATCTGCCTTGATACACTGCTAGGTAGAGTCTTTAAGAAACCCTCTGTGCTTGGCTACTATCCTGTTACTTGTTTTCTCCTACATCCAATGCACCTCCCATTTGTCTTTCTAAGTTAGGCTTGAATATTTTACCCGGGTCCTCTTTCTTGTTTATCTTCTTTAGGTGTACAGATTTCATTATGTTTATCTTATCTTATAGGACTCTATGAGTGAATATATACCATGCGTGTCTTTCTCCTTCTGGGATACCACACTCAGAAGGACCTTTTCAACCAAATGCCTGGAAATTTTCTAATTTTCTCGTTTTGATGCTGGTTGGTATTCCATTATGTAAAAATGCCACAATTTGTGTATCCATTCCTCCATTGGGGAACATCTGGGTTGTTAACAGGTTTTTCCAGCTCTTACAAATAAAGCTGCTACAAACATGGTTGAGCAATTGTCCTTGTTGTGTACTTTAGCAAATTTTGGGTATATGCTTAGGAGTGATATACCTGGATCTTGAGGAAGCACTATTCCTAGTTGTCTGAATAAGCTCCAGATTGATTTACAAAGTGGTTGTACTGGTTTACATTCCCGCCAACAATGTAGGAGTGTTCTCCTTTCTCCACAACCTCTCCAGCATGTATTGTCACTTGAGTTATTCATCTTAGCCATTCTGATGGGTGTAAGATAAATCTCAGGATTCTTTTGATTTGCATCTCCCTGATGGCTAAGGATGTTGATCATCTCTTTAAGTGTTTCTCTGCCATTCTATATTTCTCTAGAGAGAATTCTTTGTTTAATTCTTTACCCATTCTTTTAATTCGATTACTTAATTTATTGCTTTTTAACTTCTTTAGTTCTTTATATATGCTGGATATCAGTCCTCTGTCAGATATAGTGTTGGTAAATATCCTTTCCCAGGCTGTAGGCTATCATTTTGTTCTGATGACAGTGTCTTTTGCTTTACAGAATCTTTTCAGTTTCATGAGGTCCCATTTCTTTATTGTTGATCTTAGAGCCTTTGCTTTTGGTGTTCTGTTCAGGAAGTTGTCTCCTGTGCTAATGTGTTCTAGGCTATATCCTTTTTTTTTTTTTTTTTTTTTTTTTTTTTTTTTTTTTTGTCTAACTGATTTAGAGGATCTGGTTTTATGTTGAGGCCTTTGATCCACTGGGACTTCAGTTTTTGTTCAGGCTGATCAATATGGATCTATTTTACTTTTTCTGCATGTAGACATCCAGTTGGATCAGCTCCATTTGTTGAAGATGCTGTCTTTTTTCCATTGAATGGTGTGGCTTTTTAAATTATTCATAGGAGTGTGGGTTTATTTCTGGGTTTTCTCTTCAGTTCCATTGATCCTTCTTTCTGTTTCTATGCCAATACCATGCAGTTTTTATTACTGTTGCTCTATAGTACAGCTTGAGATCAGGGATGAAGATACCTCCAGATGATCTGTTGTTGTACAGGATAGTGACACTTTGACCTCTTCCTTTCCATTTTGTATCCCCTTACTCTCCTTGTCTAATTGTCTATTGCCTTAGCTAGGACTTCAGTTACTATATTGAAGAGATATGGAGAGAGTGAACAGCTTTGTCTTGTCCCTGATTTCAGTGGGATTCATTTAAGTTTCTCTCAATTGAGTTTGATGTTAGCTATATGCTTGGTGCATATTGTCATTACTATGTATAGATATGTGCCTTGTATTTCTGATCTCTAAGACTTTAAACATGAATGGGTGTTGGACTTTGTCAAATGCTTTTTTGTCATCTAAGGAGATGATCATGTGGTTTTTCTCCTTAAGTTTCTATTTGGTGGTGGATTACATTGATTGATTTCCATATGCTGAACCACGCTTGCATGCCTGGAATGAAGCCTACAAGACTTTATTAAGTACCACTATTGGTTTTGTAGTTTGAGCTGCCCAGATTGAGGTATGTAGGGCTCCTCAGTCTTTCTCTCAAGCATGCTGTCCACTTGGCCCTTTTAATAAGTGGCTACTGAAACTCTTACTGGCTTTCACCTATTTCATGACAACATTCTCTCTCTCAATCAATCAGCACCTGAGAGAATCTTGAGCTTTCCATAGAAAGAAGTAAACAAACTTTCCTCAGTGTCCATCATCTCTGATTCTGTGCACATGTGACTTTTTCTTGTAAAACTAAACAAGCATCTATCTCATCCCTTTATGTAAATCCCACACATTTACTCATATTTACCTCTGTTACAATGTCAGGTAGGAAATTAAACTTTAATGTTTATGTAATTGGATAGCTTCCTAAGTAGGGAAGCTTCAAAGTGAGTTGGGATTAAGGGATATTTAGAATGACAAGGTGGTATCTTAGTGTGGTCTTGGATCTCAAATTTCCTAGGTTGTGACTTTGAACTTAAGCAATTACTTGTGTACTCACTACATGTACCTTCACGTTCTTGTTGATATAACAGTCTGGCAGGGCATAGGATTCTCTGGGTTATTGAGTCTTTAAGAGAAAGAAACAGAGAAGGCAACCAGACATTCCTGTGACTGGTTTGGCTGAAACAGATAAAGATCAATGTATGTTAAAGAACTAAAGGGCATTAAAGTAATTTACATCTGGTTCTGTTCCACACTAGTGTTGGCAACTTTGTATGAGCAGGGTTGCCTTGGCTGACCTGGCTGGATCAGGGGTCAGTGAGGAGCCCTCCTGGTTCTGGGGTTTACAGTTAAAACTGGGCCTTCAGGACAGAGAAATATGTTTGTGTAATATGACTAGGACATAAGAGGAGCTGTGTTTCCTCCTATGGTCCCCCAGACAAACCCTCTAAATGTAGTGTTAGTGCCAGGACTTCTTGTTTAGAGGAGGCCCTTGAGCCCATGTGGTCTGAAGTAACTGTCTAACCACTAGTTCATGGCAAGGATTCTCTGCTATATAATGAGTTATTGGAAAGCATGCCTTACAAAGTCAAACACTGTCCTTGTAGCAGAAATCTTTTCTACACATGAAAAGTCATTGTAAAAGTTGTTAACATATTATTTTATTTTATTGCTTATGTTCAAATTTCATATCATATACATTACACACATTTTCCATCAATTGGAGTATGTGTTGTTGTTCATATACTCATTGGAACATGATCAGAGTCTGAGTGCCAAGTCCCCTAAAATTTTTAATTCATCCTTGCCACATCATGGCACAACCCTCAGGGAGAAGCCATCAGACCTAAAGAGCTGTATACATTATCACCTTGATCACATTTTTTTCTTTGTATTTATTTATTAAGAGTTTTTCACTTTGTATCCCCTTTGCTGCCCCATTCCACTCCTTGTTCCACTCCCATCTAGGCTCCTTCTTCTACCTCTATGCCCATTCTCTACTTTCATGATAGGGGAGGTCCTCCTCCCCCTTCTATCTTATCCTAGCTTATCATGTCTCAGCAAATCTGGCTGCATCATCTTCCTCTGGCCTGATTATCAGGGCATTGTTCCTCTTGTGTCCTCAATTCCTTCTACTATGATACTCTCCTTGCCTCCTCTTCTGAAGGTTTCAAAGGGAGGGAGAATATTTCATAGGGAAATCCCATTTAGAGCTGGGTGTTTTAAGGTCTCTGAATGCATACCGGACTATGGGTCTCTCTGTGGACTCCGAAGTGATGCATCACGTTAAGAGGTATGGTATTGTTAGATAAGATAATTCCTATTGGAGTTATATTGTAGAAGGGTGTGCTTTTATCTTGATATGCCAATGAAAGAGACCAGACAGAATGGAGTCTCTGTCTCTCAGTCTCTGTCACTTTATATCTTTGTTTCTATAGGTCTCGGTTTCTCTATTTTGAATCTGTCTTTCTAGGTCCTTTTGTTTCACCCTGCATTTGTCGTTCAGTACAAAAACTTCTTAGTTCTGTGGAAGGACTACAACAAGATGACTGCTTGCTCAGATGACATTCTGGATGGTCTCTCTCAAAATATAAGCAAGGTCCCAATTAAAGATTTTTTTATACAAAGTGTTGCCTTGGTCAGGGAACATTTTCCCCATAAGTAATTCACTGACTGAGGATATATCTGTGCATTTAACAATTCATAAGGAATCAGTGATAATGTCAAAGTCACATGTCAATGACAGGTGACTTTATTAATGACCACTTGAAAGAAATATGTGACACCTTTCCTGAACTGAGAGTCTTAGACATAGGAACTGTCATCTCTGGGTTGTGTGCTTTAGCTGCCCAGATTGAGGCATGTAGGCCTGCTCAGCCTTTCTCTCCAGTATGCTGTTCATTTGGCCCTTTAAATAACTGGCTCCTGAAACTCTTACTAGCTTCCACCTGTTTCATGACATCATTCTCTCAGTCAATCCGCACCTGAGAGAATCTAATGGTTTCCATGGAGATGAATAAACATACATTCCTCAGTGTCCTATATCTCTAATCCTGTGCACATGTGACTTTTTCTTGTGCAAATAAAAAGCCTTTATCTCATCCTTTTTTACAAAACCCACACCTTTACTCCTGTTTACCTATGTGACAATGTTAGGTAGAAAATGAAATTCAATGTTTAATTGGACAGCTTCCTAAGTATGGAAGCTTCAAAGGGAGATGGGATTAAGGGGAAAATAACGAATGACAAGATGGTCTCCTACTCTGGTCTTGGATCTAAAAATTACTAGATTGTGATTTTTGAACTGAGCATTTACTGGCTTCCACAATTCTTCTCATTCTTATTGATGTAATAGGCTGGCATGGACTAGGGTTACCTGGGGTATTGAGCTGGTCATTGAGGGAATGCAGAATTTAATTTTAAGTTCACCAATACATCTATCTAAAAGCCTGATGCCATTTTTGTCTTCTCTGACTTTTTTGTAGCCAAGGAAGCCAGGATTACAATTTTGTCTGACAGATTGAGATGGCATGTTGTATTCTTGGTTATCAAAATGCTCCTGTAGCATAGGTTTTTAGTTCGTTAACATTCACGATGTGGGGGAAAGCATGGTACTTCCTGTATAATCTTAATTACCAAAGTGTATGTACACTTGCAGGATCTAAGATGACACACTGAGCATAGCTGCTTCTGACTGGGAAAAAAATAAAATATTCTGTTAAAAGCTTGAAAAAAAAAAAGGTAGGTCAAAGAGGAGACCAGAAATTTCTGGGACTGGTTTTGCTGAAACAGAAAGATTGTTGACTGTTAAAGGAGAACTGAGCGGGAATAAAATATTTGACAGATGATATTCCTAATAAGTGAATACATACCATATTTTCTGTCTGCATTTTAATTACTTCACCTATGATGATTTTTCCTGGTTACATCCATTTGCATGAAAATATCATGATTTCACTTTCTTAGCTGAATAATACTCCATTATGGAAATATTTCACATTTTCCCCAAAGGAGAGTGTCAGGCCTGGTCTTTAGTATTTATAAGTTGTTGGGCCTTTAATCATTGTATTGAATGACATACTATCTGGGTAACTATTTTCCTTTAGCCTCGATGTTTATCCATCTTATTCTACTTCCTAGTGATTTTAATTACAATGTACCCTTGAAGCCCATCTATTTACAAGGGGAGTCCCCATTATGGAAATGTCTAGGAAAGGTTAGGAACTATGGCATTGTTAGATAATATAATTCCTCTTTTTTTCCCTAATTTCTTTTTCATCACTTTTGTCTTTCATATACAGGAGGGATACAGATTTTTTTTTAGTTAATATTTATCCAGCCACTTACTTGAAGGTGTTTATCAGCTGTAGGATTTCCTTGTATAAATTTTGATGTCACTCAGATATACTATAATATCATCTGCAAACAGTGATAGTATGACTTCTTTTTTTCTGATTCATATCCACTTGATCACCTTCAATTGTCTAATTGATCTAGCAAGGAATTCCAGAACTATTTTGAAGAGATATGAAGAGAGTAGGCAGGCTTGCCTTGTCCCTGATTTCAGTGGGATTGCTTTAAGTTCCTCTCCATTGAGTTAGATGCTGGCTATAGGCTTGCTGTAGATTGCCTTTACTATATTTAGATAGGTGTCTTGTATCCCTGATCTCTCCAATACTTTAAACATGAATGGATGCTGGATTTTTTTCAAATGCCTTTTAAGCATCTAAGGATATTATTATGTGTTTTTTTTTATTCAGTTTGTTAATATAGTGGATCACATTGATGGATTTCCATATATTGAACCACCCTTGCATAACTGGGATGTAGCCTAGGTGGTCATAATGGATGATTTCTTTGACTTGTTATTATACTTAGTCAAAGACTTAAAGAACCTAGGTGTGACCCTAACCAAGCAAATCAAAAACCATGTGTGAAAATATTTTAAGAGTCTGAAGAAAGAATTAGCAGAGATATCAGAAGATGGAAAGATTTTCTATTCTAATGTCTTGGCAGGATTAACATTGTAAAAATGGCCATCTTAATAAAAGTAATCTACAGATTCAATGTAATACCCATCAAATTGCCAAACAGTCCTTTACAGATTTGAAAGAAAAATAATGAACTTAAAGGGAAAAACAAAAAACTCAGAATGGCTAAAACAATCCTCTACACTAAAAGATCTTCTGGAGGTAGCTCCAACATTGATGTCAAGCTGTTCTATAGAGCAACAGTAATTAAAACTACTTGGTACTGGCATAGAAACAGAATGGTGGATCAGTGGAACCAAAGAGAAGACCCAGAAATAATCCCACTCACTTATGGACATCTGACAAAGATGCCAAAACCATACAATGGAAAAAAAGATAGCATCTTCATCAAATGCTGGTCTACCTGGATGTCTACATGTAGAAAAATAAAAATAGATTACATACTTATGAGCTTGCAGAAAACTAAAGTCCAAGTGGATCAAAGACCTCAAAATAAAACCAGACACATTAAATAGGTTAGAAGAAAATTGGGGAAGAGCCTTGAACTCATTGGAAGAGGGGACAACTTCATGAACAAAACACCACCAGCAAAGGCTTTAAGAGCAACAATCAATAATTGGGACCTCATGGAATTTAAAAGCTTCTGTAAAGCCAAGGACACTGTCATCAAAACAAAATGAATAACTACAGATTGATAAAGACTATTCCCCAAGCCTCTATGTGAAAGACAGCATTTATAAAGAACTAAAGAAGTTGAGAAGAATCAAATCAAGTAATGCAATTAAAAAATTGGGAACACTTGGATACTGAAGTGCCATGGGCTACATCTGTGTAGGGGTCTTAGGGATAGCAGCCTCAGGAAAGACCCCTGTGCTCAGATATTTTGTTGGTTCTGTTGCTCTCCTTATGTAATTCCTGTCCTCTCCAGATCTTACTATGGACAAATGTTGGGTAGAGTGCATGGAATCTAATGAAAGAAGTGGGATATAATAGTAACATCTGGAGAGGACTGGAGCTCCACAAGAGGGCAAAAAACCAAAAATTCTGAGCACATGGATCCTTCCTGAGATTCATACTCCAACCAAGTACCTTAAAAGGAGATAACCTAGAACCCCTGCACAGATGTACTCCATGGCAGTTCAGTGTCCAAGGGGGTTATATAGTAATGGATACAGGGACTGCCTCTGACATGAAATGTTTGACCTACTCTTTGATTACCTCATCCTGATGAGGGTGCAGCCTTAGGAGGCTACAAAAGAAGACAATTCAGTCATTCCTAATGAGATCTGATAGAGTATGGTAAGAAGTAATGAGAGGAAGTCTTCCCCTATCATTGGACTTGAGGAGAGGCATTCATGGACAATTGGGAGGGATGGTGAAATATGGATGGGAGGAGGGAGCGGTTTATGGGGGAATACAAAGTGAATAAAGTGTAATTAATAAAAATTAAAATAAAAATATTTAATAAAATGTAATTCCTTTAGGAGTTATATATAATAGGGGGGTATGCTTGGAGGTTGATATGCCAATGAACTAGACCAGACAGAATGGAGTCTCTGTCTCTCGATCTCTGTCACTTTATGTCTTTATTTCTGTCAGTCTCACTCTCTCTATTTCTGAATATATCTCTCTCTAGCTCTTTCTCTTTCTCAGTTTCCATATCTTTGCCTGCCACCTATGATTCAGTATGCAAAGCTATCAGTTCTGCTGAAGACTACAACAAGATGACAACTTGAAGATTTGACATCCTGTATGGTCTCTTAAAAATATGAGAAAATCCAAATTAAAGGTTTTTGTTCAAAGATTTGCCTTGGTCAGGGCAAATTTTCACAGGAGGTAATTCACTAACTGAGGACATATCTGTGCACTTAACAAATAATATTGGAATCAGTGATAATGTGGAAGTTACATGTCAAGGACAGGTGACTTCCACATTTACTGATGACCACTTGAAAAGAAATATGTGACACTTTTCCTGAACTAAGAGTCTTGAAGATAGGAAGTGTCATCTCTGGCTTTTATCTCATCCCTTTATTCATATCCCATACACTCACTCATGTTTACCTCTGTGACAATGTCAGGAAATAAATAAAGCTTGTGTCTTTTTAATTGGAGAGCTTCCTAACTAGGGAAGCTTCAATGTGATGTGGAATTAAGGGGAATGTACTGAATGACAACATGGTCTCCTACTGTGGTCTCGGATCTGAAATTTCCTAAGTTGTGACTTTGAACTGAGAAGTGTTCATGTACTCCCTTATACCTTCACATTCTTATTGATATAATAGGTTGGCAGGGTCAAGGCTTCCCTGGGGTATTAAGTCTTTATGAACAGGAAACAGAGAAGGAAACCAGACAATTCCTGGGACTGGTTTGGGTGAAACAGAGAAAGGCCTGTCTATGTAAAAGGAGAACCAAAGGTCAATATATCATTTGACAGCTGGTTCTATTCCACACTAGGTTTGCAGTTGCCAAATCTCTATAAGCAGGGTTGACTTTGCTGACTTGGCTGGATTAGCATCTATGTCCTACTGAGGTGTCAGTTAGCAATCCTCCTAGTTCTAGGGTTTATAGTTAAAACCTGGCCTACAAGATAGAGAAATGGATCCATGTTCTATGCCTAGGACACAAGAGGATCTGTGTTTCTTGCAGTGGTCCTCCAGACAAACCCTTTAAACATAGTGTTACTGCCAGGACTCATTGTTTAGAGGTGCCACCTGAGATCATGGGATGTGAAGTAGCTGGGTAACCACTAGTTCATGGCGAGAATTCTCTGCTACATGATAAGTTTCTGGAAACATGCCTTAGAAAGTCAAACTATGTCCTCCTTTCCTGGAATATTTTCTGCAAGTTAAAAGTCATTGTAAATGTTTTCAACATATTATTTTTATTGATTATGGGGAAATTTAATATAATATACATTACACTCCTTTTTCATTGCTCCTAGCTTCAAATTCCTTCCCATGTGTCACACTATAATTTTTGGCTTAAAAATACATCAATTGAAATATATATCATTTGTATAATCATTGGAAAATGATCAGAGTCTCAGTGCCAGGTCCCTTAAAGAAAACTGTGTTCATCATGAACACACCCTGGCACCACCCCTAAGAATAAGCCATCAGTCCTGAAGAGCTCCATACTTCATCACCTTGATCGCAGTAGTTCTTATGTATTAATTTATTATGATTTTTTCACTTGGTATCCCCTCTGATGTCCCCTACCTCTTCTCCTTCCAGTCCCAGCAACTCTCCTTCTTCTACCCCTATGCCCTTTTTCTAGTTCCTGATAAGGGAGGTCCTCCTCCCCCTTCTATCTGACCCTAGATTATCAGGTCTCATCAAGGATGGCTGCATTATGTTCCTCTGCAGCCCGATTCTCAGGACATTGTTCTCCTTATGTCCTCAATTCCCTCTACTTATGACACTCTCTCTGCCTCCTCTCCTGTAGGCTTCCCAGAGCTCTGAGGGGAGGGAGAATTTCATAGGAAAATCCCATTTAGTGCTGGGTGTTTTAAGGTCTCTCTCTACATAATATCAGACTATGGGTTTCTCTATGCAATCCTAATTGATGCAGAAGGAAGCAGCTTTGTGCATCTAAGATCATGGCACTGATAAATTCAGTTCAAGGCAGAGAGCAATATATTAATAATATCTATATTTTAATATTTTCAAGGCTCAGTGGTTGAAAATTTCTATATGATTCCCTGGCCCAAGCACCCTATTCACTGCCACCTAATCCTGCTAGTGGAAGGCTGGTTTGGTCACAAACCATGGTCTATTTGAATATTATCCACCACTATTAGGATACCTCTTAATAAGTGAATACATACTGTATTTTTCTTCCTGCGTGTTATTTACTTCACACAAAATGATTTTTCCTGGATTCACTGATTTGCCTCCAAATATCATGATGTCAATTTTTTTTTAAAATAATACTATGTTATAGAAATATTCCACATTTTCCCCAAAGGAGTTTGTCATTCCTGTTCTTTAGAAGTTGGAAGATGCTTGGACTTTACTCATTTTATTGAATGACAAACTCTCAGGATAACTCTGTTCTTTAAGCCTAGAAATCCCTACATCTTCATCCACTTCCTGGTGATTTGAATTGCAATGTCCCTGTGAAGCTCTTGTATTTACATTTTGAGTCTGCATTGAGGAAATGTATGGGAAGCTTTAGGACATATGGGCTTCTTAGGTAAATAAATAATATAATTATTATATTATAAGTGATTATTATAATAATTATAAGTTATTATAATATAAATACTATAATTAATATAATAACTATAAAGAATAATTATAAATTATATAATTCTTATATAATTCCTATTAGAATTATATTATATGAGGGTTTGCTTTGAGGTTGATATGGCAATGAAAGTGACCGTACAGAATGGGGTATCTTTCTTTCTATCTTTGTAACTTTATATTTTTGTTTCTGTATTTCTCAGTCTTTCTATTTCTGAATCTGTCTCTGTAGCTCTTTCTCACTCTTTTTCCCTCAGTCTGCCTCTCTCTGCCTGCCACTTGTGGTTCAGTATGACATGCTCTCAGTTTTGCGGAAGGACTACAATATTATGACTGCTTGCTGACATGACATCTTCGATAGTCAGTGTAAAAATATGGGCAAGGTCCCAATTAATCACTGTTTGTTCAAAGATTTTCCTTGCTCAAGGAGCATTTTTCAGTAAGTAATTCACTGACTGAGGACATATTTGTGCATTTAACAAATATAATGGAATCTGTGATAACATAAAGTCACATGTCAAGAAAATTTGACTTTTTAATGACCACTTCAAAGAAATACGGGACCCTTTTTCTGAATTAAGTGTTTTGGATACAGACCAGTCATCTCTGGGTTGTGTGTTTTCAGCTGCCCTGATGGAGGCACGTAGGGCTGCTCAGCCATTCTCTCAAGCAGGCTGTCTGCTTGGCTCTTTCAATAACTGGCTCCTGAAACTCTTACTGGCTTTCATCTTTTCTTGACTTTATTCTCTCTCTGAGCCATTCAGGATCTGAGAGAATGTTGAAGTTTCCATGAATATGTGTAAACAAACTTACTCAGTGTCCTGTATCTCTAATCCTATAGACATATAACAGTTTCTTGTGAAAAACAAGAAGCATTTATCTCATCCCTTTATCCAGATCCTACACCTTTACTATTGTTTACCTCTGTGACAATGTCAGTTAGAAAATGAAACTTTAATCTTTATTTAATTGGACATCTTTATAAGTAGGGAAGCTTCATAGTGATGTGGGATTATGGGAATATGACAAATGACAAGGTGGTCTCCTAATGTGTTCTTGGATCTGAAATTTCCTAGGTTGTGACTTTGAACTTTGCAATTACATGTGTTCTCATTACATGTACCTTCACATTCTTATTGATATAATATGCTGGCATGACTAGGGTTCCCTGGGGTATTGTCTCTTTATGAGAAGGGAAAAGAGAAGGAAATTGGGTAATTCCTGGTACTGGTTTGTGTGAAACAGAGAAAGAATGGTGAGTGTAAATGAGAATTGAAGGGCAAGGTATTATTTGACAAATCTTGATGTTGTACACTAATGTGGCCAACCATTTTTGAGCAGGGTTGTCTTTGTTGCCTTGGCTGGATAAGCAGCTGTGTCCTATTCAGTATTAAGAGAGCAATTCACCTCATCATGGGGTTTATAGAAAAATAGATCCATGTTATATGACTAAGATACTAGAGCAGCTGTGTTTCCTCCTGGTGTCCCCCAGACAAACACTCTAAACATAGTGTTGTGCCAGGACTGCTTGCTCAGAGGTGCCACCTGAGCTCATTGGGTCTGAGGTAGCTAGGATTCATGGCTAGGATTCTCTGCTACATAATGAGTCATTGGAAAGCATGCCCTACAAAGTCAATTTTAGCCCTACTTTAGTGGAATATTTTCTCCATGTTAAGAATAATTGTAGAAGTTGTCAACATATTATTTTATTTATTATGTGGGAATTTTATATAACATACATTATACTCCTTTTCCATTGAACCCAGGTTCAAATTTCACCAATGGGTAACAATAATTTTTTTTTTCTTTAAAATACATCAATTAAGTATGTGTTGTTTATCTACATATTGGAACATGATCAGAATCTCAGTGTCAAGTCCCTTAGAGAAAATTGAGTTCATTCTTGCCTCAGTCTGGTACTTCCCCAAAGAAGAAGCAATCAGTCCTGAAGAGCTCTGTACTTCATCCCCTTGTTCACAGATGTTTTTATTATTTATTCATATAAATCTTTTATTTTGTATCCCCTCTTCTGTCCTCTTCCTGTTCTCCTTCCAGGCCCACCCAGCCTCCTTCTTCTATCACTATGCCCTTTTTCTAGTTCCCTGATCCTAGGTCCTCCTTCTCCTTCTAAATGACCTTAGCTTTATCAGGTCTCAATGAAGCTGGTGACATCTTCTTCTAAGTCCTGATTCTCAGTGCATTGTCTCCTTATGTCCTCAATTCCCTCTACTTATGACACTCTTCATGCCTCCTCTCCTGCAGGTTTCCCAGAGATCTCAGTGGAGGGAGATTTTCAATGTGTAATCCCACTTGGAGCTTGGTGCTTTAAGGTCTTTCTATCTGCATAATATAGCATTGTGGGTTTCCTCTATGAAATACCATTTGATGCAGAAGGAAGACCTCTGTGAATCCAATAACCATGTACTGATCAGTCAGTTGAGAGCAGAGAGCAACATATTTTAATAACAACAGCCTGGATTGCTTGAAAATTTCCATAGGATGCCCTGGTCCAACAACTCAATTAATAGCCACCCAATCCCCCTAATGGAAGACTGGTTTGGTAGCAATAGAAGGCCTTTTGGAACCTTATCCCTTTCTTTGAAGAAACATCCTAATAAGTGTATACATTTCATATTTCTCCTTCTGCATGTTAGTTACTTCACCCAGGAATATTTTTTCCTGGTTCCATCCATTTGTCTGAAAATGTCTTGATGTCATTTTCCTAGCTGAATAATACTCCTTTATGGAAATAGTCCACATTTTCCCCAAAGGAGATTGTCATTCCTGTTCTTTAGAACTTGGAATTTGACTTAATCATTATATTGAATGAAAAACTATCAGGATAACTATGTTTTGTTTTAGCCTAGAAGTCCCTCCATCTTCTTCCACTTCCTGGTGATTTGAATTGCAAAGTCCCCATGAAGTTCCTCTGTTTACATTTTAAATCCCCAGTGAGGAAATATCTGGGTAGCATTAGGAGGTATGGCCTTGTTAGATAATGTAATTTCTTTTGGACTTATATTACAGGAGGGTGTGCTTTGAGTTTGATAAGCCAATGAAAGTGATCATACAGAATGGAGTCTCTGTCTCTCAGTCTTTCATTTTATATCTTGTTTCAGTCGGTCTCAGACTCTATATTTATAAATCTGTCTCTCTAGCTATTTCTCTCTTTGTCTCTGTCTCCCTCTCTCTGCCTGTTACTTCTGATTTAGTATGAAAAGCTCTCAATTCTGATGAAGGACTACAACAACATGACTGCTTGCTGACATGACATCTTGGATGGTCACTGTCAAAAAAAAAGCAAACTCCCTATTAAACACTTTTTGTTCAAAGATTTGCCTTGGCCAGGGAGCATTTTCCTAAGTAATTCTCTGACTGATTACATATCTGTGCATTTAACAAACAAGAATAGAATCTGTGAAAACGTAAATATCACATGTCAAGGAAACATGACTTTTTTAATGACTACTTTAAATAAATATGTGACACTTTTCATGAATTAAGTGTCTTAGACACAAGAACTGACAGCTCTGGTTGTGTGCTTTCAGCAGCCCAGATTGAGGCCTGTAGGGCTGCTCAGCCTTTCTCTCAGGCTT
Source organism: Meriones unguiculatus (assembly GCF_030254825.1). Lineage (NCBI taxonomy): Eukaryota > Metazoa > Chordata > Mammalia > Rodentia > Muridae > Meriones > Meriones unguiculatus. The sequence goes on along the minus strand of NW_026843710.1, from coordinate 21,672,211 downwards.
GCTGTCCAATTAGCCCTTTTAAAAACTGGCTCCTGAAACTCTTACTGGCTTTCACCTGTTTCATGACATTATTCTCTCTCTCAGCCAATAAGCAATTGAAATAATCTTGAGGTTTTCATGGAGATTAGTAAACAAACTCTTCTCAATGTTCACTATTTCTGATACTATGCACATGTTTCACTTTTCTGTGTGAAACCCAACAAGCCTTGCATGAAGTTATTAATATTTATTATTGATATTCTTTTAGTAATGCTGCTGTTAATCTTGAACAGTTATATAACCAAATCACCACACAAAGACTGGGATTTTAGTTAACCTAGAACACAATGCTGGGCAATATTTACTCCCTGCTAAACTTCCAATCCCTCAGTTTCCAAACATTTAGATTCCCCACATTATACTATCTTTTTTTGAAATCTTAGGTCTGGATCATGCTCCATGTCCTCCAAGGTCTCTCTGCCAGCTCTGCTCTCCTAGCTCTCCTCTTGCCCATTCTCTTTCTCCTCCCACTCCTCTCCAGCCTTCTGGCTCCTCCCCTCTTTCCTGTCCTCTGGCTCCTCCCTGCTGAACATTGTGTCTAGTTGCTTTATTTTGTTCCTGTTTACACAAGAGTTGAGACAGGATGCTTAGAATAAGTATCACAATGCAATATCCAAATTGAAACCAGAGAGTTGGGGATGGGGTGGGGAAGAAATCAGTATTTAAATGAACAGGGTAAGGTGTATTCATTAAAAAAATTATACCAACAAAGCCTTTATCTCATCCCTTAATATAGATAACACACCTTTACTCCTGTTTACCACTGTGAAAATGTCAGTTAGGAAATGAAAATTTAATTTTTATTTAATTGGATAGATTTCTAAGTAGGAAAGCTACTAAATCATGTGGGATTTAGGGGATTTTATCAAATGACAATATGGTCTCTTACAGTGGTCTTTGAATCTTAAATTTCCTAGGTTGTGACTTCAAACGAACCAGTTACTGGCATAATCACAAAATGTACCTTCCCATTCTTATTGATATAATACTTTGACAGGGTTTAGGGTTCCCTAAGGTATTGAGTCTTTAAGAGTAGGGGATAGAGAAGGAAACCAGACAATTCCTGTCATTGGTTTGGCTGAAACAGAGAAAGATCAGTCTATGTAAATTAGAAATAAGGGGCAATATACTCTTTGACAGCTGGTGCTTTTCAAAACTACTGTTGCCAATGCTCTATCAACAGGGATGCCTTGGCTGATCTGGGTGGAATGGCAGCTGTGTCCTCTTCCATGTTCAGAGAGATATCCTCCTGGTCCTCGAGTTAAGAGTTAAAACTGGGCTATAACGACAGTTAAATGTGTCAGTGTCATATGCCAAGGACACTAGAGGAGCTGTGTTTCCTGCTGTGGTCCTACAGACAAACCCTCTAAAAGTAGTACTAGTGTCAGGACTGCTTGTACAGAGATGCCATCTGAGTTCATGGGGTCTGAGGTGGCTGGGTAACCTCTAGTTCATGTCTAGAGTTCTCTGCTACATAATGAGTTCCTAGAAAGCATGTTTCATTACTTCCAACTCTTCATTCCTTTAGCGGAATCTTTTGTCCATGTTGAAGTCATTGCAAAAGTTGTCAACATATTATTTTTATTGATTATGTGGGGATATCATATAACATACAACACACCCCTTTTCCATTGCTCCCAGATTCATATTCCTACCCATGTGTCACACTAAAAATTTGTTTTTCTTTAAAATACTTCATTTGAAGTATGTGTGGTTCATATACTTATTGGAATGTGGTCAGATTCTCACTACCAAGGCCCTTAAAGGAAACTGAGTTCATCCTTACCACATACTGAAATGATCCCTAATAAGCAGCCATCAGTCCTGAAGAGCTCTATACTTCATCTACTTAATCACAGTTTTTCTTATTTATTTACTTGTTATGATTCTTTTTCACTTTGTATCCCCTCTGCAGCCCTTCTCTCATCCACTTCCAGTCCCACCCACCCTCCTTCTTCTATCTTTATGCCCTATCTCTATTTTGCTGATAAGAGAGGCCTGCCTCATCCTTTTATCTGACCCTAGCTTATCAGGTATCCTCAAGGCTGGAGGCATTAGCTTCCTCTGAAGTCTGATTCTCAGGGCATTGTTCTCATTGTGTCCTCAATTCCCTCTACTTATCACACTCTTCCTGCCTCCTTTCCTGCAGGCTTCCCAGAGATCTAAGGGGAGGGAGAATTTCATAAGAAAATCCCATATAGAGCTTGGTGTTTTAAGGTCTTTGTCTGAGTAATATCAGACTGTGTGTCTAGATATGCAATTCCATTTGATGCAGAAAGAAGCCTTTCTGTGGATCAAAGAACATGGCACTCATCTATCAGTTGAGGGCAGAGAGCAACATATTTTAATAACATGAGCATGGGTGCTTGAAAATTTACATAAGAGGTCCAGGCTCAAAAAATCAATTAAATGCCACTCAATACCTCTAGAAGAAGACTGGTTTAGTCACAGTAGATGGCATATTAGAACTTTATCCCCCACTATTAGAAGACCTCTTAAAAAGTGAACACATACCATATTTTTTTATGCATTTTAGTTGCTTCAAACAGGAAGATTTTTCCATAGTTCATCTATTTACCTGAAAATATAGTATATCATTTTCTTAGATGAAGAATACTCTGCTATCTCCAAAGGAGATTATCAGTCCTGTTCTTTAGAACTTGGAAGTTGCTGGGACTTTAATCATTGTATTGAATGACAAGCCATCAGGTTAACTATGTTCTTTTAGCCTAGAAGTCCCTCCATCTAATTTCATTTCCTGGTGATGTGAATTGAAATGTTCACTTGAGGTCATCTATTTAGATATTGAGTCACCAGTGAGGAAATGTCTGGTATGGGTTAGGAGGTATGGCGTTGATAGATAATATAATTTCTCTTGCACTTATATTATAGGAGGGTGTGCTTTGAGGTTGATATGCAAATGAAAGTGTCCAGACTGAATGGAGTCTCTGTCTCTCAGTGTCTTTCACTTTATATATTTGTTTCTGTTGGACTCTATTTCTGAATCTGTCTCTCTAGGTTTTAGCTTTATTTGTCTCTCTCAGTATCCCTCTTTCAGACTGCTGCTTGTGATTCAGTATAAAAATCTCGCAGTTCTGTTGAAGGACTACAACAGGATGACTACTTGCTGATATGACATCATGGATGATCTCTTAAAATACAAGTAAGGTACCAATTAAACCCTATGTTTTCAAAGAGTTGCCTTGGTCAGAGAGCATTTTTCCAGTAAGTGATTCACTGACTGATGCACTTAAAAATAATGAGATCTGTGAAAATGTAAAAGTCACATGGCAACGAAACATGACTTTATTACTGATCATTTGAAAGAAATATGTGACCTTTTTCCTAAACTAAGAGTCTTGGATACAGGAACTGTCTTCTCAGGGTTGTGTGCTTTCAGCAGCCCAGATTGAGACATGTAGGACTGCTCAGCCATTCTCTCAAACAGGCTGTGAACTTGGCTATTTAATAACGGGTTCCTTATACTCTTACTGGATTTCACCTTTTGCATGGTATCTTTTTACATCACAGCCAATCAGCACCTGAAAGAATCTTGAGGTTTCCATATTGATGAGTAAACAAACTTTCCTAAGTGTCCAGTATCTCTTATCCTGTGCACACTGGACATTTTCTTGTGAAACCCAACAGGCATTAATCTCTTTCCTTTATCCAGATCCCACAAGTTTACTCCTGTTTACCTCTCTGACAATCTCAGTTAGGAAATGAAATTTTAATGTTTATTTATTTGGAAAGCTTCCTAATTAGGGACGCTTCAATGTGATGTAGGATTAACAGTAGTGTACCAAAGGACAAGGTGGTCTCCTAATGTGGTCTTCGATCTGAAATTTCTTTGGTTTTGACTTTGAAAGGAGCAGTTATTGGTGTGCTGATTAAATGTACCTTCATATTCTTATTGATATAACAGGCTGGCAGGGTCAAGGGTTCCCTGTGGTATTGAGTCTTTAATACATGGAAAAGAGAAGGTAACTTGACCAGTCCTGCAATCTAGTCAAACAGCATCCACCTGAAAGAAGGAGTGGAAATGGGGGGACAGAAAAACAAAGAATGGGGACAAGACAGACTCTTGATCAAGTCTCAGTTTACTGAATTTGCAAACACGTATAAAGCAAAGGGTACAATCATATTTTTTTTCTCACAGTAGCAACACAACTGTGCCACCTGGCAAGGCATCCAGGTATTCACTCAAGTTTAAACACATTTTGCTGACTGGTTCCTAAGTTTGTAGGGATCTTGCTATCTACTTCTCAGGCACAGAAATGCCTGCTTGCAGAGACCACAAAAAATAGAGACATGGGACTTAGATAAGACATACATTTGGCAAGGGCAGGAAGCAAAGTTGCAATTACCAGACTCCTTCAGTTCCCCCTATTTTGTTTTAAGGAGTGCCTCTCTTAGGTTTGCGAAATAAGTATTTTTTCTTACTTATCATCAAGGTCTTGGATGTGATTTAATGAGCATCTCTCTTATTTTGGAAAAACCAAATTTTACTCATCATTGACTTACCTCCATAACAAATGATGTTGTTAGAGATCTTTAATTTAAAGTCATACAACTGCACTTGCATGCATTGAAGTTGTTGAAGAAGGAACTGTAACACACAAGGAAGGCAGGCTCAGGACAATAAATCCATACCTGCCATGCCTGTAAGTGTCAGTCCCCACTTAAGCAAAGAGTCAAAGAATGGAAAGCACCTCCTGAGGCTAGTAAATATATCCCAGGCTATACTGGCCAATTCTAACCTAGGTTTCTTGGCAGATTCTATGCCATTGATCTTCTTTCTCATCGTGTCCAATGAGAAGTTTACCAGCAAGGAGGTTCAGAACCTAAGTCCAATTAAATTATGTTTCATCATAACAAGAATCAGAAACCGTAACAGGAATAATAACTAAAACAGGTTGCTTAACAACTACTACTAAAAGACCATTATTATCAGCACTAACATAATTAGTAAGTTTGTAATATATACATTCAATTGAATTGGTATCCTTGTTCTTAAAATGTCTTAATAGAATGTTTCCAATTAACAGTAAATAAGGAGGATTAACACATGCCAAGACAGAAATATTCTTGATTAATTTAGCAAAGCTAATTGCATTCCCAGAGAGAGTTCTTATATATATCCTACTGTAGCCCCCAATTTCTATACATAGGTTTGCAAATTGACCCGTGCTATGGAATAGTCGAACAGGGTCAACCTGAAAGAGGGAGTGGAAATTGGGGGACAGAGACGTGAAGAATGGAGACAAGACAGATTTCTCATCAACTCTTAGTTTACTGAACGTGCAAACAACACTTATAAAGCAAAGGGTACAAGCAAATTATTTTTTTTCACAGTAGCAACACATCTGTGCCACCTGGCAAAGCATGCAGGAATTCACTCAAGGTCACAAAGTTTGCTGTCTGGTTCCCAAGGTTGCAGGGAGCTTGCTATCAACTTCTCAGGCTCAGAGCACGCTGCCAGCAGAGACCACCCAGGACAGTCTCTGAGAAATGAAACTAAGGGTAAGAACCACATCTGCCAAGGCCAGGAGGCAGAATTCCAATTACCAGGCTCCTTCATTTCCCCCTACTTTGTTTTATGGAGATCCTGTCTTAAGTTGGCAAAATGTGCATTTTTCTCTTACCCGTCATCAAGGTCTCAGATGCTATTTTCATGAGCCTCTGTCTTAGGTTGGAACAAACACAATTTCACATTTACCACATCATTGACTTATCTCCATATCAAAAGGGGTTGTTAGAAATCTTTAAATTCAAGCAAATGCACTTCCATGTGTTGAAGTTGTTGAAGAAGGAACTGTAACACACAAGGAAGGCAGGCACAGGCCAACAAACCCATACCCACCATGACTGCAACTGTCAGTCCCCATTTAAGCACAGAGTCAAATGATGGAAAGCACCTCCTGAGGCTAGAAAATATATCCCAGGTTGTATTGGCTCATTCCAACCTAGGTTCCTTGGCAGATTCTATATCATGGATTTTATTTATCATTGTTAACATTGTAAGACCTGGGGTCTCACATCTCAGGATTTCAAGATCGCACCCTTCCCAGAAACTACCCCAGTCCAAGACTCATTGCAAAAGCAAGAGATTTATTAACCATTGCACAATGGGGTCACCCCTGCTGGTCAGCAAAGAGTGACACTGGGAGACAAAGGCCTTTAGGTTTTTAAAAGAAAAATTGCAGGAGATTTGAAGTTGCAGTCTTGGCAATTTAGGATTGGATGAGGAACCTATAAAGTAAGATAATTGGTTAGTCTTAGGTGCTCAAGCTTGGCCAGTCCTGCCAAATGTGGATGCAGCTGCAATTGAAGGTGGGGGTGGTTAGCTCATCCTTGAAGATTAGGGGCTACAGACTTTTGGCTGGATGTCAAAAGCTACTCAGAAGTAGTCTAGGTTCATTGTTAAGAAACACTATCTCAAAGACAAACGTCTGGTCCTTCTTTAGCTGAGTGAAGGTCATTGCTTGCTTGCCTTTTTTTATATCTGTCCTCACAGATAGGGTCACATTCCTCCATTCTCTGGAAAGATACTAAGAGGCTTTAGCTTAACCTGGACCTAAAACTCAAAACTATAAGCTTTAGAAGACATATAGGTTACAAAGTTAGCCTAACCCTTTCAACATGTCCAATGAGAAGTTTTTGTTAGACCAAGTACCAGCAAGGTGATTCTGAAACTGAGTCCAATTAAATTTTGTTTTATCATACCAAGAATCAGAAATCCTAACAGGAATTAGAACAAAAGGAGGATTGCTTAACAACTAATATTGAAAGAACATTATTATTAACATTAACACAATTAGTAAGATTGCAATATAGGCGTTCAATCAAATAGTATCATTGTTTTTATAATGTCTCACTACAATGTTTCTAGTTAGCAATAAATAAGGAGGATTGACACATGCCAAGAAGGAAGTATACTTGATTATTTGAGCAAAGCTAGTTGCATTCCCAGAGAGAATGCCTATATACCCCAAGGCAGCCCCCACTTTCTATACATAGGTTTGCCAATATTTAATTGAAGTCCTTCAAAGTCCAGCACTAACAGCTTTTCCTAAAACAAAAGAATTTTGACTGCTTTACCAGAAGCCAAGTTCTTAATACCCTTGATTATAGACCAGTCCACAACTGTAAATGCAGTGCATTGCCCCAGGAGTAGATGATGGGTGTTACTCCAATGCATCTTGTCCAAGGAACCATTGGTCAAGGACAAATGCATTAATCCCCTTTCTCACAGGGTGGGTAACTCATTGGAGATTTAAGACTGTTATTCTTAACTCCTGTAGGAAGGGACAATAATATCCCTCCAATGTTCCACTTTGCCTGGTTGCAAAGGGAGACTTGAACTGCTACACCAAATTTAGAGTGGTAAGCATTCTGACCTATGACCTGGACAGTGGAGACTGCTAAGCAGTCCTGATGAATAAAGCAAAGAGGATGACCTCTTCCTATTCCTGAAAAGTTAAGAGTCTGTTTTATTTGTGTTCATTCTAAAGCAAGAAAACCCAGCAGCCAGGTATTGTTGACATAAAAATGGACTTCTGGATCATCCCAAGAAACTGGATGTAGTAAAACTGGATGTCCAATATGCAGTCATCTTACTGGAGGGTACTTCATTGACATCATTATTATTGTCAAGAGAAAACTCCTCATCCATTTGTCACATCATACATTCTGGTAGCAATCGAGCTGCATCATTTTCCTGTGAAAAAAAACACAGGCAACTCCTCATTCCCATATGAGTACAGGGTCTGGTCCATGCCATCAATTTTTTAAAGAATCCCTCTATTTTACTTTAGCTTTTTTTTAAGTTTCTGTATGACAAAATCTATCTGCTGCATATTTACCATGCTTATCCAAATTTAAAAATTCAATATGAAAAGAACATGTAGACTTGGTGTCTGTCTCTGTGTCACCCTGTCTCTCTCTCTCCAGCCCTCTCTCAGGTGGCATTTAGGTGCCAGTGACATCCAGCCTTTTTAAATGAAGAACAACATATGTTATAGTTTTTTTTTTTCATGATATACTGTAATAACCTCAGGTTTGTTTAATTGGCTCAAACGGCATGGCTTGTTTTTACTTTGTAAAATTAATAAAATAAATACCAAGGTCTTTTGACCTCCCCCAAAGGGTTAAGAACTGTTTTAAGTTTTTTGTTAAACTGCCCAATGGTTAATATTTTAAAATACCTGATACAGTTTAAAATGTCTTATAGAATTTAACTCTGATGGTCCAGGCCCAAACTCGAGAGGTATTGAGTCAAACTGTTTCATCTCTAAAAATATTAATATTGTCAGTCAGATTTTAAAATATTGTCAAGTGCACAAATAAACACATACACACATAGAGACATAGCTAAGGAACATAGAAATACAACATTGTCACCTTGGGGTAACCAGAATATCCAAATACCCGGACTTGTCCAGCCCCTACTGGATACAAGTACCAAAAATTCCAGAAGGAGTGGATCCCCTTATGGGGTCCACTCACATAGATACCAGAAAGAGCAGACCCCCCACAGCCCTCCACACAGCTTCCAGATGGAGAGCGGGCTTCAGCAGCCTTCTTATCACACAAAATAGAGTCACTGGGACCCCCTCTCCTGGTGCCAAAAGAAGTAGAGCTTTTAGAAGCCCCTTCCTTGGGAATTGGAGTGTCATTCATATTTCCTTGACCAGATTGGAAACTCTCCAAGTTTCCCCAGACCTCGAGAGCAAACCAAAACCAGAAACCAAAACAAACAGCTGTCACACAAAAACAACAACAACAACAATAACAACAAAAAACAGAGACAAAGACAAAAAAACAAAACAACCTTGGCACCTGCTTTTTAAACTTTTAAATACATTTTTTAAAACCTGTTTCTGTAATATTAAAACAAAGCATCCTCTTTAGGAGTGAAATCATAAAGCACATTTATAATTTTAGAAGTCAAAACCAGACTTTAAAATTTACCAGTGGGGAACAATCTGATTTTATTATTATTATTATTATTATTATTATTATTATTATTATTATTATTTCTCTAATTCCCTTAATAGCAGAAGTTTTTTTCTCTTTCTAATTTGACTTTCTTTAGGAGAACAGTAATATCTTCCTGCAGTGGTCCCGTATCTCCTGCACATGTGGCAGGGAAAGCCACAGGGGCAGAGGGCACAGTTGGCCAGTCTGAATTATGAGACTTGGCAGTTTCCTCCTCTAATTCTGTTTCATCCTCACTATCTAGCTCCTAAATTATTTTCTGCTCTCAAATTGCATAAATCTGTTTAATCTCCTTTATGAACATTTGAAATAACCTTAGAAGTACTTTTTCCCCCCTGCCTGTTTGACTGCTCTATATTCTCCAAGCAACACTTAAGCTTGTGAGATCAATTTTTTTTTTTTTTTTTCATTTTATCACTCTCATGCCTAGGATCCAGTATGTCTCTAATTAGAAGAAAAAGTTATAACAGGTACCTTCTCAGGACCATTATTAGCCTAATATTCTTGCAATTTTTTTCCCTACCCTCTCCCAAGTTTCCAGATTTACATACCTTCAACTGGGAACAAGGGGCAAACTTCACTTACATACTAAAGGGGATAAGGGCTTTTCTCCCAATTCCTCCTGTTAATTAGCACTGAATCTAAAGTCCTCATAAGTAACTCCCTGCTACTGCTCTTCCCCATAATTGTGCTGCCTGCCTACCTTGTCTTCCTTCTTGTGATGGGTGGTCACCACGAAACACTTCAACTTCTCAGACTCAGAGCACCCCACCAGCAGAGACCACCAAGGACAGTCTCTGAGAAATGGAATTATGGATAAGACCGCATCTGCCAAATCCAGGAGGCAGAATTCCAATTACCAGACTCCTTCAGCCAATTTTTATGTGAAGTTCTCCAAACTACATAACTAACAGCTTTCTCTAAAACAAAGGGATTTTAACTGCCTTTACCAGAAGCCAAGTTCTTAATAACTTTAATGAGAGACTAGCTCAGTATACAACTGTAACTGCAGTGTCATTGTCCCAGGAGTAGATGGTCAGCATTTCTCCGATACACCTTGTCCAAGGAACCATAAGTTGAGGACAAGTGCCTTGATCCCCTTTCTCACAGGTTGGGTAACTCATTGGAGATGTAAGACTGCCATTCTTAACTCCCATAGGAAGGGACAATAATATCCCTCCAATGTTCCACTTTGCATGGTTGCAAAGGGAGGCTTGAGCTGCCAACCCAACTTTAGAATAGTAGGTATTCTGACCTATGACCTGGACAGGGGAGACTGGTGAGCACTCCTGATGAATACTCCATCTGGTAAAGCAAAGAGGATAACCTCTTCCTATTCCTGAAAAGTCAAGAATTTGTTTTGTGTTCCTTCAAAAGCAGGAAAACCCAGCAACCAACTGTTGCTGACATAAAAATGGACTTCTGGTTCATCCTAAGAAACTGGATGTAGCAGAGGTGGATTAGGAACTTACACGCAATAAACAGTCATCTTGACAAGAGGGATCTTCATCGATATTTTCATTGTCAGGAGAAAACTCCTAATCCACCTGTTGTACCACACTTTCCAGTTGCCATTGAGCTGCATCATTTTCCTGTGGAAAAAAATAAAACAAACACACAAACAAACAAACAAACAAAAAACACAGACATATGAGTACAGGGTCAGGGACATGCCATTGTTTAAAGGATCCCTCCATCTTACTTTAGCAAAAGTTTTCTTGGTTTCTGCATGCCAAAATCTATCTGCTGCAGATTTATCATGCTTATCCAAATTTTAAAAAATCAGAATGAAATGATTAAGACGATTCTTAGGTTTCCAGGGGAATAACTTCCCCTTCTTTGTTTTTTGCAAATAAATCTTAATTGCTTGGTGGACATACGATATCATGCCTTGTCCCTGAGGATTGCAAGATACTTTAGTTATATGAGAAAATTAAAACTGTTGACAAAATCTTTTAAAAGTTTTGCTAGTATTTCCTGTTCCATTGTCAGTTTTAAATTGCTTAGGAACTCATAGAACATTAAAAGCCTGTAGACAAGGAGCAATAACATTCTTTGCAGCTTTTCCTGGCTGAAAACTGACAAAAATAAATCCAGAATAGGTATCTATGCAAACATGTACATATTTTAATTGCTTAAATTCAGGAATATGAGTAATATCCATTTGCCAAATCTGATTTGGAGCCAGTCCTTTAGGATTGACTCCCATTTAAGGAACAGACTGAAATTGAGGACAAGTACTGCAATTCTTGACTATACCATGGGCCTGTTTCTTAGTCAATCCATATTTAAGTCTCAAGGTTTGACTATTAACATGATGCATATTATGGGAGTCCTTGGTTTATTTTAACTGCAAAAAATAAACTTTGGTGACTTTATCTGCCAATGAATTTTCTTTAGACAGGGGCCCTAGCAAATTAGAATGATCCCTCAACTCTCCTATTAAAAAGGGAAATTTATGTGTGTGTGTGTGTGTGTGTGTGTGTATAAAATTATGAATTTGTAAAAATAAAATTCTAGCAGATGTCTGAATTTGACTTGCAGTCTCTAACCCAGGCAAAGACTAAGCTGCATTTGCTATCTGTAAAAAACGTTCAAAGACTGCTTATTAAAACTTTGAAACATAGACAATACTGCAGATAACTCTGCTATTATCACAGATGTGTTAGACACTTGAAAAGATATCATGTTTCTCTTATAAGCATAGGCAGCAACACCAGATAATGAACCATAAGTAAATGCCATTAAAACATCAACAATTGAAATAAGTTTTGTTTTAATAGAAAAACTATAGCTTGCACTTATAAACCTGAATTAATTTGGTTACTTTTTTTGTGACTCAACAGGTTGGACTCTGTCATAATAAGCTTACATATTTTAAAATGCATGTTTATCAGATCTCTGACAAGTTTGAGGGCCAACATATTTGAGTTACTCTTTGTCTACATTTATCATATGCTCTAACTTCATCCTATAAAACAGCAGTTATAATCTCAAATTTGACATATTTTTCAAATGTATGTTTTAGAACCAAATTTTAGGTAAATCTATAAAGACAAAGTTTATGGTTACCAATTTTAGATTTAACCTCAAAAAAATACAACATAAACAAAGAAACTAAGTAAAGCTCAATCTTGTACTCAACTATAATATTTAGCATAACTTTAAATATGTTCTTTTTAAAAAGAAATCAAAGCAAAACTTTTAATTAAACATAATTTAGATAGGGACTAGCAAATCTTATTAATCCTATCATATTGTGTTAAACTTAACAGCAAAAATTTAAAGAACAAAAGTTTTGGTTAACATTAAACAGAGAGCTAAACTTAGCCTGTAGCCCTCAGCAAAAATGGAATATATTGGCTTTACCAAATCTTTAGTCCAGAAAGAAACAGTGTTAAATAATTTATTTAGATACTGGCCACTAGATACTAGTGGCATATATTTTATATAATGGTTTACAATAATCTGAATATAACCATGCATAACCCTAGGCAAACATGGAACTGTTCCATTTTTTCCTGTAAAGCAGCATAAGCAAATATTTTGCATTTAAGTATCTCCAGCCATTTTAAATGAAGAACACATGATTGTTTTTCTTTCTTTCCTTGAATATATTGTAATAACTGCAGTTTTTGTTTAATTGATTTAAACAATATGGCTTCATTTTACTCTGTAAAATTAATAAAATAAATACCAAGGTTTTAAATTTCCCCCAATTTGTTGAGAAACTGTTTTAAGTTCTTCGTTAGACTGCCCAAGGGTTACTATTTTAAAATACCTGATAACTTTTAAAAAATGTTTTATAGAATTTAACTCCAATGGTCCAGAACCAAACTCAGAGGTGTTGATTCAAATTGTCTCATGTCTAAACATATCCATGTCTACAGATAATCATACACACACACTCAGAGATAAATAAGGAACATTGAAATGAGACATTGTAACCTTTGAGTAACCAGAAAACCCAAATACCAGGACTTGACCAGCCCCTACCAGACACAGTCCCACAGATTCCAGAAGCAGTTGACACCCTCCTGGGTCCCCTCCACACACATAGATTCCAAAAGAAGCAGAGCCTCCATGGCCCTTTCCAGAGCTTCCAGATGGAGATCTAGCTTCAGCAGCTCTCTTTTCCCCTAGAATAGGGTCCCAGAGATGCTCTCTCCTGGTCCCAAAGGGAGTAGATCCATTATGAGCCTTTTTCCCCAGGAATTGGAGCATCCTCCAAATTCCCTGAACGAGATTGGAAACTCTCCAAGTTTCTCAGACCTCGTGAGGAAACCAAAACCAGAAACCAAAACAGAATCCGGCAAACAAAAACAAAAAACAAAACAAACAAACAAAAAACAGAGAGAAAGACAAAAAACAACAGCAGTACCTGCTTTTTAAATATTTAAACAGTTTTTTAAAAAACTGTTTTTGTGATATTAAAATAAAGCATCCTCTTTAGGAGTGAAATCATAAACCACTTTTATAAATTTAAAAGTCAAAACCAGACTTTAAAATTTACCAGAGCAAACAATCCAATTTTATTATTGTTATTATCATTATTATTATTATTTTGTAAAATTCATTTCTCTAATTCCCTTAGTAAGTGAAAATTGGACTTTCTTTCGGGGAACAGTAATATCCTCCTGCAAAGGTCCCATATCTTCTGAATATGTGGCAGGGAAACCATGGGGGCCAGTCTGAACTATGAGCCTTGGCAGTTTCTTCCTTTGACTCCATTTCACCCTCACTATCTAGCTCCTAAATTATTTTCTGCTCTCAAATTACAAAAGGCAAAATTATAAAATTACAAAATTATAAAAGTACAAAATGTATATTTGAAATAACTTTAGAAGTATTTAGAAGTTTTTTTTTTTTTTTTTTTTTTTTTTTTTTTTTCTGCGTGTTTGGCTGCTCCAATTTTTCCAAGTAACTCTTTAGCTTGTGAGGTTCCTGTTCCAAGTTTCCAGATTGATGGGACCTTCAACTGAAAACCAGGGACAAACTTCATTTATAAACTAAAGGAGATAGGGGCATTTCTCCCAACTCCTCCCTTTTGTTAGGATTGACTTTAAAGTCCTCATTAACATATCCTTTTATTTTTCTTCCCCACGATTTTGCTGCCTTCCTACCTTTTCTTCTTCCATGCGATGTGCTGTCATCAGGATGCACTTTTTTTTCATAGGCATCTGTAGGTTCAAAAACCAGGCTTTCTCATGCTGCCATTTGTTTTCAAGGTCCCTTATTCAGGCACCAACTGACCCGTCCTGTGAACTAGTCTAACAGGGTCCACCTGAAACAGGGAGTGTAAATGGGGAGACAGAAACACGAAGAATTCAGACAAGACAAATTCCTGACCAGGTCTCAGTTTACTGAACAAGCATACAACACTTAAAAAGCAAAGGTTACAAGCAAAATTTTTTCACAGTAGCAACACATCTGTGCCACCTGGCATGGCATGTAGGAATTTTCTCAATATTACACAAAGTATGCTGTCTTGTTCCCAAGTTTGCAGGGAACTTGCATCCACTTCTCAGGCTCAGAACACACAGCATGCAGAGACCACTAAGGACAGACTCTGAGACATGGAACTTAGATAAGACTAGCATCTGCCAAAGCCATGAAACAAAATTCCTATTACCAGACTACTTAAGAAACCAGAGAATTCCTTGGACTGGTTTGGATGAAAGAGAGAAAGATCCATATCTGTAAAGGGAGAACTAAAGGTCAAGATATTATATGACAGCTGGTGCTATTCCACACTAGTGGTGGCAAATCTCTATGAGCAGAGTTGCTTTGGCTGATATGGCTGGATGGGCAGCTGTATCCTACTCAGTAATCAGTGTGCAAGTTTCCTTGTCCTGGGGTTTACAGTTAAAACTGGGACATCTGGACAGAGAAAAGGGTTGAATTATATGCATAGGATACAAGAGCATCTGTGTTACCTGCTGTGGTCCTCCAGAAAACCCCCAAAGATAGGGTTAGTGCCAGGACTTCTTCTTTAGAGGTGTCACTTGCTCATGGGGTCTGGCATAGATGGGTAGTGACTAGTTCATGGCAAGGATTCTCTACTAGATAATGAGATCTTGGAAAGAATGGCTTACAGAGTAAAAGTCTACCCTCCTTTAGCAGAATCTTTTCTCCATGTTAAAAATTATTGTAAAAGTTGTTAACATTATTTTTATTGGTTATTTAGGAATTTAATATTACATATAATGGCCTCCTTTTCTATTGTTCCCAGGCTCAAATGTGTCACAGTAATTTTTTTTAAATACTTCAATTAAAGTAAGTTTTGATTAAATGTTCATTGAAACATCATCAGAGTCTCAGTGCGAAGTCCCTTAAAGAAAACTGATTTCATCATTGCCACACACTGGCACCACTCCCAAGAAGAAGCCATCAGTCCTAAAGAGCTCTTTCCTTCATCACCTGTTCACAGGGTTTTTTGTTTTGTTTTGTTGTTGTAGTTGTTTTTTTGTGTTTGTTTGTTTGTTTTTATGTATTTATTACCATTTGGTTACTTTGTACTCCATCTTCTCCTTCCAGTCTCACCCACCCTCCTTCTTCTATCCATATGCCCTTTTTCTAGTTCCCTGATAAGGGAGGTCCTCCTCCCTCTTCTGTCTGACCCTAGCTTATCAGGTCTCATCAAGTCTGGCTGCATCATCTTCCTCTGTGATCTAATTCTCCGGGCATTGTTCTTTTGTGCTCAATTCCCTCTACTTATGGCACTCTTCATGCCTCCTCTCCTGCAGGATTCCCAAAGCTCTGAGGGAAGGCAGAATTTCATAGGGAAATCCCATTTAGAGCTGGGTATTTTAAAGTCTCATTCTGCATATCTGACTGTGGGTCTGTGTATGCAATCCCATTTGATGCAGAAGGAAGGATCTCTGTGGATACAAACACATGGGACTGACGTATCAGTTTAGGGCAGAGAGCAACATATTTTTAATAACAATAGCCTGGGTTGCTTGAAAATTTCCATATGATGCCCTTGCACAACAAGTCAATTAAAGGGCACCCATTCCTCTTAGTGGAACAGTGGATTGATCACAGTAGATGGCCTATTGAAACTTCATCCCCACTATTAGGAGACCTCCTAATAAGTAAAAACATACCATAGTTGTCTTTCTTCTGTTTACTTCATCCCAAATGATTTTGCCTGTTTCCATCCATTTGCCTGAATATATAGCATGATGTCATTTTCTTAGCTGAATAAAACTCTATTATGAAAATATTCCATATTTTCCCCAAAAGACATTGTCATTCCTGTTCTTTAGTCCTTGGAAATTTCTGGGAATATAAGGCTAACTAAGTTCTCATAACCTAGTAAAGTCACTCCATCTTCTTCAACTTCTGGTTGTGTTGAATTGTAATGTCCCCTTGAAGCTCATCTATTTACATGTTTAGTTCCCAGTGAGGAAATGTCTGGGAATGTTAGGAGGTATGGCCTTGTTAGATAATATAATTTCTATTGGAGTTATATTATAGGAGGTTGTGCTTTGACGTTTAGATGCCAATGAAAGTGACCAGACTGAAAGGAGTCTCTGTCTCTTAGTCTCTATCACTTTATATTTTTTTATGTTGGTCTTGGTCTCTCTATTTCTGAATCAGACTCTAGCTCTTTCTCTCTCATGTGTCTATCTCAGTCTCCCTCTTTCTGCCTCCTGCTTGTTGTTCAGTATGAAAATCTCTCAGTTCTGCTCAAGGCTACAACAAGATGACAGCTTGCTGACATGACAAAAAGATATTCTTTGTAAAAATATAAGCAAGCACCCAATTAAACACTTTTTTGGTCTCTTACTTGGCTCTTGGAGCTGAAATTCCTACATTGTAACTTTGAACTGAGCAGTTATTCACGTACTCACTAAATGTACTTTCACATTCTTATTGATATAATAGGTTGGCAGTGTCTAGGTTTCCTGGAGTATTGAGTCTTTAAGAGCAGAGAAAAGAGAAGGAAAACAGACAATTCCTGGCAGTGTTTTGGCTGAAACAGTGAAACATCAGTGTATACAAAAGGAGAAGAGTGGGGCAATAAACTAGTTTTGCAACCCAATAGGAGCAGGGTTGCCTGACATGGCTGGATCATCAACTTTGTCCTACTGAGTAGTCAGTGAATACTTCTCCTTGTCTTGGTCTTTACACATAGTAATGGTCCTTTAGGACAGAAAAAAGGTCAGTGTTATATACCTAAGACATGAGAGCAGCTTTGTTTTCTGCTGTTGTTTTCCAGACAAACCCTCTGAACTTAGTGTAGTTCCAGAACTGCTCCTTCAGAGGTGCCACCTGAGCTCAAGGGGTCTGAGGCAGATGGGTAACTACTAGTTCATAGCTAGGATTCTTAGCTAGATAATATGTTCCTGGAAAGCATGCCTTACAAATTCAAACTGCCCTCCACTAGCAAATTCTCTTCTTCATGTTAAAAGCCATTGTAAAACTTGTCAACATATTATTTTATTGATTATGTGGGAATTTCATTTAACATATATTACACTCCTTTTCCATTGCTCCAAGTTTCAAATTCCTACCAATGTGTCACATTGAAAATTTCTTTTTCTTTAAAAGATATCAATTAAATTATGTGTTGTTCATATACTCATTGAATATACTCAATTCCAATTCCTGTAAATAAAACTGAGTTCATCATTGCTGCACCCTGGCAAGATGCCCAAGAAGAAGCCATCAGTGATAAAGAGCTCTATCCTTCAACACATATTTTCTTATGTATTGATTTAGTATAATTTGGTCAACTTGTATCCTCTCTGCTGCCCCCTCCCTCTTCTCCTTCCAGTCCCTCACACCCTCTTTCTCCTATCCCTATGTCCTTCCTAAAATTCCACTGATGGGGGCGGTCCTCCTCCCCTTTCTATTTCACCCTAGTTCATCAGTTGTCATCAAGGCTGGCTACATCATCTTCTTCTGCAGCCTGATGCTCTGAACATTAATCTCCTTGTATCCTCAATTCCTTCTACTTATGACACTCTTCCTGCCTTTTCTTTTGTAGGCTTCTCAGAGCTATGAGGGGACAGAGAATTTCATAGGGATATCCCATTTAGAGTTGGGTGTTTAAGGTCTCTCTCTCTCTCTGCATGATATCGAACTGTGGGTCTCTGTATGTAATTCCATTTGATGCACAAAGATGCCTCTCTGTGGATCCATGAACATGACAATATCAGTTGAGGGCATAGAGCAGCATATTTTAATAAAAATGACTTGTGTTGCTTGACAATTTCCATAGGATACCCTGGCCCAACAACTCAATTAAGTGCCACCCAATCTTCCTAGGGAAAGACTGGTGTGGTCACAAATGATGGCTAACTGGAACTTTATCCCACACTATTAGGATATCTACTATTAAGTGAATATATACCATGTTGTCTTTCCACATTTTAGTTACTTCACCCAGGATGATTTTTCTGATTCCATCCATTAGCCTGAAAATATCATGATATCATTTTCTTAGCTGAATAATTCTCCATTATGGAATATTTCACATTTTCCCCAAAGGAGATTGTCAGTCCTGTTCTTTAGTCCTTAGACATTTTTGCAACTATAATCATTGTATTGAATGAGAAATTATCAGGATAACTATATTCTTTTAGCCCAGAAGTCCCTCCATGTCTTCTACTTCCTGGTGATTTGAATTGCAATGTCCCCTTGAAGCTCATCTATTTACATGTTTAGACCCCAGTGAAGAAATATCTGGGAAGTGTTAGGGTTAGTAAGTATGGCCTTGTTAGATAATATAGTTCCTTTAGGAGTGATAATATAGGAGGGTGTGCTTTGAGGTTGATATGACAATGAAAGTGACCAGACAGAATGGAGTCTCTGTCTGTTGGTCTATGTCACTTTATATGTTTGTTTCTGTTGGTCTTGGCCTTTCTATTTTTGAATATATCTCTCTAGCATTTTCTCTCTGCCACACTCAGTCTCCCTCTTTCTGCCTGCCCTTTGTGGATCAGTATGAAACTCTTGGTTCTGCTGAAGAACTACAACAATTGAATGCTTGCTGACATGACATCCAGGATGGTCACTATAAAAATATAAGCAATGTCCTATTAAGCTCTTTTTGTTCGAAGAGTTGCCTTCGTCAGGTAACATTTTCCTAGTAAATATTTCCATGAAAAAGGACATTTCTGAGCATTTAACAAATACTAAAGGAATCTGTGATAATGTGAAAGTTTGACATGTGACTTTATTAATGATCAATTGAAAGAAATATGTGACACTTTTCCTGAAGTAAGAAGCTTGGACACAGGAACTGTCATCTCTGGATTGGGTGCTTTTAAATGCCCAGATTGAGGTGTGCTGGGCTGCTCAGCCTTTCTCTCAAGCACACTGATCACTTGGTTCTTTTAATAACTAGCTCCTGAAACTCTTACTCTCTATCACTTGTTTCATAACATCATTTCCCCTCTCAGCCAATCAGCACCACAGAGAATCTTGTTGCCAACCCAGTAAGAGTAGGTTTGCCTTTGCTGTCCTGGCTGGAATAGCAGATATGTACTGCTCAGTGGTCAGTGAGGAACCCTCCTGATCCTGGTGATTGCAGTTAAAACTGTGCCTTCAGGATAGATAAATGGGCCTGTGTTATATGCCTAGGGCACAAGAGCATCTGTGTTTCCTGCTCTGGTCCTCCAGACAAAATCTCTAAAACGTAGTATTTGTTCCATGACTCCTTATTCAGAGGTGCCACATGATCTCTTGGGATCTGAGGTAGTTGGGAAACCACTAAATCATGGCTAGGATTCTCTGCTACATAATGAGTTCCTCGAAAGCATGCCTTACAAAGTCAAACTCTGCCCTACTTTAGTAGAATCTTTTATCCATGTTAAAGGTCAGTGTAAAAAGTTGTCAACATATTATTGTTACTGATTATGTGGCAGTTTCATGTAGCAAACATTCCACTGCTTTTACATTGCTCCCTGGTTCAAATTCCTACCCATGTGTCACACTATTTTTTTTTTTCTTTTCTTTAAAATACATCAATTGAAGTATGTGTTGTTCATATACTCTTTGGAACATGATCAGAGTCTTAGTGCCAAGTCACATGAAGAAAACTGAGTTCATCCTGGCTCCATCTGGCACCACCCCCAAAAAGAAGCCATCAGTCCTGAAGAGCTCTATACTTCATCACCTTGATCACAGTTTTTTCTTATGTATTTATTTATTATATATTATGATTTGCTCACTTTGTTTCCCCTCTTCTTTTCCCTCCCTCTTCTCCTCCTATATCTGCCCACTGTCCTTCTCCTACCCTTAGGCCTTTTCTCTAGTTTCCTGATAGGGGAGGTCCTCCTCCCCCTTCTAACTGATCCTAGCTCATCAGGTGTCATCATAGCTGGCTGCATCATCTTCTTCTGTTGTCTGATTATCAAGGTTTTCTTCTCCTGTGTCCTCAATTAGCTCTACTTATGACACTTTTTCTGCGTACTATATTGCCAGCTTCCCAGAGATCTGAGGGAAGGGAGAATTTCATGGAGTAATCCCATTTAGAGCTTGATGTTTTAAGGGCTCTCTCTCCATAGTATCAGACTGTTGGTCTCTGTATGCAATCCCATTTGATACAGAAGTAAGCATCTCTGTGGATCGAAGAACATTGCACTGATCTATCATTTGAGGGCAGAGAGCAACATATTTTAATAACAACAGCCTGGTTGTCTGAAAAATTCTGTAGGATGCCCTGATTCACTTTCCATAGTGGAACATTGGCTTGGTTACAATTGATGACCTATTGGAACATTATCCCCACTATTAGTAGACCTCCTAATAAGTGAATACATACCATATTTGTCTTTCTGCATTTTAGTTACTTCACCCAGGAAGATATCTCCTAGATCCATCCATTTGCCTGAATATATATCTTGATGTAATTTTCTTAGCTGACTAATACTGCATTATGGAAATATTCCAACTTTTCCCCAAATAAGATTGTCAGTCCTGTTCTTTAGTACTTGGAAGTGGCTGAGACTTTAATCATTGTATTGAATGACAAGCATTCAGGATAACTATGTTCTTTTAGCCTAGAAGTCTCTCCATCTTTTTTCACTCCTGGTGATTTGCATTGCAATGTGCTCTTGAAACTCATCTGTATACATATGGAGTGCCCAGAAAGGAAATGTTTGGGAATGGTTATGTGATATGGCTTTGTTAGATATTGTAATTCCTTTTGGAGTTATACTATAGGAGGGTATATTGTGAGCTTAATATGCCAAAGAAAATCATAAGACAGAATGGAGTCTGTCATTCTCTGACATTTTATATCTTTGTTTCTGTAGGACTATGTCCCTCTATTTCTGAGTCTGTTTCTCTCGCTCTTTCTCTCTCTGCCTGCCATTTGTGGTTCAGTATGAAAAGCTCTCAGTTTTGCTGAAAGATTACAACTATATGACTACATTGTTGTGTTGTTATAATATTGTGTTTTCATAATAGCATTGCGATGCCCTAAAAGCACTGTGATGCCATATTATTAAGATGTCATAAAGCATTGTGATGTCACAATAGCATTGTGATATCAAAATATCTTTTTGATGTGATACCGCAATCATGTCATTAGCATTGTGATGTCATAATAGCATTGGGATATCATGATGAATTTTGATGTCACAATGCCATTGTGATGTCATAAAGCATTGTGAAGTCATATCACCATTGATAGCATAATATTGTGATGTCATCATAGCATTGGGATGTCATAATAGCTTTGGGATGTCATGACATGTTTGAGGTCATCATAGCATTTTGATATCCTAATACTTTTGTAATGTCATAATAACATTGTGATATCATAATACCATTTTGAAGTAATCATTGAATTTTGATATCCTAATGCTATTGTTATGTCATAGTAGCATTGTTATGTCATAATAGCATTATGATGTCATCCTAGAATTTTTTTATGTCCTAATATCATGTGAAGACATCTGGTTGTGAAGTCATAATAACATTGTGATGTCATAATAGCATTGTAATCTTGTGAACATGCGGTTATGACATAATAGCATTGAGATGTCATGATAAATTTTCATGAAAAAACATTTCTTTGTTATCATAATATCATTGTAAGGTCATAATATAATTGTGATTTCATAATACCATTATGGTAGCATAATAGCATTGTGAAGCCATCATAGAATTGTGATGTCATAATAGCATTATAATGTCAAAATATCATTGTGAAATCATAATGCCATAGGGATGTCATAACACTGTGATATCGTAATACCTTTGTAATTTCATAATAGCAATGCGATTTCTTATAATTGTGGTATCCTAATAGCACTGAGATATCATAGTATCATTTTGAATTCATATTATTGTGATTGCATCATAGCATTGTGAACTCATAACAGTTGTGATGTCATAACATTTTGATGTCATAACACCCTTGTGCTGTCATAATGGAACTGTGATGTCCTGATAGTATTGTGATATTATAAGAGTATTGGGATGACATTATACCATTGTGATGACATAACACCTTTGTGATTGTAATGTCATAATAGCATTGTGAAGTCATCATAGAATTTTGATGTCATAATACCATTGTGATATCAAAATTTCATTGTGATGTTATATTTTCATTGTGATGTCATTCCAACATCATGTCTTAATAGCATTATGGTGTCATAATAACATTGGGATGTCATGATGAATTTAGATGTCATAATGATATTTTGATGTTTTAATAGAATTGAGATGCCATAATGCCTTTGTGATATCATAATACCATTATGATGTCATCATAGTATTATGATGTCCTAATACCATTGTGATGCCATAATACCATTTTTGTCATAATAAAAATTGTGATTTTGAGGTCATAATATCATTTGAGGTCATAATAACATTGTGATGCCAAAAGAGCATTGTAATATTATAAGAGCAGTGTGATGTCATAATAACATTGTGATATCATAATAGATTTGTGATGATATAATATAATTGTGATTGTCAAATTTCCTTTGCGATGTCATGAACCAATCATGTCATAATAGCATTTTGATGACAGAATAGCATTGGGATATTTTAATGAATTTTGATGTCATAATGCCATTGTGATAGCATAATAGCATTGTAATGTCATAATAGCATTGTGATGTCTTCATAACATTGTGAAGTCATATCATTGTGAAGTCATAATAGCATTTTAATTTCAAAATACGATTGTGATGTCATACCACAATCAAATTGCAACACCATGTGATGTCATAATATCATTGTGAATTCATAATAGCATTGTGATATCATATTATTTTGAAGACATTATAACATTGAAATGTCATACCATTGTGATGTCAGAATAGCCTTGGGATGCCATAATTTGGTTATTATGATGCCATCACAGGATTATGATGTCCTAATAGCAGTTTGATGTTGTAAAATTTTGATGTCATCATAGAATTGTTAAGTCATAATACCATTGTGAATTCATAATAGCAGTGTGATGTCATAATACCATTGTATTGTCATAATAATGTGTTGAGGTCATAACAGCGTTGTGTTTCCATAATAAGATTGTTATGTCTTAATATCATTGTGAAGTCATAACACAATTGTGAAGTTACAATACCATTGTGAAGATATTATAATATTGGGATGTCTTACCATTGTCATGTAATAATTCCATTAGGTGTTATAATACCACTTTGATATCATAATGCCATTTGATATTATAATAACATTGGAATGCCATGCTAGTTTGATGTCAAAATAGCATTGTGATTTCATAATACCATTGGGATTTCATGACACCGTTTTTATTTCAAACACTGTTGTGATGTTTTAAAAGCACTTATATATGATGACACCCTTGTGATGACAAAATACCATTAGATGTCATAATAAAGTTGTGATGTCATTACCCCATTGTGATGTACGTATATCAATGTTATAAAAATACCATTGTAATGACATAACAACATATTGATATAATAATAGCATTTTGATGTCATAAAGCCATTGTGATATCATAATATCATTGTGATGTCATAGCACCATTGTAATATCTTATCATTGTGATGTCATAATAACATTGAAATATAATACCATTGTGATATCATAATAGCATTGTGAACTCATAATACCACTGTGATGTCAAAATACCATTGTGATGTCATATTCGTATTGGAATGTCATATTATTTTTATTTTATAATAGAATTTTAATGCCATATTACTATTGTGATATCTTAATATCATTGTGAAGTCATAATACCATTATGATATCATAAGTTTGTGATGTGACAATAGCATACTGAGATCATAATACCTTTGTGATTTCAAAACTCCATTGTGCTTTCATACCACAATCACTTCAAAATAAATTTTTGATGTGATAATTCCATTGGTTTATCATGACACAATTGTTATTTCATAATAATATTCTGATCCAATAAAAGCAATGAGAGTTCATGACACCATTATTATGACATAATACCATTGATATGTCATAATAAATGATAATGTCATAATACCATTGTGATATCATAATAGCATTTTGATGTCAAAATGCCTTTGTGATGTCATAATGCCATTGTGATGTCCAAACACCACTGTAATGCCCTATCATTTTGATGTCATAATAACATTGAGATGCCAGACCATTGTGATATCATAATAGCCTTTTGAGTTCAAAATACCATTGTGACATAAAAATTCTATTGTGAATACATAACACAATCATGTTGAAATACCATTGTGATATCATAATAGCATTCTGATGTTATGATACCTTGTTGGTGTCATAATAGCACTGAGATGTCATAAAACCATTGTGAGGACATTGTAACAATTTTATGTCATGATAGCACTTAGATGTCTTGACACTATTGTGATGACATAATGCCATTGAAATGTCATAATAAAATTGTGATGTCATATTACAATTGTGATGCCATAATGGAATTATGATGTCATAATACCATTGTGAAGTCAAAACACCATTGTGATGGCATAATGCCATTGTGATGTCATAATAGCATTCTGTTGTCATATCCCAGTGATGTAATACCATTGTGAAGCTATTTTGCCATTTTGAGGTCATAATATCATTGTGAAATTGTATCATTGTGAAGGCATTATAGAATTGTGATGTTATAATAGTAATGTGATCTTATAATAATTTTGGGATATTATAATGCTCTTGGGATATCATAACATAAATGTTATGTCATAATACCATTGTGATATCATTATACATTGTGATGTCATAATACCAAGGTGATATCATAACATCATCATGATGTTATAAGAGCATTGTGATGATGTAATAGTATTTTTAGGTCATAATTTGATTGTGATGTCAAAATTCCACTGTGACATCATACCATGGTTATTTTGGAATAGCGTTATGATGTCTTAATAGCATTGTGATGTCATAAAAGCATTGGGATGTTATAAAAGCATTGGGATGTCATGACAACTTTATGATGTCATAATTGCATTGTGATGGTCTAATACCATTGTGAAGTCATAATAGCATTGGGGTGACATACCATTGTGAAAACATAAGAGCATTTTGATGTCATAATACCACTGTGTTGTTATAATACCATTGTGATGTTGTTAAAACAGCATTGTGATCTCAAAATAGCATTGTGATATGATAATACTCATGTAATGTCAGGATAGTATTGGGATGTCATACTTGCATTGTTATGTTATATTGTTATTGTGATGTTATAATTCCATTGTTATATCATACCATATGATAGCATAATAACAGCGTTATGTCCTAATATCATCATGAAGTCATAATAGCACTGAGATGTCATGACACTATTGTGATGACATAATACCATTGAGATGTCATAATAAAATTGTGATGTTAAAATATCAATGTTATGTCAATATAGCCTTTGATCTTATAATACCATTGTGAAGTCATAATATGTGAATTAATAATACAATCGTAACATCATAATAGCATTTTGATATCAATGTGATGTCATAATAGCATATACAGGTCATAAACCCATTGTGATATCATAATAGAATTGTGATGTCATCATAGCATAGTGATTTGTCATA
Organism: Meriones unguiculatus; assembly: GCF_030254825.1. NCBI lineage: Eukaryota > Metazoa > Chordata > Mammalia > Rodentia > Muridae > Meriones > Meriones unguiculatus. Next base: position 21,646,148 of record NW_026843710.1, on the reverse strand, counting down.
ACATTGTTGGTATAATGTTCTTTTGAAATGTGTACACTTTATCCTTGTTCATTCAAATACTGATTTATACCCCCTAGTCTTTGGTTTCAATCTGCATATTGCATTGTGATATTTATTCTAAGCACCCTGTCTCAACTTTGTGTAAACAGGCCAGAATAAAGCAACTAGACACAATGTTGAGGGATAGGAGGAGCAAGAGTGCAGGAAATGAGGGGAGGATAGAGGACAAGGGAGCAGAGCTTGAAGAGCAAAGAGGGAAGAGAGATCTTGGAACAGTGTGAAGAGAATGAAGCAGACCTAAGACTTCACAAAAAGCAAATATAATGGGTAAAATCTAAATGTTATGAAACTATGAAGGAGTAACTATTAACAAGCATTGTGTTCTAAGTTAATTAAATAAACCCAGGCTCTGTGTAGTAAATTGGTTGTACAGCTGTTTAGAATTAACAGCAAACATTAATAAATGATAAACCAATAGTAAATATTAATCATCACCTACAATATACCTTTGTGAAGTCATTATACTATTGTGATGTCATATCATCATTGCAATGTCATATCATTGTGAAGATATAATAGCATTTTGATTTCATACTAGCATTGTGATGTTATAATACATTGGGATATCATATACCATTGGGCTATCATGACAAAATTGTTATGTCATCATATCATGGTGATGCCGTAATATCATTTGGATGTCATCATAACATTGTGATGTCATACTCTTGTGATATCATACTCCCCTTGTGATATCATGATATCATTGTGATGTCATAAAAGCTTGTGATGAAAGAATAGTATTTGAGGTCATATGCCACTGTGAAGTGAAAATTCCATTGTGATGTCATACCACAATGGTGTCATAATATTACTGTGATATCTTAATATGATTGTGATATGATAATAATAATGTGAAGTCATGATAGCATTGTGATGTCTTAATTGCATTGTTATGTTATATTATTATTGTGATGTTATAATTCGATTATGTTATCATACCATATAACATCATAATTGCACTGCAATGTCATAATTCAATTTTGATGTCATAATAACAATGTGAAGTCATAACACATTGAGTTCATAACCCCATTGTGATGTCATAATAGTATTATGATGTCAGCATAAAATTGTGATGTCACAATACCATTTTGATGTCAAAATTCCATTTTGCTATCATACCAGGCATTTTTATTAATGACCTCTTTTATTAAAGGCCAACCTAAGAGTCTTGGACAGGAAATGTCATCACTGGGTTGTGTGCTATTAGCTGCTCAGATGATGCATGTAGGCCTGTTCAGGCTTTCTCTCAAGCAAGATGGATCCTACTCAGTGGTCAGTGAGGAACACTCCAGGTCTTGGGGTTCACAGTTATACCTGGGCCTTCACGACAGAGAAATGGGTCCATGTTATATCCCTAGGACACAAGAGCTGTGTTTCCTTCAGTGGTACTCCAGACAAACCTTCTAAATGTAGTGGTAGTGCCAGGACTGCTTGTTCATGGGAATCTTTTCTCCATTTTCATAGCTATTGTATATGTTTTCAACATATTATTTTTACTGATTGTGTGGGAATTTCATATAATACACAACACATTACTTTTCCATTGCTCCCAAGTTCAAATTCATAACCACGTGTCACACTAAATATTTTATTTTTGTTTAAAATACATCAATTCAAGTATGTGCTATTCATATACTCATTGAAACATTATCAGAGTCTCAGTCCCAGTCCCTTAAAAATAAAACTGAGTTCATCCTTTCTGCACCCTACTACCACATCTAAGAAGAAGCCATCAGTCATGAAGAGGTCTATACTTCTTCCCTTTGATCAAAGGTTTTCTTGTGTATTTATTTATTATGATTTGTTCACTATGTGTCAAATCTACTTCCCCTTCCCTCTTCACTTTCCAGTCCCACCCTCCCTCCTTCTTCTATCCATATGCCTTTTATCTAGTTCCTTGATAGGAAAGATCCTCCTCCCCCTTTTATCTGACCCTAGCTTATCAGGACTATCAAGTCTGCCTGCATCTTTCCTCTGTGGCCTGATACTCAAGTCATTGTTCTCCTGTGTCCTAAATTCCCTCTACTTATAACATTTCCTGCCTGCAGTCCTGCAGGCTTCTCAGAGTGCTGAGTGGAGGGAAAATTTCATATCGGAATCCCATTTAGATCTGAGTATATTAAGGTCTCTCTCTCTCTCTGCATAATATTGGTGTGAGTCTCTATAAGACAGCCCATCTTTGTGGATCCAAGAACATGGCACTGATCTCTCAGTTCAGGGCAGAGTGCAACTTAAGAAATTTTTATTGTGAAAACCAACATGCCTTTATCTCATACCTTTATCCACATCCCACACCTCTACTCCTTTTTACCTCTATGACCATGTCAGGTACGAAATAAAATTTAATGTTTATTTAATTGGACAGCTCCCAAGTAGGGAAGCTTCAAAGTGATGTAGGTTAAGCGGAATGTACCAAAAGACAAGGTAGTCTCCTACTGTGGTCTTGGTTCTCAAGTTTCCTAGGTTTTGACTTTGAACTGAGCAGTTACTTGTGTCCTCACTAAATGTACCTTCACATTCTTATTGATATAATAGGCTGGCAAGAGTTCCCTGGGCTAGTGAGAGTTTAAAAGCAGGGAAAAGAGAAGGAAATCAGACAATTCCTGGGACTGTCTGACTCATTCGGCTGAAAAAGAGAAAGATAGTGTATGTAAAAGGAGAACCGAGGGGCAATAAACTATTTAATACCTGATGCTGTTACACACTAACATTGGCAAAACTCTAAAAGTAGGATGGTCTTGTATGACCTGATTGGATCAGCAACTGTGTTGTACTCAGTGGTCAGTGAGGAACACTCTGATTTGGGGATTTTCATTTAAAAATGTTCCTCAAAGGCAGATAAGTGTGTCCATGTTAAATGCCTAGAACACAGAGCAGCTGTGTTTTCTGCTGTGGTCCTCCAGATAAACCCTCTATGCCTAGTGTTAGGGCCAGAACTGCTAGTTCAGTTGTTCCACCTAAGCTCATGGTGTCTGAGGTAGCTGGGTAAATACTAGTTCATGGCTGAAATTCTTTGCTTCATAATGAGATTTTGGAAAGGATGCATTACAAAGTCATACTCTGCCCTATTTAGCAGAATATTTTCTCCATGTTAAAAGTCATTGTAAAATTTGTCTACATATTATTTTTACTAATTATGTGGGAATTTCATATAATATACATTACACTCATTTTCCATTACACACAGGTTCTACCCATGTGTCACATTATTATTTTTTCTTTAAAATACCTCAATTGAAGTATGTTTTGTTCATCTACTGTACATTGGAACATGATCAGAGTCTCAGTTCCAAGTCCCTTCAAGAAAACTGAGTTCATCTTAACAGTGCCTGACAAAACCCACAAGAGGAAGCCATCAGTCCTTAAGAGCTCTGAACTTCATTACCTTGAACACAGATAATCCTCTGAATTTACTTATTATGATTTGTTCACTTTTTATCTCCGCTGCTGCCCATTCCCTTTTGTCCTTCCAGTCCTGCCCACCCTCCTTTTTCTATCCTTATGCTCTTTCTCTAGGTCCCTGATAGGGGAGGTTCTCCTCCCCTTTTATCTGACTCTAGCTTATCAGATCTCACCAAGCCTGGCTGTATCTTCATCTGCAGCCTGCTTCTGTGGGAATTGTTCTCCTTGTGTCCTCAATTCCCTTTACTTATGACACTCTTCCTGTCCCTCTCCTGCACTCTTCCCAGAGCTCTGGGGAGAGAGAGAATTTCATAGGAAAATCTCATTTAGAGTTGAGTGTTTTAAGATCTCTCTCTGTTCATAATATCGGACCAAGCTTCTATATATGCAATTCCATTTGATGTGGAAGAAAGCATCTCTGAGGATGCAAGAACATGGCACTGATCTATCAGTTGAGGGCAGAGAGCAACATATTTTAATAAGAACAGCTTGGGTTCCTTGAAAATTTCCATAGCACGCCCTGGTCGAACAATTCAATTAATTGCCACCTAATCTCCCTAGTGGAAGACTGTCTTAGTCAAAATAGATTTCCTATTGGAACTTTATCTCCCACTATTAGGAGGACCTTCTGAGATGTGAATACATACATATTTGTGTTTCAGTATTTTAGTTAATTCAATCAGGATGACTTTTTCTGGTTCCATCCATTTACCTGAACATATCATGATGTCATTTTTTTAGCTGATTAATACTCCCTTGTGGGAATAATCCATATTTTTACCAATGGAGATTGTCAGTCCTGTTCTTTAGATCTTCAAAGTTACTGGTACTTTAATCATTGTATTGAATGGCAAACTATCTGGATAACTATCTTATTTTAGCCTAGAAGTCTCTTCATCTTCTTCTACTTCCTAGTGATTTGAATTGTAATTTTCCCTTGCAGCTCATCTGTGTACAAGATTAGTCCACAGGGAAGAAATGTCTGGGAAAACCAGCAAGCCTTTATCTCATCCTTTTATCCATATCTTGCACCTTTACTCTGTTTACTCCTGTGACACTATCAGGTAGGAAATAAAAAATTAATGTCTAGTTGGACAGCTTCCTAAGTAGGAAACTTCAAAGTAATGTGGCATTAAGGGGAATGTACCAAATGAAAAGGTGGTCTCCTACTGTGATCTTGGATCTGAAATTTCCTTTGAACTGGGCAGTTACTCATGTCCTCACTAAATGTACTTACACATTCTTATTGATATAATAGGCTGGCAGGGTCTAAGGTTCACTGGGTTATTGAGTCTTTAAGAGCAGGGAATAGAGAAGGATACCAGCCAATTCCTGGGACTGGTTTGGCGGAAACAGATAAAGATTGTTAAGTGTAAATGGAAAACTGAGAGACAATAAAGTATTTGAGAGATGGTGCTCCTAGTTATTGAATACACACCATATTTTCCATCTGCATTTTTCCTGGTTCCATTCATTTGCCTAAAAATATCATAATGTCATTTTCTTAGGTGAATAATACTCCATTGTAGAAATATTCCACAATTTCCCTAAAGGACATTGTCAGTCCTGTTCTTTATAACATGGAAGTTGCTGGGCCTTTAGTCATTATATTGAATGACAAACTTTCAAGATATTTTTTTTTTGCCTAGAAGTCACTCCATCTTCTTCCACTTACTGGTGGTTTGAATTGAAATGTTCCCTTGAAGCCCATCTATTTACATGTGGATTCCCCAGTGAGGAAATGTGTGGGAGGAATTAGGAGTTAAGGCATTTTTAGATAAAATAATATCTTTTGTTCTATTTTTTTCAAACAGTTGTCTTTTATATACAGGAGGGTTACTGATTTTTTGACTTAATTTTGCATCCAGCCACTGTGCTGAAGTTGTTTCCTTGTAGGACTTCCCTGGTAGAATTTTTGAGGTCACTCAGATATACTATCATATCACATACAAATAGTGATAGTTTGACTTCTTCCTTTCTGATTTCTATCTACTTTATCTGTTTCAGTTGTCTTATTGCTCTAGAAAGGACTTCGAGAACTATGATGAAGAGATATGGAGAGAACAGGCAGACTTATCTTGTTCCTGATTTCCATATGATTGATTTCAGTTTCTCTCCATTGAGTTTGATGTTGGCTATAGGCTTGCTGTAGATTGCCTTTACTATATTTAGATATGTGAAGTGTAACCCTGACCTCTCCAATGCTTTAAACATAAATTGAAGTTGCATTTTGTCAAATGCTTTTTCAGCATCTAAGGATATTATCATGTGTTTTTTTTTTCTTTCTTTCAGTTTGTCAATATAGTGGATCTCACTGATGGATTTCCATTTTTTGAACCACTACTTCATACCTGGTATGAAGCCTAGTTGGTCATAATAGATGATATCTTTAGTGTGTTATCATATTCAGTCAAAGGCATAAAGTACCTTGGTGTAACCTTTAACAAGCAAGTCAAAGACTTGTATGAGAAAATTTAGAGTCTCTGAATAAAGAATTGGAAGAAGATATAAGAATATGGATAGATCTCCCATGCTCATGGCTTGGTAGGATTAACATAGTAAAAATGGCCATCTTACCAAAAGCAATCTACAGATTCAATGTAATTCCCATCAAATTACCAAAACAATTATTTTCAAATGTTAAAACAAAAATTATCAAATTCATATAGAAAAACAAGAAACCTAAAATTGCTAAAATAATCATCCACAGTAAAAGATCATCTGGAGGTATCTCCATCCCTGATCTCAAGCTGTACTATAGAGCAACAGTTATAAAAAGTGCATGGAACTGGCATAGAAAAAGAATGGTAGATAAATGGAACAAAAGACCCAGAAAGAAACCCACACACTTATGGACACCTGAGTTTTGACATAGATGACAGAACATTACAATGAATAAAGATAGCATCTTCATCATATGGTCCTGCTCTAACTTCATGTCTACAGGTAGAAAAATTGTGCATACATCCATAAACTATCAGCCTGCAGAAAACTAAAGTCCCAGTGGATCAAAGATCTCACCATAAAACCAGACAACTCATTCGAGCAACTTAATGGCTCACTTAAAAACTCTAGAAAAAGAAGAAGCAGACACACCAAAAAGGAGTAGACAGATGAAAATAATCAAACTCAGGGATGAAATCAATCAATTATAAACAAATAAAACGATTCAAAGAATCAATTAAACCAAGAGCTGGTTCTTTGAGAAAATCAACAAGATCGACAAACCCTTAGCCAAGCTAACTAAAAAGCAGAGAGACAACACAGAAATCAACAAAATCAGAAATGAAAAGGGGACACAACTGTAGACACTAAGGAAATCAAAAAATCATTAGGACTTATTTCAAAAGTCTATACACCACAAAATTTGAAAATCTAAATGAAATGGACAATTTCCTTTATCAATTTGCCTTACCAAAGCTGAATCAGGACCAGGTAAGTCAATTAAATAGTCCTATATCCCCCCCAAAAAATAGAGGCAGTCATCAAAGGTCTCATATACAAAAAAACAAAAAGCCCAGGACCAGATGGTTTCAGCACAGAATTCTACCAGACCTTCAAAGAAGAGCTAACTCCAATTCTCTTCAAACTATTCCACAAAATAGAAATAGAAGGAACATTACCAAACTCATTCTATGAAGCCACAGTCACCTTGATACCTAAACCTCACAAAGACTCAACAAAGAAAAAGAATTTCAGGCCAATCTCCCTTATGAACATTGATAGAAAAATACTCAACAAAATACTAACAAACAGAATGCAAGAACACATCAAAGATATTATCCACTATGACCAAGTAGGCTTCATCCCAGGTATGCAGGTGTGGTTCAATATACAAAAATCCATCAATGTGATCCACCATATTAACAAACTGAAAGAAAAAAAAAAAAACAAATGATAATCTTCCTAGATGCCAAAAAAGCATTTGACAAAATCCAACATCCATTCATGTTTAAAGTATTGGAGAGATGAGGGATACAAGGCACATATCTAAACATAGAAAAGGCAATATACAGCAAGCCTGTTAGCCAACATCAAACTGAACTGAGAGAAACTTAAAGCAATCCCACTGGAATCAGGGACAAGACAAGTCTGCCCACTCTCTCCATATCTCTTCAACATAGTGCAGGAAGTCCTTGCTAGAGCAATAAGACAGTTGAAGGAGATAAAGGGGTACAGATTGGAAAAGAAGAAGTCAAATTATCACTATTTGCAGATGATATGATAATATATGTGAGTGACCTGAAAAACTCTTACAGGGAGCTCCTACAGCTAATAAATACCTCAGCAAAGTGGCCAGATACAAAATTAACACACACACACACACACACACACAAAAAAAAAAAAAAAAAAAAAAAAAAAAAAAAAAAAAAAACAGTAGCACTCCTATATAGAAAAGATAAATGGGCTGAGAATGAAATTAGGGAAACAACACCCTTCACAAAATCTCAAGAGAAAACACATACTGGAGAGGCTGTGGAAAAAGAGGAAATCTCCTACACTGATGGTAGGAATATAAACTTGTACAGCCACTCTGGATATCAATCTGGCACTTTCCCAGACGATTAGGAATAGCACATCCTCAAGATTCAGCTATACCTCTCCTAGGCATATATCCAAAGAGGCTCAAATACATAATAAGGAAATTTGCTCAACCATGTTTGCAGCAGCTTTATTTGTAATAGCCACACCTAGAAACAATCAAGATGCCCACCAAGTGAAGAACGAATACAGAAATTGTGGTAAACAATGGAATAGTACTCAGCAATAAAAAAAAAGAGAAAGAGAGATCATAAAATCTGTAGGTCAATAGTGGGAACTGGAAAAGAACATTCCTGAGTGAGTTATTCCAGAAGCAGAAGACATACATTGTATATACTCACTCTTATAGACATATAATATAGGATGAAGCTATTAAAATCTGTACACCTAAAGAAACTAATTAAGAGGGAAGACTCTGGCTAAAATGCTCAATCCCCATCCCAAAATACAAAGAGCATGGACATCAGAAGTAGAAAACAGGGAACAAGTTAGGAGCCTGCCACACTGGGCCTCTGAATGTCTCTGCACTGTAGACTATCAAAGCAGATGCTGAGCTTATGTCCAACTGTTGGACAGAGTGCATGGAATCTAATGAAAGAAGTGGGAAATAGTAAGATGTGGAGAGGACAGGAGCTCCAGAAGTAGAACAATAGTACCAAAATCTGAGCACAGGGGTCTTTCCTGAGACTCATACTCCAACCAAATACTATGCATGCAGATAACCTAGAACCCCAGCACAGATGTAGCCCATGGCTGTTCAGTGCCCAAGTGGGTTTCACAGTAATGGGAACAGGGACTGCTTCTGACAAGAACTGATTGGTCTGCTGTTTGATCACCTCATCCTGATGGGGAAGCAGACTTACCAGGCCACGGAGGAAGACAATGCATCTACTCCTGATCCGATTGAATAGGATTAGAAGTAAGGTGAGGAACTTCTCCCCTATTAGAGGACTTTGGGAGGGGCATTCATGGAGAAGGTGGAAGGAAGGTGGAATGGGGGAGAGAAGAAATGAGGGGCTTATGGGGAGATAAAAAGTACATATACTTATTGGAACATGATCTGATTCTCAGTGTCAAGTCCCTTAAAGAAAACTGAGATCATCCTTTCCCCATCCTGGCAACACCAGCAAGAAGAAGCCATCAGTCCTGAAGAGCTCTATACTTCTTTACCTCAATCACAGCTTTTCTTTTGTATTTTATTATTACATTTTGTTTATTTTGTATCCCCTCTGCTGCTGAATCCCTCTTCTCCTTAGAGTCTCACTCACCTTCCTTTTTCTACTCCTATGCCCTCTCTCTAATTGCCTGAGAGGGAAGGTCCTCCTCCACCTTCAATCTGACCCTTGTTCATTAGGTATCAACAAGACTGGATGCATCATCTTATTCTGCTGCCTGATTTTCAGGGCATTGTTTGCCTTGTAATCTCAAATCTCATTGTTTGCCTTGTAAGCTCTCAATTCTCCTGAAGTACTACAACTAGATGACTGCTTGCAGATGCGTACTTAGATGGTCTCTCTAAAAATATAAAACAGTCCCAATTAAACAAAGATTTGCCTTTGTCAGGGAGCATTTACCCACTAAGTAATTCACTGGCTGAGGACTTATGACACTCATATTGCCTCCTTTCCTGAGGGATTCACAGAGTTCTTCTGGAAGGGAGAATTTCAAAGGGAAATCCCATTTAGAGCTGGGTTTTTAAAGTTCTCTCTGCATAATATCAGACTATGGGTCTCTTTATGCAATCACATATGATGCAGATGGAAGCATCTCTTTGGATGCAAGAATATGACACTGATTGATCATTTGAGGGCGGAGGGCAAAATATTTTAATAACAACAGCCTGGTATGCTTGAAAATTTTTGTAGGATGGCCTGGCCCCAAAATTCAATTAACTGCCAACCAGTCGCTCTAGTGGAAGACTGGTTTGGTTATAATAGATTGCATATTAGATCTATATTTCTTACTATGGGAGACCCCCTAAGAAATGAATGGATATCATAATTTTATGTCTGCATTTTAGTTACTCCACCCAGGATGATTTCTCCTGGTTCCATTTTTTTGCCTGAAAATATCATGATGTCATTTTGTTAGCTGAATAATACTCCATTATGTAAATATTCCAACTTTTCCCAAAGGATTTTGTCAGTCCTGTTCTTTAGTCCTTGGAACTTGCTGTTACTTTAATCATTGTACTGAATGTAAAACTATCAGATAACTATCTTCTTTTAGCTTGTTGTTATATGTTTGTTTATATCAGTTTCAGTCTCTCTATCTGAATCTGTCTTTCTGACTCATTCTCTCTCTCTCTTTCTCTCTCTGTATACCTCTCTATTCCTGCCACTTTTGGTACAGTATAAAAAGCTCTCATTTCTCCTGAAGTACTAAAACTAGATGACTACTTGCAGATGTGTACTTAGATGGTCTCTCTAAAAATATAAAACAGTCCCAATTAAACAAAGATTTGTCTTTGTCAGGGAGCATTTACCCACTAAGTAATTCACTGGCTGAGGACTTATCTATTATTTTTATTGAATATGTGGGAATTTTATATACTATACATTATACTCCTTTTCCATTGCTCCTAGGTTTGAATTCCTACTCATGTGTCACACTATTTTTTTTTTCTTTAAAATACAGCAATTCTAGGATATGTTGTTCATATAATCATTGGAACATGATCAGAATCTCAGTGCTAAGTGCCTTACGAAAAACTGAGTTCATCCTTGCTGCACCCTGACAGTACCCCCAAGAAGAGGCCATCAGTCCTGAATTTCCTTATACTTCATCATTTTGATCACAGTTTTTCTTATTAATTTATTATGATTTTTTCACTTTGTATCCCCTCTGCTACCCACACCTTCTCATTCCAGTCACACCCACTCTCTTTCTTCTACCCCTATGCCCTTTTTAAATTCCCTAATAGAGGAGGTCCTTCTCTGTGTTCTATCTGACCCCAGGTTATCAGGGCTCACCAAGATGGCTGTATCATCTTCCTCTGTGGCCTGATTCTCAGGGCATTGTTCACCTTGTGTCCTCAATTTCCTCTACTTATGACACTCTTCTTGCTTCTTTTCTTGCAGGATTCCCAGAGCTCTGAGGGTAGGGATAATTCCATAGGGATATCCCATTTTGAGCTCAGTGTTTTATGGCCTCTCTCTCTCTGCATAATATCAGAGTATGTGTCTCTGTATGTAATCACATTCAATGCAGAAGGAAAAAATCTCTTTGAATGCAAGAACATGATATCGGTCTATCATTTAAGGAGAGATAGAAACATATTTTAATAACAACTGCCTGGTTTTCTTGACAATTACCATGGGAAGCCCTGTCCCAACAACTCAGTTTACTGTCACCCAATTGCACTTGTGGAATACTGGTTTGGTCACAACAGATAGCCTATTGGAACTTTATCCCTCACTATTAGGAGACCCCATAATAAGTGAATACACAGCATATGTGTCTTCCTGCATTTTAGTTACTTCACTTAGGATGATTTTTCCTGGTTCCATCTATTTGCGTGAAAATATCATGATGTCATTTTCTTAGTTGAATAATACTTCATTATGGAAATATTCCACATTTTCCCCGAAGTAAATTGTTAGTCCTGTTCTTCAGAGCTTGGAATTGGGTCTGTACACATGATATTGAATGACAAAATATCAGGATAACTATGTTCTTTTAGACTAGAAGTCCCCTCATCTTCCTTCACTTTCTAGTGACTTGAATTGCAATGTCCCCTGGAAGCTCATCAATTTACATGATTAGTCCCCAGTGAAGAAATGTTTGGGAAGGTATAGGAGGTATGGTCTTGTTTGATAATATTATTCCTTTAGAAATGGTAATAAAGGAGGGGGTGCTTCGAGGTTCATATGCCAATGAAAGGGACCAGATAGAATATATTCACTGTCTCTCTGTCTCTGTGACTTTATATCTTTCTTTCTGTTGGTCTCTGTCTCAATATTTCTTAATCTGTCTCTCTAGCAGTTTTTCTTTCTGTCTCCCTCTCTCTCTGCCTGTCACTTGTGGTACAATATGAAAAGTTCTCAGTTATGCTCGAGGACTACCACAAGATGACTGCATGATGACAAGAAATCCTGGACAGTCTTTGTAAAAATATAAGCAAGGTCAAAATTAAACCTTTTTTTGTTAAAAGGGGTGCCTTTCTTTCAAGCAAGCTGTCCACTTGGCCCTTTTATTAACTGGCTCCTGAAACTCTTTATGGTTTTCACCTGTTTCATGACATCATTTTCCCTCTCAGCCAATCAACACCTGAGAGAATCTTGAGGTTTCCATGGAGATGAATAAACAAACTTTCCTCAATATCCAGTATCTCTGATCCTGTGCACGTCACTGTTTCTTAAGAAACCCAACAAGCCTTTATCCCATCCCTTTATCCAGATCCCACACCTTTACTCCTGTTTACCTCTGTGACAATGTCATATAGGATATGAAATTTTAATGTTTATTTAAGCTACCTAATTAGGAAAGATTCAAAGTGATGTGGGATTAAGTGGAATGTACCAAATGTCAAGATGATCTCATAATGTGGTCTTGGATCTGAAATTTCATTGGTTGTGATTCATAAATGAGCAGATACTGTTGTATTCACTAAATGTACCTTAACATTCTTATTGATATAATAAGGTGGCAGGGCTTTGGGTTCCCTGGGCTACTGAGTCTTTAAGAGGAGCTAAAACAGTAGGAAACCAGACAATTCCTGGGACTCATTTGGCTGAAATATAGAAACATGGGTGAGTGTAAAAGGAGAACTGAGGGGTAATAACCTCTTTGACACTGGGGCTGTTCCTCACTAGGGTTGGCAACCTTCCATGAATGTGTTGCCTTTACTGACCTGTCTAGTTTGGCAGCTGTGTCTTACCCAGTATTCACTGAATAATCCTCCTGGCCCTGAAGTTTACAGTTAAAACTGGACTTTTGGAACAGAGAAATGTATCCATGTTATATGCCTAGGACACAAGAACAGCTATGTTTACTGTTATGGTTCTCCAGACAAACCATCTAAACGTAGTTTTAGTGCCAGGACATCTTTTTCAGAGTGCCACCTGAGCTCATGGGGTCTGAGGTAGCTGGGTAAAACTAGTTCATGGCTAGGATTCTGTGCTACATAAAGAGTTTCTGAAAAAAAATGCTTTACCCAGTCAAACTCTTCCCTCCTTTAGCAAAATTTTTTTTTCTACATCATAAGAGTCATTACAAATGTTTTCAACATGTTTTATTGCTGGTATGGAATTTCATATGTTACACATTACACTGCTTTTCCATTGCTTCCAGCTTCAAATTCTTACCCATGTGTTACACTAACATATTTTTTTTCTTTAAAATACATAAGTTGAAGTATGTGCTCTTCGTACATTCATTGGAATATGATGAGTCTCAGTGCCAAATCCCTTTAAGAAAACTGAGATCATCCTTGCTGCACTCTGGCACCACCCCCCAAGACGAAGTCATCAGTCCTAAAGAGCTATATAATTCATCACCTGGATAACAGTTTTTCTTATGTATTTATTAATTAAGATATGTTCATTTTGTATGCCTTCTGCTGCCTACTCTCTCTTCTCATTCCAGCCCAACCCACTTTCATTCCTCCACCACTATTCAATTTCTCTAGTTCCCTGATAGGGGAGGACCTCCTCCACCTTCAATTTGATCCTAGCTAATCAGGTCTCATCAAGGCTCACTGTATCATCTTCTTCGGTGGCCTGGTTCTCAGGGCATTGTTCTCTTTGTATGCTCAATTACTTCTACTAACAACACCCTTCTTGCCTCCTCTCCTGCATGTTTCTTGGAGCTATAAGGAGATAAAGAGTTTCAAAGGGAAATACTGTTTAGAGCTGGGTGTTTTAAGGTCTTCCTCTGAGTAATATCAGACTGTGGGTCTCTATGTGCAATCCCATTTGATGCAGAAGGAATCATTCCTATGGATACAAGATCATGGCACTGATCTACCAGGTGAGGGCAGAGAGCCACATATTTTAATAAAAACAACATGGGTGAGTTGAATTTACTTTGGATGCCCTGGAATAACAACTCAATTAACTGCCACTCATTCTCCTTAGTAGTATACTGGTTTGGTCACAATAGATAGCCTATTGGTACTTTGTCACCCAATATTAGGAGAACACCTAATAAGTGAATACATACCATAATTTTCTGTCTGTATTTTAGTTACTTCACCCAGAATGATTTTTCCTGGTTCCATCCTTTTGCCTGAAAATATCATGATGTCATTTTCTTATAGATGTCATCCTTTATAGAAAGGATGTCATCATTTATAGAAATATTCCACATTTTCCCCAAAGGAGATTGTCAGTCCTGTTCTTTAGTCGTTGGAAGTTTCTGGGACTTTAATCATTGTATTGAATGACAAATTTTCAGGATAACTATGTTCCTTTAGCATAGAAATCCCTCCATCTTCTTTCACTTCCTGGTGATTTGAATTGCACTCTCATCTTGAAGGTCATGTATTTACATGTGGAAACCGCAATATGGAAATGTCAGAGATGGTTCTGAGGTATGGATTTGTTCAATAACGTAATTCCTATTGGAGTTATATTGTAGGAGGGTGTACTGTCAGGTTGATATTTCAATGAAAGTGGCCTTACAGAATCGAGTGTTTCTCATTCTTTTTTACTTTATATCTTTGTTTCTGTTGCCTTGGTCATTCTATTTCTTAATGTGTCTACCTAGCAATTTCTCTCTTTTTAAGACCCTCTCTCACTCTGCTACTTTTGGTTAAGTATGAAACCTCTCATTTCTTCTGTATGTCAACAATACGTTGTTTACTGTTTGATGTAACAACCTGGATTGTCTCTGTAGAAATATAAGCAAGGTCCCAATTAAACCACTTTTATATAAATATTTGCTTTTGTCAAAGGAGCATTTCCACAGTAAGTAAATCACTGACTGAGGACATATCTGTGCATTTAACAAATAATAATGAAATCTGTGAAAATGTGAAAGTCACATATCAAGTCCACCTTACTTTATTTAAATGAACACTTTATATAAATATGTAACCATTTTTTAAATAAGATTCTTGGACAGAGGAACTGTCATCTCTGGGTTGTATGCTTTCAGCTGTCCAATTTGAGGCATGTAGGGCTGCTCAACCTTTCTCTCAAGCAGGCTCTCCACTTGTCCCTTTTATTAACTGGCTCTTGAAACTCTTAATGGTTTGTACCTGTTTCATGACATCATTTTCCCTCTTTTTTAATTTTTCATCAATTACACTTTATTCATTCTGCATCCCCCATAAGCCCCTCCCTTCTCCCCTCCCAATCCCACTCTCCTTCCTCCATCCTCCCTCTGCTTGCATGTGACTCCTCAAGTCCACTGATAGGGGAGGTTCTCTCCTTTCTGATCTTAGTCTATCAGTTCACATCAAAAGTGGCTGCATTGTCCTCTACTATGGCCTGGTAAGGCTGCTCCCCCCCAGGGGGAGGTGATCAAAGAGCAGGCCAATCAGATTATGTCAGAGGCAGTCCCTCTTCACATAACTATGTAAACCAATTGGACTCTGAACTGCCCTGGGCTACATCTGTGCAGGGGTTCTGGGTTATCTCCATGAATAGTCCTTGGTTGGAGTATGAGTCTCTGGGAAGTTCCCTGTGTTCAAATTTTCTGGTTCTGTTGTTCTCCTTGTGGAGACCCCATCCTCTCCAGCTCTTACTATTTCCCAGTTCTTACCTAAAATTCCATTCACTCTGCCTAACAGTTGCCCATCAAGCTCAGCATCTGCTTTGATAGTCTGAAGGGCAGAGGCTTTCAGAGGCCCTCTGTGGTAGGTTCCTAGGTTGTTTCCTGTTTTCTTCTTCTTCTGATGTCCATCCTCTTTGCCTTTCCAGATGGGGAATGGACATTTTAGTTAGGGTCATAGAAGAAGATATGAGAAGATGGAAAGATCTCCCATGCTTATGGCTTGGCAAGATTAACATAGTAAAAATGGCCAACTTACCAAAAGCAATCTACAGATTCAATGCAATGCCCATCAAATTACCAACACAATTCTTTACAGACCTGGAAAGAAAAACTCTCAACTTCATATGGAATAACAAGAAACCCAGAATTGCTAAAACAATCCTCTACAATAAAAAATCTTCTGGAGGTATCTCCATCCCTGATCTTAAGTTGTACTATAGAGCAATAATTTTAAAAACTGCATGGTACTGGCATAGAAACAGAATGGTGGATCAATGGAACCGAACAGAGGACCCAGAAATAAACTCACACACTTATGGATACCTGATCTTTGACAAAGACACCAAAACCATATAATGGAAAAAAGATAGCATCTTCAACAAATGGTGCTGGTCTAACTGGATGTGAACATGTAGAAAAATGAAAATAGATCCATACTTGTCACCCTGCACAAAACTGAAGTCCAAGTGGATAAAAGTCCTCAACACAAAACCAGACACATTAAATCGACTTGAAAAAAAAAGTGGGAAATACCCTAGAACTCATTGGTACAACTTCCTGAACAGCACACCAACAGCACAGGCTTTAAGAGCAACAATCAATAAATGGGACCTCCTGAAACCGAAAAGCTTCTGTAAAGCAAACGACACTGTTATCAAAACAAGCGACTGCCTACAGATTGGGAAAGAATCTTCACCAACCCTTTTATCTGACAGAGGACTCATATCCAGTATATATAAAGAATTAAAGAAGCTGAAAAGCAGCAAACCAAGTAATCCACTTAAAAAATGGGGAACAGAGCTAAACAGAGAATTCTCTGTAGAAGAATACCGAATGGCAGAGAAGCACTTAAAGAAATGCTAAGCCATTTTCCCTCTGAACCAATCAACACCTGAGAGAAACTTTTTATGGAGATGAATAAATAAATTTTCCTCAATGTACAGTGTCTCTGATCCTGTGCACATCACTGTTTCATTATGAAACCCAACAAGCCTTTATCCCATCCCTTTATCCAGATCCCACACCTTTACTCCTGTTTACCTCTGTGACAATGTCATATAGGGTATGAAACTTTAATATTTATTTGATCTTCCTAATTAGGGAAGATGTAACGTGATGTGGGATTAAGTGGAATGTACCAAATAACAAGGTGGTCTCATAATGTGGACATGGACCTGAAATTTCATAGGTTGTGACTTAGAACTGAGCAGATACTGGTGTACTCACTAAATGTACCTTCACATTCTTATTGATAAATAGTCTGACAACATCTTGGTTTCCCCGGGGTTTCAAGTTTTTAAGAGCAGGGAAAAGAGAAGGAAACCTGACAATTCCTGGGACTGTTTTGGCTGAAACAGTAAAAGATCAGTGAATGTTAAAGGAGCCCTTAGGGGCAATAAAGTATTTGACAGCTGGTGGTGTTATGATCCTGTCATAACATTTGTGAAGTCATAATAGCACTTTGATGTCATAATAGCATTGTGAATTTATAATACCATTGTGACGTCATAATATAATTTCAATGTTTTAATAGCATTGTGAAGTCATAACATTGAGATAGCATAATAGCATTTGAAATCATAAAAACATTGTGATATCATGCTACCATTGTGATGTCATGTCATTATGATGTCATAATAGCATTTAGATGTTAGATTGTTATTTCTTAATACCTTTTAAAGTTATAATCGCATTGTAGCATCATAATAGCATTGTTATGTCATAACATTTTGATGTCATAATAATTTGTCATGTCATAATAGCATTGTGAAGTCATAACAGCATTGTGTTGTCATAATAGCATTATGATGTTCAAGTAACATTGTGATGTCATGATATCATCGTGATGTCTAAAATCTATTGTGAAGTCATACCACAATCATGTCATATTACCATTGTGATATAATAATAGATTGGTGATATCATAAGAGATTTGTGAAGCCATAAAATCATTGTGATGTCATAACATTGTGATGTCATAATATCATTGAGGTGACATTACAATCATCACCTAAAACATACCATTTTGAAGCCTTTATACCATGTGATATCATTTTAATATTTTAATGTCATAATACCACTGTGATACTATAATACCAATATGTTGTCAAACAGCATTGTGGTGTCATAATATCATTCTGATAAGATGATACTCATGTGATATCAGGATATCTTTGTGATGTCATAATTGCATTGATATGTTATATTATTATTGTGGTGTTATATTTCCATTGATATATCATACCATATGATGACATAATAGCAGATGTCCTGATGGTATTGTGAAGTCATAATAGCACTGAGATGTCATGACACCATTGTGATGACACAATACCATTGAGATGGCATAATAAAGTTGTGATCTCATAATAGCATTGTGATGTCATAATATCAATTTGATGTCATCATAGCATTGTGATATTGTCATACCATTGTTGGTATAATGTTCTTTTGAAATGTATACATTTCATTATTCATTATTCATTTAAATGCTTATTTCTAACCCCCACTTTCTTGTTTCAATCTGGATATTGCATTGTGATACTTATTCTGAGAATCCTGTCTCAACTTTGTGTAAACAAGCCAAATAAAGCAACTAGCTACAATGGTGATCAATGGGAGGAGCCAGAGGACATGAAATGAGTGGGAGGAGCCAGAGGGCAGGAAATGAGTGTGAGGAGATAGGGCAAGGTAGCAGAGCTTGGAGAAGAGAGCTGGAAGAGAGACCTTGGAACAGCATGGAGAGAATGAACCAGACCTAAAACTTCATAAAATGCAAGTATAATTGGTAAAATCTAAATGTTAGGAAATTATGAGGGCTTGAAGGTTTAGGAAAGAGTAACTATTGACAAGCATTGTGTCCTAAGTTAATTAAATAAACTCAGTGTCTGTGTGGTGAATTGGTTATACATCTGTTTAGGATTAACAGCAAGCACTAATAAAAGATAAACCAATGGTAAATATTAATCATCACCTAAAACATACCATTGTGAAGCCTTTATACCTTTGTGATGTCATAACATCATTACAATGTCATATCATTGTGATTATACAATAGCATTGGATGTTATAATACCATTGGTATATCATAATACTTTGGGATATCATGACAACATTTTTATATCATCATACCATGGTGATGTCATAATACCATTTGGATGTCATCATAGCATTGTGATGTCATACTACTGAGATGTCATAATACCATTGTGATATCATTGTGATGTCATAAAACATTGTGATGATATAATAGCATTTTGATATCTTGTTATTATGAAGTTAAAATTCTATTGTGATGTTATACCACAATGTTGTGGTAATAACATTGTGATGACATAATATGATTGTGATATGATAGCAATAATGTAAAATCAAAATAGCATTGTGATGTCCAAATTGCATTGTTATGTTATATTATTATTGTGATATTATTCCATTGTGATATCATACCATATGTAGTCATAATAGCATTTTGATATAATAATGGCATTGTGATGTCATCATTCTATTTTTATGTCATAATATCAATGAGATGTCATAACAGCATATTAAGATGATAACCCCATTGTGATGTCATAATAGCATTGTTATGTCATCAAAGCATTGTGATATCATAATAGCATTGTGATGTCAAAATTCCATTCTGCTGTCATACCAGGTGATTTTATCAAAGACTTCTTGAAAGAAATATGTGACACTATTCTTGAAATAAGAGTCTTCTACAGGAACTGTCATCTCTGTGTTGTGTGCTATCAGCTGCTCAGATTGAGGCATGTAGGGCTGCTCACCATTTATCTCAAGCAAGAAGTGTTCTACACAGTGGTCAGTGAGGAATGCTCTTTGTCCTGGACCTTTACAATTATACCTGGGCCTTCAGGACAGAGAAATGGGTCCCTGCTATGTGCCTAGGACACAAGATCGGCTGTGTTTCCTTCAGTGGTGTTCCGGATAAATCCTCTAAACATAGTGTTAGTGCCAGGATTGCTTGTTCAGTGGAATCTTTTTTCCATTTTCACAGTCATTGTATAAATTGTCAAACTATTATTTTTACTAATTATGTGGAAATTTCATACAATATACATTATACTTCTTCCAGGTTCAAATTTCTACACACGTGTCACGCCAATGTGTTTTTCTTTAAAAAAACATCAATTGAAGTATGTGTTGTTCATATATTTACTGGAACATGATCAGAGTCTCAGTGCCAAGTCTCTTAAAGAAAACTGAGTTCAACATTGCTGCACCCTGGCATCACCCCCAAGAAGAAGCCATCAGTCCTGGAGAGCTCTATACTTGATCATCTTGATCAAGTATTTTTCTTATGTATTTATTATGATTTGTTCACTTTGTATCCTCTCTGTTTTCCCCTCCCTCTTCTCCTCCCAGTCCCACCCACACTTCTTCTCCTACCCTTAGGATCTTTCTCTAGTTTCCTGATAGGGTAGGTCCTTCTCCCTTCTATCTGACCCTAGCTTATCAAGTCTTATCAAGTCAGGCTGCATCATCTTCCTCTGTGGCCTGAATCTCTGGGCATTGTTCTCCTTGTTTCTTCAATTAGCTCTACTTATGACACTCTTCCTTCCTTCTATCCTGCAGGCTTCCCAGAGCTCTGAGGGGAAGAAATTAAATGGAGAGCTGGGTGTTTAAAGGTCTCTCTCTGCATAATATCGGACTATTGGTCTCTGTATGCAATCCCATTTGATGCAGAAGGAAGCATCTCCAGGGATGCTTGTCACAAAACAATAAATTAATGATTACAGCCTGCGTTGCTTGAAAATTTCCATAGAATGCCCAGGAACAACAACTTAATAAACTGCCACCCATTGTGCCTAGTGGAAGACAGGTATGGTCACAATAGATGCCCTAGTGGACTTTTTTCTCCCACTATAGGAGACCTCCTAATAAGTGAATGCATACAATATTTGTCTTTCTGCATTTTAGTTACTTAACCCAGGATGATTTTTATGGTTCAATCCATTTGCCTGTAAATATCATGATGTCATTTTCTTAGATGAATAATTCTCTATTAAGGAAATATTCCACATATCCCTAAAGGAGATTATCAGACCTGTCCTTTAGTCCTTAGAAACTGCTGGAACTTTAATCCTTGTATTGAATGACACACTATCATGATAACTATGTTATTTTTGCCTAAAAATCCCTGCATCTTCTTCCACTTCCTAGTGATTTGAATTGTAATGCCCCCTTGAAGCTCATCTATGTATATGTGGAGTCACCAGAGAGGAAATGTCTGGGAAGGGTTATGCAAAAATGGCCTTGTTACATAATATAATTCCTATTAGAGTTATATTGTGGGAGGGTGTGCTTTGAGGTTGATATGCCAATGAAAGTGACCAGGCAAAATGGAGTCTCTGTATCTCTTTCTTTGTCACTTTATATCATTGTTTCTGTCAGTCTCCATCTCTCTCTTTCAGAATCTGTCACTCTAGCTCTTTCTCTCTCAGTATCTCTCTGCTCCCTCCCTCTCTCTGCTGCTTTTAGATCAGCATGAAAACCTCTTAGTTCTGCTGAAGAACTATAAGATGATGACTGCTTGCTCAGTCATCAAGATTGCTCAACAATAAAAACACAAGGAAACTATGAAATTTGTTGGTTAATGGTGGGGACTAGAAAAGATCATCAAGATTGAGCTATCCAAGAAGTAGAAAGACACACATGGTATATACTCACTTATATAGACATATAATATAGGATAAAACTACTGAAATCTGTACATCTAAAAAGAAACTAATCAAGAGGGAGGACTCTGGCTAAAATGCTGAATCCCATCCTGAAAGGCAAAGAGGATGGATATTAGAAGAAGGATAAACCAGGGAACAAATTAAGAGCTTGCCACAGAGGGCCTCTGAAAGGTTCTGCCCTGCAAACTATCAAAGCAGATGTTCAGCCTTAAGGCCAACTGCTGGCCAGAGTGCATGCAATCTAATGAAAGAAGTGAGAAATAGTAAGATCTAGAAAGACATGAACTCCAAAAGAAGAACAACAGAACCAAAAAATCTGAGCACAGGGGTCTTTTCTGAGATTCATACTCCAACCAAGAACCATGCATGGAAATAACCTAGAAACCCTGCACCAATGTAGCCCATGGCAGTAGACTGTCCAAGGGAGTTCCATAGTAATGGGAAGAGGTACTGCCTCTGACATGAACTGATTGGTCTGTATTTTGATCACCTTACCATGATGGGGGAGCAGCCTTACTGGGTCACAGAGGAAGACAATGCATCCCCTCCTGATGAGATCTAATAGACTATGATGAAAAGGAAGGAGAGCAAGTCCTCCCTGATCAGTGCACTTGGGGAGGGGCGTGAATGGACAATGGGAAGGGAAAGTGGAATGGGGAGGGGTTTATGGGTTTATGGGTTTATGGAGAGATACAAAGTAAATAAATTATAATTAATAAAAAATTAAAATAATACTAAAGAAATATATTTCTTCTTGGAATTTATTATATATACAATATAATATATTTATTAGAATATAGGACTGTAGGCTTGGGGATTGATATTCTAATAAAAGTGACCAGACAGAAGTGAGTTTCTCTCTGTTGGTCTTTGTGAATTTGTATCTTTTTCTGTTGGTCTTGTTCTCAATATTTCTGAATCTGTCTCTCTAGCTCTTTCTCTCCCTTTCTCTCTCTGTCTCTGTTTCTCTACCTGCCACTTGTGTTTCACTTTGAAAAGCTCTCAGTTCAGCTGAAAGACTAAAACAAGTGGCCTTCTTGCTGATATAACATCAGGAATGGTCTCTGTAAAAATATAAGGAAGGTCAAAAAACATGTTTTTGTTCAAAGATTTGTCTTGGTCAGGAATAATTTTTCAGGTAAGTAATTCACTGACTGAGGACATATCTGTGCATTTAAGAAATAATAATGGAATCTGTCATAATGTGAATGTGACATGTCAAAGACACGTGGCTTTATTAATGAGCACTTGAAAGAAATATGTGACACTTTTTCTGAACTAAGAGTCTTGGACACCATAACTGTCATTTCTTGGTTGTGTTTTATCACGTGTACAGATTGAGGCATGGAGGGCTGCTCAGTGTTTCTCTCAAGCATGCTGTCCACTTGGCCCTTTTAATAAATGGCTCCTCCAACTCTTACTGGCTTTTATCTTTTGCATGACACCATTCTTCCTCTCAGCCAATCAGCACTTAAGATAATCTTGAGGTTTCCATGGAGATGAGTAAACAAACTTTCCTCAGTGTTCAGTATCTATGATCCTGCACACATGTGACATTTTCTTGTGAAACCCAACAAGTTTTTATCTTATCCCTTTATCCACATTCCACACCTGTACTCCTTTTTACCTCTGTGACAATGTCAGATAGGAAATGAAACTTTAATTTTTTATGAAACCATGCCTATGGTCTGATATCTCAATGCTATTATTACATCAAAATGATAGGACATCACAATGGTGTTATAACATCACATCGTATTATGACATCACAAAGGCATTATGACATCAAAATGACATTATGACATTAAAACTTTATCATGACATCTCAGTGGTATTATGCCATAACAATGGTGTCATGACATCTCATTGCTTTAATCTCATCAAAATTGTTTTATGAAATAATGGTGTCATGATATCCCATTGGAATTATAACATCACAAACCTATTTTGAAATGATTGGGGTATAAAATCACAAGCGAATTTTGAAATCAGAATGGCATTATGATCTTAAAATTCTAGTATGGCTTCAGAAACTTACTATGATTTCCCAATGGTATTATGACATCAAAATGGTTTATGTCATCAAAATACTATTATGACATCAAAATAAAATAACATTTTATTATGTCATAATACAATTATGACATCACAATGGCATTTTGACATCACAATGGTATTATGAGATCACAATGCTCTTATGACTTTAAAAAAGTATGACATTTCAATGCTATTATGACATTACCATGTTATTATAACAGTACATAATTTTATTATGACAACACAATGGCATTTCAACATGATTGTTCTATGTATTCACAATAGAATTTTGATGTCAAATGGCATTATGATCTTAAATATCTATTTTGACATCACAATGGTCTGACATCTCAATGCTATTATGATATCACATTGATAGGACCTTACAATGGTATTATGACATCACAAAGGCATTAAGACATAAAAAGTATATTATGATATCAAAATGCTATTATGATATCACAAGGGTATTTAGAGATTACAAATTTATAATGCCATCTCAGTGGGTATCATGTCATAATAATGGTGTCATGACATCTCATTGTTTTTATTGCATCACAATGGTAATATGAAATAACAATGGTGTCATGATATCTAAATAGAATTATCACATCAAAAAGCAATTTCAAAATGATTGTCATATAAAATCACAATGGCATTATGACCTCAAAATTCTATTATGACATCACAATCTTATTATGATATCATGATGCTATAATGACTTCAAAATCATATTTTGACATCACAATGGTATTTTGACATCACAATGATATTATGACATCACAATGGTATGATATTTCAATGTTATTATGACCTCATAATGATAACTATCACAATGGTGTTATGACATCACAATGGTAATGTGATATCTTATTGATGGCATCACATTACTATGGTATTACGACATCACAACTTTATTATGACATCTCAATGTTATTAGGTCATCACAAGGTTCTCATCAAATATAAGTGCTTTTATGACATCACAATGGTGTTATGAAATGAAAACGGTGCCATGAAATCCCAATGGTATTATTACATCACAATGCTATTATGACATCAAATTAGTATGACATTCCAATGCTATTATTTGGAAATATATGTAACTGTGGTGTCAAATGTTAGGTCTTAGGAAATCTTTCAATAATTATATAAGTATATACTGTAGTGTACTTATATAATGTAGAAATTTATTATATATTTTATGTAATATAAAACACATTCAATAGTTGTATACAATTAATATTTTGACATTTAAAATGTCAGAATTGTTTAATAGGCTAAAATTTGTATATTTGTCACTCTCAATGTGCCAAAAATTGTAGAGTAAAAACTAAAGTATGTTCCATGGTAATGTTTTTTATGATCCATCATAAATACAATAACTTGTTCTTCTAAAGTTTAAGTATAGCAACATGTCAGTCACATTTTCATTTATGAAAAATATTTACATTGCTTCATAAAAAATATCAAAATTGCATTATGATATCACAGTACTATTATGACATCTAATGGAATTATTTAATGACAATGGTAAGACACCAATATTATAATATCCTCACAATGATATGACATCACAAAGGTATTTTAATGTCACAATGTTATCACTTCAAAATGGCATTATGACATAAATATGGTATTACAACTTTACAATTCTATTATGACATCACAATGCTATTATGACCTCCAAAGCTATTATAACATTACAAATGTATTATAACTTCACAATGGTCTTATGATATATCAATGCAATCATGAGATCGCCATGATATAATACATAAATGCTATTATGATATCACAAAGGTATTTTGACATTACAATGGTATTATGACTTCACAATGATAGTATGAATTCACAATGTTGAATTCATTGTGACATATGAATTCATATGACATCACAATTTTATGACATCACACTGGTATTAGGAAATCATAATACCATGATGACATCTTAATTATATTGTGACATCACCATGGTATTAAGACATCAGGGTGTTTTGATGACATCACAAGGCTACTAGGACATCACAATGGTATGACATCTCAATGCTATAATGTCTTCAAAATGATATGACATCACCATGCTATTATGACATCACATTGATATTACAGCATGACTGTGGTATGACATCACAATAAAATTTTGACATCAAAGTACTCTTATGACTTCATAATGATATGACTTCACAATGCTTCGATGACATCACAATGCTATTATGACATCACTATGCTATCATGACATTACAATGCTATTAACACAGTACAGTGATATGAAAGCACATTGCTATTACGACATCACAAAGGTATTTTGTTATCACAGTGCTATTATGACATCACAATATTATGACATCTCAATATTATCCTTTCACAATGTTCTTATCACATCACAATGCTATTATCAGATCATGATGCCATTATGACATCACATGCTTGATGATATACAATGCTCTTACAACATGATTGTGTTACGATATCATAATGGAATTATGATATACCAATGACTTTACAATATTAAGACATCCCAGTTGTATTATGAAATTACAATTCTCTTATGATATCACAATGCTATTATGATGTCTCAATGTAATTATTAAATTCCAATAATAGGAAATCAAAATGCTAGTATGACCTCACAAAGGTATTTTGACATCACAGTGGTATTATGATATTATAATATTATGACATCCCATTGGTATTATGATTAAACATGCTATTATGACATCAGAATGCTATTATGACTTCACAATGGTATTTCAACATGATTGTGTTATGATATCACAAAGGAATTTTAAAATAAAAAGGAATTAGGACTTCACAACATTAAGACTTCACAATATTAGGAAATCCAATGCTTTGATGACATCACAATGCTATTATGACATCACAATGGCATCATGATATGAAAATTCATCATGATATATCAATGCTATTATGGTATCACAATGATGAGGTGCTGATTGCTGAGAGGAAGAATGATGTCAGGAAAATTTGAAAGCTAGTAAGAGTTTCCTGAGCCAGCTACAAAATTACATTGATATTCAGGCATATTTATGGAACCAGGAAAAATCATCACGGGTGAAGTAACTAAAATGCAGAAAGAAAAATATACTATGTATTCACTTATTAGGTGGTTTCCTAATTTGGGGGGATAAAGTTAAAAAACGCCATCTGTTGTGACCAAGCCAGTCTTCCACTAGGGGATTGGGTGGCAGTTAATTGAGTTTTGGGCTAAGGAAACCTGTGGAAATTTAGAAGCCACCCAGGCTGTTTTTATTAAAGTATGTTGCTCTCTGCTCTCAACTGTTAGTTAAGAGCAATGTTCTTGGATCCACAGAGATGATTCCTTCTGCAACAAATGGAATTGCATACAGAGACCCTCATTCTGATATCATGCAAAAAGAGACTTTAAAACATCTAGCACTGAATGGGATTTTCCTGTCCTTAGAGTTATTGGAGGCCTGAAGGAGCGGAGGCAAGAATAGTGTCATAAGTAGAGGGAATTGTGGACAAAAGGAGAGCAATGACCTGATAATCAGGCCACAGAGGAAGATAATGGAGCCATCCTCGATGAGATCTGATAAGCTAGGATCATATAGAAGGAGATTCAGGACCTCCCCTGTCAGGGAACTCGAGAAAGATTTTAGAGACTGGAAGGAGAAGAATGAGGGGAAAGCTGAGGGGATACAAAGTGAACAAAGCATAATTTTAAATAGATAAGAAAACCTGTGATCAAGGTGATGAAGTATAGAACTCTTCAGGACAGATGGCTTCTTGGGGGTTGTTCCAGAGTACTACAAGGATGAACTCAGTTTTCTTTAAGGTAATTGGCACTGATACTCGAATCATGTTTCTATGAGTACATGAACAACACATACTTGAAGTATTTAAAGAAAAATTAGTGTGATACATGGGTAGGAATTTGAACCTGGGAGCAATGGAACAGGAATATAATGTATAGTATATGAATTTTCCACATAATCAATAAAAATAATACGTTGACAACATTTACAAAGAATTATAACATGGAGAAAAGATTCTGCTAAAGGAGGGCACAGTTTGTCTTTGTAAGGCATGGCTTTCCAGGAACTCATTATGTATCAGAGACCCTAGGCATGAACTAGTGGTTATAGGTCATGAGCTATACCTCATGAGTTACACCTCATGAGCTCAGATGGCACCTATGATCAAGCAGTTCTGGCACTAACACTGTGTTTAGAGGGTTTGCTCCAGGACCACTGCAGGAAACGCTGCTGCTCTTGTGTCCTAGGCATATGACACAGACATATTTCTCGGTCCTGAATGACTAGTTTGACCTGTAACCCAAGACAAGGAGAATTGTTCACTAACCACTGAATCAGACATAGCTGCCAATCCAGCAAGGAAATCCAAGGCAACCTTGCTCATACAAGGTTGGCAACTCTAGGGTGAATCAGCACCATCTGTCAAATAGTTTACTGCCCTTCAGCACTCCTTTTACATACACAGATCTTTCTGTTTCACCCAAACCAGTCCCAGGAATTGTCTGGTTTCCTTCTCTATTCCAATGCTCTTAAAGTCTCAATACCCCAGGGAAACCTAGACCCTGTCAGCCTTTTATATCTATAAGAATTGAAGGTACATTTATCAGTACATGATTAACTGCTCAGTTCAAAGTCACAACCTAAGAAATCTAAGATCCAAGACCACAGTAGGAGACTACCCTATCAATTGGTATATTCTCCTTAATCCCACATCACTTTGAAGCTTTCATACTTAGGAAGCTGTCCAATTAAATAAACAGTAAAGTTTAATTTCCTACCTGACATTGTCACAAAGATAAACAGGAATGAAGGTGTGTGGGATCTGGATAATGTTATGAGATAAAATCTAGTTGGGTTTCACAAGAAAAGTCACTTGTGCACAGGATCAAAGATACTGGACACTGAGGAAAGCTTGTTTACACATCTCCATGGAAAACCTCAAGATTCTCTCATGTGCTGATTAGCTTAGATGTAGAATGATGTCATGCAAGAGGTGAAAGCCATTAAAAATTTCAGGAGGCCATTATTAAAATGGCCAAGTGAACAGTGAGTTTGAGAGAAAGGCTGAACAGCCCTACATGCCTCAATCTGAGCAGCTGAAAGCACACAACACAGAGATGACAGTTTTTGTGTCCAATATTCTTAGTTGAGAAAAAGTGTCATATATTTTTTTTTATTTTAATTTTTATTAGGTACACTTTATTCACTTTGTCGCCCCCAAATAAACTATTCCCTTCTCCCCTCCCAATCTCCCTTTTGTCCGCCTTCTCCAAGCATATCCCTCCTCAATTCTACTGATACGGGAGGACTTCCTCTCCTTCCTCTGAACCTACTCTTTCTGATCTCAACAGAGTGGCTGAATTGTAATCTTCTCTGTACTGGTAAGGCTGCTCCCCCTCAGGGGGAGGTAATCAAAGAACAGGCCAATCAGTTCATGTCAAAGGTAGTCCCTCTTCCCATTACTATGGAACCCATTTGGACACTGAACTGCCCTGGGCTACATCTGCATGGGGGTTCTGGGTTATCTCCATGTGTGGTACTTGGTTGGAGTATGATTCTCAAGAAAGATCCCCTGCTCAGATTTTTGATTCTGCTCCTCTCTTTGTATAGTTCCTGTCCTGTCCAGATCTCCCTATTTCCCACTTCTATAATTAGATTCCATGCACTCTGCCCAACAGTTGGCCATAAGTCTCAGCATCTACTTTGACAGACTGCAGGGCAGAGCTTCTCAGAAGCCCTCTGTGGCAGGCTCCTAACTTATTCCCTCTTTTCTCATTCTTCTGATGTCAGTCCTCTTTGTCTTGCAGGATGGGGATTGAGCATTTTAGCCAGAGTCCTCTATCTTGAACAGATTTTAATAGGTTTATCCTATATTATATGTCTATAGGAGTTAGTATATACTGTGTGTGTCTTTTTGCTTTTGGGATGGCTCACTCAAGATGATCCTTTCTGGTTTCCACCATTGACCTGCAAATTTCATGATTTCCTTGTTTTTGTTATTGCTTAGTAATATTCCATTGTGTAATGTATCACAGTTTCTATATCCATTCTTTGGTTGAAGGGTATCTCAGTTTTGTATATTAGAAATATAGCTGCTATGAACATGGTTGAGCAAATATCTTCATTATGTTTTTGAGCCTCTTTTGGATATATGCCTAGGATGTTATAGCTGGATCTTCAGGAAATGATATTTCCTGTTCTCTTAGAAAGCACCAGATTGATTTCCAGAGTGATTGTACAAGTTTATATTCCCACCTCCAGTGGAGGAGGGTTCCCCTTCGTACACAACCTCTCCAGCATGTGTTGTCAATTGAGTTATTGATCTTGGCCATTCTGATGGGTGTAAGGGGAAATCTCTAGGTCATTTGCATTTGCATTTCCCTGATGGCTAATGAGGTTGAGCATTTCTTTAAGTGTTTCTCTGCCATTCGATATCCCTCCATCAAGAATTCAGTTTAGCTCTGTTACCCATTTTTTTAATTGGATTACTTGATTTGTTGCTTTTCAACTTCTTTAGTTCTTTATTTATATTGGATATTAGTCTTCTGTCACATAGAGGCTTGGTAAATATTCTTTCCCAATCTGCAGGCATTCATTTTGTTTTGATGACAGTATTCTTTGCTTTATATTTCATTTTCATGAGGTCTCATTTACTGATTGTTTCTCATAGAGCCTGGACTGTTGGTTTTCTGTTCAGGAAGTTGTCTCCTGTGACAATGATTTCTAGGGTCTAACCCACTTAACCAATTTAATGTGTCTGGTTTTATGTTGAGGTCTTTGATCCACTTGGACTTTAGTTTTGTACAGGGTGATATGTAAGGATCTATTTGCATTGTTCTATATATAGATATCCAGTTAGACCAGCACCATTTGTTGAAGATGCTATCTTTTTATCCATTGTACGGTTTGGCATCTTTGTCAAAACTCAGGTGTCCATAAGTGTGAGGGTTTATTTCTGGGTCTTCTATTCTATTCCATTGATCCACCATTCTGTTTCTATGCCAGTACCATGCAGTATTTATTACTGTTGTTCTATAATACAGCTTGAGATCAGAGATGAGCTACCTCCAGAAGATCTTTTATTGTAGAGTATTGTTTTAGCAAATCTTGGTTTCTTGTTTATCCATATAATGTTGGGAATTTTTCTTTCAATGCCTGTAAAGTATTTTGTTGGTAATTTGATGAAAATTGAATTGAATCTGCAGATTGCTTTTGGTAAGATGGACATTTTTACTATGTTAATCCTGCCATGTCATGAGCATGGGGAATCTTTTCATCTTCTGATAACTTCTTCTAATTCTTTCTTCACAGGTTTGAAATTTTTTACATAAAAGTCTTTGACTTGATTGGCTAGTACTCTTCTATAAGTGGACTTGTGGAGAGGCATGCATGAAAAAGGAGGAGAAAGGTGCGATGGGGAGGGAAAAAATGGGTTTATGGGGAGATACAAAGTGAATAAAGTGTTACTAATAAAAATTAAAATAAAAGATATTTAAAAATATAATTCTTTTTGGAGTTACATTATAAGAGGGTATGCTTGGGGGTTGATATGCCTATAAATGTGACCAAACAAAGGGGAGTCTCTGTCTCTCTGTCTAGGTCAATTTTTATCTTTGTTTATGTAGTCTTGTTCTCAATATTTTTAATCTGTTTCTATAGCTCTTTCGCTGTCTTGCTCTCTCTGTCTCCCTCTCTTTGCCTGCCACTTTTGCTTCAGTATAAAAGGCTCTCAGTTCTGTTGAAGGACTACAAAAGTTGAGTGCTTGGTAATTTCACTACAGGAATGATATCTGTCAAATATAAGAAAGGTTCCAAAAAATAAAAAAAATAAATAAAAAAATAAAAACAAAACAAAACAAAACAAAAAAGGTTCCAATTAAATGCTGTTTGTTCAAAGAGTTGCCTTGGTCATGGAATATTTTCCCAGTAAGTAACACACTGACTGAGGACATATCTGTGTATTTCGCAATTAATAATGGAATCTTTGATAATGTCAAAGTCACATGGCAAGGACTAGTGACATTATGAAAGACCACATGAAAGAAACATGTGACACTTTTCCTGAACTAAGAGGTCATAGGAACTGTCATCTCTAAGTTGTGTACTTTCGGCTGCCCAGACTGAGAAATGTAGGGCAGCACAGTCTTTCTCTCAAGCAAGTTGTCTACTTGGCCATTTTAGTAACTGGCTCCTGAAAGTCTTACTGGCTTTCACCATTTTTATAACATCATTCTCCTTTTCTGGCAATCAGCACTTGAGAGAATCTTGAGGTTTTCATGGAGATGAGTAAACAAAATTTCCTAGTGTCCAGTACCTCTGATCCTGTGCACATGTGACTTTTTCTTATGAAACCCCACCATCCTTTGTTCCTTTTTACCTCTGGGACAATGTCAGGTAGGAAATGAAACTTTAATGTTGATTTAACTGGACAGCTTCCTAAGTAGGGCAGCTTCAAAGTTATGTGGGATTAAGAGGAATATATTGAATGACAAGGTGATCTCATAATTTGGTCTTGGATTTGAAATATCCTAGGTTGAGGTGTTGAATGGAGCAGTTACTTGTGTACTAACTGAGTGTGCCTTCACATTCTTATTGATATAATAATCTGGCATGGTATAGGTTTCCTGGGGTATTGAGTCTTTACAAACTGGAAAAGAGCAGGAGACCAGACAATTCCTTGGACTGCTTTGGCTGAAACTGAGGAAGATGGGTGTATGTAAAAGGAGAACTGAGGGGTAATAAACTCTTTGACAGCTGGGACTGTTCCTTACTAGTTTTGGTAGCCTTCTATGAGCAGGGTTGCCTTGACTGACATGGATGGATAGGTAGCTGCGTCCCACTCAGTAGTCATTGAGAAATCATCCTGGTCCTGGGTCCTGGTCATTTAGGATAGAGAATTGGGTCCATGTTATATCCATAGGACACAGGAGCAGAATGTTTCTTGACCTCGTCCTCCACACAAACTATCTAACTTGACCTCTTGGTGTCTGAAGTAGCTATGTAACAACTAGTTCATGGCTAATATTCTTTGGAAAGAATGTCTTACACAGTCAAACTCTGCCCCCCTTTATTGGAAACTTTTCTTCATGTTAAAAGTCATTGTAAAAATTGTCATTATATTATTTTTATTTATTGTGTGGTAATTTCACATAATATACATTATACTCCTTTTCCAGTGCTCCCAGGTTCAAATTCTTACTCATGAGTGACACTACTTTTTTTCTTCAAAAATACATCAATTATAATATATGTTGTCCATATATTCATTGGTCATAATCAGAATTTCAGTGCCAAATCTCTTAAAGAAAACTGAGTTTATCCTTGCTACTCTCTGACACCACCCCAAAGAAAAAGCCATCAGTCCTGCAGAGCTTTGTATTTCATCACTTTGATCACAGTTTATTTTATCTATTTGTTTATTATGGTTTCTTTACTTTGTATCCCCTCTGCTGCCCACTCCCTCTTCTTGCAGTCCCACCTGTCTTCCATCTTCTACACCTAATACCCTCTCTCTAGTTTCTTGATAGGGAAGGTCTTCCTCCCCCTTCTAACTGACCCCAGCTAATCTGGTATCAACAGCCTTGGCTGAATTATCTTTCTCTGTTGCCTGGTTCTCAGGGAATTGTTCTCCTTGTGTCCTCTAGTCCCTCTACTTACAGCAGTCTTCCTGGCTCCTCTCCTGCAGGCTTCCTAGAGCTCTGAGGAGAGGAAGAATTTCAAGGGGAAAACCCATTTAGAGGTGGGTATTTTTAAGGTTTCTCTCTGCATAATATTGGACTATGGGTCTCTGTATAGAATCATATTTTATGCAGAAGGAAGCATTTCTTTGGATCCAAGAACATGAGAGTGATCTATCATTTGAGGGCAGAGAGAAACATAGTTTCATAACAACAACCTGGGTTGATTTAACATTCCTGTAGAATGCCCTGGCCCAACAACTCAATTAACTGCCACCCACTTGCTCTAGTGGAAGACTGGGGTTGGTGACAAAAGATGGCCTATTGGAACTTAAGTCCCTACTATTAGGAGACCTCCTAATAAGTGAATTCATACAATATTTGTATTTCTGCATTTTAGTTACTTCACCCAGTATGACTTTTTTTCTGGTTCCATCCATTTAGCTGAAAATATCATGATGTCATATTCTTAGGTGAATAATACTCTATTATGGAAATATTTCACATTTTCCCCAAAGGATATGGTCAGTCCTGTTTTGTAGTCCTTGGAATTTGCTGATATTTTAATCATTATATTGAAGGATAAACTATGAGAATAACTGTTCTTTTAGCCTAAATGACCCTCCATTTTCTTCCACTTCCTGGTGATTTGAATTACAATGTCCCCTTGAAGCCTATCTATTTACAAGTTGTGTCCTCAATGAGGCAATGTTTGGGAAGTGTTTGGCGGTATGGCCTTGTTAGATAATATGATTCCTGTTCGAGTTATAATATAGGAGGGTGTGCTTTGAAGTTGATATGCCAATGAAATTGACCAGAAAAAATGAAGTCTCTGTCTCTCTTTGTCACGTTATATATATATATATGTTTATGTTGGTCTTGGTCTCTCTGAATCTGTCTCTCAGTATCTGTCTCTTTATATGTATATATTTATGTTGGTCTCAGTCTCTCTATCTGAATCTGTCTCTTTAACTCTTTCTATCTTTCTCTCTCCCTGGCTGTGGAGAGCCGAGACTCAGACGCCACTAGGTGGCGCTGACATCTCGCCCTTAAAACTGTAAACCTCCAGGGCGCATGCGTAGATTGCGTAAACACGCTAAAGATTGCGTAAGCACGCTAAGAATTGCGTAGGCTCCCCGGTAAGAGTGAGCAGCCAATCAGGGTATTGACACGTCACAGGCCCGCTAAGCATAATGGGCCCAAGTCATCAGGCGGGGTAAAAGTAAGCAGCCAGTCAGGGTATTCACACATCACTCAGGTGCGACCCAGGCTTATATAAACAGCGCCACATCGGGGGCTCTCTCTCTCCTCTCTTTTCATCGTGTGACTAATAAAGGTTTTTGCTGTGGAAGAATTCCTGTGGTCGAGTGCGTTTCTGCAGGCGTAACGCTCACGCGGCTCCCAACACCTGGCTACCTCTCTCTGCTTGCCACTTGTGGTACAGTATGCAAAGCTCTAGGTTCTCCTTAAGTACTACAATAAGATGACTGCTTGCAGACATGTACCTTGATGGTCTCTGTAAAAATATAACCAAGGTCCCAGTTAATTACTTTATTTCAAAGATTTGCCTCAGTCAGAAAGCATTTTCCCACTAGGTAATTCACTGACTGAGGACATATCTGTGCTTTTAACAAATAATAATGGAATCTGTGATAATATGAAAGTCACATGTCCTTGACTTTATTAATGATTACTTGAAATATGTGACAGCTTTCCTGAACTAAGAGTCTTGGACACAGGTAGTGATATCTTTGGGTTTTGTGTTTTCAGCTGCAGAGATTGAGGCATGTAGGGCTGCTCAGCCTTTTTCTTAAGGCTGTCCACTTGGCCCTTTTAATAACTGGCTCCTCAAACTTACTGGCTTTTAACTGTTTCATTTCATCATTCTGCCTCTAGGCAATCAGCCTCTGAGAGATTCTTGAGGTTTACATGGAGATGAGTAAAAAAAACATTTCTCAGTATCCAGTATATCTGATTCTGTGCACAAGTGACTTGTGTGTGTGTGTGTGTGTGTGTGTGTGAAATTCAACAAGGTTTTATCTCATTCCTTTATCCAGATCCCACACATATACTCCTGTTTACCTCTGTGACAATGTCAGGTAGGAAATTAAACTTTAATGATGATTTAATTGGACAGCTTCCTAAGTAGGAAAGCTTCAAATTGATGGGGGACTTAAGGGGAATGTATCCAGTGACAAGGTGGTATCATAATGTGGTCTTGTCTGAAATTTCCAAGGTTGTGACTTTGAATTGAGGAGTTATTTCTGTAGTCACTAAAAGTACCTTCACATTCTTATTAATATAATAAGGTGACAGGGATTAGGATTCCCTGGGGTTTTGAGTCTTTAAGAGCAGGGGAAAGAGAAGGAAACTAGACAATTCCTGGAATGGTTTGGGTGAAACAGAAAGAACTGTGTATGTAAAAAGAGAACTGAGGGGCAATAAACTCTGACAGCTGGTGCCTTTCCATACTAGTGTTGGCAACCCTTTATGAACAGGGTTTCCTTGACTGACATTGCTGGATCAGCAGCTCTGTCCTATTCAGTGGTGAGTGAACAATCCTTCTGCTCTTAGTGTTTACAGTTAAAATTGGGCCTTCAGGACAGAGAAATGGGTCCGTGTTATATGTCTAGGACACAAGAGTAGAAGTGTTTCTTGATGTAGTCCTCCAGAAAAACCATCTAAAGGTAGTGTTAGTGACAGAACCACAGGTTGAGAAGATCCTCCTGAGCTCATGGGGTCTGAAGTATCTGGGTAACCACTAGCTCATTGTTAGGATACTCTGCTCCATAGTGAGTTCCTGGAAAGCATGGCTTACACAGTCAAACTCTGCCCTCCTTTAGCGGAAACTTTTCTCCATGTTAAAAGTCATTGTAAAAGTTGTCAACAAATTATTTTTATTGATTATGTGGGAATCATATAATATATATTATACTCCTCTTCCATTGCTCCCAGGTTCAAATTCCTTCCGTTGAGTCACACTATTTTTTTCTTTAAAATACATCAATTCTAATATGTGTTGTTCATATACTTATTGGAACATGATCAGAATCTCAGTGCCAAGTCCCTTAAATAAAACTTAGTCCATTCTTGCCGCACCGACACCAACCCCAAGAAGATGCTGTCAGTCCTGAAGAGCTTTATGCTTCATCACCTTGATCACAGTTTTTCTTATGTATTCATTTATTAAGATTTGTTTCCATTGTATCTCCACTGCTGCACCCTCACAATTCTCCTTCCAGTCACACCCACTCTCTTTCTTCCACCCCTATGCTCCCTCTCTAGTTCCCTGATAGGGGAGGTCCTCCTTCCCCTTCTATCTGACCCCAGATTATCAGATATCAAAAAAGCTGGCTTATGTTCTTCTTCTATGGCCTGATTCTCAGACCATTGTTCTCATTGTGTCCTCAATTCCCTCTACTTATGACACTCTTCCTGACTCTGTTCCTGCACACTTCACAGAGCTCTGCAGGAAGGAAGAATTTCATAAGGAAAATCCTTTTTGAGCTGGGTGTTTTAAAGTCTCTCTCTGCTAAATCTCTGACTGTGGGTCTCTGTATGGAATCTCATTTGATTCAGAAGGAAGCATCTCTATAGATCCAAGAACATGACACTGATCTATCATTGGAGGGCAGGGAACAACATATTTTACTAACAACAACCTGGGTTGCTTTAAAATTTTGGTAGGATTCCCTGGCCCAAAAACTCAATTAACTGCCACCCGTTCCCCTAGTGAATGAATGGTTTGGTCAGAAAGAATGACCCAAAGAAACTTTATCTCCCACTATTAGGAGATAATAAGTCAATACATAACATAGTTTTTCAGCATTTTAGTTACTTAATCCAGAATGATTTTCCTTGTTCCATTCATTTGCCTAAAAATATCATGATGTCATTTTCTTAGCTGAATAATACTCTGTTAGGGAAATATTCCACATTTTCCCCAATGGAGATTGTCAGTCCTGTTCCTTAGAACTTGGAAGTAATTTGTCTTTAAATATTGTATTGAATGAAATACTATCAGGATAACTATGTTCTGTTAGCCTAGCCTCCATCTTTTTCCACTTCCTGTGATTTGAATTGCAATGTCCAGTGGAAACTCAGCCATTTACATGTTTAGTCCCCAGGGAAGAAATGTATGGGAAGGGGTAGAAGGAATGGCCTTGTTGTATAATATAATTCTTTTTAGAAGTAATAATATAGGAGGGTGTGTTTTGAGGTTGATATGTCAATGAAAGTTACAAGACAGAATGGAGTCTTTCTCTCTCTCCATTTCTGTGACTTTGTATCTTTGTTTCTGTCAGTCTCATTCTCTCTATTTCTCAATCTGTCTCAATAGCAATTTATTTCTCTATCTCTCTCAGTCTTCCTCTCTCTGCCTGCTGTTTGTTGACCAGCATGAAAGCTCTCAGTTCTTCTGAATGACAACAATATGAATGATTGCTGAGGTGAGATACCTGATTGTCTCTGTAAAATATAACCAAGTTCCCAATTAATCCACTTTGTTCAAAGAGTTACCTTGGTCAGATAACATTTTACCAAGAAATATTTCCATGACAGGGGAGATATATGTATATGTAACAAATATTAATGGAATCTGCAATAATGTGAAAGTAACATGTCAAAGAAATATGATTTTATTAATAACCACGTAAAAGAAATTTGTGACACTTTTTCTGAACTAAGAGACTTGGACACAGGAACTGTCGACTCTGTGTTGGTTGCTTTCAGCTGACCTGATTGAGCCATGTAGGGCTGCTCAGCCTTTCTCTCATGCATGCTCTCCACTTGGCCCTTTTAATAACTGGCTCATGAAACTCTTACTGGTTTTCACCTTTTGCATAGTATCTTTTTACATCTCAGCCAATCAGCACCTGAGAGAATCTTGAGGTTTCGATGGAGATGAGTAAAAAAACTTTTCCCAATGTCCAATATATCTGATCCTATGCACACATGAGGTTTTCTCATGAAATCCAATAAGCCTTTATCTCATCCCTTTATGCAGATCCCACACCATTACAAATCCTGTTTACCTAT
Source organism: Meriones unguiculatus (assembly GCF_030254825.1). Lineage (NCBI taxonomy): Eukaryota > Metazoa > Chordata > Mammalia > Rodentia > Muridae > Meriones > Meriones unguiculatus. The sequence goes on along the minus strand of NW_026843710.1, from coordinate 21,607,729 downwards.
GTGACAATGTCAGTTAGGAAATGAAAATTTAATGTTGATTTAATTTGAAAGCTTCCTAAGTAGTAAAGCTTCAAAGTGATGTGGGATTAAGTAGAATGTACTGAATGACAAGGTGGCCTCATAATGTGCTCTTGAATCTGAAATTTCCTAGGTTGTTACTTAGAACTGAAAAGTTACTGGTGTACTCACTAAATGTACCTTCCCATTCTTATTGATATAATAGGCTGCCAGGGCATAGGTTTCCTTGCTGTATTGAGTCATTAAGAGCAGCAAAAACAGTAGGAAACCAGACAATTCATGAGACTGGATTGGGTGATACAGAGAAAGATCTTTGTATGTAAAAGTAGAACTAAGGCTCAATAAACTATTTGACAGCTGGGGCTGTTCCACACTAGGGTTATTATGTTGCATTGACTGACGTTTCCAATTTGGCAGCATTGTGCTACTCAGTGGTCTGTAAGTATTTCTCCTGGTCTTGGGGTTTACAAATAAAACTTGGCCTTCAGGACAGAGAAATACATCCATGTCATATGCCTAGTACACAAAGAACCACTGTGTTTCCTACTGTGGTCATCCAGACAAACCATCTAAATGTAGTATTAGTGCCAGGACTGCTTTTTAGGAGTACCACTTAAGCTCATGGGGTCTGAGGTAGGTAGGTAAAAACTAGTTCCATAGCTAGGATTCTCTGCTATATAATGAGTTCCTGGAAAACATGCCTTATAAAGTCATACTCTCCTCTCCTTTAGCGGAATCATTTCTCCATGTTAAGTCATTGTGAAAGTTGTCTAAATTTTATTTTTATACCTTAAGTAGAATTTCATATATTATACATTTCACTCCTTTGTCATTGATCCCAGGTTCAAATTCCTACACATGTGTCACATTAAAATATCTTTTCTTTAAAATAGATCAATTAAAGTATGTGTTGTTCATATATTCATTGGAATATGATCAGAGTCTCAACATAGTTCTGGAAGTCCTTGCTAGAGCAATAAGACAGTTGAAGGAGATCAAGGGGATACAAATTGGAAAGGAAGAAGTCAAATTATCACTATTTGCAGATGATATGACAGTATATGTGAGTGACCCCAAAAACTCTACCAGGGAACTCTTACAGCTGATAAACACCTTCAGCAAAGTGGCCAGATACAAAATTAACGCAAAAACATCAGTAGCCCCCCTGTATACAAAAGACAATAGGGCTGAGAAAGAAATTAGGGAAACAACAACCTCCACAATAGCCACAAATGACATAAGGTACCTCAGAGTAACCCTAACCAAGGAAGTCAAAGACTTGTATGAAAAAAATTCAAATCTCTGAAGAAAGAACTAGAAGAAGATACGATACGGGAAGATGGAAAGATCTCCAATGCTCATGGCTTGGCAAGATTAACATAGTAAAAATGGCCATCTTACCAAAAGCAATCTACAGATTCAATGCAATGCCCATCAAATTACCAACACAATTCTTTACAGACCTGGAAAGAAAAATTCTCAACTTCAACTGGAATAACAAGAAACCCAGAATTGCTAAAACAATCCTCTACAATAAAAGATCTTCTGGAGGTTTCTCCATTCCTGATCTTAAGTTGTACTATAGAGCAACAGTTTTAAAAACTGCATGGCACTAGCATAGAAACAGAATGGTGGATCAATGGAACCGAACAGAGGACCCAGAAATAAACTCACACACTTATGGACACCTGATCTTTGACAAAGGCACCAAAATCATACAATGGAAAAAAGATAGCATCTTCAACAAATGGTGCTGGTCCAAATGGATGTCTACATGTAGAAAAATGAAAATAGATCCATACTTATCACCCTGCACAAAACTGAAGTCCAAGTGAATCAAAGACATCAACATAAAACCAGACACATTAAATCGGCTTGAAATAAAAGTGGGGAATACCCTAGAACTCATTGGTACAGGGGAAAACTTCTTGAACAGAACTCCAACAGCACAGGCTCTAAGAGCAACAATCAATAAATGGGACCTCGTGAAACTGAAAAGCTTCTGCAAAGCAAAGGACATCACCATCAAAACAAAGAGACCTCCTACAGATTGGGAAAGAATCTTCACCAATCCTTTATCTGACAGAGGACTCATATCCAGTATATATAAAGAACTACAGAAGCTGAAAAGCAGCAAACCAAGTAACCCACTTAAAAAATGGGGAACAGAGCTAAACAGAGAATTCTCTGTAGAGGAATACAGAATGGCAGAGAAGCACTTAAAGAAATGCTCAAACTCACTAGCCATTAGGGAAATGCAAATCAAAACAAACCTGAGATTTCACCTTACACCCATGAGAATGGCCAAGATCAAAAACTCAAGTGACAACACATGCTGGAGAGGTTGTGGAGAAAGAGGAACCCTTCTCCACTGCTGGTGGGATTATAAACTGGTACAACCACTTTGGAAATCAATCTGGCATTTTCTCAGACAACTAGGAATAGTGCTTCCCCAAGATCCAGCCATACCACTCCTAGGCATATATCCAAAAGAGGCTCAAGCACACAAAAAAGAAATTTGCTCAACCATGTTTGTAGCAGCTTTATTTGTAATAGCCAGAAGCTGGAAACAACCCAGATGCCCCTCAACTGAAGAATGGATGCAGAAATTGTGGTACATCTACACAATGGAATATTATTCAGCAATGAAAAATAAGGAAATCATGAAATTCGCAGGTCAATGGTGGGATCTGGAAAGGATCATCCTGAGTGAGTTGTCCCAGAAGCAAAAAGACACACATGGTATGTACTCACTCATATAGACATACAACATAGGACAAACCCACTAAAACCTGTGCATCTAAAGAAACTAAGTAAGACAGCAGACCCTAACTAAAATGTCCATTCCCCATCTGGAAAGGCAAAGATATGGACATCAGAAGAAGAAGAAAACAGGAAACAACCTAGGAACCTACCACAGAGGGCCTCTGAAAGCCTTTGCCCTACAGACTATCAAAGCAGATGCTAAGTCTGATGGGCAACTGTTGGGCAGAGTGAATGGAATTTTATGTAAGAAGTGGGAAATAGTAAGAGCTGGAGAGGACAGAGTCTCCACAAGGAGAGCAACAGAACAAGAAAATTTGAACACAGAGACTCATACTCCAACCAAGAACTATTCATAGAGATAACCCAGAAGCCCTGCACAGATGTAGCCCACGGCAGTTCAGAGTCCAATTGGGTTACATAGTAATGTGAAGAGGGACTGCCTCTGACATGAACTGACTGGCCTGCTCTTTAGTCACCTCCTCCTGAGGGAGAGCAGCCTTACCAGGCCATAGTAGAGGACAATGCAGCCACTTTTGATGTGAACTGATGGACTAAGATCAGAAAGGAGAGGAGAACCTCCCCTGTCAGTGGACTTGGGGAGTGGCATGCATTCAGAGGGAGGAGGGAGTGTAGGATTGGGAGGGGAGGGAGGAGCTTATGGGGGGATGCAGAAGGAAGAAATTGTATTTGATGAAAAATTTAAAAAAAAGGAAAAAATAATTTAAGAACCTTAAATGACTTTCAAAAGTGGAGGAAAACATGGAGTTAGTCAATTTACATGGAGCATGTCTCACCCCTGGGGGCAATGGTCTCCTGAACCTACTCAGACCTCGGACACCACCACTGATCAGTTCTAGAACTGATGCAGGATGTTCCAAAGAGGGGGTTAAGGCTTCTCATAATATTTCCTATAAGCCCACACCTGTTTGTTTATATCCCCCGTTTTTATTCATTATTAGCCAGATAGAGCCAAGTAATTGTGGTAATGATACTTGCTTTTTTGCCCAATGCTGGAATGCTAGTAAATTTACTAGCTAGTTACTCGCATGCCTCGCTGGGTGCCTGTGCCTGTTGATGCCCTCACACTATGACTCTCTTCAGACAGAAAAGGCATCCTGGAATTACAGCTGCCATTGTTACTGCCATCTCATTGGCAGCTGTTGGAGCTACCACCTCAGCATTAGCCATGAGTCGTACTGGGCAGACTGCTCAGACCCTGAATAACTTTTAGCCAATGTAGCTCATGCTTTAGATGTCCAAAAAGGAATTAATGCTCAACTAAAAGGAGGTTTGATGGTGTTCAATCAGAGGATTGACCTCGTGCAGGAGCAAATTGATACCCTATGACAAATTGCTCAACTTGGCCATCAATGAAAGTATGCTGGACTTTGAGTCACTAGCATACAACATGAGAATTTTCCCTGTGCTGCAAATCTGTCTAAACATTTGTCTAGCTATATTTTAGGTAATTGGACTTGAGAATTCGATACTACGCTGAAGCAGCTGAGAGTGCCCATTGTCATGGTAAATTCTACCAGAGTAGAACGCAGGACTAGCCACAGGATTATCATCATGGATTGCTGCAACCATGAATCATCTGAAGGAATGGGTGGGTATGAGAGCGATAGGAGGCCTTCTGGTGTTGGTCACCTTGGTTTGCCTGTGGTATATATGCAAGACTAGAGTCTCACAACAGCGTAATGCAGCCATGACCATTCAGGCCTTTACAGCCATTGAAGCAGGACATTCTCCCCAAGCATGTTGGCTACCATAAAAAGCCAAAATGTTACGCTCAGGATGCGAGGCTAAGCACTGCACTCAGGGTCAGCTGCTTTGGACCCAGAGAAGAGCATGTCTGATTGCATGCGGGTTGATGCCCCAGGTCCCGCCTCTGAGAAAAAGGTATCGGATGGGTCTGATGCTCTTTGGGTGGATGACACCTAAATGAACATCAGTACAAAGTCCCAATTTATTTCTAATATCAGAGATCAGACCTCTACTCCTGCGTGACGCGTCCAAAACTAAAAGGGGGAACTGTAGAGCGCTGCATAATGCCACGCCTGAAAGATGGAGTTGTTTCTGCCTTCCACCTTCCCGATGGTGAGTGCTCTCTGTCACAAACAACTCCACATTTGGCTAATGCTGAGGATCTGGCTTGTTTCCATGTATGTGAACCTATATGCATTGCCCACATGGCATGCTGTGGTTGGCTACACAAAGGCTATTTAAGCTGTGGGCTGGCTTTCCCCAGGGTCAGATAATGTTCAAGGTTCCTGAATAAACTGCATTGAAAAAAAAAAAAAAAAACTAAATTCATACTTGCAACAACCTAGCACCACTCCAAAGAAGCCATCAATCCTGAAGAGCTCTATTCTTCATTAACTATTTTTTTTAAATTTTTATTTCTTTAATATTAATCATAGGTTATTTACTTTGTATCCCAGCCATAGCTTCCTCCCTCATTCCCTCCCAGTTCCACCCTCCCTTCTTCATCTCCTTCCTGTCCCTTTTCAAGTACCTTCTTGAAGGGTAGTCCTTCAAGAAGTCCTTCTCCCCTTCCATCTGACTGTAGCTTATCATGTATCTTCAGGACTGGCTGCAATGTCCTCCTTTGTGGCCTAGAAAGGCGTTTCCTACCTGGGGGGTGGGGAGCTTGGTAAATGAGCCAGTCATTAAGTTCATATCAGAAATATTTCCCATTCCCCTTACTAGGAAAACCCACTTGGATACTGAGCTTCCATGTGCTTCATCTGCGCAGGACTTCTAGGTTATATCCACACAGGTACATTGGCTGGAGCAACAGTTTCATAGAGGAATCCTGTGCCCTGATATATTTTGTCCTTGTGGAGTTCCTGTTCTCTCCCATTCATACTAACTCTCCCTTTTATCATATGATTCCCTGAACTCTACCAAAGATTTGGTTATGAGTCTCAGCATCTGTTTTGATAAACTGTTAGGTAGAGTCTTTCAGAGGCCCTCTGCAGTAGGCTCCTGTCCTGTTTTTTGTCTTCTCCTCCTTCCCATATCCATCCCATTTGTCTTTCTAAGTTAGAATTGATAATTTTACCCCAGATCCTCTATTTTGTTTGTCTCCTTTAGGTGCACATATTTTAGTATATTTATCATATCTTATAGGACTATATAAGTGAGTATATACCACGTGTGTCTTTCTGCTCCTGGGATAACTCAATAAGGATGATCTTTTCTAGATCCCACCATTTTTCTGCAAATTTCATGATTTCCTTGATGTTTTAATTGCCGAGTAGTATTCCATTGTGTAAAAGTGTCACAATTCCTGTATGCATTCCTCTGTTGAGGGACATTTGTGTTGTGTCTAGGTTCTATTACAAATATAGCTATTACAAATAAAGCCGCTATAAGCATGGTTAAACAAATGCCTGTGTTATGTACTTGAGCATCTTTTGGATATATGCCTAGGAGTGGTATACCTGGATCCCAAGGAAGTGCTATTCCTAATGGTCTGAGAATGTGCCAAATTGATTTCCACAGTGGTTGTATGAGTTTACATTCCCACCAGCAATGGAGGAGAGTTCCCCTTTTTCCATAACTTCTCCATCATGTGCTATCCCTTGAGTTTTTAACCTTTGCCATTCTGATGGGTGGAAGGTGAAATCTCAGGGTCATTTTTATTTGCATCTCTACGATAGCTAAGGACATCTAGCATCTCTTCAGGTGATTCTCTAAATTCTTCTGGAAATAATTCTCTGTTTAGCGCTGTACCCCATTTTTTAATTGGATTGCTTGTTTTTTTGTTTTTTAGTTTGTTTAGTTTTTTTATATATTCTGGATATCAGCCCCTCTGTCAGATATAGGGTTGGTGAAGATTCTTTCCCAGTCTGTAGGCTGTTGTTTTGTTCTGATGATAATGTCTTTTGCTTTACAGAAACTGTTCAATTTCATGGGGTCCCATTTATTAATTGTTGCCCTCAGAGCCTGTGAGGTTGGAGTTCTCTTCAGTAAGTTATCTACTGTGCCAATCAGTTCAGGGTTCTTCCCCAGTTTTTCTTCTAACCAATTTAGTGTATTTGGTTTATGTTGAGGTCTTTGATCCACTTGGAATTTAGTTTTGTGCAGGTTGATAAATATGGATCTATTTTCATTTTACTGCATGTAGACAACCAGTTGTACCAGCACCATTTGAGAAGATGCTGTCCTTTTTCCATTGAATGGTTTTGGCTTCTTTGTTGAAAATCAAGTATTCATAGGTGTTTGGGTTTATTTCAGCATCATCTTTTCAGTTCCATTGATCTTCTTTTCTGCTTCTATGCCAAGACCATGAAGTTTTTATTACTATGGCTCTGTAGTATAGCTTGAGGTCAGGGATGGAGATTCCTCTAGATGATCTTTTGTCGTACAGGATATTTTTGTAAATTCAGGGTTTTTTGTTTCTCCATATGAAGTCAAGAATTTTTCTTTCAGGGTCTGAATCGTATCAGTATTTTGATGGGAATTGCATTGAATCTGTAGTTTGCTTTTGGAATGGTGGTCATTTTCACTATGTTAATCCTACCAATCCATGAGCTCCTGTGATCTTTACATTTTCTGATTTTCTTCAGAGACTTGAAGTTTTTTTTCAAACAACTCTTTCACTCACTTGATTAAAGTCATTCCAAAGTACTTTATGTTATTTGTGGCTATTGTGAAGGGTGTTGTTTCCCTGATTTATTTCTCATCCTTTTGTGTTGGATATACAGGAGAGCTTCTGATTTTTTTTTTAATTAATTTTGTATCCACCCACTTTACTGACAGTGTTTATCAGCAGAAGGAGTTCTCTGCTTAAATTTTTGGGATCATTCAAGTATGGTATCATGTCATCTGCGAAAAGTGACTCTTTGACCTCTTCCTTTTTGATTTCTATCCTCTTGATCTCCTTTATTTGTCTTATTGCTCTAGCTAGGACTTCCAGTACTATGTTGAATATATATGGAGAGAGTGGGTAGCCTAGCCTTGTCTCTGATTTCATTGGGATTGATTTAAGTTTCTCTCAATTGAGTTTGTTGTTGGCTATAGGATTGCTGCATATTGCCTTTAGTATATTTAGGTATGTGCCTTATTTTCCTGATCTCTCCAATACTTTAAAATGAATGGATGTTGGACTTTGTCAAATGCTTTTTTGGCATCTAAGGAGATGACTATGTGTTTTATTCTCCTTCAGTTTGTTAATATCGTGGATTACACTGTGGATTTGCATATATTGAACTATCCTTGCATTACTGGGATGAAGCCAACTTGTTCATGGTGAATGATCTCTTTTATGTGCTCCTGGATTTGGTTTGTTAGTATTTTATTGAGGATCTTTGCATCAATGTTCATAAGTGGTATAGGTCTGAAGTTCTCTTTTGTTGATGGTTTTTTGTGTAGTTTAGGTATCAAGGTGAATGTAGCTTTATATAATCAGACTGGTAAAGTTCCTTCTGTTTCTATTTTGTGGAATATTTTGGATACAATTAGAATTAGTACTTCTTTGAAGGTCTGGTAGAATTTTGTGCTGAAACCATCTTTACCAGGGTTTTTTATAAAGGGAGACTGTTGATGACTGCATCTATTTACTTGGGGCATTTAGGCCTATTCAATCTTTCAATCTGACTTTGACTTAATTTTGGTAGATGGAATCTATCTGGAAAATTGTCCATTTCATTTAGCTTTTCAAATTTTGTGGCATATAGACTTTTGTAATATGACCTGATGATTGTTTGGATTTCTTCAATGTCTATAATTAGGCCCTCCTCTTCATTCCTAATTCTGCTAATTTGGATAGTTTCTCTCTGCCTTTGAGTTAGTTTGGCTATGGCTTTGTCTATCTTGATTTTCTCAAAGAACCAGCTCTTGGTTTTCATTTCTTCTTTGAATAGCTTTATTTGTTTATAATTAATTGATTTCAACCCTGAGTTTGATTATTTCCAGCTGTCTCTTCCTTTTGGGCATATCTACTTCTTTTTTCCCTAAGGCTTTTAGTGGGGCCATTAAGTTGCTTGTATGAAATGTTACAAATTTCTTCTTGTAGGCACTTCATGCTATGGATTTTCCTCTGAGCACTGCTTTCATTGTGTCCCATAAGTTTGGGTGTGTTGTATCTTCATTTTTACTGAATTCTAGGAGGTCTTTAATTTCTTTATTTCTTCCTTAACCCAGCTGTCATTGAGTAGCAACTTGTTCAGTTTCCATGTGTGGCTTTATCTTATCTCTATTGCTGTTGAGGTCCAGCTTTAGAACATGGTGCTCAGATAGAATATAGGGATTATTTCAATCTCCTTGTATCTGTTGAGGTTTACTTTGTGACCAACTATATGGTCTATTTTGGAGAAGGTTCTATAAGGTGCTGAAAAGAAGGTATACTCTTTTGAGTTCGGGTGAAAAGTTCTGTAGACATCTATTAGGTCCATTTGAATTAGGGCCTCTGTAAGTGCCTTTATTTCCCTATTTGGCTTCTGTCTAGATGAGCTATCCCTTGGTGAGAGTAGGGTATTAAAATCTCCCACTATTAAGGTCAATGTGTGTTTTAAGCTTTGATAATGTTTCCTTTACGAATGTAGGTGCTCTTGTATTTGGGGCATAGTTGATCAGAATTGTGATGTCCTCCTGGTGGATTTTTCCTTTAATGAGGATGTAGTGCCCTTTCTGATCTTTTTTTTTAAATTGATTTTGGTTGAAAATCCTTCTTATTAGATAATAGGATTGCTACCCCAACTTGTTTTCTGGGTGCATTTGCTTGGAAAACATTTTTCCAGCCCTTCACTCTAAGGTAGTGATTATCTTTGTTGCAGAGGTGTGTTTTTTTGGGTGCAGCAGAATGTGGAATCCTGTTTCCACACCCATTCTGTTATTCTGTGTCTTTTTATTGGAGAGTTGAGTCCATTGATGTTGATAGATAATAGTGACCAGTGAATGTTAATTCCATTTATTGTGGTGCTAGTGGTCATACTGTGATTCATTGCTCATTTCTTTTTAATTTTTGTAACATTATTTGTATCCTATGTTTTCCTGCATATAGTTGTTTTCATTGATTTTTTTTAGTATCTTCTGTAGGGCTGGTTTGCTGTATAGAAATTTCTTAAATTTAGTTTTATCATGGAATATTTTTTCCATGTATGTTGATTGAAACTTTGCTGGGTATAGTAGTCTGGGATAGCATCTGTGCTGCCTTAAAGCCTGCATGACCTCTGGCCAGACCTTTCTGGCTTTCCTACTTTCTGATGAGAAGTCCAGTGTGATTTTATAATAGGTCTACCTTCATACATTACTTGGTCATTTTCCTTTGCTGCTTTTAATATCTTTTCTTTGTTCTATATATTTAATGTTTCAACAATGATATGACAGGAGGGTTTTCTTTTCTGGTCTAGTCTGGTGTTCTATAGCCTCTTGTATGTTTATGGACATCTCTTTCTTTAAGTTGGTGAAATTTCCTTCTATGATTTGAAGATATTTTCTGGACCTTGGAGACTGGAGCCTTCTTTTTCATCAATTCCTGTTATTCTTAGATTTTGCCTTTTCATGACGTCTTTGATTTCTAGGATTTTCTCTTTTTTTTGGGGGGGAGGGACTTTTCTGATTTTGCTTTTTCTTTGAGAGAAGTATCTATTTCTGCAAGCGTATCTTCAGCTCCAGAGATTCTTTCTTTTTTCTCTTCTACTCTGTTGGTGATGCTTATTTTTGTGTTCCATGATCTTTTCTCTAAGTTTTCAAGCTCCAGGGTTTTCTCTGTTTGTGTTTTCTTTATTGACTCTAATTCTATTTTTATGTCTTGTACAATTTTTTTTTCATTTGTTTGAATGTGGCTTCCTATCTCTATGTTTTTTGTTTTTGTTTTTTTGTTTTGTTTTGTTTTGTTTTGTTTTCTTACCTTTATGCCACTAATGTTGCCTTTACTTGTCTTTCTATTTGCATGGCTATGTCTCTGAGAGATTTGTTTGTTTCCTTTTTATATGTTTCTAATAACTGAATAAGCATATCATTACAGTCACTTTCTAGTGTTTTTGAAGAACTGGGGTATCCATTTATTTGGAGGTTTGCTGGTGAGGCCATGATTTTCTGATATTTGTTGGGTGTGTTCTGTCGCCCACCTCTAGGCATTTCTTTATTTGTGACCTTCACTGTGTGTTCTTGGATTCCGCAGCTCATATTGGCACCATCTTTCTCTGGTGTCTGGACAATTCTTCAGAGAAATTAGAGAGGTCCAAGGTTTCAGCCTGTGCATTGGTGCTTTAGCTGTACCTGTGAGAGGGAAGTCCCCTTGCACAGGACAGATGCAGACAAGGAAATATACATCTGTGTGCATGGAAGTTTGCCTTGAAGGACAGGGTGTTAGAGAATGCAGAGGACTTCAGTGTGAGGGATGGGCACCTTGAGGTCACCAAAGGGTTCACAGGTGCTGAAGTAATTGCATTTACTGATTTGATCTTGTGAGCAAATTTCCTGGGTATGTCAGTGGACTACAGGCTACTGGATTTGTCTCTAACTGAGCTCCAGAATGTATTTGCCTAAACTCTACTGTTGGTGCCACAGAGTCCCAGTCTCTCTGTCTGAGGATACACTCTGTTTCCCACAGTAGATGTGTCGGTAGGAGGTTTCTGATGTCTGGCTGCTAGTTTAGAAGCACCCTGGATCTGGGGCTCTGCAGGCACTAGCGGTACATTCACTCTCTAGCAGTTTAATCATACAGCACAGAGGATCCTCCTGTTCTTTGAGCCAAATATGTGCTCAGACACCTATGTGGTGTTGTAGCCCATCTACCTAGAAGTCCAGCTGCGGGTGAAAAATTGGGGTGTCTAGTTGCCTGCCAGGAATACCTGTGGAGCCAGTTCCCTGGCTCAGCACTTGGTGCACCTGTTTTTTACAGGACTGCCACACAGCCTATTGCACAGCCCTCTGTCCGCCACTGAGGGACTAAGTGGCCCCATGCAGTACATTCAGACTCTGTGGACTGGATAGAGCCAGACACTCTTGGGAGTGGGAACCAGGAAGGCTTTTACTGCAGATCTGGGGTTTGGCAAGCAGGTTATGCTGACTGCTGAGGGTGTGTTGCTAGTGTTACCGCCTCTGTTCTCTTAGTTCTCTGGTAGCAAGATCTGCATCACCGGAGCTGTGGTTCTGCTAACCCTAGGTGGAGGGAGGGCCTAGGAAGGTAAGTGCCCTTTTCTGTTCACAAGAAGTCCGTCTCTGACCTGAATCAAAGAGTTCCCCACTCCTATGCTGTCCCCCCTCTTTCAGAAAGTCACAAATCATATTTACACACTTCAGTTGCCCCTTCACTCACCAGTTTCGAAGTTACAAATTTTCTGGCTCAATGAAACAATGCACAGTGATGACCCCCAACTTGCCCTGCCCCCCAATTCATCACTCTGATAACAGTTTTTCTTATGTATTCATTTATTAAGATTTGTTCATTTTTGTATCTCCTCTGCAGCCTACTGTCTCTTCTCATTCCAGTCCAACCCACACTACTTCTTCTACCTCTATTTCCATTCTCTAGTTCTGTGATAGGGAAATCCTCCTCCCCCTTCACTCTGAACCTAGCTTATCAGGTCTCATCACAGCTGGCTGTATCATCTTACTCTGTGGTCGAATTCTCAGGGTATTGTTCTCCTTGTGTACTCAAGTCCCTCTACTTATGACACTCCTCCTGCCTCTTCTGCAGGCTTTCAAGAGCTCTGAGGGGAGGGAGAATTTTATAGGGAAATCCCATTTAGAGCAGTGTGTTTTTTTTAGGTCTCTGCATAATATCAGACTATGGGTCTCAATATGCAATTCCATTTGATGCAGAAGGAAGCATATCTGTGGATATAAGATCATGGCACTGTTCTGTCAGTTGACGGCAGAGAGCAGCATTTATAATAACATTAGCCTGGGATTCTTGAATTTAGTTAGGATGCCCTGGCCCAACAACTCAATTCACTGCCACCCAATCCCATTAGTAGAAGACTTGATAGGTCACCATAGATGGCCTATTGATATTTTACACCCCACTATTAGACCTTGTAATAAGCGAATGCATGCCATAATTTTCCTTCTACATTTTAGTTACTTCACCAGGGATGATTTTTCCTGGTTCCATCCATTTTTCTGAAAATATCATGATGTCATTTTCTTAGCTAAATAATACTCTGTTATGGAAATATTAAAAATTTTCCCCAAAGGAGATTGACAGTCCTATTCTTTAGTCCTTGGTAGTTCCTGGGACTTTACTAATTGTATTGAATGACAAACTATAAAGATAAGTATATTCTTTTAACCTAGAAGTCCCTCTATTTTCTTCCACTTCCTGGTGATTTGAATTGTACTATCCTATTGAAACACATCTGTTTACAAGTTGAGGCCACTAGTAAGGAAATGTCTGGGAAGGGTTAGAAGGTATGGACCTCTTAGATAATATAATTCCTATTGGAGTTATATTATAAGAAGGTGTGCTTTGAGGTTGATACGCCAGTGAAATTGACTAGACAGAATGGAGTCTCTGTCTCTCATTTTCTGTCACTTTACATCTTTGTTTCTGTAGATCTTGGTACCTCTATTTCTGAATTTGTGTCTCTAGCTCTTTCTCACACTCTCTCTTTCTCTGACTCCTTCTCTTTGCCTGCCACTTCTGATTCAGTATGATAAGTTCTCAGTTCTGTTGAAGGACTACAACAAGATCACTGCTTGCTGACATGTCATCGTGGATCATCTCTGTAAAAATATAAGCAAGGTCCTTATTAAACACTTTTTGTTCAAAGATTTGCCTATCCTCAGTGAGGGTTATCACAGTAAATAATTCACTGACTGAGGACATATCTGTGCATTTAACAAATGATAACGTAATGTGTGATAATGTGAAAGTCATGTGACTTTAGTAATGACCACTTGAAAGAAATTTTTGACACATTTCCTGAAGTACAAATTTTGGACACAGGAACATTCAATTCTGGGTTTGTGCTTTCAGTTGCCCAGATTGAGGCATGTAGGGCTGCTCAGCCTTTCTCTTAAGAAGGCTGTTCACTTGACCTTTTTAATAACTGGCTTCCCAGAGCTCTGAGGGGTTGGATAATTTTATAGCTAAGTCTCATTTAGAGCTGGGTGTTTGAAGATCTCTTTCTGCATAATATCAGACCATGGGTCTCTGTATGCAATCCCATTTGATGCAGAAGGAAGTATCTCTTTGAATCCAAGAACATGACACTGATCTATCAGTTGAGGGAAGAGAGCAACATATTTTAATAACAACAGCCTGGGTTGATTGAAAATTTCCATAGGATGCCCTCACTCAACTACTCATTTAACTGCCACCCAATCCTCCTAGGGGCACACTGGTTTCATCATAATAGGTGGCCTATTGGAACTTTATTCCCCACTATTAGGAGACCTCCTAATAAGTGAATACATACCATATTTGTCTTTCTGCATTTTAGTTACCCGGGATGAGTTTTCTTAGTTTCATCCATTTGCCTGAAAATAACATGATGTCATTTTGTTAGCTAAAAGATACTCCATTAGGGAAATATTCCACATTTTCTTCCAAAGAGATTGTCAGTCCTGTTCTTTAGTCCTTGGAAGTAATTGGATCTTTAAACATTGTATTGAATGACAAATTTCATGATAACCATGTTCTTTTAGCCTTTTAGTCCCTCCATCTTCTTCCACTTCCTGATGATTTGAATTGCAATATCTCCTTGAAGCTCATCTATTCACATGTTTAGTCCCCAGTGAGGAAATGTCTGGTTAGGGATAGGAGGTATGGTAATAATTTCTTTTGTTTCCCTATTTTCTTTCTCAGCCAATTGTTCTTTTGTATATTGGAGGGTTACTGACTTTTTTGAGTTAATTTTGTATCCATTCACTGTGTGTGAGGTGTTTATCAGCTGTAGGATTTCTCTGGTACAATTTTTGAGTTCACATCTCTTACATTCATAATTTTAGAACTCTATAATGCTTGTGAGAAATTTCATGTTTGCAGAACAAAAGAACTGGACACCAGAGATGCTGGATCAAATATGACAAAATCATTCTTCAGCATGCTCAGAAACTGACAAATCTGTTCCTGCATCTTGCATGTTCCAGCATTCTGCTTGTTCCTTCCTCAACTGCTTCAATTGCTGTTTCTCCTCAAAGCCTGTTCCCAAAAGAACTTTGAAGAAAGCTACTAATTTTAATTGGGCCAGCATTTAGACTGTTCCAAAGAGGACATTCATTAAGCCTGAATTTTCTCAAAATTCAAAAACTGGAACACAAATGTTATTGCTTTCTTAATTATCCAGTTTTCCCAATTTTATTTGGGACCTTTACATGATTTCTAAATGTCCAAAATGTCAGCTAGAAGAAATCCATGAGAACAATGTCCAATTTTCCTTAAAGGGGTTGCATATGTTGGTGGTTTGCTATGGCTATGAAATTTTAGAGTCATTGGGCGATGTTTATTATTAATGGTCTTATTCAAAGTGAAACAAGGGATATACAGGGATATCTTATAGGAATAGAAAAAAAGGAATATTATTGAATCTACTCTACTTAGGGTTTTATTAGTTATTCACAAATAATGTGAATTTTAAATCTGGTATATGATTTTGCATATTGATGAAAAAAATAGGTCTATTTTGATCCATTGGTATTAGCTTTAGTATATTGATACAATCTCAAGGTTACTCCCAATACTTTAAAACTGCTATTAAAAACTGGTTAGGGTATTAAGTAATGAAAGTTATTTGCTAGTTATTGAACTCATAGGCATCCCAGATTCTATGAGTCAGATGCTTTATCACAGGAGTATATATCCCAGGTTTAATAGATATGATATTTGTACACAGGTCTATTTATTATATAAATATAGGTAGTCTTAAAAAACTTCAGAGACCTACAAATTATGGAATTTACATATATTTTTATTACTTTGAAGATTCTTTGACAATGAGACAGGTCATCTCCTCGCAGCACCCCATCTGCCTGAAAGAAGATAATTAGCATTGAAAAACTTCTATATGGAGATGGCCTCAAATTTGGCAAATGATAATAGGTGGCCTATTGGAAAATACCCTCACTTGGGTTAAGAAAATTCCCTCACTTCTTGACAGACAAATTCTGCCAAAAATGGATTAGCTAATGCAGGACAAGTTGACTGCCAAACTCTGCCAAGACACAGTAAGCAAGTCCTAAATATTTCCTGCTTCACAAATATGTCTCTCAAGTAATCTATGCCAGAATGCTGAAGATGATGCTCCAACTTTATAGAGAGTTATGGGTGACTGTTCACACAGCAAACTGTTTCTGAGATTTTTTTTTTGAAGCTGCTAACATGCACTTCCTATTTACTCAAGTAACTAATTTTATTCTTCTCAAGTCTCTGATGGGGTTAAAGACTAAATACTCATAGTGTCACATTTAGGATTAAGTTATTTAAAAATTAAGAAATCATTTCATATAGGTAATACCAGTAAGGATAAAAGTTAATTTAGGTATATAACTTTTAGCTTGTCAAGATAGATAGGATAATCAAATACTTTCTTTAAGTTGCTAAACACACATGGACTAGATGTTGCACATGGAGATTTTACCTAATAGTTTTCATAATTTCATAATTACGATTGTATTGAGAGAAAAAGCAGCCTTTTATTGGACTTAAAGGGAGAAATGTTTATATAATGTTCTTTTGAAATATATACACCTTACCCTTGTTCATTCAAATGCTGATTTCTATTCCCCACTCTCTGGTTCCAATCTGGAAATTACATTGTGATACTTATTGTAAGAATACTGTCTCAACTGTGTATCAACAGGCCAAAATAAAACAATTAGCCAGAATGTTGAGCAAAGGAAGGAGCCAGAGGAACAGAAAGAGGGAAGGAGCTAAATTGCAGGAAATGAGTTGGAGGAGAAAAGGTGAAGAGAGCTTAGAGAGGGATCTGGAGGAGAGATTTTTAAGACATGAAGCATGAACCAGACCTAAGATAACACTGAAAGCAAGTATAATGTGGGAAATCTAAATGTTAGGAAACTATGAGGGCTTGGAGGTTTAGGATGGAGTAACTATTGCCCAGTATTGTGTTATAGGTTAACTAAAGAAACCCAGTCTCTCTGTGATGAATTAGTTATACAGCTTTTTAGGATTAACAGCAGCTTTATTAGAAGATAAATCCATAGTAAATATTTATAGATTCTTACAGCAGCCATCTGACTTTATTAATGAGTACTTAAAAGAAATATGTGACAGTTTAACTGAACTAATAGTGTTGGACACAGGAACAGTCATCTCTGAGTTGTGTTCTTTCAGCTGCACCAATTGAGGCATGTAGGCCTTCTCAGTCTTTCTCTCAAGCAGGTTGTCCACTTGGCCCTTTTAACAACTGGCTCCTGAAACTCCTACTAGCTTTAACTTGTTTCATGACATCATTCTCCCTCTCAGCCTATCAGCACCATTGGCTTTCATTGTGATTTCAATTTAAGATTGAGATGTCATGATGAATTTTGATGTTGTTATGTCATTGTGATGTCATAATAGCATTGTGATGTCATCATAGCATCTGAAGTCGTAATCTCATTGTGATGTCTTACCGTTGTGAAGTCATAATAGCATTTTATGTCAAAATTCCATTGTGATGTCATACCAAAATCATTTCATAATACAATTGCAATGCCATAATAGCAAGGTCATGTCATAACACTATTGTGAAGTCATTAAATAATTCTCATGTCATAAAAGCATTGTTATGTCATAATAGAATTTTTAATTCATAACACCATTGTGATACCATAATAGCATTGCTATGTCATCATAGCATTTTGAAGTCAAAAATACCATTGTGATGTTATAATACCATTGTGAGGTCATCTCATTGTGATGTCATAAATAGCATTTAGATGTCATACCATTGTGACGTCTTAAAAGATTTTTGATGTCATATAGCTTTGTGATTTCATAAAGCATTGTGATATCATAATAGCGTTGAGATGTCATAAAATCATTGTGATATCATAATAGCATTGATATGTCTTGATATCATTGTAAAGACATACTGTGGTGAAGTCATAATAGCACTGTAATATCATAATGCAATTGTGATATCATAACACAATCCTATCATAAGAGCATTGTGATATCATCATAACATTATGATGTCCCAAAAGCAGTGTAATGTCATGATAACATTGTATTGCCATAATAGCATTGTAATGTCATAATAGCTTTCCGAAGTCATACACCATTTTGATAATATAATAGCACTGTGATGTCATCATAGCGTTGTGAAGTCAAAATAGCATTGGGATATTATAATAAATTTTGAGTTCATAATACCACTGTGATATCATCATACAATTGTTTTGTCATCATAACATTGATATCATAATAGCCACTGTGATGTCATATCATTTTGATATCATAATAACATTGTGATGTCAAAATAGCACTGTGGTGTCATAAAAGCATTGTGAAGTCATAACACCACTGTCATGTCATCACAGAATTGTAATGTTATAATTATATTGTGATCTCACATCATTGTGGTGTCATAATAACATTGGGACATCATACAATTGCCATGTCAAACGAGCATTGTGATATCATAACTCCATTGTGATGTTGAAACACAATCATATAGTAATAGCTTTGTGATGTTGTAATAGAATGGTGATGTAATAATGCCATTGTGATTTTATAATAGTATTGTGATATCATAATACTATTTGGAGGTCTGAACAACATTTAGATGTCATCATAGCATTGGCTGTCCTAACACCATTTTGATGTCATTTGGGATGTCATCAAAGCATTGTGATATCATCATACCATTGTGATGTCATTATAACATTGTTATATCCTAAAATCTTTGATGTCATAATATCATTGTGATGATATAATAGCATATGGAGCTCATAACCCTATTGTGATGTCATAATAGCAGTGTGATATCATAGTATCATTGTGATGTCATTATAGCATTGTGGTGTTTTCAAAGCATTGTGATGTCTAATTTCGTTGCAATGTCATAACACAATCATTTCATAATAGCATTGTGACTACATCATAACTTCATAATCCTTGTGAAATCATATTATAATTGGGATGTCATACAAGTGTGATATCATCTGGGCACAATGATGTCATAATAGCATTGTGATGTCATGATGAATTTTGATGTCATAATTGCATCATGATGTCATCATAATATTGTGAAGTCATGATAGCAATTTGATGTTAAAATTCCATTGTGAAGTCGTACAATCATAACGTCGTAATACCATTTTGATATAATAGCATGGTGATGTCATATTACCATTGTAAAGTCATAGTTTTTGTCACATCATCATAGCATTGTGATGGCATAATAGCATTATGATGTCATTGCTTCATTGCAATGTCATAAGAGCATTGTGATATCATAATAACATTATGAAATAATAATGACATTAGGATGTAATAACATTGTGAAGATTGTGAAGTTTTTATTTGGATGTCATACCATTGTGATGTCATAATAGCATTGTGATATCATATCATTGTGATGTTATAACACAATTGTGTTGTGATATTAGCATTAGCATTATGCTGTCATAAAAGTATTGAGATGTCATAACATTGCCAGATTGTAATAGCATTTTGATGTCATATTAGCATTGTGATATCATCATAGCACAGTGATGTCATAATAGCATTGTGATATCATAATACAATTGTGATGAAATAATACCATTGTAATGTCATCATAGATTTGTGAAATCATAATACCATCTTGATATCAAAATTCCATTTTCATATCATAATACCATTGTGAGGTCATGATAGCATTGTGAGGTCACCTTAGCATTGTTATGTCATATTAACATTATGTGTCATAATACTATTTTGAAGTCACAGTGGCATTGTAATGTATAATATCATTGTGATGTCACAAATGCATTGTGATATCATAATAGAACCTTTTGTTCATGTCATTTTATTGTCATCATAGCATGGTAAAGTCATAACACCATTGTGATGTCAAAATAGCATTGTCATGTCATAAAAGAATTTACATGTCACACCTTTGAATGGCATAATAACATTGGTGTGTGATAATAGCATTGACTTCATGATTCCCTTGTGATTTCATAAAACTCTTATCATAATACTATGATGTTGTTATAGAATTGTGATGTCAAAATTCCACTCTGATCATATCAAAATCTTGTCTTAATATCATTGTGACATCACAATATCATTGTCACTTTAAAATACCATTTTGATGTCATGCCACAATCATGTCGTAATAGCATTGTAATGTCATAATAGCATTGTGATGTTCTAACAGCTTTGTGATGTCATAATATCATTGTGATATCAACATTATATTGTGATGTCATACCATAATCATGTTGTTATAACATTTTGATGTCATTATAGTATTGTGATATCATAATAATATTGTGAACATATGCCGTTATGAAGTCATATTAGCATTGTGATGTCTTAATATCATTCTGATGTCAAAATACTATTGTGGTGTCAAAATAGCATTTTCAGGTCATAAGGCCACTGATATATCAAAATTCCATTGTATCGACATACAACAATCATGTTTTAATAGCATTGTAATATCATAATAGCATTGAGTTATTATAATGGCATTGTGATGTCATATCATTGTGATGTAATAGCATTGTGAAGTCATAATACAATTGTGATGACATGATACCATTGTGATGTCACAGTAGCATCACAATGTTCTATCATTGTGAAGTCATAAAACCACTGAGGTCATAACATTGATGTCATAATAGCATTGAGGGGACATACCAACATGATGTCATTATACATTTTGATGTCATAATACCACTGTGATGTTAAAATATTATTATTGTGATATTATAATTATATTGTGATATCATATAACACGATGATATAATAGCTATGTCCTAATAGCATTGTGAAGTCTTAATAGCACTGAGATGTCATGATACCATTGAGATGACATAACACCATTGAGATATCATAAACAATTGTAATGTCATAATAAAATTGTGATATCATAATAAAATTGTGATGTCATATTATTGTGTTTTCAGGATACATTTGATATGTCTTACCATTGTGATGTAAAAATTTAATTGTGATGTCATAATAGCATTGTAAAGTCCTAAATCCATTGTGAAGACATAATACCACTGTGATGTTATAATACCATTGTGATGTCATACCAAAATCATGCTGTAATAGCATTGGGATGGGATGTCATAATACCATTATGACATCATAATAGACTGCCATTGAGCGATCTTATCACAATCATGTTGTAATAGCATTTCAATGTCATACTATTGTGATATCGTATTGACATTGCTATTTCAAAATAACTTTGTGATGCTGTCATGATACCATTGTGATGTCATAATAGCACTGTGAAATAATACATTTGTGATTTCACACAATTGCCATGTCATTATATCTTTGTTATGTTATAATTGCACTGAGATGTCACATGAGCATTGGGATGCCATAATAACATTAAGAAACCATAGTACCTTTGTGATATCATAATTGCACTGTGATGCCATATGTGCAAGTGATGTCATAATAGCATTTTGAGGTAAAAATGAAATTGTGATGTCAAGATTCCACTGTGATGTCATAATGACAATGTGAGGTCATAATAGAATTGTGATGTCATAGTAACATTGGGACATCAGGACACCATTGTTATGTCATAATACAACTGTGATGTCATAATAGCACTTAGATATCATGACACCATTGTGATGACATGATACCATTGAGATGTAATAATAAAGTTGTGGTGACATAATACTATTGTGATGTCATAATATATTTTAGATGTCATATTATCATGGTGATGTCATAATAGCACTGAAATGTCATGACACAATTGTGATGATATGGTACAATTATTATGTCATAATAGCATACTGAGATCATAAACCCTTTGTGATGTCATAATAGCATTGTGATATTGTCATGCCATTGTTGGTATAATGTTCATTTAAAATATTACTCTTATTTATAAATAAGATATATAAATATAAATATAAATATAAATATTTATAAATAAAACATTACTCTTATTTATTCAAATACTTATATCTGCCCTCAACTCTGGTTTCAATCTGGATATTGCATTGTGATACTTATTCTAAGCATCCTGTCCCAACTTTGTGTAAACAGGCCAAATAAAGCAACTAGCCAGAATGTTGAGCAATGGGAGGAGCCAGAGTGCAGGAAATGAGTGGGAGGAAAGAGGGAGGGAGCAGAACTTGGAGAGCAGAGCTAGAGCAGAGATCTTGGAACAGCATGGCGAGAATGAACCAGACCTAAGACTTCACAAAAAGCAAGTATAATGGGTAAAATCTAAATGTTAGGAAACTAGGAGGGCTTGAAGTTTTTGGAGGGAGTAACTACGGGCCAGCATTGTTTTCTAAGTTAACTAAATAAACACAGTCTCTGTGTGTTGAATTGGTTATACAGCTGTTTAGACTTAACAGCAAGCACTAATAAAAATTAAACAAATAGTAAATATTAATCATCACCTACAAGAATCATCATCTACAACATACCATTGTGAAGCCTTTATACCATTGTGATGTCATAACACAGTTCCAATTTAATATCATTATGAAGAAACAATAACATTGTGAAGTCAAAATTCCATTGTGATGTCATACCACAATGATGTTGTAATAGCATTGTGATGTCATAATGACTGAGATATGATAACAATAATGTAATGTCATGATAACATTATGATGTCCAAATTGCATTATTATGTTATATTATGTTATAATATATTATAATGATGTTATATTTCCATTGTGAAATCATACCATATGAATAATAACATTGTGATATCATAATAGCCTTGTGATGTCATAATATCAATGCGATGGCAAAATAACATATTGAGGACATAACCCCATTGTGGTGTCATAAAAGCATTGCAATGTCATAATAACATTGTGATGTCAAAATTTCAATCTGCTCTCATACCAGGTAAAATGATTAATGACCTTTTGAAAAAAATATGTGATACTATTTCTAAACTAAGATTCTTGGACAGGAACTGTCATCACTAGGTTTCTGTTATAGGCTCCTCAGATTGAGGCATGTAGGGCCTCTCAGCCTTTCTCTCAAGCAGGCTGTTCACTTGGCCCTTTAAATAAATGGCTCCTGAAACTCTTACTGGCTTTCACCTTTTGCATGACATCATTCTCCCCTCAGCCAATCAGCACCTGAGGGAATCTTGATGTTTCCATGGAGATCAGTAAACAAACTTTCCTCAATGTCCAGTATCTCTTATCAGGTCTCATCAAGGTTGGCTGCATCATCTCTCTCTCTCTATGACCTGTTTCTCAGGACATAGTTTTTATATTGTCCTTAATTCCCTGTATTTATGACACTCTTTGTGCCTCCTCTCCTGAAGGCTTCCCAGAGCTTTGAGGGGAGGGAGAATTTCATAGGGAAATATCACTTGGGGCTGGGTACTTTAAGGACTCTCTTTCTCTCTATCTGTATAATATCTGACTTTTGGTCTCTGAATGTAATCCCATTGATGAAGAAAAAAGCATCTCTGTGGATGCAAGAACATGGCAATGAACTATCAGTTGAGGGCGGAGAGCAAAATATTTTTTAACAACAGCCTGGTTTGCTTGAAATTTTCTGTAGGATGCCCTGTCCCAACAACTCAATTAACTGCCATCAAACCCCATACTGGAAGAATGGTTTGGTCACAATAGATGGCCCATTGGAACTTTATACCCCACTATAATGAGCCCTCCTAATTAATGAATACATACCATATTTGTATTTCTACATTTATTTACTTCACCCAGGATGATTTTCCCTTATTCCATCAATTTGAAAATATCATGATGACATTTTCTTAGCTGATAACTGCACTGTTATGGAAATATTACAAATTTTCCCCAAAGGAGATTTTCAGTCCTGCTGTTTAGAACTTGGAAGTTTCTGAGACCTAATCATTGTATTGAATGACAAACTATATAGATAACTTTAATCTTTTAATCTTGAAGGCCCCCCCATCTTCTTCTAATTCCTGGTGATTTGAATTGCCATGTCCTGCTGAAGTTCTCTATTTCTGAATCTGTCACTCTAGCACTTTCTCTCTGTGTCTCTCCCAGTCTCCCTCTCTCAGGCTGCCACTTGTGGTTAAGTATGTAAAGCTCTCAGTTCTGCTGAACGAGTACAACAAGATGACTGCTTGATAACATAACATGGATGGTCTGTGTAAAAATATAAGCAAGGTCCCAATTAAATGCTTTTTGTTAAAAGAGTTGCCTTGGTCAGGGAGCATTTTTCCAGTAAGTAATTCATTGACTGAGGACATATCTGTGCATTTAACAAATACTAATGGAATCCATGATAATGGGAAAGTCACATGTCAAGGACAAGTGATTTTTTTAGTGACTACTTGAAAGAAATGTGTGACATTTTTCCTGAACTAATAGTCTTGGACATAGGAACTGTTATATCTAGGTTGTGTTCCATCAGCTGTCCAGACTGAAGCATGTAGGGCTGCTCAGCCTTTCTCTCAAACATGCTGTCCAATTGGCCCTTTTAAAAACTACCTCCTGAAACTCTTAATGGCTTTCATGTGGTTTATCACATCATTCTGTCTCTTAGCCCATCAGTGCCTGAGAGAATCTTGAGGTTTCTGTGAAGATCAGTAAACAAAATTTTCTCAGTGTCCAGTATCTCTGATCCTGTGAACACTTGACTCTTCCTTGTGAAACCCAACAGCTTTTATCCTCATTCTTTTATCTAGATCCCATACATTTACTCTTGTTTACCTCTGTGACAAGGCCAGGTATGAAAGGAATATTTAATATTTATTTAATTGGACAGCTTCCTAAGGAAGGAAGCTTCACAATGGTATAAGATTAAGGGGAATATACTGAATGACAAAGTGGTATCCTACTGTTTTCTTGGATCTGACATTTCCTAGATTTGGACTTTGAACTGAGCAGTTAGTGACATACTGACTAAATCTACCTATACATTCTTAATGATATAATAGGCTGTAAGGCTCTGGGGTACCCTGGGGTATTGAGTCCTTAATATCAGGGAAAAGAGAAGGTAACCTGAGAGCCCTGCAGGCTAGTCTAATAGGGTCTACCTGAAAGAGGGAGTGTACATGGGGTGGGGGCAGAGATGCAAAGAATGGACACAAGACAGATTTCTGTTCATGTTTCAGTTTACTGATTGTGCAAACAACATGTATAAAGCAAAGGGTACAAGCAAAATGTTTTTTACATAAGCAGCACATCTGTGCCACCTGGCAAGGCATCCAGGAGTTCACTGATAGTTACAACAAATTTGTTCTCTGGATCCCAAGGTTGCAAGGAGCTTGCTATCTACTTCTTAGGCTCAGAATAACCCTCTTGCAGAGACTGCCAAGGACAGTCTCTAAGACATAGAATTTAGATAAGACCAGTCTGGCAAGGCCAGGAGGTAGAATTCTAATTACCACAATCATTCAGTAACCAGACAATTGCTGAGACTGGTTTGGCTGAAAAAAAGAAAATCTGTGAGTGTAAAAGGAGAAATGGGGGATACTAAACTATTTGACAGCTGGTTCTGTTCCACACTAGTGTTACCAACTCTCTATGAACAGGATTACCTTTACTGACCTGGCTGAACATGCAGCTATGTCCTACTAAGTGGTCAGTGAGAAACCCTCCTGAGGTCCTGGTGTTTACATTTAAAATTTGGCCATCAGGACAGGAAAATGGGTACTTGTGCAGCTGTGTTTCCTGTTGTAGTCCTCCAGACAAACACTCTAAAAATAGTGTTAGTATAGCAGGACTGCTGGTTAAGATGTGCCACTTGAACTTATAGTGTCTGAGATAGTTGGGTAAGCTAGTTCATGGCTAGGATTCTCTGCTACATATGAGTTCCTGGAAAACATGCATTACAAAATCATACTTTGCCCTGCTTTAGCAGAATCTTTTGTCCATTTAAAGTCATTGTAAAAGTTGTTAACATCAGGAGGGGCAAGATGGCGGAGCCGGGAGGACTCTCATTCTGAGCAGCAGCACAGCAGGATCAGCACAGTGACCAGCAATCAGAACTCTCGGCCATAAAACACAGTCATTGTGTTTCCCAGGTGAGAGGATACCCCACGGTAGGGGAATTCAATCAGCTTTTAACTTACCCGGCTAAACCACAGAAGAGATCCCGGTTCTGCCAGCCGATTGCCTGCCAGCCGCCAGCCCCAGCCCCAGCACCAGCCCAGAGCCACAATCCAGTGTCTCTGGTCACTGTCTCAGACTGAACCGTGTGAACCACACTATCAGACTGGAATTTTCAGTCAAGAGATAACCCCAGGGTACAGGAAACGATTGGGACCGGCCTTAGGTCACCCAGACATCCCCTGGAAAAGACTCGGGCGGGTTCCACAGGGACCCCAGGAGCCAGCCCGAAGCCAGAGCCGGGGACCCAGGTTCCGGCACAGAGCCCTGCCTGCCTGCGCGCCTGATTCGCTGCAGGAGTGTCTGATCTCAGAGAACTCAGCTCACCCCCAACCTGAAAAGGTCCCTGGAAAATTACCCAGCTTAGGGAGGCACTCAGGCTCCCAAAAGCCACAAAGGCAGACACAGGCAGTTTCTGCGCACCAGACAGCTGGCAGAGACTGAGCCACTATCACACAGCTGTGCTCCAGGCACAGGCAGTTTCTGCGGCCAGCCAGTTGGCAGACACTGAGCAGTGTGCACCAGGGCAAAAAAAGACACTGGGAGTCCGTGTCTCCAGAGAATCCACGGGGAAGGAAGGAAACTGTACTGATCTAAATCACACAATCCTTCCCTAGAAAAAGTCTAGCAGTCTAGTGGGGCCAAGGCGCCAGCACTCAGCTGTGCTCCAGACACAAGCACAAACAGTTGAGGCGCGCCTGATGTCCAACTGGGTCACAGCAGCTGATCATTCAATTTGCAACAAGAAACCCAGAAACAGGGCAGCTGCCCTCAGCACTTCCCTGGGTGAGAGGAGAACCCTCTCGACTAACAAAGACCACAGTTACAACTCAGGTCTATATCCCTGAGGTGAGCAACTCCTGAAAAAACACCAGCCATCCAGGGACTATACCCAAAAAGCTGAGAAGACATCCTTCAGGAAAAACCAGCTTTCTGCAAAGGGGATTCTCTCCACCACAGGATCCCCAGGAACCACCAGAAAATAACCCCAAACACCTAAGATAACACAATGGGTAGAGGCCAGCTTAAAAGCTCAAGCAACAAAAGACAGAGCAATATGGCATCTCCAGAACCCAGTTACCCAGAGGCAAGTAGCCCTGGACACCCCACCATAACTGAAATCCAAGAAGATGACCTAACAAGTATGGTCATGAAGATGATAACAGAGGAAACAAATAAGATTCATAAAGACATAGAGGAAGATAAACTCAAACAGAATATTGCCATCCGTAAAGAAATAGAGGAAGCTGCAGCCAAACAGTTTATGGCCTTTAGAAAGGAAATGCTTAAAACACTCAATGAAATGATAGAAACAGAGTTGAAGGAACTAAATGAAAAACAGGAAAGTACAATCAGACAGGTGAAGGAAGTAAACAAAACAACTCAAGACCTGAAGATAGAATTGGAAAAATTAAAGAAAACACAAATGGAAGAAATAATGGAAAGGAAGAATCTAGGGAAGAAAACAGGAACTACAGAGGTAAGCATAACCAACAGACTAAAAGAGATGGAAGAAAGAATCTCAGGTGTAGAAGATACAATGGAAGAAATCGATGTATCTGTCAAAGAAAATGTTAAATCCAAAAATTCCTGACACAGACCGTCCAAGAAATGCAAGACAATATGAAAAGACAAAACCTAAGAATAATAGGTATAGAAGAAAGAGAAGACTCCCTTCTCCAAGGCCCAGAAAATATTTTCAACAAAATCATTGAAGAAAATTTCCCCAAGCTAAAGGAGAGGCCAATTAGAATACATGAGGCCTACAAAACACCCAACAAATTTGACCAGAAAAGAAAATCCTCCCGCCACATAATAATCAAAACAGTAAGTATACAGAACAAAGAAAAAATACTAAAAGCTGCAAGGGAAAAAGGCCAAGTAACATATAATGGCAAACCGATGAGAATCACACCTGACTTTTCAACAGAGACTATGAAAGCCAGAAGGGCCTGGACGGATATCATGCAGACCCTAAGAGAACACAGATGTCAGCCCAGGCTACTATACCCCGCAAAACTCTCAGTCCTCATAGATGGAGAAAACAAGATATTCAATGACAAAAACAAATTTAAACAATACCTACAAACAAATCCAGCATTACAGAAGACACTGGAAGGGAAAATACAACCCAAGAAAGCTAGCTACATTCAAGAAAACACAGGAAATAAATAACCTCACTTCAGTAAAACAAAAAGCAACCAAGCACACAACCTGATGACCACAGCCAACATCAAAATCAAGAGATCTAACAGCCACTGGTCATTAATCTCTCTCAACATCAATGGACTCAACTCTCCAATAAAAAGACACAGATTAACAGAATGGATACGTAAACAAAACCCAGCAATCTGTTGCATACAAGAAACACACCTAAGACACAAAGATAGACATTATCTGAGGGTAAAGGGTTGGAAGACAACTTTCCAAGCAAACAGACCCAAGAAGCAAGCAGGAGTAGCCATTCTAATATCTGATAAAATAGACTTTCAACCAAAATTAATCAAAAGAGATGGGGAAGGACACTTCATACTCATCAAGGGAAAATTCCACCAGGAAGACATCACAATCCTGAACATCTATGCCCCAAATACAAGGGCACCCATATTTGTGAAAGAAACATTGATAAAATTTAAAGCACATATAGATCCCCACACATTAGTAGTGGGAGACTTCAACACCCCACTCTCAAAAAAGGACAGGTCAACCAAACAGAAATTAAACAAAGAAACAATGTCTCTGACAGAGGTCATGAATCAAATGGACCTAACAGACATTTACAGAACTTTACACCCAAACACAAAAGAATTTACCTTCTTCTCAGCACCTCATGGAACCTTCTCCAAAATAGACCATATAATGGGTCACAAAGCAAGCCTCAATAGATACAAGAAGATTGAAATAATCCCATGAGTCTTGTCTGATCACCATGGAATAAAGCTGGACCTCAACAACAACAGAAATAACAAGAAGCCTACACACACATGGAAACTGAACAACTTGTTACTGAATGACAGCTGGGTCAGGGAAGAAATAAAGAAATTAAAGTCTTTCTAGAAATCAATGAAAATGAAGACACAACATACCCGAACTTGTGGGACACAATGAAAGCAGTGCTAAGAGGAAAGTTCATAGCATTAAGTGCCTTCAAGAAGAAATTCGAGACAGCTCATTTAAGCACCCTAATGGCTCACTTAAAAACCCTAGAAAAAGAAGAAGCAGACACACCAAGAAGGAGTAGACGGCTGGAAATAATCAAACTCAGGGCTGAAATCAATCAACTGGAAACAAATAAAACAATTCAAAGAATCAATGAAACCAAGAGCTGCTTCTTTGAAAAAATCAACAAGATCGACAAACCCTTAGCCAGGCTAACTAAAAGGCAGAGAGACACCACCCAAATCAACAAATTCAGAAATGAAAAGGGGGATATAACTACAGACAATGAGAAAATCCAAACAATCATTAGGACTTACTTCAAAAGTCTATATGCCACAAAATTTGAAAATCTAAATGAAATGGACAATTTTCTTGATCGATTTGACTTACCAAAGCTGAATCAGGACCAGATAAATCAACTAAATAGTCCTATATCCCCCAAAGAAATAGAAGCAGTCATCAAAAGTCTCCCATCCCAAAAATGCCCAGGACCAGATGGCTTCAGCGCAGAATTCTACCAGATCTTCAAAGAAGAGCTAACACCAATTCTCCCCAAACTATTCCACAAAATAGAAACAGAAGGAATAATACCAAATTCATTCTATGAAGCCACAGTCACCTTGGTACCTAAACCTCACAAAGATTCAACAAAGAAAGAGAATTTCCGGCCAATCTCCCTTATAAACATTGATGCAAAAATACTTAATAAAATACTTGCAAACCGAATCCAAGAACACATCAAAGATTTTATCCACTATGACCAAGTAGGCTTCATCCCAGGTATGCAGGGGTGGTTCAATATATGGAAATCCATCAATGTGATCCACCATGTTAACAAACTGAAAGAAAAAAAAAAAAAACACATGATAATCTCCCTAGATGCTAAAAAAGCCTTTGACAAAATCCAATATCCATTCATGTTCAAAGTATTGGAGAGATCAGGGATACAAGGCACATATCTAAACATAGTAAAGGCGATATATAGCAAGCCTATAGCCAACATCAAACTGAACTGAGAGAAACTTAAAGCAATCCCACTGAAATCAGGGACAAGACAAGGCTGCCCACTCTCTCCATATCTCTTCAACATAGTGCTGGAAGTCCTTGCTAGAGCAATAAGACAGTTGAAGGAGATCAAGGGGATACAAATTGGAAAGGAAGAAGTCAAATTATCACTCTTTGCAGATGATATGATAGTATATGTGAGTGATCCCAAAAACTCTACCAGGGAAATCCTACAGCTGATAAACACCTTCAGCAAACTGGCCGGATACAAAAATAACTCAAAAAAAAGTAGCCCACCTGTATACAAAAGACAAAAGGGCTGAGAAGAAATTAGGGAAACAACACCCTTCACAAAAGCCACAAATGACATAAGGTACCTCGGAGTAACCCTAACGAAGGAAGTCAAAGACTTGTATGAAAAAAATTTCAAATCTCTGAAGAAAGAATTAGAAGATATAAGAAGATGGAAAGATCTCCCATGCTCATGGCTTGGCAAGATTAACATAGTAAAAATGGCCATCTTACCAAAAGCAATCTACAGATTCAATGCAATGCCCATCAAATTACCAACACAATTCTTTTCAGACCTGGAAAGAAAAATTCTCAACTTCATATGGAATAACAAGAAACCCAGAATTGCTAAAACAATCCTCTACAATAAAAGATCTTCTGGAGGTATCTTCATCCCTGATCTTAAGTTGTACTATAGAGCAACAGTTTTAAAAACTGCATGGTACTGGCTTAAAAACAGAATGGTGGATTAATGGAACAGAACAGAGGACCCAGAAATAAACTCACACACTTATGGACACCTGATCTTTGACAGAGACGCCAAAACCATACAATGGAAAAAAAGATAGCATCTTCAACAAATGGTGCTGTTCTAACTGGATGTCTACATGTAGAAAAATGAAAATAGATCCATACTTGTCACCTGCACAAAACTAAAGTCCAAGTGGATCAAAAACCTCAACATAAAACCAGACATATTAAATCGGCTTGAAAAAAAAAGTGGGAAATACCCTAGAACTCATTGGTACAGGGGAAAACTTCCTGAACAGAACACCAACAGCACAGGCTCTAAGAGCAACAACCAATAATTGGGACCTCATGAAACTGAAAAGCTTCTGTAAAGCAAAGGACACCGTCATCAAAACAAAGCGACCTCCTACAGATTGGGAAAGAATCTTCACCAACCCTTTATCTGACAGAGAACTCATATCCAGTATATATTAAGAACTAAAGAAGCTGAAAAGCACCAAACCAAGTAATCCACTTAAAAAATGGGGAACAGAGCTAAACAGAGAATTCTCTGTAGAGGAATACCGAATGGCAGAGAAGCACTTAAAGAAACGCTCAACCTCACTAGCCATTAGGGAAATGCAAATCAAAACAACCCTGAGATTTCACCTTACACCCATGAGAATAGCCAAGATAAAAAACTCAAGTGACAACACATGCTGGAGAGGTTGTGGAGAAAGGGGAACCCTTCTCCACTGCTGGTGGGAATGGAAACTTGTAGAATCACTCTGGAAATCAGTTTTCTCAGACAACTAGGAATAGCGCTTCCTCAAGATCCAGCCATACTACTCCTGGGCATATATCCAAAAGAGGCTCAAGTACACAAAAAGGACATTTGCTCAACTATGTTTGTAGCAGCTTTATTTGTAATAGCCAGAAGATGGAAACAACCCAGATGCCCCTCAACTGAAGAATGGATGCAGAAATTGTGGTACATCTACACAATGGAATATTACTCAGCAATGAAAAATAAGGAAATCATGAAATTTGCAGGTAAATGGTGTGACCTGGAAAGGATCATCCTGAGTGAGTTGTCCCAGAAGCAAAAGGACACACATGGTATGTACTCACTCATATAGACATACAACATAGGACAAACCCACTAAAACCTGTGCATCTAAAGAAACTAAGTAAGACAGCAGACCCTAACTAAAATGTCCAATCCCCATCTGGAAAGGCAAAGATATGGACATCAGAAGAAGAAGAAAACAGGAAACATCCTAGGAACCTACCACAGAGGGCCTCTGAAAGCCTCTGCCCTTCAGACTATCAAAGCAGATGCTGAGCCTGATGGGCAACTGTTGGGCAGAGTGAATGGAATTTTAGGTAAGAACTGGGAAATAGTAAGAGCTGGAGAGGACAGGGTCTCCACAAAGAGAGCAACAGAACAAGAAAATTTGAACACGAGAAATTCCCAGAGACTCATACTCCAACCAAGGAATATTTATGGAGATAACCCAGAAACCCTGCACAGATGTAGCCCAGGGCAGTTCAGAGTCCAATTGGGTTACATAGTAATGTGAAGAGGGACTGCCTCTGACATAATCTGATTGGCCTGCTCTTTGATCACCTCCCTCTGGGGGGGGGGAGCAGACTTACCAGGCCATAGTAGAGGACAATACAGCCACTTTTGATGTGAACTGACAGACTAAGATCAGAAAGGAGAGGAAAACCTCTCCTCTCAGTGGACATGGAGAGTGGCATGCAAGCAGAGGGAGGAGAGAGGGTGGGATTGGGAGGGGAGGAGGGAGGAGGTTATGGGGGGATGCAGAAGGAAAAAAGTGTGATTGAGGAAAAAATGTTAAAAAAAAGGGAAAAAATAATTTAAGAACCTTAAATGACTTTCAAAAGTGGAGGAAAACATGGAGTTAGTCAATTGGCATGGAGCATGTCTCGCCCCTGGGGGCAATGGTCTCCTGAACCTACTCAGATCTCAGACACCACCACTGCTAGTTCTAGAAATGATGCAGGATGTTCCAACGAGGGGTTAAGGCTTCTCATAATATTTCCTATATGCTCACACCTGTTTGTCTATATCCCCCATTTTTATTCATTATTAGCCAGATAGAGCCAAGTAATTGTGGTAATGATACTTGCTTTTTTGCCCATTGCTGGAATGCTAGTAAACTTAGGTATGCCCTGGTTACACGCATGCCTCACTGGGTGCCTGTGCCCGTTGATGCCCCTCACGCTATGACTCTCTTCAGACAGAAAAGGAATCTTGGAACGACAGCCACCATTGTTACTACCATCTCATTTGCAGCTGTTGGAGCTACCACCAGGGCATTAGCCATGAGTCATACTGGGCAGACTGCTCAGACCCTGAATAATCATTTAGCCAATGTAGCTCATGCCTTAGTTAACATAAAGGAATTAATGCTCAACTAAAAGGAAGCTTGATGTTGTTCAATCAGAGGATTGACCTCTTGCAGGAGCAAATTGATACCCTATGGCAAATCGCTCAACCTGGCTGTCAATGAAAGTATGCTGGACTTTGTGTCACTAGCATACAACATGAGAATTTTTCCTGTGCTGCAAATCTGTCTAAACAATTGTCGAGCTATATTTTAGGTAATTGGACTGGAGAATTCGATACTACGATGGAGCAGCTGAGAGTGGCCATTGTCACAGTAAATTCTACCGGAGTGGACACAGGACTAGCCACAGGATTATCAACATGGATTGCTGCAGCCATGAATCATCTGAAGGAATGGGCGGGCATGGGAGTGTTAGCAGGCCTTCTGGTGTTGGTCTCCTTGGTTTGCCTGTGGTATATATGCAAGATTAGAGTCTCACAACAGTGTGATGCAGCCATGATCATTCAGGCCTTTACAGCCATTGAAGCAGGACATTCTCCCCAAGCATGGTTGGATACCATAAAAAGCTAAAATAATACGCTCAGGATGCGAGGCTAAGCACTGCACTCAGGGTCAGCCGCTTTGGACTCAGAGAAGAGCATATCTGATTGCATGCGGGTTGATGCCCCAGGTCCCGCCTCTGAGAAAAAAGTATTGGACAGGTCTGATGTTCTTTGGGTGGATGACACCTAAATGAACATTGGTACAAAGTCCCAATTTATTTCTAATATTAGAGATCAGACCTCTACTCTTGCCTGGTGTGTCTAAAACAAATAGGGGGAACTGTAGAGAGCTGCGGAATGCTATGCCTTAAAGATGGGGCTGGTTTCCACCTTCCACCTTCCCGATGGTGAGTGCTCTCTGTCATGAACAATTCCGCATTTGGCTAAGGCTGAGGATCTGGCTTGCTTCCATGTATTTGGACCTATATGCATTGCCCACATGGCACGGCTGGGTTGGCTACCCAGAGACTTTTAAGGTGTGGGCTGGCTTTCCCCAGGGTCAGATGATTGTTCAAGGTTCCTGAATAAACTGCATTGAAAAAAAAAAAAAAGGTGTCAACATCTTATTTTAACTGCTTATGAGTGAATTTGATATAATATACATTATACTTATTTTCCATTTTTCTTAGGGTCAAATTCCTATCCATGTGGCTCTCTAGTTTTTTGTTTGTTTGTTTGTTTGTTTGTTTGTTTTTTCCTTTAAAATACCTCAATTTTAATAGGTTTTGTTCATCTAATCATTGGCATATGGTCAGAGTCTCAGCACCAAATCTTTTAAAGAAAAATGTTCCTTTAAGATAGATAAATGGGTATGAATTATATACCTAGGACACAAGACCATCTGTGTTTCCTGCTGTGCTCTTCCAGACAAACACTCTGAAATGAACATAGTGTTAGTTCCAGGACTTCTTGTTCAGAGGGGCCAGTTGAGCACTTTGGGTCTGTGGTAGCTGGGTAAACACTAGTTCATGACTAGGATTCTCTTCTAAATAACGGGTTCTTGGAAAGTATGCTGTACAAAGTCAAACTGTGCCCTCCATTAGCAGAATCTTTTTTCTACATGTTAAAAGATATTGTAAAAGTTGTCAATATATTATTTTTATTGATTATGTGGTAATTTCATATAACATACATTGCACTCCTATTCCATTACTCCCAGGATTAAATTCCTACCATATGTCACAATATTTTTTTTCTTTAAAATACATCAATTGAAGTATATGTTGTTCATATACTCATTGGAATATTATCAGAGTCTCAGTGCCAAGTGCCTTAAAGAAAACTGAGTTCATCCTGCAGCAACCTGGCAACACACCCATCAGTCTTGAAGAGCTCTATACTTCATCACTTTGATCAAAGTTTGTCTTATGTGTTTATTTATAACGTATTGTTCACTTTGTATCCCCTCTGCTGCCCCCACCATCTTCTCCTTCCAGTCCCTCCCAACCTCCTTCTCCTTCCCCTATTCCCTTTATAAAATTCCCCTGATTGTGAAGTTGCTCCTCCCCCTTATACCTGACCATAGCTTATCAGTTCTCTTCAAAGCTGGCTGCAGTGTCTTCCTCTGGCCTGATTTTCAAAGCATTGTTCTCCTTGTGTCCTCAATTCCCTCTACTTATGACACTCTTCCTGCCTCCACTCCTGAAGCCCTTCCAGAGCTCTGAGGGAGAATTTGATGAGAAAAATACCATTTAGATCTGGGTTTTTAAGGTCTCTGTGTGCATAATATTGGAGTGTGGGTCTCTGTATGTAATACCAGTTGAGGCAGAAGGAAGGAACTCTGTGGATACAAGAACATGTCACTGATCTATTAGGTAAGGGCAGAGAGCAACATATTTTAATAACAACAGGGTTTCTTTAAAATTTCCATAGGATGCCCTGTTACCACAATTCAAATCACTGCATCTAATTCCCCTAGTGGAAGATTGATTTGGTCACAATAGATGGACTGTGGAAAATTTATCCCCTAGTATTAGGAGACCTTGGATTAAGTGAATAGATATCATATTTGTCTTTCTACATTTCAGGTACTCCACCCAGAGTGACTTTTACTGGTTCCATCCATTTGGCTTAAAATAAAATGATGTAATTTTCTTAGTTGAATAATACTCCATATGGAAAACCTCCACACTTTCCCCAAAGGAAGTAGTTGGTCCCGTTCTTTAGTCTTCAGAAGTTGAAGGAACTTTAATCTTTGTATTGAATGACAAACTATGAGGATAACTATGTTTTTTTTTTAGCCTAGAATTTCCTCCATATTCTTCCACTTCCTGGTGATTTTAATTGCAATGTCTCCTTGAAGCTCATCTACTTACATGTGGAATCCCCAGTAAGGAAATATCTGGAAAGTGTTAGGAGGTAAGGCCTTGTTAAATAATATAATTACTTTTATTCTCCTTATTCCTTTATCAGCCCTTTTCTCTATTTTATGCAGGAGATGTACTGATTCTTTTTTTCTTTTGAGTTAATATAATATCCAACCATTTTGCATGAGGTGTTTATCAGCTAGTAGAATTTTGGGTGTCACTCTGGGGGACTATCACATCATCTGCAAATAGTGATATTTTGACTTCTTACTTACTGATATCTATCCCTTTGATCTCCTTCAATTGTGTTATTGTTCTATCAAGGACCTCCAGAATTATGTTTAAGAGATATGGAGAGAGTGATGAGACTTGCCTTGTTTCTGATATCAGTAGGACTGCTTTAAGTTTTTTTTTCAGTTTAGGTTAATATTGGCTATAGGCTTGTTTTATATTGCCTTTACTATATTTAGATATGTGTCTAGTATCCCTAATCTCTCCAATACTTTAAACCTGAAAGGATGATGGATTTTGTCAAATGCTTTTTCAGCATCTTAGGAGATTATCATGTGCTATTTTTTTTGAGTTTGTTAATATGGTGGATCACCTTCATGTATTTCCATATATTGAAACACCCCTGCATACCTGGGATGAATCCTACTTGATCATAGTGGATGATCTCTTTGATGTGTTCCTGTATTTGGTCAAAGGCATGAAGTACCTTGGTGTGACCCTTAAGAAGGAAGTCAAAGACTCATATGAAAATAATTTCAAGTCTTTGAAGAAAGAATTAGAAGAATATATCAGCATATGGAAATAACTCCCATCCTCATGGCTTGGCAGGATTAACATAATAAAAATGACAATCTTACCAAAAGCAAACTACAGATTCAATGCAATTCTCATCAAATTACCAAAACAAATCTTTACAGAACTTGAAAGTAAAGTTATCAACTTCACATGGAAAAACAAGAAACACAGAATTTCTAAAACAAGTGTTCTACAAAAAAAAAGATCTTTTGTAGGTATCTCCATGCATGACCTCAAGGTATACTATTAAGCAATAGTAATAACAACTCTCTGGTACTGGCATAGAAACAGAATGGCAAATCAATGGAACTGAATACAAGATCCAGAAATAAAGCCCCTCATGTATGGATAACTGTTTTTTGACAAAGATGCCAAAACCATACAATGGAAAAAAAATATAGCATCTTCAACAAATGGTGCTAGTCTAACTGCAAGTCTACATGTAGAAAAATGCAAATATATCTATACTTATCAGCTTGCAGAAAACTAAAGTCCAAGTTGATCAAAGTCCTCAACATAAAACCAGGCATATTAAATTGGTTAGAATAAAAATTGGGCAAGAGCCTTGAACTCATTGGCACAGGAGACACCTTCTTGACTAGAACACCAACAGCACAGGCTCTAAGAACAAAAATCATTAAATGGACCTCATGAAACTGAAAAGCTTCTGTAAAGCAAAGGACATTGTCATTAAATCAAAATGAATCCATACAGATTGGGAATGAACCTCCACCAAGCCTTTATGTTTCAGAGGGCTATTATCCACTAATTATAAAGAACAGAAGAAGTTGAAAAGCAACAAATCAAGTAATCAATTAAAAAATGGGTAACAGAACTAAACAGAAAAATTCTCTTGCCTGATGTGTCTAAAACAAAAAGGGGGAACTGTAGAGAGCTGCATAATGCCACCCCTTAAAGATGGAGATGGTTTCCACCTTCCACCTTCCAGATGGTGAGTGCTCTCTGTCACGAACAACTCCACATTTGGCTAAGGCTGAGGATCTGGCTTGCTTCCATGTATGTGGACCTATCTGCATTGCCCACGTGGCACGCTGGTGTTGGCTGCCCAGAGGCTATTTAAGCTGTGGGCTGGCTTTCCCCAGGGTCAGATGATTGTTCAAGGTTCCTGAATAAACTGCATTGAAAAAAAATTCTTAATAGAGGAATATCTAATGGCAGACCAACATTGAAAGAAATGCTCAAGTCATTAGCCATAGCAGAAATGCAAAATAGAATGACACTGAGATTTCACCATACACCCATCAGAATGGACAAGATCAAAAACTCAAGTGACAACACCTGCTGGAGAGGTTGTGGAAAGGGAAACCCTCCTCCACTGCTGGTGGAAATGTAAAATTGTACAATTGCTATTAGGAATGTAAACTTGTACAACCACTCTTGAAATCAATCTGGTGCTTTATCAGATGCTAATAATAGGGCTTCCCCAAGATCCAGTTCTACCACTCCTAGGCATATATTTAAAAAGGCTCAAGTATACAATAAGGACATTTGCTCAACCATATTTTAGCAGCTTTTTTTGTAATAGCCAGAACCTGGAAACGACTGAGATGCCCCCGAACTGAAGAAGGGATAAAGAAATTGTGGAAATCAATAAATGGGACCTCATGAAACTGAAAAGCTTCTGTAAAGCAAAGAACACCATTATCAAAACAAAATGACTGCCTACATCTTGGGAAAGAATCTTCACCAACCTTTTATTTGACAGAGGGCTAATATCAACTATATATAAAGAACTAAAGAAGCTGAAAAGCAACAAATCAAATAATCCAATAAAAAATGGGAAACAGAGCTAAACAGAGAATTCTTAATAGAGAAATATTGAATTGCAGAGAAAGATTTAAATAAATGCTCAACCTCATTAGCCATCAGGGAAATGCAAATAAAAACGACCCTGAGATTTCACCTTCTACCCATCATGATGGCCAAGATGAAAAACTCAAGAGACAACACAAGCTGGAGAGGTTGTAGAGAAAGGGGAGCCCTCCTCTGCTGCAGGTGGGAATATAAACTGGTACAACCACTTTGGAAGTCTATCTGGTGCTTTCTCAGACAATTAGGAATAGTGTTTCCTCAAGACCCAGCTATACCACTGCTATGTATACACCTAAAATTTGCTCAAGTACATAACAAGGACATTTGCTCAACCATGTTTATAGAAGCTTTATTTGTTATAGCCTGAACTTGGAAACAACCCAGATATACATCAATGGAGGAATGGATACAAAAATTGTGGTATTTTTACACAATAGATTACTACTCAGCAATCATAAAGGAGGAAATCATGAAATTTGCAGGCAAATGGTGGGATCTAGAAAAGATCATTCTGAGTGAAGTTTCCCAGAAGAAGAAAGACAAAAGACAAACATGGTATATACTCGCTTATATAATAAACATAATGAAATCTATACACCTAAAAAAGATAATCAAGAAAGCAGACATGTGGTAAGATGATCATTCATCATTTAGAAAGACAAATGAGATGTGCATTGAACGTATGACAGGAATCTATTGCAGAAGGCATCTGAAAGACTCTACCTAACAGTGTGTCAAAGCAGATACTAAGACTCATAACCAAGCCTTCGGCAGAGTACAGTGAATCATTTGAAAGAAGGGGAGTTAGTATGATGTGCAAAGGACAGGAATTCCACAAGGAAAAAATATATTTGGGCACAGGGTCTTTTCTGAGACTGACACTCAACCAAGGACCATGTATGGATATAACCTAGAACCTCTGCTTGGATGTAGCCCTTGGTAGCTCAGTAACTAATTAGTTTCCCATAATAAGGGGAACAAGGACTATTTTTAACAGGAACTCAATGGCTTTGTCTTTGACCTTCCTACTCTCCAAGGGAGGAGCAGTCCTGTTAGGGCACAGAAGATGACTTTGCAGCCAGTCCTGAAGATACCTGATAAAACAGGGTCAGATGAAAGAGGAGGAGGTCCTCCCCTATCATTGGACTTGGAAAGGGGCAGGGAGGAGATGAGGGAGGGAGGGTGGAATTGGGAGGGAATGAGGGAGCAGGATACAGCTGGATATAGAGTTAACAAAATGTAACGAATAAGAAAAATTATATATATATATGTATATATATATAATTATGGATATATGTATATCCATAATTAAAAGCAGAAAATTTAAACATAGTTAAATTTTATAGGAATTAATAAGAAAATGGGGTAGGTTTTTTTTTCTTTCTTATTTTTATTCTGTAAAAAGTGGAGAAATTTTTTCAGGTGAAGTTACAACAGCTCATTTATTCCTTGATATCAGCGTATGTATGTTTAAGTTTCCATGTTCAAAATATTGTGTGCTTGTATGTAAATGTTGATTAGGAAGAGACATAATTTGGCGTGCTAAGGAAATCACCTATCATGATGCATAAATCTAAATTTTTCCCCCAGGGAACTCACCTAGATGTCCTCTTTCGTCTATGTCTTATTTTTCTCAGCTTTTGTCATTAAAATATATAGTTAATATAAAAAGCTATAAAAAAATGAAATTTGCAGGAGAATGGTGGAAACTGGAAGTGAGTGGATCCCAGAAGCAGAAAGACACACACAGTATATTCTCAATCATATAGATATATAATATAGGATAAACCTACTAATATCTGTACACCTAAAGAAACTAATCAAGAGGGAGGACTTTGGCTAAAATGCTCAATCTCTATCCTGAAAGACAAAGAGGATGTACATCAGAAGGAGAAAACAGGGAATATGTTAGGAGCTGCCAAAAAGCTGATACTGAGACTTATGGAAAACTGTTGGGGGAGACTTCATGGAATCTAATGAAAGAAGTGGGAAATAGTAAGATCTCGAGAAGACAGGACCTCCACAGAGAGAACAACAGAACCAAAATATCTGAGCACAAGGATATTTCCTGAGACTCATACTCCAACCAAGTACCTTGCAAGGAGATAAACTAGAGCCCCTGTGCAGTTGTAGCCCATGTCAGTTGAGTGTTCAAGGGTGTTCTATAATAATTGAAACAAGGACTACCTCTAACATGAACTGATTGGCTTGTCTTTGAAAACCACACCCTGATGGTGTAGCAGCCTTAACAGGCCACAGAGGAAGACAATGCAGCCACTTCAGATGAGATCTGATAGATTAGGATCAGAAGAAAGGAGATTAAGACATCCACTATCAATGGATTTGGGGAAGGTCCTTCATGGAAAAGGGGGAGGGATGGTGGGATTGGAAGGGGAAGATGGAGGAATTTATGGGTGTATACAGTGTGAATAAAGGATAATTAATAAAAATTAAAATGTACAAATATTAAA
The DNA here is from genome assembly GCF_030254825.1 of Meriones unguiculatus. NCBI lineage: Eukaryota > Metazoa > Chordata > Mammalia > Rodentia > Muridae > Meriones > Meriones unguiculatus. The sequence continues at coordinate 21,566,525 of NW_026843710.1, read as the reverse complement.
AAAATATAATTCATTTTGGAGTTATAATATGGGAGGTTGTGCTTGGAAGTTGATATGCTAATAAATGTGACCAGATAGAATGGAGTCTCTGTCTCTTGGTATCTGTCACATCATATCTTTGTTTCTGTTGGTCTGGATCTTTCTATTTCTGAATCTCTCTCTCTCTCTCTCTCTCTCTCTCTCTCATCCTACCTCTTGTGGTTCAGTATGAAATTCTATCAGTTCTGCTGAAGGGCTACAACAAGATGCCTGCTTACTGATGTGAAGTCCTGGATGGTCTCTGTAAAAATATAAGTAAGGTCCCAATTATATGCTTTTTTCCCAAGATTTACCTTGATAAGGAAGTGTTTTCCCAGTAAGTAATTCACTGACTGAGGACATATGTGTACATTATCAAATAATAATGGAAACTATGATAAGGTGAAACTCACAGGTCAAGGACACATGACTTTTAAATTACCGCTTGAAAGAAATATGTGACACTTTTCCTGAACTAAGAGTCTTGGACACAGGATTTTCACCTCTGCGTTGTGCATTTTCAGCTGCCCAGATTGAAGAATATAGGGCTGCTCAGCCTTTTATCAAACAGTCTTTCCACTTGGCCCTTTTAATAACTAACTCCTGAAAATCTTATGGGCTTTCACTTGTTTCATGTCATCATTCTCCCTCTCAGCCAATCAGCACCTGAGAGAATCTTGAGGTTTCCATGGAGATGTGTAAACAAAGTTTCCTCAGTGTCCAGTATCTCTCATCCTGTGCACATCCTGTGACTTTTTCTTGTGAAAAACAAGAAGTCTTTACCTCATCCCTTTATCTAGATCCCACCCACTCCTGCTACCTTTGTGACAATGTCAGGTAGGAAATGAAACTTTAATGTTTATTTAACTGGACAGCTTCCTAAATAAGGGACTTCAAAGTGATGTGGGATAAAGGGAAACATACCAAATGAAAAGGTGATCTCCTACTATGCTCTTGGATCTGTAATTTCCTAGGTTGTGACTTTGAACTGAGCAGTTACTCACTCACATCGTCACTAAATGTACTCTAACGTCCTTGTTGATATAACGGGCTTGCAGGCTCTAGGGTTCCCTAGAGCAGGGAAAAGAGAAGGAAACCATACAATTCCTGGACAGGTTTGGCTGAAACAGAGGAAGATCGTTGAGTGTAAGAGAATTGAGGGACAATAAACTATTTGACAGCTGGTGCTGTCCACACTAGTTTTGACAACCCTATGTGTGAGCAAGGTTTCCTTGTCTGTCCTGGCTGGATCTGCAGCTGTGTCCTCCACAGTGGTTAGTGAGGAACCCTCCAGGTCCTGGTGTTTACAGTTAAAACTGGACCTTCAGAATAGAAAAATGTGTCCCTCTTATATGCCTAGGATAAAAGAGCAGCTGCTTCCTTCATGCAAACAGTCTGAATGTACTGTTACTGCCATGACATCTTGTTCAGAGGTGTCACCTGATCTCATGGGATCTGAGGCAAGTGCATACCCACTAGTACATAGTTAGGACTCTCTGCTACATAGTGAGTTCCTGAAAAACTTTAAATACTTTACACAGTCAAACTCTGCACTCCTTTAGCAGCACCTAAAAGTCATTATAAAAGTTGTCAACTTATTATTTTTATTGATTTTGGTAGAATTTCATATAATATACATTACGGTACTGTTTCATTGTTCCAGGTTCAAATACCAACCCATGTGTCACACTAAAATTATATTACTTTAAAATCAATTGAAGTATGTGTTGTTCATATATTCATTGCAACATGATTAGAGTCTCAGTGCCAAATCTCTTAAACAAAATTGAGTTCATCCTTGCTACACCCTTGGCCCACACACATGAAGGAGCCATCAGTCCTGAAGAGCTCTATACTTCATTAGCTTGATCACAGTTTTTCTTATCTATTTACTATGTTTTTTCTCTTTGTATTCCCTCTGCTGCTCCCTCCCTCTTCTTCTTCCTGTTCCACCCCGCACTCCTCCTTCTTCCCCTATGACCTTTCTCTAGTTCCCTGATATGAGAGGTCCTCCTCCTTCTTCTCCCTGACCCTAGCTTGTCAGGTCTCAACAAGGCTGGCTGTGTTATCTTCCTCTGCAGCCTGATTCTCAGGGCATTGTTCTCCTTGTGTCCTCAATTCCCTCTACTTATGACACTCTTCAGGTATTCCAGAGCACTGATGGGAGGGAGAATTTCATAGAGAAATCTTATTTAGAGTTGGGTGTTTTTATTTTTTATTTTATTTCTTTAACTTTTATTAGTTATGCTTTATTCACTTTGTATCCCCCCCATAAACTTCCCCTCCTTCCCTCCTAATCTCAATCTTACTCGCCCTTCTTCATGCATGGCCCTCCCCAAGTCTATTGATAGAATAGGTCCCCCTCTCCTTCCTTCTGATCTTAGTCTATCAGATCTTATCAGGAGTGACTGCATTGTCATCTTCTGAGCCTGGTAAGGCTACTCCTCCCTCAGGGGGAGGTGAAGAAAGAACAGGCCAATCAGTTTATGTCAGAGGCAGTCCCTCTTCCCATTACTATGGAACACACTAGGACACTGAACTGCCATGGGCAACATCTGTGCAGGGGTTCTAGGTAATCTCAATGCCTGGAACTTGGTTGGAGTATGAGTGTCTGGAAAGACCCCTGTGTTCAAATTTTTTGGTTCTGTGGCTCTCCATGTGGAGCTCCTGTCCTCTCCAGATCCCTCTATCTCCCACTTCTTTTATAAGATTTCATGCACTTTGCCAAACAGTTGGCCACAAGTCTCAGCATCTTCTCTGATAGAATGCAGAGTCTTTCAGAGGCCCTCCATTGCAGGCTCACAACCCATTTCCTATTTCTTCTTCTTCTGGTGTCCATCCTCTTTGTCTTTCAGGATAGGGATCAAGCATTTTAGTCAGGGTCCTCCTTCTTGATTAGTTTCTCCAGATGTACAGAACTTAGTAGGTTCATCCTATATTATATGTCTATATGACTGAGTATATACCATTTGTGTCTCTCTGACTCTAGGACAGCCCACTCAGGATAATCCCCTCCAGATCCCAACATCCACCTGCAAATTTCATGATGTCCTTATTTTTCATTGCTGAGTAATATTCCATTGTGTAGATGCACCACAATCTCTGCATCCATTCTTTAGTTGAGGGGCATCTGGGCCATTTCCATCTTCTTACTATCACAAATAAAGCTGCTACAAACATCGTTGAACAAATGTCTTTACTGTGTACCTGAGCCTCTTTTGGCTATATACCTAGGAGTTGTATGACTGGATCTCCAGGAAGCATTATTCCTGGTTGTCTGAGAAAGCACCAGATTGATTTCCAGAGTGGCCTATCAAGTCAACATTCCCACCAGCTGGATATTTTAAGGTCTCTCTCTGCATAATACTGAACTGTGAGTCTCTATATGTAAGCCCATTTTATATAGAAGGAAGTATCTCTGTGGATCCAAGAACATGGCACTGATCTATCAGTTGAAGGCAGAGAGCAACATATTTTAACAACAACACCCTGAATTTCTTGAAAATTTCTGTAGGATCTCCTGGTCCCATAACTCAATTCACTTCCTCAAAATACCCCTAGTAGAAGATTGTTTTTTTTCACAGTAGATGGTCTTTTGGAACTTTATCACCCACTATTAAGATATCTTGTAAGAAGTGAATACAAACCATATTTGTCTTTCATCATTTCAGTTACTTCAACCAAAATGAATTTTCCTGGTTCCATCCATTTGCCTGAAAATATAATGTCATTTTCTTAGCTGAATAATACTCCATTATGGAAATATTCTACATTTTCCCCAAAGAAGAATTTTAGTCCTGTTCTTTAGTCCCTGGAAGTTACTGGGCCTTTAATCATTTTATTGAATGACAAACTATCAGGATAACTATGTTCTTTTTGCCTAGAATTCCTCCATCTTCTTCCATTTCCTTGTGTTTTTAATGGCAATTCCCCCTTGATGCTCATCTATTTCCAGGTGGAGTCCCCAATGAGGCAATGTTTGGGAAGTGTTCAGAGGTATGAACTTTTTAGATAATATAATTCATATTGTAATTACAATATAGGAGGGTGTGCTTTGAGGTTGATAGGCCAATGAAAGTCACAAGACAGAATGGAGTCTCTGTCTCTCAGTCCCTGTCACTTTATATATTTGCTTATGTTCGTCTAGGTGTCTCTATCTGAATCTGTCTTTCTAACTCTCTCTCATTCTCTCTTTCTGTCTTTCTCTCTGTGTCTACTTCTCTCTTCATGGCCCTTGTGATAAATTAGGAAAAGCTTTCAGTTCTCCTGAAGTATTACAGTAAGATGACTGCTTGCAGATGTGTTCCTAGATGGTCTCTATAAAAACATAAGCAAGGTCCTAATTAAACATGTGGTGTTAAAAATTTGCCTTTGTCAGGGAGTGTTTGCCCACAAAGTAATTCACTGACTGAGGATTTTTCTATTCATTTAATAAATAATAATGAAATCTGTGATAATTTGAAACTTCCATATCAAGGACATGTGACTTTATTAATGACTACTTTTAAGAAATATGTAACAGGTTTCCTAAACTAAGATTCTTGGACACAAGAACAGATATCTGTGGGTTGTGTACTTTCAAGCTGCCCAGATTTAGGCATGTAGGAGAGCTCAGCCTTTCTCTTAAGCAGGCTGTCCACGTGGCCCTTTTAATAACTGGCTCTTGAAACTCTTACTGGTTTTCTCCCAATTCATGACATTATTCTCCCTCTCACCCAATCAGCACCTGAGAGAATTTTGAGGTTTCCATGAAGATGAGTAAACAAACTTTCCCCAGTGTCCTGTATCTAAGATCCTGTGTACATGTGTCACTTTCTTTTGAAACCCAACAAGCCTTTATCTCATCCCTTTATCCAGCTCCCCCACCTTTATTCCTCTTTACTTTTGTGAAAATGTCAAGTAGGAAATGAAACTTTAATCTTTATTTAACCAGTCAGCATCCTAAGTAGGGAAGCTTCAAAGTGATGTGGGATTAAGGGGAACATAAGGAATGGAAAGGTGGTCTCCTACTGTGGTCTTGGATCTCAAATTTCCTAGGTTGTGACTTTCAACTGAGCAGTTCCTGGTGTACTGAGTAAATGTACCTTCACATTCTTATTGATATAATAGGCTGGCAGGATCTAGGGTTTCCTGTACTATTGAGTCTTTATAGCAGGGTAAAGAGAAGAAAACCAGACAATTCCTGGGAATGGTTTGTGTGAAATAGAGAAATATATGTGTATGTAAAAGTAGAACTGAGGGGCAATAAACTTTTAGACAGTTGGTGCTGTTCCGAGCTAGTGTTGCCATCCCTCTATGAGCATGGTTGACTTGGCTGACATGGCAAGGTGCTGACATAATCAGCAGCTGTGTCCTACTCAGTGGTCATTGAGAAATCCTCCTGGCCCTGGGGTTTATAAATAAAACTGGTCATTTGGACAGAGAAATGGCTTTGTGTTATAGGCCTAGGACACAGAGAAGAATTGTTTCTTGATGTTCTCCAGACAAACCATCTAAACATAGTGTTAGAGAACTGCTTATTCAGAAATGCCACCTGAGCTAATGGTGTCTGAAGTTGTTGGGTTAACCACTTGTTCATGTCTAGGATTTTCTGCTACATAATGAGTTCATGAAAAGCATGCCTTATATAGTCAAACTGTACCCTTCTTAGTGGAACCTTTTCTTCATGTTAAAAGTCATGGTAAAATTGTCAACCAATTATTTTTATTAAATATTTGTCAATCTCATATAATATACGTTATATTCCTTTTCCATTGCTCCCAGCCTGAAATTCCTACACATGTGTCACACTATTTTTTTTTCTTTAAAATACATCAATTCCGGTATATATTGTTCATATCATTGGAACATGATCAGAATCTCAGTGCCAAGTCCCTTAAAGAAAACTGAGTTCATCCATCCCGCACCCTAAGACTGCCGCCAAGAAGAAGTTATCAGTCCTGAAGAGCTTTATACATCATCACCTTTATCACATTTTTCTTAATTATTTACTTATTACGATTTGTTCAATTTCTATCCCTCTGCTACCTCCTCCCTCTTCTAATTCCAGTCGCTCCCACGGTCCTTCTTCTACCCCTATGCCCTTTTTCTATTTCCCTAATAGGGGAGGTCCTCCTCTGGGTTATATCTCACCCTAGCTTTTCAGATCTCACCAAGGACGGCTTCATCAACTTTCTCTGTGGACTGAATATCAGGGTATTGTTCTCCTTGTGTCCTCAATTCCCTCTACTTATGATGCTTTTTTGCTTCCTCTGCTGCAGGATTCTCACACCTTTGAGGGGAGTGACAGTTTCATAGGGAAATCCCATTTAGAGCTGGGTGTGTTAAGATTTCTCTCTGTGCATAATATCAGACTGTGGATATCTGTATGCAATCTATTTAATGCAGAAGGAAATATCTCTTTGGATGCAAGAACATGACACTGGTCCATCATTTGAGGACAGATAGCAAGATATTTTAATAACAACAGCCTGAGTTACTTGACATTTTTCATAGGAAGCCCTGGACCACAACAATAGTCCTTTGGAAGACTATTTTGGTTATAACAGAACCAAAATAGATATATATTAGAACTTTATTCCCCACTATTAGGAGACCTCATAATAAGTGAATACATATCATATTTGTCTTTCTGAATTTTATTTACTTTACTCAGGATGATTTTTCCTTGTTCTATACATTTACCTGAAAATGTCATGGTTTCATTTTCTTAGCTGAATAATACCTCATTATGGAAATATTCCTCATTTTCCCAAAAGTATATTGGCAGTCCTGTTCTTTAGAACTGGGAAGTAATTGGGCCAAGAAGTCTCCTCATCTTCTTTTACTTCCTGGTGATTTGAATTGCAATATCCCCTGGAAGCTCATCAATTTACATATTTATTCTCATGGAGATGAGTAAATAAACTTTCCTCAGTATCCAGTCTCTGATCCTGTGCACAGGTGACTTTTTCTTATGAAACCCAACAAGTGTCTTTCTCATCCCCTTCTCCTGATCCCACACCTTTACTCCTGTTTACCCCTGTGATAATGTCAGGTAGGAAATGAAACTTTAATATTTATTTAACAAGACAACTTCCTAAGTAGGGAAGCTTCAAATTGTTGGGGAATTAAGGGGAATATACCAAATGACAAGGTAATCTCTTACTTTGATCTTAGATCTGAAATTTCCTATGTGTGACTTTGAACTAAGCAGTTACTCCTGAACTCACTAAATGTACCTGCACATTCTTATGGATATAATAGGCTTATAGGGCCTCAGGTTCCCTGGGGTATTGAGTCTTTAAAAGCAGGGAAAATAGAAGAAAAGCAGACAATTCTTGGGAGTGTTTTGGCTGAAACAGAAAGAGTGGTGAGTGTAAAAGGAGAAAGAAAAGGAAATAAAATATTTGACAGGTGGTGCTCTTCCATACTAGTGTTGGCAACCCTCTATAAGCATGGTTGCCTTGCCTAACCTGGCTGGATATGCAGCTGTGTCCTCCTCAGTGATCAGTGAGGAACCATCTTGGTCCTGGGGTTTAGATTTAAAACTGGATCTTCAGGACAGAAAAATGGTTCTGTGTTATATGCCTAGGACACAAGAGCACCTTTCCTCTAGCAAACACTCTAGACATAGTGTTAGTGCCAGAAATGCTTGTTCAGAGGTGACTCCTGAGCTCTTGGGGTGTGAAGTACCTGGGTAACCACTAGTTCATGACTAGGATTCTCTGCTACATAATGAGTTCCTGGAAAACATGCCTAACAAAGTCAAACTCTGCCTGTCCTTGAGCAGAATTTTTCTCCATGTCATTGTAATTATTGCCAACATATATTTTTATTGATTATATGGGAAATTCTTAAAACAAATATAACACTTTTTCTACTGCACCCACTTTCAAATTCCTACTTATGTTTCACACTAATTTTTTTTTTTAAATGCATCAATTGAAATATGAGTTGTTCATCTACTCATTGGAACATGATCATAGTCTCAGTGCTAAGTCCCTAAAAGAAAACTGAGTTAATCTTTAAAGTACCCTGGCACAACCCACAAGAAGAAGCCGTCATTCATGAAGAGCTCTATCTTCATCACCTTGATTACAGATTTTCTTATGTATTTACTTATTACAATTTTCCCTTTGTATTTTTCTCTCCTGTCTTCTCCCTCTTCTCCTTCTAGTTTCACTCAGGATCCTTATTCTACCCGTATGACCTTTCTCTAGTTCCCTGATAGGGGAGGTCCTCCTAACCCTTTTATTTGGCCCTAGCTCATTAGGTATAAATAAGGCTGTTTCAATCATCTTCCTCTGTGGCCTGACTCTCAGGGCATTGTTTTCCTTGTGTCCTCAATTCCTTCTACTTATGACAGTTGCACTGCCTCCTGTTTTGCAGGTATCCCTGAGCTCTGACGAAAAGGAGAATTTCATAGTGAAATCCCATTTAAGCTGGATGTTTTAAGATCTCTCTCTACATAATATCATTGAGTGGATCTCCATTTAAAGTTCCTTTTGATGCAGAAGGAAGCATCTCCATGGATCTAAGAACATGGCATTGATATATCAGTTGAGTGCAGAGGACAACATATTTTAATAACAAGAGCCTGGGTTGCTTGAAAATTTCCATAGCATCCCCTGGCCTAACTCAATTTACTGCCACCTAACCCCTATGTGGAAGATTGGCTTGGTCACAATATATAGCCAATTGGAACTTTATCCCCCACTATTAGGAGACCTCCTAACAAGTAAATACATACCACATCAGTCATTCTGCATTTTACTTACTTTACTGAGGATGATTTTTTTCTGGTTCCATCCATTTGCCTGAAAGTATCATGATGTCATTTTCTTAGCTGAATAATATTCCATTATGGAAATACTCTACATTTTTCACAAAGGAAATTGTCATTCCCATCTTTAGACCTTCGAAGTTGCTGAGATTTTAATTAACTCTGTTGAATGATAAACTATCTGTATAACTACATTCTTTTAGCCTAGCAGTTCCTCCATCTTCTTCTACTTCCTAGTAATTGGAATTGCATTGTCCCCTGGAAGCTCTTTTGTTTACAAGATTAGTCCACCATGAGGAAATGTCTGGGAAAGGTTAGATGGTATGGCCTTGTTAGATAATGTAACTCCTATTGGAGTTATATTATAGGAGGTGTGCTTTGAGGTTGATATGCCAATGAAATTGACCAGACAGAATGGAGTCTCTGTCTCAGTCTGTTACTTTATGTCTTTGTTTCTGTCTCTCTATTTCTCACTATGTCTGTCTAGCTTTTCCTCAGTCTCCCTCCCTCTCTCTGCATGCCACTAATGCTTCAGTATGAAAACTCTCAATTCTGTTGAAGGACTAAAAGAAGATGACTGCTTGCTGACCTCACATCCTGGATGTCTGAAACTCCTGGGTGGATTTTCTGTAAAAATGTAAGCAAGGTCACAATTTAAAGCATTTTATTCAAAGAATTGCCTTAGTCAGGGAGCATTTTTCACAGTAAGTAATTCACTAATTGAGGACATATCTTTGCATTTAATAAATAATAATGTAATCTGTAATAATGTGGAAGTCATATGTCAAGAACACATGACTTTATTAATGACCAATTGAAAGAAATGTGTGACACTTTTCCTAAACTAAGAGTCTTGGACACAGGAACTGTCATCTCTGGGTTGTGTGGTTTCAGCTGCCCAGATTGAGGCATGTAGGGATACTCAGCCTTTCTCTCATGCAGGCTGTCCACTTGGCCCTTTTAATAACTTGCTCCTGAAACACTATTGGCTTTCACCTTTTTCATGACATCATTCTCCCTCTCAGCAAATCAGCAACTGAGAAAATCTTGAGGATTATATGGAGATGAGTAAACAAACTTTCCTCAGTGTCCATTATCTCTGATCCTGTGCACAAGTGACTTTTTTTCGTAGAACCCAACAAGCCTTTATATCATCCGTTTATCCATATTCCAAAACTTTACTCTGGTTTAATTTTGTGACAATGTCAGATAGGAAATGAAGCTTCAACGTCATGTGGGATTAAGGGGAATGCACCAAATGACAAGGTGGTCTCCTACTGTTGAATTGTATCTGTAATTTCCTCAGTTGTGACTTAGAACTGAGGAGTTACTTGCACACTAACTAAATGTACCTTCACATTCTTATTGAAATATTATAGGCTGGCAGTATCTAGGGGTCACTGGATTAGATTCTTTAAGAGCTGGGAAAAGAGAATTAAATCAGATAATTCCTGAAAGTTGGCAAGATATTATGACACCTGGTGCTATTCCACACTAGTGTAGGTAACCCTCTATGAGCGGGTTGTCTTGGCTGACCTGGTTAGATGGATAGCTGTATTCTACTCAATGATCGGTGAGCAAGTTTCCTGGTCCTAGGTTTACAGTTAAAACGGGGTCATCAGGACAGAGAAATGGGATCATGTTATGTGCCTAGGATACAAGAGCAGCTATGTTAACTGCTGTGGTCCTCCAGACAAACACTCTAAACGTAGTGTTAGTGGCAGGACTAACTGTTCAAAGGTGCCAGCTGAGCTCATTGGGTTTGACATATCTTGGTAAACACTGTCATTGCAAAGATTCTCTGTTACATAATGAGTTCCTAGAATGAATGCCTTATAAAATAAAACACTGCTCTCCTTTAGTCTAATATTTTCTCCATTTTAAAAGTTATTGTAAAAGTTATGGACATATTATTTTTATTAATTATGTGAGAATTTCATATTACATTTCTTTTCTATTGCTCCCAGGTTCAAATTCTTACCTACGTGTCATACTATTTTTTAATACATTAGTTGTAGTAAGTGTTGTTCATATACTCATTGGAACTGAATCAGAGTGTCAGTGTCAAGTCTCTAAAAGAAAACTGAATTCATTTTGTCACACACTGGCACCACCCTCAAGAAGAAGCCATCAGTCCTGAAGAGATCTATCACCTTCTTCACAGATTTCTTATGCATTTATTTATTACAAATTGTTGACTTTGTATCACCATTGCTACCCCCTCCTTCTTCTCCTTCCTCTCCCACCCACCTTCCTTCTTATATCCCTATGCCCTTTAGCTAGTTACCTGATAGGGTAGGACCTCCTTATCCTTCTATCTGACCCTAGTTCATCAGGTCTCATCAAAGCTGGCTGTATTATCTTCCTCTGCAGCCTGACTCTCAGGGCATTGTTCTCCTTGTATCTTCAATTTCCTGTACATAAGAGAGTCTTCATGCCTCCTCTCCTGCAGGCATTTCAGAGAACTGAGGAAGGTAGAATTCCATAGGGAAATTTCATTTCGAGCTGGGTGTGTTAATGTCGTTCTCTGCATAATATAGGACTCTGGGTCTGTGTATGCAATCCCATTTGATGCAAAAGGAAGCATCTATGTGGAACCAAGAACATGGAACCGATCTATCAGTTGAGGGCAGAGAGCTACATATTTTAATAACAACAGCCTGGTATCTTTGACAATTTCCATAGGATGCCTTGATGCAACAACTCAATTAACTGCCATCCAATCCTCCTAGGGTAAGTCTGGTTTGATTACAATAGATGGCTCTTTGGAACTTAATCCCCTACTATTAGGAGGCCTCCTAATAACTGAATACAAACTATATTTATCTTTCTGCATTTTAGTTATTTCACCCAGAATGTTTTTTCTTGGTTCCATCCATTTGCCTGAAAATATTATGATGTCATTTTCTTAGCTGGATAATACTCTATTATGGAAATATTCCACATTAACCCTGAAGGAGATTGTCAGTCCTGTTCTTTAGTCTTTGGAATTTGCTGGGACATTCATCATTGTATTGAATGACAAACTTTTAGGATAACAATGTTCTTTAAGATTCGAAGTCCATCCAACTTCTTCCACTCCATGGTGATTTGAATTGCACTTTCCCCCTGAAACCATTATGTTTACAAATTGAGTCCCCAGTGAGAAAACATCTGGTTAGGGTTAGGAGATATGGCCTTGTTAAATAATATAATTACTTTTGGTTCCCTAATTTTTTTTTCTCAGCCCTTTTATCTTGTGTATACAGCAAGGCTGCTAAGTTATTTGAGTTTATTTTGTATCCAGCCACGTTGCTGAAGGTGTTTATCAGGAGTAGGTGTTCTCTGGTACAATTTTTGAGGTCATTCAGGTATCATATCATCTGCAAACAGTGATATATTGACTTCTTCCTTTCCAATTTGTATGCCCTTGATCTACTTCAATTGTCTTATTGCTCTATCAAGGACTTCCAGAATTATGTTGAAGAGTAATGGCGAGGGTGGGCAGCCTTGCCTTGTTCCTGATTTCAGTGGTATTGCTTTAAGTTTCTCTCAGTTTAGTTTGATGTTGGTTATAGGCCTTTCCTATATTTACTTATGTGCTTTGTGTCCCTGATACCTCCAATACTTTAAACATAAATGGATGTTGGATTTTGTCAAATGATTTTTTAGTATCTAAGGGGATTATCATTATTATTTTTTTCTTTCATTTTATTTTTTAATATGCTGGATTACAATGATGGATTTCCATATATTGAACCACCCCTGCATTTCTGGGATGAAGCCCTTCTTGGTCATAGTGGATGATGTATAAATAATGATGTGTTTAAAATGCTTTCATGTGTTCATGTATTTGGTCAAAAACATAAAATACCTTGGTGTGACCATTAGCAAGGACGTCAAAGACTCCTTTGAAAAAAATAATTCAAGTCTCTGAAGAAAGAATTAGAAGAAGATATGAGAAGATGAAAAGAACACCCATGCTCATGGCTTTGCAGGATTAACATAATAAAAATGGCAACCTTACCAAAAGCAATCTACAGATTGAATGCTGTTCCTATTAAATTAACAACACAATTCTTTACAGACTTTGTAAGAAAAATTCTCAACTTCATATGGAAAAACAAGAAACCCAGAATTGCTAAAACAAACCTCTACAATCTTCTGGATACATCTCTATCACTGTTCTCAAGGGTATTATAGAGCAACAGTAATAAAATGTGCATGGTATTAGGATAGACACAGAATGGTGAATCAATGGAACTAAATAGAAGACCCAGAATTTAACCCACATACATAGGGACACCTGTGTTTTGACAAAGATGTCAAAACCATACAATGGAAAAAAGATAGAATCTTCAACAAATAGTGCTGATCTAACTGCATGTCTACATGTAAAAAATGCAAATAGATATATACTTATCTGCCTTCATAAAACTAAAGTTCAAGTGGATCAAAGACCTCAACATAAAACCAGACACATTAAATCGGTTAGAAGAAAAAGTGAGGAAGAGCTTGAATACCTTGGCATAGGAGACAACTTCCTGAACAGAACACCAACAGCATTGGCTGTAAGAGCAACAATCATTAAATGACACCTCAGGAAACTGAAAATCTTCTGTAAACACAGGACAGTGTAATCATAACAAAATGAATGCCTACAGATTGGGAAAGAATCTTCACCAATCCTCTATGTGATAGAGGGCTAATATCCAGTATATATAAAGAAATAAAGAAGTTGAAAAGCAGCAAGTGAAGTAATCCAATTTAAAAATTGGAAACAAATAAAAAAAAAGATTCTCAATAGAGGAATATCAAATGGCAGAGAAAAACTGAAATATTCAACATCATTAGCCATCAGAGAAATGCAAATCAAAAGGACCCTGAGATTTTTATCTTACACCCATCACAATGGCCAAGATAAAAAACTCAATTGACAACACAGACTGAAAAGTTGGTGGAGAAAGGGACCCCTCCTCTGCTGCTGGTGGGAATGTAAACTTGTACAAGCCTTCTAGTAATCAATCTGGCACTTTATCATACAACTAGGAATAGCGCTTCCCCAAGATCTAGTTATACCACTACTAGGCATATATCCAAAAGGGGCTAAAGTTCACAAGGATATTTGCTCATCCATGTTTGTAGCAGCTTAACTTATAATAGCCAGATCTGGAAATGACCTAGATCCCCCCCCCAAACTGAAGAATGGAAAGAGAAATTGTGATACAAATACACAATGAAATATTACTCAGCAATAAAAAACAAGATAATAATAAAATTTGCAGGTAAATGGTGGGAACTGGAAGTGAGCTATCCCTGAAAGAGAAAGACATACATGGTATGTACTCACTACCAAACATATAATATAAGATAAACTAACTAAAATCTGTACACCTAAAGAAACTAATCAACAGGGAAGACTCTGGCTAAAATGCTCAATCCCCACCCCCGAAGGCAAAGAGGATGGACATCAGAAGAAGGAGAAATCAGGTAACAAGTTAGGAGCCTGCCACAGAGGGTCTCTGAAATTCTCTGCCCTGCACACTATCAAAGCAGACACTGAGACTTGTGGCCAACTGTTGGGTAGAGTGCATGGAATCTATTGAAAGAAGTGGGGACTAGTTAAGATCTGGAGAGGACAGGAGCTCCACAAGGAGAGAACAGAACCAAAAAATCTGATCATAGGGGCCTTTCCTGAGACTCATACTCCAACCAAGTGCCATGAATGGAGATAACCTAGAGCCCTTGCACAGATGTAGCCCATGGCATTTCAGTGCCCAAGTAGGTTGAATAGTAATGGGAACAGGGACTGCTTCTGACATGAACTGATTGACCTGCTCTTTGATCCCCTCACTCTGATTTTGGAGCATCCTTACCAGGCCACAGAGGAAGACAATGCAGCCACTCCTGATGAGATATGATAGACTAACATCAGAAGGAAGAAGAAGAACTCCCCTTTCAGTTTACTTGGGGAAGAGCATGTGAGGAGAAGGGGAAAGGAAGTGGGTTTTGAAAGAGGGAGGGGGTTTTATAGGGATATACAAAGTGATTAACAGTAATTTGTAAAAATTAAAATGAAAATTTTTAAAAATTTATTTTTAATTATATTACAGGAGGTGTGCTTTGAAGTCGATATGCCAATGAAAGTGACCAGACAAAATGGAGTCTCTTTCTCAGTCTCTGTCTATTTGTTTCTGTTGGTCTTGGTCTCTATTTTTGAATCTGTCTCTCCAGATCTTTCTTTCTCTGTCTCTCTTAGTCTCCCTCTCTCAGCCTGATGCTTGTGATTCAGTATGAAATGCTCTCAGTTCTGCTGAAGAACTAAAACAAGATGACATCTTCCTGACATGACTTCTTGGATGATCTCTGTAAAAATATCAAGAAGGTCCCAATTAAACACTTTTTGTTCCAAAGTTGCCTTGGTCAGGGAATATTTTTATCAGTAAGTAATTCACTGACTGAGGACATATCAGTGCATTTAACAAATGATAATGGAATCTTTGATAATGTGATGCAACTTTATTAATGACCATTTGAAAGAAGTATGTGACAATAGTCCTTAATTAAGAATCTCTGACACAGGAATTGTCACCTCTCTGTTGTGTGCTTTCAGCTGCTCTGATGGAGGCATTTAGGGCTGTTCAGCCTCTCAAGCACACTGTCCACTTGGCCCTTTTAAAAACTAGCTCCTTAAACTCTTACTGGCTCTCACCTGTTTCATGACATCATTCTCCCTCTCAGCCAATCAGCACCTGAGAGAATCTTGAGGTTCCATGGAGATGAGTAAACAAACTTTCCTCAGTGTCCAGTCTCTCTGATCCTGGGCACTTGTGAATTTTTCTTGTGAAACCCCACAAGCCTTTATCTCTTCCCTGTAAAGTTTATTTAATAGGACATATCCCTAAGGAGGAGAGCTTCAAAGTATGTTAGATTAATGAAAATATACCCAATGACAAGGTGATCTCCTACTATGGTCTTTTTTTCTGAAATTTCCTAGGTTGTGACTTTAAACTGAGCAATTCCTGGCATACTCACTATATGAATTTTCACATTCTTATTGATGTAATAGGCTGGCAGGGTCTAGGGGTTTTGGGGGTATTGAAACTTTAAAAGCAGTAAAATGAGAAGGAAACCAGACAATCCCTGGGACTGGTTTGGCTGAAACAGAATAATTGGTGTATATAAAAGAAGAACTGAGTGGCAATAAACATTTTGACAGCTGGTGCTCTCCCCCTCTACTGTTGCCAACCCTCTATAGCAGGCTTTTCTTGGCTGATCTGGCTGGATCATCAGCTGTGTCACACTGCATGGTCAGTAAGGAACATTCCTGGTCCTGGGGTTTACAGTTAAAACTTTGCTTTCAGGATAGCACAATGTGTCTGTGTTATATGTCTGGGACATATAGCATGTGTGTCCTCTAAACAAATTTTCTAAAAGTTTGGTTAGTGCCAGGACTGCTTATTCAGAGGTGTCACCTGAGCTCAAGGGAATATGAGGTAGCTGGGTAACCACTAGTTCATGGCCAGGATTCTCTGCTCCTTAATGAGTTTCTGGCAAGCATGCCATACAATGTCAAAACTCTGTCCTCCTTTAGCGGAATAATTTCTCCATGTTGAAAGTCATTGTAAAAGTTGCCAACCTATTATTTTCATTGCTTATGTGAGAATTTCATAAAATACACATTACACTCCTTTTCTATTTCTCCCAGGTTCAAATTCCTACCAATGTTTCACACTAAAAAATTTATATCTTTAAACACATTAATTGAAGTGTATGTGTTGATCATATACCCATTGAAACATGATCAAAGGCTCAGTGACAAGTCCCTTAAAGAAAACTGAGTTCATCCTTGCTGCGCTCTGTAACCACCCTCAAGAAGAAGCCATCAGTCCTGAAGAGCTCTGTACTTCATCTCCTTTATCACAGTTTTTCATATATATATTCCTAATATATATTCTCATATATAACATATTTATAATTTATATATATATATATATTATGATTTGTTCACTTTGTTTCTCCCCCCTGCTACATTCTCCCTCTTCTCCTTCCAGTCCCATCTACCCTCCTATGACCTTTCTCTATTTCTTTGACAAGGTAGGTCTTCCTCACCCTTCTATATGACCCTAGTTCATCAGGTCTCCTCAGTCTGGATGCATTATCTTCCTAAGTTGCCTGATTCTCAGGGCATTGTTCTCCTTGTGTCCTCAATTCCCGTTAGATAGTACAATCTTCCTGCCTCCACTCCTTCAAGATTCCCAGAGCACTGAAAGGAAGGTGAATTTCATTGGGAAATCCTATTTAGAGCTGGATGTTTTAGGTCTCTCTGAATAATATTGGTCTGGGTGGCTCTATATGCTATCCCATTTGATAAAAAAGGAAGCATCTCTGTGGATCCAAGAGGACTTTACTCATCAATCAGTTGAGGGCAGAGAATGATATATTTTAATAACAACAGCGTTGGTTGCTCTACATTTTCCATAGGATGTATTGGTATCCATATTGGTATTGCTACCCCCTCTTGTTTTCTGGGTCCATTTGGTTGAAAAACGTTTTCCAGCCCTTTACTCAGAAGTAGTGTTTTTTTTTTCTTTCTTTCCATCGGTGTGTTTCTTGTATGCAACAGAACGTTGGACCCTGTTTCTGCAACCATTCTCTTAGTCTGTGTCTTGTTATTGGAGTGTTGAGTCCATTTATGTTGATAGATAATAGTGACCAATGATTGTTAGTTCCTTTTATTGTGTAGTTGCTTTTTTTTCTTTTAATTTTTTGTTGGGGAATTATCTGTATCCTATATTTTCTTTGTTGTAGTTGTTTTCATTGAATTGGAGTTTTATTTCTATTATCTTCTGTAGGGCTAGTTTGCTGTGTAAGTATTGCATAAATTTAGTTTCATCATGAGCTATTTTGTTTTCTCCATCTATGTTGACTGAAAGCTTTGCTGAGTATAGTAGTCTAGGTTGGCATCTATGTTCCCTTAAAGATTATATATGATCTCTGCCCAGGCCCTTCTGGCTTTCATAGTTTCTGATGAGAAGTCTGGTGTGATTCTGATTGGTCTATCTTCATATGTTACTTGACCTTTTTTCCTTGCTGCCATTAATATTTTTTGTTTGTTTTGTAGGTTTAGTGTTTTGACTGTGATGTGTCATGAACTATTTCTTTTCTGGTCTGTAGGCTTCTTGTATATTTATGGACATCTCTTTAACTTGGGAAATTTTTTTCTATGATTTTCTTAAGAATATTTTCTAATCCTTAGAGCCTGGAGTCTTCTTTTTCATATATTCCTATTATTCTAATGTTTCATCTTTCCATGGCATCCTTGACTTCTTATAAGTTTTGTGTTTGGAACTTTTCTGATTTTACCTTTTCTTTGAGGGAGGAATCAATTTCAGCAAGTGTATCTTCAGCACCCAAGATTCTCTCTTCCATCACTTGTATTCTATTGGTGATGCTGATCTTTTCTCTAAGTTCTCCAGTTCCAGGGTTTTCTCTCTTTGTATTTTCTTTATAGATTCTAATTCTGTTTTCATGCTTTGCTTCGTTTCCTTCATCTGAGCGAATGTGGCTCCTATTTTTTTTTTGCTTGTTTCATCTCCCTTGCTGCCTTTAATATTTTTTCTTTGTTTTGTAAGTTTAGTGTTTTGACTATGATATAACGTAATTTTTTTTTCCTGGTCCAATATATTTGGTGTTCTGTAGGCTTCTTGTATGGTCATGGACATCTCTTTCTTTAAGTTGGGAAAATCTTCTTTTATGATTTTATTAAAAATATTTTCTGGTCCTTGAAGCCTGGAGTCTTCTTTTTCATCTATTCCTATTATTCTTAGGTTTCGTCTTTTCATGTTGTCCTTGATTTCTTCTACGTTTTGTGTTTGCAACTTTTCTGATTTTACCTTTTTGTTGAGGGAGGAATCAATTTCAGCAAGTGTATCTTCAGTACCAGAGATTCTGTCTTCCATATTTTGTATTCTACTGGTGACGCTTTTCTTTGTGGTGCCTGATCTTTTCTCTAAGTTCTTTAGTTTCAGGGATTCATCTGTTTGTGTTTTCTTTATAGATTCTAATTCTGTTTTCATGCTTTTCACCATTTCCTTCATCTGAGTGAATGTGGCTCCTATTTTTTGTTTGTTTGTTTCTTCTCTAAATATCCCTAATTGTTCCTGGACATTCATAGTTATAGTCTTTTGTATTTCTTCAAGAGCTCTGTTCATTTCCTCTTTTTGTTCCTCTAATAGCTGCATAAGCATAGCTTTAAAGTCAT